>NC_134086.1:40462967-41798967 GCF_000715075.1 Nicotiana tabacum | reverse complement strand
TTGCAGGCATGTCATGCATCGGCGTATGGAGGGCATTTTGGAGGAGTCAGGACAGCTACGAAAGTGCTAGAGGCCGGTTTCTTTTGGCCAACAGTGTTTAAAGATGCGCACTAATGGGTGAAGGGCTGCAATGAATGTCAGCGAACCGGGAACATTTCTTGTCGCCATGAGATGCCCATTAACCCGATTCAAGAGGTGGAAGTGTTTGATGTCTAGGGGATTGACTTCATGGGACCCTTCGTCAGCTCCTTTGGCAATAAGTACATATTTGTTGTTGTGGATTACCTGTCCAAATGGGTAGAAGCTGTAGCGTTGCCCACTAATGATGCAAGAGTGGTGGTGGGTGTAGACATGTGATTTTTGATACTCCCCAAGTTTTTTCATATTTTAGCGTAAATATTCAGTTTAGGTTTAGTATCGCTCTCTTTACTTTATTTTATCTTTAAAAAAAAAGAAACTACAAAAATATTTTCCGTTATTCTAGCTAGTTGATATTTTGTCTAGTTAGTTTTATTTTTGAAAAGATACAAAAAATAGTCTTGATATTTTATTTTACAAAGGATAGTAAGAAAACTTTCACAAAATAGTTTTACTTAGTTTAGTGTAATTTTTAAGTTGTAGATCTTTAGCGAATGCTAAGTAGGATTTAGATTTTTCTAATATGATTATTTTCTTTCTATTTTAATATTACCTATTGTACTTAGATAATTAGTAATTTGTGAAGCTATTTTGTTTAAAATTAATTCAAATTTAGAAGAAAAAAAGAAGAAAAACAAACAAACAAAGCAACCAAAAAGAAACAAACGAAAGAATATCTGAAGGAAAAGAATGAAAAGCGCAAAAAGTAGAATGCAAAATTTGAACGTGGCTTTCCATTTTGTTGTTGGGTCCTTATTTGTTTATTCCATGTGAGCACATAGGCATTTTGGTGAGAACATTCTCATATCAATGGTTTAAGGCTTTCTAGACACTCACATTTTGATACTTAAAAAGGGATATACAGTAGAGAGGAGATAGAACGGAAGGAACAAGAAAAGAATAGGAAAAATCCTTAGCGCCGCATCACTCACCTTGGACAGCAAATTGACACACTTAGTGATCTTTCTTCTTAATTTCCTTCCATAACACCCAACCTTTTTCCTCTGCGATTGGTTGACAAGCTGATCTCCATATTATTGTCTACTAATCGAAATCACCCAAAACTCCGTCTCTACCCGTTTTTGTCTCCATCTCTTTCTTTCGTTCTCAAGATTAATAAAGGTATAAATCACGGGTTGAGTTTAGTGAGATGTCCGGCGGGGCTCTCCGGTGGAGATCTTGTTCGCGGTTTTGTCACTTTTGCGTTTCTAAGCTGCCACTCATTTAAATTTCAGATTTATTTGAGGTCTATTTCTTCTTTTCTTCTTTTGTTTTGCTTAATATCATGATTTCATTATTTCGCTAATTTGTCGTTGCTCTGTTTCGTTAAATATTTGAACTGATGCTTCTTTGCTCTGTTTCAAGATGCCTTGGCAATATTTGTTTACTCCATTTTGTTGCAAATTATTGTTTATATATATATTTTTTAGTTTAATCTGTTTGGATGGGTTTTGATGGCTAGAATAAGTTTTTTTTTGATTCCATGTTTCCTTGCTTTATTAAGAGATAATTGTTTTAAGCTTCACAATTAATATTTTGATGGCAACAGACTTAAATTAACAAAATTAAGCAGGCTGATTTTGAACTAATAAAGGGTGGGTGCATTATTTGGTGAGCGTCACACCTCCTTTTTACACACCCGAAGGTAGTATAAGGGAGTTTTTCCAATTTAAGTGACATTATTCGAAATGGGATTAATTATTCATTTTTTGTTCAGAGTCGCCACTTGGGATGATTTGTTTTCTGGTGTCCCAAGTCACCGGTTTATTTTTTAATCCCAAATCGAGGAAGATTTCGACATTCCTTTTGAAGTCTGCGAACCAGAAATTCTAAGTAAGGAATTCTGTTAACCCGAGGGAAGGTGTTAGGCACCCCCGGATTCCGTGGTTCTAGCACGGTCGCTTAAACTATCATAATTGACCTATTATCTGATTTTAATACATGTTTTAGCCTATGGTACATTTTAACTTTATTAAAACACTTTTAATTATTTTTAGGAAGATTCAACATTATCTTGGCTCATATATGAAATGATCATGTGTAGTATAAGTATTTCTCTTACTGTTTCTTAAAGTTGGCTTCGCAATGATGCACTAATTCCTACATAATGCAATGTATTAGCAATATGATATATCCTAATAATGAATCCGTTTTTTTAGGATGATCGTATACATGCCTCCATTGAAAAATATATACGTTTTTTAGGACCAAGATACAAGAAGTCGGCTTATATTGCATGAACTAATTTGTTGTCGAACCAGACAACAAATTAAAAACCTTAAGTGGAGGCAGAATTATTCGATAATTCTTCTCTTCCATTATTACCATGTTTTATAAAGTTCACAATTTCTCCAACTTGTAACATTAAATTTAAAAAACAGATTCATGTTTCTTTTCTTTTCTATAGGGACCTAACATAGGTGCCCGAAAGAGAATAATATACAGCCTGGAACATTCAAATCCAGAAAATCTGAGCGGTCTAAAGTGGAGGGAAAAATAAATACAGTATGTGAATGAAGTGGAATGAAAGAGTTAAAAAAATAATAATTATCTGTGTTGGGCACTCCATTTCGCAGTGATGATTAACTCTGCTTTCCCAATGTATTGTCAAACCATTTTATGGCTCCATTCAGTTGTGCAATTTTCTTTCCTTCTACGGTATGCTAGAGCTTCAAGCCATTGCATTTTCATATTCCTGGCTCCCAAACAACAACTGAACGTTTATACAAATCCACAAACAAACTTCTTCAGTCTATAATTGGTTTCTTCTGCACCAAACAAAGTAACATATAACAAGGATAAAGGTGAACAATTATGTTGAAGCAGAGCAAAGTCTCATTTGCCATCTTAATGCCTCCAGATTTAGTCCTACTGTAGAAATTCTGAAAAACTGCAGTGAACACAAAGTTTTTGTTGTCCCCTTCTTCTAACGTGAATCATGATGGTGGTCTCAACAGTTTAGCTCTTGATGGTTTATACTTTCTGTCCTCCTTTTCATGTTCTTCACTACCAAGATATCCTTAAGCTGCGCGCCACCTGCTATTTTAGCAAATAACAACTTAATGGGGAACTTTTAAGCCCCAAAAAGTTCTTTTCTTCTCTTCTTATCAATAGTCGTTGATTCAATTCTTCATCCTTAGACCAATCCACCTCATTAATTCCAGCACTTCCCAATGGAAACATTACAAAGAAAATTTGATTAACTGGTAGGTGACATACATATGCATCATGCTTCAATATCAATATTTAAGGCCATTCTTCTAATTTTTCTCATGTATTGTAGGGTTAATTACCATACATGAAGATCTGGATAGCAACGTATCTGCTGATGTTGATAAAAAAAAAAAATGACGCACAGGTGCAGAATTCTCTCCTTATCCTTTTTTGTTATTTATGTTTGTGCAAATATGCATCTTCAAATGATTGAGTTGCAGGTCTTCAATCTCAATATTTAAGTCTATCATGTTTATTTCTCTCATGTATTGTAGGGTCAGTTCCCATACAGGAAGATATGAATGCTAAGAGATCTGCTCATTTTGATTAAAAAAAATATACAAAGCGTGATTAGTATACTAGATATGTAATGCTTAAAAATAATCTCATAGCGGGAGCTTAGTGCACCGGCTGCCTTTTTTGTAGTATTTACTAATAAAGTTTTGGAACAATACAATAATATCCTGCAGAGTAAATGTTGGTGTTCAAATATAACTCCAGCCACCTCTAATTTCGCATGCTCCCACCTACTTCCACATGCTTTACCATGTATATTGCACCTCTTTCACATGTTCTCAGAAGCTTTTTAGTATATATTAGTTGCTTGGCCTAAGGTCCTTCACATGTCAAAAGGGACCCACTTGTAGATAGGTTATCCATATAAGATAGGCTTATTTTTATAATAGATATAAGAAAAGTCATGAGGCTAGCATCACAATTGAGAATTGATGGAGCTGGCAGTTGTGCTACAGATTGGAAGGTATAAGATTGCTTCATGAGACTTAGTAGTTATTATTAACTCTTACCTATATTTCCACAATTAGCACTCATGTGCTCCTTATTGTTTGACCTAAATCAGATATATGTTTATGAAGTTTTCTATAATAAAAGTTGTAGAAACATTACAAAAGTTACTACAAGTTGAATCCTTTTTCATTTTAAACATTAATATAATGCATTTGATAGTTTGGTCAAAGATCATGTATTTACTCTTTCAAACCAAAACTAATAATTTCTAGGGAATATTAGCAATAATTATTTCTTTGGGATTTGTCTGACTATGTAATTGGTGCAATTTCCTATCCAAATGCTCTGTTGCTAGAGAAAGTTTAGTAACATGAATCTTATGTTCCTCCTAATTACATGTATTTTGTGCAGCTACTGTTGGGCTGTTTGCAAACTGAGAAAGCGATACGGCCAACAGAGTTGGCTAAAAAGCATTTTAAAGAGAGGCTTTTGTAAGTTTTATTCCTAATGCATTGATTGTTGGCCAAGTTCATACAGTCAAACTCATTAAGATTATATTACTGATATCTACGTTGATTGGTAATTGAAGAAGATGCTTTACTAATTGGAACATTTACAACATTATGTCCGCAATTTATCTTTGGCATAATTTTATAAATTAATGCCATGCCGGTGATACTTCCACACTTGATATTAAACCTGACTTGAAATCCCTGGAGTATATGATCTATAATGTTGAAAAAGGTATATTCAAGGCTTACATTTGCAAAACTAGTCACTTTCGATTTATTTGAAGGGCGTCCTTATGTATGACTATTACAGAGTAATTCCTCTATTTGTCAGGTTTATGTTGTGGCATAGAAGATATGGATTCCTTAAAATCTGGAGCTTCGAGGTCCTTTCACCATTTAATGGATCCTAGCTTTGAACATATTCCACCAGCACAATTAGATGAGCTGGAACTTAATATAGACCAGTTCATCACATCCGAGGTACTGTGCTTTTCAATTAAATCTCTGTTTAAAATTATGTTTGTTATAGTATATACATTGAAATAATCAAATAACTTATACATTGAAATAATCAAATAACTCATATAGCTTTCTCACTAATAATGCATGTTTGCTTTTATTTTTGTAATAACAGTTGTACATGTGCTTCTACCATTTTTGGCTCCACAATGACATTGGACTTGGTTGTTTACAAAGAAGTAGAAAAAAAACCACCAGTTTATTACACCAACGATTGATGTCTTTCCAAACGCGGGCTTGAAATAACAATTCTAATCTACCGTCATAACTTATTTTTATTGACATTCTACTTCTCAAGAAAATAGTTATTTATTTATCCATTTCAATTTAGCAGACAATTTTTGTCATCATCAGATTATTATTCCTGCATTTTGTCTCTACACAGTATTGCTGCGGGGAGAGAAGTATGTTCTGCTTGAAGTTGACCGACCTTACAGTAGAATATTTTCTCTTATTGGTTGCTGAACATGTGTAGCAATTCTTTTTGGCGTGGAGATACATAGTTTGATGAAGTTAGATCACACCGCTTCTCTGTTCTTTTGCTATTATTGGTTTTGTACAAAGATTCTAGCGTATTTTCAAAAGAAATTATGCATTTTTTAGCAACAGAGACTGAATCTTTTGATAACAAAGAGACGTACAACTTATTTTCAGACACAAGAACAAATGTTGCAGATATATAAATCCTATGAATACCATATATAACAAAGACATCTCTTAGCCTTGGTACGATCATAACGATCGAGGACGCTTTAATTTTCCAATAATGCAGAGAGATAAACTTCATAATTGGGCTTGGGAGAAATAGCGCACTTATTCTTTTGTACCTGAACTGCAGAAACATGTACATAAAGTCATCCAGATCCTTTCGATTACAAAAGAATCGATCGATCCATAGCAATCCTCTTGTTCTCAAAACCCGATCCAAAGAGGACATATGGAGATGGACAACAGAGAATGTTATATCAAAATAATTATGGGCCTGATTTTTATAATACATATATAGGGAACTGAAGATCATTCTTCAGGTGTTCCTAATACGGACTTATTTAAGAAATAATATAATAACAATGAGCCTATGACTACAAAATAATTGAAGGAATATGTTAGTGATGTTAAGATTTTCATATCAACGTAAGTTTCAAAGACTTAATAGCCTTTGATATATATGTTCTGTTACAGATAACCAATTCTCATAAATTAAAATAATATTACTTTGTAGCTCTACAATTTGGTTACCTTTGAACATTTATTTTTGTTTGGTTGGGCCGATCCACGGAAACAATCAGTAATGTTGCCATGCTATTTTAACTATTACATACGGTGGCAGAAGACATACTTGATCTCCTCCATCATTCGGCAAAGCTTGCTTCTATTTCTATGGTACATTCTCCTCCTATTTCTCAATAATTAAGTTTTACGTTAATTTGTGTGAATTATATTGATATTACTTCTTATTTCTTAGGCATTTGAATTGTTCCAAAGAAGCTTTGCTATTTGTCACACCTTTATATTATTACTTCTCATTTCTTATGCACTTGAAATATGGTATCGAAATAAAGTTGTACTCCCAATTGAAAACTCGATTGGTGTGACCATCCACCTTAATTACAATTTACTGCTCTGGCCTAGGCTGCATATTATGGGAGAAGTGCAGTTAGTTATTAACAATTGTCTTTTGGGATAGCAAGGATTCAAGAAAAATACAAATGTGAGAATATACAAAATTATTGCATAAAGTATAGGGGTTGAGTTAGAACTGTAATTTGATGTTAATCTCTAGATGAGTAACTTCTACTGAATGGGCGCTGAACATCCAACTAATAAAAAGTAGCATGAGAATTAGGATAAAATATCTGCCCCCCATGAAAAGTATTAAAGATGAAATAAGTTGATTTTGATAGAGATATTGATACTCCGATTGTATCAGTTAGTAAAGAGGAGATAAGTTGATTTTAGGCAACTTTTGCAGTTCAGAGGGAACAGTGCATAGCTTTTCTAATAATTCAAATTTTATTAGGACACTTATAAGCATGTGAATATGAATGTAGGGTAATCATATTTTTCTGATAATTTGAACTTATACGATAGAACTATAACTAAAGTTTCTCCCCTTCAAGTGTTTTGAAAAATTTCATAAAACACTTAACAAGTACTATTAAGGTTCTCACTTTATTTTATAGGTGATTTAGAGAGCAATTGAGCAGTCGAATGAATTAGAAGAGGATTCTTATGATAAAGCAATATCAAAGTACATGACAGAGTGGGGTGACTTGCCATGGGCTCATATTATTATACTCAGACACCATGTGAAAACGTTAAATTGTAAAGACTCCTTGTGGTTGCTACAAGGTTTTGTGATGTAATTCCCGCTATTATTATTTTCCATTCCATATATACATTGACGGTGCATTTACATGTTCATAAAATAATAGTATTTGCATGCTCATTTTTATCTATCATATTTTTGAAGTAATAATTTCTTATGAAAATTATATTTAATATTCTCCGCGCAAAGCGCGGGTACGAATACTAGTAAATAAGTTAAAGGAGCTACTTGAAATGGCCATTTATGTAATTCCGCCTTCTCCAATCTTACGACGAATCTATATCTATACCTATCTATCTATCTATATTTATCTATCTATCTATCTATCTATCTATATAGATACATAGATATAGATAGATAGATAGGTATAGATATAGATTCGTCGTAAGATTGGAGAAGGCGGAACTACATAAATGACCATTTTATATTATATATATATATATATATATATATATATATATATATATATATATATATATATATATATATATATATTCTATATCTATAATAATCTATACTATTATAAAAGCACGAATAATTCATGCTAAGTGTTGAACGACTAAAATATCCCTGAAATATTGATCGACTTTTATGCCCTTAAATATTTGTATAATTTAAGGATCTAATGATAAATTACCTAATGATGAAATTCTTTTTCGATTTAAACTATAAATATGCAAAGTTAATTTTGAGTCAAATTCTTTTGGGACATCTACGTAGCCTACCAAGTTTACAAAGTTGATTTTCTAATACTGAAGTAAATCTATGTTGAATGACATTGTAATATTCAATACCTTTGCCTAATATTAGAGACCAAATTCAACTAAAATTTGCATATATTTTACCTTATTTAATAAACTTTGTCCTTTCCTTATTTCATTGAATTGAAACATATATATTCTTTGGATCAGAAAAACTATATATTATTCTCATCTGTCTAACCTATATTATTATTATTATTATTATTATTATTATTATTATTATTATTATTATTATTATTATTATTATTATTATTATTATTATTCCTGTTACTACTACTACTTTAAGAATTTGCTTCTTGTACTTTGTACATATTCCTCAATAAGAATCACTTTATGAAACTGGATGTTACGTGTTTCACAATTTATAACGCAAGACATATTCGTGTAAAGCACGAACATAGAGACTAGTACTATATTAAAAGAACGAAAGCCCTTAGCGTAATGTCGTTCACCTTTTTTATCCTTTAAAAATAGAGTTCACACTAAATAAAATAATCATTTGACTATTTTTCTAATATTTGAAAATATTTATTTAGTAATTTTCTAATATTTAGGAGTAGTCAATGAATTATTTTCCTAATATTTAGAGCTTTGATATTTGAATTTCCTTCTATTCTAGGAGTTCAACGACGGCATTCTAAGAATAGTCAAAAATAATATGCATACTATTTTTTCGGTCATAATTTTATCATTCTAAGGAAAGCTTAAATCTTAGAGAATTCATTTAATTTTTCAATCCCTTCATTAGGAAAGTTTAGTTCGTTTCAATTTCTTCACTAACAAAGTTTCGTTTGATTTTCAATCCCCTCAATTGGTAAGTTTCGTTCTTTTTCAAACCTTTAAAAATGTATTATATATTAGACAAAATAGTAATTTAGTTATTTCCGAAGGACTTTAAAATTATCTAAGATTTTTATTATTAATTTTTTCCTTATTTAAAATATGTATCTCTTTGTATAACAATATTAAATGCACTAAATCTCCTTTTATAAAAAAACTACTTATATTTAGGAGTTTGAGATCATTAATGAATTTGCCACTTTTATTCTCAAACAAAGTTCAACGTTAAAGTCTTTATGAATGGAGACAAGTTTAAAGCCTACGAACACCCAATTATGTCTTCTAAAAATCCTACCAAATCTGGTGGCTTTGTGTTCACCTACATACAAAATTCACAGAAGAAAAACTTTTTCTTTTTCTATTGATTCCACCAAATGACTTAATGTAATTTTTCATATAGTAAGTTATTTGTATTAATTTGTAAATCTTTGAGAAATTATGACAAAAGCATATGGAGTAACAAATATCCATAATTTTAGATTTAATATTAGGTCATACAAATAATAACATTTTTCAAAAGATATAGTTAAAGGACATTCTTTTCAAATTCATGCAAAATCGATAGATCAAATCCTTATATAAAATCGAACGATCTTTTAATCTTAAAAACAAACACTCATTATTTAACATTTATGTATAAAAAATAAGTACATATTATACTCTTTAATTCAATATTAAATTCTAGAAATACTTAATTAATAAAAGGATACTTGACAATTGCACGTCAAGTTCAAATGATACATCTAATTTCAGAGGAGACAAAGATATTATTATTACATCCCTATCATTTAATTTATGTATATCAAGTATACTCATTATTGTTATTTAACTTTTCCCTTATATTTCGAAGTTTTTAATTAATTAAATTTTATGTATTAAATCCTTCAGTATTTGAATTGTATGTAAATTTTTAATATTATACATATAACGAATTCTTTTTTTATTTAAATTATGTAAATTTTTATTTTATAACTCAAACATAATTTTAATAGAATATTTATATAATTATTTTAAATATATTTACACATCGAGATGGAGTACACATGCAAAAAACACGTACCCTAAGATTAGTTATTATAAAAGCACGAATGTTTCACGTTAAATATTGAAAGACGAAAATATCCCCAAAATATTAGCCGCCTGTTATGTCCTTCAATAAATAAATTATATCTTAAACGCTAATACCTAAAACCGTAAAAGCAATTCAAATATTGCAGAGTCCAAGTCAACGTGACATTCTTAGGGTCAAATTAGCAAAGGAAACGTATTCCTTCATTCATTATTTGAATGGAAATCAAAATCTATATTTATTATCTATAGTTCCATACTATAAATATTAGATAATCGAAAAGTTAATTGTGGAACCAAAATAAGTCAAATATTAGACAAATTTCAATTCTTCTTTGCAGAACCGAGTCTAAAAATTACCACAAATATCAGTGTTTACGCCTCATGTCATTAAAGTTAATTCTCTTTTCTTTCTTTAGCAAGTTATGCTCTACTTGAATCTTAATTAAACTGTATGTGGTCTAATCTGCCTTTAACTTTTTATTTTTTATCCTTTAAATCTTTATGGAAAAATATTCCAAATAAACACTTTAAATATTTTCTTCTTTTTTTCTGGTATATTATTATTGAATGTGTGTCTTCGTCGGTATAGACTAGATTTTGGAGACCTGGGCTTTATTTGTGAATTTTTTTAGTTCTAAATATATTTTAGATGTTTTACTATTTTTATAGTTAAATACCAGTTTTTGATTTTCCTCTTTCGTGTTGAAAGATTAGACGGAAGTGTTTAGTTTAATCAGCCAGAGAGGAGCAGCAGTTATGGTAACTTCAAGAGTGACAGATGCAATTAGCAAATTCTGAAGAAGTTTTAATTCAATTAGGATGCATTGCAGATTTTGATTTATACAAATTGCCTCGTGTGCCTTCTTCCTTCTCATGATAGTTTCAAGATCACAATTTGTAAAAATTATTAAGTAATTACATGGCGTGGCCATAAATTTTGAATATACCTATTCCATAAGTGTTTATTGCATTCTTGAAGTGATTTTAAATTTTTTAACATAACTCTTGATCACCCCCAACTATGCCTTATAAAAAGGACATGCGGACGTTGCAAATATAATCTGAGTATTTAGCCCAGAGTCGAACCTACAAGGAATTAACCTATCAATTACTCTTGTTAGACTTACTAAATTCTACGGAATCAACTTCCCAAACATTATAAATAACAATTGAGGGTATTTCTACCAACTACGAATGAATGTAAATAAGCAACTGAAAACTAACTATGATTAACTTGTAAACAATTAAGAGAAGGTTCTAAGGTTATGATTTCCCCATTGATTGAATCCCTTCCAGTTATATTTCACCTAGATTCAGGCAATAATCTCTATCAATCATGAGCACTCTTATTACCGTAAATCTCTCCCGAGTAATCACGACAATTTACTAGACGCACTCTCCCGAGTTACGCTAGCTAGCTTTATTTATTACGGCTTACTTCAGATTACACCCAAGGCTTCATTATCCTTAATCCCGCCTTTACACCCTTAGTTATTGATCCCTCATATACTTTGGGAGTGGTGTTATTCAACAATTACCTAAATATGCACTCTCTCCCGAGTTATGCATACTAAATAGGCACAGCTAATTGAGGATCCTGTCAATTAACTACAACAAGCACATAGTTGAACAAATAGAGATTAAACTGGGCAAACTATATTAACATAACAAGAAGTTCATCCTTCAATAGATTCCATCAAAACCCTAGACTAGAAAATTAGCTACTCATGACAAAACAAGATAAAACTACTAAATTATTCATAATAGGTAATTGCAAGAAAATAAAAGGAGATAGAAAAACTCTAATGTTTGGTTGATCTTCTCACACTTGTTCTTGCCTTCAAAGTAGTCTAAAAACAAGCTTAACACAATCTTGGGCGAGTTTCTAGAGCTTATAAGGGTTTGGAACAAGTTTTCCCGAATTTACACTTTGGTCCCCAAATTCCTGGCGAGTGAACAGTGCTATGCGGTCGCGGCAAGACCGCGGTGAACGCCGAGCATTCTGCCTTGACGCTTAATCTGTCGCGGTTCCACTGCGGTTCCACCGCGGTCGCGGTGGAATTTGCTCAGTCCATTTTCTTGCTTCCTTGTGCTCGGGTACTTCTTGAGTGAGCGTTTTCTTCACATTATTGCCTCCAAAACACTCTGTGGTGCCTCCTCACTTAGAATATTCCCTGCGAAACAAAAGAACAACATTTAGAGCATTTTGTTGGCAATTTGCCTACAAAACAACAATAAAGCATGATAATATTAAGGTGTAAATATCATCTATATAGCCTAATATCAACACCCCACACTTAAATCATTGCTAGTCCTCTAGCAATCCACCACACTCTATCAAAGTTCCTTCCCTAAACGACTCACACCTTGAACAATTTACCAAAGTTGCACCTAGTAGTGAACAACCTTTACCTCAAAAGTCGAATCTCTCGTACCATGCAACATTCGCGCTTACTCAAACTACTCTATACAAGAGTCAAGACTTACCTTTCCTTTGTGAATCACATGCCCTCACATCACACAAGAGAGTAGTTCTACATATAATGATATTTAGAACAATTAGGAACTTAGATAGACAAAATTCGCTCACTCTCAAAAAGAACATTCACATGCCACAGAGATGCACCATAGGCTTGCCCGTAGTGTACTACTCTACTAATCGAGCCCACTCAGTCTAAGATCAATAGGACTTTACTTGGTTGTAATGTAGGTTAAAGGACGGGTAGGATATATTTGGGAATAGTGACTAACCTCCCTAAGCACTTTTAATACAATTACATTAACCTTCAAAATCATACTTATGTCAACCAAACACTCCACCACTTTTTTTTTATTTACAACATCCCCATCCATTAGGTGTCATTGTAACAACCACCACTTATCAACTACTACATTTACTCATTCATTTTTTTGTGTGGTTCTTATTCTTTTACTCTTCAAAACTCTGCACCCTTTCTCTATTTCAATGGTTCCACTCAAAAACCAAATCACCACCACACACTTTTGCTTTTGCATAATTTCAATACCATTCAAGTGCTTAAGGCACAAACATACACCCGGTCAACCATTGAGCTTAGGCGTTACACTCTAGTGTTGATTGTGTTCATGTGTATTAACGCCAATGGATTCTCTTTCTATTTCAGCTCGTAGCTCATCAATGCTAACTAAAACTAAAAACAAAATAACAAAAACTACCGACACCCGGTTCAAGCTAAACCCTTAGAAAAGAACCGTGGCCCAAAGAAAAACCAAGGGGGAGTTACTACACTACCTAAAAATAAAATAAAAAATCTTTTTGGGATTTTCTCTAGACCAACTTCCCTCAAGAACTGTCTCAAATATCCGTCATCAGGAAGAGTCCTTATATATATATTTCAACTTATGTCCCTCAAGAGACCCTCAAGAACCCCGTCGAACGAGATCCATCGTCGGGACAAGTCACTTACCTACTTTAACTTACCTAATGAGATTATTTCTCAAAACACCAAAAACCATCAAAGCGAAACACAAAAAGAAATTAAACAACCAAATTGTTACAAATATATACATACATGGAAGTATCCCCCACCCCACACTTAAAATGTAGACATGTCCTCATGGCATAAAAAATTTAAAAACAGTGAGGTAGAGGAACTTCCCTGTAAGATCACTCCTGATCGGAGACGGTATCTGGGTTCACATGGCAAGCACGACCCAGAGCTCTCAGCCAGCCTAAGAATTTCTTCTCCGACTTCACCTGCCATTCAACCATCGCGTCTACGCGGGCACCCAAATCAGTGACTGAGGTATGCAACCCAGCCATCTCCTGCTCCAAAGCTGTCATGCGGGTACTCCGGCGGGGCTGTGATGGGCATGCCTCATCAACTCTCGTAGGTGGTGGGACCTCAGCTGCCTCCGCATCATCATCGTCAGATTCATCATCTGATTCAACAACATCTACCAGCGGCTCCATCCCAATTCTGATTTTTCTTGCCAGGAACGGGGCTTTCAGTGGCAATTTCCCATCAACTCTAGGGTCTTCAGGGACTCTAGCTAGATGGCACAGCCTGGTGACTAGAGAAGGGAAGTAGAAGCCTTTGAGCAACTCAGGTGATCTAATGAGCATCTCGTCATGGAGGATCCGAGCCACATCAAAATCCCTGTGGGCCATGAAATAGTAGATCGCTGCCGCCCGTGGTTGATTGACATCTGTCATATTGCTGGAGGGCAACATTCGACTGTTGATAATGGTGAGCCAACACTTAGCCTCCCAATTAAGAGACTGGGAGTTAAGTGTGATTCGGTGCTTTATCCATATGTATTCTCTATTTGGAACACAAATAGTCTCAAGAAGAGTTGCCCACAAGGCATTTGTTCGGCTATAAGTACGATAAACATCATATTCCCCCCAGAACACTGGCAGCTGGTACATCCTTCGGATGGCCTCTAGGGATGTATCTACCCGGGTATTGCATACAGTGACAACCCCATTCTCATGTTCCGGGCAGTTAGCATAGAACTCCCTTACCATCTGAACATTGGCCACCTCCGGTACCTCGAAGAAGATGTCCAGCTGATACCTCCTCAACTCATTGAAGATATTTGGGCATTCTACCTCTAAAGCTTGTCGGTCAATATGCACCTCATGTAGCAATTTCTTAGCTGCCTTTGCATTGTACTTGTCCTCTGCCGGTTTGGAGACAAACCTAGTGCTGTCAAACTGTGGTGCACTGGCCTGACTCCTACCTCTCGAAGAGCTTTCCGGTCCACTAGCGGAGGACCCGACATTGCGTCTCTTCCTAGATGAACTCATTTTACCTGTCAAACAGAGAAACATCTCTCAGTGAGTGTGTAAAATGTGTGACTATGGGTGGTTACTCAGACTTCACCACAACCATATCACATTAGCCCCTTATAACTCCATTGGGGCAATTTCCCAAACACCTTGTGGGCAAGACAATTTCTTTATGCACATAGCCCATATGGATACATTAAAGCTCGTTCCAAATCAAAGATTCTACTACACCATCACACCCCACAACACTTCATTCAACACCCACAAACATTCACCCCCTTCCACCACATTATACACACAACCCCTTCACCAATCAATCTCAAAAACGAAATTCAAAAGAAAAAACAAGAAGAAAACTAACAAAAATCAACGAAACATCACTACACAATTACAAATACTAGGCTAGCATATAACTACATACAATACAAAAAGAAAAGAGAGGGGGAAGGTGAGTAGCATACCTTAATGGAAGAAGAGGTGAGAGGAACGGAGATGAGGGAGTAGTAAGAGTGAAGAAGAAGAAGAAGAAAGGGGGGCTTTTTTTTGGGAGTTAGGGTTTAGAGAGAGAGAGAGATTGAGAGATAAAGAAGGGGGGTTCGGATGTTTTGGGTAGTTTTATGAGGGGGGGAGTTTTAATAAGTATAAAATATAAGAGGAAGAAAAGAAGGAAAAAGAAAAAAAAACAAAAAAAGTACCTGGTGCCCACCACGGTCGACCGCGGTCCTACCGCGGCCGTGGTGGGTTTAAAAGTCGGAGGCAGAATGTTAATGTCTCACGCGGTTCTACCGCGGTCCCACCGCGGTCGCAGTGGGTTGGATGACGCGAGGCAAAATACTCGCCTCTCACCGCGGTCGCGGTGCTGCCCAGAATTTTTTTTCTTCCTTTTTTTATAGGAAGGTACATAAGAAAAATACTAACAACAACGTTCGTGGGTTGCCTCCCATGCAGCGCCTGATTTAATGTCGCGGCACGACGCAGATAAGCGCATTTACAGTTCGCTCGACCTCTGAGGTTCTGTCAGGTGGATCTCTGTCACTTTTTTGGTTCAATCATTCCTACATATAGCTTCAATCTCTGCCCATTGACTCTAAATGTGTGAGAGTCTTTCTCCGAGGCAATCTCCATAGCCCCTGAAGGGAATACTTCGACCACCCGAAATGGACCAGACTATTGTGACTTAAGCTTACCAGGGAACAACCGTAATCTTGAGTTATAGAGTAATACCATGTCCCCGGGTTTGAAATGTCGCTCAACAATGTTCTGATCATGCAACCTCTTCATTCTTTCCTTGTACAACCTTGTGCTCTCAAAAGCCAGATATCTGAACTCGTCGAGCTCATGCAATTCAGTGATTCTCGTTGTGCCCGCAACCTTAATGTCTAGGTTCAGCTGTTTCAGTGCCCACCAAACTTTATGTTCAAGTTCCACTGGTAAGTGGCAGGCCTTCCCAAGCACCAACTTATATGGTGACATACCAATTGGTGTTTTAAAAGCAGTTATATAAGACTAGAGTGCATCATCTAGCTTTTTCGCCCATTCAGTTCTTGTGGCGTTTACAGTCTTGGTCAATACACTTTTTATCTCTCTATTGGACACTTCAACCTGTCCACTAGTCTGCGGGTGATAAGGGGTAACCACCATATGGCGTACATCATACTTTGCTAGCAACTTCTCGAAGGCTCAATTACAGAAGTGGGTGCCTCCGTCACTGATAATTGCTCTCGGGGTCCCAAAACGGGTGAATATGTTCTTCTTCAAGAATCCCACTGTCACACCTCCTTTTTACCTACACCCGAAAGGGGATATAGAGAGTTTTTTCCAACATAAAGTGACAATCGAAACGAGATTATTTTTATATAAAATTCAGAGTCGCCACTTGGGATAATTTATGGTGTCCCAAGTCATCGGTTCAAATCTCGAATCGAGGAAAAGATTGACTCTGTAGTACAGTCCGCGAACACAGAAATTCGGGTAAGAAATTCTGTTAACCCGGGAGAAGGTATTAGGCATTCCCGAGTTCTGTGGTTCTAGCACGGTTGCTCAATTGTTATAATTGGCCTATTTACTTGATTTTAGTACATGTTTTAGCCTATGGTGCAATTTTAACTTTAAACCCACTTTTATTTAATTATTTTTTTAGGAAGATTTCAACATTATTTAAAGCACGTCTTGAACCACGTCACATAAATGCACCCGCGGTCCCCAACATATTTTATCTAACATTGTTGAGAGTTGGATTTGGGTCACATAAATACACACCCGAGTTTAAGGAGATTAATTTAAATATCGCACCTAAAGCAACTACGCACTTTCAAGTTTGCGAGAGCCATAAAAAATTTAACTAAATGGCACACCCCGATTTCTAAAGGATTAAAATTAATTAAGTGAGGGCCATGGGTTATGAAGTTTTCTTGCGAATGGCGCACCTCAACTTGCTTCAAAAGAATGTATTCAACTAAAACAAACCATGAATGTTCATAATTAATTATTTCCTAAACTAATTTGAGTTGTTGTGAGGCCATGAATTATGAAAATAACTTTATGGATGAAGTACACCGTTTATTAAACCAAAGGTTTGCTTCAACTCAACACTTTACGGCCAAATTACTTGAACTAGATATCGACTTAACTCGTGAATCAATCCCACATAATGAGCACAACAGATGGACCTAATAATTGAAATATCAATTCCAAAGGCATGATTAGATAAAAAGTGAAAAGATCCCAACAAAATAAATTCTATACAAAAAGACTAAATTGCTAATGCTTCTGATTCAACAGAAAAAACCTATATTTTGCAACTTAAGAACTTAATATTATTAAATTGCTCACCAAATAATGCACCCACCCTTTATTAGTTCAAAATCAGCCTGCTTAAGTTTATTAATTTAAGTCTGTTGCCATCAAAATATTAATTGTGAAGCTTAACTAATTATCTCTTAATAAAGCAAGGAAACATGGAATAAAAAAAACTTATTCTAGCCATCAAAATCCAATTAAACAGATTAAACTAAAAAATCTATATAAACAATAATTTGCAACAAAATGGAGTAAACAAATATTGCCAAGGCATCTTGAAACATAGTAAAGAAGCATCAGTTCAAATATTTAACGAAACATAGCAACGACAAATTAGCGAAATAATGAAATCATGATATTAAACAAAACAGAAGAAGAAAAGAAGAAATAGACCTCAAATGAATATGAAATTTAAATGAGTGGCAGCTTAGAAATGCCAAAGTGACAAAACCGCGAACAAGATCTCCACCGGAGAGCCTCGCCGGACATCTCACTGAACTCAACCCATGATTTATACCTTTATTAATCTTGAGAACGAAAGAAAGAGATGGAGACAAAAATGGGTTGAGACGGAGTTTTTGGGTGATTTCGATTAGTAGACAACAATATGGAGATCAACTTGTCAACCAATCGCAGAGGAAAAAGGTTGGCTGTTATGGAAGGAGATTAAGAAGAAAGATCACTGAGTGTGTGAATTTGCTGTCCAAGGTGAGTGATGCGGCGCTAAGGATTTTTCCTATTCTTTGTTCCTTCCGTTGTATCTCCTCTCTACTGTATATCCCTTTTTAAGTATCAAAATGTGAGTGTCTAGAAAGCCCTAAAAATGTGTGGGGCCCCCATTGCTATGAGAATGTTCTCACCAAAATGCCTATGTGCTCACATGGAATAAACAAATAAGGACCCAACCACAAAATGGAAAGCCACGTTCAAATTTTGCATTCTACTTTTTGCGCTTTTCATTCTTTTCCTTCAGATATTCTTTCGTTTGTTTCTTTTTGGTTGCTTTGTTTGTTTGTTTTTCTTCTTTTTTTCTTCTAAAGTTGAATTAATTTTAAACAAAATAGCTTCACAAATTACTAATTATCTAAGTACAATAGGTAATAGTAAAATAGAAAGAAAATAATCATATTAGAAAAATCTAAATCCTACTTAGCATTCGCTAAAGATCTACAACTTAAAAATTGCACTAAACTAAGTAAAACTATTTTGTGAAAGTTTTCTTACTATCTTTTGTAAAATAAAATGTTAAGACTATTTTTTGTATTTTTTCAAAAATAAAACTAACTAGACAAAATATCAACTAGCTAGAATAAGGGAAAATATTTTTGTAGTTTCTTTTTTTTAGATAAAATAAAGTAAAGAGAGCGATACTAAACCTAAACTGAATATTTACGCTAAAATATGAAAAATCTTGGGGAGGGTCAAAAATCACATGTTTACAGCTGCCCCTCTTTGACTGGAAATACGAAGTATTTTCAGACAAAGAACGACTAGACAGGTTTTTTGACCCGACCCTTACTTACAGGGACCAAAAAACTAAGAGAAATGAGAATGTGATCGAGCCCTGGTCTCTGAGCTGCCTACATATCCTTGGCTATAAAGGAATCAGGCCACGTGTAGTTCAGAAGTGAGTGAGATGATGGAGTATGCCGAGGTGGAGAGCCGGTCGAGGTGCCGTTCCGTCGAGGTTCCGGTCCGCAGTCCTATTATTATATCAAAAATCAAAAAAAATGAAAAAGACTAACTAAGCCTGTCAACTATGAGTTACAAGATTCCTATCTATAAGTCTTCTGAAGCTTGATCTGAAGTCTTGAATGGTTCTTCATGCATACTTTAGATTTGAACCTCGGCGCTTGTTAGCTGCAGGTGCTAGCTTGTTTTTCTTTAGCTTTTTGGATCAAGATCGGACATGCAATGCTTGTGACCTTAGTCATGTCTTGAGCAATCCACCTCTTGTTTCAGCTTCTGCATTTTGGATTCACTCCCTTTTATTCCTTTTTTTTCTTTTCTTATTATTTTTTTGTTTTTGTTTTTTTTTAATTCTGGACTGAGATTACTTCCATTGATCATCTCCTCTATTGACTCGCCTTCTTGCCGCGAGCTTCTGCTACTTCTAACTTGAACTGTTTTCCTTTGAGACTTGAACTGCTTTCCCTTGAAACTCAAATTGTTTTCCCTTGTTCTCCAGGTGGGCGCCTGATTGCTGAAACTTGAACTGTCTTCCTTTGAAACTTACACGGCTTTTCCTCAAAACTTGAACTATTTTCCCTTATTCTCCAGGTGAGCGCCTGATTCTACAACAAAACAGACAAAACAAAAGAAATTTTTCTGCCCCAGTTTACACTAGGAAGATTTGTGAGTTGTTAGCAAAACTATAAATCACCTGCGCTGCTGATAAATGATGCAATGATGAGAGTAAAATTAATGGCTCGACCAGGATGTGTGTCTCTTATGCGTGATTGAACTTGCGGAAAACTATAAACTAAACTTGACTAAAGTAAAGACTGACCCTATTCTCCAAGCGGGATCCCTGATTTCAAGAAAACTAAAAATTGACCCTCTTTTTTTAAAACCAGACTTCCCTTCTTCTTTTTTCAAATTCAGACTTCCCTTTTTTTTTAAATTATTATCCTAGGAGAAAATTCACCGGACTAGGTTTTCTATCTTAGGAGAAAGATTCATCAGACTAAGATTTCGATCCTAGGAGAAAAGTTCATCAGACTAGGTCTCTTTTTCGGTATCTTAGGAGAAAGATTCATCAGACTAAGATTTCTATCCTAGGAGAAAATTCGTCAGACTAGGATTTCTATCTTAGGAGAAAGATTCATCAGTCTAAGATTTTGATCCTAGGAGAAAGTTCATCAGACTAGGTCTTCTATCTCAGGAGAAAGATTCATCAGACTAAGATTTTGATCGGGAGGAAGCTCCATCAGACTAGGACTTTTTATCCTAAGAGGAAAAATATGAAGATCAACGGCAAGATTTTATGCACAATAGCAAGACAAATAAAGGCAAAATTTTGAGAAACTTCCCTTTGTCGGCCCTTCTCTTCTTCTTTTTTCTCTTTTTTTTTGAACCATTTTTCTTGCACTGCTTTGTTCCTGTTTCACACAAAGAAAAATTTGTCAGTTTTAAAAATGGTGGTCAGTTTGTGGCCTTGAGTATTGGGCACCTTGGCTTCTGCTCAATCAGCTTGAGTCGGTTTCAAGAAACTTTTGCTCTGCATCAACCCTAATTGTTTCACACCAGTACCATTTGTATTTGCAACTCAAACAGCCTTATCCCAATTGGAGATCTTTGCTTAGGTGAACTTTTCCGATATCTTGAATGACTTCCTGCTTTTGAGCAATTTGTCTGCTAGAGAAAGTCACCAGTTATCTTTGCTTGCGCCAAGTAGGCTGACAAGAGTCTTTTGGGGAAACCTTTACATGAATCCTCAAAGCATGTTGGTAGTAATAACTGAGTGTGCTGGCCAAATTCACTTTATGCAACTGAAAAGCTGGTAGCAGATTTTGAAATCTTTTCTTGCTTGTTTTGAGAAGGACTGACTCAAAGTGAAGGACACAAGGATGCAAAGAAACAAGTATCAACAAGAAATGCCCCTGTCGGAAGGACAGAAGGAAGAGTTTTTTTTCTCAATAACTAGCCTTAATGATCATGACATGCATTTTAGACTTAGCGGCCGATCTATCAAACTAATTCACTCTTCCCTTTTACTATTCTTATGACCTTTGAAGTCGGGCTTGTTTATGCCAATTCTTCGCACCAGCTTTATGGCTCACTTTCGACTAGTGATGCCCCGAGGAGTTTTCACCAACAAGTCTCTCTCATTTATTCATCTCTACTTACCGTCGCCTTATAGTGCCCATGAGGGTTTCACTAGTAAGACTCTCTCATTTTTTTTTTCTCTTTTGCTTTCTTGTGCGAGCAACTTGACAGTGTTCTATGTTGCGTGAAAACTGTTGCTTATTGCATGCTTCTCTTGGCGTTTCTTGAATGCATATCGGGAGGTCTTCGTTTGGAAGGATTTTGGATAGGGTTGGAAAGAAAAGTCGGCATGAAGGCTCAAAGTAGACTCATACTGAGGGGTTGTAGACTTACAACTCTTGGAATAAACTCTTTCAAAAGTGAAATAAAATCTCTGCCCAGTTTCAGATACTGGGGATTTTTGGCTCCTTTTTTTTGAATTCTTATTTGGGTGGACTGAACCGTGAGGCTGCCTACGTATCCTTTTTTTTAAGGAATCAGGTCGAACGTAGTTCAAACATCTGACCTAACTATTTTTTCATCTTTCGTTTTTTTTCTCTGTCTTTTTTTTCCTTTTTTCTTTTTTTTTTTATTTTCAAAACAGGTTGCCCCAGCTTCTATTTTCTGGGGGCATGGACCTTTGCCAGTTCTTTTCTTCTTCATTTTTTTTTTCTCTTGAAAATTGCCCCAGTTTGTACTCTTGGGACATGGACTTTTTTTTTCTTCTTTTTTTTTTCATTTTTTTTACTCTTGACTCTAAACTTGATTCCAAAAGAGGTGGTCAAAGAAAATAACACAGACTCAAAAGGGGTAGCGAAGGATATAAATTGTTTGTGTAGCAGAAAAAGGGCCTCCCTGCCTCGAGAACGCCAAACATAGTATCTTTTCGTGATCACAACATTGATGAACATGTCTGTCTTCTTGGTGTGTCATGGTCACAAGACACTTTCCATCTCTTAATATCAAACTTTCCAACAAACTTCAATTGATTAAACATCATCAAGCCCGATCTTCACAATGATTTGAAGGTGAATTTTACTCGACCTTAGTTCCAAAGTATTCCAAATCTTTATTCATCCTTAAATGTATTTTTTTAGTTATCCAATTCCAGATTAAATCAGTTCCTAAGATCTGGCCAAACTTTTCGCATGCATGTCATGTCATTATAACTAGCGACAAAAGAACTAGGAACAAAATGACACAAAAGGACAAACTGTATTTTATTGAGTAAAGGATGAAATAGTTTTACAACTAAACAAGCAACCCAAAATACGAGTTACAACCCTAAAATAACCCGAATAATGAAAATAGCAACAGAACAGATAGACAAGACTCACACAAATAGAATGGAGGGATAGAAGGATTTGACTCAATAAAACAAATAAAATTTGGATCACAACCCTGAAATAACCCAGATAATAGAAAAAACATCAAAACAAGCTACCAAGATTCATTCCTAGTAAGGAGGGAATGACTTTTCAATTGCTAGGCTTGACATTTAGCCACAAATTTGCTCATCAGAATCAGCAGAGCCTTCTCCAATTTCAACATCATTAACTTCAGTTAACAAGTACCCAAGAGGATTCTCATACTCCATGTCACCAGGCATCATCCCTATAAAGTGTGCATCATAATGTGCAGATAAAGCATTCTGCGCGATATTCTGGGTGTCACTGTCTTGGATCACAATCAGGTTTTCCTGGATCATCCTTTCTATTTCTTTTTTCAAATCCTGACAGCTTTCAACATTGTGCCCCTGGGCATTGGAATGGTATTCACACCTTTTAGAAGAGTCAAATCTTCTTGCACGGGGGTCCACATGATTTGGAGGAATAGGTGCAATCATATCATACTGCTTTAATTTCTCAAACAAGCTTTCATAGGACTCTCCTATTGGTGTAAAATTATCTTTTAGCCTTTGTTCCCTTCTATACCCCTGTCTTGGATGTGGATTATAGGGCATTTGAAAATTTTGTGGAGGCTGGTGGAGATTTTGCGGTGCTGGTGCTCGCCTTCTGGGGTGTCTTGGTGGCCGGGCAACATACTGAGGTGCAAAAATAGAGTATTGAGGGTTCTGAAGTGGATAATAGTATTCAGGGGAATCATGGGAAACTTGATGAGGTTGCTCATATGCTCTCCTAGGACCTCTTCTCGACCCTGATGTCATTATAATTTCTTCGTGTTTCTCATTCGTGCCACTGAAATTATCAGATTCAACCTGGACAGCCTGAGTTGCGGCTTTAAGAACTGCTTGACTTATAATTTTGCCTGTCTTAAGACCATTCTCTACCATTTCTCCCATTTTGATTGCTTCCGAGAAGGATTTGCCCACTGCGGACATCATGTTTTGAAAATAATCTGGCTCTTGAGCCTGAAGGAAGACAGTGATTAGCTCGTGGTCGTCCATAGGTGGCTTAACACTGGCTGCTTGCTCTCTCCATAGCATATTCCCTGAAACTTTCAGTTGGTTTCTTCTTCAGGTTTGAAAGGGAATTACGGTCTGGGGCGATGTCGATGTTATATTGAAACTGTTTGACAAAGGCCCGTGCCATGTCATCCCAGACATACCAGCGAGACGTGTCTTGATCCATAAACCATTCGGATGCTACTCTCATAAGGCTTTCCCCAAAATAAGCTATTAGCAATTTTTCATTTCTTCCTACACCTCTCAGGTGATTGCAATACCTTTTCAGGTAGGCTATGGGATCTCCATGTCCATAATACTTTTCAAATTTGGGAGTCTTGAAACCAGGCGGCAAGTGGACATCGGGTAACATTCATAGATCTTTGAAGGCAACACTCTTTTGACCTGCCAACCCTTGCATGTTTTTCAACCGTTGTTCTAAGTTTTTCACTCTTTGGGTCATTTCTTCCTGTACCATCTTTCGAGCAGGCTTCTCAATGTTTGCAGGAAGATCAAACGAGTACGAGTGGTACTCAGGAGAGTGGTATTGCTCTTGCTGTGTAGCAAATGGTGACTCATGACGAGGCTGTCCTTGACCACTGACCCATGCTTGACATATTTCGGTAATTTGCTGTTTCAGTATTCTATTTTTCTCAAACACAGTAGACTCTTGTTGAACCCTCTGACCCTGAGTCTCTTGAGCACTTGTAACAGTTTCGATGTTAGTTATCATTTTTCCTTGGATCTTGTATTTCCAGCTTACCACAAACCGACCACCTCAACTTTCTTTACAATTCAAAACAAAACATGTTAGAATGGACTCATTCGGTCCTTATTATTATCAACATTTTTCACTTTTGTTTTTCATTTTTTTTCCTTTTTTCTTTCAATGGTTGATCGAACCTGATGTGGGTTGCCTACGTATCCTGTGTGAACATGAATCAGATCTTGCGTAGTTCGGGAAGATCATGAATAAAGTTAATAAACTAACTTTTTTTTGAATTTTTTATTTTATTTTTTCGAAAGAAAGACTTATAAAGAAGAAAGAGAATATTCTTGGATTTTGATTTTTCTTCAGCATTTTTGCAAAGAAGGACTTCTAAAGAAGAAAGATATTTTTTTTGAATTTTATTTTGACTTTATGAAAGAAATGCTTTAAAAAAAGAAAATATTTTTTAATTTTGAATTTTCTTTTCAATTTTGAAAGAAGAATGAAAATATTTTTGGATTTTTGGAAGAAATTAAAAGAAAATATTTTTGCATACTTTTTAAAAAACAATTAGGGTCTAAAAGAAAGGCTTTCTAAAGAAGCAAGTAATGAAAAATATTTTTGGATTTTTTGAAAATTATGGGCCGGAACTGATGAGGTTTGCCTACGTATATCACATCCGGTGAGAATCAGACCCGCGTATTTCGCCCAATTTTGACGGAACAAAAGAAAATATGACCTATTTTGAAATGAATTTTCTTTTTCTTTTTTTTTTTTCAAAATTTCAACAGAATTTCAGAGTAATTCAAATACCTACCTCTCACTCTCTTTTCTTTTCTCTTTTTTTTTCGATTTTCATTTTTTTTTCATTTTCTTTCCCTATTCTACAAGCCAGTCAGCATGCAAGCCGAAGCAAATGAATACGCAAGTAGCAAGTAGGATGCATCTGGATGGTCTTTTCATTTAGGGTACACCTGTCCTAGACAGACCCAACCCCTGTGTTGAGTCTCCAAAGTCAAATGCGCATGATGCAAACAAACGTTCCTACTAGGTATTCAGCATGAGGCTGCGTTATTCTAAGTTTAAAACCTGAGTGTATTGTTCTAGACCTGGCTTACCCGAGCGGACAACTCGAGCCGGGGGGGGGGGCAGCGTACCGGTAACCAAAAGATCATCCGGCTTTGTAACTTGTCCGAACCTTGTTCTATTTGGGATATGACACTAACAGAAAGAAGTCATGCCAGCGTGCACTCCTCAGAAAAGAGAAGATAGCGGCTTCGTAGCAGTTTATATATAGTTCAAATAATATCAAAGCGGCAAAAAGCAATGTTTAGCACATTAAGCCCAAACATGTAATAAAATCAGATAATAAATATAGCCAAATATAACAATTATTCTAAGCTCAAATTCTTGAACCCTGAACCAGTGATTCTGGGTTCTTTTCCCCAGCAGAGTCGCCAGAGCTGTCACACCTTCTTTTTACCTACACCCGAAAGGGGGTATATGGAGCTTTTTCCAACTTAAAGTGACAATCGAAACAAGATTATTTTTATGTAAAATTCAGAGTCGCCACTTGGGATAATTTATGGTGTCCCAAGTCACCGGTTCAAATCCCGAATCGAGGAAAAGATTGATTCTGTATTACAGTCCGCGAATACAGAAATCCAGGTAAGAATATTTGTTAACCCGGGAGAAGATATTAGGCATTCCCGAGTTCCGTGGTTTTAGCACGGTCGCTCAATTATTATAATTGGCCTATTTACTTGATTTTAGTACATGTTTTAGCCTATGGTGCAATTTTAACTTTAAAACCGCTTTTATTTAATTATTTTTTAGGAAGATTTCAACGTTATTTAAAACACGTCTTGAACCACGTCACATAAATGCACTCGCGGTCCCCAACATATTTTATCTAACATTGTTGAGAGTTGGATTTGGGTCACATAAATGCACACCCGAGTTTAAGGAGATTAATTTAAATATCGCGCCTAAAGCAACTACGCACTTTCAAGTTTGCGAGGGCCATGAAAAATTCAACTAAATGGCATACCCCGATTTCTAAAGGATTAAAATTAATTATGTGAGGGCCATGGGTTATGGAGTTTTCTTGCGAATGGTACACCTCAACTTGCTTCAAAAGAATGTATTCAACTAAAACAAACCATGGATGTTCATAATTAATTATTTTCTAAACTAATTTGAGATTGTTGTGAGACCATGAATTATGAAAATAACTTTGTGGATGAAGTACACCGTTTATTAAACCAAAGGTTTGCTTCAACTCAACACTTTACGGCCAAATTACTTGAACTAGATATCGGCTTAACTCGTGAATCAATCCCACATAATGAGCACAGCAGATGGACCTAATAATTGAAATATCAATTCCAAAGGCATGATTAGATAAAAAGTGAAAAGATCCGAACAAAATAAATTCTATACAAAAAGACTAAATTGCTAATGCTTCTGATTCAACAGAAAAACCTACATTTTGCAACTTAAGAACTTAATATTATTAAATTGCTCACTGTGAGCACGTGATTTTTGCCTCGCATGAATTACTCCTACAGAATCCCCAAAATTAGGATTTTTCTTTTTATTTATTTGGTTTTTAGGAATTAATTGCCCAATTTTCGTGTTTATTAACATTTTTGTGCGCATATTTAATTTTATTTAAATCATGAAAAATAGCAAAAATATCACGCATTGTATTTAGGATTTAATTTTACCTTTTTAAATTAATTAGTAAATTAGTTTGATTTACGAAAATGGAAAAATCACAAAAATAGCTCGTTTTCGCATTTTTAATTTTTAGCTTCGAATTTTGGTAGTTTTCTTTTAATTTGATATTTAATTAGTTGTGGTAATTATTATTTAGAGTTAATTAATTTAATCTGGTAGGATAATTTGGTTTAGGGATTAATTTAGGTTTTATTTCTAATTTTTTTTTGAAAAGAAAAAATGTTTTAAAATAAAAGGAAAATGGGAAAAGGAAAAGAAGTGAAAAGAATAAGATGTTTGGGCCAAATCCATAAAATTCCTCAAATCCCAATTAATTCAACCCCTAAAACCCGTTTACCCAAGCCCAAAACCCGTCTCACCCGGTCCAGCCCCCCTCATCAAACGACGTCGTTTAGGTGACCAGCAGATTTGAGCCGTCGAGGTTCTTTAATCCAATGTGGGGGACCGCTTAATATATATATATGTCCAAACGGCCGTACCCCCTCGTCTCATGTCTCTCAACTTCTCTCTTCAGAGATCGTTACCACGAACCCTATAGCGCCGCCCTCAAAACCTTGCCATCTCCAGTGGTGGCGCCGGTCTCAATCAACACCAAATCAACACCCCAGATTCCCCTTCACCACCTCGTTCCGAATTCTCACTCCTTTTCTTTCGAATCTGTCTGGAACGTCACAAATCTTGATTCAAAGGAGAAGCCCTAGCGCCGCCTTTGTTTTCTCCGGTGGCGGCGCCACCCCTAACCGGCCCCAAACGTCCACCCCAAAATCCTCGCAACCTCCCCTTCCCAAATCCCTAACCAATTTTCCTCGAATCCTTTGGCATTTTCTCGAATTCCAAATCTGAGTGCGAACCCTAAAAACCCAAAATCAATTTCTGTTGAATCTGTTGGCATGCATGACCATAGGCTTCCGATTTGTTCGAGTGTTGAAGTTTGATTCAACGCGAATTGATGCTACTCATTTGTTCTTGACAAAGAACAAGTGATTAGTATCAGTTCCGTTTAAATCAAGATGTCCAGCGTTATTTCGAGTTTAGTCGGTAAGCTTTCTTTATTTTTCTGTCCATTTTGTTATTTCACCTCCTACTCCTCTTCTTTTTCTTCTCATTTTTCATGAAGTAGACCGAAAATTGACCAAGGTTCTAAACCTAGGTTTCTTTTTCTGGATTGATTCATATTTGTATTGGTTCCGACTGTTTTTCAGTTTTCCTTTCAACTTTTAAACGTTGTTTTTGGTAAGATTATTTACTCGTCATGCTTAATCGTCACTCATGACTTTAAGTTTCTGATTTTTTTTCTAGTCGTATGATTAGTTTAATTAGATGTTGCTGACTTGGTAATATAGTTAATTCTAGCTCATTATTTTGTTAAACTCAGTCATTTAGTTTAGATTTTTGTTTTTGAAATCATTTAATTGGTTTCTTCTTCTGTTTTTCATGAATTGCCAAATGGATTTCCTGATTGGTTTTGGGCTTTGGGGTCATTTCTGACCCATTTTTAAGAGAAGCTCATTCATTTTGGTTTGAGTCTTGGGTCAGAATTGACCCATGTGGTCTGTTGTGGTAATTGACTAAGTCTTAAAGGGTAGATTAGGAAATCTAGGTGAGAGAATCTCTTATAACTGAATGGGAAGCTGCCTAGAAGGTGGGGGTTGGGACTTATGTGAAAACCTGCTTTTTAAACTAAGGATTAAATAGCAAAAATGAAAACTTCAAAAGGATGAAAGTGCAAAACTGATTTCATTATTGCTGCCCTAGTAACTTGCCTATAAAGGCATTATTACTTGAGGCTCAAGGGGGATTGGAAAAAAAAAGCTAAGAAACTCAGGGGAAAAAAACAGCTGAAATTTGGAAAAAAAGAATTACTGTTCCATTGAGTTCTATTTCTAATTTTTTGGAATTCCAACTTGCTAAGGCAATCTATGGTTCAGTTGGGTGTGTAAAATGGCTTGAACTTGTTTTTCTCTTAAAGTCTGGGTTTGAGTTCTGGGTCGAGGTCATTGTTTCATTATTGGTTGAGTTGATTTCACTGGATATTTGGTGGAATCTAGGACTTTTCTTGTTGCTGAGTTTTACTGCTTTGGTTTCTGCTGTTACTGGACCTGTTACACTGCTGTTGTAGCTGTTTGTTGCCCTCACATTTTTCCTTTTGTGTATTTTCCAGGTATTTCCCCAAACCGTGGTCAACAAGTGACTAAGAACATGTATTTCGAGTTGAAGCCTGACTGAATGCAAACTGTTTTTAACTCCATGACATTCATTTCCTCTATTTCTTTAATGTTCTGTAATAAGTCCTGAATTACACATGTTGTATCAGTTATCTCATGCCCTTAATATGATATCCAAGTGAATATGTGCTCTTTAAGAGTTTTGGGTGTTGATTAATTCTCTAGATTTTGTTACTTTTTGGTATTGAAAAAGAGTTAGTTAGTTTAAAGTCTCGTGCTATGTTTGTAAGTTTAGTTAAGTATGAATGTTCGTTAATCTGAAGTCAAGCATGTATCCTCAGTAGTAATTCAAAGTTTTTCCTGATGTAGTAGTTATTGGGTAGTGATGAGATTTAACAGTTTGTGTTTGAGTGCAAGAGTTTGTTTTGCTTTAGCATAGACTCGATCTTGAGTCTGAAACCCTCAGTTTTGTTCGTTACAGTGTTGGGCTCCTCGAGCCTTGAATTCTGAAGTTACTTGCAAAGGAAGATGGCATGTTGTTGTTATCTGGACTCGTTTTTGAGCCCAGCAGGGCATTCTTTTAGCTACTGGATTGTTTGGGTAGCAGATTTGACTCAAGGATGCATGGAAGATAAAATTAAAAATTTAGCTTAGTTAAATTGTGTTAATTGTTTAAAATCAGAGTTTAAGTTTGTTAATCTGACTTCATGTTCCATAATTAACATCAGTTTAATTTGTATGAATCATTTGAATCACGAGAACTTGGGCCTAGTGATGGCCCAATAAATGAAGTCAGGGCCATTAATTCAAATAATTCCGGTATTCTGCATGTGTAGAGATTCGATCTGGAGTCTCGCATTTGCCGTTGCCCATTCTCTATGGCTTAGGGCTTGCGTTGAGCATGTATTAGGGCAGACCAATTGTTGGTCTTTTAGTTTTAAATTGATCCGAAATTTTAGTCTTAAAAGTGTTGATCATTCTGTCCTCTAATTAATTGAATTCTCACTAGTTACATTACGAAATGAGCCATATCCATTAGAATATAACTTATGGCCCTCCGAAGCCTAGTTTGAATGCCTCTTTACTTTAGAATTAAAGTGCGTCGCGCCAAATAAAATCTCAAATGCGTGGCCCTCATTTAATTATTTCATTTAAAATACTTAGAAATCGAGGCGTGCCATTTAGCAAATTTCCATGGCCGTCACAAAGATAAAACGCGCAGTTGCTTTAGGCGCGTATTTTAATAATATTACCTTCCTAAACTCGGGTGTGTATTTCATATGACCCAACTCCAATTCTCAACAATGTTAAATAAAATATGTCGTGGATCACGGGTGCATTTCATGTGGCGCGGTCCGAGGACGTGTTTTAAAACGAACTTAATAACAAACTTGCCGATAATAGTTTAACCGAGACGACCATATTTGTTATCTGGCAGAGATTTATTTTCAACACAATGTATGTTATTTACTACAAAGATTCAGTATAGATGAATTACAATAATTTATAATGAGTTCCATATCAATTAAAGAATATTTTATATAGAACTTGAATTACTGGCGATTTTCTTATACTTAAGAAACACAATCGTGAATCCAACTTTAAGAAATAGATAGAGTAACATTTGTACTACACAAAATCGTTTCATATATAAGCAAAACTTCAGTATGCTCGTCCTAAAGAAATTAAAAAAAAACTTTCAGATGATAAACTTTTAAAAACAGAAATAGAATACCGGTACTACACATAATCGTTTAATTAATACAATTTATTGTGCCATTAAACCAGTAAAGAAGTGAAACTTTAAAATTATGTAAAGTTGAATATGTTACCTTTGCATCTTGTAAAATCAACTCGATGAAATTTGGTATTTCAGGCTTGAAACGATTCGAGATTTCCCACATTCGAAGGGCTCTAACTTTGAAATTCTGTTGAGTTGCTTGAAATTTGACTGATTTTATGAAGTATTGTAACCATATTTGTAAAGTTGTGTATTTTGAGCAAAAAGAAAAGAAAATAAAAGGAGCAGCAGACGTTTGGGATAGTATCAGCGTAGGAAACAGTTTTTAAATTATGGAGTTAGGTTTTGATACCCACGTTTGGTAAGACGATCGTGGAGTGTTTGGGATCGTGGAGTGTTTTTTTTTCTTTTCTTCGTGTTTGTACAATTCTCTATTTTTTGTCGAATTTTTAGGTTTATAATAAACTAAATAAAAAACTAATAAAACAACGTGGGTGTCAATTTATTTTTGAACTGATGAGACGCTCGTGAAGCGTCTTATTTTTTCTTTTTTCCTATTTCTATGTAAAAAAATTGTATAAAAAAATTTGGCGAATTCAGGTTTATAATAAATTAAAAACTAATGAAAAATTTAGGAGTCTATTTTTTGGAATTGGAGTAATTGTATTTTTTTTAGTTTTCAGTTTTAATAAATACATGCCCAAAAACGTGGACTCCATGATGTGAATAAATTTTGTAAGTTTTTTTTCTTATTTTAAGTTTTTTTGAATCTCCACATTTATTGGAGGTTGGTCCTAAAACTTTACACAATATTTCGTTGTGACACTTGGCATAATATCATGGATTTGCTTCTCCTTTTATATATTAACTAGTATTAGTACTCGCGCGGATGCGCGAACACTAATCATGTCAAATATTTATTTATTTGAATTATGTGCCAATAGTCTTAGAATTTAAACCTTCTTGATAAATATAGATAATTATTGGATATAAATTAAGAAACACTACATGAAAAAGATTAACCATTTCTCAAATTTCCTAGTTATAATTCTATTTTCTTTTTTGGTATCATTCTCAGCGGTGTCATTGGATCCTGAAAATAGTCAGGAAGCAAAATAATAACTCATAATTATGGCAAAACAATCAAAGGTTGAGACTAGGGGTGTTCATGATTCGGTTTGGATCGGTTTTTCCCTAAAAAGAAACCAAACCAAGTAAGTCGGTTTTTCAAATATTATAACCAAACCAATTAAGTATATTTTTTTCCGATTCGGTTTATGTCGATTTTTTTGGTTTTTTCGGTTATTTGTCGGTTTTTTCTTAAATATAAGACATACACTACCAACACACATTTCGACGACTATATTTTCAACGTAACACTATCAAATCAATTGCCCTTTGAGAAATCTATTAATTACCAAGATATATTGATGATAATTGAATCAAATAGTGATGAATAATTTAAGGACTCAATTAAAAATATATTATTTTAACATGAAATAGATTCTTACACTTAACAAAAGAAAGCTACCAATTAAACTACAATGTAAAGGTCAAGAACTGTACTAAAAGTGCAAACGATTAATATTTACTATAAATTTTTTAAAACTTTGTATAAAAGTATACATATATATAGGTGTAATAATAAATTTAAGAAGCTACTCCTATATTCGGTTTGGTTCGTTTTTTTTTTAATTAAAACCAAAACCAAACCAAATTTGATCGGTTTTTAAATTTCACAACCAAAACCAAACCAAACCAAAAAATATCGGGTTTTTTGGTCGGTTTGGTTTGGTTCGGGTTTTCGAATTTTTATGAACATCCCTAGTTGAGACTATGAAGGATTTTTTGGATACAGCTTGACTCTTGTATTACTACTTGAACTCTTATTTGGTGTGTTGATATCTTTCAAAAAATATTTCTATTTTAAAATTTCAGTTTCTAAAATTTTATTTTTCAATAATAATTATGTTTATAATAATGGAAGTAAAAATATTATCCTTAATTCAAAAACTCAGTTTAGTCGGGTATCTAAAAATTTAAATAATTCTTTAGCCAGTGAATTTATTTTTTCCAGTATGACTCCATTTTGATATTTGACACTAACCATATTAAACATCTGAGTTATTTGAATTATATATAAATAACCTTAAAATTTAAACCTTCTATATAATTATAAATAATCGTCAGATATTAATTAAGAAATACTACATGAAAAAAACTAATATTTTTTCAAATCTCGTAGTATTTTTTTTTTGCATCATTCTTATTGGAGTCATTGGAACCTAAAAATAGTCACGAAGCGAAATAATAACTTGTATTTATGGCAAAGCACAAAGGCTGACACAATATGAACGACTTTTTGGTTACGACATGACTCTTTTACTATGACTTGAACGACTTTTTGGTATGTTGTTATCTTTCAAAAAATATTTTATTTTGAAATTCTAATTTTATTTTGGTATGTTGTTATCTTTCAATAATGATTAGCTTTATAATGATGCAAGTGAAGATATCATCCTTAATTTAAAATCCACTTTAATAGACTATCTAAAAATTTAAATAATTTTTTAGCCAGCGAAACTTTATTTCAGTGTGGCTCTATTTTGAGTTTATTCATATCTCTAGCCACATATTTTAAATTTTGAATACCCTATATATACAATTTTTTTTCTTTGAATCATTAAATGTTAAATTAGTTGATTGTTATTATATAACATTGCACATATTCTCTTAAAATTATTAAGTAGTTTTTTTTCGACACAATACATGGCTTAACATCAATGCAAACTACTCAAATTGCATCTAAATTCAGATTCAAATATCATATCAGTTTTTAGTAATAATAATTTTTTGAAAACGACACACAATGTAAATTAGAAAAAAAATATATTATATGAGTTGAAAAAAATATTTTAAATCGATGAGATAGGATGATTTGCACTTTCCGTCCCTTTAAACTTTTTCCTCTCCACATACATTTCCTTTTCTCTTTCGACAAACAAGACATGCAAAGAAAGAGGGAGAAAATTTAATTGACAACCCAAATTTAATTTGCAGAACTTCTTCCCTTCCATAAACCCTACGACGGCTCCCCTTTCCTCCCACCCCCACCCAACTTTACACTATTTCTCCCTTCAGTAACCTCTATAGTTCTAGAAGAATTCTTCACGAAGATCAAGGTTTGTTCGCAGAGAATTAACTCCAGCTAAAGGTACGCATTTTTCAGAGTTTCACATCATATTGGATTTATCGTTTAGTAGTTAGAAAGCGTGAAGTTTTAGAGTTATTTCGGTATTTTACGAATTAAAGCTCCAATTGATGGAGCTAACTCCCTCTGTCCCGATCTGTTTGGTGTTTTTTCCTCATACCTATAGACAATTTGACCAACATTTGGAGCTAAATATACTAGACTAGTCTTAAAAGTAAAATTTAGATTACTTTAAATGTGATTTCTAGGTCACAATTTTTCTGGTATATAAAATGGAATGAGAATTAAATTTCAAAATATTAGTCAAAGTGTTGATCATCGCCCCCAGGGCTTTGTTCTAGTAGTAAGAGTGTAGCGCCTGACGTGCGCGTTAGGTTCACATCACAGGTTTGAACCTTGCCTCGAACAAACGTTTGTTATTTAAGTGGAGAAAGGTAGAGGGCAGCCATTATCTATCGAGTTTTGGACCTTGTGCCACTGGCCTGGGGGATTTCTCGATTATCAAAAGAAATGTGTCAATCATTTTTGGTTAGATGGAGAATTCAAAATGGGACATGTAATTTAGATAATGCTCAGTTGGGGAATGATCTATGGTCAGCTTCTCTCTGTTAAAAAGGATTTGTAATGGACATTGAAACTTTTTGTGGGATTTTTAGTTTAATTGTCTTAGAGCACGAAACTGTTTGAAAATAGTTTGCTCATGTTTTGAAGCTATCTTTGCTTTGCCCTTCTAATTAAAATTTAGTCTGATTGTGTTTAACTGGTCCATTGATTATTGAAAGTCTATTACATGGATTTCTTTTGGTCTCAATGGAAGTCTTCAGAGCAATATTGCTCTTCTAGTTCTTTAGCTTCTCCAAGGAAGCATTACGTGTAAAGAGCTTACATGATTCTTTTCTGAAGTTGGTAATATGTAACCACTTATAACTTTTGGATCTTTTCTGCTAGCTGGCCTGGGCTTGATATCTTGGTTTACAAGATCCATGAACTTGAGCCCTGTATTTATTTTTCCATTACTCAATTAGTGACCAAATCAGTTGTTATTTTTGACTATGAAGTTCTGTCTTTAGCTTTCCCAAGCACTTTTTGAAAATGCCAGATATTGACATTCTATCGTGATTTGGCAGAGGCATGGTCGTTCTATTTGTTTTTCTCTGAAATTATGTAGAAATTTTTAATGTATTATACAATATCACAGATGTTTTGAAACAGAAAAGGCATGAGATTAGTATTATCCTGGTGAATCCTTCTAGATATGATGAAGCATATCTTGGATATGGTGTTAAGATGTCTCTTTGAGTTTAGATCGATCGTTTGGCCATAAATTGTTTGCATCATAGCATGTACTAACTACTAAGTACTATGTAGTAACTCAATACAAATTGCAAATGTGAAATGCCGGAGTAATCTTCCTTTTTTCTGTATATTGGAGAGCAGTGTGTGCCTCCTAGGGACGGTTAAGACTTAAGACCAAATAATCTTCAGGTACTTGTAGTAGTTGATAATGTTTTTGCTCCAAGTAACCAAGTTGTGCACTTCATCAACAAAAATGAAAAGTAACCAAATTATGCTCTTTTTTTCTGCAGCCAAGCAACAAACATCTACGTGGTGGTTTTCGATAGATTCAAGTGGTAAATCATTGGATAGCGATGACTTCTCAGGAGAACAGTGAAGGTAGTCAACAACCAGCTGCAACAGACAAGCAGTTGGAGAGTTACTCGTATACTAATTGGGCAGACAAGATACAACAACAGTACCAGAAGATCAAAGAGAATGCAGAAACTTACCCCTATGTTTGGGGTTCATATATAGTTGTATATGGGGGATTTGGTCTTTGGTTTGCCTATAGATGGCGAAAGCTCCGTAAAACAGAGAATCGAGTTCGAGTCCTTCAAGATAGACTCCGGAAACTTGTTGATGCTGAAGCGTCAACAAGTTCCTCATCTGCTGCCACTAACAAGGCGCCTCCATCTTCTGATATATCAACCAAATAGATGGGTTTTTTACCCATGCAAGTGACTTCCTTTTCGTTTATACTGAAATTGGGAGTATTAGTATTATTTGGGGGCTAAAACTAAGTTAAAGTTGTCAATGAAGCTGTAAGGATATCACTCCTTTGTGTGACAATACGTGATCACGAAGCCAAAGTTAGCAGTCATATGAGAAAAACAGTTCTTACTAAAAGTTATGTACATTTCTGAGGGTTATATTTTTATCTTTTTTATTTTTTTCCCGTGCTCTCTAGCTGAATTTCGTGTTTATGAATTGTGATATGGTGATCTATTTGAATAATTTGTGCAACTGATACATCGTTGATTTTAGAGAAGAAAAATTAGATCATGCACTTCTCTTTCCTAATTATAACTGAAAAGATATCTGGTTGAGTGTAATTTACTTTTTAGAGGTGATGTAAAAGGGTACCAACATAATATGAGTAAGTTTAATATTTCGAAATTTTTATTTAAGATTATTATTAGTCCCTTGAACCAACAATTTTTTTATTTTCTGATACTTTAATTAAAAGAGAGATGAGAGCATTATCGTTTGAGTTATTTCCTAAAAGAGAGATATGAGAGCATTATCTTTTGAGCTATTTCCTCTCATGCTTCTTGTGCGACTAGATAATGTTGCCCATGCTTCGCATGGGGCCAAACAATTTGCAGCCTAAAGTTGTCTTTATTTGCAACAAAAGATTAGAGCTAAATGAACAAGATCGTAAAATGCGTTACAAAGTACGTATTACATAAACAACAATTGCTACTCTTTTACGCAGAGAGGTCAAGCCACAAGCAGAACATACAAATGTGCATACTAAAATTCAGCAGCAGCCTTATTCCGCAGTCAATTTTCCATACTGCGATGATTGAATTCCATAGGTTTAACATCTTGTACTGGTAGATTTGCAGGTCAGCCCATGGTGTTGGTGCAGAACGGCAAAGCAAGCATCTTAGAATCGGAAGGAAAAAGAATGAAAAAGGATTAAGCTCACCCATTTAGACATATTTTGTTCGTCAAACAATTATGATTGGGAAAGTATACTCAGGGTAACTGGATCCTGAGTGCCGTCGAAGCTTATGAACCAATTATAATGTCAACTGTATCTCATAACTTTCAATACATTTGTATATTCTGAAAGCATACATAGATGACAGTTTATAGCCCGTTTGGCCAAGCTGCAAAAATCAGCTTATTTTGAGAAGTGTTTTTTTTTCAAAAGTGCTTTTCTCAAAAGTACTTTTGGTGAGAAGCAGTTTGTGTTTGGCTAATTAGTTTGAAAAACACTTCTGAGCAACAATTAGTGTTTGGCCAAGCTTTAAAAAAGTGCTTTTAAGTGTATTTTTCTCAAATGTGCTTCTCAAAAAAGTGCTTTCTAAAGAGAAGCTACTTTTTCTGTTTCTCCAAAACTACTTCTGCTTCTCCTCAAAAGCACTTTTTTCCTTCCAAAAGCTTGGCCAAACACCTCAATTTTTGGCCAAAAGTGCTTTAGGCCAAAAAGAAAAAATACTTTTGGCCAAAAAGAAGCTTGGCCAAACAGGCTATAAGAGAGATTTGATAGTTTGAGGCATGATCGGAAGAGTAACTGAGGTCATTCAAGAATGCTAAATGTAAAAAAAGAAAAGAAACCTGCTCTCTTTAGCACCTGCTTTGGATAACTCTTCTTTCTTAAAGTTGACAAATCTTTCACACTGATGTCCAAGAATATACCAGCTTTTGTCATTTCTGAATGAGCTTTCTAGAAAAAGGTAAAAGAACTATAATTGAGCATCTTTACCATTAAGGAGGAACAGACCTCCCTGCATAACTCAAACACGGCAAATCAACATTCGCAGATTGTGTCCATCCATAATCAATTAACTTAATGCTGTGGATGCACTGTTTGTGTCCTTACCTGGCGAGCTAATATTTTCTTAATTGTGTCTGGATCTGCATGTGGTTGCACATCAACATTTGATATTACTGGTATTCTGGGAGTTCTGATCTCTGTTGCACCCAGAGCAGCTTCTAGTCTTGAGACAGCTGGATTCATAAAACTCAGCTAGACGTACCTGGAACAATCAAAATCCAATGTTAAGATGCGAACAGCATTGGCAATTGGCAGCCAAAACAACAGCGTTTGGAGAGAGAGGAAATACCGTCATTAGAACTTTGAATCATTTTGCTTTTGCTTCTACCACTTCCAATCCTTTAAGACCTCCGGAGACTGCATAATTTCCCAGCAAAAATATACAATGTCAACAACAAAACTAGAAAATGCTTAGCCAGGTGCAATATTGCAAAATGTATAATAAATATGGTATTTAGTCTGGTTATAGAGCATTTGAAAAAACTCACGGGGCACAAGAAATTTGCAATCTGAACTTTGTTGGCTTCATCAACTTCCTCATTAGCTGCATCACACAGTTTGTGGACCTTCTCGGAGTCCAGTCCAATTATACTAATCATTGCACTTTTTGCAGCATCAGCAGCATCCTGAAGGAAAGGGAAAGAGTAGATATTTTAGAGTTCCATGCAAGATATATATTCTTTTATCATTGGATTGTTGAACATTACCTAGCTTCTCCTCTTAGCTTGACCAGCTTAAGCCCATCCTCGAAACTGGCAGAGGTAATAGATCAATGGGGACAACAATGAAATTTAAGTACTTGCATTTTAAAGAGTGGTAAATACTGAATGATAGAAAAGTAACATCCAATACATAAGCAACTCCTAATGTATGTGTTTCCATAAGGTTATGCAAGGCAGGAACCTGAAAGCTCCTGCAAACGCCAGAGCAGTGTATTAGCCCAAGCTTAGACCACATGTGACATCAACTGAACTAATTATTTGCTGACCGCCCTCACGAGCACGGAGCATCTCTACTGCAGCTAAGCTAGTGATATAGATAGCTGGCTGGGAATAAGTAAGTTATGAGCTAGTCAAAAATTGATGTTAAGGTTATATCCTATTGTCATCACAAAGATCATCCATAAAATCATCTCTGGGAGGAGCAAAGTAAAAAACAAAGGCATCCATTAACAGCAAAATGTGCATACATTACAGAAGCCTTCCACTTTTATGTTGTAATCCTCAATACCAAACAGGATATGTGGAGCAAAACAAAAGGAAAATGATGAAATGATTAATGAAAGAATACCTGCCTTAAAACAGTGGAGTCTAACTTCTCTTTAGGACCATTAATACATATATCCAAAAGGTCAAACCTGTACACCAAGAGCTCAGAACGTGGATATGTTCAAATGATCAACTTTGCACCTTGGCGTCAGACTTAGGCACCGAGCCCTTTTGATGTGGCCAAAGAGCACAGCTTGCTTGGAGCTCAATTTCTAATTTCTTTTATTTCCACATTACAACAACAAAAGTTGGGGCCATTCAGTGGAACTATGTAATAACCTGATATCTTAAGAGTAAACTTTTAAGTTATGTTGTTAGTGATAATTTATTTAATTTTCACAGGTATTAATATGCATGTACATATATATTTTTTTAAAATGAGATTATCATTTACATAGGTGTAAAGTGCGATGGCTAGCCAAGTGACAATTAATAATTATATAATAATAGAGTGGGCTAAGCCCATCATTCTAGTTACGTGCAAGACCTAGAAGGGAGAAACCTAAAGTGACGAATAAGTGAACAATTAACTTTAGATAACTAAGAGAAATTTACTACAATGTAGAGAGCTTTTCGGTAGTGGCAGGGATTCTCTTGAACCGTTGGTGGCGTGAACTTAGAGAGCTAGAAAGAGTGAAATATTCTTGCACATTACAACTCAACTGTGATGGAAAGGTATAGATTTAATTTTATCACTATGACTATATTTCTTGAATTAATCTAGGAGGGATATTATCACTAATTCTTTTTCTTATAGTGACAAAGATCGAATTGGAACAGAGTGGCCATGGAAAACATTGTAGTATTTATTAGGCCTTGGTAATATGAGTAGAATTTTGTAATGAAAACCTTACTATTTAATAATGGATAAGAACTATTTGAGATTGTCTTTTTGAAGTCAGAACACTTTGCATATGGAATTCGTTTTAGAGTTTTGTATATATTGTTAAATTAGTTGCATTACATAAATTCATGTAATAAGGTTTGAATTCCTCAACTCACGTATAGTTACAGGTGCATTAATGAGCGTAAAGTTTAGGACGCTTAGAAACCCTTTTAAGCCAGGCAAATAAGCTTTGAATATGTGAATTATTAAGGGATTAGTCGACTGTTTAGCATATCAATTGTTAGATTTAGTATAAGAATTCATATTTGACTTATCATAGTATCAAGATTGAAACTTGATGATAGATTGGACTCTACGACTTATGGGTAACTCGATAATATAATTTGTTCGGGGATTTAGCCATAATCAATGGGGAGTCGACTTTTGAGTTAACTTTATTTTGAATGTTTCAAAAGAATTATGAGATCAACTTGACTATTATAATTGATATCGTTAATCAATACTTTTGGATAGATTGATGTTGTTGGAGGCTATTTGATTGGTGTTCTAGACGTTGCAAGGTTGGAAAACTTTTCGTTAGTGAGGTAAGTGAAACTTTAAGCTTTGATGCTTGCTTTTATAAAACCCGTTTTGAAAATGTGTTTTCTCTGCCTGGTCCATGTGTTGGGACAAGCGTGCGCTTGGCAGAATCGGTGGTCTTAAACTAGCCGTAAATATATTATTTTATGAAAAATATAAAAAAAAATATTTTATAATTAGTTTGATAGTTTGATTTGGCTGTGAGCCATGGTGTTGAGTTTGATACGGCTGTGCGCCATGATGTTGAGTTTGATACGGTTGTGCGCCATGATGTTGAGTTTGATACGGTTGTGCGCCATGATGTTGAGTTTGATACGGCTGTGCGCCATGATGTTGAGTTTGATACGGTTGTGCGCCATGATGTTGGAGCATTGTGTATGCCTTTGTACATCACCCGAGCATTGTGTATGCTATGTTACATATTTGAGGCATTGTGGTGTCATTGTGGACTCGTAAGTGTGTTGGTACATCACCCGACCATTGTGTATGCTTCTTGATATATTTGGGGCATTGTGTATGCTTCTGTGAGCATTGTGTATGCTCTGTTACATATTTGAGACATTGTGGTGTCGTTGTGTTGTGTATGATCTGTTACATATTTGGGGCATTGTGTATGCTTAGGTGTGTTGATAAATTTCTTTCACTGCAATTATGATAAGTCCTTGGTGGGTATTCTTGTGGGTTAATTCTTAATAACTCTGTTGATACACATATATTGAGTTATTGTATAATTATCATATTTACTATATCATTCATGTTGTGGTATGTTTGTATTTTCTAACACATGTTCCAGGGGTATTTAAAGTGGCGGGTTGAGGATCTACTGGGTTATATTTACGTATAACTCACTCCTTACCTGCATCTCTATGCAGATACCGTTGCGGGAGATAGAGCTAGTGGCTGACGAGTTTGTTCGAGTGGATCCTATTGCTGAAGTGAGCCACCGCATTGTTCGTGAAGGCGTTCGATTCAGACTTACCTAATTCATGTTAGTTATTTTCTTTTTTTCTTTGGGGTTTGCATACCCGTCAATAAAACTCATATTACTCTGTTAGATGCTCTATGGTCTTAGTGTGGGATTTGGGCTAGAGTTTTATTATTTGAGTGATTTTTGGTTTTCCTATTAATTGATTAAGGTATTGGGCAATAATTATTTCCTCTTTAATTATTAATAATACTAATAGGCCTACATTTTTTTCTCTTAGTGTTTGTGTAAATGATTAAACGTTAGAGAAAGGGGTTCGCCTGGCAGGTAGTGTTAGTTGAATGCCAGTCACGTATAGGGGGTAGTTTGGGACGTGACGAAGTTGGTATCAGAGCTTAGGCTTTAAGTCCCGCGTCATGGAGCAGTGTTTGGTAGAGTCTTGTTCATGGGTATGTAGACGTCCATACTTATGACCTTGAGACTACTGAACATCTAGGATGTTGTCTCTTCTTTCATTCTTTATTCGTGCGTTGAGCTGAACCAAGTTAAACATTGAGATAAACTTTCGCAGATGGCTAAGACACGCGTATCCTCCTCTGTCGGACGACACTAGAAGTTTGAAAATATGTACAACTAAGAGCTTCCTTGGGTACATGGGATTTGCATCTCTTGTTGTTGAGATTGGAAAGATCATAAATTTTGGGATGACTATTTCTAAAGAAAAACTTTGCCAAAATTTTTATTTTTAAAGAAGTTCGAGGGTTAGTCAAAACTTTGGACTATTGTAAAATAGTCTAAGGATTTTTTTTCTTTCTTTTTCCTAAGATTGATTTGTTTAAAATTCGAGGTTGCAGACACAACTCTCTATTGTGAGTTTGATCATGAGAGGAAAGAATTGAGCGCAAAACTAACAAACGTAATAGCTTAGCCACGTTTTGGCTATTGTGATTGGTAGTAAAAGATATTTTGAAAAAGAAAAAAAAGCTTATATAGTTCTCAACTTAATGTCTAATGAAGTGATTTGATAGTATTAAGATATTATACGTGTGATTGTGGTGTAAGAATGCATAAATTAAGTGCACTGACTAGAAGTATAATAGTGGCACTAAGTGATGCAAAACCTATTAATGGTGATCGAGAGCTTGTAGATAAGTGCCAGCTTGGGAGAGAAAATAATACTTAAGCATATGCTTAATGCACCAATATAGTAAGAGAATTTTATGAAACTTGGCACAGTGATATGTTTATCCATTAAAGTAAGGGTAAGACATGGAGTATTGAGATTGTCATGCAAAAAAAAAAATTACTTGACTGTCATCGAGAAAACTAATTAGTTCACACAATTTTGTTAACATACATTGTGTTCGCTAAAGCATATGTTTGAGTAAGACGAGAAACACGTTAACGAGATGGCAATATAGATGAGGATAAAGAGATGACTTGAGCACTTAGATGTATTATTTGCGGTTTCGACCTAAGTGGAAAAGTCTACTATTATTGGCTATTAAATATGTGTGGATCCGGTTTAGAATCACCATATATTTATTGACTGGTTATAAATTGGTACGATTGACCTTGAGGTTATCTTTGGCTTGGATTGAATGACTTAATGTTATCCTAAGCTTAGTTTACATGACAAGACTATTGGATGTTTCATTCCAGTTGAGGATAGTAGTGAATATAAAGGAGTCACTTGGTATGCTTATAGGCTAAGCTACCCTATCAATAAAAGTTCTATATATATAGTAAGTGAAAAGTATGTGTTATATCTAAGTATAACTTGGGGCACCAAGGGTGAGAAACTGATTATTAAGTTAGTTTTATTAGTTAATGAGTCCTCGAATGTGTTTTTAGAGAGCCTACCGAGTATACCATTTAATATGGAGAGAGATTTGAGTAGCGACGTACTGCAAAACGAAAAAAAATTGCTAGTCTATTTTCGTTATATGGACTGGCTTTATGGAGTCAAAGTAACTAAAATAACAAGATGCAGGACTTTGTGATTAAGAAGTCACCAAACCAAGTATATCACTTTGAGGTGCTTAGTTCTGTCCATTGAGAGGATCAGTAGACTATACATATATTCATCAATAATAGACATATGACTTATATTGGCATAAAGGGGAAAGTATCGTTTCATGCTTAGATGATTTGTATCTTCACTTATAGGTTATCTTTTATTTTAAGATAGATTTGTGATTGTGACATTATAAGTGGAAGGTAAATGAGTTGGATAATCTGAAGATATGGTCTAAGATCTATTTTAGTTAGTTTGAACTTCTGATGACATCTCTTGGATACCGAGGTCATTAGTAATGTCATGAACTAGAGGAACCAAGTGTTTAAATTGTTCCTTAGAATTCTTATTATTATGTTCATTAATGAAATATGGAAATATTTTCCTACTCGAATTGAGCATATGGAGGGGTTGAGGAGGGTCTTATAAACATCAAATAATCTTTTTAAATACCGAGATCGTAAGTATAATCTTTAATTTTTATACTGCGATATTTTGAATCATGTGATGCTAAGGATGACAGGTTGATGGCATTATGCTCACTAAGGCACTAGTATGTGTAAATTACAATTTTCTTTATTTGAATAGGTAAAGTTCATCTGTATGAGAGTCCTAACCTTATTTGGGGGGTAGTATTTAGCTCTTAGAGGGGAGTCCTACTTGATAGTGAAAGGAGAGGGAATATTATGGCTAAAGAGTCCAATACGTGTACACCCGTGGTGGTTGGTGTAGGGAGATTTATACTCGATGAGATATATCACTTGCAATATTCAGTACCTTCGAGATCTACATATATGCATTGGGATCTGAGAAAAAGAGTTAATGACAACTGAAGGTAATATATGGTATCATAAATATTATTTTTCAGAGTATGAATTGTTAATATACTAAATATGGGTGTTAGAGACTCGAGCAATCATCACAAATATAATTTTCTCTCGAAGGAAGTGAAAATAGATCATTGTAGACTTTGTAGTTGGTCTACACATTCATAGAGAAAGTTGTGATTATAGTTAGATGATCATGATATGCTCAACGAGATCGCATGCTTGATTTGCTTATATAACATAATAGCCTATGTAGCGATATGTTTAAGAAATAATGTAATATGATGAGATGCCCATATCTTATCTGTGACAAGAGTAACAAGGCGTCGAATATTTATATAGTAGTGTGTGAATGTATCCCACCACTGCTGTATGTGAGAGTGTTATGTGTTCTAGTGTTGTCGTACATGAGAGACTTATGTAGGGCTGCTTGGATGTATTTTAAAACTGACGTATGAAAGAACGGTGGATGTGTTCCATTATAGGAAGGTGGTCGGGGCGCTTTTATGTGTTCTAGTGCAATGGAGGCATTAGAGAGTATGGATATCCTGTCCTAAAATTAGCCAAATGGATATCATATAGCGAGTAGTTCATGATTAGCTGCTTTTAACCAAGTTTGTACCTAATAATAGTTACTAGCTTGTTATGCAGATCTTGTTGTTTGAATTAAATGAAGTTGGTGTAATTCTCCAGTTGGTTGGTTCAAACCTAGTAAGTCACAGCTATTAGGTCCAGAGTTGGTTCTGCAAGCTATGAAAATAAAGGGGCCGTGTTCGTAAGAGAACGACTTCAAGCAGCTTAAAGTAAACAAAATTCCTATAAAGATACGGAAAATAGTGGTAGGGAGATCATGAAGATGAAAAAAAATACTTATTTTGATACCACGAAGGATTTATGAGATTTTTTCCGAAAGACGATACGTTCATAATGAGAGATATAATTCAACCCGAAGAGGTAGAACTTGATGAGAATTTGACTTACTAAAACAGGTGTGATAGTTATTCTTGATAGACAAGCGCGGCAGTTAAGGTCGAAAAAGATTGCTTAAGTGAAAGTATTGTGCAATCAGCCTATAGAGGAAGCAACGGGAGAGTCCAGGCAGACAAGCAGGTATCTACCTGTAGATGTTTGAGACTTCAATTATACTTTCTAATTCGTTCGAGGATGAACTCTTGCTTAAATGGGAGAAAATATAATAACCTGATATCTTAAGAGTAAACTTTTAAGTTATGTTGTTAGTGATAATTTATTTAATTTTCACAAGTATTAATATGCATGTACATATATATTTTTTTTAAATGAGATTATCATTTACATAGGTGTAAAGTGCGATGGCTAGCCAAGTGATAATTAATAATTATATAATAATAGAGTGGGCTAAGCCCATCATTCTAGTTATGTGCAAGACCTAGAATAAGTGAACAATTAACTTTAGATAACTAAGAGAAATTCACTACAATGTAGAGAGCTTTTCGGTAGTGGCAGGGATTCTCTTGAACCGTTGGTGGCGTGAACTTAGAGTGCTAGAAAGAGTGAAATATTCTTGCGCGTTACAACTCAACTGTGATAGAAAGGTATAGATTTAATTTTATCACTATGGCTATATTTCTTGAATTAATCTAGGAGGGATATTATCACTAATTCTTTTTCTTATAGTGACAAAGATCGAATTGGAACAGAGTGGCCATGGAAAACATTGTAGTATTTATTAGGCCTTGGTAATATGAGTAGAATTTTGTAATGAAAACCTTACTATTTAATAATGGATAAGAACTATTTGAGATTGTCTTTTTGAAGTCAGAACACTTTGCATATGAAATTCGTTTTAGAGTTTTGTATATATTGTTAAATTAGTTGCATTACATAAATTCATGTAATAAGGTTTGAATTCCTCAACTCACGTATAGTTACAGGTGCATTAATGAGCGTAAAGTTTAGGACGCTTAGAAACCCTTTTAAGCCAGGCAAATAAGCTTTGAATGTGTGAATTATTAAGGGTTTAGTCGACTGTTTAGCATATCAATTGTTGGATTTAGTATAAAAATTCATATTTGACTTATCATAGTATCAAGATTGGAACTTGATGATAGATTGGACTCTATGACTTATGGGTAACTCGATAATATAATTTGTTCGGGGATTTAGCCATAATCAACGGGGAGTCGACTTTTGAGTTAACTTTATTTTGAATGTTTCAAAAGAATTATGAGATCAATCTGACTATCATAATTGATATCGTTAATCAATACTTTTGGATAGATTGATGCTGTTGGAGGCAATTTGATTGGTGTTCTAGACGTTGCAAGGTTGGAAAACTTTTCAGTGAGACTTTAAGCTTTGATGCTTGCTTTTCAACCCGTTTTGAAAATGTGATTTCTCTGCCTGATCCATGTGTTGGGACAAGCATGCGCTTGGCAGAATCGGTGGTCTTAGACTAGCCGTAAATATATTATTTTATGAAAAATATAAAAATATTTTATAAGTAGTTTGATATTTTGATTTGGGTGTGAGCCATGGTGTTGAGTTTGATACGGCTGTGCGCCATAATGTTGAGTTTGATACGGCTGTGCGCCATGATGTTGAGTTTGATATGTCTGTGCGCCATGATGTTGAGTTTGATACGGCTGTGCGCCATGATGTTGAATTTGATACGGTTGTGCGCCATGATGTTGAGTTTGATATGGCTGTGCGCCATGATGTTAGTTTGATACGGCTGTGCGCCATGATGTTGAGTTTGATACGGCTGTGCGCCATGATGTTGGAGCATTGTATATGCCTTTGTACATCACCCAAGCATTGTGTATGATTCTTGATATATTTGGGGCATTGTGCATGCTTCTGTGAGCATTGTGTATGCTCTGTTACATATTTGAGGCATTGTGGTGCCGTTGTGTTGTGTATGCTCTGTTACATATTTGGGGCATTGTGTATGTTTAGGTGTGTTGATAAATTTCTTTCACTGCAATTATAATAAGTCCTTAGTGGGTATTCTTGTGGGTTAATTCTTAATAACTCAGTTGATACACATATATTGAGTTATTGTATAATTATCATATTTACTATATCATTCGTGTTGTGGTATGTTTGTATTTTCCAACACTTGTTCCAGAGGTATTTAAATTAGCCGGTCAAGGTTCTTACTGGGTTATATTTATGTAAAACTCACTCCTTACCTGCATCTCTATGCAGATACCGTTGCGGGAGATAGAGCTAGTGGCTGACGAGTTTGTTTGAGTGGATCCTATTGCTGAAGTGAGTCATCGCATTGTTCGTGGAGGCTTTCGATTCAGACTTACCTAGTTCATGTTAGTTATTTTCTTTTTTTCTTTGGGGTTTGCATACCCGTCAATAAAACTCATATTACTCTGTTAGATGCTCTATGGTCTTAATGTGAGATTTGTGCTAGAGTTTTATTATTTGAGTGATTGTTGGTTTTCCTATCAATTGACTAAGGTATTGGGCGATAATTATTTTCTCTTTAATTATTAATAATACTATTAGGCCTGCATCTTTTTCTCTTAGTGTTTGTGTAAATGGTCAAACGTTAGAGAAAGGGGTTCGCCTGGCAGGTAGTGTTAGTTGGGTGTCAGTCACGTATAGGGGGTAGTTTGGGACGTGACAAACTATTTATGGAAAAGCTTTTTGAATGATTTCGTTGTAAACTATATTGTAAGTTGAATGATCATCATCACTATCTGTTGTGCCTGGTCGAATTAATAATTTTACACAATTGAAACTTTTTGCTCTTGATAGCGCTACGTAGAGCTGACCGTGCGAAAAAACAGGTTCGCGTAAATAAATTCCCACGAAGTCCAACGTTTGACCTTGAGCTTTATTTATTGTCATAGCAAAACATAATCTCACAGGAAATTGTGTTCTTTTGAAAGGAATAGGCAATTTTTCATCTGCTGATGATAATAATGGTATTCTGGGAATAAATACATGCGTATTCTTAAAGTCCCCGGAGGCAATTTTAGCACTTATAACATGTTTTCGAAGATCACGAGATATAAGTCATGTACCATTGCATAAACCTTCACAAGGATTTAAATTTCGTAACAACATAACAGGACAATTCTTTTTCAAGGTCAATTTATGAGGAGGTAAACCAGCAGGATGTAAAGTATGCAAAAAAATCTTCATATTGACTTTGATTGTTTGGTTCAATAGTCTCATCAAATGCAACATATGTTTTAGGATCACCAGGAAATTGAGCTATGAGCAAATCATTTATTTCATCAACAAAGTCATTTTTAGTTGTCAGAATTACATGTGAAGTCATAGAAGATGCATCGGAAAAACATGTATGTAGATCTGGATAATTAACTCTAGACAACAAATCTAAGGATTGATTTTCAAAAATGAAAGGGATAACAAAACAATCGGGGATTTCAATTTTGTCATAGCTATTTATTTTTTCTAGTCCATTTCCAATTCTCATCAAATATTCACAAAAGGTAGGATCTGTCTTTGCACGCATATTCTCCGATAATCTCAGTTTTTCGAGTTAGATTCCAAATTTCAGAATATAATAAGCTTTCTTGAATAAAATCTTTTTTTTCCGACTCCTAACAACCAAGAGAGTTTATCTAAAATCACCACTTTTCCTCCAAATAGAGCATTTGTATCCATTAGATCCTTCAAGAGAATATCAAAAGTTTCTATCACTTTCTTTTTTGCCATAGATACTTCACCTCAGACAATCAGTTTTGCATCACGTATTAAAGCTGCAAGTGCGCTTTGCTTACTAATGTTGCAAGAATATTGTTCATCGATATAAATAGGAAATTTAAAACAGGAATGAGCAGTTCGCCCTCCTGGGAGGATCGAAGCTGCAACACCTGAACTTGTTGTTGCTAAAGCAACAAAACCTTTTGATCATAACACCAGCTAATAAAGCACGGTATAGAAAAGTTTTTCCAGTTCCTCCAGGTCTGTCAACAAAAAATGCTCCTGATTTGATATGGTTGTGCGCCATAATGTTGAGTTTGATATGGCTGTGTGCCATGATGTTAAGTTTGATATGTTTGTGAGCCATGATGTTGAGTTTGATACGGCTGTGCGCCATGATGTTGAATTTGATACGGTTGTGCACCATAATGTTGAGTTTGATACGGTTGTGCGCCATGATGTTGAGTTTGATATGGCTGTGCGCCATGATGTTAGTTTGATACGGCTGTGCGCCATGATGTTGAGTTTGATACGGTTGTGAGCCATGATGTTGGAGCATTGTGTATGCCTTTGTACATCACCCGAGCATTGTGTATGCTTCTTGATATATTTGGGGCATTGTGCTTTCTGTGAGCATTGTGTATGCTCTGTTACATATTTGAGGCATTGTGGTGCCGTTGTGTTGTGTATGATCTGTTACATATTTGGGGCATTGTGTATGCTTAGGTGTGTTGATAAATTTCTTTCACTGCAATTATGATAAGTCCTTAGTGGGTATTCTTGTGGGTTAATTCTTAATAACTCTGTTGATACACATATATTGAGTTATTGTATAATTATCATATTTACTATATCATTCATGTTGTGGTATGTTTGTATTTTCTAACACATGTTCCAGGGGTATTTAAAGTGGCGGGTTGAGGATCTTACTGGGTTATATTTACGTATAACTCACTCCTTACCTGCATCTCTATGCAGATACCGTTGCGGGAGATAGAGCTAGTGGCTGACGAGTTTGTTCGAGTGGATCTTATTGCTGAAGTGAGCCACCGCATTGTTCGTGAAGGCTTTCGATTCAGACTTACCTAATTCATGTTAGTTAGTTTCTTTTTTTCTTTGGGGTTTGCATACCCGTCAATAAAACTCATATTACTCTGTTAGATGCTCTATGGTCTTAGTGTGAGATTTGTGCTAGAGTTTTATTATTTGAGTGATTGTTGGTTTTCCTATCAATTGACTAAGGTATTGGGCGATAATTATTTTCTCTTTAATTATTAATAATACTATTAGGCCTGCATCTTTTTCTCTTAGTGTTTGTGTAAATGGTCAAACGTTAGAGAAAGGGGTTCGCCTGGCAGGTAGTGTTAGTTGGGTGTCAGTCACGTATAGGGGGTAGTTTGGGACGTGACAAACTATTTATGGAAAAGCTTTTTGAATGATTTCGTTGTAAACTATATTGTAAGTTGAATGATCATCATCACTATCTGTTGTGCCTGGTCGAATTAATAATTTTACACAATTGAAACTTTTTGCTCTTGATAGCGCTACGTAGAGCTGACCGTGCGAAAAAACAGGTTCGCGTAAATAAATTCCCACGAAGTCCAACGTTTGACCTTGAGCTTTATTTATTGTCATAGCAAAACATAATCTCACAGGAAATTGTGTTCTTTTGAAAGGAATAGGCAATTTTTCATCTGCTGATGATAATAATGGTATTCTGGGAATAAATACATGCATATTCTTAAAGTCCCCGGAGGCAATTTTAGCACTTATAACATGTTTTCGAAGATCACGAGATATAAGTCATGTACCATTGCATAAACCTTCACAAGGATTTAAATTTCGTAACAACATAACAGGACAATTCTTTTTCAAGGTCGATTTATGAGGAGGTAAACCAGCAGGATGTAAAGTATGCAAAAAAATCTTCATATTGACTTTGATTGTTTGGTTCAATAGTCTCATCAAATGCAACATATGTTTTAGGATCACCGGGAAATTGAGCTATGAGCAAATCATTTATTTCATCAACAAAGTCATTTTTGGTTGTCAGAATTACATGTGAAGTCATAGAAGATGCATCGGAAAAACATGTATGTAGATCTGGATAAGTAACTCTAGACAACAAATCTAAGGATTGATTTTCAAAAATGAAAGGGATAACAAAACAATCGGGGATTTCAATTTTGTCATAGCTATTTGTTTTTTCTAGTCCATTTCCAATTCTCATCAAATATTCACAAAAGGTAGGATCTGTCTTTGCACGCATATTCTCCGATAATCTCAATTTTTCGAGTTAGATTCCAAATTTCAGAATATAATAAGCTTTCTTGAATAAAATCTTTTTTTTCCGACTCCTAACAACCAAGAGAGTTTGTCTAAAATCACCACTTTTCCTCCAAATAGAGCATTTGTATCCATTAGATCCTTCAAGAGAATATCAAAAGTTTCTATCACTTTCTTTTTTGCCATAGATACTTCACCTCAGACAATCAGTTTTGCATCACGTATTAAAGCTGCAAGTGCGCTTTGCTTACTAATGTTGCAAGAATATTGTTCATCGATATAAATAGGAAATTTAAAACAGGAATGAGCAGTTCGCCCTCCTGCTACAAAACCTTTTGATCATACACCAGCTAATAAAGCACGGTATAGAAAAGTTTTTCCAGTTCCTCCAGCTCTGTCAACAAAAAATGCTCCTGATTTGTTAGAAAATATCCTATCAAGAATCGTGTCATACGCTTTTCGCTCGGTATTTAATTTTCTCTCTAGAAGCAAATCTTTTTCTCTAACAATGATGTTTCTTTCAAATTGACAGACATTGGTTTCTCTAATAGCAGCTGAAGGTTTAATTTTTTCAGGAATAAGATTATATTCATTAATATCACGTCCCATCAAATGCAAAATATCATTGATATGATTTAAAGCCATAAAACGAATATCTTTAGCATTCATGTTAGGTAAAATCTTAAAATCTTCGGACATAGAATCTTCAAATTGTTTCCAAAGTTCTGTTGGGTTAGCGGGATTGCAGTACACCAATAATGTTGCAAATAAACGCCTTAAACTATATGGCATTTGATAATTTGTAGCTTCAGACATACATTCAACCAAGTTGTTATCACAGTGTAACAACCCTCTTTTTTCTGCAGCCTCTCTAAATGTACTACAACAGTTGCCGTCAACTTTACATAAGTCCTGATATGATTTTGGTCCTCTAACGTTTATCAATAATAATCTAAGATAATATCTTTCTCCTTCTGTTGGATGACATGTTACAACACGTCCAATTACAATACGTTGTTTTCGACGTGTCCACATTTTTTCCTTAGATGACCATACAAAGTACTCGGGAAATTCTTTATACAATAATAACAACTGCATAGCATCTTTATTTGTTCTGTTCATAACAAAGAATTCAGTTAACATTGTTTTTTGAATCATCGGATTACTTAGTATTCTATCAACATTATCAATACTTTTAAAAGAGACAAATTGTTGTCCTTCCAAATGTAATTGAAGGTGAAAAACACTTGGAGTCATTTCACTTATTGGGAAATAAAATAATCGTCATGCAGCTTTTGGGGGCGAAACTCATCTAGCAGATTGATATTCTTTTATTTCATCTATGTCTGTATCTGTATCACTACCATGTATGTGAAATGCAATTTTATCGTGTCCTTTGCAAATATATTTGTAAATATATTTCACTACCTTGATATCAGAACAAACTTCAACATTCATATGACAATTATACTTGCATAACAAAACTGGATTATATGGAACTACCCAAGAATTATCCAGAAGCTCACCTCTTATTTCTACAACTTTTCCGGTTCTTCTCATTCTGGAAGTATATTGGATATGAATTCTTCCCTTTTAATGTTTGTTCAGCAAAATCTTTTGGGTACTTGAATTTGCAGTTATTATTTTTCATGCAAATATTTGTAGGATTTAGCTTTCCACAAGGACCATGCATCATATGTTTAATAACAAGTGAATATAGATCGCAATCTTTTTTAGAATCAGGCAATTCTGCACAGACAAATCTATCATAAGATTCAGGAGTCAGTAATTTATGTTCATCAGCAAGTATAATAAGGAAATGAGCATGTGGAAGACCACGTTTTTGGAATTCTATAGTATACATGAATCCTGCAACTCTTCCAAAGACTTGTCTTTTTAAAATATCAGTCTTTAGTTCTTCCACCTTTGCTCTGAAAACTCTACTAACTAAATCATGTTTGTTCTGTACCTCATCAGTCTGTGACAAATGTTCTTTTATTTCTGGCCAAGAAGGATTACAAGTCATTGTTATAAAGAAATCAGGTTTTCCAAAATATTGTACCAATGCGATAGCATCCATGTATCGTCGGCGCATGTCCCTTGGTCCCCCTATAAATGTAATAGGGAGGAACGTTTTCTTTCCAATTTTTGAGGCTTCCCTTTCACCACATCTTAAAATATCAAGGAGTCCTTGCAAGACCTCAATCCTATATAAATCTGGATTAAATGAGAAGAAGTCTAATCTTTGTGTTTCAAGCTTTATATATACATCTACTATAAATTGTTGGAATATTCTTCCACAATGTAGCACTTCGTTTGTTTCATTATCTCTTATTTAAAATTTGTAACAGTAATACTCTCGACAAGACACTGTATCTCTTTTTCGTTTTCCTTTTTGTAGTGAGTCGTCTTCCATATCAAGAAATCCATCAATTGATCACATGTTTGATATACTGGGTAATTGTTCATGTTCACAATAAGCTCTACGTTTCGTCACATTATTTGTCTGAATAATTTTTTTGATTCCACAATGCCATCCATTTTCACCGAAGGGAAATAATAACGGATACTGCAACGGATCATAACATCCATAATAATAATGTACTAATCGAGCTCTATTACTGTGGGTATATATTCGAATATGTGGTGCACAAATGTCTCTAGGATTTTCTTGAAGCCATAATGCCGCAATCTCCGATGAGCTGGGTAAGTTATATGTTCGTTGATCTAAGGTTGAGTGGCATTTAAGAGCAATATAAAAATCAGATAATTGAGGAACATTCAAGAGAAATTTTAAGAAAATAGTATATGGATTAAATTTCAATATGTCCATCAACTTTTTCACTATCGATTCATTAATTTTTGTCGAACAAGCCATCCTATTAGCTAGTTCATTATCATGGTCGTAGAAGTACAGCTGTAAATTCCTGGGTTTTTCATTGGAAGGGATTAAATCATCTATAAAATGATACATTTGTCCTTGGACTCTAAATTTGTAGATACTACAATTTCTTTTTCGCTAGCTCTTTATCATACTTTACACCAAGTGCAAACATGTTGTTGTACGTTCTAATATAAGTTCGAAAGTTTTCAGATTCTTCAGTATTTCCAAAGTATAACTCTGATAATTTAGTTGACATTTTATGAGATGTCAACCTTATTGAACCACTGTTACAGCAAAATCCTGGAGGTTCATATTCGAACCTCTTTGCACGACAGTATTGGCAGTGCGGAACCTTTTTTAGAGCAACTTACTCACTTCGTAGCTCTTTAGCGGCCGGACAAACCTTTCTAGCCCGGCTATGAACTGAATATATAAGAAGTATCATAAAAAAAAGGGAAACACAAAGGTATATGTATGGTGGAGATTATTATAATAAAAAGTTTGTGCAAACCTTTGATTGGAACAGCGTTCAACGAAACAGGAGGCAGGTTAGATGTATCCGATGCGGACCATAAAATACAAATAGTCACAAATTATAATAATGTACAAACAATGTCATTCTAAAAAAAATACAATGTAAAGGCAGGTTTACAATAATAGGGGGATCCAATATACGCTTTCCTTTTTCTGGATTATCCATGACTCTAGTCGTGCAACTTTGAAGACTGACAGCTGGTAAACAGAATAGCCAAGACGTTTAAAAGCGTACAATGAGGCATCAGTAGATGCAAAATAGTGTGTAAAAAAATCATATAGTATTCTTGTATTTTAATTTATAGGCACATATAAGATAAGTAAGATATCATACTCAATCTGCAAATAAAATAAATAAGCATCCTTGTACTAATAATATATAGTGTATAAACATGAGTACAACAACATAACCTTTTTCACAAAGCGAAGGATATCGTTACCTGTTTCACGAATGATAGGGGGATCCAATATACCCTTTCCTTTTTCTAAATTATCCCGCGATGTACTCACGCAAGCTTGATGGCTGGTAGCTGGTAACACAACATCGAAGGCATTTAAAAGCGTACAACGAAGCTTCAGTAGATGCAAAATAGAGTACAATAGAGCACGTGCTATTTGACTATTTTAACTTATAGGCACATAAGATAAATAAGGTATTATACTAAGTTTCCAAACAGAATACATTAGCACCATTGTATCAATAACATATGGTTTCTAAAATGAGTACAAAACTCTTAACCTTTTTCCGCAAGGGAAGGAGGTTCTCGTATGGTAAGAGTAGTTTGTTTTAGAAATTCTGCTTTGTCCCAAGATGATGTTGCCTGCTCTAGGACAGCAACAATCGGACTTTCAAGAAGGTTGTGCTTTGCAAAATTTTGTCTTCTCATACGTCGCGACAGCAACATCGCTTCCCTTCTACGAGCAGATATTTGGCTCTGCGTATCACGCCGTTTAAGCTGCATTGCAGCCTTCTTTTTTTCTGCGTATGAGTACTTGTTTGGTTCTTTAGAATCCATCGGTCGCGGCAGTTCAACTTCTCTTTTCACCTATAAATATTTCCAACCGAAGTTCCCATGAGATGTTTTAAAAAGACATAAGTTATATTTTTAATATCACGGAACACTATATCTATTAAAGATTAATGTATTACCCACAGAAATACAATGAGAAAATTTGTTGAACTTCACTATTTACTTCTTCATCCGATAGAGGAATATTTTAGTGTAAGACTAATTTATCACAAGAACTTTTGGGGGGTTTGAAATATTTTAATTTAACACTTACTTATCATAACAACTTTCCTGGGGTTTGTCATGAGTTTCTACGACTGGTTGCCATTTTATATGTATGCGACTTTGGTTATTAGTGCTGCAACTATCATTTAATTCTTCCCGTGGCACAAATGGGTCTACTAAGTCCCTATATTATTAAAAAAATTCTACTTTGGAACTTTGGCAAATAATTTCCCTGAACACTAAACTTTCCTCTTTAGTTACCCTTTTTATAGGCTACTTTCCTCTCTGGTTACTGTGGTGTTTTAGCATTAGATTAGTATGATGTTGCAACAACATAATTGAACTTCCAACATACTTAAGAGATGATGTGTTACTTTCTGTTGAACTCAAGACACTCTATCGATCATGAGGTTTATATGATACACATGATGTACCAATCTTATGTCCTTGCTGCAGTAAGTTTTTTTTGATTTGCACCGGGTGTCCGAGTTTCTTCGAGCCCCGACTAATCCCGGGGGTGCACAGGCCCTCGGCAAGGAGTTTCCCGCAAGTGCACCACGGTTAATTCAAGTTTTACCCCGTCCGATGGCCCTCAGAAATTGTTTGCGCCCGGTGGGTTTCGAACTTGAGACCTTGAAAGGGAGCAAACCCCAAGGCTCAAGTCAATTGCCACCAGGCCAACCCCTGAGGGTTCTTGCTGCAGTAAGTAGTTTTGGCTTATTTGTTTTTTATTCAACTCTAAGTGTATGAACTCATGTTGGTTATTATTCTTTAAAATTTTGTAGCTATTTAGAGCAAATAGAACAATCTGTATGTCATTGAATATATTTTTTGTCTAATCAGTTATGCATAATAGTTGTGCAATCATTGTTCAGTGTGGTCATCGTACATATTGTATGATGCAAGTTACAATCTCACTGAAGACAAAGTGTGATAAATTAAAATTTTGTTGTTTACAAGCACTCCGGACATGCACACAGGATAGTGGCTTCTATAGCATTTACATTAACAGAACATTGTGAATTCTCCAACAGCGAGGAAATAAATCTTAAGAAAGTTTACTTATTTTTTCAAATTAGCATTCAGTAAGCTGACTACCAAATGCTAATCCCAACAGCTTGATTTCATTTACTATTTCTGTTTATCTTCTTAATTGATTTAAAGGATTGTGCATATATGTGGAATGAATCTCAGTACATAAAATAAGTGTACGCATGTAATCTATAGGAAAGCGACAATAATGTTTGATGAAAAATTAATTTTTCCCTTTTTATGTCCTATATCAAATTGATATAGGAAAGTCTGGGACAAAGGCGATGTATAAGAACAAAGGCGATGTGCAGAATTGTAACAACTATAGGGGTATCAAATTACTGAGTCATACCATGAAAGTCTGGAAGAGAGTGGTAGAAATGAGAGTGTGAAGTACGGTGTCTATTTCAGATAACCAGTTCGGGTTCATGCCGGGACGATCTACCACAGAAGCTATCCACCTTATTAGGAGGAGGATGGAACAATATAGGGATAAGAAGAAGGATCTCCACATGGTGTTTATCGATCTAGAGAAAACGTACGACAGGGTTCCTAGGGACCGTCCTATGGAGATGCCTAGAGGTTAAAGGGGTCCCGGTTGACTACATTAGGGCGATTAAAGACATGTATGATGGATCTAAGACTCGGGTTAGGACAGTAGGAGGCGACTCCGACCATTTTCCGGTTGTTACGGGGTTGCACCAAGGGTCTGCGTTCAGCCCTTTCCTATTTGCCCTGGTGATGGATGCCATAACGCATCATATTCAAGGGGAGGTGCCATGGTGCATACTATTTGCGGATGACATAGTCCTAATTGACAAGACACGACGCGGAGTCAACAAGAGGCTAGAGGTTTGGAGACATGCCCTTGAGTCTAAAGGTTTCAGGCTGAGCAGGACGAAGACGGAATACCTCAAGTGCAAATTTGGGGCCGAGCCGACGGAAGCAGGAGTGGAAGTGAGGCTCGACTCGCAAGTCATCCCTAAGAGGGGTAGTTTCAAGTACATTGGGTCAGTTATTCAGGGGACCGGGGAGATCGATGAGGATGTCGCACATCGTATAGGGGTGCAGTGGATGAAGTGGAGGTTAGCAATGGGAGTCTTGTGTGACAAGAAAGTGTCACCGTTACTAAAAGGTAAGTTTTATAGAGCAGTGGTTAGGCCTGCTATGTTGTATGGGACCGAGTGTTGGCCGGTTAAAAATTCACACATCCAGAAGATGAAAGTAGCAGAGATGAGGATGCTGAGGTGGATGTGCGGGCATACAAGGATGCACAAGATTAGGAATGAAGATATTCGAGAGAAAGTGGACGTGGCCCCCTTGGAGGACAAGATGCGGGAAGCAAGACTCGGATGGTTCGGGCACATTCAGAGGAGGAGCACTGATGCACCAGTGAGGAGGTGTGAGCGACTGGCGGTGGTGGGCACGAGGAGAGGTAGAGGGAGGCCTAAGAAGTATTGGGGGGAGGTGATCAGGCAGGACATGACACGACTTAGGATTTCCGAGGACATGACCCTTGACAGGGAATTGTGGAGGTCGAGCATTAAGGTTGTAGGTTAGAGGGTAGTTTGTGAATATTAATACAGCGCACTAGAGTGAGACTAACCATTTAGGAGTTAGTCTTAGGATGCTACTGATCAGCTACTGATGCAGCGCTATATCTATTGGATATTAGTATACCTTACATCCTTTTCTCCATCATTTTCGTATTTCCTATATTTCTTATATTGTTGTTATTTTTATTTTATGTTATGTATTATATGTTTTATTATGAGCCTATTGATAGTACTAATATATTGTCTCTTGTTGCTCTCTTGAGCCGAGGGTCTCCAGGAAACAGCCTCTCTGCCCCTCGGGGTAGGGGTAAGGTCTGCGTACATATTACCCTCCCCAGACCTCACTTGTGGGATTATACTGGGATATTGTTGTTGTTGTTGTTGTATGTCCTATATCAAACTGAAGATACTACCAGACCCAAATAGCTATTTAGTAGCTTATACTAAGGGTGTCTAACGGGCCAGGTTGACCCATAATCGGACCGGCCTAGACCGGAAAAAACCAGAACCGAACCGGCCCGGTACATAGGGGCCGGGTGGGGCTGGGTAGGAGGGGTAGAGGGGGTTGGTCCGTTTATTTTTTTTTAACGATTAACCGAACCGGTCAAACCCGGTCCACGTGAACAGTACCGTGTACCGGTTTAACCAGACCGGACCGGTACAACGGCTAAATCTTCTTCTTTTTTTTGTTTTTTTTAATTTTTTGAAATCTATGGGGCCCACTAACCGTTGGCAACGGTCACCCCTGGCAGGGATCCGTTGCTTAACACCCTTAATTGCATTAATAGCCTCTTTTTTCTTTAAAATTTAACCTTTTTTTCAATTTACAAAATTAACCTTCTTTAAAACTATAAATACCCCCCTCCTCTTCCTCATTACTTCACTCATCTCTCAATCTCAATTCTCAAATCTCAATTCAAGTTAAATCATGTCTCGTACTTCTAGAGTGCGCTCATATGTTTGGCAACACTTTGAGGTGGTAGAAGAAAATGAAGAAGGTCAGAAAGTAAAGTACAAGAAATGTGGTCAAGTCTTAAATCTTCGTTCAGGGTCTGGCACATGCAGTTTAAGGAGGCATATAAAGTATCGTCTTGAGCACGCTCCGGAAATTCGTATTTAAGATTTTAAGACAATTTGTGTCATTTTAAAATTATTAGACGTATTTATGCTTAATGTTTTAATTGTTAGATTAATATGAAGTATTATTAATTTATTATGCATGAAAATTTAGTTTTACTATTTTTTTGTTAATTTACTTTTTAAATGCAAACTTTAATTTTGTAATTTTGAAATAAATGTAGCACTTGCAATTTATAAGTGCAATTTTTTCTCATCTTCCTTGTATTCTTTATGTTAATACTTTGTATTAATATAACTTACAATAGTTATACAAAATACAAAAAAAAAAAATACACTAAAACCGGCCCGACCCAGCCCCCTCAACCCGTAACCCTTACGGTTCAATTTTTAACCGAATAAACCCGAACCCGTTAAACCCGGTAAGTCCCAACCCGTAACCGGCCCGGACCATAACCCGTACGGGCCCAAAAAGTCCCAAACTAGCCCGGCCCGGCCCACCCGTTTAACACCCTTAGCTTATACTGATAAAACAACATGAAATAGCAAGACTTTGAGAACATCTGGGCTTTTACAGATTTAACAGCTTATCAATGTGAACAAAAAATAAACTGTACATCCATATGTTAAAAGCTTCAAACTCTGATTCACGAAGACCAAGTGTGAAAAACAAACAATTAAAGATCTCATTGCAAACTTAATATTGAAATTTCTCTTCTTTGTGAGAAAAGACACAAGGCATGGATGGTTTAGTTCAATTCGTACTGTCTAATTGAAAGCAAAAGCGGTTGTTAGTATTTAGTCGCAGGTTTCCCCAACTATTTCAATAAACCCAAAACAATAGTAGAAATAAAAAAAATGGCTAATTCATTCAGGAATTGCCTCAAACACCTAAAGACAAAGCTGTTTGACAAATGAAACTCTCTTTGCAATAAAGCCCTAACATGCCATAAAAAATAAAATAGAGAAACACGGTATGCGAAGAAGGAGAAGAGAACTCACAAGAAACAACGATCCAAACGGGAAAATTCACAAAAGTGCAAAGATGAGATGAAGAAGCGCAAGGAGCCAAAAGGTGGAAGCTGGGAATTGACAGACGGCGGAGCTTATTTGATATTGGTGATACTGAATTTGCAATAAACCGGGTGTTAATTCTGCCTGCCTGGTTAGAAGAGAGAAGCTCTAGAAGAGGTTGTAGAATGCCCAGGTTCGGTATAATCCAAGCGAAGCATATAAAATTAGCTGAAAAGACAATATTACCCTTGAAATATGAATCAGACATGTCGTACACATGTGTGCTATAGGAGAAGATGTGTCCATCCTAACATAAAGAGTTCTAGCTTGTCATCTTGTGCCCGTCTTATAAACAGTTCATATATAGTTTAATTTAACGTGATAAAAATAATTAGTAAGTTTGATGTCACAAAAAGTAGTTTAAAAATATTTTTTTTACTTTAATATTACCAACGGTAATTTAATGTGTGAAAAATAATTTAATAATCTATTAACATAGTCATTAAAGTTCAACAATAATACCTAAAATTAACTTTAAATTACAAACGCCAATATTATGTTATTACAAGGAAAAAATTTAATATATTATTTGGTGATTATTGTGTAATATTCAAACTATTCTTTGACAAGTCCTTGAAAGATCGCCTAGCGATCGAGATATGTGGGTAATAGCTTGCGAAATTTCAACTTCAAATTTCAGTTACAATACTTGGAGCGAGCCTTTGTTCCTATAATATACAAGATTGGTCTAGGAGTGTGTTTGGTACGAAAATTGTTTTGCACGAAAACTTTCTTTTAAAAAATATTTTTTTGAAAAATAAAAGGTTTGTTTATTTATCTTTTGATGTTTGGTAAGTATATTTTAAAAGTATTTACATATAATCTAGTCAAACAATATAAGAGCGGAGATCAAAAGGTGGGGGATGTCGTAGGTGTATTGGTTTAAATTTGGCGACTTGATAGCTGTAGATAAATAGGGTCGAGGACGGGGTCGACCGCGGCATAATAGCGAGGAGTCGTCCTCAGAAGGATTATTGCCGAGGGCGAGCAGCTGGAGTAAAGAAGTAACGGTAGGATATGTTTAGAATGGATACAAGGAATATTCCTTATATTCCCTATGTTGTACTTTTTAGGGTTTCTTGGGAATATCCCTTATAAATAGGAAAATATATAGAGAAAAAAGTGGATCTTCACTTTTCTTGATAAGAACACTTTGTAAAGAGTTGACTAAAAAGAATATACAAATATTGTCTTGTTCACCGACTACTTGACTCAACATACGTTATTCATTCTCTGTTTGCTAGATCCAAAGATTCCTTATCCTCACTTCTCAACTTTTCACGTTGCTGTTAGGTGGAAGATTCATCTGAGTCATATTATTTACCTTGAAAATGGTAATGACAATTAGATTTGATTTTGTGGTTCTAAAAATACGTGATTTATTTGAATCTAGTTGTTAGGCAACTGATGCTAAGTGTGAGCTAGGAAAGTAAACTAAGAGTAAGAGGCAGTGTTGTTATTCAAACCGAACGGCTACGAATTGGGGTCTCGGACTGGCCTAAGCTGGGCCTCGAGGTCGAGCTGATGAACTTGACTGGGGATGATCGATGAAGGACTAACAGTTCCAAGGGCCTCAATAATGGCTCTTTATGATCAATGATAAATAATAAATGAGGAACAATCAATGAAACGCAATAAATGTAACCAATAAATCAAAGGAAAGACAATGGATAATGTTTAAGTTAGAGAGCAGAGAATGTTTTTGTTCTTGTATTGAATATCATGTGTCTTTACAAAATGACAAGGGTCCCCTTTATATAGGAGGGGGAATCCCAACATAGTACATATGCATTTATTACAAAGATAAATAGCTGGTACAACTATTTAATATCACAGTACGGACTTGTACTATTCTTGTAGACTTGGTCAGCTTTAGCCACGTGCCTTTTGGGAATTTTCCGCTTGTCTAAGATAGCCACTGATTTGCACTGCCTCAAGGTCGAGCATTGGGAACCCTCGGGGTCAAACCTCGAGATATGCTTCGAGGCTTCTGAAGATGGGCTATGGAATGTCACAATGATCATAAAATTAGACTCTCCGATTTTAGCCGTATACAGATAGTCCCCGCGTTTCTTAGAATAAAATAATATGAAAGGACTTTGACCTTGATTTTCTCGAGCCTCTCATAATGACATCCCGCTTATGACGTAAGCTTTCGTGGTGACTGAAACATCTCATCGGTTCATCTCCCCAGAAGCATTGAATACACTGTCGGTTCCTTTTTTCAAAAGCGGTGATTGCATCGCCGATCCGTTTCCCCAAAAGCATTGATTACGCCTGTTGATATGTTTCCCAAAGGCATTAATTGCGCCGTCGGTTACGTTACTGTCTTTCTATAAATGGGAGATTACTTGAACCAAGATTTCTCCCAGTCATTCTTCAACAGCCTTTAGCCCTTTTCCTTTCTTCATCCTCAACCAAACTTTTATTTCTATGGTTCAAACCCGTGACCGCAAGGTCGCACGACAACAGTTTTGCCAGTTATGCCACGGTTCTTTTTCGGAATCTTTCACCACTGAGTGGGATCATACTGGGTTGTTGTTGTTGTTGTTGGCCCGAAATAATGAGAGAGGGGCCTCAAGTTCTTCCCGTACCACATGATATGTGGACTGTAAACTGCTGCTCATCTCTCTTAACTTCAACCTGGTGTGGCACTTCACTCCTTCTTCTTTCCATGGAGTGACGTGGCGCTATCTACTAACTTTTGCATCCCACACCGGTGCAATATCTCAAGAAGTGGCTTCACAATAGTAGTGTTGGCGAGGCCCATACTGGCCAAGTTTTTCACCAGGCCACGATTTCTCTTGCTTGTTAAAAGCTTTTGATCTTTGACAGGCAATAGCCTCTTCCTTATCTATTGCTGCTTCGGAGGAGATTCTCGAAGACAACGCTCTGAAGATCAAAATGGGATCCCCGAGGAAACGGTTATCGCAAATGTCACTCCCGAGGATGTACCTTCGAAAGTGATCAGGCTTTTTAGCTGTTGTTTTTTGCTTCTTTGTTTGTGTAAGGACCCCCCGTGGGCTTTTATAATCGTCTTTTATCAATACATAAGTTTCTTTGATTTGCCTTTGGCATGTGATGAACTTCCATTGTACTTTTGATCGGTCCGAATGATGGACCCGGTCATCGTAATCCCTTTGGTTCTCGATTGGTTAATATGGTATTTATTGAGATTCCTTGTCATCCCTTGGACTAAGTCTAGATCGATCTGATATAAACTTAGGTCGTCGGGACTTCTGAGCTCGAGTTGAGTGAGAGCAGGGTCCTGATTTTCTTTGAAATAAAGCATAGCCTTTTTAGGCTTCGTTGCTAGTCCTCGAGTGAGAGTTTGCTTGATCATCTAAAAATAAAGATAACCCTTAGGCCTTTACAAACAGTCCCCGAGTGAGAGTTTGCTTGAACTCGGTTGGCCTCCAACTGAGCGAAAAATTGCTTTGAACTTAAAATGAAGATAGCCCTGAGCTTTATGAATAGTCCCCGAGCGAAAACTGGCTCGAACTCGGGTGGGCTAAATAATCGAGTGAGTGTTTGCTCGAACTCGAGGAAAAAAAAAAGATAACCCGGAGGCTTTAACATAGTCCTCGAGTGAGAACTGGCTCGGACTCGGGTAGCCCGGGGGCTAAATAATCGGATGAATACGATGCCAAGTTCCTTGTATCTGATGCCAAAGATAATTAGGGAGAGGCCGATGGGGCTGCAGTCCCCGAGGGGAAAGTAGATTAGGCTTTTCCTTTCTGATTCTGTGTATAATGCTCTTTGAGAACATTGTAAATGAAGCTTTGTATTATTTCACATATACATATAAAAAAAAGCCTTCTGGTCTTCCCCTTTCATGAATTTTTCTTTGTTTGTGTATGTCTTTCTTTGTCTTGAATTTTGACGTTTGTTAATGATTAGCCAGATGAATTGGCCTTCAAGGTAGAACCCTTAGGTTCACAAATTGGCCCTGAGGCTTATTAGGCTGGCCCGTAGGCTCTTACGCATTTGCCCTTAAGCACTTTTTAGTTAACCGTTTCGGGCTTAGTTTTCGAGTCGGGTTTCGAATCGAGCTCATCGACCCTTAGGTTTTTGAATTTTAAGCTGGCTCTTACGCGTTGGGTCGGCACGACCTCTAATATAGGCTGACGCTTAGGCTCTTATGTGTTGGGTCGGTACGACCTCTAATATGGCTTTATTTTTCCCTCGTTAAAGACTTTTTTGAAGTTTTTGTGTTCGTTCAACTCTTCTATGGTTCGATAAGAACCTCGATTGTGAGCCGTTATGTAACGATAAATGAGCACCTTGGGAATTTTCGCTCAATGGTTGAATTATTTCGAAGACTTTTTATTGCTTGGAGATGATATAATCGAAGCTCTTTTCGAATCCTTTTTATGCCGAGGGTAGCCTGATTAACTGGTTCTTTTCGAAGTATTTCTGAAGTAATTGAAGGCCTATGATTTTATGGCGACGGTCGGGCATCCCCGAGTTGCGTTAGTTCGGCCGGAGCCTTATGACCGTATTCATTGTGTTTGGCTATAGCCTTTTAGTCCCCGAGTGAGGTAGCCTCGGCGTCTATATCGAGGGTACGCCTTTTTCGGGGTCTTACAAATTCGAATATATTGCCCTGACTTTAAGATTGGGATTATGCCTTTTGTAAGGTCTTATAAATTTGAACATGCCTTACTTTAGGTCTTACATATAGGTTACTTGGCACAAGTATAATTCATGCCTTGCTTGAGGTCTTACAAGTGGGTTACTTGGCACAAGTATAATTCATGCCAAGCTTGAGGTCTTACAGATTTGATATTGCCTTGTGGAGGTCTTATGAGCTCGAGGCTCCTTATGGAGGTCTTACATTGTTGATAATGCATCATGGAGGTCTTACATTTTCTAGCATTGCTATATGGAGGGCTTTCGGGCTCGAGGTTGCCTGCTTGGGGTCTTATGGCCTCGAGTTTTTGATAGCTCGATGGGGTGACAGTCGGCGACAATCCCCGAGACATCGAAAGTCTTTGGCTCTGGAGTCGTTCTTTGTAAACTTGATGTTACCTCATTGAGGGATTACGAGCTTGAAGTTTCCGGCCCGGAGGTCTAAGGCTTCGAGTTTTTGATATCATTTCCCAAGTGTTCGGGAAATTTCTGCCCCTGGGTCCGTTTCTTGTAAAAATAGCAAAATTCTTTGAAGTACGAAGCATTTTGATGGTAAAAGATACTCCTTTGATTACTTGGTAAAAGTATACATGTTTTCGTCGTCAAGGATTTGATTATTCTATGCGGACACGGTTCATTTGACCGTTTGGCCCGATACATCATTTTTCTATCGAGAACCTCTTTGGCTCATCTTGATTTCTCCAGGGAGGTGATCTCCCGGGGGATGCCCCCCAGTATTCAAGGTTGATTGAAGAGAAGTCTTGAATACTTGTTAGATTCTTTTTAGGTATCATATAGATGTTACCTCGTTAAAACCCTTGCCGGTAAAACCCTTCTTGGGATAAAATCCGATCGAAGGAAAAGAGTGCAATGCATGCTTCAAAACCCAAGGTCTTCAAGCTGTAAGGTGCTTCGATTTTTCTACTCGGACACCTGCACACAGGTTAGTGTAATATGTAAATGAAAAGGGAGACGGTTATACCTTAGTAGTGATGGCGTTTCGAGCCTCGATATGCTTCATCTGCTTGCTCTAGGGACGCGGTATGGTCATTTGCTTACTCACTCAGGTGCAGCCAAAAATGTAGCTTGTGATTGCCACTTCGTTGTTTGCTTATCTTTTGGTTCCTTCGATGTTGAAGGTGTCGATGTCGGTGTTACGTCATGCACCGCGAGCATCTCTCTTGCTGCATGTTGCTCCCCGTATAGCTTTTTATTCCATCCTTTGTTGGAAACTCAATCATTTGATGAAGGGTTGATGATACTGCTCATGCAGTGTACCAATATCCTTCTGAGCAAGGCATTGTATCTCATGTCTCCTTCGATGACATGAAACTTGACATTTTAGGTTGTGCCAGTCACGTTGACGGTGAGGGTGATCTCCCCTTTCGTTGTCTCGCTCGCCATGTTGAATTCGTTGAGGACTCGAGAGGCGAGCACGATTTGGTCGAGCAGACTGATCTGCTCCACCACCCTCGACTTGATAATGTTGGCCGAGCTACCTGGATCCACAAGCACACATTTAATTTGAAATGTATTCACAAGAAAAGAAATTACCAATGTGTCGTTATGAGGCTAAGGCAGGGCCTCGATGTCCTCTTCGCTGAATGTGAGAGCGTCCTCGGGTATGTAACCTCGAGTTCGCTTTTCCCTGGTGATGGATATTTTTATTCACTTGACAGTGGGTTTCTGTGGGATGTCGATTCCTCCAACGATCATGTGGATGACATGTTGTGGCTCTTCTGTTTCATTTTTCCTGTTCGCCTCTCCTTTCCGAAATTGATTTATGGCTCATTCGTTGAGGAACTCTCGAAGGTGCCCTTTGTTGATTAATCGAGATACTTCTTCTCAGAGCTGTCTGCAATCTTTGGTCCTACGACCGTGTGTGCCGTGAAATTTGCACATCAGGTTAAGGTTCCTTTGCGACGGATCTGATAGTATGGGTTTTGGCCACTTGGTCTCTTTGATTTTACCTATGGCTGATATGATGTCCGAAACATCAATGTTGAAGTTGTACTCGGATAGCCAGGGTGCCTCTGTTGGTCCTGCGTGTCTGTCGAATCCGGCTCTGCTCATGAGTCCTCGAGGATTCTGACCTCGATCTATCCTTCCGTCGCTTTGGGGTATATTACACCTTGGGGCGTTTCTTCGATCTTCAGTGTACGGTTGATACCTTTACTTGTTTGGCTTTGATTCCTTTTCCAGGAGCCTGCTATGATATACTGAGCCCGAGGGGGCTCCTAGTTGGTCATCCTAGACCCTAATCTTTGATTGATACCGGTTGTGGACATCCGCCCAAGTTACAACGGGATATTCAACCAAGTTCTGCTTTAGCTGCTTCGAAGCTATCGAGCTTCGTTCGTTCAAACCTTGAGTGAAGGCCTGCACTGCCTAGTCATCGGAGACTAGTGGTAATTCTATTCGCTCCATTTGAAAGCGAGATACAAACTCTCGTAGGATCTCGTTTTCTCTCTATTTGATTTTGAAGACGTTGGATTTCCTTATAGCAACCTTGATGGCACCAACATGTGCCTTTATAAATGAATCTGCCAGCATGGCAAATGAGTCTATCGAATTCGGGGATAGGTTGTGATACCACATCATGGCCCCTTTTGAAAGTGTTTCTCCGAATTTTTTCAACAGGACGGATTCAATCTCGTTGCCCTTTGGGTCTTTTCCCTTTATAGCACAAGTGTAAGCAGTGATGTGCTCGTTGGGGTCAGAGGTTCCGTTGTACTTCGGGAGATCGGGCATTCTGAATTTCTTCGGGATGGGCTTTGGAGCAGCACTCGATGGGAATGGCTTTTGTACGAATTTCTTTGAATCTACACCCTTCAGAATCGGGGGTGCACCTGGGATCTGATCGACCCCTGAATTGTAGGTCTCTATCTTTTTGTCATTGGTTTCTATCTTCTTTTCGCCCGATTCAATCCTCTTTCTGAGGTCCTCGAGCATCTCTATAATAGCGGGGTCGGTTGCCTACCCATTGTTGCTCGATATTTTCGGCACATGTTCGGCTCGAGGAGCCGTTTCCGGTGCTGTTATGCTTGGAGTTTTTTGGTGGCTTTGCAGTTGAGCAATCGCCAGTTGTTGTGCCTACAACATTTCAAAAATGACGTGAAGGCTAACCTCACTACTACAAATAAGACCTTTAGCGGTAATTCAAAATGGCTTTAGCGGCAATAATAATAGCCGCTATATCTTTTACCGGCCATTAGTCTTTTGCCGTTGAAATTGATGTCGGCAAAGCCTTTAGCGGCTATTCTCGCAAAAGCTGGTAAACGGTATGTTTTATTGCCACTAAAAGTTATTATCTTTAACGGCAATTATTTGCGGCAATTATAATGGCTACTAAATCCAATCCAAAACGGCTAATTATACTTCTTTAGCGTCCATTATTATAGTCGCTACATTCAAAATATTTGCTGCTAAAAATCGCATCTTTAAGGGCAATTATTTGCGGCAATTATAATGGCTACTAAATCCAATCCAAACGGCTAATTATACTTCTTTAGCATCTATTTTTTATAGCTGCTAAATTAAAAATAATTTCCACTAAAAGTTCGCATCTTTAATGGCAATTATTTTGTGGCAATTAAAATGGCCATAATATCCCTTCTGAAAACATCTTAGTTTGCCCTTTTAGCTTCCATTCTAATGGCTAATATGTTTAACTAAATTGCCGCTAAACGTCAATATCTTTAACGATAATTATTTTACATCAATTATAAATAGTTTAGCCACAATTAATAATAGTTACTATATTCATACAGAATATGACTCAAATAATAAAATATATTAATATTAATTAAAAAAATATAATGTATCTCATTAATCTTAACAAACAAAAGGAAGTACTAATCAAAAACATTAATATTACAGTAATTTAAAACATAAAAATATATTGTTTAGACTAAATAACTAATGTCATTATATAATTAATTCATACGAATGATGGTCTTTAAATGATTTCCGCAACTTTTCATTATTTTGAAATTTTTTACCCGCTAAATTATCCAACATCAGACGGTTTGACCTGAAATTATAAAATAATTATGTCAAAAGATAAAGTATAATGTGAAAAAATATCTTGAACATTTCATCACTATTAGAGTAGCCAACTCCCTCACCTAACATTTGTAAGCAAAAACAACTAAGCTAAAATATGAACATTTCAATCAAATTGATTAGAACCCAAACTTCAACAACTACCTACTGAAACCTAGTAAAAATAGCTTGATTCTTCAATCCAACAATATTCTTAGCAGCAGATAGTCGAACCAACACTCGATTCAAAACAAAATTTAATAAAGAAGCAAAATTGAAAACAAGAATTAAGCAAATACTTTGCAAAGTGCAACTAAACGACAGCAGCATATGTAGATGACAACATATGTAGATTGCCCCAGCCACAATAAGGAAGAGGAAAGCCTCATATCCAAATAACAACAACAACATCTAAATGACAGCAACATCTAAAGATGACAACTTGTCGGATGCAACACTTGAGAAAACTTACTACACTGGTTTAAAAGCAACTTGTCCCAGAAGAGGCGGAGACAATAACATTTCCCCTCTAGATTTCACATCACCAGTCAGATTTGACAATACATATTTCAAGTTGTTGTTATGGGGCAAAGGACTTTTGAACTCAGATGAAGTGCTACTGACTAGGAAAGTAAAAAAGACTAAGGAATTAGTGAAGAGCTATGCTAAAAATAAGGAAATTATGAAGGCAATGGGGTATTTCATCCTAATGCACTTTAATCATTCTACATCCCTACAATGGTGCCACACAAAGGACACATCAATATACTGTTGGAATTCACAAGAGTTTCACGACAAACTGTGCATGATCAACTATGTGCACTTCTACTGGACACAAGAAGCAATGAGGTTTGCGGACAAGTTTGATATACAGGGAGAGAAAGAAAAACTACAGCTGCAATCTTGGACAATATGCTACTGGGAATATGATGGGATATCAAGAGAACAAGCATGGGTCGCACACGAAAACTGAAAAAACAATAGCGACGAAGGACAAAGATGAGTAGTACCATGAGAAGGTTGGGCATTTTCAGCAACACTAGGAATCTTTGATGTTTGTGGTACTCGTTCATGTCCACTATTGGCATCAGGGATCTAATAAATATCAACATGTTAGATAATAATACTTTTATATGATTAGAATTTCATTAAAAATGTCTAAAGCTTATGAAATGGAGTTATCTGTTCACCTGAGGTGGCATTGCTACTTTGAGGCATAGATGCATGAGGAGCATATTTGCGCATGAGTTGTCTTATTTGGAGTAATTCTGATTGCATCATCTTCTGATTTTGTTTCATCATATTCATTTCTTCATTTTGTTTCTCCTTTAACTCGATTATCTTATATTCTATCATTTGTATAACCTCATTAGAAGAATCATCCACAATAATATTTCCTAAGGAAGACCTACTACCCCATAGAACAGAAGGAGTTGGACCAAGTCCTAAACTACGAACATAACCACTTTTTTCATTTTCCAATACCTGAGAATACACATCGCCTTCCCAAGCAACACTACGAGGAGGTTGCTCAGTAAATCTCTCACTATTGCACATCCTTTCATTTGTCATTTCCTGACCATAGAATATACAATAAATCAATTTTGGAATTCATGAGTAGGAAAAAATGCACATTGTTTGACGGAGTCATCAAACCAACAAAATAAAAGAAAGAATAAATCTTACGACTGTCTTGACAGAATCATCATCCAGTGGCTTACCATTTGAGCTGGGAGAAGGATGTGCCCTGATTATAGCTTGGAGCTTAAGGTGATTCAAGCTAGATTAGCTAATCTTATACATGGATTTAAATTGTCATTGCTTGATAATATGACTCCCAGGACCTCAACATGGATGAGATTTTTGGGCTCTCCATACCTAAAAAGTTTTCATTTGTTGTTGTGATTAAGCCAAGACATTCACCAAAACTTTACTCTATTTGATTCAGCACTTCTATGGTTCCATCAAGATAAACTTCGTGTTATGTTTGAACTCGTGCTCTAAATCTTTTGTAATGGTATCGTCTACTTATCCATTTTAGATCTTGTATCTTTTTCATCCATGTCGAGTTCCTCAAGAGTCATATTATCAGGCAATGACCATTTAAATCCATATATAAGATTAGCTAAGCTAGCTTGAATCCATGTATAAGGTTATCATTTACTCATCCATCTTAAATCTTGTGTCTTTTATAAGAAATCTTACAACTGTATTTCAAGACTCTTCATCTAATGATTTACCATCCCTACGCTTTGTATGAGCTAAAATGTAAACTATTGCACGTGTAAGCTCTATTCCATCTATAGCCTAATAAAGCTAAATTGATGTCAAATATCATGCATGATAAAAAAAATATTTGTAGAATCTTATAGTATATAATTTATGCATGAATACCTTTTCATTCATAAAGGTTGCTATGCTTTTGGATCCTCCCATGTGAGGCATCTTTTGCTTAGCCCTATTGATTCTATTTGCTTGACTACAGTTCTGTCATTGCAACACAAAAAAAAATACTCATTAACAATACTTAAACGTATAACATGCAGTAAAATTTAAGTTTTTAAAGTCCAACAATAGAAAGAAGGTCAAATGTTAGTCCAAATAGAAAAATATTGTATACAATAGGCACAAGTAGCTTGAAATCGAAAAGGGTGAAATCAGGGACTAAGATACCTTTTCAGTCTGAGTTAAGACAAATGAATGGTCTCGCTCAGGGAGAATGTGCCTCCATTAAACAAAGAAACTGAGTGATTAACAACGACTAAGAGTCCTAATGAGAGGAGTGACAAAAAATTCTACAATGCCACAGTAGAAAGTGGTAGTGTTGTTAATATTTCACCCGCTACCTGGACCAAATAGCTGAAGTGAAAACTTAAACATGCCAAGGTCTTTATGAACTTGCTTTAAGATAACGAGGATTAATATTACAGCTAGCATAAGCATTTCTCCATTGTATTTTAAAAGCAAGTAAAATTAAGAAGGAACTCTACCTCTTTTGGGGAATTTTCATAATTGGCATTGCAAACAAGAGAAAATTCCAATTTAAAATTTTAAATACATCCTCCCACGATAGCTCAAGGGCCCAATCTATTGTAATCATCCTACCATATTCAATCAAATAGTAGAGGTAGTCAATAACATTACAATGATATTAAAAGTAAAATATAAACTAATGCCCTAGACAATAGCTGCAGTCTCAGACTAATAGTGCCGCCATCGGCTCTGAACCAAAATATCAAATACATTAGGGACATAATCTTGACCTAAAATATAATGTACCTGCAGAAAAAATATCGCTGTAGAAATTCACGCACCATTGTTGTATAGATAAATTTTAAAATATACTTTCTTAATCATCAATTAATGTACCTCTTTATGACTTCAATTAGGAAACAACCAAGCACCTTAGTAATTATGAGTATGTGCGGAGCTTGATGAGGTAATCCATAATCGTAATCGGCTCGAGCATGTGGAGGCGACAATTTGCTTTTCTCAAAAAATGATGAAGGGCAATTAACTCCAACCCTAGATATAAAAAATCACCTTAACATATATGAGTCTGTGAGGGAAAATAATTAAGTTAGAATACAATTTTTTATGTCTTTCTTGATAGTTTCTATAAGCTCAAGATTATTTGAACTAGAAAGAATTGATAAGATGCATCTATGAATGTAGGTTCAGCACATTGCCAAACAACAGATTTATGAAAGACTAGGGTGGACTTAATTCAAAATCTAATAGTGATGTCACTGATAACATAGTATATATCAAAAAGATAATAATGTAGATAGAATCTATAAACAAAAATTAAAGAGATTTAAAATGACACACCTTCTCTTTTGTGCTGAAATGATAAAACCTTCCCTTATAAAAAAATAAATCCCGAAGTGTATCTAATCAGATGCAACAAACAATTTTGAATTTCAAAAGTTAATTTCTTCTGCTTCTTAATGTTTTGATTCTAGAAGCTACAAGATATACCGATACATAAAAGTTCAAAGAATTGAGGAATTACAAATTTACAATCTCAACCTAATTGTTTATAAAAGAAAACTATATGTGATGCAACCGACTCTTAGGCACATCATCAGAGCCTAGAGATACCTAGTCTTAATTCAACCAACTCCAAGGCACACCATCCAACATTTTATAGTGCTTCTATTTATTTCATCCAAAATCACTTATTTTCTCTTAATTGTTCTTTAGTTTTACCAATCTTAAAGAAGGTCTGCCATGTTTAAAGTTTAACATCACACCATATTTTTTGTTCTAAAGTAAATCATTAGTCTAATCTAGAGTGCCCTAGTGAACATGATGTGAGCTAGATTAAAAGGAGTATAAGGATGCCTGTGGGAGTAGTACATACAGTTGAGAGAGTTGTACCTAACAGAAGGAATGTAAGTTAGTTATAAGTTATATAGTTTACAGTTAAGTCCAGTTATCTTTTAAGCAAAGAAATGTTATATACACATTTACTCTATTATGTTTTCCTATTTGGACAATTTGCGTCGTGGTCTTGGTCCGGTTCCTTAAGAATCTCAGTATTTGTAAGGAGTCGAGCTCCCGTTTTGCTTCTTTATCGACTGAAACCTAATAATTTTTTGCTTATTCTTAGCTACTTCTCTTTTAATTACTGCAATTTCCTAAGTTTCTAGAATTAACTGCATTAGAACAAGTCTTTCACTGCTTGCTAGTAACAAAATGGATCAATACATTCACTTGAAAAGATCGTTAGGATTTTCCATAGATAACTCTAATTCCAAGTATTCTTTATAATAATAGTGAAATTATTACCAGATTAAACACTTAAGAATCTGATTCTATCAATAGCGCATATGATTCAAAATTCAGTCAAATGATGAGCGGCGAGTAAATTACCGATCTATTTATTGAAAAAAAGATATGTAATCCATCAATCCATTTTGATAATTTTAGTTTACGTTCCATTTTATCTATGATTCCCGGTTCATGAACCCTAGAATATCATTATATACCAAAATATTAGTACTTCCATTATACTAAGATTAGGTCTCAAAGGATTAATCTACAAATAACTTTTCCCACATTCTGTCAACCTCTCTGAACTCATTCTAGTTTCCTTCTCCATTCTTTTTAGCATACTCCATTAGAATTTCAACAACCTAGAATTGCAGAAAAGAGATAGAGAGTAGAGAGAGATGAGTCGAAAATTACCTGAGTGAGCGATAAGGTGCCGACGATGGAGAAAGATGAGTTGGTTGTCGGTGACGGAATTTCATAAGTTAGATCGGTTTGTGAGAGAACAAACTTTTTGTTTTTTATTCAATGAAAAAATGGGGATAAAGTTTGCTTTTAACTTTTACTGTCCATCATATTCAATTGTCGGTGGAGAGGTTGCATTTTTGTGGCTAATACTCATTTGCCGTTAATAATTTGGCGTAAGAAATGAATTAGTAGCAATTAATTTATTGCCATAAAATAATTGTCGCAAAAAGTACTTTTTGTTGTAGTGCCTCTCGTTCCTCCCGAACTGGGGTTTTCTGAGCTTCTTGTTGGTTTTCTTGGCATATACTCCTGTTAGTGTGGGAGCTTATATCGATGTGTTGGGCGTTGCGTGAGCCCACATCCATGGGGGTTGGCTCTGGTGCGTCCTCAGGATTTCACAGTGGCATACCGGCGCCTGGAACAGCTATACCATTCTCTCCATGGTCCTCAGAACCGTTGTTTTCAGGTGCATTCACTAAGTTAGATATTTTGACCTGAAATCAAAGATTCTTGGATAAGAAAAAGTGTGAAGAATAACTTGTGCTTTTCAGTAAACCATTACTAAAGCAATCACTATTATTTTTAGCCCCACGGTGGGCGCCAAACTGTTTACTTTGAAAATGATAATTACAATTAGATTTGATTTTGTAGTTCTAAAAATACGTGAATTATTGTAATGCTAGTTGTTAGGCAGCAAATGCTAAGGGTGAGCTAGGAAAGTAAAGTAAGAGTAAGAGGCAATGTTACTATTCAAACCAAACGGTTGCGAATCGGGGTCTCGGACTGGCCTAAGATGGGCCTCGAGGTCGAGCTGATGAGCTTGACTAGGGATGATCGATGAAGGACTAATAGTTCCAAGGGCCTCAATAATGGCTCTTTATGATCAATGATGAATAATAAATGAGGAACAATCAATGAAACACAATAAATGTAAGCAATAAATCAAAGAAAAGACAATGGAGAATGTTTAAGTTAGAGAGGAGAGAATGTTCTTGTTCTTGTATTGAATATCATGTGTCTTTTACAAAATGACAAAGGTCCCCTTTATATAGGAGGGGAATCCCAACATAGTATATATGCATTTATTACAAAGATAAATAGCTGGTACAACTATTTAATGTCACAGTACGGACTTGTACTATTCTTGTAGACCTTGTCAACTTTAGCCATGTGCCTTTTGGGAATTTTTCGCTTGTCTAAGATAGCCACCGATTTGCACTACCCCGAGGTCGAGCATTTGGAACCCTCGGGGTCAAACCTCGAGCTATGCTTCGAGGCTTCTGAAGACGGGCTATGGAATGTCACAATGATCATAAAATCAGACTCTCCAATTTTAGCCGTATACACATATAATATTTGGGTGACAAATTCCATCTTATTACATTCATTGCCACGGTCTATATTTATTGCATGTTCTTATTATAATATTCATTGATAATCATTGAGCTCATATCCAACATTCATTATTCTCAAATATTGTTCATATCGCTGGTGCTCTCCAACATTAGATATAGAATTTATTATGTTTAACTAAAATTCACTCTCTATTTGATTATTAATTAGTTTAACAAAAAACTTAACACTTTTTGATCAAACAGTAGGGGGCGAAGTTTGGGGGGGGGGGCTAGGTGGGTGAGACTGTGGAGTGTTAGGGGCGGATCGAAGACAATTAGCATTGAATGTCCCTTGTGAATCTTGTTTTTTCTACTCTTATCAAGAAAGTTATTTTAATGAATTTTAAGAAAATTGCTTTCAACCAAACATAGAAAAAATGTTTTACTGCATTCCAAACAACCCCAAGCACAATTGTATATAAAAGTAAAATGAGTAATATGTAAATTGAAATACGTACTTGTCTCCATTTCTAAAGGTGGCATCTCGACTTTATTTTTCTCATTTAAATACTTTTACTTGGTAAAAATATATATAATAAATTTCTTTGACGATCATACTGATGTGATATCAGTTAAGCTAATGTAGAAAATTGAGTGTAAATCACGAAATAAATATCACATAAATTAATATGAAGAATCGATTATATTGATATCAAATCAACTTGATAGCCGAAATAAATCAGAAGCCGTTGAAACACTATGAAAATATGCAAAACAATAAAATAAAATCGAAAAATTAAGAAGCCGATAAAAGTGGTGTTATATTTGGTCTAGTTTCGTCTGTGTATTAAACAAATTGACTAAGTTGATTTGATTCAATTTTAAGTAAAAATATAGTCAAAGAGAATCATGAATGCCCTTCCCCTCCCAATTTTTATAATGGAAAAGGTCCAAATTTACCCCTTTACTTTCGGATATTATTTATGTTTAACTTCCGTTATACTATTTACCTAAATTTAACCTTACTATTATATAATCCGGGCAAATTTACCCCTACCATCAGTAAATTTTTAAAAATTATCCCTCAGTCCATTAGGTAACCCAAAATCTTCCAAATCCCTTTTAATCACTTGTTCTTCTTTGTTACACCTTGTGCATTCGGCGTTATCATGCCGTAAAGGGGCTAATTCGATAGGAAGATCATTTCTATGAGATATTTAAATGATGCGATAGTCATACGTTAAGATTGGAAGTCATTCGAGTTGTGGTTAAAAAGTCGACAGAGATCACCGCAAGTTACAGGTTTTAAATTTCACTGAAATTTGAATAAAATGTTGATGAGCTTTTTTCTCAATATATTAGGAGTTATAGTGTGTTCTACCCATCTAATTGAAGGTCTATGAGTCTAGTTTCCAACGCAATAAACCGTTCATTAATACGACTTCAGAGTAGAGAGATATTAATATTTTCGTACAGGGGTGCACACTGCTACGGGAGCAGTGCGCTTAGTCGGTTTTAGTTAAGAGTTTTTTTTATTTTATTTAAGTCAATTTAAAACAGAACCCCTGCGTTTTATCCTCTCCAAAACAGAACCTAAAACCTAGGAATTCCTCTCAAACTCCTCTCATCCATCTAGCCAATCATAACAACAATTTAGTCATCCTCAAGATGGAGAACACCATGGCAACTTCAGAATAGTGAATTCTTCGGTATTTCACTTTTCGTAGGAAGACTTTGCCTTGAAGTAATCTCGAATTTAAAGTAATTCTGGTCACATAAGGTATGATTTAACCTCTTCTTTGATCTTTGTAAACTTATACCATAAGAATTCCTAAGGAATAGTTGAAACCTCTAAAGAAATATTCTTAATTTTTTTAAGAAACCTCTCTTAATATGACTTGATTGTTGGGACTGTTCTATATAGTTTTATTGTGTTGTTTGGATCTTTGAAGACATGGATGGAATCGTGTCGATAAGGAGATGTAGTAAATTAAAAATTTGGTGCTGTGTTGCGGGGAAATTAAACTACAAAGGAGTCTACAAATTCATGCCCGCAAGTTGTTGGCTTAAATGTCTAAATAAAGAATTATGTAAGATATGAGCTTGAATTTGATATTGAATGGTTCGTATTATGTAGGAAAGCATTCCTAAGGTTTTCGAGGTCTCGGAAACCGTATATAACTCCATCGACAAGGTATGTAGGGCTTTCACTATACTTTTCGGCATGACTAGAATTCGAATAAACGTTTATCGAATTATTTCGTCGGATTCGAGTTATTTCACCTTCAACTCATAAAGATGCTTAGACCTAATCCTTTCTCATAGATTTCTTACTTTAGAGAATATCTATGAATTCTCTGTTTCCCTTGTTCCTTGCTTAAAAAGAACTAGAGCCTTTTTACTCGTTCTCCTTTCGACGTTCATATAAATCATGAATATTGTTCGCTGGAAAGTAACACTTACTTAAAAGGTACTCATAATACATAACTCTCATGTTCTTAGTACTTGATGGCTCGTAGTTGAAAATTAAATACTTTAGCGACAACCATGATAGTCGAGGAATAATGATGATAGGCCACTTCGACTTTTCTTAGAACACGTCTTTTAAGGTTAGTTTCACATTGCACTTATATATATGTATGTATTTACTTTCATTACCGAGCCGCACTATAGTCGGTCGGGTATGACACCTATTGTGTAACCACTGATCAGTTGGGATTACTAAGCTTTACGTGGCCGGGTACGATTCTACCGAGCCTTTATTATGGTCGGGTATGTTATGGATATTATATCTCCACAGAGGGATTTATTATTATATAATGTGATATATTATAAGTAGCGATAGTGAGCGACGATTCCATGAGCATACATTTATATTCATGTTGAATTTTAGTTTCCTATCGAGGCTAGTTTCAGAATTCAGACTGTCTCTATATCTCTTCTCTTGTTAATTACATTTTTCATGTTACACTTGTTGCCCTACATATTCAGTACATATTTCGTACTGACGCCTTTTTATGCGTTGTGTTCATGCCCACAGATTCGGATAGACAGAGCGGCGTGCCTCCTCAGTAGGACCCCCCGGATCAGCGTTGGGTGTCGCACTCCACTTCTTCGGAGTTGCTGATTTTGAGTTCATAGGTACTATTACAGGTGTATATGTGTAGTTTTGGGCATGTCGGGGGCCTTGTCCTGACATGTTGAGATTGTGTTACACTCTTAGAGGCTTGCAGACTAGCGGTCATTGCATATATATTTTTTTTGTATGGCCCTATCGGCCTTCTGAATAGCTGTTATACTGTTGTTGCAGCCTTGTTGGCCTAGGTTATATATATATATATATATATATATATATATATATATATATATGTGTGTGTGTGTGTGTGTGTATGTGTGTGTGTGTGTGTGTGTGTGCGCGCGTGCGCGTGTGTGTGAATGTCGTGTTGGACTCTTCTGCCTGCAGGTTATTACATTTCAGATCATATCTCATGGTTGGTTCGCTCGGGCCTTCGGGCATCGGGTGCCGGTCACACCTCCCAAGATTGGGGTGTGACATTCTTCTTGATTCACTATTTTCAGAAATTATTATTAAGGTGAATGCTAGAGGTACTAAATTATAAATTATTCATGAATATTTTTAATTACCATTGCATCAACTTCTCTTCTTTGGAATTGATTTAAAACTTTTATAATTTTTCAACCATATACATACCGTAAATTTTTTGTGGGTCTATTTGTTATGTATTATATGTGGTTGCTCATCTTGTATGTAAATATACATTGGAATATATTTGTGTTGTCTAGTTAGTATTCGGTCGACTAACTTAAGAGTGCACAATGCATATGCATTTGATTAAAGCAAAGTTGAACTCGACAATGCAAAGTCTCCATACCTTTCATGGCACGAATTCATTAAAGCCGGGGTATTGTAAATACTTTTAGAATTTAGATAAGCTACATAATTTAGATTATTTAATTTTACTATACTTTGTTTACTAACCACTGTATTATTTTAATATTTCTTTCTCTTATTTATTTTTTTCAATTAAGAAAGCCGATAAATACCAACTAAATCGAAAATAGTAAATTAAGAAGAAGAATAAGTGACTTAACTAGAATGATTAGGGAGATTTTGGGTCACCTAATGGACTGAGGGGTAATTTTTAAAAATTTCCTGATGATAGGAGTAAATTTGATCGAATAGTATAACGATAGGAATAAATTTGACCGAATAATATAACGGAGGTTAGCTATATAAAATAGTTAAAAATAGAGGAGTAAATTTGGACCTTTTTCCTTTTTAGAAATTATAGAAGTGTTTAAATATTGGGAGAAGTACACGAGTTAATATGTGTACCAAGCCAAAGTAGAAAGAGAAAAGACTATTTACGCGAGCAAACAACAAATAAGAGGCCATTTGGATTGGTTTAAGAAAAATGACTTTTTCAAGTGGAATAAATTTTAAGTCAAAAAGCAATAAGTTAGATTTTCCACTTATTGCTTTTAACTTGTTTTAACCGATTTTTAATTTATTTTAGGTACTTTTTAACATTACCAAACACTAAAAAAAAGCTTGAAGATTTATTTGACCAGCTTAAAAGCCAATTCAAACGTCTTCTAAGTTGATCATTATTAATCAAAAAAGTTTCCTCATCAAGTTTTGGAGTATAAAATCACCTTTATTCCAAACTTTACAAAGTTTTTATATCTAAATTTAGTCGGACCTAATAAATAAAAATAAAAAAATAAAAAAAGAGATGACAAGGAGTATCAAAATATCCGAGGATTGTTTTTTTCTTTTTCTGGACTGAATTTCGAAACGTAAATTTATTACTCCTCTCTTTTGTAATTGTTGTCTGGATTTTGTTCTTCTGCCACGCTCCCTGTGGACTCATCGGATCGAGCTCCACAGAGTAACGAATCGACAGGCTTCTGGTTCACTACATTTCTAGGGTTTCCATAGCTTGAAACTCATCAACATCAACACACCATTTCTGAGAAATTTCTCCAGTTAAAATAAAAAAAATCGTCTGTTATTTGAATTGGTGGGTTCGGCAGCTCAAAACCTCAAGCAATGTACAGTGGGTCAAGCGATGGCGAAGGCCCTGAGGCTCCGGCGCAGCAGCGAAAGATTCCTCCCGCATCCTCAATGCTTTGGGTCCGAAACCTCCGTAGATACATCGGATCCGGCGCTGGCCTCGGCTCCGAAGCCCTAATGGGTAAGTCAGTTTCTCTTCACCCATTTGGATTTCCGTTTGCATGGTTTCATTTGGTTTTATCACAACTGGTTTATGCATTTTCCATTTTTTCTCTCTCAGCTTCCTCTACCTCCCCCAATAGTTTTACTGTACTGAGCTTTTTTCTGAGTTAATTCATGACTTGTAATGATTTATGCATGTTGATCTCAAAAGGGTAACTTATATATGTGATATTTTTTGTGCTAATTTTAGTTATGGGAATTCGTGTTGTTCACCTCCTATTATGGGAATTCGTGTTGTTCACCTCCTATTATGGGAATTCGTGTTGTTCACCTCCTTAGTGAGATCCTACTCGGTGGTCGGCTGGTTTTTCTGATAGCTGTAGGAGATATTCGAAGTTGTGCGAGTTATCGTGGCATTAAACTCATGAGTCATACGATGAAACTCTGGGAAAGAGCGATAGGGTGTAAATTTAGGAACACGACAGGGTAACATAGAACCAGTTTGGATTTATGTCCGGTGGATCTACACCGGAAGCTGTATTCTTGCTAAGAAGTTTGATGAAAATTTATCGCGTAAGGAAGAAAGATCTACCCATTGACCTGAGGAAAGCATATGATAGAGTACCACGAAAGGTCCTTTGGTGGGTGATGGAGAAGAAACAATTCACATTAAATATATAAATGTCATAAATGACATGTATGAAGGAGTTGTCACTAGTGTGAAAACAATAGTAGGAGATACAAAAGAGTTTCCCATAGCAGTGGTTTTACACCAGCGTTCTGCATTGAGACCCTGCTTATTTATCCTAGTTATGGATGAGTTAATCAACGCAATATGAGATGAGGTCCCATGGTATATGCTATTTGTTGATGACATTGTGTTAATCGACGAAACTAGCAAGGGTATCGACCAAAAGCTTGAGCTATGGAGAAGCACCTTAGAGAGTATGGGTTTTAAAATAAGTAAAAGTAAGGCTGAGTACTTGCAAGTTTAGTCGGCATGAGAAGAGTGAATTTGAGGTGAGAGTAGATGGAATTGTGGTGCCAAAGGACAAACGATTTAGATATCTAGGCTCGTTGTTTCGAGAGAATGGAATGGTAGATGAAGATCTTACTTATAAAATTAGAACCGGATGGTTGAAATGGAAAATTGCTACCAGGGTATTATGTGATAGAAGAATGCCTACCAAGGTAAGTTCTATAGAACAGCTATAAGACCGACTATATTATGTGGTAGTAAATGTTGGGCTGCTAAAGTTTAACATATCCACAAGATGAGTGTTGTAGAAATGCAATGCTAAGATGGATTTGCGGTCACCCAAGATTAGATAAGATTAAAAATGAACGCATTCGCCAGAAGGTGCAAGTAGCTAGCACACATTGAGGATAAGATAAGAGAAGGTCGCTTGAGATGGTTTGATCATGTCCTACGCCGGCCTATAAATGTATCGGTCCATAGGTGTGAAACTATAATGGGGTCCCGGGGGAAGGTGTTAAAAGGGGGCGAGGTAGACTTGAAATCACATGGAAGAAAGTTATCTCGAAAGACCTACAAATCCTTGGTATAAATGCAGACTTCACTAAATATAGGGCACAATGGAAGAGGAAAATCCATGTAGGCAATAACTACTAGTTGGGAATAGGTTTTAGACTTGCTAGAGAATTTCTATTATTATCATTATTACTGTTATTATTATTTTTTTGTATATATTTATTTCTTTTACTTGCCCTTCTATTTTATGTTAGTAATGATGATGATACGATGATGATACGAGTTGAGGATAATGAAAGGAATGAGGATTTGTTTGCCGACCCCAACTTGTTTGAAACTGAGGCGTAGTTGTTGTTGTTTTAGATAAACAATGAGTAATATGATATCACATATTCACAGGTAATTTGATGGTTTTCACTCATTTGTTTTATTTACGCACACACCTACATTACACCTCCTTGGGGTGCAGCCCTTCCCCGGACCCTGCGTGAATGCGGGATGCTTTGTGCACCGTGCTGAACTTTTTTTACACATTAGAAAGCAGAAAAATTATTGTAAGGATGAGCTTCTCTCATATTATCATGCATTTCATGCCCTTGGAGCAAAGAACGCTGTGTGGTAGTGTACTTGCTTTCTATTGATCAAAGGTCCATTCAATGTTCAAGTGGGCGATGGTAATCAATATGCACTTGTGTCCATTGGTTTCAAATTGACTCCAAGTTTGTCGCTTCAGGATGGTTTATTTTTATGTAACAATTTGGGTTCCATTTTCAGAGCTGGCATTTTTTCAGCTAATTTAGTTGTTTAGTTTTTTCCTCTCCTATATTGGCTTTAGGTGTATATTCTTCTTCAAAACTTTCTTGTTATGATTTGGTTTGGTTTAACACTTCCCTTGGTATGCAAATCTGTCGCTGCATTCTGTAAATCATGAATCTATGTGCAGTATGCGTTATCTGACTATGTCTTCATGTTTTCATTTCAGAGCTTGAAACAAAAAGAATCTTGCTAGATATTTTTAAGGACAAGCAACAAAAGAGTGCTGAAGCTGGCACTATTCCTAGCTTCTATAAGAAGGTATCACATTGCATTCTTAGATGATAGTGTAACTCGCGATGTTTCTACCTTATATCCTACTCTCATCCTTACTACTTCTGTCTTTTTTCTCCTTTTTAGAAACCTGAAGAAGGATCTATTAGTCATAGGGTTCAGCGGCTGGCAAAATACCGATTTTTAAAGGTATTAATATCCTTTTCCTAGTTTGCATATGGTCACTGGTTGTAAAGCGTCAAGCATTGGGATCCAGCTTTCCAGTGCTCTTGGCCAAGGAGCTTTTCTCTGCTGTTACTGAGGGTTTTTTGTTTTTCTTGTTGATGGCCATCATCATGTTGATATTGATGAATAGTATCTTAACCTATTTTTAGAAAACAGGGTCACTGGGATAGTTGATATTTTTATAGTTCATGTCTGTGAAAATGTATAGAGTTAATTAACTTCTTTTATTTGTTCAGAAACAATCTGACCTTTTGCTAAATGCTGATGATTTGGATGCTATGTGGGTCTGTCTAAGAGAGAACTGTGTGATCGATGATGCAACCGGTGCAGAAAAGGTTAGACAATAACTTTATTTTCCTGATTTCAAATTTTATAACCAGCACCCAGTCAGTTTTCGATTTTCCAGCTCAAAAAAAAAAAAAGAAAAGAAAACCAGCACCAAGTCAGATCCTCTTTGGGAGTCTCTCCTCTCTCAGAGGCACCTACATGAACACATGGGTGCATCATTCAGAAAACTGTCAGCAGCATACTATTGGTTGAACTTTGAGACTATAATTCACAAAGTGTTAGAATGGAAAAAGTTAGAGTCCTCACCGTTTCGATATTTCGGCCGAATGGCTGTCATACTAAATCACACAATTAAAAAAAAGAGGCTGTCATACCAAATCGTTGTTGTTGCTTGAATCCTAACCTACTTCCTGTTACTTTGGCTAAGCTAATAGTCTAATATGGTAATACCAAACCTGAATGTATTGATGAAATAGGTATTAAGTGCTTATGGGTGGCATATCTCATTCTTCAAATGTTTGTTTTTTGCTCCTCATCGATGTGTTTATCTGATTGCTTGACTATATCTTCAACTTCCTTAATTGCTTCTCATTTATGTCACTTGCACTTCCTTTGTGCTTTGTTCTTTGAGTAATTAACCATAGAGATCATTCTGAACCATCTGAGACAAACAGACAAAAAAAGTTCTTCATTTATTTACTGTTGTTGTTATATTATTGTTACTATATATATTAATTCTTTGTTTTCTAGCAACATCTGTAAGCATGCTGAGAAAGTGATTCTTTGTCTTGTTTAGATGAATTATGAAGACTTTTGCCACATTGCCTCTGTCTGTACAGAACAAATAGGGCCTAAATGTCGCCGCTTCTTCAGTCCTTCAAATTTCATGAAGTTTGAGAAGGATGAATCAGGGAGAATTGCCATTCTGCCGTTTTACCTTTATGTGATGCGCACAGTGAGTATTATCAACCTGTACCTGCAAAGTCCTTTTAGCTTTACTTTTCCTCAACAGTGTTTAAATACACTCAGATATACTTCCCTGTCCCTGACATGGTGGAAGTATATTGAATCTGTTTGCGTTTTATACACCGAAATTTGACTGTTTATTGGTTTATTCATAAGCTTTAAGGTTGTTCAATCTGCTTTCTTTGTACATCGAAATTCATATATTCAATGCTTTGTTTGTACCCCTGATGAAACTCACTTCCTTTGTGAATAAAAAACATTGTACCAGTTAAGTGAACAACTTTGATCCTAATTTCTTGGAATGATCAAATCACAATATGTGCGTGTATGTGTTTCTGTGTCTTTGTCTGGCGGTCTTCCTGAAGGAAAAGAAGGAAAAATGTGAAGGAACTAAAGAAAGAGATAACGTAAATAAAATTACCTTATAAAAAAACACGATATGTGCGTGTATGTGTTTCTGTGGCTTTGTCTTGCGGTCTTCCTGAAGGAAAAGAAGGAATATGTGATGGAACTAAAAAAAAAAGGAAAAAAGAAGAGAAAACATAAATAAGATTCTGCTCGAGTAGTGATTGTGAGTTTTACCTTATAGGATTGCACCCCTCTGAACCACATAAATCAACTCTATTTTATCTGAAAAAGAAAAAACCAGGGCACTGTGAATTGGCCGTCCTCCAATTCTATAGTTGAGTTAATACGTTATTTGCAGGTCTTGAGATATTGCTATTTGAACTTATTTTGAACAGGAGCTTCTGTTGAGGACGTAAAGTTTACTGAATAGCTAAGTTGCTCGGACTCGGGTGCGGGTATCTGATACGGGACGGATCTGAGTATCGGATTCGGCAAAATCTAAATTTTAAGATTCGGGGGAGCGCATCCGGATATGGATACGGGTGCGGGGATTCGGCTAATAAAAAATAGAGCTATAAAAATATTGTAAATTTTGAGAGATTATGTGAAAAACTTACATGAATATTGTAGAATTCAATCTTTCACTCTCCAAGATGGACATTATTCTTTCATTCTCCTAAATCTGTTTTATTTTTTATTTTGAGAAATCAAAATCTCAATTTTTCTCCCAAATTTGTCGATGGACTCCGGTCAAAGTGTCTGAAGTCAGTTGACCGTATCCGGGACGGATCCCGCTCCCGTCCCGGTCTCGTATCGGGACAGGGACGGCATCAAAATCAAAGAGCCCGCGCAACTTAGCTGAATAGTAACGCATTCTGTCTCTGTAAGAATTTTATAGCGCGCAAACAGTTGGAAGTTTTTTGTAGTTCAAAAAGAGATCCTGTGAAAACTTCCTACCGGCAGGCTGCTTGGCCATGCTATTCTAACGAGGGTTCATCTTGCGAGATGTAAATTTCACTTAGATGTTGGTGACATAAGAAGTTGTGTGGTCTTTTAATATTTTCTTTTTTGGAAAAGTTTGTTATTTGATACTAGTTATTTTTTTGATACTACTTGTTATTTCCTTGTTCCTCTGGAAGAGTTGACACATCTTCTCTCAAGAGCTGGCTAAAAATAAATTAGGAAGAGGTCTTAAGCTCTCTGTGTCATATTTCTTACATTTCTAATATGATTTCTCTGCTTTTTTAGGTTTCACTTACTCAAGCCCGAATTGACATGAGCGAGCTTGATGAAGACTCTGATGGCTTCCTTCAACCCCATGTATGGTTCTTCACTATTCTCAACTCCAATGCTTTATACTTATTTGTTTTTTTGCCTTATACAGTTATTATCTTAGTAAGTAGCGCACACACTTGGACAAATTGAATTCACACATGCGCTTTCTTTTTTGGGGCCAGGAAATGGAAGCCTATATACGGGGCTTGATTCCTAACCTAGCACAGCTTCGAGACATGCCAGCTGCTTTTGTGCAAATGTATTGCCGTATAGCTGCACACAAGTTTTTCTTCTTTTGTGATCCCCATAGACGAGGTTTGTGTTTTTAATGACTTTTTTCATATTACGAGCTTTTGTATATGGTACTCCTGCTGTTTTGTAATCCAGCAAATCAATAATTTCCCAAGCACAAATATTCTTGCTTTATATACCCAATCCATTAGATATACTTTGCATTATCTTGAGCTGCTAGATAAACTCTTTTATACAATTGTTACTTGAATTTAGCTTCAAAAGTGCAATGTTGACCCCAACAGGTAAGGCATGCATAAAGAAGATATTGCTTAGCAACTGTCTTCAGGAGTTGATGGAACTTCACCAGGTAACTTCTTCTTGTCGTGTACTACTACTTAATGCAATTAAGCGTGGTTTAAGTGCTACGGATAAATACTGCATAAGTTCTCTCAAGTGTATAGCAATCTACCTGTCATTTGTCCTTGTGACAGTTTTTTTTTTGAATTGGTAACTATTGTATATATTAAAAACATCAGTACATAGGTTGCACTGAAAACCATATTTACATGAAGAGGATTAGTAGATGTTCTAATTCGAGACCTAGCAAGATCCTAGTATGTCTATGATTGTCAATGTATCTTCTATGTAAATCTGTTTGCACCAAAAACAAAAAAGAAGAATACAATTGAGTTTGATCTTCTGCACTGGATTGCTTCTATCTTCAAAACATCTCACGTTCCTTTCCCTCCAAACTGTCCACCAGATACAAGCCGGGATAGTCCTCCATCTATCTCTACTAGTTGCTTCAGCTCCAGCTTCTTCCCAGCTATAAAGGACATCTTTAAGCCTGTATAGCATTGACCATGAAATACCCCTAAGACTAATAAAGATTTTCCATAGTTGGTCTGTAATCTTGCAATGTAGAAACAAATGTGTGACAGTTTCAGCATTTTCCCCGCACAGAAAACATCTTGAGCACAGAGAAATTCCCCTTTTTATGAGATTATCCTGGGTTAATACCGCCTCCTTTGCTAGTAGCCAAGTGAAGCAAGCTACCTTGTATGGAATCTTTGTTTTCCATATATGTTTCCAAGGCCATGGGTCCACCTGTTGATTATTATGATTCAAAATCTTATATGCATCCTTCACCCGGTAAACCCCTCTGTTGTGCCTCTTCCACCAAAGTGAATCAAAACCTTCCTGTAATCCTTTAAATGCTTCCAACTCTATGTAAAAGTCAGCTAATCTTGTTATCTCCCAGTCATTCAACTGTCTTTCTTAGAGCGATTTTCCATCCTTGATGACTCCTCATATCAGCTACTGTCTTATGCTGGTTTTGTGCTAAACCAAACATATCGGGGTATCTTTCCTTTAAGCTTCCGTTTCCTAACCAGTTATCATTCAGAATGATGTGTTCCTTCCGTTGTTCACTCTTATGGAGGAGTGATTCTTCATTATAGGCCAAAGTTCTCTGATGGATTTCCACACACTTACTCCATATGATGTTCTGACTTTTTTTGACACCCAGTTATTTTCCTCACCATACTTTGCTTTGATCACTTTGCCCCATAAAGATTGGGGTTCTTGAGAGTACTTCCATAACCATTTCATTCTAAGAGCCTTGCTATGATTCTTCAAATTCCTTATTCCTAAACCACCTTGTTTTTTATCCATTGTGAGTGTCTTCCATTTAACTAAATGGAAGACCTTTTTCTCTTTATTACCTTGCCAAAGGAATGATCTTCGGAGTTTGTCCAATCTCTGTAAAATGCCTGCTGGAATTGGGAACAAAGACATCATATAAGTAGGAAGTGAGTCTAATACTGAGTTGATTAGAACTAGCCTGCCCCCCAATGATAGGTATTGTGATTTCCATCTTGACAGCTTCTTCTCACACTTTTCTATGACTGAATTCCAGATTTCTTTTGATTTGGATCTTGCACCAAGAGGCATCCCAAGGTAAACAGTTGGTAGGGACCCAACTTCTCCTCCCAATATCTGTGTCAGTTGCTCCATGTTGTTAACTTCATTAATGGGAAAAATATTGCTCTTTCTCCAGTTGATGTGTAATCCTGAGACTCCCTCAAATAAGACCAAAATGATTCTTAGGAATTTAAGTTGGTCCTTTTCGGCATCACAGAAGACTAGAGTATCATCAGCATATTGGAGATGTGTGATCTCTAGATTGTTTGCCCCACTCCTGTTTACCTCAAAACCTTTAACCCATCCACTGACTTTAGCCGTTTTGATCATGTTGTTCAATCCTTCCATGGCTATAATGAATAGAAAGGGGGATAAAAGATCACCTTGTCTTAGACCTTTGTGTGAATGGAAAAAACCTTTAGGAGATCCATTTATGAGAATGGAGAATTTTACAGTAGATATGCAAAATTTCATCCATCTATTCCATTTCTGCCCAAAACCCATTAGTTCTAACATTCTGAGTAGGAAGCTCCAATTTACATGATCATAGCCTTCTCAATATCTAATTTGCATAAGATTCCAGGTTCTTTCTTTTTTATTCTTGAATCCACAGCTTCGTTGGCAATCAACACTGCATCTATTATTTGTCTTCCTTTGATGAAAGCCATTTGTTGAGCATCGACAATTTTCCCTACCACCCTCTTAAGTCTTTCGGTTAAGACTTTTGAGAGCAATTTGTAGAAGCTCCCTATCAGACTGATCGGTCTGAAATCTCTCAATTCTTTCGCACCTGTCTTCTTTGGAATCAAAGCTATATATGTTGCATTGAAGCTTTTCTCAAACATCTCCTGAGAATGGAAGTTGTTGAAGGCCGCCATGATGTCTTCCTTCAAAATGTCCCAACACTTTCTGAAAAAACCCATTGTGTATCCATCCGTACCTGGGGCCTTGTCACTTGCACACATCTTCAGACAGGTCAAAACTTCTTGTTCCTCAAAGTTACTCTGTAAAAACTCCCTTTCTGATTCAGAAATTCTTGAGCTATTTTCGAAATTGACCATTGGTCTCCACTCTTCAGGTTCTTTGTATAACTCCTTGTAGAATTCAGTTATCTCAATCTCTATTCTGTCTGGATCCTCGACTACTTCATGTCGAATCATTAGTTGATCAATGTTGTTGTTTCTCTTGTGTGCATTTGCAGTGCGATGGAAATTTTTTGTATTCCTGTCCCCTTCTTTGAGCCACAGAGCTCTTGATTTTTGTCTCCATACAATTTCTTCATTCTTGAGTTGTTCCTCAATCTCCATTAGAGTAGCTGTTTTCCTCACTGATTCCTCCTCTGTCAGCGCTCTTAGTTGTTGTGTTGTCTCAAAACCTGCTAGTTGACTTAGCAATTTTGATTTTTGCAGTCCCAAATTACCTTCATAAACTCTGCTCCATTCTTTTAGCTTGCCCTTGAGAGCTTTTAACTTGCAAGCTAAAATGTAATCTGGTCGTCCTGAGAATTCAAAAGATGTCCACCAGTCTCTAATTTTGTCATCAAAACCTTCCACATTCAGCCACCAATTTTCAAACTTAAAGTATGATTTAGCTTGTTCCCACGCACCACAGTATAGAGCCACAGGTGAATGGTCCGAAATGAACCTTTGTTGGATAGTTTGCTTGATGTTTCTGAAGCTTTCATCCCATTCTTCTGAAATGAGAAATCTGTCAATTCTTGAAGCGGCTGTATGATTGTCCCCTTTGAACCAAGTATAGTAGCCTCTTTCAAGTCGTAGATCTATCAACTCCATATCTTCTATAAAATCCGAGAATTCCACCATCGCTTTGGACCTCCTTGAACATTCTCGTTTTTCAGAAGGGTACCTTGTAACATTAAAATCGCCACAAACCGCCCAAGGACCTTCCATCAATCCCCTCACTGCACCAATTTCTCTCCATACTATTTTCCTTTCTACTCTACAATTTGGGGCATACACTCCTGTTATGTGACATTGAAAATTCTGTAAAAGAGCCTCGAACTTGCAAGTCAAAGTGTATGCACCAGTCTGTAACACCTCCCCTTTCCATACTCTGCAATCCCATAATAACAAAATCCCCCCTCTCGTGCCGCTAGCTTCTAATCTTGCATACCTCACCCATCTACCACCCCATATTTGACTGATTATTTCCTTGATATCCCCCTGCACTTTTGTCTCTTGCATGCATATAATGTCTGCCCTCCAGTTCTGCACTTGACTTTTTATGATCTCTTTTTTCTTCTTGTCGTTTAATCCCCTTACATTCCAGGAAATTACTTTGATCTTCATATTGAAATGATTGATAGATCTCTTCCCCTACTCCTTTTCCCGTCACTCTTGAATTTGACATCAAACGAAGTTAAACCTTTTAATTCCAGTGATCCTTAGAATATTTGTTTCTTCACCTCCAACTCTGTCTCCACCCTTCTAACCTGTCTGCAACTGTCAATTTGCATTAACAACTCCAATGCTTCTTCTTCATGGCCTTGAAAATCTACTCCAAACATTTTCCCCAATTTGATAATATTTTGATGGACCCATAGTGTTGCATCCATGTCTATCCATTAATGGATTGTGTTGCTGAACTGCTATAGGATTCACCTCCTCGATTTCCCAATCTTGGATAGAGCTAAAGTGCTTTAGTTGTTCCAAAGCACTTCCAACTTGATCTTCCCCCATATTTGTGTATATGCTCTGCTCCCCTGCCTTCTGTTCCAGTCTTGCTATCTCTGCTCCACCTTCTGGCTGACTGCAACTGTTAAGTGTTGCCTTTGGCATACTTTCAAGGTTTTCATTGGGGATTGGATCCCCTGGAGTGGACTCTTTTGCCCCTAGGTAAGAAGGTCCTCCCATTTCCTCAATACAAGGCTTCAGCCTAATATCATCAGAAAACTCACACGAGAGATCATTAAAAATGACTTGTGCAGCCAAGTCGGAGTCATAGGATTTCAGCTCGTTGTTTGTCACTTTACTGCTCTGATTCATCGAACTCGAACCTTGTGTAAGTTGCACACTTGCCTTTCCTTTATCAGTGTTTTGCAATATGGTGCACCCCACTTGATTGTTCAAATATCTCTCTATTTCAAAACATTGTTCGTTTTCTTGCATCTTCAGCTCATATCTTGTCTGTCTTTCAGCCCAGATTGGGATGAAAAATTTGATACCGTCTCTTTTAATCCCAACCTCATTGGGAGTCTTTCTGCCATCACCAACAATTTTAATTCTTGCCCACTTAAGATGATTTTTGAGATCAGTTTCTTCTTCAGTAGCTATCCATCCCCCACAGAGATCTCCTATTTCTTTGAAGATCTTTTGTGACCATAGATGTAAAGGAATCCCCATGGCTCTAATCCAGCATGTTTCCTCGATTTGTGAGTTTGGAATGCATCCAGCAGTATTACTCCACCATTCCAGATGAAGCTTGAACTTTTTCCAACTCCATTCTCCTTGCATAATCTGCTCCGCCATGAATCTGTTTGGAAATTCAAAAAGAAACATGTTGCCTGTCATTTTATACATGTTTACTCCATATGCTTCGTTCCATGACGCACTAGCCCATCGCCTTATGTCTGCTAAAGTGGGTCTCTCATTGATTTCTTTCCCAAAAAACCCGACAATGCATCTTTTTAGTAAACCAGAATCCTCGCTACCTGTCGGTTCCACAACAGAGATATCTCCATTGTTTATGCTGACCTTTGCCTCTCGAAGGGTATTGGATTGCCATTTACTCTCCTTGATTGCTTTGACATAAGGGTAGTTGTCCACAGTGATTCTAGGTGGGGCTGTGGGATTCATTTTGGGGTCTGATGTATGAATCTTTCTATCTTAGCTGCTATGTCTTTCCAACCTGCATTCAAAGCTAACTCTGGAATTATAATAACAGACCTCCCTTTTCCCTTCAGTGACAGAATGCTCATGTATCTTCCATGAACGTTGAATTTTCTGGTACAGAAATGTTCTGTCATATGTTCCTTGTACTTCCATCGCTTCACTAAATTCATTTGATCTGTCGACGCTTCTTTAAGTACAAAACAAATCCATTCCATTACCTTTCTGCCCATGGATGAATGTCTCATCATGCTGCGGCTTCTCTCCACCCATTCGAACCATACCTCTTTGTTGGAATTCCATCTGGTGATGTCAAAAGATTTGAATCCTGCGTTGAAATAAATCCGGTTGTCTCCCATATTGTACAACCCAGCTGTTCAGGTTATGGAAATTATAAGGAGTATTTGATGGTCATCACAGTTGAGCTGTTGAGGTAAAAGAAACTGAAATTTGGGCTAAAACAAAGGTTTCCCGCTCCCGGAAAAATAAAAGTCGTCGGAAATCTGAAAAAATTGTACCGATCTGGTCGGAATTAGCAGTACAGGAAGCTGTCCAAATTTTTTTTTTTGAAAAGCTGCCGGAAATTGGCTCACGCGCCCGGCGCGTGGTGACTGGGTCGCCAGAAAGTGTCGCGCGTGGCGGCGCGTGGAGGCTGCTTCGTCGGAAAAATTTCAGTGGAGTGGTCGGAATTTCGAGGGCTGTCTAATGGTGTTCATGGAAAGCTAAAAATTCTTGTACTCAGGCTCCTCGGGGAGTGTGCCTGAGAGCTTGAGAGTTATGACTTTTTTCGTCTTTTTGGACTTTTTAGCTGTTGTCCCAGATGACAAAGTTATTATTAGAAATCTTGATACTTAGTATTCTTGTCCTTGTGACAGTTTTGATTGGGCTTTGTTCTCAATCCTTAAGAAATCCTCATAACCCTTCATTTTAATCAGCCTTGAACATTTAACTTCTTTCATGTAGCACCTCCTTCAGCAAAATTTAAGGTGTGAATTCTTTACATTAAACTATCTGTCCTCACTTAGTCCACTTTCCGGTTGTTAGAAAGGCACTATAAAATGGAATTTGAGGGATGGGGATGAAGAAGGATTTAATATTCCAGATGCCATGTTTCAGCTTCAGTTGAGTAATTTGATTCACCGAGGAACACAATAAAGTGATGACATATCTTGAGTTTGTTGAACGTCTTAGGATGTAAAAAAGTTGGAGAAACCTGACAAAATGGGAGATTCAAACCTGCATGTTACTTTTTCTCTGCCTAACTAATTCAATTTAAGTACAGAAATGCTTTCCAAATGAGCTATTGTCAGAATATCATTTAATAAGCTAACGAGACTTGGCGAAATACTGGAAAGCACTCTTATATCTCAAATTTGTTTCCTCAATTTCTGATACATATTGCAACCTAGCATTTTCCTGATATTATTGCTAAGTGTTGGGGTTGACAAGTAGAAGTTAGTTTATTCAGCTGTTCCCAGGACTTTTTTTTGGTTCCTAGAACTTAAAACACATAAAAGTGATGGTCCTCGGTTAGTATTTTGCACAATTTTATCAAAATTATTTGCATAATTCTTTGTTAAGAACCAACTTTTACAAAATATCACCTAGATTCGAAGTCATAGTTTGTTTACAATCTACACCTAAAAAAATCTGCTACTCCTTTGCGCGCACAAAGATGTTCACTAAACTATTTTGTTGCAAAGTTTTCACTGTATTCTGCAGGAGAAACATATAACTGTTTATAGTTCCTTATTTGTTCTAAAAGTAAGAATCTGCTTTTGCATCAGTTTTCCTTTTACTTTGAGGATGATATGTTCACATTATTTGTGTGCTAGGAAACTGAAGAAGAAGTTACTGACACAGAACAAGCTGAAAACTGGTTTTCCCTAACTTCTGCACAGCGCATATGTGGTCAGTGCTCTGAATTTCTTAATTTTGAAGCAGATCCATGTCATGTTTTGTTTACTGCTTTCCTTCTACCCAGCTTCCATTGGAGCTGTCTTTCTATTACATCGGGGATCTGGGAATGGGAGAGGGGAGACATTTAGAATCGAATCCACACCTATTATGTGTGACACTCTTATCAGTACTACTAAACGTAGACGGTAACTGTTGGTTGCAGTATGTTTTATGTTATAATTCCAAAGGTTCCTGCCGCCCGGATCATATTGTCTGCTAGTTTAACCAGCTCTGATACAGTATTCCCCTTTGAATGAGTACAGTTCCACATAGTACGTGCTGTAAGTACAGAACCTCTCTTAATTTCTTTTAAGCTGATAGGAAACAAAGGTTGTCAGTTTAGTGCTTCCAATTTTCTCAATACTTGGTCATGCTACAAGATTGTTTATAGCTTTTATACATGGGCTGGTGGAGAATCAAGTGTAAACGGCATTTAATAGATAAAAAAGGTAGTTATATGTCCAAATACTTGCTACTGTGGTTGTTGTGGGAATCACAGCATGGTATATCCCAATCCCCAGAATAGTTACGCTCACACATCTTTCCTAATATTCCCCACTTTCTCCTTATTCTTCTCCTCCCCCTCCTTTTTTTTCTTATTCTCCTCCTCTTCTCTCTCTCTCTCTCTCTCTCTCTCTCTCTCTCTCTCTCTCTCTCTCTGCGTGTGTGTTTTTCTCTTTTGTTTAATTTTATTTTTCTGGGTATTCGTTCTCTTCTGCCTTCCTTAAGATATATGCTTATATGAATTATGCAGACATGTTTCTTGCTCTTGATAAAGATATGAACGGAACATTGAGCAAGCAGGAGCTAAGGGAATATGCTGATGGTACACTAACGGATATCTTCATTGAAAGAGGTAAAACTGAGAGTCTGCTTATGTACCATTGATGTATCTTTCTTGAGGATCTATGGGATGTTTCAGTTGTGTGGTCTGCTGCAGCTGTGGTCTCTTTTCCTAACTATTTCTTTCATTTTCTGCAATTATTGCTGGAAATCCTATAGGAGTCACTCCCGTAGTTCACATTGAAACCTTGCTGTCTGAGATAGACACTTTGCATGTTCACCTACCTGTCACTAGACCTAGGAATCTGATGCCTCGAGATTTCTCTCCAGTCTAAACTAGGTAGGGATTCAGCCATGTTTCTTCTTTTTGATACTGGGGGTCACCATGGGACATAGGCTCCAAGATGGGAGCTGTCTTACCAAGGGAGTTCCTTGCCAATTGCCACTGTCATGGTAATCCAATCTGGCACCATCTTCAAAGGGCAGTGGGCATAGGCTCCAGGATGGGTGAGCTGTCTCACCTAGGGAGATCCCTGCCAGTTGCTGCTGTCATGGTACTCCAATCTGGCACCACTATCAAGGGTTTTCTCACTGGATGTTGAGTCTATTTCTCCAATTTATTATCAATATTGCAAGACAGGATTAGCACTGGTCAAGCAGTTGATTATGTTCTCATATATCCTATAGGCACTACCAATAGTCTTATCTTGCTGCCATCTTTGAAGTCCTACTATTGCCTCATTGCTAGAATCAGTTCTTGCACCACCTGTTGAGTTGTTACCTGCAATCTGGGAACACCTCAAATTTTTAGGCACCATAAAGAATTTGGACACATTGCATCTTAATAATAAATAAGATTAATATGTAATCTAAACACTACGAACATTACCTCTATCATCAGTATAGTTGCCCACTTGATTGCTGCAATCTTTCCCTCCATAGGTCATGTTTACAGTATCTACAGCCCAGGCTCCAGAGAACAGAGCGACACCACTCTTTATCTTCTGGATATTAAAGGATTTTGGCCCTTTTTGGTATGGATTATCCTGAAGTTTTCCATTTGCATGACCTAAAGTTATCCTGCCTTCTCCTAAAGGAAATAACGCAAACATTTCAAACGAACTTCAGCCACATCATGTTACTTTTCCACCTTGTCTTGCTGATTGTAACCTGATGCAGCGGACTACCAGAGAAAGCTCTTTCCCCCTTTCATCTAAACTCTCTTGTTATCTCATACCAATGTGCATTTCTCATTTTTACAGTCAGAAGTCATCTGGGTGCTTTTATTTTTAAACCTCCTATAGCTTTTATATAATCCTAGGATTGAATTCGTATTTGTTGTGAACTTTTTTTGGTTTGTTTAATTACTAGTTTTTGACGAGCACGTTCGGCGTGGAAAAATTGGAGGCGGCAATGCCCGTGAAATGGATTTTGAAAGCTTTCTTGACTTCGTACTAGCCCTGGAAAACAAGGATGCTCCAGAGGGTTTAACATATTTGTTCAGGTGTCTTGATCTCAATGGAAGGGGTTTCCTAACTACAGCTGATATTCACACGCTATTCAGGTAAAAGGAACATGTAGTTGTATTTTTGCTATGAGGAAATTTTCTCCACCTGTCTAGTCAGTAGTACATAGTTATTTCGTATTTGTTATTCCAAATTGAGAAAAGGAAAAACGAAATATGGAAGAGAAAGAAGGGATCACAGTTGAGTTTGAGATGTATCCTGATTCAATCTTCCTAAAAAGAGTTTCTGGGATTTCCTACTTGTGGTTCCTGAGATAGTGCTGCAAGTCTCAAATAACCAGATACATAAGCTCATTGAAGTATCAGCCACTCAATAGACTGAAGTGTTTATTTGATTCTATACGCTACCACTACTATTTACCACTCCCCTGTACACCAAAAAGGATGTGGGTAAGAGGACAAGAACCCATGAAAGTTTAGACGGTCTTGGGTTGACCTTGACCATCTAGGTGTTGAATCTCAACCTAGTTATGGAACTTCTTCCAGTGTCCAGATTAAGGCCTATTTGTATGATGTAAAATGTTTTTCCTTAATGAAATTCCTTGTATTTGGTTGTCTAGAACTGAAAATTATGTTTCTGTAAATGGAAACATTCCCCACCACCACTCTCCATTATATTATATTGCACCAACTTTATGTCCGACGAAACACCAAAAATCATTTTACATCATCCAAATAGGGCCAAGTATTTTATGTCTTACAATCAGATTTCTTCTTGTATCACTGAGCATTCCACTATAGTGGTCCATTTCTGATATGGAATGTTATTTGTATTAAAAAAACAGAGATGTCCATCAAAAATGGATTGAAGGAGGGAACTATGAACTCTGCATCGAGGATGTAAGGGATGAAATATGGGATATGGTGAAGCCGACTGATGCTTTGAGGATAACACTGGCTGATTTATTGTCATGCAAACAAGGTGGTACCGTTGCAAGCATGCTAATAGACGTGCGTGGTTTCTGGGCCCATGACAACAGGGAAAATCTTCTCCAGGAAGAGGAAGAACCCCAAGAAGAAGGATGAGAAGGATTCAAAGAGCAAATCATCTGTAATTGCACTAACATAAGATCCTAGTTTGCAGAATAGATTATCCTATGTAGAGAATTTGGTTTTACTTTAGTTGTGTGAATGAGAAGTGGCTAACCATGCTGTGATTAGGTAGACTCTCTTGGATGCTGAAAAAACCTCCAAGAGTTGTATGTTTGAAATCTTGTGTAGCAAACAGATTCTTGAAACCTGAGATGAATACAGAATCAAAGGTGCATATTGCTTGGTTCCGTAGGCATACCGCACAAAAATTGAGCATTTATATTAGTATAAGTTTTTTAATGAAAAGCTATGTCAGGAAACCTGTTCTCTTGTATCACCTCTGCCTTTTGGTTCACAACTTTGTCCGCATATATGTGGCGAAGTATATTCTGCTTTTGATGAAGTTGTTGATTTTTATCAATGTGAAACTGATTTGATGCGAGAAACCAAAGTCTAGAATTTTGATAACTATGATTAATCTCTCTGAATCTGGTTGAAGTCAAAAACCAAAGCACAACCAAAAATGTGTGAGAGATGATGTTATGCTAGTTGCTTGCTTAAGGAAGCAATGGGAAGAAGACTTATAGTCTGTTTGGCCAAGCTTCTCCAAGGTAAAAGGTGCTTTTTTTTTTCCAAAGTTGAAGAACTGTTTGGTCAAGGTTTCAGAAGAAAAAAGTGTTTTTGAGTAGAAGCAGAAACAGAAAAAAATAGCTTCTTCCTAGAAGTAATTTTTTGAGAAGCATTTTTTGAGAAAACTACACTTACAAGCACTTTTTAAAAGCTTGGCCAAAAACTAATTGTTGTTTAGGAGTGCTTTTCAAATTAATTAGCCAAACACAAACTCTTTCTCACCAAAAGTACTTTTGAAAAAAAACACTTCTCAAAATAAGTTGATTTTTCCGGCTTGACCAAACAAGCTATTACTAACAAAACAGAGAAAGAGAAGGAAAAAGAATTTTACTGAGTACTTTGTTGAGTTTGATTCTAGTTCTTGTCTCATTTAATAATTTTCTTCCTGTTTTTTGCCAATTTTCGTTCTTACCTCATTCTCCAATTAAAATTTTAGAGTGTCTTTTCATATCTCCTGCATCGAGTAGTTTTCTTTCTAAGAAATTTATTTCCTTGGTCTTCACCATCATTGTTATTAGCTTCTCCTTCGTCAAATAATATGTGTGTATATATATATTGGCAATACATATGAGCCACAATGAGATAGTCTTCCCAAATGAAACTCGCGGAAAGACATGAACAATGAACATAGTGGCTTTTCAAATAATTTCTTCTAACCAAAACACCATAGCATAACAAAACAAAATATATTCCTATTTAGGATTGAAGTGTAGATCGTTGATGTTAAAACACCAAGATAAATATTTCTTTGACAGTAAAAGTAATAAATGGGACTAATTACATTCGACTGAATATACATTATGGTTTTTTATAAAAGTACCTTCAGCTTTTAAAACAACTCATATGTATAACCACAGATTCAGAGATACACATATCCCTACTAGCTGCAAAACACACTGACAGCAAATTGATAGCAACGCCCTCTTTTGAGATTTTTAATTTTCCAACATTACTCTCCTCTTTATGGCTACTTTCTTGACCAGAGACTTCTAACTTTTCTCCTCTTTATGGCAAGTTTTGGGGCCAATTGGTTTTGTACCCCTCTCCAAATATGTTTTTAGTTTTATATCTCTTTTCTCCCGGAGTTATTTATTTTACATAAAAGAGATTGGAAATCACACACAAAAACCATTTTCTTTTATTCAAATTGTAAAAAGCTATGTCCAACCATTTACTAACTATTTTCAGCAGGTTCAATTGAATGCATAATTATATACATCAAATTTAAATTATGAATCTGTATCTAACTAGAGTGTGTATACATCTCAGAGATAGATATAGCTATAGTTGATTAAACATTTTGTACATATGCATAGAAATGTTTATGTATATGGGCCCTTCGAAACCCACTAACCTAATTAAATCCTGAATCCTACAACTTCGATTCCTGTAAATTTATTGTTTACATATTTAAAAAAGATTGTGAATTGAAATAAGCTTGGTTTGATACAAATTCAAGATTTAAATTAATTGCATCACACCTACACCCATTTATACTTTTTGTCAATTGGGTGCAAAACTTAATGTAAATGTACAAGTTTTAAATTATTCAACCATATATAAAAAGTTCAAATTAATGAAACTTGGGAATGATTGCACATGCTGTCGACATAGCTAGTATATAAAATACGGGTTCGGCTGAACCCTATAACTTTTAGTTCGGACCTTATATATATGTTAAAAGATATACGTACTAAATATGTAAAAATATTAAATTTCAAATTCAGTAACTCAAATAGATTATAGATTTAGTGATTCAAATACATAAACTTAAAATTCTATACTTACATCCCACCCGTGGGCTTGATATTTGTTGGGAGGATTTCAACAAGCAAGACCATGTCTACTGTCTACCAATCCCTTTGTGTGTGTTGTACAATGTAGCTCCCTCCTCTTCCTCCCAAAGTAAAAGACAAAAACTCATAAGAATATAACAAAACTTATAAATGAGACAGAGCAAGACAAAAATGGACAGAGCTCAAGAATCTTCCATACAAGTACCTCTACACCCTTCTGATCTCCAGCCTTTGGGGGTAAAAAAAGGTAAATGCCATCAGCTTAACAAGAGGTACATATAGAGGCAACTTACACTGATAGTGTAAACATGACTTGGTATTCACTAAACATGACTTGGTATTAGCAAATTATACTGATAGTGTAAATATTTTGTAACGTCGCACAAAATTTAAATTCAATGTGCATTATGTTCCCTGGAATAATTTTCTTGAGCCAAGGGTCTATCGAAAACAACCTCTCTACCTTCCAAGGGGTCGTTTGGTTGGGAAACAAGTGATCCCATGATTAATTATCCCGGGATTAGTTATTCCGTCCTCCCACGGGGATAAAAAAAATACTACAATCCCGGGATAATTAGTTATCCCACAATTTTATTCCAAACAAATGTGGGATAACCTTATCTCAAATTTAATCCCGAAATTAATTATCCCTTATCCCTCTTACCAAACGAGCTCTAAGAATAGGAGTAAGGCTTGCGTAGGCACTATCCTTCCCAGACCCCACTTGTAACACTCTACTATAAGTTGTTGTTGTTGTATGTTTCCCTCGAACACTAAATTTATTCCAGCAGCAATTTCAATTTGTGTGTATGGATTTGGGCGTGGGGAATGTCTTATTTGCTCAGCTGTCATGATCTGTAATGATGTGATGTCTCATTCTACCAACAAAAATAATAAACAGACACTCTCTTCTTTCCAGGTCATACAAAGAAAAAGAAGGCAAAAAGGCTGATAGTGTGGATACAAGGAAAAGACTTGGATTGATTTTTTCACCTTTTCTTTTGATTCCCTTTCAATTATTTTGTCTGTCCAGTACAAGTAAGTAGTTTTTTCTTACTGTTCCTAACCTAGTAAAGACAAACTTTTTTACTATCAGTTACAGCTACCTCAGATTGGATGAAACCTTTTCTTGCTTATTTTCCTATTTTGAAAAGTTCCAAGACTTTACTAAAAGCACATTTTTATTGGTAATTTCATGTCAAATTTGAGGTTTGTAACTAACACCCTCATCAAGATTTTATCTTTAGGGAAGCTCGGTGCACTAAGCTCCCCGGAACCACAATGGTCTATTGTACGTAGTCTTACCTTGCATTCTGAAACTCATATTTTATCTTTAGGGCAACTTGATGCACAAAGTATCCCGTATTTATGCAGGATCTGCTGAAGGGCCATACTCCTAGGAGTGTGATGTAGACAGAGACACACCCGTAGTGGTTGGCTTGCTTCCACGACTCGAACCCCTAATCTATAGGTCACACAGATACAACTTTACCGCATTCAAATTTTTATCTAATTATAAGATATTCTTGCTGTGTGAGAAATCTTAGACACCTTTATGCCAATTATCTTTCTACACAAGGGAATCAAAAAGTACTTGTACAACTGACAAGGTATGTAATTTTAACTGAATTGGTGTAAAGAGAGGACAGAATCTGAGGAAAGCTATAAATAATAAGTCCTCTTTTTCTTATATTTACTTAGCAGCAGGCCAAGGAAAAAAGTGAAGAAAAAAACAAGAGATTCTTTGTTGGTTATAAAAAGAAGGGGTTCTTCAACTGTGGTGAGAGCTTCTTTTCTTGAATGACATATTGGCATGTGTAAATGCATGGACAAGAAAGTGGGGTACTCTGAGAAATTAGCCAATGAGTTGTCTGAATATAAAGGAAATTGGCAAGCATTGCTTCCTTACCATAGTTTCTGTTTCCCAAATGGATTCTTGAAATCAACTAATTAACATTTCTCAAAGATTTTGTCATGTCCTTCCTCAGCAATTATTTTTCTAGTACATAATTTCCAATCAAGAGGACCACCACTTTCATCTGATTTTTCATAATGGAGTTCAAGTTGGTACCTTTATATTCATCTTTATGAAAAAAAATTCAGCTTTTTCAGCAGTAATTTTGACTTGAAAATTTCTTCATTGATCCATATCAACACAAGTGTCAATTAATGTTCAAATAAGTTGGATGATTTTCTTGGATGGCAAGTTCATTTACAGCTATAGGAGGAGGAATTGGAGGGGCAGTTGTCCTCTTGGGAGTAATTTTCTTTTTATGCTTTTGCGCGTTTCGCAACTGGAAGAATTCAAATAAGAATTCAGACGGTGCTTCTTCAGATCCATCTGCAGTAGGTAATGTAGAAAAAAATCATCATTAGTTTACTATAGCAATGGAGATGAACTAATTTGCCCTGCTAACTCTACTTTCTGCTAAATGTACTGACTAAAATAGTTACAATGGAGCTGAAGAGGGGAGGCCCAAGCCCATCTTTTAAGCAGTTCAGAATGGAAGAGTTGGAGAAAGCCACAAGGAATTTTGATGAGAGCAATCTCATTGGTTGTGGGAGTTTTGGTCTAGTTTTCAAAGGATTGCTTTGTGATGGAACTGTTGTCGCTATAAAAAGGCGCTCGGGTACTCCTAAACAGGAGTTTAATGAAGAGGTATGTCTAGCTATTAAAGGAGCTGACTGTTTAATAGAACAGATAGAAAAGGGGGAGATAACACAATTTTGAACTTCATATTTCCTGTTTTTAACAAAAAGAGAAAGAAGTAGAGATTAGAACTTCAAGAAACATGCTTAATATCAAGTCAATACAAAAGTTGAAGCAATCTTGAAACCATCTATATAATTCAATTATATATCCAAGTATTGATCACTAAACTTTGCATTTCCAATAATAGGTGGCTCATTTATCACGAATTCAACACCGCAACCTGGTTAATCTTTTAGGCTACTGCCTCGACAGTGGGTACTCAATGCTGGTTTTTGAGTATTTGCCAAATGGAAGCATGTGTAATCACTTGTATGGTATGGGTTTATTGAGTAAAGAGCCTTTGACTATATTACTCATTACATGTTAAAGTTGATTGGTTCTCTTATCAGATACAGGAAAGGACTCTGCAACAAAGTTAGAATTCAAGCAAAGGTTATCTATTGCTATTGGAACAGCCAAAGGTATATCATTAAACTCGTTCGAGATAAATGTTCTGATTAAATCAAGAATGAGAAACAGAAACAAAGATGACTCTAAATTTGTTATTAACTGCAACAGGTTTAAGTCATTTACATGGCCAACGCCCTTCAATAATCCACGGGAACTTTAAAACAGCTAATGTTTTGGTTGATGAGGACTTCATTGCTAAAGTTGCAGACGCGGGGATTCTGAAGTTACTCGAGAAAATTGATGATGCAGGTCCTTCTGGACTGAGTTCTGTGAATGCTTTTAGAGATCCAGAGTAAATAGCAAGTTACCTTTTTGAAGTTCCAGAGTTTTTTAAGCACTTCTTTTGATTCGTTTCTGTTCCGTGTTTAGGATAAATCAAATTGGAATACTGTGTGAGACAAGTGATGTTTACAGCTTTGGAGTATTCCTATTAGAGCTCATAACTGGAAAGGAGGCTTCAGATATAGATGAATTTGGATCAAACCAAAGTATACTAGAATGGGTAAGTTAAAGAAGCAATTTTTCAACCTGTTAACAGAATGTACCATTGATCTTGCTTATACTGAATATTTATGTGAACTCGGCAAAAGGTTGAAAAACAGCTGAGTTCAGACCAATTAGTGGATAATAGGCTGTTGGGAAGCTTCACAGCGGAGGTAATGAGGGATTTGATCAAGCTAGCGTTGAGATGCATGAGTTTTCCAGGGCGATATAGGCCAACGATTGAAACAGTCGTGTTGGATCTTGAAAGGATTCTTGAGAAGGAGCAGATGCACACAACTGTTATGGGAGAAGGTACTTCAATAGTTACACTTGGGAGTCAATTGTTTACAAACTGAAGCAATGAGACATCTATTTAACTTGAAAGATTTTGGCCTGCAAGAAACAACAAGTAAATTTGAATGGCTTTGTCCCTCTCCTCTCCGAATTCACAGTCCTTCCGCCCAGCTAACTGTTTCACAATCGTCAATTCTCCCAAACTTCATATTTCTCCTAAAATATGAAATTTACTTCCTTTAAATAATGAGTATATTCTTGAGCAACTTTAGTCCTTTAAATTTATGAAAAAGCGATCACTTTTAATTGCTGTCAAATATTTAAAATTTAACTTCCTTTTGTTTGAAAATAATCACATACTTATTATACTTTCTTTGAGTCATAAAATAGAAGGCGAGGATGATGAATATTGATTATATACCACTAACTCAATTAAAGAAGAAACTGTAAAACACAACTCCTCAATCATTAGTTATTATCCAACTGTGGTTGTGTAAAAATATTTATGAAAATTATTGTTATTTATGCTACCTACTAACGACAAATAAGTAACAAAAAAGTTGCTTTTATCATGATTTTTAAAATTTATGAAGTAACATAAATCGAAAATGACTCTATTAGTCTTCTAGAAATTTTGAAATAACATGATTGGCTTACGATTCCGGAAGAAAATGGTAAGTGACAACATAAAGCCTAAAAAGACTAATATTGAGGTAATATTTTTCAATAGAAATAACTTAATTTATATAAAATATAATGAGTTGTAGTTCGTTAGAATATATTTTGTCTTCAACTATTCTGTCCTTATTGCTTTAAATTTTCTCTTAGCCGATTTAAAATTACTATACTATAAATGATTTTACTTTATTTTATATCCTAGGAGTTTTGTCTACTTAAAAATAATAGTTTAAAAAAGAATTGAATTGGATCTATTGCTATAGTTAATTTTAAAACGTAATCATATTTTCTTAATTCTAAAGGAAATAATGTTTTTTTTTTTTGCAAATTCTTAGTATTGGTTCATTCCGAAAAATATGCAATAAAAATTCTATTCTTAAAGAGTAAAAATTTGTCTGACATTTCACTTTGGATCTTTGTATTTGAAGAATCATTAGTGTTATTGACTATTGCTAATCACCTCTATCTCTTATAAAGTTTTGCTAGTTTTTGGTTCTAATTGTTTAGTATCATTTTTTAATATTATAAAAATGACAAATAACTAATATTATTTGAGTAGGAAAGTAATTCAATTATAATAGCATAGAAATCAGAAATTACCATTAAAAAATTCATCATTAATTAATATTGTGACGTTTAACTATTTATCTTTTAATTCATCATTAATTAATACCATGACTTGAAATAGTAATTGATTTATGATATATAGAAAATAACACATTCACAATTATGTAAGGTAAACTCTTAATTATTTAGATTTCGAATAATGTTAAAAAGATTCTAAGAGCCCTTAGTACTTTAAAAAGATTTGTTTTATTCAATTTGTAAGTTATACTTTTTTTTTTAATCCCAAATTGCTAAAATTAATGAACGGATGATTGATTGACTCTAAAAAATAAAAATATAGCATGGCATCACCAATTCATAGAGGCAGCACAAAACTTGTTTGAATGCCTCTTTTGGCCCAATAACTGATGAAAGACCAAATAGCAATAGGTACTGCCTACTTACGAAACGTAGCAGTGCCTGCATCAACAAATAAGTACTATTTTTGTCTCCAATTATTTGTACAAACAAATCAATTAAGCTAAAAAACTAATTATGACAACTTTTTTTTATCCGTCAATTTCTTTTTAATAGTTAGAACTTTTATATGGTTATTAACTCTTTATTTATTTATTTGAGGTATATTAGGACTTTAAATTTCAATAAGCTTACATAAATTATTTTCTTATTTAAGCTATGTAACATAGCTATAATATTTTGCATGCTAATTTTTCTAATATTTATGTTATAATTTTAAGAGAATATAATGAATTGACAATTCATGAACTACGAGATACAATGATACTCCTACTAATAATTATGAAGGTGTCCTTGATTAACCCAAATAAAATTTTAAAAAAAGAAGAAATTATAATTTTAAGATACTTTCATAGTTGTAGTCAAATTACAAAAAAGAATTTTAGGTTTGAGCAAATTTCATGTGCTCTAGGAAAGGAAACTTATTAATTGATTTTAAATGCTCGACATCAACAGAGAAAGTCCTCGACATCAAACCTATTGTGGCTATGCTGTGTATCTGATGTAGCAAGCGAAAACAGATAAAAAAACGAAGCCATCAGAGGTTCAATCTCGCGCCCTGCAGGCGGAAACAATGTGCCTCTGCCATTGGCACCTTCTACCATTTGCTATTCCGGGTGGCAACTATTATTCCGGGTGGCAACTCTTTTATTTATCATCGGACCTTTTTCCTTTTTCGTCTTGCTGCAATTTTTACGATATAATAGTCAAAGCTTTTAAAAATAATTTAATTTTAAGAATTAACAATATAAATAAGGAGCCAAAGGTTTATCGGACATATACACTACCATCTCCATACTATACTTGTAAAATTTTACTGGATTGTTGTTGTAATTAACAATATAAATAAGAGTTATAATCACATAATCAGAAAACAATTTATTGTTGTCTACTAAAAGTCTAAACTTTAAGGAAACAAGAATATAACCACACTCTTATCATACTTCAAATACAAATATCAAAAATGAAAGGAAAAAACTTAGTTCCTCCATTCAAATTTATGTGTTATTGTAATTTAATTGAGCACAAAGTTCAAGGACGTAAAAGAATATTTGAATTTTATACTCTTAAATTAAATATATGTATAACATATCAAAATATCTTTTTAAATTAAATGGCTTAAATTATTCATACAAGGGAGTGTCTTATTGGAATAAAAGTTTACTAAATATAGAAGCCACATTCTTTTACAAACTAAAAAAGAAAGTAAAACACTTAAATTGAACAGAATAAAATGCTAAAAAACAGTTAACACATATATCATATTAAAAACAAAGTTGTAGAAAACTTTTAATAACCTTTTCAGCAATTATCTGAAGAAAAATATAATATCAATTTCTTAAAAACACCCGCCCAAACGGATAATTTTTTTTTTTGAGCTCTTCGCCGTAGCCATCCATGGCTTTCTCTTTGTTCACTACAACTGCATCAACTTTCTCTCCTCACTGCCAAGCACGACCCAATACCAATCTCAGTCGCAATAGAACCAATCCAAAGCGCGTGTCTACAAACACAACCAGAAGAAGGCAAAATCCCAACCGCCGTCAGCTCAAATCCGGCGAGTTTAGGCCGCCTCCGCCAATTACCATCGCCGGCGGTGATACTGCCACCACCTACACTCGCCTACCCCCCAAAGATGATTTTGTTCTTCCACCCCTTCACAGTTCAGCTGAAATTACGCTATCTGAATCAACTATCTCCTCCACCCCAGCTAAGAATCTTCGCCAAAAAATAAAGGATTCGGTTGATGATGTTGACAATTCGGAGAATTTAAAGTTTGATTATGGGAAATTCGAGCTGTACGAGGTTAATGATGATGATTTTGAGGACGATTCTGATGAAGAAGATGATGTGGGTGGTGAAATGGAAGGTTCTAGAAGTGGGGTGTTTGAGGGTAGTGGGAAATTCGAGTTGTACGAGGTTAATGATGATTTTGAGGACGATTTTGATGAAAATGATGATGTGTATAGTGAAATGGTAGGTTTTGAGGGTGGTGATGTTTTTGAAGGGGAGGGGAGCGATATAAAGGAGAAAGAGAAAGGGGTTCCTGCAGTGATGAGGTGTTTCGATAGGGCGAAAATATTTGTAAAAGCAGGGGATGGAGGGAATGGGGTGGTGGCATTTAGGAGGGAGAAGTTTGTGCCTTTGGGTGGACCATCTGGTGGTGATGGAGGGAGGGGTGGGAATGTGTATGTGGAGGTAGACGGATCGATGAATTCGTTGTTGCCATTTAGGAAAAGTGTGCATCTTAAAGCTGGGAGAGGAGGGCATGGTCATGGAAAGAAACAATTCGGTGCAAAAGGTGAGGATGTGGTGGTGAAGGTGCCGCCTGGTACGGTTCTTAGGGAGGCTGGGGAGGTTGGAATTCAAGGGGATGTACTTTTCGAATTGTTGCATCCGGGACAGAGGGCGTTGCTGCTGCCCGGTGGAAGAGGTGGGAGAGGGAATGCCTCTTTTAAGACAGGGTCGAATAGGGTGCCCAAGATCGCAGAGAATGGTGAAGAAGGTGCAGAGATGTGAGTATCTTTAATGATAATCGTTTCTGTTCGTTAGACTTTGATTTTTTATTGCATCTTAAGGGTACATTCAGCATCTAACTGTAAAGCATATTAGAATGTAGTTTTCGTTTGGTGGATCTATTGGGCTCTCATCCTTAATTTTGAATGCTTTAATTTTGAAGGCCAAATAAGCTTGAGTAGAAATATATCTTGGTCACATTTCTTTCATATTTCATTTTGTATCTTGCAAGTAACAGTCCTATTGAGCAGGTGGTTAGAATTGGAGCTTAAGTTGGTCGCTGATGTTGGTATAGTAGGAGCTCCAAATGCAGGGAAGAGTACATTTCTCAGTGTTATAAGTGCTGCTCAGCCAGCTATTGCGAATTACCCCTTCACCACTTTGCTCCCAAATTTGGGTGTAGTTTCATTTGATTATGATGCTACTGTGGTCGTTGCTGATCTGCCTGGTCTACTTGAAGGGGCACACCGAGGTTTTGGTTTAGGCCATGAGTTTCTTCGGCACTCAGAAAGATGTTCAGTCCTGGTACAAGCTTTTCTAAAGTGTTCTTTCTTTGCATTAGTTAGTTGAATGCGTTCCAATTCTGCATAAATGGAACTATTAGTGATTTGTTGAATCAGATTGAGATGGCATATTACCATATTACTATACAGTTTGCATTTTGTAATTTGAATGCTTGCTATGTTATAGCTAATTCATTGATGAAACTTCACTTCTAGAGCTATTAATCTAGAAATATTTATTTGAAAAGGTTAAACATAATGCAAACTGTAACGGGCAGCTCGGTGCACGAAGCATCCCGCGTTCACGCAGGGTCTGGGGAAGGGCCGCACCTCAAAATACAGATTGCAAACTATATTTTGATTTATTTTGTTCTTTTCTTGTTTCGAGTTTGTATTAGTTTGGTGGTTTTTATAAAAAGAAAAAGAGTAGTGGTTCACATTTAGCTATCCCCTTCCTTTCTAAGGTCCCAACATGGAATCACTGCACAATGTCCTTGGTCCCGTTGACATGAGCGATGGACAAAAATGGATAGGTGTTTTTTGGGTAAAAGATGTCCTCCACAACCCCCCCTCCCCTCACCCCACAAAAAATATTTTTTTGTTGGTCATTTCATCTTTTAGTAGTTTCTGTGTACTCTGTGCATCCATATATTTCATCGTTTACTTAAAAGTTCCGATTATTTTGCACTGGTGTATGGCATTTCTTTACCTTTTTACTGATCATTCTGAGATTGAGCTAATATTTTTGACTAATTGATGGAATTTTTATTTGGAGAAAGGTGCATGTGGTTGATGGTTCATCTCCCCAACCGGAATATGAATATGAAGCTGTTCGTCTTGAATTGGAAATGTTTAGTCCTGAACTTGCTGAAAAACCTTTTTTAGTGGTTTACAACAAAATGGACCTTCCAGACGCATATGAGAATTGGAAGACATTCAGAGACAGTCTGAAATCTCGTGGAATTGAACCCTTTTGCATGAGTGCAGTGAAAAGAGAGGGTACACATGAAGTTATTTGTGCTGCTTATGAGCTTGTTCGAAGAAAAAGAGAAGCTGCTAAAGAAGAAGGTAAGCGTTTCTTAATTGTCATTTGCTTCTATGTTACCAGTGGCCATGATTATGCTAAAATGCCTTTTATGTTCAATTAATTTGTTTTGACAAGTGCAATTAAGTTGAACAAATGTCTGTTCTAGCTAAATAAATATTTCTATCAAAAATTTTGTCCTACGTTCGTTGTTGGGTTGTCCTAAAATGTTGTCATTTCATAATTAGCACATTTTAAATACACAGAAGTTTCAAGGGCCTCTACTTTTACCTTAATCCTCTATTCTACCTTTCTACAATGCAAAAGTAAAAAATGGCGCTCATGTTTCTCAAGAAATAATAAACAATTCATGTATTCACTATTCTCTTACTACTTGAGCTTGATGAAAAACTGGACTACCAAATTAGGACAGATGGAGTAACATAGATTAAAATTTGAATGACGTGCTTTTCTCTTCCTTTATTTTGTTTTGCAACCCGTGGTGGTGGTGGTGGTGGTGGTGGTGGTGGTGGTGGGGGGGGGGGGGGGGGGGAACTTGCATTGCGCCCTTGCTCTTTGCTGTTTGTTTTTGTCTTCTTTCTTCACCTTCCTTTTCTCTTAAAGGGAGTGACCAAGTTGTGTGTCAGTCATGAAGAATTGGTTCACAGCAGTTAGATTTGCTTGGAGTTGCTTCGTTCTTTGTGAATGTGACATATGAAATGAGAGTGCTTACTGACCCCCCTCCCCCGGGGGGGGGGGAGGCTAAACTCGTAATAGATTTTTTTTTAAAAACTAAATAAAACAAGAGTATTTATCAGAAAATAAAGAAAATTAGAGGGTAGATTTGACGATTCCTGGTGGAATAGTCGAGGTATGCCCAAAACTGGTGTGGACACCACATTAAAAAAAAGGATTTTCTACTATGTATTTTCAGCACAGAGTTTCATGTATTGTTGTTAAATGGATGTCAAATTTTTGTGTCTGTGGGGTGGGGGGTGGGGGGAGTAATGCTGATTGTAATGTTTTTAATTTCTTGTACAGTGAGAATGGACCCAGTAAACTTGAACTATGTTGCTGACATGGTGAAAAAGCAGCGAGCTGCTCCCATAAGTGAGTTTGAGATCACCCATGATAGTTCTTCCAAAACTTGGTATGTTCAAGGATCAGGCCTGCAACGTTTCGTCCAAATGACAAACTGGAGGTATGGTTCTTGTTGTTCCCTGATCCTGTCTTCTTTTACCTTCTCGTCATCGCCTTCTATCATGCGCCTTTCCCCTATTTTCTTTTGGATTAGCATCCCTATGGAAGCATGTTTCTGTTGTAGCATATTGGCCCTGAAGTCAATTAATTGGATTTTCTGTTGTAGCACATTATCAACTTGAATTGAACTTTTTCTAGTGGTCTCAGAGATTTTAAGTGTACAGAGATTTTAAATTGGCGGACTATAGAGATTCCTATAGCCCGCTTGCTTCAAGGAGCCTGTTTTAAATCAAGTTTTGTTGGATGTATTTGATCCTTATCAAAATTACATTGAGTTCCATTAAAAAGGAATCTTGTTCTTTGCGACAGATATATGGACTCAGATAGAAGATTTCAACATGTTCTGGAGGCATGTGGTGTGAATAAATCTCTGCTCAAGCTTGGCGTGAAAGAGGGTGACACCGTCATCGTTGGAGATGTATGTCTATGCTACTTTGCTTCCTTATTTCCAGCTAATCTTAGCCACTGGACTGCATAATTGCTTCTTTTCCCGTAATTTGCATTGTACTTATTTGCTAATAGCTTATTATTCTTTAACTTAAGTTCAACTATTCAAGGAATACAGGTACTACACATAGCTTTGTTTAGCATGTCATGATGAAAAACTCTTTGACATTTTCTGTAATATCCTCCCCTTGCTGAGTGAAGAAGAACTCCTCCTTAACCTATAATATGTATACAAGTGTCAGGGATTAATTTGACTGAGTTTTGCTTCATTCGTTGCCAGATGGAGTTAGTATGGCATGATTCTGATAATTCAGGCCCTACAAGTAGGAAGAAGTGGGCTGCCGGACCAAGTCAATAATCTCATTGTTGCTCTTTACTTGAGCCTTTCGAATATGCTGCTAATCGATAAATCGTACATAAGACTAAACATCCTTGATGTGGATTTCCAAGAACTTAAACAAGTTCTGCTGAAAATCATCATGTATTATACATCGGCACCGTGCACAAGACATGTAAGTACCATAATTTTGTTCAAGACGTTGCTTAAAATTGTTACCTTTGTTTGCTAACGTGAACTATGCAGTTGGGTTCATCATAAAACTTATACTTGCTTTCCGTGTAGGTTCATACTATCAAGTTGTGGATAATGTAATTGTGCTTCCAATTAGCAGAGCGTTTTCAATCAAAATACCTTATAGAGCTGCAAGAGGTAAGGGGCGGAAAATATGGTTTCACCCATCATCTTGGTCTGCCAGAATAATGCAGCCTCCTCTTTCTGGTGCAATGTACACTATCCTCATTAGTTAATTTATGATAGTGACGGTAGAGTTATGTGAAATCTTATATTTTTGTCTATTTAGAAACATGGTCCTGGTTAGTAAGGATTCATATAGTTGACCCTAACTTGTTTAGGGCTGAGCCATAGCTATTGTTGTTGTTACATCTTAAAGTTTCAAATGGCTATATGACTGAGGCATAGTTGTTGTTGTTGCTGTTGTATCTTGAAGTTTCAAATGACCATATAAATAAGTTGAAGAAATGCAATAGCACTTTCTCTTCTAATTTTGGCTCTTTCATGATTGCTGAAGGATTATGGATCGTATAAACAATCTTACATTATTATTCACCGCATAACAATCTTCATATTATAGTCTTGCATAGCTAGTCTGTGATCTAAACAATCCTTTTTTCTGGGTTCTACCCCGTTTTTGTGCTTTTTCACTATGTTCCCTGAGTTTTATAATTTGATGACTTTGGTTTACTAGACATCTGCTTTGGATCTCAATGGTGTAGAAATTGGAAAATACAAGTTGCTCTCTGTAGTCTGATATTTGACGAAATCTCAGAAGTTAGGCTGGTCTTTGGATCTAAGTTCATAGGAACCAATTTTGTTGTTTTCTTGATAAAATTGATCCACACAACTCTAAACCATGCCCATTTCCACTATAGCCCATCTCCACTTCATTAATATATACTACTCCTAGGCTTTATTCAACTGCATTTGCTTTTGAAGTTACTTCTCTATCTATATCTATTTTATTGAATACTGAAGAAATTCTTTTAATTTCCGCTGAGCTAAACCAATATGTTTGATATTTGTAGTAAACCAATGTCAGCATTTAATAGCTTATTTCAATTTCCATTTTGAAAAAGAAGAAAAAAGAATGAAGATTTTGTATTGGATTAGAGATCAACTTTCTCTTCACAACCATGGATGTAGTTGCAAGTTCACTCACTAGAATAGGCAAGAATTCGATCTCCCTCCTAACTTTGCTTCCCCTTTTCTCCCCCCCCCCCCCCCTTCCTCGGTCGAAAAATTCACTATGTTGCTAGATTATTTTCTTTATGTACGTATATTATATGTTGAATCCTCTTGACTTATATTTTGACTATCACTTATGGGGAAAGTAGCATCACAGCTTTATCGGACAAGACGGTCTCTCCAAGAGACTACACACCTAAAGCCTACATCTTCGAGAGGATATTGTGCCTAACACCTTATGAAACTAAGAAGACTACCCTATCAGGTATTAGAAAAAATAATACAAACATTAGCTTTGTGCATTATTAATTCCTTGTTTGGTACATTTTTTCAATCGGTGTATTACTAAAACTTGTATTAGTTATACAACCTATTTGGTATTATCCTATGTGTAATTAATACATAGCAAACCATGGTATTAGCAATGCAAGGATTTTAATATTTGCATAAGCATGGTAAAAAACACAATTGCCCCTCAAATCTCTCAAAGTGTACAAAGTTAAAGAATGTGGAGGGTATTTTTGTAAGCAACTAAATTTTTAAGAAATTATGCAATGCATTAGTACACCAAACCAAATAGTGGATAAGAAATAATCTCAGCATAGCTAATGCTAGCATAACTAATCCCAGTATTACTAATACCAGCATTGCTAATACACCATGTTCGACACTATTCGTATACCTTCTACCAAACGACCTTTAAAAGTATGGAGAAAATGAAACCTTGTCAACGAAATCGAATTTCTAGTAAGCCAGGGGAATTGATTGGAGTTGGGTAGGGGTGGCAAATGGGCGGGTTGGGCTGAATGTGGGCGGGTCAAGATGGGTTATTGCCCAACCCAGCCTAAAGTGTACTTAGGCTAAGATGGGCTAAACAATGGGTCATAGCCCAACCCGCATTGCTAATACACCATGTTCGACACTATTCTTATACCTCCTACCAAATGACCCTTAAAGGTATGGAGAAAATGAAACCTTGTCAACGAAACCGAATTTCTAGTAAGCCAGGGGAATTGATTGGAGTTGGGTAGGGGTGGCAAATGGGTGGGTTGGGCTGAATTTGGGCGGGTCAAGATGGGTTATGTCAATAAATGGGTCATTGCCCAACCCAGCCCAAAGTGTACTTAAGCTAAGATGGGCTAAACAATGGGTCATAGCCCAACCCGCCCAACTTGACCCATATTTTAGATTCATGTTCATCTTGCATAAAAAACTTTTTACTTTAAAATGTGTAAGTTGAAAAATATTTTGCGAGATGGGGGTAGGGGGGTAGGGGTAGGGTGGGTGGGTGGTGCAAAAAAATACAAAAAATAGAAAATTAAAAATACAAAAAAAAAGTAAAATTTTTTTTTGGATGGGAGGGGGGTGCTAGGGTAGGTGGTGTAGAAAAACAAAAAAAATAGAAAATAGAAAATACAAAAAAGAAGTAAAAAAAATTGAGGGGGTTGGAGGAAGGGGAGGGGTAGGGGTAGGGTGGGTGCAGAAAATTTAATAAATAGAAAATTGAAAATACAAAAAATAAAAAAAATAAAATTGAAGTAAATTTCAAGATAAGTGTTGGGTTGAGATTCCTTTGTTTTGGGTGAGTTTTATGAGTTGTATTTGAGTTGTTTAATGGGTCAGAATGGGCTATAACAAATAATGGGTTAACTTGAGTTCAGCCCAAATAAACCCATGAGCTAAAATGTTGTAGCCCAACCCATTAATCTCTCGGTGGATTGGGCGGGTTGAATGAGTTTGGGCTCAAATTGTCACCCATAGAATTGGGACTGTGTACCAAGGACATGGTTGGCTCTAGTACTATATGCATCGCAGCAAGGACAATCATACTAATTGTTTTTTAAACTAAATTTTGAACTTGCCAAATGAACAAAGAACATTGTATTGCCAAATTGTAACGACCCGATCAGTCGTTATGAGAATTTTAGCTCGTTTTTCCCAATTTTGGCCGTTCGATGTGTTATTCAGCTGTGTTGAGTTGTATCGAGTTGGTAGGTTTGGCTTCAGAGTAGTTTTGGAGTGAAATGAACACTTAGTCTCTTAGTTAGAAAAGTCAACCGGAAGTTGACTTATGAGTAAACGAATTCAGATTTGGATTTTTATGACCCGATTAGCTTCGTTGGGTGATTTTAGACATAAGTGTGTGTCCGGAATGTAATTTGGAGGTTTATGGTAAAATTAGGCTTAAATTGGCAAAAGTTGGAAGTTTAGAAGTTCTTAGGCTTGAATCCGAAGTTGATTTGGTGTTTTGGTGTTGTTTTGGGTGTTCCGGAGGTTCGACTAAGTTCGGATAGTGATATATGACTTGTTGGAATTATTGGTTGAGGTCCTGAGGGCCTCGGATGAGTTTCAGATAGGTTTGGGTTGTGTTGCGCTCATTTTTCTTATGTTTCGACGTCGTTTCTTCAAGCATAAATGATATCATATTGAACGAATGAGCTCCGATTTCTTTTTTGATTGAAGCATTAGATCCGTATCGTAATTACGAACCCATAGCTAAAATAATCATCGAATTTGGACATCGTATGAGGATTTTATGATCATTTTACTAAGAATTGGGCTGCCAGATTTTTTTAGATTAATTACGGAATTGCCACTGACGTCGTAATTAAAAATCGGCACTATTTGCAAATATTGAAACCAACATATCTCCTTAATTATAAGGTCAAATTGAGTGATTCAAAAGCCTAACTTGACTAGAATTTCACAAGAAATCCATTGGAGGCATAAAAAGAGAGTTTCGAGATCGTTTGGCATGAGAAACGAGGCAGAATAGCTGGTAGAAAAATATATCAAATAAGAGTTTGTTCATTCGGTCATATTTTGAGTTGGGGAGCTCGAATTTGGGCGATTTTGGAGGCGATTTTCACCATATGGATTGGGGTAAGTGTTCTCTACTCGATTTTGGTTATATTTCATGAATCCATTTTCGTTTTTGGGATTTGATTAATGATTTCAAAGTGAAATTGAGGGAGTTAAGGCTTGAGTTTTGGAGAGTTTTAAGTGAGGATTTGAAGGACCAAACGGAGTCCGATTTTGACGTTTATATAGTTAAACTCGGGAGAGGACGAAGATTATTATTCTGCAATTTTTGACTGATTTCGAGACGTGAGTCCGCGGGCCGGGTTTTGGCCGATTTCGGATTTTTGGCATATTTTGTAGTTTTTTATTGTGGAATTCGATTCTTTAGCATATGTTGATGGTATTAATTTTTTTATGGTTAGATTCAGAGCTTTTGGAGACCGAGTCTAGAGACGAGGGCATCCCGGAGTAAGATTTTATGCGGTTGAGGTAAGTAACAGTTTTAACTCTAGCTTTGAGGGTATAAATCCGGAGAAATTGATATCATGTGATTGTTTGGTGGTAATACACATGCTAGGTGATGGGCGTCTGGGTGTGCACCACGAGGGATTGAGACTTGGTCCGTCCTGTGAGCCTGTGAGGCCTAATGGCTATTATCTATGGTTATTTGTTTACTTATTGTTGAACTTATTTACCTTCATGTTAGAGATCATGTTTAGGCTTTATTCATGCTCACATTATTTGTACTCAGTCATAAAAATTATTGTAGATGTTTACCTCAGTCTCTATTATTTGCTAATATGCTGTGATACTTGATGTGGGCTGTGTTCCCTTATTTGTTGATGATGGTGAGGCTAGTGAGGTACATGACTGAGTGAGGCCGAGAGCCTGGTTGTGAGGATATTAATACCATAGCACGTGAGCTGTCCGCGTAGCATGTGAGCTGACAGTGCGGGTTCAGGTATTGATACCATAGCACGTGAGCTGTCCGCGTAGCACGTGAGCTGACCGTGCGGATCCAGGTATTGGTATTATGACACGTGAGTTGTCCGTGCTTAGAGCGTGGGCTTTGAGAGCCCCTACGGAGTTTATACACACCCCCAGTGAGCACAGAGTGTTGAGTTTCTTGAGTGTGTTGAGTGCTGAGTGCGAGTGATGAGTGATGGAGTGACACTGCTGTGAGGTTGTATTTATTTGTGCTGTTGCTGCATTTATATGTTAAATTTCTTTGTGACATTTACTAAGTTATGAAATTTACCTGTTTATTTCTGTTTGTTTTTAAATTGTGAAAATAAATAATTGGACTGTTTTACTTAGCTCGTCATTACTACTCAGTTCCTTAGTTATTTCTGTTACTACTGAGTCAGTTGTACTCATACTACACCCTGCACTTTATGTGCAGATGCAGGTGAGTTAGAGCACGACGATCGTTGAGTTAAGGCCGGCTATCTTTGGAGACGGCAAGGTAGCTGCTAGCGTCCGCATGACCTTGTTACTCCTTTTGTTATTTCTTCTTTGGACTGTATTGACAGTTAGATAGTTATATTTCTTAGTTCATAGTTTTAGACACTCATGACTTAGTGACACCCCGATGTTTGGGGCTCGTTTCTGTATTTTATATTAATTATATTTAGAGTTGATTTAGTTTATGAGAAATTCAAATGTTGAAATGTTTTATTAATTTCTTATAGAGAAAATGCATAAAGACCCCATTCAACTTGTCCTGGAAAGTCATTTACAAACCTAATCTTTACGGGTGTCCTAACACCCCACTATTGTTTAAAGAATTGTATTTATTTACTCCCTCCTAAGGCCTGGTCAGCCGCGCGTCTTAGACAACCGAATTGAGCGCGTCCTTACTCTTTTAATCGTTGAAAACACCAAAAAAAAAGAAATAAATAAATTTTTAACGTTAATATAATCCCAACCAACGGTAAAATCCCTTCTTCCCCGATATTTTACCAAACCCAATTGAAGAACCTTAATTTCTTCTTCTTCTAATTTCTACAGAAAATCCCTCAAATTGCCCTTTGAAGTTTCAATCTTTGAAGGCAAAGGTTAATCTTTCTCCTTCCTAAGAACCCTAATTTCTTTCTTTTATTATTGTTATGCCTTTGTCCTAAAATCTAATTATCCGATCTTTGAAAGCGAATGCAAATTATCTGACTTTGATATTGTCTTTTTGTGTTGTAGTTGTTGCAATGCCTTCAAAAGGCTTGAATTTGACAAGGCTTTGCACGGAAAAGGAAGAAAATGAGTCAAGTGGAGAAATTAGATGCAACCATGGCTATGTGCTGCCTTTGTTAATAGCTTGGACCCCTCGAAACCCAGGAAGAAGATATTGGGTTTGTCCATACTATGGGGTAAATAATAGTAAAAATGCTTTCACTAATTGAGTTCTGAAAAATTATCATTCATTAATTTTCTTTTGTTATTCATCTTAGGGTCCACGATCTTGTGATTTTTGGGTTTGGAAGGATTCCGAAATTGATCCTAGGTCCAAATTTGTTATTCCAAAATTGCTTGACAAAATGGGTGAACTTGAGAATGCATTAGAAGGCTTTGAAAATCTTTCCAAGCCGAGGACAACTTTAAAGGTTGAAAACACCATAGAAGAGGACAAGATGAAGAAGATTGAGGCTCAATTGGTGAAATTGCAAGATGATATGGAGAAGATGAAAGAGAAAGAAAAGAAGTGAAAGAGTAAATTAGCTAAGTCAAAGGCTAGGGAAAATGTACTTTGGTTCATTATATTGAGGATGTGTATTATTCTTGTTGCTTGTGGGTATCCAGGAATCTCATTGAAAGAAGATGCAATGAGGTTGCCATTGTGAATCTAGTTTTGTCATCTCAATATGAATGTAGTTGTTGCTTGTAGGTTTTATTTTGTATGTTTACAATGGACCTTTCATTTAAATGTAAGCCTTTTGTAGTTTTGTCATCTCAATATTTTGTAGTATTCTCATCTCAATATGTATATGTAGTTGTTGCTTATCAATTGTTGTTTCTAAAGAAGCGTTATTTTTATATTGGGAAGTAAACTGCATACTACATAAACTTCAGAAATTGGCAATCAACAATAGACACACAACAGTACTAAGTTTTCTTGTCACCAACCAAAGTATTTCATTTCATGGCAAACACACATAGTATCAACCTATACAACTCATAGATCACCAAAACATCATATATGCATTTGTTGCATAAAAGTCACAAAATGAGTTAACAAAACAGCTGTTTGTTGTCATTGTAGCAGCAGCAAAACAGACACCAAATCTAACAATACAGAATAGCAGCAGCGAAATGCAGTCTATAGCTACCTAAAAATCCTTATCAAAATACAGAATTGCAGTCTATAGCTGCTTAAAATTTTAGCATAATGCAGTCTATTGCAATATAGTCATCAACAAAATCATAGCTTCATCAACTGGGTTGATTTGCAGTGGTGCTTTCCTGGCTCAACTTAACAGCCCTAGACCTTGTTTGAATGAGTTTCTTGCCTCTCAATTATTGAAGCTGCCTTGATGTCATAGCTTCTTTACCTTTCCATTTAACACCTCATGTTGGTTGATGGCCTAGATCTCCAGTTACTTCTGCCGAGGACCTCACATTCTTAAAGTTTGTAGATGACATTCCAGGCTGCCAAAACCCAATAGAAAATCAGACAAATGAAATCACCTAAATATGAGAGTTTGTGTTAGACTTACATTTTTTGAATTTTGAAGCCACTTTGAGTGTGTAAAACTCCCATCCCAACCATCCTTGGTTTCTTATATTGTGTTCTTACATCAGTGCTAGTACCAACATCCTACATCAAACAATCAAAAGTAAAAATCTGGTAATTATTTAAAAAAGAGAAAAAAGACATTAAAGGGAAGAACTTCACCTTTTCTTTAGAACCTTTTGGCCTACCCCTTTCTCTTCCAGTACTTTGCTTTGGTGGCTTTGAACTACCAACACTTGTAGGCACCAAACTTGCTGAAGTTGCAGCAGTATTACTTCCAGCAGCCTTTGCACAACCCCTTTTGTTATGACCCTTGTTATGACAATTGCTACATGTCATTTCCACTCCACTTTTGGACAATTTTCCTGTCTTATTTTCACCAGGCTCTTTTCTTCTAACTTTCTTTGGCCTTCCAGGCATCTTCTTTTCATGAGGTGGTATAACAGTTGGATTTTGTGACTCTGGCCACATATTCATACCCAAGACAGGATGAAAAAAGTAATTGTATGTTTTCATGTAAGTGGCATTACTGTACCAATGAAAAATATAGTTCATAGGCTCCAGATTTTTATAATGCAGGGCAGCAACTACATGAGCACATGGTATGCCTTTTAACATCCAAACTACGCAGGTGCATGTTTGCCTGTTGATGTCCACCAAATGCTTCACTTCACTTGCACCTGATCATTGCTTCACTTTACATCCATGTTCACCAGTCCAGAAAATGTTACATTTCATTGACCTTTCTGTGTTCTCTTCCAAGACTTTCATGGCCATTGGTGAAAAATCAGTAATCCAAGTGTTTCCAAACTGTCTGAGATGACCTATTTTGTTCATCATCTTCACCCTTATTTCTTCAAGCATTGTCACTATAGTCTTCTGCCTTGCTGCCAAAATCCAAGCATTGAAACATTCTGCCATATTATTGTCAATACTATCAGACTTGCAGAATGTGTTGAAATACACCTTACTCCATCTTTCAATGTTGTAGTACAACAGTTCATCAACTATCTTAGTCCCCAATTTCTTCATGTCATCCAGATTTTTCTTCAACTCCCACTCATAGGTAGACCTTGCACACCTCCAGAAGCAGTTCCTTCTCTCTATGCCCCTCCATTTCTTAGACCAGTTAGCTAGGATGTGCCTTGCACACATCCTATGCTTAGAATTTGGAAGCAGGTCTGCTATAGCATTCTCAAGCCCCTGGAAAATGAACAATGGTAGTTAGTTTTAAGTGAAATAGCAATAGAAAAATAACAATAAACTACAAGTGATTACCTTTTGCATGTCTGTTATTATGGTCAGACTTGTACCATCTCCAAACTGAAGATAACTCTTTAAAAGGTTGACAAACCACCTCCAAGTGTGCATATTTTCAATCTCAACAACAACCCAAGGAAGTGGAAGCATCTGATTATTTTCATCTTTGCAAACTGCTACAAGTAGTTGGCCTCTATATACCCCTTTTAAAAAACATCCGTCCAATCCAATGCATGGCATACAACTAGCTAAGTATGACTTCTTCATTACATCAAAACAAATGTAGAACCCAACAAACATTTTCTTCCCACCTTCAAAAGTTTCTTCACTAAGTTTCACTACACATATACTCCCTGTATTAGATCTAAGCAACTCATCCCTATAATCTAAAATCCTGCCATACTCCAGTTTATGATCACCCATTATCTCATTCAACACAATATTTTTTGCCCTCCTACAAACTGTCCTCCCAACATATAATCCCAATTTATTTCTAATGAACTCTTGAAACTTGAATATTCTATTGTTAGGTTGTTCTTTTATCATCTCATTGAACCTTTTAGCCAAGAACTTTGAATTATATAGCTTGTTTCTGTTAGTAGGGTCACATTTGTGAACTGGATTGTAGTTCTTGACTACAAAATCCTTAGTCCTAGAATCATAACTAGCAACTAGAAGCCAAGGACAGGATGCCTTCTTGCACTTTACCCTCACCTATGTAGGTTCATTTACATACTTTTCTATAGAAACCTTTTATTGAACAACATATTTAGTTACAGATTCTTTGAAATCTCTCACACTTGCAAATGCAAGTCCAGTTTCCCAAACTATTTTCTTGCAAGTCTTGTCAAAGATTACTCTTCTTTTAGTCTTTCTTTTTATAGCTTTAACTTTCTCTTGAACCTCCCCTTTACCTTCATCATCAACATCATCTGGATCTGTCTCAAAACTAGCAGCTTCATCTGATAGGTAATAAGGCTCATCACCACCTATCTTACCTTCTAAACTCTTCTTCTTCCTAGATTCATATTCATCATACCCCACATCTGGCCCTCTCTTACCTAGTTTAACATGTTCTTGTTCAGGAGCACTTTCTTTCCTCTTCCTCATCTCTACGGTCCTTCTTTCTGCCCTAAATGCCATGTATTCCTCATGTGTATCACTGCCATAATCAGCTTCTCCTTCTTCAAACAACTCCTCATGCTCTGAATCTGAGCTATTATCAGTGTTGCTACTAGATTCAGATGAGGAGTTTGAACTATCATCAGTAGTAACAGCTGTAGGCACACTATTATTGGCACTATTTTCAGCAGTATTGGATGCTTTTTCAGAAGTTCCCAAACCCTCACAGCCCCCTAAATCTTGACCAGATTCCTTCTCAAAAGTAACATTACTATCACCCACAACTTGGTTGACATATTCTAATAGAGGGGGGGGGGGACCACTACAACTTCTTCAACCATGTGATCTACATACCTCCAAAATATCCCCACTTTTTAACTCTTCACAAATATCCATAAGGTCCCTATCAACCTTAATTACTACCAAACTAGAACAATTAGGTGGTCTAACATAAATAACAGTAGAAGAACTATTGTAACCAAACTCTTTTACATAATCTAAAAACTCAAAATATGAGAACATATCAACATCGACATCAACACAATCAGTAATCATCCCATCAACATAATCCTCCACTGAAAAGGAATGTAACTTATCCATGGAGATTTTTCCACCATGAAAAAACCTTAGTGTAACAAGTACAAAAGACATTGAAATACCTAAATATAGTAGAGAATAAACTAATTAAGGATTAATAGTTACTATTAGACTCTTACATAAGAAGTCAGAATACATGCAACAAGAAAAAACTGAAAATTGGTTATTATTACACCTTAAAAATTGTATTTCCGTTCCTCGATTTTACATTGAAAACATTACAGTGAAGAAATTTGAAGCAAGTTCAAAGCCCTAGATACGGATAATATTAAACAAACTAAAACAGAGATAACATTTAGGGTTGATGATAGAAAAGGCTAGGGTTGATGTATTTACCTCCAAACTAAAACAAAGATAACATTTGAACTTGATTCTTCAGAGACCTTCAACTTCGAACGGGTCTTCAACCATCTCGTCAAATGAAACAATTAAAAACAAACGGAACCACAATGAACAACAAAATCGAAGGATTTTGCAACAGGTCCCTTCGATTTTGATCAGGCAAATTGATTTTGGTGAGGCTAATCGAATCTTTGAAGGTGCGGCAATAGGATTCTTCAATTTGGGAATTTTTCACTAAGGGGGTTAATTGGTGAATGAGAGTCTTTGTAATCTGTTATATTTATTTACGGAAGGATTTAATTACGTGGCTTCATAATAAAAGCGCGTGTTTTCCACTGAAGTTATTATAGTTGGGTCAGGCCTTAGGAGGGAGTAAATAAATATAATTCTTTAAACAATAGTGGGGTGTTAGGACACCCATAAAATTTAGGTGTGCAAATGACTTTCCAGGACAAGTAGAATGGGGCCTTTATGCATTTTCTCATTTCTTATAATCGGTTTAGTAATAATATTTAGGAAAATGGACTTGCCCTGTAACACGATAGACGCCATCACGACATGATTAGATTTTGGGTGGTGACACAAATGAATTTGACTCTTGAAATTTTTATTGCTGTACTGGTAATTTCACCTTCTTCTAATTCATTCACCATATTGTTGTCGCTTTCCTTTTCGAGATCATTAATGATATATGTGAGAGATCGGTCCTTTTTACAAAATATTCTCTTAGTCAAGATACTTACCTTTTCCAAAATAAGCTTCAACCTTCCAAAACGTCTTTCCCCTCTCGATAGCCTCCAATCATCCACAATTACAATGGTATGTCCTACCATTCCATACCTTTATTCTACAAATTGAGCTTTGACCCAAATGATCTTATATTTATGTTAAAAAAATATATACATAATTATTCAAAACTCAGTAAGCTACCTTTTCTAAAATCTAAAACCCGTAAACTCAATATCTCCATCTCTGACATTGAGGATCCATGAATCAGTTTTGAGGATATGCATAGCTAAGTGAAGTTTACAGAAAAAGGACACTTTTTTCATTCACAACTTATAAAGTTAAAACCGTATCTTTTGACTAACCAAACTTATTGTTTTTCCTCTTTTTTTTACTGTTTAAAGTAAGGGAAAACCCAAGCCTTTTAGGTACGTCGTATTAAATCCTAATACTATCTCCACACATATGTACGCCAACCTCGTATATATTCTCTACTACTTCAGTTAACTTTACCAGTTTAATTTTCCTAGTGAACCCAAATCTGTTTGGTCTTGACACGTGCAGTGGAATGTGGGATACCCCTTGATGACATGGCAACAGTGTCCACGTGTGAATGTTCATGGTACTTAGCTGACATGAAAAATATTTCTTGATTACGATAGGAAAAAAGAGGTCATGGGTCGTATTCGGGAAAAAGCAAAACGGGGTTTGGTCACAAAATCCCGTTTTTTGTTTCCTCGGATTGGACTCTCTTTTTGTTCCTCATATCTTCCCTTAGATCTTCTTTTTTTTTTCTCTCTTTTTAAAATCTTACACTAAGCAATAATTCTCGTATTTTACACAATTTTATGAAGAGTTTATAGGTTATTACAAAGAATATAGAAAAGTTTTACGCATAATCTTAAAAAAAATATTGAATATACAGGGCATATAGAAGTGTTAGAATTTGTAGCTTATGAATTTTAGACCATAATATTTTTGCTTATAGGATTCTAAATAGATTATTTATATGTATTAAATAAATTTTTTAACATAAATATATGTTTTGAGCCAAAACTACTAAATTCTATCAAACTTGTAGCTAACGGTAGCTCCGCCCAAAAAAACATCGGTAACTATCCCAAATATATAGATTTACAGTAATTCTAAATACAACAAGACAACTCAAGAGATGTAAAAAGGCCACAACAAATTAGGAGAGTTTAAACAAGGAAATTTTACCTCCTATAGCGAAGGTTGATACTTTATTTATTATATTGATGCTTCTTCAACAACCGTCTTCATTTAACCGGCGGCGACGCCCCAAATGGTGGCGACCTGGATATCGGTGGATTAGGGACGGAGTTTGGGGTTGAGGAACTTAAAGATTCTGTTACCTTTTTTTCCATTGTATTCCAATGTATCTTGTTGTATTCCATGTATTTCATTGTATTCACTGTCTTTTTTTAAAATTGTATTTCAATATATCTTGTTATATTCCATGTATTTTATTGTATTCATCGTCTCACTGTTACCACGAATGTTCATATATTTTTTTAATTAATGTAATTTATGTATTCAGATGTCCTCCGCTAATGCATGTCTATGAATTAATCCAATCTCTGAATAATACGGAAATCTCTAGATTGTCCCTCGCTAATGCATGTCTATGATCTCCAATTTGAAATCTTATCGCGTTAAAAGTACTCTCCGATGCTACTGATGATGCTTGAATAACCAGGATATCTCAGGCCATTATTGAAAGTGTTGGAAAAGACTTGCCACGCTCCCTCCACCATGCCAAAAGTTGTTCGTTGCCTTCCTCGTCTTTGATACTTTCCAATCCTTGATTAAGATAAGAATCAAGTTCATCATCAATAGAGGAATCAAAACCTGTTATATCATCCATATCTTCCCATAAAACTTTTGCTCAAGACTTAGAAGTAGAAGGAGCAGTTTCACAACCTGTTATTTTCATAGATTTATATTTATTAAACATTAATCTAGTATAAGAATATATGCTAGCTTGACAATCTCCGAGAGATGGTTATTCATTTTCTTGAACTGCTAAATTCTCATAAATTTTACGAACAAGTCCCGTTGCACCTCTTAGTTATAAAGATGAGTTAAGTAGAGTAGAAATTAAATAAACTTGGGGAATAGGAAAAAATACTTTTTAAATTTTGGAATCATTCCATTAATGGTCGGTGCATAAGTTGGATTTGTTTTATACTTACCAAATACAACAAAAATTCCACAAATATATATTTGTGAAACAGTAGGATAATATATACTAGAAAATTATTTTGTATCATAATAAAATTTTTCTAAAAATTTAGTAAGCTCTTTGATCCCATCCCAATCAGAATCAATAATTTGATTAGCGGGGATACTATTATGCATATTAAATACCTTTTGGATAGACACCCAATTATCATAAGCAACTTTAAGCATTTCATAAGTAGAATTCCACCTAGTACAAACATCTTTTGGAACTTTTCTAAATGGAAAGTTAGCACTAGCATATTGTTGAGCAAATTCACGAATTTTACTCGCTTTATTAGCACGAAAATATAGTCGCAAGCAGTTGTATTTTACTACAAATATCAGAAAATAAATTAAGACCATTTTTTACAACCAAGTTAAAAATATGGCATGCACATCTAACATGAAGAATTGCTGGATTAATTGGACAAAGTCTAGTTTTTAAGCTAGTTGTTGCGGTTGTGTTAGCAGAAGTATTATCTAAGGTGATAGTTAAAACTTTATCAATGAGTCCATAAAAATCAAGTATTTGTAGAACAATAGTTGCAATATATGCTCCAGTGTGTTTTGAATCAACAAATTTATAACAAAAAATATGTTTTTGAATGTTCCAATGATGATCAACCCAATGATATGTAACAGTTAAATAATCACAACCATTAGGACTACGACCTATATCAGATGTGATAGACACTTTACAATCTAAGTGAAAAAATACACAACGAATATACTGAAGATATTCGGTTTGAAATTTAAAAATATCATTTCTAACAGTGGTCTTAGGAAAACCTTGAAAAGCAGGGTTATAAATTTCTTGTATATAATGCACAAAAGCTGGGTGAGAAAGAAAAGTAAAAGGGAATTCACAGACAACCACCATTTTTGCTAAGTTCTCACGATCTCTATCTTTGTTATAAGGGTGTAAAATAGTATCAGAAGCATGGTCAAGTTGTTGTTGTACAAAATTAGAACCCCCGCCAGATCCACTAGGAGTGTCAGTACCGGTGCTAGGATTTGTGATCCTTAAGTAAGTGTCTGGTTAAACCCCCCGTCCCACCACTTTTTGTGTGTGCAAATTGTTGCTTACATTTTTCACATATATCACGATGAGTGACTTTATCACGTTTAAAAATTTCCATACCAGTGATGTTTTTGGACGTTTAGCCTTAGGCTTACCCCTTACATGGGGTAAAGCTCCAGACCGAGATTGACTCTGAGTTGGAGCTTGTGTTGCGGGACTAGTAGGTGTTTCATCTAATTCTTCCTCCTCATTTTCTTCGTCCTCAAAAAAATATCATTGTCAAATTGTCTTTGTAAAGTTTCATGATCTAGTTGTTCTCCGACATTAATATTATAACATGCGGGGGGTTGGAAAATGAAGTTCATCAATATGAGTCATTTTATCTATATGTTTTCTAATTATAGGAGAAGGGTTAGGATTAAGACTAGGATTAGGATTACTAATTCTTTCACCTTTACTATTTTTTTACTACTTTGTTTAAACATACTAAATATATTTTTAGGTGTCATAATTTAAATATGAAATTAAATTAAAAAATTTAACACAAAAACACACAAATGAAATACGAAAATAGAACACGTAAAGTGAACACAAAAATTAAGCACTAAAATGATACACAAAAATTATATATTAAAATTAGGAGATGGAACAAGTGCACCGTGATTAAATATTGAAACATGAAGAAATTGCCCAAAATATTGCTCCAAATACTTGACGAATTAATTTGAAGCTTGAAAGTTACTCCAAAAATTTGCCCAAATACTTGAAAGCTATCACTTGATAGTTGATAGTAAGAAAATTGAGAGAATAATATAGGTATAATGTAAGAGATTTGAGGAGGAAGATTAATTTTTTGTGGGAAAAAATAAAGAAGGATAGGGGTATTTATAGTAGAAAATAGGGCCAAAGTTTAATTTAATAAACTTAGGGGTTATATTAAAAGTTTGGGGGAGGTAGGGGTGTTTTTTTTTTTTTTGGGGGGAGGACATTTTCAACCGTTTTTGGCCTTTGGGAATGGCTATTTTTGCAATTGAAACCGTTGCCCAACGGGTAAAATTCAAAAAAGAAAAAATTACACGGGACAGGCGGGACGGGACAGGAAGCGACGGGACAAAATGGGACGGGGCAAACAGAACAAAATGTCCATCCCTTCCCATCCCGTATCCCGTTTAACATTGGCCCATCCCGTTTAAAATGAAGTGGGCCGGGCCGGGCCGGGACGCGGGATGGGATCAGGATGTCTCGTCCCGTTGGACAGCCATAGAATAGCGTAGTAGACCCTTGTATTTGTTTCAATTTGTCATTCCGATCCCTGTACTCCATAAAGTTTCATCTAGACACTTATAGTTGTTAAAATGCACTATTTTAAACCCATCTGACCGTTAACCTAGCTTATGTGGCATATATAAGGCTAAAGTGCTTGGCACACACGCGCCACAAAAGGCGTGAATACAAGGATGATTCGACAGAAAATGAATAAAATAAGAGAAAAATAATTTTTTTAAGGTAAAAAAAGTAAAACACAAAAAGGTAAAGAGCAACGAAGAACCCAGTTTTCTGTTGCTGCAATAGCTTCTTCCTTTCATCATAATTAAAGATAGACAATCATCAGAATTTCATTCGGCAAAATCCTTAGAATAATAATAAGTTCTCAACAGGAACTTCGTCCAAATATTCATCGAGAAGAATAGGAATTTCATCGGAACCTATCAAAAACTCATCGTTGAAATCTTTGAACCATCAATTGCAAAGAACATAGCAGAAAAGTTTGAACCATCACCGGCGATGGAGACCACCACAATTCTTTCTTCCACATCACCTTGCTGTAATAGAAAATTAAAAAAAAATCCTAGCAGTACAAGTCAAATCATGCAAGAACGCCAAAAGGCGCGCAGATACAAAGAACACAAACGAGGAAAAAATTCACGGGGTGACCGAACCTGAATGGCGTGTGGGGTGCACAAATCAATTGCTTGGTTTGTGAAAATTATTGGGTTTTGAAGTGATTGCTATTTCCTCTTCCACTTTCAAAATTGTGGTGGATATTCACAAATCTGATAGTATCTCTCCTGTGGTTGTTCGGTAGTCAGGTTTTAATGATTGCAGTGGAATTGGAGGGAGAAGAAGGTGAAAATGTTGCCTTTTTTAATATTAGCGTGATTGAGCAACACCCGGTCAAAGGGGTTTAGAATAGTGTGTTTTGACAATTGTAACCGTCTAGATGACAAACAGCTACAACTATAAGGGTCTGCTACGCTATTCTGCCAATTTTAAATAGCAGTAGCTACTTCTTATTTGTGCATTTCTACTTGACTTACGATCTCTAGCAAATTCGTAATTTATTGAATAATAGTACTGGACTAAAAGGAGTTACATATTTCATTAGAATTGGATTTAATTATGAGAAATTTCATTTTGTTTACAACTCCAACAGATTGTTAACCTAAAGGGGTGATGTTATTGTATTTTTTTGTTGACATGAGCGATTTTGATTTTGATGATTAATAAAGGAACACATGCATGAACTAGGTCCGTGGACAATGTACACATATGACGGACAGAATCAAGCAAAAGGCATGCACGTGAAAGAGATATGTATAAGTAGCTATTTCTGATAATCGCTGAACGAAAATATTGCATATTTGATAAGGAGCATGACTCCTTACTTGAAGAGAACTCTATCCAAGATAAGGGAATAGTTAGAAGTTGAAGCTTACTAGAACTCTTCCACCAAGAAAGAGTAAAGCATTAGAACTCTAGTTAATCCTTATTCTACTAACTCTATAAATATCAGTTTTATTTTCTTTTACAGATGACACACACATATAGAAGTAAAAACACGAATTGAGAATAGCAAGGCATTTTGTGAGCAATTCCTGTGAGATTCAAGAGTGTGATCCTGAAGCTACACGAACCAGATTGAAGAACCAGTTCCATAAAGAGTTTTATGTGTCTTTCTTTATTTCTAGTTCAAAGTGCAGTAGGCGTTTTGAGTTGTACCTTTCAGCTTTCTAAGAAGCAAATTATACTAGGTACCTGAGTTGTATTATTCAAGTTAGAGTTAACTTGAAGTAGTCGCAACAGCCTGTGGCGTGTTGCTACAAGGGTTAGAGTTAATCCTTAGGTTTGCAAGAGGTTGTAAACTCCAGTTGTATTGTTCAAGTTAGAGTTAACTTGAAGCCGTCGCAACAGCTTGTGGCTGGTTACTATAAGGGTTAGAGGTAATCCTTAGACTTGTAAGAGTTTGTAAACTTTTTTGTTGGCTCAGAGTTGTAGTAAAGTGTTTGGAAAAAATCCTACTGGGTAATAGATCGTAGTTTTTTCACCTTTTGAGTCGGGTGTTTTTCACATAAAAATCCTTATGTTCTTTACTTTTTGTATTTATTATTCCGCAACTGTAGCGTTGCTCCCAAACGCACACACAAGTATACGTGGTCGACAAGTAATATAGGATTGTAAGTCCAGATATCGTACCCACAAGAACTTATGGTTAATTATCAACTAAATTAAACCAAACAGTTAATATATTCAAGCGAATCCTAAAGTATGAATATTTTACTAAAATTAATCTTGAGTAACAAATTAAGAGATTAAAGAAAACAACGACAAACTTAAAGACGAATTCAATGGGAGAGAATATTCTAGAGCTATGGGTTAGATAACGATCCCGTTGAGTTTTCTACCTAAGTTGTCTCATTAATTTATCTAGTTTATTGATTGACGGGGTTAATATTGCTTGTAGACTTCTCCCGAAGTATAACTCGCATATTGGATTTATTCCATGCTCCTACTCCTACAAAATACAAAAACAACACTACAATGATAACACACAAAAAAATAAACAAAAAAAGTAAAAAAAAATGAAAAAGTAAAAAATAAATAAAAATTGGGTTGCCTCCCAACAAGCGCCTGATTTAATGTCGTGGCACGACGCCATCACTTTCACCACTTTTCCTTTCACTTTGAGGATATGAATTGCGCTCCAATTTTGCATCAATTTTTCTATCACGTTCCTGGGGCGGTGGTGTGAATACAAAAGAACCAAGTAAACAATGTTGCATCTTGCACTTCTTGGCTTTTAAGTGAGAGATGTCATTTTGTCTTCTTGACATCACAAATTTCAGAATATAAGCACTTTGTTCCCCATCCATTGACTCCTCCATATGCTCGAATGGATCAATTCTCATCTCACCAACCAAACACTACATTGAAAATGGTTAGAATGAGGTCCAATGCGGTCCAACTTTAGAATCACTTCACTTTTGACATCCTCACCTTTGCACATTTTGTCAACCTAACAATTATTAAAAATATTTTGATCGAATAGTTGGAATTCCTCTTTTTGCTCCATAAGTTGACCAATATCTACAACAATTAGTTGTAGGGCATCAGACGCCTCAACCTTTTTATTCAACTGAGCCTCCAAGTCATGGATATTAGAGCCAAATTAGTCTATCTCTTGCCTGAGCTCAATTCTTCCTCCTATCAGTTGTTCTGTCATATTTGAAAGACCATCACGAAGAAACTCATGAGATTTTATTAGTTGATCTTGTTCTCTGGCCAAGATTGGCTTACTGTATCTGCTTCTTCAAAGTTATTTTCTTGTGGAAACTCGCTCTCTTTGGCTATTTCTCCCTCCCCCGTCCCCCCGGCCTTCATTCTCATGATTGTTGCACTAATTCTTTGTATAACCTTTTGATTTTCACCGTATTGCTCGGCTACTTGCCTTATCATCATGTCATGTTGCTCGGCTACTTGCCTCATCATGTCCAATATACGAGCCACGCTTTCCATATCTTCCACTTTCTTGCTCCTATCAAACTCATAAATATTATTAGAAACATATAATAAGAATAACCAATATTCCACCAATTCTTGTTCCAAGATGCCATAAATATTATAAGATTGGTATTCACAATTTTTCCACAAATGTGGTCCTTCACAATATGAACATGGATCACCAAAATAAGAATAACCAATATTCCACCAATTCTTGTTCCAAGATGCCATGTCAATAAAAAAAGAAGTCAAACTAAGATAAAATAAAATAAAATAAAAACTTGAGTAGACAAAAAGTAAAAATCTAATCTAGTAGATTAGTTAATTTCTAAGTCCCCGGCAACGGCGCCAAAAACTTGTTGCTCCCAAACGCACACACAAGTATATGTGGTCGACAAGTAATATATGATTGTAAGTCCAGATATCATACCCACAGGGACTTATGATTAACTATCAACTAAATTTAACCAAAAGTTAATCTATTCAAGTGAATCCTAAAGTATGAATATTTTACTAAAATTAATCTAGAGCAACAAATTAAGAGATTAAAGAAAACCAATAAGCTTAAAGACGAATTCAGTGGGAGAGAATATTCTAGAGTTATGAGTTAGATAAAAATTCCGTTGACTTTTCTACCTAAATTGTCTAATTAATTTATCTAGTTTATTGATTGACGGGGTTAATATTGCTCGAAGCCTTCTCCCGAAGTACAACTCGCCTATTCAAGCTATTCTAACGCCTATATTCCTATGGAATTAGGATTAACAAGAACACATATGTAATTCCCGTATAATAACCAAACAAGGCGATTAGGTATATTCCTATCTTAACCGTAAATCCGTTCCCGATACTCGATTTCAATATCTTGCTCTACTCAATTTTATATGCAATCTAGAATTCCCTCTCCCGAGTTCAATCCCAGATTCGCAGATAGTATTCAATTGGTGATCAAGCAATCAAATGATTAAGCGCAAGATTGAATAAACAAACCAATATGATAAAATAATAAGAACAATTCAAGCTTCAAACTACAACGTTCATGTAGTACCCAAAACTCTAGAACTAATAAATTATGAAACTAAAAGAAGAGAAGAGAACAAAAACTAGTTAGAATCCTCCTCCAAGCGTGGTGTGTTCTCCTTAGGTCAAAAGTATGTCTCCTTCCCCTTAAAAGCACGTTTTCTTGATGTATTTATAGAGGCTAGGGTTTGTTGGGACGAATGGGGCTTCTCCTAATTCAAATAGGAGAAGTTGAAATTTTCTGCTTCGGTCCTGGTCTCGCGAAGTGACCCTCGCTTCGTTGTCCGGGACTTTTTTGGCTTCTTGTGCTCTGGTCCCGGTCTCGCGAAGTGACCCTCGCCTCGCTATCCGGGACCTTGTCACCAAATTTATACTTTCTCCAAATTCTTCCTTGTTTTACTTCACTTTGCATGAAAACTTTCCAAATCACTTCCAATTGACCCCTACACATATAAATAAAATCATTAAGCTCAAGTCACAAATATTCACACACAAATTAATAAAATCGAGGTAAAATGCAAGGTATAGCAAAAATATGGATTTTTAGTCAAACATCCAGTAGTTTAAGTAACACATAGAAAAATCGGGTCCTTCGATAATCTAGTGCACTTGAAAATCGGACATCACGCAAATCACTCCCTCTTGTATGGTACTTGATAAGTAGGGTTTTTGACTGCTTATTTGCTCTCTTTTACTTGCATTTTAGCTCAAAATTGCTCAAAGGTATTCCCGAGAACTAATGAAATGTGCTTTCGTGCAGGACTATTGGGAAATGAGCCAAAGAAATCAAAATCAATTCATAAAGGAGACAAAAGTGGACAAGGACCAAAACAAGGCAAAAAGGCCCACAGTGCGGACCACATAATACTTTGTGCGGCCGCCAAACAAGGAAAGAGCCATGTCAGTTTTTCTTCAGATTATGCGGACGACACAAATACTGTGCGGCCGCAGAAGAGGAGATTCAGAGAATTTGTTTTGGGCAAGCTAAAAATATGCTAACCCACCATAATTGTGCAGCCGTAGGATAGCAAGTGCGACCGCACTCACAATTATGCGGTCTGCAGAAGAGAAGAATCAAAGAGCTGAGTTCAAGTCTAAAATCAAGGAATGCGGGTCGAACTAAAATTGTGCGGCCGCGAAGCAAGAGTGCGGTCCGCACAAGAAAGAGTGCGGCTGCAACCCAGAATTGTGCGGCCGCAAAGATAGAACCTGTCAATCCAAGCCTATTTGTGCGGACAACACACATTATTGTGCGGCCGCACAACCTCCACACGGGCATTTTTGTCAGATATTTTCAGCCTAGTTTAAATAGAACTTTTTGTCATTTTTAGGTTAATTTTTAGTTTTAGGGAGAGCACCTGAGCCGTTTTCTTTACCGTTTTGAGTAATTTTGTACTAGATTAACTTCTAAACATTATATATTTTTTCCCTAATCAATTATTATGCATTCTATCTTAATTTCTTCTTTACTTTCTTCATTTTTCATGAGTACCTAAATTTTTAGCTAGGGTTGTGGCCCAACCTTAGTGTGGATACTTAATGGGTGTTTGATTTAGGGCTTGTTTGGGATTGTGTTATTGATATTTTGCCTTGTTCATACTTGAATTCAAGAATTAATGGTTGCAAACATTGATTCATACTTATTTGACTTAGTCTCTACTTGAGAAAGAGAGACTAAGTCTAGGAAAACTTGGTTAACAAGAAATTGCGGTGAATTCAAGAAATTGATAGCCCCAATTAAAGGGTCAAATCTAGAGATAGTAAAACCCAACTTGAGCATATATCACTTGTTTTGTGCAATACTCATTTGGACTTAAAAAGGCAAATTGGGCAAAATCATTCAAACTACTGAGAGGTATAGAGTGGATAATTGCGTGTGATTGCTATATAACAACCCCGACTAATCAAACTTGCCCTAGAGTGTACAACCCGTTAGGTAACCACCTAGGTGGAAGTCACGTCCCTAGATCTTTTATCATTTGAAAATCAACCAAAACCAAAAATATTGTCTCCTAATTTCATATTTGCAATTAATAACTTAAAGTAGAAGTAAAAACAACAAACAAGAAAGTGGAAGTGTAATTTGAGGCACATCATATAATTACACTAAATATATACCTAATCCCAATTCTAACTCCCTGAGGATTCGACCCTGATTCGCATTGGATTTTATTATTGCTTTGATCGCCTCAGTAATTATATTTGTGGTGTGAGTTTGGGCAACATTATTACTGAAGTATAAACATTATTTTTGCTTGCATTTTATGCATTAATGTTTACTGTTAGTAACTTTATTGGCTAACAAGTAAATCAGGTAGTACAAAGGAGTCCGGAACCCAATTATGGTTCTTTTGGACTCAAAATACATAAATAGGTGGGGGAAAAGGTGACATTTTTATGTATAGCGCCACAATACTTGGCGCTATACAGTAACGTTAACTGTGCCGTTACTGTATAATGCCAAGTATTGTGGCGCTATACTGAAAAAGCTGACACGCCCAGGTATAGCGCCACAATACCTGGCGCTATACATAAGTTTTATATATAGCGCCTGGTATTTTGGCGCTATACTCCTTTTTCCTGGCCCCACTAACAATTCCTGACTTCAATAATTCAAAAACATATAGTGCCAACTTTTTGGGCGCTATATATATATATATAAAAAAATTTGGCTAGCCATTTCATATATAAAGAGGTTAGGATTGTATAGAAATTCATTCAAAAAAAATTTTAACTCTTGTTGAAACGTTTATTGTTGTTAAATTCTCCAACATTTTTTCATTATATCTGAAGAAGCGTAGAATAATAGTTTCATTATATTGGGGGGGGGGGGAGGTTGTGAGGAGAATAACTCCGTGGGCTACAGTTTACCTGCTCAGTGACATGTTAAATTGCCACTTACAATAGGGTACGATAAATTGATATCGTTGTTATGCAAAAAAATGAGTGTGTGGAAACATTCAGTGATACTTAAAGTAACCGGAAGATATCCGTATTCCGTTACTCCGCAAGGGGTTGCTTTTTACTCGGAGTTTAACATCGACGATGATGAAATTTTGAGTGATTTTCTGAGGACCCCGGACGAATGCCGGGAATTTCTTGTAATCACAATGTTGGAGATGTACGTGAAGGTCGAAGACGTTCCAAAAAACGAGGTTGTGCGTAGTAAAGATAACCCCCAGTCATTGGGTGGTTATTCTGGAGCAGTTTTTGCCGGACAAGTTCCGGATGAAAGAGTTTTCCTTGATTTAAACTTATCACCACCGGCGAAAGAGCAACGAGAAAATAATTTATACCCTGCTTTCCATAATTCACAAGACGAGTGGTAAACTTCAATTTACATTTGTGTTAATTATGTATATTTTTGGCGTATTGAATTTGTATTAACGCTCATATATTTAATAGGGGGTACCGGCCGGATATGAATTTTACAAGTGGCCCATCTGGTAGTCATCACCTAATTGAAAACGTCCATCATGGAATTTCATCACATTACGACTTGTAAGTGAAGTGATATAGCCATATGGAAAGCATTTATTAATTCAATAGCTTATATTTTTGTTAGTTGTGCAGTGAAAACGAGCAAGTTGAACCACCCGTACTCACTCAATTGATCGAAAACGACGTATTACATCGGGATCTGGCAGATGCACAGAGTGAGGAACATAATAGTGATTATGATAACAATGCCGATGAATCCGGAGACGAGACACCCTTTTTTCGTGAGGATGGTGATGAGCAGGATGAGGAGGAAGGACCTGATTTGAAGAGAGACCCCCCTAGACGAAGAGTGTACGAGTCCGAAGTGTCGTTTTATTCAAGGGAGATTCCTTACATTGATAACTTGCCAACCGTGCCGGATGTGGAAGCTCTCACAAAGGATTTTGATGAAATCCAGACAGCAATGTGGGATGAGTCTAGACCAATGGTGCTTGCAAAGGGGATGCTTTTTCCTGATAAAGCGCGCTTAAGCAGGGCTTGTAAAATGCACAACATAAAAGAGTGTCGTGAGATGCAGGTATGGGAGTCAAGTCTGATAGTATACAAGGTTGTTTGCCGCAGGTGGTTTTGGCCATGTAATTGGATGTTGCGTGCGACCAAGAATAAGACAGGTATGTGGAAAGTGGGTAAATACATTCCCACCCACACATGTGAAATGGACACATTCAACGGGAATCAGTTCAACTTGGATATTGACTTGATTTCCCTTGTACTTATTCCGCACCTCGAAGCGTCCATAAGGTATACAATCAAAGAGTGCATTACATCAGTCCACCAGGAATATGACCATACCATTACGAAAAGAAAGGCATTTCTCGGGCGCAAACGAGCATTTGAAATTGTCTACGGTAATTGGGATAAGTCATTTGCATCTCTGCCAAAGTACATGGCCGCACTACAGCACTTTAACCCCGGGACAGTTGTTGAATGGAAGCTTGAGCAGAGTCCGGGAACACTAGAATACATATTCAATTACGTGTTCTGGGCGTTTTAAGCCAGCAATTGATGGTTTTTCGCATTGCCGGCCCGTAATATCCATAGACGGAACTCATGTATATGGAAAGTACAATATCAAGCTATTGATAGCTATGGCAGTGGATGCTAATGGACAGATATTTCCTCTAGCTTTTGTTGTTTGTGCCAATGAAAGCATAGAGACGTGGACGCTGTTTTTGCACCACTTAAAAGAGCACGTTGTCAAACAGCGCTCAGGTATTTGTCTAATATCTGATCGGCACGGTGGTATATTAAGTTCTGTGGAGAACTTGCCTGCATGGCAAGAACCTTATGCATACCACCGTTACTGTGTGAGGCAATTTAAGACCAATTTCCAGAAGGCACATCCCAACAAGGATCTACATGATTTGATGTGGATGGCAGCAACAGACCACCAATAACATAAATTCCGGAGGCATATGGATTCTATCAGGCAAGAAGACGAGGTAGCCTATCGTTGGTTAATGTGACATGACCCTGAAAAGTGGACGTTGCATGCGGATGGTGGTAGACGATGGGGAATTCTTACTACAAACGTGTCAGAGTCCTTCAACGGGTTATTGAAGTCGGCAAGAGGATTGCCCGTCACAGCCATGGTGCGAATGTCGTTCAAGCAGATGGCGGAAAGGTTTGTTGAACGGTCTGTAGTTGCAACGGAATTGATGGAGATGGGTGTTGAATTTATGCCAGTGCCTATGAAGAGATTTGAGAAATACAGACGACGAGCACATTGACATTCATTTTTGCAGTATGATAACGAAAGAGGTGTTTTTGAAGTTCGCACTGCTATCCATAATAATCGGGGTAATAATGTACATACCCTAAATGAATCTGCAAAGTTATGCTCCTGTGGGAAATGGTCCATCTACCACATGCCTTGCTCACATGCCATCAAGTGTTTTCAACGTGTTGGTTATGCGGAGACCAACTATGTTGATCAACAATATAGTGCCAAGTACCTAAACACATATAGTGGTCAGTTGCAGCCAGTGGATGCTGAGCATTATTGGCCTCCAGAACCATTTAAAATGGTGTGTAACAAGTCCTATTTGCGTAAAGACAGGTGCAGAAGAGAACGCGTATACGAGACCAAATGGATGTTAGTGACACCGTTTATACGCGCAAATGTGGTATATGCTCGCAAACAGGACACGACCGTCGTAAATGTCCTTCAGCTGGTTTGGGTGGCAAAACTAATCAAGCTCGTGGTGGGTGTTCTTCTAGTGTACCTAACTACCCATGAGTTGATGTTGTAATAATTAGTTGTTATGTCTATGTTGCAAGATTTATGAAATAAAATTATGCTTGTTAATTATGATTTGTACTTTCCCATTTTACCTATTTAAATAATAATTTAATAAAATTATCTGTATATTTATTATGTGTGTGTTGTCTTGTCGAACTGAAAAAGCTGACCAGCTGACATAAAGTTGTCTTGTCAACATCATGATATTTAACACGCAAAATATAGCGCCATTAGATAGTACATTATGTGTGTGTTGTCTTGTCGAACTGAAAAACTGACCAGTTGACATAAAGTTGTCTTGTCAATATCATGATATTTAACACGCAAAATATAGCGCCGTTAGATAGTACGTTATGTGTATGTTGTCTTGTCGGACTAAAAAAGCTGACCAACTGACATAAAGATGTCTTGTCAACATCATGATAATTAACACGCAAAATATAGCGCCATTAGATAGTACGTTTTGTGTGTGTTGTCTCGCCTATAAATAACGGGCTCATTATTGTTATTCTGTGTGCTCAAAATTTACTAAAAGCAAATATTTTATTAAAAGTAAGGTTTTTTTTTTTACTAAAAGCAAATATTTCACAAATGGCTCAACCTCTTCGTCCACCAAAGTGCAACTGTGGAAAAGAATGTTTGATGCAAAATTGTTGGGACGGTGGTGAAGTTGGACGCCGCTACTGGCACTGTATGAACTAGTTTTACAAGGTTCCCGGCGAACCTATTTGATTTTGAGAAATGGGTTGATGAATCATGTTATCAGGAATGTTACAAAGAACAACTGCAGTTTCTTCATAATATGTGTTTAAGACAACGGGAACATGAAAAAGAAAGCAACAGAATTATTGCAGACTTGAGGGCGAAACTGAAGAAAGTGGGAGAAGAAAAATGGAAAATACAATGGAATTGTGAAGCACAAAAGGTACGTAAAAAAAATATAAACTGGAACTTACGGAGGTGAAGGCGAAACTAAAAGAGGTAGAAGAAGAAAAAGAACAACCGGAAGAACGATTTAAGTGGTTGGAGCGGAGAATAAATAGCAACCGGGGCTAAACATTGGCATGTATGTGTTTAGTGTATTTTTCATATTTCATGTATTTTTATTATGTTGGCCTGCTATGTTTGTGTTTGTGCTTGTGTTTGTGTTCTAGTAATGTTTTCCTTGTTTGTTGTACTAAATTTTATTTTAATTGAAGTAGAAGTTAAGTTTAAGTGCTTGTGTTGTACTAAATTTTATTTTAATTGAAGTGGAAGTTAAGTTTAAGTGCTTGTGTTGTTCTAAATTTTATTTTATGAAACTATCAAACGAATGGAGAACTAAAAAAAGTAATGGGCATATTCGATTAAATATTGTTGTTAATATATACAAAAATATTGTTTACATCATGTCAATGTGTCCCGTATCCGGTGTGTCTCAATGCAGCCGCTGGCCTGAGGCGCATCCCCTCCCGCCCGGGTACGCTATCAGGATCATCATCATCAAGTCGTCTCCTTATAGCCGGATGCGGCGCAGGATGACATGTATCGGTGGTGCTGTCAGCTCCAGTAGAAGGCTACATAATAATATGAAACTTAGTATAGAAAACTACATAACAATTCACAACAATTTATATTGTCTTACCATCATCGTCTCTAGATCCTGAATGTAGTCATCTGTCGCTGCATCGCATGAAGCCTTAAAAAGGAAATTAATAAAGTTAAAGAAAATAAATAAGTTACAATTAAAACAAATTTAAATTCAATACTAATAAACTCATACATGCGCATGTGATGTGGAGCCATAACTTAGTCGGCGCCCACTATAAAAATTTCGGGTCGGTCGATCCTTAATAGTGGTAGACGGGCCTGGGAAGTATCTACCCCAATCCACTCCTTGAATATCCGAGCCCGTGATCAATAATTGACCCGATGGGGTCACCTACGATGTCACTGTAGTGCGATAAATTCCAAAGCTATAAGATGGCATGTCCGTCTCATGCATGCCACCTGCCATATCAGCAGCAACATCGTCAGCAGGAGCCTCAATGCTCCCTTGCTGGGGACCACCTCCTCTCCGCCCATGACCACATCGTCCGGCACCACCAGCTCATCGGGCACCACCAGCTAATGCTGCACTGTGGGTCGGGGTCGGGCCTAAATCGGCTTAATGGGCCCGGGCTTAGCGGTCCTGGGCTCTGGCGGTCCCGGGCCTGGCGGTCCCGGGCTTAGTGGGCTCAACGGGTGAGACCAGCCCATGACGGGCCTAAACCCATATTGTCCTGGGCTTAGCGGGTCGGGCCCGTGGGCTTAGCGGGCCTAGCGGGCTTTTTTTTTTGTTTTTTGTTTTGTTTAAGGCAATATCTTGTAAACCATATCATGGCTATATAAAATAGTAGAAATCTAATTATTAAAAGTGCTTGACGAAAAAGTAATATATATATAGACTATAGTATACTAGTATAGTATATATAATATATATATATAGTATACTAGTATAGAATGTTATGTATATATATTTCATTGTATATTTTCTTGTAGTATATATTGTATGTTATGTATATATATTCCCTTATATATTTTCTTGTAGTATATATTGTATGTTATGTATATATTCTCTTATATATTTTCTTGTAGTATATATATTGTATGTTATGTATATATATTCCCTTATATATTTTCTTGTAGTATATATTGTATGTTATGGATATATATAGTATAGCTTATATATTTTCTTGTATTATATATTGTATCTTATGTATATATATTATATCTTATATATTTTCTTGTAGTATATATTGTATGTTATGTATATATATTCCCTTATACTACAAGAAAATATGCAATGAAATATATATACATAACATTCTATACTAGTATACTATACAATATATAAATAATATATACTACAAGAAAATATATAAGCTTTCTCATCTCAAATTTAAATAAGTTAGGGAGACCTAAGAAGTATTGGGGAGACCTAAGAAGTATTGGGGAGAGGTGATCAGGCAGGATATGACGCGACTTAGGGTTACTGAGGACACGGCCCTAAACAGGGAATTGTGGAGATCGAGCATTAAGGTGGTAGGTTAGGGAAATTGTGATGTCTTTGTTACAGCGCACTAGAGTGAGACTAGCCAGTTAGGAAGTAGTCTTAGGATGCTATTGATCAACTACTGATGATGGGCTTTATCTCCTGTGTATTAATACCTTACATCTTTCTCGTATTTCCTATATCTCTTATATTGTTGTTACTTTGTTTTTATGGTATTTATGTTATGTTATGGATTTTATGGTACTTTATGTTGTTTTATTATGAGTCTATTGATAGTACTAATATAGTGTCTCTTGTTGCCTCTTTGAGCCGAGGGTCTCCTGGAAACAGCCTCTCTGCCCCTCGGGGTAGAGGTAAGGTCTGCGTACATATTACCCTCCCCAGACCCCACTTGTGGGATTACACTGGGTTGTTGTTGTTGTTGTTGTTGTATGTATATATATTCCCTTATATATTTTCTTGTAGTATATATTGTATGTTATGGATATATATAGTATAGCTTATATATTTTCTTGTAGTATATATTGTATGTTATGTATATATATTACCTTATATATTTTCTTGTAGTATATATTGTATGTTATGTATATATATTATAGCTTATAAATAATTGCAAGTTAAAGACAAAAAAATATTGCAAAAAGATATTCAAGGGCATGTCTTATAATTTTTATTACCAAAAATGGCATATCTTTCTTAGTCTTCCTCCCCCAATGGAATGAGCACAACAAGGTACTAATACCACCATTAAAAGGAAAAAAATCTAAAAGAAGATGTGCCAAAGTACAAGTTACACCATAATCTACATTGTATCTCTAACAAATCTCATAAATCCTTCAAGGTTCGGAGGAGGTTGCATTGGTGGTGGTGGAAAAGAAGCTTGTTCATCACCACTTCCGGGCGAAGCAGAATCCTCTGCAAGTTCCGCCATCATTTCTTCATAAGCTTCATCTATCGCCGGTTGTGATTCCGCAATTCCAAAGTTTCTTCTTTCCGAGCGGATCCAATCTCTGAATAGTACTGATTTTTCCAAGCTCTCCCTCATAGACGCTCTATGATCACCTATTTGAAGTCTTGCTTGACTGAAAGCGCTCTCTGATGCAACAGTTGAAGCTTGAATAGATAAAATATCCCGAGCCATCCTTGCAAGAACCGGAAAATGTTTTTCCCTTGCCTTTCACCTTTCCAAAAGATCAAAAGAGCCGTCTGGATTCTCCTTTTCAAGTCCCTGAGACAAATAAACTTGAAGCTCATTTAGATGTGAAGTTTCATCATAATTATCACCTTGAGAACCCCTGAACTCCGTCCAAGATTTAAGAGCTTTTAAGCCCGCACATGCTCTAAGTCAAGTTGATAAGCATTATAAATTGTTTGAGCATTAATTTTAATTGAGGTTTTGCATCTGCAAGTGTAGCAAGTTCCTCATTTGAAAGATCTAAAGCCTTATAAATATTTGAATACCAAAAATGAGGACCTCCCAATTTTATTGTAGGATTTAACATTGCAGCAAGACCATAAATAGGAGGGATAGGAAAAAAATATTTTTAAAACTTTTGTTTCATTTCATTTATAGCAAGTTGATAAATTTCCCCACCCTCCGAAAATTCAACAAACAAATCAGATAGTGCTGCAATATAAACTAAACAGTTTGAAATAGTCGGATAATATTGCCCAGAAAATGCATTTGTAGCAATTTGAAAATGTTCTTAAAAATCTAAAAGAATTTTAACATTCGTCCAATCTTGAGTAGTAAGCATTTCATCATCATCCTCACCACCTACCCGAGCATTAAACGTTGCATTAATTGGGTTTCTATATTCATATGCAACTACTAAACTTTCGTACATATAATTCTATCTAGTCGGGCAAGGTTTAGGAACCTTTCTTTCTATAAGGCCATATTCATCACATTTTTTAAAATATTCTCTTAGTCTACTTCTACGGTTTGAATAAAAAAGCAAATTAAGAGCCATTCTAACCTTTTCAATTTCTAAATTTAAAATTCGCATACCATCACCGACAATTAAATGATAAATATGACAAATATATCTAACATGGAAAATATTACTAAATGCAGGATTTAGTGTTGTTGTAAGTATGCCTATAGCACTAGTGTTACTAGAAGCATTATCCATAGAAATTGCCATTATTTTATCTCTAAAGCAAAAATATCTACAAATATCTGCAACAGTATTAGCTATAAACTTACCTGTGTGACGTGAATTAATTATTCTATACGCAATTATGCGTTTTTGCATTGTCCACTCCTCATCTATCCAATGACTTGTAACAGTTAGATAATCACAATCATTACCACTTCTACCAATATCAGTAGTAATAGAAATCCGATTAGGTATATGAGTAAATAAATACCGCAAATATTGTTCATATTCATGTTTATATTTATAAATATCGCTCTTAACTGTTGCGCGAGGCCAACCTTTATAAGTAGGATTAAAAACTCTTCGAATATAATGAATCCAATTAGGATTAGAAGCAAAAGTATAAGGTAAGCACATAACGGTAATCATCTTTGCTAATTCTTCACGATCTCTATTAGGATCGTAATATAAAATACCTCTGGTCACAGTATTAATTCCTGGTTGAACTAGATTTGAACCTGTACTAGGGTTAACCGTAGAATCTACACTTGTCCCCTCTAGCTGCGCTTTTATTTGTAAAAATCTAGCTTTATCTCTAGGGTGTGTTTTTATGTGCCTAGTCAAACTACCCGTGCCGCTACGGTCTCCAGTATATTTATGCGTTATTAATTTCCCACAAGTTTTACACTTAGCATTATTTTGTTCTCTTACTTGAGTAAAAAAATTCCAAATTAATGATGTTTCTAGGCGTTTAGCAGGTTCTCTATTAAAAGTAGGAGTTTCTACAGGTGGGTCGGTTGGTGCATCAGTTGGGTTATTAACAGGACTAGTAGGTGTATCATCTAAATCTGGTTCTTGCGTTTCATCATCATCCTCATTTTCCTCATTATTTTCTAAGATAGTTTCATTAGGATAAAGAGCATTTATAATTTCATCATCTAATCTTTCACCTGGTGCAACATTATGGCAAAATTCACTATCGGTAAATTGAAAACAAGGGTGATCACTATCAAGAATTACGGGAGGAGGAGGACGTCTAGGTTGGCGACTACTTTCAACTTGCTTATCTTTTCTAGGTCGGGGAGCCGGGGAAGGGTAGTTGGTTGGCCACTACTTTCACCGGTTTTATCTTTTCCCTTACCAAATATTTTTTTCAAAGAAAATGCCATATTAATTACAATTATGCAAACTAAAACACACAAAAATATATTCTTAAAACTTAAGAGTTGAAACGAGTTTACCGGATTGCCGAACAACTTCTTGAAAATTGAATATCGTTGAAGACTTGAAGACTTCAATTCACTAACGTCACAATTTTTTACGAAGTTTCAACAATAAAATAAGCAATTCTAGTAGAGAGATTGAGAGAAATTGATGAATTGGTGAGTAAAAATGAAAGAATTAGGGGGTATTATAGTTGAGAAATGGGGAAAAGTGTAATTATATAAAGTTTGGGGGCCAAATAGCTATTTTATAAACTACCAAACGGTCAAAAAAAGCCCCAAATGGCTACTTTTTAAATATGGCCGTTGGGTTGTTTTTTTAAATTTTTTTTTAATTTATAGCCGTTAGGCCCGCTAGGCCCGTTGGGCCCGGACCAGGCCCGCCAGCCGGTCCCGGGCTAAACGGTCCCGGGCTCGTGGGCTTAATGTTGAAGACCAGCCCGCCTCGGGCTTTAAGGGACTGTTAGGACCGGCCCACCAGGCCCGTTAGGACCGCGGACCCAGTCCGGTTCAGGCCCGACCCACAGTGCAGCATTACCACCAGCTCGTGGGATACCACGACCTCGATGGTACTGTACTGGGTCCATATAATCAGCCTCGTATGCCAAACGCTGATCCGATCGGACTCGCTGTAGTGTCTGGGCAGCCACATCCATGAATCGACGACTATACTCCTGCATTTCCACAGGATCGTGGACATAACTCTGCATCTGCTGCCCTATATGATAGACAGTATGCAATCCAATCACCTGCACAAAGTAAAAAAATATAAACTACATATTTGGCACTAAATTACAGGTATATAATTAATAATAACAGAAAACATACCAGGGCCTCGTGTCTCCCGGCGTATGGGACGTACCGACCGTGTGCCTGATGAACTGGGTTCTCGATAAAAAGTTGGGAAACAGTGCGGTACCATGCCATATAATGTTGAATAGGAAAGTGCTGCGGAGGTAGGGTCAAGTCCCCTCGCCTGTCCCAAGTACCCAACTACTCGTTAAGCCATGCCATAAATGTGTTGTCCGCCCTGGACCGATCATCCCTCTTATAATGTAAAGCATGCCATGCAGGCGGAGTCGGTATAGGCTGCGGCAGGGCAAACTGACGAAATACCCGCTCGGAGGCATGGTGCTCGACAATATCGAGGCACATGAGCGGGACAGAAGCCCTCCAAATATATCGGCCGAATGTGCAATACGCTGGCAGGGTACCTATCACCTCATCGCTGTACGACGTCCCGATGAACTATCAAATAAGAACACAAACTGTTAGTATGCGCAACACTAAGTTAATCTATAACATGTAAGTTTAGTTAGATATTCACCTGTGCGTCCTCCAGCAGATCCAACACATCCCTACAGAGGGGGAGATTATGATGGGCATCATACTCTCGTGCAAGAGTACGATGCATAACCCACCTACAGGCTAGAGGGAGTTGCAGAATTTCTACATTAGCCGGTAGTTGTGGTAGAGGTGGCTGAAACTGCAAAAATCGCTCCCAGACCCAAACCTAACATACAAAGTTAACGTAAAGTATAAGATTAACTATAACTAGGTAGAATTGTAACTAATGGAAATATTATTTGAATATTTTGTCACCTGTAGAAGTGGCAGAAAGCCACCAACGTCTCTATGTGTGCCGATGCAAGCCCGACACATCTGTCTGTACAGATATGAGATGACAACACCACCCCAGCTGTAGATGGTTGTATCCTTGAACCGGGCAATATGATGCAGAAAACGGAGGCTTACTAGGTTCCCCGAAGTGTTCGAGAACAAGACCCCTCCAAATAGAAGGAGCAACAACAGCCTCGTATATCGCTGTACATCCACCTCCGCTGACTCGTCGGTGATAGTATGGTGGATCTGCACCAGGTGGTCTCTAATGGGGACCAACTGTATACGACTAGACCCAGACACTACCTCCTCGTCCTCCGGCATGAAACCCGTGAGCATGTGCAGCATATCCCAATATGTATGCCGCAAATAATATCTCATGGCCGCAGACAGTAAAACTGGTAAGCCATCAGCGGACATGCCATATAAAATCTCAACGTCCTGGAGTGTGATGGTGGCCTCGCCGTTGGGAAAATAGAAAGTGTGCGTCTCCGGTAGCCACCGCTCAATCAAGGCCGTGATCAAAGCATAGTCGAGTTGTATCTGGCCAATCCTAATAATCCTATATAATCCCATCTCCTCTAGGTAATGGACCACGCGGGGATGTAGAACGCGGGGAGGACTCAAAAACTCCCACAATAGATCCACTCTCCTAGCCCGGAAAGTCTGCATAAGCAACTGTCCGTCCCATATATACTCGGATCTATGTTGGGGATGTAGGGCTAATAGATCCGACGTTCGAGGGTCGGGATGTACAATCGCGTCCATGCCGTCAACTGTAAATTCATATTTTTTAATAACTTAATTGTACGAATTATATATATATATATATATATATATATATATATATATATATATATATATATATATACCTATGGGTTCCGGGCTCGATATTTTGAGGCCCAGTGGCACCAAACTATCATTAATAATTATGTATTTTTTTATAATTTAAATTCATATTTTTTAATAACTTAATTGTACAAATTATTAATTATGTGTGTTAAAACAATTATTAACTTAATTGTACAAAGTTTGCATTTTCAACTACCAGTATAAGATACTTAAACAAAATGAATTCTAAACTAAAATACTACACATTACTATGTGTTTTTATTATAATTTAAATTCATATTTTTTAATAACTTAATTGTACAAATTATATATATATATATATATATATATATATATATATATATATATATGGGTTCAGGGCTCGATATTTTGAGGACCAGTGACACCAAACTATCATTAATAATTATGTGTTTTTATTATAATTTAAATTCATATTTTTTAATAACTTAATTGTACAAATTATATATATATATACACCTATGGGTTCTGGGCTCGATATTTTGAGGCCCAGTGGCACCAAATTAATATTGTAATTATGTGTGTTGATACAATTATTAACTTAATTGTACAAAGTTTGCATTTTCAACTACCAGTATAAGATACTTAAACAAAAGGAATTCTAAGCTAAAATACTACACATTACTACGCTACAAGGCTCTAAATTTTACTATGCTACAAGGCTCTAAATTTTACTACGCTATGTATTTTTTTATAATTTAAATTCATATTTTTAATAACTTAATTGTATAAATTATATATATATATATATACCTATAGGTCCGGGCTCGATATTTTGAGGCCCAATGGACACCGAACTATCACTAATAATTATGTGTCTTTTTATAGTTTAAATTCATATTTTTAATAACTTAATTGTACAAATTACTAATTATGTGTGTTGATACAATTATTAACTTAATTTTACAAAGTTTGCATTTTTAACTACCAGTATAAGATACTTAAACAAAAGGAATTCTAAGCTAAAATACTATACATTACTACGCTACAAGACTCTAAATTTTACTACGCTAAAAGGGTCTACGTTTTACTACGCTAAAAAGGTCTAGATTTTACTACGCTAAAAAATAATCTAAACTAAACATAAACAACAAATAAATTTAATTGCAAATAAAACACAAAACGGCATGAAAACACACACATATATAAATCAGGATATTAACAGACAAATTTATTTTACAAATTTATATTTTTTTAGAAAACACTAATATTAAATCCGGATAAATTTAACATGCTAGTTTCGAAAAAAAAACACAAACCGAAATAGAACACATACAAATCAAATAATATGCATTATTATAAATGTTTCAACTTAAAATAAATCGAAATACCTCGATTTAGAATTTTCGGAAAGCAAAAAAATTGAAATTTTGACTCCGGAAGTGTGAATCAACAATAATACGAAGCTGTACTCGAATGTGGGACCTACGTTCTTCAAGTTTTATGTGCCGGGGGACCCAAATTTTTTTTTAAAAATGAAGGGCAGCAGCGGGTATAGGGGGACCAAGAAGAGAAGAGGGGTTAAATAATGGAGGAAGAAACGATGAAGAAGACGGATGGAATTTTAAAAAAGGGGTATGGCGCCAGTTATTGTGGCGCTATACATGCGTCGTGTTAGCTTTTGCAGTATATCGCCACAATATCTGGTCTCGGTCTCGCGAAGTGACCCTCGCCTCGCTATCCGGGACCTTGTCACCAACTTTATACTTTCCCCAAATTCTTCTTTGTTTTACTTCACTTTGCATGAAAACATTCCAAATCACTTCCAATTGACCCCTACACATATAAATAAAATCATTAAGCTCAAGTCACAAATATTCACACACAAATTAATAAAATCGAGTTAAAATGCAAGGTAAAACAAAAATATGGATTTTTAGTCAAACATCCAGTAGTTTAAGTAACACATAGAAAAATCGGGTCCTTTGATAATCTAGTGCACTTGAAAATCGGACATCACGCAAATTACTCCCTCTTGTATGGTACTTGATAAGTAGGGTTTTTGACCGCTTATTTGCTCTCTTTTACTTGCGTTTTAGCTCAAAAATGCTCAAAGGTATTCCCGAGAACTAATGAAATGTGCTTTCGTGTATGACTATTGGGAAATGAACCAAAGAAATCAAAATCAATTCATAAAGGAGACAAAAGTGGACAAGGACCAAACCAAGGCAAAAAGACCCACAGTGTGGACCACATAATACTGTGTGCGGCCGCAAAACAAGGAAAGAGCCATGTCAGTTTTTCTTCAGATTATGCGGACGACACAAATACTGTGCGACCGCAGAAAAGGAGATTCAGAGAGTTTGTTTTGGGCAAGCTGAAGATATACGGACCGCACCATAATTGTGCGGCCGTAGGATAGCAAGTGCGACCGCACTCACAATTATGTGGTCCGCAGAAGAGAAGAATCAGAGAGTTGGGTTCAAGTCTAAAATCAAGGATTGCGGACCAAACTAAAATTGTGCGGCCGCAGAAGCAAGAGTGCGGTCCACACAAGAAGAAGGAGTGCGGCTGCAACCCAGAATTGTGCGGCCGCAAAGATAGAACCTGTCAAGCCAAGCCTATTTGTGCGGACAACACACATTATTGTGCGGCTGCACAACCTCCACACGGGCATTTTTGTCAAATATTTTCAGCCTAGTATAAATAGAACTTTTTGTCATTTTTAGGTTAATTTTTAGTTTTAGGGAGAGCACCTGAGCCGTTATCTTTACCGTTTTGAGTAATTTTGTACTAGATTAACTTCTAAACATCAGATTTTCTTTCCCTAATCAATTATTATGCATTCTATCTTAATTTCTTCTTTACTTTCTTCATTTTTCATGAGTACCTAAATTTTTAGCTAGGGTTGTGGCCCAACCTTAGTATGGGTACTTAATGAGTGTTTGATTTAAGGCTTGTTTGTGATTGTGTTATTTATATTTTGCCTTGTTCATGCTTGAATTCAAGAATTAATGGTTGCAAACATTGATTCATACCTATTTGACTTAGGGGTCGTTTGATAGGAGGTATTAGAAAAAATAATGCAAGCATTAGCTCTATGCATTACTAATACCTTGTTTGGTATCTTTTTTCAACTTGTGTATAACTAATACTTGTATTAGTTATACATCATACTTGGCATTATCCTATGCATAAGTAATGCATAGAAAACCATGACATTAGTAATACCAAGGCTTTAATGCATGCATTAGCATGGTTAAAGACAAAATTATCCTTAAAGTCCCTTAAAGCTAGAGAATATGGAGAGCATTTTTGTAAGCAACTATTTTTAAAAAAAATTATGCAATGCATTATAATTTTAATATACTACACCAAACAATAGATAAGAAATAATATTTGTATAACTAATGCTTGCATTACTAATACATGCATTATTAATACATGCATTACTAATACATATTATTCCGCATTATTCTTATACACCCTACCAAACGAACCCTTAGTCTCTACTTGAGAAAGAGAGACTAAGTCTAGGAAAACTTGGTTAACAAGAAATTGCGGTGAATTCAAGAAATTGATAGCCCCAATTAAAGGGTCAAATTTAGAAATAGTAAGACCCAACTTGAGCATATATCACTTGTTTTGTGCAATACTCATTTGGACTTAAAAAGGCAAATTGGGCAAAATCACTCAAACTACTGAGAAATATAGAGTAGATAATTGTGTGTGATTGCTATATTACAACCCCGACTAATCAAACTTGTCCTAGAGTGTACAACCCGTTAGGTAACCACCTATGTGGAAGTTACGTCCCTAGATCTTTTATCATTTGAAAATCAACCAAAACCAAAAATATTGTCTCCTAATTTCATATTTGCAATTAATAGCTTTAAGTAGAAGGAAAAACAACAAACAAGAGCGTAGAAGTGTAATTTGAGGCACATCATATAATTACACTAAATATATACCTAATCCCAATTCTAACTCCCTGAGGATTCGATCCCGATTCGCATTAGATTTTATTATTGCTTCGATCGCCTCAATAATTATATTTGTGGTGTGAGTTTGGGCGACATTATTACTTAAGTATAAAACATTATTTTTGCTTGCATTTTATGCATTGATGTTTACTGTTAGTAACTTTATTGGCTAGCAAGTAAATCAGGTAGTACAAAGAACATCAGAGCTTTTGCAGATGTAGGATTTGACAGCGAGAGCTACGTACTAAGCAAACTTTCTAGGAATTCTACTTGCTTCCATTTCTTGAGACAAAACCTGCAAATATTAATACCCAATCTCAAATCACCTAATTTAAAAGTTTAAACCCCATATCACTGACTAATTTTTTATTTGAAAGCCTAAAAAAGCACCCTTCCACATTTTGGGAAAAAAGAAAGAAAATACTAAAAGAATGAAGGGGTGAAGAAAAATGGAGTACTTTAATCACATTCCTACTAATTCACGAATTTTGTTGAGGTTTAACTAATTCTGAAGTGTTTTTAAAAAAAAAAAAAAAAAATTAAAGTTGGAGTTGTTTGCATTTTCTTAGTATTTTACCGTCTAATCTTTTTATGATTCGTGAAACCATTAAAATGTTTAATCTGACCATAATATGAACACTTGACAGGGTTAATTTGGAACTATTACCTTATAAAAACACATACTCCACTAGCTAGTAGTATTACTACTATCTTTATTATATTAGGCATTTAGTATTTGATATTTACGGGCTTTATGCAAACGTTTAAAATTCAATACACACATATAAAAAGTAGTAATGCATAACTTTGCGACGAAAAATATTTCATGGATCATCCTTTGATACATGTATTTCCACCCGATAGTATTGATTCAATTAATTCAAATTCGATATATCCATTAGAAAGGGTAAAGTACTTCCTATAAAAAGATTTTCTCTGATTGTACCATTTAAGTTGTATATAATACTGGTAATTGGAGCCATGTTCATGTTGGTCAAAGAAACCAAAAATCGTCATTCTTACAATGAGAGTCTCGTCAAAGTCCAAGGTCTCATGTTCTCAAGTCCTTGGCTTAGAATGTCATAATCTTTATCCCTAAATTCCGGATGACCCTAATTTTATTTATTTTATTATATATATTGCTAGACAAAAAGTGTGTGCATTTTTTTTGAAGAACGTGCAAAATTCTAATCTCACTCTCTCTACCCATGAAAGTTTCCCTTGTCAGTATAGAAGCTTGAATTAAAATTTAAATGGGAGGCCCCCACTTCACCTCCTTATTATTTTACGTTTATTATCATTAATATTAGTTTTTTTTTAAAAAAACGAAGACACAAGCCCCTCAATTTAAGAAATTCCAACTTATGACTCTTCTATTAACTAATTAATTAAATCCCAAGTGGTTCACACCTTTTCATATGTCCCTTGACCAACTATTCATCCTTTTCAAATGCTAAACATAAATTCATTGCTCTTTCAAAATATTGAACTCCTCCATGAACAATAACTTAATTCCATTATAATAAAAAATATTCTATCAAGAGAGTAAAGAATATGGTGTTTCAATAAGCATGAGTTAATTTTTGATGCCAAAGTTGAACGATTTCATTTCCGAGTAAAGTAAGTTGGCAATGTATGCAACCACACTTATTTTTCGCAGCTTGAACTTTATATGTGTGTAGTAAATACTCACCTATTACTACAGAATAGTTAATGGATATACAATAGTTTTTATCTTCATCGATTTAAAATCTTAGAATCCACATTTGAATTTTTCCACAATTACATTTTTCCTTGTTTCTGGTGTTCTAATGTGGAATTGAGGAGAATCAAGGAATCTATCATATGTGACATGAATTAACTTAAGGGGGAAAAGAAACATTTAGTGGATGAGTCAAGGGTCATAGATTTAGTCCACGTCATATAAGAAAGATGACTAGTATTTTAATGAAACCTCAATTATATAATGTCTTTGTTTTTTTAATCATATCTCAATTCTCACATTTGTCCCACTCCTTTAACTTATACTAGTTCAATAATTTTATGAAATAAAGCCACTATAGAGACCAGAAGAGTGGTGGCAAAGCATTATGGAGTTTAGAAATCATAGTAACAAAAAGACATAAAAAGGGGTTGACCAAATTTTTTGATTTTATGACAATGATTAAGTGTTTTTCTTTCTTTTTGTGTGGGGGTGTGGGGGTTTATGTTGTTCCCAATGCCATTTAGGCATGTGAGTCAAGAAAAGTTAAAAGTGTCATGTTAGAACTGCTTAAGTAATGGACTAATACTCAATTCAGTCCACGATAAGTTGATTAATTTGCTTTTTTATTTTGATTCATAATAAGTGTCTATTTATATAATCAAGAAAGAATTCAATTTGTTTTTACAAGATTACTCTTATGTACATATACCTTATGTACATATCCCTAAAAAAATTTTTTACTCCTTGCATTAAATATTTAATTAAGGATAGTTTAGTCATATTAGGTATTTTTGTGTAGAATTTAATATTTTCTTAACGGGCATACCAAAAACAAATTAGTCACTTATTATGGATCGGAGGGAGTAATAATTAGTGACCCACTAATTATATTAATTTCTTTTTGCTTAGATACTTATTGCTTTACATGTGTTTCAAACTCCTTTTTTTTGCACTTTTGACTATAGCCTTTTATAACTCACTTTCGGACAAGACAGAGATCCATAAATTGCTTAGAGAATTTCTCTCTTTTTGAACACACAAAAAATTAATTTCCTACTTTCCCCACTTCATTTATTTGTTATTTTTTTTATTGATTAGATTTTTCTTCTCCGATTCTTTGAAAAATCTCTAACTTAGCTTTGACCATGTTACTGTATTAGTAGAAAATAAATATAACACCTGGAATTATGTGTGACTGACAAGCCATGATACGTGGATCACTAAGAAGGTGGCAGCTAAAATATTGTATTAGAAGATACACGAGATACAAGAGGTACGAGCAAATTACTTACGAGATGAAGGGATGTAGTTGCTCGAGTCTAAATCATTCAATAAATATGGGTTAAATGAATCAAGATAGTAAGAAGGGGAAGATTCACGAACCTCTAGTTAATGAGGAAGAAGAATTGGAACCGTTACAGAATCTCCATAAACAGTTACGATTGCCAATTATAACGGTTCATTAATGTCATTAATTTCGACCATAAAAGGAAGGAAACATTATGTTTGTAAATCCCTATATAAGGGAAAATAATTTCATTTGTAAAGACACCTGAGATAATATTGGAATATATTCACTTTACTTTTCTGCTTTTCTCTATATTGACTTTGCAATCAGTTATTTCCTTACTTATTCTTGTTCTTTTCCTTTCATATAATTGAGAAAGTACAAAATTTCTTGGTTATCAGTAACCCGAGTTCTTCTAAAAATAGGCTTTAACCGAAGATACATTTTTTAGTTAAATAAATTGGTTCCGTTACCGGAAATCTGATAATATTTTCACTTTTAAAATTTATTTTTCTGTCAAACAATCATGTCGACTACTAACGACAACAACCAACAAAACCAACTGAACCAACAAAATTAACAAGAGGACGAAACTCCAATCCTTTCACCCCAAACTTCTCCTCAATACTCCCGAGAAGGGTCACCTGAAAGATCAACATGACATGCGAATAACCAACAAGAGCACGATCAAACTACTAAAGATACATTGAAACAAATAATTGTTGAACACGTCAACAATGTCCTTCAAGCTTTCGTTAGTGGATTACCAACTATACCACCAACTCCACCTCCAAACAACACCACAACCATAGAGAACCCACGCTCGGGACTTGCTAATTCAGGCAGTGGAGGAACTCCCAGCGAATATCGCGATGGAAGGTCAGGTACCCCAAATAATTCTGATTTACAAAGTTTAGTACTAACTTTGCAGAAGCAGCTCATGGAGCAGAATGATCGCATAGAGCAAATACCTAGTGTGCCACCCGTGATTAAAGGAGGTATTGATAAATATTCTCAACAGCCTTGGAAGTCAAGTGCCGCTCCCTTGCCGATCCAAAAAAAGTTTAAGGTGCCCGATATTCCGAAGTATGATGGAACAACAGATCCACGAGATCATGTAACTGCGTTTACAACTAGCATGAAATATAACGATTTAACCAAGCAAGAAATTGAGTCGGTGCTGGTCAAAAAATTTGATGAAACACTCAAAAAAGGAGCACTAACATGGTATTCTCTTTTACCAAAAAATTCTATTGATTCTTTTGCTCAGCTTGCAGATTCATTTATAAAAGCACACTCGGGAGCTCAAAAAATTGAAAAGAGGATGGAAGATATCTTCAAAATAAATTAAGGAGATACAAAGCTACTTAGAAAATTTGTGGATAGATTTCAGCGTGAAAGAATGATGTTACCACGTGTACCTGATAATTGGGCGGCCATAACATTTGCAAGTAACTTAAATAAAAAAAGTTCAGAAGCCACAAGGAGACTCAAAGAAAGCTTACGAGAATTCCCTGCTACACCTTGGAATGATGTTTACAACAGATATAGCATGAAGCTGCGGATAGAAGAAGATAATATCACTCAGTCACGGGGAGATGAAAGAACAAGTTCAAAGAGACCAGAAATTGAAAAAATGTTCGGTAAGAACAAGTACGAACCTTACATGGGACCAGCAGGAAGGGATTCACGTTCTAAAAAAGAAAATCCAAGGTACGGTTCTAGATCAAGAGACAGAGATACGGGTTCATCATCCAAGTTTGGAAAGGAGCGAGATACGCGGGATACCAATGTTAATACGAAGGCAAAGATTGGTGATTACAGTTTCAATGTTAGAACTTCTGAGTTGGTAGCTGTTTTAAAAAGTATAAGAGATAAGGTGCGTTGGCCAAAATAAATGAGATCGAACCCTAACAGAAGAAACCCAGATTTCTAGTGCGAATTTCATAGTGACCACGGTTATAAAACAACAGATTGTAGATTGCTACAAGGTGAAATAGAGCACTTGTTAAAACAAGGTTATTTAACCGATTTGTTTAGTGAGAACGGTAAGCAAGCATATACGAAGAATAAACAAGATCAACAAAAACCACCCTTACCAAAAAGAACGATTAATGTGATAAGCGGAGGAGAGGAGGTCAACTGCGTGACGTATACGGCTGCAAAAAAGGCATCAAAAGTCACAGTTACCCACGAAAAGTGAGTTTGCCAAGTTTTGGAAGAAGACAACATAATGTTTGATGATGCAGACACAGATGGCGTGATGATCCCTCACAATGATGCACTGGTAATATCTTTACTTGTACATGATACTAATGTGAAATGAGTTTTGATTGATCCAGGTAGCTCTGTAAGTATCATTCTTTAAAGAGTGGTAAACGAGATGCAAGCCGATGATAAATCGGTGCCCAAAGCACGTACCTTATCTGAATTTGACAATTCGAGCGTTGTTACAAAGGGGGAAATAGTGCTCACCACATTCACAGAAGGAGTAGTCAAAGATACGAAATTTCAAATGATAGATATAGACATTGTGTATAATATGATTCTCGGCAAACCTTGGATTCATGAGATGGATGTTGTTCCATCTACTTTACATCAGGTTATTAAGTTCCCTTCACAATGGGGAATTAGACAAATCCGTGGTGATCATCAGGCTTCTAGAAGTATCAATTCAGTGGCAGATTCAAGCATACAGAATGATGTTGCAGATAAAAAATAGCAATTATAGAATTCAGTTGAGGATTTAGCAACACAAACCTCAACTGGAGATGGGCAAACGGATGTAGACTCAAGGCCTGATATCATTCAAGAGCCAGAAGAGAACGAAAACATCAAAACAACAATTGAAGAACTCGAAGTGGTGTTGTTGTATATATATTGGCCGGACAGGAAAGTTTACATCGGAACCAACATGAGCACAGAGATGAAAGGTAAGTTAATTGAATTCTTAAAAAAATAATGTAGACTGCTTTGCTTGGTCGCATTCAGATATGACACGTATACCATCAGAGGTGATGACCCATAAGCTAAATGAAGATCCAACATAGCCACCTTTCAAACAGAAGAAAAGGAAGCAATGATCCTTCAAAAATCAGGTGATTCAGGATGTGGTACAAAAGCTTTTAAAAATCGGGTCTATACAAGAGGTAAAATATCCTAATTTGCAAGATAATACTGTAGTGGTGCCAAAAAAGAATGGTAAATGGCGAGTTTGTGTAGACTATACTGACTTGAATAAAGCTTGCCCTAAAGATTATTTTCTTTTGCCGCACATAGATCAACTAATTGATGTTACTGCAGGACATGAATTGTTGAGTTTTTTAGATGCATATTTATGATATAATCAGATAAAAATGGATCCTTTAGATGAGGAAAAAACTTCCTTTATTACAGACAAGGGGACTTACTGTTATAAAGTCATGCCTTTCGGCCTAAAGAATGCTGGAGCCACAGCCAGAGGTTAGTAACGAAAATGTTTCAAGAAAACCTGAAAAAAACTATGGAAGTCTACATCGATGACATGCTAGTCAAGTCAACACAGGCGGGGGATCACATCCAACATTTCTCAAATACATTTCAGATTCTCTGCAAATTCAATATGAAGTTAAATCCCCAAAAGTGTGCATTTGGCGTGTCTTCAGGTAGTTTTTAGGTTTCCTTATTTCTGACCGAGGAATTGAAGTAAACCCAGCACAAATTAAAGCCATTGAAGAAATATCGGACATACTCACGAGCAAAAAAGAGGTGCAGAGGTTGACAGGTAGGACAGCAACATTGGGAAGGTTTATTTCTAAATCTTTGGAGAAGAGTTTTAAGTTTTTTTCAGTGTTGAAAAAGCTAAGCCAATTTGAGTGGACTAAGGAATACAATCAAGCACTCAAAAATCTAAAAACATACTTGTCAAACCCATCGTTGCTGGCTCAACCGAAGGATGGAGAAAGGCTACTCATCTATCTCGCTGTGTCAGAAATGACGGTAAGTGCAATGTTAGTTCGAGAAGACAAAGGTAAACAATCTCCAATTTGTTATGTTAGCAAGTCTTTATTGGATGCTGAAACTTGATATCCTCATTTAGAAAAACTTGCCTTAGCACTAATCATGGCGTCTAGAAAGTTGAGGCTTTGTAGTGACCGCTTACCCCTTAAGAAATATTGCATAAGCAAAAACTATCAGGTAGATTAGCTAAGTGGACTATAGAAATAAGTGAATATGATATCACATATCAACCTAGAACTGCGATAAAATCATAGGTTTTAGCAGATTTCGTGGTAGACTTCAGTCTAGGAATAGTACCAGAAGCAGAAAAGGAACTGCAGGTATTCAACGGGTCTAATCGGGGTACATAGAACCTATTTATCGATGGCTCCTTGAATGTTAAAGGAGTGAGTTTAGGCATTGTCCTAATCCCACCTTCGGGAGAAACTATAAGGCAGGAAATAAAGTGTCATCCCATTACTAACAATGAAGCAGAATATGAAGCTGTAATTGCAGGTTTGGAATTGGCACGAGAGCTCGGAATAGTGCAGATTATAATCAAGAGCGACTCGCAGCTTGTAGTTAATCAAATGCAGGGGACATATATAACTAGAGAGGTGAGGATGAAGAAATATTGGGAAAACGCACGAGACTTAATCAGACAATTCCAATCTTGGAAAACTGTGCAAATACCCAGGGAAGAAAATGCTGAAGCAGATGTGCTGGCTAATCTCGCATCCGCTGCAGAAGTGACGAATGAAGAAAATGCTTCTGTAATACATTTGTTTCATTCGACACTCGATCAGGATAAAAACGAGGTAAGTTTTGATAATCTAACTTGGGATTGGAGAAACGAGATCGTTATTTTTTTGCAATATTGGATTTTACTTGAAGATAAGTAAAAGGCTCAGGCACTTCGACGAAAATCTTCCCGTTATTGTTTGGATCGTGGCAACCTATATCGAAAGATGTTCGGTAGACCTTTAGCAGGGTATCTCAACCCTTCTCAAATAGAGTATGTAATGAGAGAAGTACATGAGGGATACTGTAGAAATTACGTAGGAGGAAGATCATTGGTAAACACTCTTATGAGAGTAGGATATTATCGGCCAAAAATGGAAGAAGATGCGGAAAGCTTTGTGGCTAAATGTGACAAATGCCAACGATATGGTAATAACATGTACCGCCCAGTAGAGTTATTACATTCGGTTATTGCACCATGACCTTTTATGAAGTGGGGGATGGATATCGTGAGTCCACTACCACAAGCCAAAAGAAATGTACGATTTTTACTAGTGCTAACCGATTATTTTACCAAGTGGGTAGAAGCAGGTGCCTTCAAACAGGTGCGGGAAAAAGAAGTCAGGAATTTCATTTGGCGAAACATCATATGCCGGTTTGGAGTTCCAAAAGAAATCGTGCGCGATAACGGCCCGCAATTCATAGGTGCGAAAATCATAGAATTCTGTTAGAGTTGGCAAATTAAAAGGATAACTTCAACACCTTGTCATCCTGTGGTTAATGGACAAGCTGAATCAACAAACAAGGTTATTATTAATAACTTGAAGAAAATATTAGAGGAGTCAAAAGGTAAGTGGCTAGAAATGTTACCAGGAGTCTTATGGGCTTACCGGATGATAGCGAAAACAGGTACGGGAGAGACTCCATTCTCACTTGTGTATGGTGCTGAAGCCTTAATCCCAGTTGAAATAGGTGAACCAAGGTAGATACACCCATGAAACCGAAGAATCAAATGAGGAAGAGATGCGAATAAATCTCGATTTGCTTGAAGAAAGGAGAGAAACAACTCTAATAAGGATGGCAACGTAGAAGCAAATTATTGAGCGATATTGTAATCGGAAAGCTCATCTTAGATACTTTAAGATTGGGGACTTCGTCCTCAAAAAAGTTTTTCAATCATCAAAAGCGGCCAATGCAGGAAAATTGAGTCCAAATAGGGATGGACCTTACATGATTCGTGGCATTGCTAGAAAGGGTGCATATGATTTAGAAACAATGGACGGCAAAGTACTCCCATCAAATTGAATTGCTGTTCATTTAAAGAAGTACTACTTCTAAAGGAAGACCCCCGGTCAGGTATCATTTATGTAAGGTTTAGATTTTTTTTTAATTATACTAACCATTTTAGATGATAGGCACAAAGCAAGCCCACACCAAATGAGGATATTAGACCTAAAAGACACGCGAGATGCAAAATTATCCTCGGTCTGGGTTACAACCTTTCTGATGGAAATAAAAAGGATTAAACAGTCATCATCTAAAAATATACCTCCGAGTCCCGTATGTATTTTTCCTTTTCAGGAAATGGACCAAATGAAAGGAATAATCAAGTGCTCGAGATTTCATACTTCAAAGCTCTAACACTTGGGGGACTATAGATATAAAGGCAAAGCAGACTGAAAGTCAAAGAAGATTCAAGAAGACTAAAAGTCAGAATTCAAGCCTGGATCAACCCAAAAATCAAAAGTCAAGAGCAAATCAAGAGCCAAAAATACAAGCCTGATTCAAAAACCTTTGTAATAAGCTTTGATGAAGTATAAACTCGTGGATGTAAATTACAATATCCTACGAATACTTAGGTGAAAGGCAATATTTAGTCATGAGTTGCAAAATATACCCTAGAACTTTGTGAAATCTGTTATAAAGAAAACAATTATGAAAGAGTTGTAGATGTTTTGCAAAAAGTTACTTGAACACATGTAAAGTGTTATATAATTTGAAAGTTAAAAATACAAAACTTCCTCAAATTATTCAAGAGATTTCTTTGAAATATGTATTTTCCTACTTCTTTCATATGTTTACACCAATATGAAGTTGAGATGTCTTCTTCATTAGTATCGTTTATAAAAGGGCCCTCTTTTATAAAAATTTGTGTCTATTCAAAAATCACGAATTACTAAAGCATTTTTAAATGCAAAATAAAGAGTAGAACAGAAACTCAAACGTAATATTATATATTGAACCTGGCTAAAACTAAATATAAACTTAGTTAAAACGAAGGAATTTTGATAACAAACCCCAAAACAGACCAGGGGTAAAAACTTGCCAACTATTCCAAAAGTAAAAAAAAAAAGACTTCCCAAGAAAAGTTCACAAAACACTATGGGGCAGGATCTAAAGAAGTACTATCAGTAGCTAGAGAGGCAAAATCCAATAAGGCATCATCAGCTACGGGAGAAGATACAACTTGAGCAGAAGAGGATTGAACACTAACTTCACCAGGAGCAAGTTCATCACCTTCAGGAATGCCGACTTCAGGTGAGGAAAAGTTATGACGTTGTTGAGTTTTTTTAATAGTTTCCTTAGCTTTTAATATCAGTAGTCAAGTCAAAGCCTTCCTGGCTAGCCTCCATCAAAGTCTCGAGGCGCGTATTCAAAAAAGCCCAGCTTACATCAAGAGTTGATTTATCTTCAAGGTCCTCGTAATCTCTCTCCCATTGCTTAATTTCAGCCTCCAACTCTTCTCTTTCAGTCAAAGAAGCATAATAAGAAGCCTTCAAAGGGGCGAATGATCTCTCCAAGAACTGGACCTTGTCTGAAGATGCACAGAGGTCTTCTTAAGCCTGAGTGAGTGTTTGAACAAGCTCCCTGGCATAGATCTCCTTCTGATTAAGCAGTTCTTTCAAACCCCTAATTTCTTCGGTAGCTTTAGAAAGCTGCTCTGCAAATGAAGACTCAAGAATGTCTTTGTCTGCCCACTTGACTGGAAGAGGCTTTTTCAATTGCCAATTCTGCTGCCATCACTTGTACTTGTTGTTCCAAAGCACACTTCTCCTCATCTAAAACTTCTTTTTCCAACTGAAGACTCTCATATTGTTCCCTCCAGTTGTCCGCTTCCGTACGATAATCGTTGACTAGCTGCTCAGTATTGACAATTCTCTTCATAAGCTCCATGCCTATCAAGTTGATCTACAAAAGAAAGGAAAGAAGTGATTATCAAACAAACATAAAAAATCACGAGGGAAGTAAAGAAAAAAAAAGCTAATTCTTATACCTTCAAAGATGAGTGAACAATATCACTCATCCATGTTAAAGAACTGTGGCTTTCCAACTTAGACTTCTCAACTGGGCCAATTAGAGGTTTTAGCCATACATCGACTTGACCAGACTTTTTCAAAAGATTACCAACCTCGGGGACTTCAATGTTAACTTTTTTCATCATCTTATTACTACTGGAAGAACCTACTTCAATATGAGAAGTGGTAGCAGTAGGGACAGTTGAGGAAGTGAAAACAGTCACGGGAGGAGCAGTAGCAGCAACGACAGGAGCAAAAACTTGAGAACCAATAGGAGCGGACATTGGAAAGGAGGTGAGAGGTGCTTCTTCAGAAACAAGATCAAAATCTTCATTATCAAACCCACAGAAAAATAATTGATCGGTAGAGTCATGAGTGCAACATTCATCTCTTCATCAGAGCTCGTTAGAATGACACTTTCAAGCTCATTCATGGGAACTGAACTTGGAGGAGGGGTGGCTTCTTCATCCGAAATAACGCGCCTCCTAGCACGAGGCCTTCGCACTAAGGAACCCTCTTCTCGTTCCTCTTCACCCTCATAGCCATGAGCTCTCTCTGATTTTCTCTTTGATGAAGAATTCAAAATCATTTCTTGAGCAAGAGATAAAGAAAGCCTTTATGAAGTAATAGATGTGGCACTAACACCTCGAATAGGAAATCCTAACAGAGGAAAAAGTTAGAAATCCCCAAGTAAATATGGAAGAAAGGAATTAAAGGCAAGGATATCATGAGTTTTGACTTTCCAGCCAAACCTATGAGAAAGGTATTTCCAAGACCTTCTTTCCATAGGAGCAACCGATAACAACTTCTCTACCCAAGCACGGATGTTTGGTATTTCTTCAAAAACTTCTATGGTTGCTAAAAAGAGGAAAAAACCCAGCCATAAGATCGTAAGTTTCTTCTTCCCTCATAAAAGAAGAGAGATATAAAAAAAAACTTACAAGCAAAATTTTATTTCTCCGGAAAAGGCATGTTCTCCTCACCCACTAAACCACTTGTGGGAGCAGCAACAAAACGGGCATACTGGTCACAATCCTTATCATCTTCAGGGCTGACCAAAACCCTTTTGCTTCGGGCAGAGAGAGTAAAAACCCCTGAACGGAACAACTTAGGGGAATAAAGATGAAGCAAGTATTGAGAGGTGAAGGGTAAAGAGGCCAAATTAGATAGGTATCGTAAACATGCAATAGCTTTCCATACAATAGGACCAATCTGTCCTAAGCAAACATTGAAAAAACGACAAAATTCTATGATAACTGGATCAATAAGGGGCATGAAACCTAAAGTAAGAGGATATGTGTTAACGAAAGAATAACCCACTAGGAACGAAGTTATCCTTTGGTTTGGACCAGGAACTAAAATTGGAAAATCATGTTTCTAGTAGCATTCTCTTCGCACAAGAGAAATCAAGCCATCAATAATTTGAGAAGGATAGACATCGACACGATCATGGGAAGTCATAGAAGTAACTTGGTTTCTAATTGATTCACGATCAGGGGAGAAAGAAAATTCTGCATGAATAATTTCATCAACTGTTGGTTCTCTAAGGGGCTCACTTGATTCCCTATTTCCGGCAGATGATCTATGGGTTGAAGAAGCTCTAGTCCTAGATAAGGAAGGGGTAACAACATTGGGTTGAGAAGTAGAACCACGAACAGATAAAGACCCTAAGCTATGTAAACTACCGCCTCTTCCATTCCTAACAGGAGTAGTTGAAAGGGGAAGTTCATCTACAATTACTGTTCTGCGAGGATTGGGGTTTGATGAAGACATGAATGCAAGAAAATAATGCGTACTGAAGAATAAGAACGATTAAAGAAGAAGAATACTGTAGATTGAAGGTTTTCGTGAAACTAACGGCACATAGGGTATTTACAAGAAGAGGCAAGCATCATGTAAAGTGAGTCATGATGGAGATGTCATAATGAAACAGTCACTTCGTGACTGACACAGCCGCAAAAAAGCCCTAAAAACCACTGAAGAGTCGCAAACCTAATTGATAGAGGCCACGTGGCACATGCATTAAATGGAAGTGACATACAATGCGTTGGTTCTGAAGAAGACACAATGATACATGGGAAACGACGGCAAAAATTCCTGCTATAAATACATACCACTTCCCAAATATTCAGTTGCAGAATATTCGACAAGTGGGGGAGGGGGGGATTATCTGTATTAGTAAAAAATAAATATGACACATGGAATTATGTGTGGATGACAAGGCATGATACGTGGATCACTAAGAAGGTGACAGCTGGAATATTGCATTAGAAGATGCACGAGATACAAGAGGTACGAGCAAATCACTCGCGAGATGAAGGGATGCAGTTGCTCGAGTCTAAATTATTCAGTAAATATGGGCTGAATGAATCAAGACAGTAAGAAGGGGAAGATTCATGAACCTCTAATTAATGAGGAAGAAGAATTGGAACCGTTGCAGAATCTTCATAAACATTTATGATTGCCAATTATAACGGTTCATTAATGTCATTAATGTTCATAGTGATTCGGCCATAAAAGAGAGGAAACATTATGTTTGTAAATTCCTATATAAGGGAAGAGAATTTCATTTGTAAAGACATCTGAGATAATATTGGAATATATTCACTTTACATTTCTGTTTTTCTCTATATTGACTTTGCAATCAGTTATTTCCTTACTTATTCTTGTTCTTTTCCTATCATATAATTGAGAAAGTACGAATTTTTTTGGTTATCAGTAACTCGAGTTCTTCTAAAAATAAGTTTTGACCGAAAGATACATTTTTTGGTTAAACAGTTACTTTTTCGTCTTAAGTGATCTTTACCACAATGTTATAACGGAAAGAAATTAAAAAATGAAGTTCAAGCTTGAAATAGCATCCATACAAATTAAATAGCCACTTACTAATTGATTTGTAATTTTTATTCTTCTCTTTTTTTCCTATTTAGGAGGATTTATAGTGTTTTCATACTTTCTCTCCCGCGTGACTCAAACCCAGGACCTAACGATCGTGAATGGAGATGCTCTACCAACCGAGCAAGCCTCACTTTTCATCAATTCGTAACTGAAAAAAGAAAGACAAAGCCAAACTTATAGGAAACTTGCCTACAAGATAAGTTAACCCAATTGATTATAGTATCTGCGCAAAAATTGACATTTCTTTCCGTAAGTTGCATGTTAATATTGGATAAAATGCAATTGCAGAAAACAATTCCTTTGATCATCGTTAGTGTCACAATCATTGCCTAGAAATATAAACCCCGATAAAAGAACTCGAATAAAATAAGACAATTCTTATATCTAAGCAATTAAATCAGTAATTATTAGTTACACTATATTTATTTAGTTGTAGCAGGTTGAGGTTTTATAAGCATTGACTCTTCAAAAGGAAAGGATAGAAGAAATTCTTTAACTTTAGCATACTAGTAATGTAAATATTTTGTTTACACTATCAAGCCATTTAGAAGGTAACCACAAATAATACTATCTCAATTACGAATGTTGACCAAGAAAATAAGAGCAATATCATACTATTAAATTATATTGATATAACAACAACAACAAACTCATTATAGTCTTATAAGTGTGGTCTGGAAAGGTTAGTGTATACACAGACCTTATCCGATCCCTACCTTATGAGAATAAATATTATTTTCGATAGACCCCGGCTTAAGGAAAGGCGACTAAATTATACTGATAATGTAAACTAATTAAATTCAATTAAAAAAGGACATTAATCTCTCTGAAGGCAATGATGGTTAACTTAGTGCGTGAAGTCTATAGAAATGACAAAATATGGGATAGAGCTTTGACTTGTGTGCTTTTTCTCGAAATCCTCTTTGCCTGTGTAACATGCATGGCATACTTATCTTTCTATTGTTGGTATCTTATAATCTTAAATCATTTTTAGATTAATTAATCACTTTTGGATTGGAGTTACAATCTTTTAACTGCTCCTTTGAAAAAAAAACATGAGAAGACAAGTGTGTGTAGAAGAATTGATTTTGATATTTTAATTTCTTGCATATAACGCGGATATACATGTGCTTTTGTATAATCCAAAGTGAATAAGTACAACAATATTTCCAAAATTCAAATGTTTTGAGACTATCTAGGACTATGTGGACAAAATATTTTCGTACGCGTTTTTATCCGGAAATTTTTTACATTAGAACAACTGAGCTTCATACTTTTCAATTTTATAGCTCATATTACAATTTACAACCAACTAGCCCAAAAATAATAGACTAAGATTCAACATCCAACTCAAATAGGTTCTCAAAATTACTATTTAATTTTTAAAAAAGATTCCTCAAATTTTTAAATTAATTTTCGAATCATTAACTGTGAATCAAATATTAATTCAACAAACCTAATTCATTTGGATGGTAAAAATTAGATTTTTAACAAGCTTAAATATGTGAGTTTAAATTTCGAATTTGATTTTGCGAGAAATTTGGAGTGAGTGTTATTTAGACTTGTTAGAGATAGTATAAGGAGGTTGTATATAAAATTTGAAGTCATTTAATGGAGAATTGGACTGCTTTTGAACGAGAATTGCAACTGAAAATCGTGGAAGAAGTTCGTCTATAAATGCTCGTTTAAATGTGTATAAAAGTGTATAATAGTGTATAAGGTGTGTTTCTACACTCATATACACTATTATACAAGATTATACATAATTATACAAAAAACTGACTTCGTCTTCTTCCTTGCATCTTTTCTGAAATTTAACTCAAATCTACTCCAAATCACTTCAAATTTAAATTTTGAACTTCTTTTGATATTTTCAATCAATTGGAACAACACCCAATCCAAACAACTGACAAATTCAAAAAAAAAAACATTTTCAAAAGCAAAGCCTTGAATGGTCTTCAATGGTGGACTTCTACTCTTCAATTTTCTTACATTGCAAGCAGGTGACACATGAGGAGAACTAGAAAGTACACGACCCTTGAAGCATATGTAGAAGACGTGAGAAGAAGAGAGAGTGAAAGCAATGGTTGTGAGAACAAAGAATTAACTCCATAGCTTTTAGAAGCAATAGTTGTAAGAACACAGATTTTGAATTTGCAAGTGCTTTCAAAATATGTACAATATGGGCTAGATGAGGTAAAACTTAAAAATATGAGTCATTTTTTGTTATGGTGTGAAGTCATATGTATTTTCTTGTAATTCTTTCTTTTTATCCCTTATTTTTTATTTTCTTTTTGAAGGTAAGAATGATTAACGATAATGGAATCTTTCACTTCTTAGATACACGATAATATAATTAAACCATTATATTAAAATTCAGGTCATTTTTATGCAGGAGTCATGCTAACTTTTTATATTATTTTCTAATTTTATCGAATATCTCTGAAGGGAGACAATTCACTATTATTATTTATTTATTTATTTATTTATCTATCTATTTAATTATTTATTTATCTTTGAGAGCATAGTGTAAAGAGTTAATCCTCTTTAAGAGACACTTAACATTCTTGTTTTATTTTATATTTATTACTCTTGAGCGTGATATATATATATATATATATATATATATATATATATATATATGAATACGTATACATCTGTATTGTCAAATTTCTTTGGGTTTTAGATATTATTTTTTGAGCGGTAAAAGTTGTGTCACTTCATATACTTTAAGCTCAGGAAAGTATATAATTGGAAGAATTTGAATTAGAAGATCCAGAAACCCGTTTTACTACAGAAAATTAATTAAACAAGGTTTAGGTAGATATATTCGGATGAGGCAATTTTTATTTTATTTTTTTGATAAAAAAGAAGTAAATTATATGCTAGTAATAGGTTCAAACATTCCTCCGTGGCTTCTATAGACCTAAATTGAAGACTATACTTCAAATGTTGCACTTACCAAAGTAATTTAGTAATCGAGATATTGAAAGGATATATTTGCACGAAAAGCTTTCAGAAAATCCCTTTGTTTTCCAGCTTTTTGTTATTCCCATTGAAAATCATATATACATGGGTGTGGGCAGGGTACAAAAATTTAAGTAATTTTGTTATACAGTCAACCCTCTATATAACAGTCTCGTTTGTTTCGATATTTTTTGGCTTTTATAGTGAATAGCTGTTATACACCTATAACAACATTTGACGTTTAAATATTTTTTGGCTGTTATAGATAAAAATTATCCAAAAATGAATTATTTTTCCTTTTTAATGTTACATATAAAAATTATTCAAATTTAAAATTCAAAATATGCATATTTCACTAGTTAAATATTGAAGAAAGCTAATACATTATTAATAAATTCATAAATAAACATATAAAAATTTAAACTCTAAGGTAGACATTTTAAAGCTACCGACAAATTAAAAATGAATTCTTTTAAGATTGATTGAGAAATTTTGTAATTGTAGCTTGTTTTGTGGATTTCATTCTCTTACGAGTGATATAACGCTTGTATTGGCGAAGATTCGTGTCCAAATTTTTAGCAAAAGGTATCAATAGCTTTCTCTTAAAGACAATCTTTGAGTTTAATAATTAAATTTTTTATCTAAATATTTTTAAAAATTTGTCCAGCGGAAAAAATATCATGTGCAAATCTTCAAATCTTATATCTTATGCAAGATAGAAACTTTGTTTAAAAGAAAGGATTGTGTGCATATATTTAGAATTAGTATTAGTAATCTTAATGATTCTATATGGTTGTTATAGAGGGGTAATTTTACAAAGAGTGTTCTGTTATAAATATGGTTGTTGCTGTTATAGGTAAAAAGCTGTTATAGAGAGGTAAAATAAAACATAAAAAATCAGTTATGAGGAAAATTTGACTTTTATAGTGAATGACTGTTATATAAGGATGATGTTATAAAGAGGCCTGACTGTACTAACATTAATTTTAATCTATGACCGCAATTTATACTATTATTTCTATCAGATTACCAGTTAATGCTTATTATAAAAATTTACCTTTAATAACCTTATAGATGCAGGGCGGACTTAGTGCTGAAGTCATGAGCTTATATTAGTGAAAAATAGACTCGCCACGTGGGTCTATGAAATGGCGACACATGTCAGCAAAGTTATGAGAAAAGTGAAGAATAACATGTAAAGATGACATATAAAACACTCTCGGGACCGAGCATACTTGTACCGTACCTGTTAGTTTCGGAACTGACCATCATAGAATAGCTCTAGATCAGTTAAGGGAGAATAGCTCATAATTACAAATGAGGAAATAATCAATTAATCGCGGATTACATGGGATTTACCATCATTATACCATCAGTTACAAATCAATTATATAACGTACAATAAATGCAATAAATGGTTGTAACAGTCAGAACAAGGCAATCAATTACGAGATTGACTCAACAGGTACGGGATTGACTCAACAGGCACGAGAATGACTCAACAGGCACATGATTGACTCAACAGGCACGGGATTGACTCATCAGTTATGGAATTAACTCATCTATTACGAAATTCCATCATTTACACAGCTGTTACAAGTCTTCCAAAAGTAACAAATGGATTGAGTAAATGCCAGTAATGAACCCATAATTCAAGGAGAATGGTTACTTAGATTTAGCCCTATAAATAGACACACTTTTATCACCACGAGGGGAATCTAAATTTTTTCTCTACAATTCTATACATTCAATAAGAATTACTTCTTCTCTGCTTTATTTTATTATATTATCTGTTATTGAATTTATTTTTCACTTCTCTATCATGTTGTATTAACGAAAATTTATATCTTTCGGATCGAATTGGTTGCTTGTGGCCCGTCATATAATATTTATTGATTTGACCTTAAATATCATTTTTTGGGTTAAACACTTTGGTTCCATTATCGGAAGCTCAAGCAAATTTGCTATTCATCCAAAGATATTAACAATTTTTGTTAATATTCGCTTGTTTTTTAGTTTAAACTTTCGTCATGGACAAAATTTGCTAATCAACACAGTTGAGTCCAACCAAATTGGAGATAGCTTTACTATGTAAAATGAAAATGGAAGAATAGCCATGATAATGATAGATCAAGGAACAGAACGAGCAGATAGAACACCTACGAAAATTTTCAACTATCCCATGAGAATGTTATACATAATCGTTACAGCATCGAGATTCAAATAGAGGAAGGCACGGAGGTTCAATCAAAAGTCAAAGATAGGTTTAAAGACCAAACGGAGGTGGTTCTTAGGTGATCTGAATCTAAACGCAGAAATCTAAAAAACAAGTTCGAGCAAAGAGATACAGAATTTCCTTCACGTGCTGAAAAAGATCCGGACCTTCCCGAACAGGTAAGGAATCACCTTTCTAAATTGCAAAATTCCACACGAGAAGAATGAAAGTTAGGAAAAGCATGGGTAAAAATACCCACGTGATTGCTTACAAAGACACCACACTTGACAACTAGAAAAGAAAAGATAGGCACGAGATAGATAATTAAAGACCACGAGGAAGGAAGGTTCATTAATAGTCACGCACAATTAGACAAATATTTTTGGAAATAATTATTGAACCGAAAGAATAAGAAGTCACGAAGTCAAATGCCGAAGAACTAAAAACTATCATTGACTTCTTAAATAGGAAGGTTTACATTGGTCGAGACTCGACACTGAATTTAAAGTAATGGCTTGTATGCTCAATATTGACCCCCGCTATAATCCAGCCAAGCAAAAGAAAAAAAATCTGAGTCAAATAATAAAAGATAAAGTTACAAAACTTCGAAAGGTCGGTTTAGTCTGTAAAGTCGAATCATCCGGACTTGCTGGCTAACATCAGCCTATCATTACTTTCAAAATTCAAAGGAGAAAGATGGTTGTTGGTACACTAAATTATCTCGGAGGTCTCGGTAAATGCAATCTTAATTCAAGAAGATAAAGGTCTTGAATTAGGTGGGGGACTCTGAGCAAAAATGTTGATTTAACGATTGATTCTTAACTCGTGATCAAATCCAAGAAAACTATGCATCCCGAGAAAACTGAGCCAGATGTTCTAGTCTCGTATCTACTGCTGATATCACACACTGCGGAAACAACTATGGGCTCTTATTGAGAGATATCATTTCCAGATCAAACAGTCTCGTGATCGAGTCATTCCTTATTTGGGCGATCCCTGATCTATCATCAATTGGAATGAAAATGAGGTAAGCTCGACTAATTTAATTTGAAATTGGCATAATAAATTCATTGACTACTTGCAGAATGAGACTTTACCCAAAGACAAGCATGCATTTCGACAACTCTGAGTCGTCCCATCCCGTATTGCCTTGTTGAAGGAGAATTATATTTAAGAATATTCAATGGTCCTAAAGCTAAAATGCAACAAGGACCCAGACAAACAAAATATATGATGCGAGAAATTTATAAAGAGAGTGGTAAAAATTACTCAGATAATGAGGCTTTAAATCGAAAACTCATCAAATCCAGTATGAATAGCTCAAATCAAGATATGACATGATCCTCAACAACATTTTGGAACATCCTTAGTTCCCGGTCAGAGTAAAAAAAAAAATATTTGATAAAAAGAGCTTCGGTACCAACTAGACCATTTGAAAGTCCATCAACATCAAAACTAGCTATCCTATCGGGGACTATTAAACTTGGGACTTTTCCAATTATGATTCCAATGTTTGAGTTCTCATATCTCAAAACTCGAACACTAGGAAAATTACTTATACTTGAAGATTAGTCAATTTGTCCTGACATTATAAGAAGTGATACAAACAATCGATTGCATGGGATATAGAATTCCTAAGAATATTTCGACATTATTTACCACCATCTCAACTCAGTTAGTTATCTTGCTCATATCAAGCATAAACACTTCAAACAGTGTTGAATCAGTTCTTCAAAAATACATATACTACACGTACACAAAAAGGATCGAGAAATCCATGTTAGAGTCAAGAATCCCACGAAAAAAATGAGAGTTTTATTTTCAAGTCAAGATAAATAGACGCAAATATGCCACCAGAATAAAGTTCACTTTGAACAAATATGTGGCTTATATTTGGTCCAATAACGACTATTCAAGTTAAATATATAAGTCTTTCTTAATGGCTGATTGTATTATGACTCAGATCGATTATCCCGTATATATTAATAAAAATCTCAAATATTATTTCCGACATGTGTCCCTCTTTATTTGGAAGTATGTTCATATATTCCAATTCGGATTCAAAATCCAATCAGATTAAATGTCTCTTCATGACAAATCTACTAAGATATATATTTATTTGGGATCAATATTCCCTCAGACTCAATGTCTTACCGGGATCAGTACTCCCGTAAATTCTACTGGGATTAATACTCCCCCAGACTAAAAGTCTACTCGGATCAATCGATCATATTTTACGCCTGAGTGAAAAGGAGACGTCCTTTTCATAGCGTTTAAAATATATAAAAGGGCCCTCTTTTATTTAAAAGTTAGACACCCAAATGTGCAACTTTTAGACATCACACATGAAATGATGCCTCCAAATATATATATATTTCAAGTCTATAGGACTAAATATGAGCACTCAAATAAATTCATATAGTGCCAAGAAAAGTTAGTACGCGAATAAATTCCCTACAGTACCAAATAATATCTAGACAAGCGTGATTATAGTACTTATATTTGCAATACTTATATCTTTCTCAAATCAAATAATTCTCTCTATCATTCGCCATGATAATGAAAATATCATCTAGCTTGGAGATGAAACTGAGTAGGCTGGGGATTAGTTCGGGGATTACTCTGACTATTCTCAGAGAGCTCTTTTCTCCCCTTGTAAAATATTTTATTTGGAAGACGTGCAAGGACACTCTCCAGAATCAATACTCGTAGTACTCTTCTTCTAAAGTCAACCAATCAAATGGCTAACGGCCGAATGTCCCGATCATAAAGTTAACCAAATGCATTAATTTCTGAACTTTATCAAAATTAGAAGTACAAATTTTCTGGTTATTAACATCCCCGGTCTTTAAGGCTGTGAGGTTATAAAAGTTCTGTGTACAACTAAAAATCTAAGTGTCAAAACTCAAAGATTAAAACTTCTGGATGAACGTTAAAAATTCAAGATCAAGCTTTCTGTGTAGTGATACTTTTTCAGCACCAACTGATGATTGAAGAAAGAAAAATAAGTGACGGAGTTGTCATCTGAATTCCTAAGTTCTGCACTCTTTTTTTCTTCGTCCGATTTTTGTCCCTATTGGATTTTTCCGGCAAGGATTTTAATGAGGCAGAGGCAAGGGTGAAAAAGATGAAAATCTTCCACTTCCCGGTCACATCATAGTGAGTAATCGGAAAGTTGGGGGACTATCTGTATTAGTAAAAAATAGATTCGCCACGTGAGTCTATGAAATGGACACATGTCAACAAAGTTATGAGAAAAGTGAATAATGACATGTAAAGATGACATGTGAAACACACTTGGGATTGAGCATACTCGTGTCTTTCCTGTTAGTCTCGGAACTGACCATCATAAAATAGCTCTGGATAAGTTAAGGGAGAATAGCTCATAATTACAAATGAGGAAAGAATAAATTAATCGCGGATTACATGGGATTTACCATCATTATACCATCAATTACAAATCAATTATGTAACGTCCAGTAAATGCAACAAAAGGTTGTAACGGTCAGAACAAGGCAATCAATTACGAGATTAACTCAACATGTACGGGATTGACTCAACAGGCACGAGAATGACTCAACAGGCACGAGATTGACTCAACATGCACGAGATTGACTCATCAGTTACGAAATTAACTCATCAATTATGGAATTAACTCATCAGTTACAGAATTAACTCATCAGTTATGGAATTAACTCTTCTCTGCTTTAGTTTATTATATTATCTATCATTGGATTTACTTTTCACTTCTCTATCAGATCGAATATTAAAAAAAAAATTGTGTTCATATAAAAAAATTATAAAATTCGTTGTATTAAGAAAAATTATATCTTTCAGATCGAATATGTTGTTTATGGTCATATAAAATTTATTGCTTTGACCTTAAATATTATTTTTTGGGTTAAACAAGGCTCATACGAACGAATAGCTTTAGTTTGAACTCTATATATATGTGCAAAAAATTCATTAAATATGTACAAATAATATATTTCAGCTCAATCAAATGGGCGGTGATATAATTTTGAACTGGAACCTTAAAGTTCAAATGTCGAATCAACCTTATACAAATAACCTAATTAGATAAATATATTTTAGTACATAGAAATTAAACTCTCGGTACAGGGTTCATAAAGTAAAAGTTACACAGTGTGTATGATATTACAAGAAAGAAATCTAAAAGTTGTTAGAAAGGGAAAATCAACAGTTTTAAAAAGTAAATTACGTGCACACTGTCCTTTTCCCTCTATTCATGACCATTCCAAGACTCTTTAAAAAGAGCTAGCTCCTCCCATGGCTACCACACTATCCATTCAAACTTCACTTCTCTCATCAATCTCCCAAAATAAAAATAAAAATCCTCAGTATCAAAAAATGTCTTCTTCTTCCACTCCTTCATCGGAAAATATTAACCAATTACCATTTGGTATGTTTGAACCAATCCGTACACCAACAGGCTATTCTTGGTTACAGCGTAACACAGCCATATGTCAGCCTAGCGAAAAGCGCGGCCGCCGTAAGCAAGCTGAGCCGGGGAGGTTCCTCGGTGTCAGACGGCGGCCGTGGGGTCGCTACGCGGCCGAAATCCGTGACCCCACCACCAAAGAAAGACACTGGCTTGGCACTTTTGATACTGCTCAAGAAGCTGCTCTTGCTTATGATAGAGCTGCACTTTCTATGAAAGGCACTCAAGCAAGAACCAACTTTATCTACACTTGTGATAATAATAATAATAGTTTCCCTTCTCTCATTTCTCCTTTTGATAATGTCCAAAATTTCTTGCAACCAAATTCACACTTCAACTTCAAGAATGCCACTACTCAAAATAACAACAAGAATGTCATAACCACTACTACTTCTGATAATGAGACTAGTAATAATTCTCATGAGTCATATTCTTCATATGGTTCATCACCTAATGAAAACAACAGTTTCTTTTTAAGTCCTAGTCATGAAAATTCAGGATATTTAGATTGCATAGTTCCTGATAGCTGTTTGAAACCACCACCTTCTTCTACTCCTCAGAGCAAAATGATCACAAAAAATTCCCAAGAAAATAGTAACATTGATCATCATCAAAATTACATGACTACTTTTTCAGAAAACCCTTCAAATTTTTCATTCAATAGTGGTTTTTGGGATGGTGATGATCAAGAAAAGTACACGTCGTCGTGGGAGAATTCTTGTGAGCTTTCAGCTATGATGATGAACAACAATATCATGAGCAGCAGTAGTGAAATTAATGGTAATAATATTAATGAAATGGTGGATGTGGGGAATTGCTATTATCCAAGTATGGAGATTGATCATGATAATATGATGGTGCAGCCTTCTGAAATTACTACTAATACTACTACTACTACCTCTTCTGTTTTTCAACCTTTTGGTGATGTTGAATTTGGATACTCTCTCTTTTGATATTTTCAGCTTAATTCCTCTATAGTTATTATTGCCTTTGAAACAATGTAATACTACCATCTATGTACTTTTTTTGCCACCCTAATTAATTTTCCTTTGCCACCCTTATTAATTCGTCTCCTCCTTTTTGTTTCCTATTGCTACGAGTTTTTCAGTGTCTCCTCATAAGTATTAGGGTTGCTCAGTACAAGACATAATAACAAGTCATATCTAAGTGTTACGTACATGGATTTTGTTTGGACATTCTTATATATATGTGTGCGTTACACTCTTAGTCAATATATCTTTCATGTTTTGAAAAGTGATTAAAAGCGCAAGAGATTATTTGAAGTCCAAAAACCATTTCGATAATGTGTAGCTTTTAATTAGTTTGTAGCTTCAGAAACAAATATCATGTTCGTTAACTAGCTTATTATTTTCACTATTATGATTACTCCAGCTAATTAAGTCGCTTCAAATCAAAAACTTTAATTAGAAGCATTATATTATAGAAATATAAATGCTAAATATATCATACCGACAGTGTATTAGGCCATACTGACTAATGAGTAAGTATTATTTAGAGAAAAACAAATTGAGTTTTATATAGTGGAAGCGAAAAAACAAATTAAATTTACGTACAATATCATGAATTTTAACTTGTGATAGTAAGTAAGTTACTATTTTTTTCGGACTTTTAAAATACTTATCAAAAACTTTACTTATAATTATCTAATAAGTGACGTGATTGCATATAAATTCTTAGCAAGATAACATCATCATTGTGATGGCCCAAAAGGTCATCACTTGTTTTAGAAATAAATTATGTGTTCGAGGCCTTAAAAACCTCTTTTTGTCTTACCTCGATTTGCGTACGCAGTCTGGGCGTGTATCCGGAAAGCCATTATGTGAAAATCTGTGAAAAATAATAAATTTTGCTTTTAAAATAAATTTAAGTTGACTTTGGTCAACATTCTTGGTAAACGGACCTCGGACCCGTGATCTGACAGTCTCATAAGGTCCGTAGTAAAATTTGGGACTTGGACATATGCCTGGAATCGAATTCCGAGGTCCCAAGCCCGAGATATGAATTTTTAAAGAAAATTATTTTCTGGAATATATAAGAGTTTTTGGAAATGAAAGATGTTTGAAATTGATGGTATCGGGCCCGTATTTTGGTATCGGAGCCCGGTACAAGTTGAAATAATAATTAGGTTGAATCTGTAAAATTTGGTAAAGATCGGAATTGGTTTGGCATAAAACGGACTTAAAGTAGAGAAATTGGAAATTTTGGTGTTCTTGAATGATTTCATGAAATTGGGATTTAATTCATAGTTGTTGATGTTATTTTGATGATTTGATTGCACGAGCAAGTCCGTATGATGTTTTTAGGTTGGTGTGCATGTTTGGTTTGGAGCCCCGAGGGCTCGGGTGAGTTTTGGATAGGCCACAGAGTAGAATTGAACTTAGGAAGTTGCAGGTTTTCAGCCGGTATGTGTTGCAGGCCCTGTTCTCGCAATTGCGAGCCTATCAGGCTTGGGAATTGCGAGGGTCAGGTCGCAATTGCGAAGTATGCCCTGGCCAGCCTTTCTCGCAACTGCGAGCATTTCTTCGCAAATACGAATAGCCCAGAAATCCCCAGCTGTCGTAAATGCGACGCTCCCTTTGCAAATGCGAGTTCGCAATTGCGAACATCTGATCGCAAATGCGATGATAGCAGGTCCTGAAGGGTTTGCGAACCCTGGTCACAATTGCGACATCTGCAATCTGCTAAATCATAACTTAGACGCATTTTCAGCCATTTTTCAAACCTTTTCAAAACCTAAACACCTTTGGGCGATTTTTCAAAGACAAGTACTCTTCCAAATCGATTGTAAGTCATTTCTAACTCGTTTTCATTAATCTGTAATATCTTTTCACATGATTTCAACTCAAAATCAAGGGTTTTCATGGGGGAAATTTGGTGTTTTGGGTAGAACTTAGGTTTTTCAAATTTTGGGGATTTGGACCTCAATTTGAGGTCCGATTCCAAAACAAATTATATATTTGGGTTCGTGGGTGAATGGGTAATCGGGTTTTGGTTCGAACCTCGGGTTTTGACCATATGGGCCCGGGGTCGATTTTTGACTTTTTGGGTAAATCATTGGAAAACTTATTTTCATGCATTGAATTCATTTAGCATTTATTGATATAGTTAAGTAACTTGTGGCTAGATACAAACGAATTGGTGGTGGAAACGAGAGGTAAAGCGGTAGTTGAGGCTTGAATTGTGTTCGTGACATCGAGGTAAGTGTTGAGTCTAACCTTAGCTTGAGGGATTAGGAGTTGTGTCTTATTTGCTATGTGTTAATTGCGGAGTATGATGTATAGGCATGGTGATGAGTATCTTTACGTCGGTGTCAAGCATGCCCGTGGGTCTAGTGTTGTAATTGTTGTGACTCCATTGAGATTTATTCATGCTTAATATGTTGATTATCATTGTTGGTCCCCTTTCCGGAATGTTATTGTTTATGATATTGTCTCCCTTGCCGGGATGTTATTATTTATGATATTGTCTTCCTTGCCGGGATATTGTTGTTATACTCTTGTTCCCTTGCCAGGATTCTTTTGTGATTGATGTCGATTTGTAAATTGAATCGGGTTGCACGCCTGCAACAAGATATATGAAATGGGAGCGGGTGGCACGCCGCCACAGTGATATTTGAAATGGGATCAAGTTGCACGCCTGCAACGAGATATATGAAATGGGACCAGGTTGCACGCCTGCAATAAGATATATGAAATGGGATCGGGTGGCACGCCGCCACAGTAATATTTGAAATGGGATCGGGTTGCACGCCTGCAAAAAGAAAGAGATGAAAGTGAATACTGTGTTTGTTCTTCTTGTTCTTGTTAGCAATTGAATTTTGGTTTCTTTACATTCCTCTTTGGTATTCTGTTGTTATCTGATACTCCACGCAGCATGCTTTCCCCCTCCCATCTTTAATTGTAAATATCTGCTTTTATTTTTCTGTTGTATATGAGATAACTGCACAAGTTTATTTGGTAGTCTGGTCCTAGCCTCGTCACTAATTCGCCGAGGTTAGGTTAGTCACTTACCAACACATGGGGTCGGTTGTGCTGATACTACACTCTGCACTGTGTGCAGATCCTGGAGCTGTAGCTTTTGGACCACAGTTAGGGTGTTGTCTTCAGTCCATTCAGGCGACCCGAGGTAGTCCTGCAGGCGTCCGCATGCCTTAGTGTCTCCTCCTATCATTTCCTTTCTGTTTTACTTATTCAGAGACAAATTCGTGTATTTCTATTCAGACTTTATTTGTAATATTCATAGATGGTCCGTGACATTGTGACCAAATTCTGGGTAGAGTTGTACTTAGACTTCCGCAATTTGTATTTAGTTTAAATTATCACCTTTCGTCTTCCGCACTGTTTTGTTATTATCATTGCCGCTGTTTTTTTGTTATGTTGTTTGGAATTACTAAGGGATTAAAATGAAAATGGTTAAAAATTAAAATAATTGGCTTGCCTGGCTTTCATTAGTATGCGTCATTACAATTCTCGAGAGTGAAAATACGGATTGTGACAATCACGTAAGCCCTAGCCTTAGAAATGTTGAAGTTTCTCCACTTCATGCACTCTCCCTTTCGAAACATTAGGTCACTTCAGTAGTACTACTTGTCTCGGCAACAGTGACTTTTTCTGCATAATAGGGAAAGGAAGAAAGGAAAATTTAGAGGAGAGTGTGTTATGTTATATCTAAAGGTAATCCTACACGTTGCGAATCCGAATGTAATCAAGTTTTAATATAGGTACCGGATACTGAATAAGAAATAAAAAAAGAGCTTCTCCATTTCGTATGGTCTCCTATGTTAGGTATCTAATTTTTTGTTTTGTTTTAGGTGGTTGTTGATGCTTTTCTTCCCCAATAACAATAACAACAATAACCAACAAATACAGTACAATCCCACAAGCGCGAGCGATTCAACATTTTTGGTGGCCTAAAGCAAAATTTGATTATGGTCTCATATGTTAGGTATCTAATTTTTTGTTTTGTTTTAGGTGGTTGTTGATGCTTTTCTTCCCCAATAACAACAACAACAATAACCAACAAACACAGTACAATCCCACAAGGGCGAGCGGCTCAACATTGTTGGTGGCCTAAAGCAAAATTTGATGAGAGGCCTTAATTTTTTATTTGATTGAAGTGTATTTTCCTAACTTTTTTAGATGCAAAATTATTAATAATTTTCTTATAATCGAGTTATTCTAATAATTCTTTTTCAACTAATAATACTTCTAACCTGATCCATTTAGTTCCTAGTGAGACATTGTTGATCCTATATAAGATTTTGTCAATTTTAATTTGGAAAAACTTCTTTCCCCGAATGCAATTGTTATAGTAATACTTTATTCTATAAGGAATATAGGCATTGGAAAAAAAATGAAGTCTTGTTATCTTATTAAGTACATTCATTAGAGTCTTATCTTCTACTTGTAATATTTTCTTCCATGCTATATAATTTGAAAAATAAGCCTAAACTTTAATTTTGTATATGAAAAATTAATTCATAAAATTACTACTAATGAAAGATGGGGCCCCCAAAATTTGGGGTCTAAAGTCACTGTTTAGGTTGCTTTATCCTTCAGCCAACGTTGCCCACAAGTGAAATATGGAAAGGGTAATATATACGCAGACTATATCCCTATCTTAAGAAAGCAGAAAAGTTATTTTCGGTAGATCCCCGACTCAAGAAAATAAAGATTTTTATCTTCACCCATATGTGATATCCCACTGCCTAACTTTTAAATTAGCAAAACTATTGACTCAATATAAGCCCTCTTCGCATACCTGGATATTGGGTGGTATAACTTTTAAGTATTTCGGGCAATAATTCCAGATTTTACTAAAATAAGACACTTGAATTGGCTCCAAAAAAAAATACAGATTACTAAAAATAAGACACTTGGAGTGATAAAAGAAGTTCCTACACCACAAATAGAAAAGAAAGATGCTTTTAAATAGTTCCAGTACTTTCTTCCAAAGTAAACATGTTTAATTAGGAGTAACTCCGATTATGGATAAAGTACGAACATCACCCACCAACCCATAAACTAATCATCAACTATTGCACTTAGGGTAGAAAAAGACCTACAACATTTTTTAGATCATTAACCAGACCTTAGGTTGGAGAATTAGTAGATTTAGGAGAAAAGTTAAATATACAGATAAAATTTTGACCACTTGAGCCATGAGACATTTAATTCATTTTGATGAACGAGTGACTCATTTTGCTCCCTGCTTTAATTTTGTTCTAGAAATTGTAAGACAAATAAAGAAGTTAATAATAGAAGATGAAAAGGGAAACCATAACCTATAACAGCAATAAAGATTCAGTGATGAGACTAAATGTGATAGGAAAAAGAACAATTCTTAGTAAGTCAAAGTTGTCGCATGGTACTTTACTGTATTTGCTGATAAACATTACCAATTCGAACATTTTCCCATATCACAACATAAGTATCGATCAAATCCCATAATGACAATGTTCCATTCTAACTGTTTCTTCACAAGAAAGCCCTAAACAAAGAGAGGAAAAAAGAAGCCATTGGTATTAATTCCAAAGCCAAGTTTGGAGCTTGTCCCCTATTTTGAATTAAGAGGGCTAAAGAGGATAGATGGGTGAAGACAGTCAAATTTGGGAAGGACAATGGTGTAGGAGGGATATTTTTGTTCCCTAAAAGACTACAACATAAATAGCCACAACAAGGTCCAAAAATGAGGCATAGTTGCAGATTCATCTAAAATGGAAAGGGGTTTCTGTTTCTTGTTATTCAGAAACTAGCTACAAGCCCCTAGTGAGGGTAGTTGGGACCTTTGAAGGATGGTCTTCGCTTATTCAAAATGAAAAAAAAAAAAGGTGGCCTTATAGTGATTTTATGAACAACAGATGGACAGAAGTAGTGTGTGTGCTAGATCTGAATTGAAAGAACCAAGATGACTAATGAGATAAGATCCTCCTAAAAGTGACTAGCACCAAAAATAGAATGCTCGTCATGATCGTTGAGCAACAGAAAAAATGTGATCACTCAATCTTTTCTCTCAACTTGATGTGCGAGCCTCACCTCCGTGGCCTGCGCTGCTGCTGCTGCCACTGGAAGGATTAGAACTCTGTACAGACTGCTGAACACCGGAATGAGAAGCATGACCGCCCTTTGAAAACATTGAACCAACTGAACCACTTGAGGTACTCATGGAAGATATTTGGGTAGAGAAAGCATCCCTGCCAGATCCAGAAACAAGTTCAGGCCGCAAGTCTGAGGATGAGGATGATGGAGCCAAAGTACCAATAGAAGATCCCACAGGGTAAGGAGCGACAGCCATATCAGCAAGAGAAGATGCTGATGGACTATAACTCATTCCCATTGGATGGTCAAACTTGCAAGAAGGCCCAAACTTGCAGACTCCATTTTGTGCATAGTGAGAGCAAATTGGCGCACCCTAAAACAGAACAATGGAGAGGAACAAAAACAAAATGAATATTCCAAATCACTGAAGCAGTGAATCACTCAAACTTCAGAACTCACTTGTTTCAAACACTAACAAATTTCAGCAACGTGTTTAATAGGAGAGGTAAAGCAAAACAAACTTTTGTTCCTAGCAAGTTCAATTAGCAAAGAAACTCAAATAGAAAAATATGCCACTAGCACTTCACGGAAGGGACGACTAATAGCTGATGGCTTGTATATGAAGGCTGGGATGCATCTCATTTCAAGAATACACCTATATAAGAATCAACAGGATTGCTTCCCGCAACTAAAACCAGCTATATCAGTGTATCATGTATATCTAATGGATGCATAAAAAGCAAAGATATTATTATGGAGTATGGCATTATATTTTTTTGACTGATTGTTCCACAACCGAGTCCAAATCGGTACTCAAATTCCCAAAATACACTCTTAAAGTGTAATAAAAAAGCCCCAAATTTCACTTTGAAATTCCATGTTTTAGGTGTAGAAAGTATGGCATTATAAGATCACAAAATATGGGTTTTTTGTGATAATAAATAAATCCACGAAGGCCAGCTGGCACACAATTTGAAACTCAGTGGATAATACGCCCTCCCCGCTACCCTTCTCCACTTAAATACCAGGCTTTTGGTTTGCAACAGGGTTCAAACTCATGATGTCCACTAATCCACACATCCTGATTGCACCACTTACCACAAAATATGCCTTTTTTTTACTCTTCAATAAGATGCACTATAGTTCAGCAATTCTTTTTGGGACAAGTTAAGAAAAGTTCCGCAATTCCAGGAAGAGTAGGTAAGGAAGGTATTTCACCATCTAGCAAGCACCAGGCGCAAAAGTGTAATCTTTTATACTACCTGTACCTCAACAATTTGAAAATTCACGATGTTTACCGAGCCCCTGAAACTACATATGAGGTTACCCATTTATATGCCCCAGTTGATGTTTAGAGAATAGCAGAAAGATACCAAGGGGGAATTAGGGGTGTTCATCAGTCGGTTAGGTATGGTTTTGAAAAATTTCAGTCCAGTATTTGTAGTTTCTCCTACAAGAATAGGTCAATGAATCTGATATCCAAAATATATTTGTCCATCTGCGAACATTCTATCAAATTTTTTTGCGAGGTAGAGACGCAAGAATATTATAAGCACTTCTCTTGTTGCTTGAAAAGTAAATTCCTCATGTACCAAGGAAAAGAAAAGTAATCATTATATAAATAATTACTGCACCACATATACCGGCCATCCTTGTTCATGGGGGGGGGGGGGGGGGTTCGTCTCTCCAAACTACTTGGTCAAGGGTTCAAGGCTGGTAAACAGTCTCAAAAAAATAATAATTACTGCACCACATATGACAAATTAATAATTCCAGAATTAATCATGACAGCCATCTCTTTAGAAACAAAAAGCAATTCAAACATACTCAGAAAGTCAAATAGCTATTGCCCAAATTCTGTATTGTCCTACCAAAAAGCATCCCTGCCCACACTTAGAGCAATAATGTAAACACATACATGCAGATACCTCCTTGCGAAAATTGTCTGACACAATAATTCAAATAGCGGATCTCATTGATACTTTTAACTTCATGGAATTTATCATCCCAATCAGTAAACTGCTTCAACCTAAATATCCTAGGCAATATAATTGTTTCTTTTCAATTTCATGCATTTATAGGAGTCTGTCTCTAAAATAGTACGGTAATGTAATTCCAGATTTGAGGGTTAGGGAAAGAAAGGTCAGATTTAACATGGAGAATGCTTTAGCAACAAAGTTTAGAAACATTTAAGTGCTGACCAATATGTAGAATTTCAATTTAAAATTTGCATGCATAGATTCTCACCGGACGAAGAGGGAGGCCCATAGCACTGAGGATAAAACTTGTTTTAGGTCCACTCCACTCAGGCGGATGATGGTATCTACAAGAAGATCCATATTTACAGTCCCCATACTTCATGTAATATTGACATTCTGGTTGTCCAGGCCTTTCTGGAAATGCATGCTCCTTCTGGCTGCTGCTTGAAGGACCGGAAGCAGAAGCAACAGATAAATATGGTCCCATGTAGGCAGGTGCTGAAGGAGATAGTTGAGAAAGCCCATAAATAGGGCCAGCAGCAGGTGGAGGCTGAGTACTTGGGGAGGGAGCTGGACTAGCAGGTGCCTGTAGCGCATAATTTAAACTCAGCAGATAGTCAGTGCATCCAAAAAAATTGTATATATCAACAGCTGAAAGAAGCATCTATGGTGTACCTACCGGATACGGACTCCAACCTGGTAGAGGAACCATCCCTGGGGGAAGAAGCATAGAACCATAAGTCCCAGGGATATATGAACCAGGAAGTAGAGTAGGTCTAGCAACTGGCCAGTTGCCAGAAACTACCCCGTACTGTTGAGCTGATTGAACAGAAGGAGACTGCACCGTTGGATAAATGTGCGGTGCAGGAACAGCAGCTGGCACAGCCAGAGGTCCAGGTCCAGCTGGTGGTGCTGGCACTTGCGCTCCAGCAGGATGTGGATGATGAAATTTACAAGTGACGCCAAATTTACACTGCCCTGTTTTCACATAATATGAGCATTCCTTTTCACCCTGTGACAGGAACTTTATGAGCCAACTCAGAAGGATTCAACCATACTTAAAAACTTTTCAAGCAGTAAGACAAAAGAGAAAGAAAAGAAAACACAAGGACTGGAACCAAAAGAAAATAAGCTCAGATGAAGACTGATTGAAAATAAAAAGAAGGCAGACCGGACGCAGCGGGTATCCATAAATGTTAACTGTCACCGGTGCTGGAGATCCACCTCCCTGTCTTGGGTGATGGTATTTGCATGAAGCGCCAAATTTACACATACCTGTCCTCATATAGTACTGCAAATCAGAATCAGAAACAACTAATTATTGCAGTGAAAAGTGCAGTTTTATATATCAACTTATCCAAAAAAGAAGTCGCCAGAAAAACAGGACAAGTTAACCAGTCACTTTTTGCTGAGCAACTGTTTTCATAGTTAACAATCAACAGGTATATCATATTTCTAAGCAATCGTTTGACAGTGGTTGTCATTTGACCACATATTAAGCACTTCTTTCGATGATTTACTAAAAAGTAGGAAGATGAGCTCCTTCAACATGGGAGACAAATCATATGAAGCTGAATCCACCAAATGCAGTTGACTACGCAAAATTGGAAGAAAATAATTTGGTGCTCAATTCCAAAGCTATCTAATCAACAACAAATAGCAATCTTTTCTAAGATATAATTCATAAATTAGCAGATAAAATATGCAAAGGAAAACATCTTCAGCAACAAGCATGAACCAAAGTGGTAACAATGATTAGTGCATAAAAGAGAAAACAAACTCATGAGAGACCACACAAGAGTTCCAAAGCGGACGAGAAACAAACGAGCTTTTCTTAAAACCAAATAACTGATAAAGGCCAGAACTTCATACATTTTCTTTTGATAAGATAAATAATTTTATTAATGCTGGGCATATCCGCCTATACAGGAAATATACCAAAAGTAGAGAAACCTACGCCAAAATATGGTTCTACAAAAGTCACACCCTCATCTATACAAACAACCAGAACTTCATACATAATCAAGAGTTGTAATCAATAGGAAACACAAACAGAAAGTGTGTATGACATAGAATCAAGTAAGGAGATTACAATATAAAAGTATAAAACAAAATGGATTTTCATGTCAAGGATAGAAAAGCCTTGCTCCTCAGACTAAACAAAGATATGAATCATATGGAGCTGGTATATAGTGGAAGAACATTTTCCTACAGAAGCATTATCAATACTCCAATGATGAGAAGACTAAACCCAGTTACTCAAACTAAATTTTCTGAACAGTCACTGAATTGAACATTGAATTCCAAAATGGAAAAAGAAATGAAAATTGAAGCATGATTTACTAGCACAAATAAGCAACGCAGATTATTAAAAAAAAAAAAAAAAAAGGAAAGCCCGGTGCACGAAGCAACCCACATTCACGCAGGGTCCGGGGAAGGTCGCACCCCAAGGGGTGTGACGTAGGCATCCTATCCTAAAGCAAGCATCAGTGCCTGATTCTACAGCTCAAACCCGTAACCTGATGCAACCAATGCAGAACGCAATCCCTAAAATTAAACCTTATAGCATTATCAGAAGTTCTAAAAGAAAAGGTGATCACCAAGAAAAAAATGTTCCAGCTACAGAGACAATAAAGCAATTTGTAATACAGATGATTCAATCAAGCATATTTTTCCAACATCAGGAAATGTTTCTTAAAAATGTACCATTATGGAGAACAATAAAAGCACTTGCACAGCTAGGACAAAAGACATCATCAATAAAATGATCAACAGAAGCGTCAAAATGTGGTCAAATAATTGGAATTTATATGGAAAATTGAGGATAGTTCAAAATTGCCGACCCTAGCATGTATGTTTTGTAATGTAAAACATTTATCAGATATAGAAATTTTTTAATTCAGTTGAATTCACAAACATGGTAATGGAAAGTTTCCAGAATAAGGAACAAAAGGACGAATTCATGTCTAAAAGGAAAAAGAAGTTCATGCACTTATCAGACAGCAAAAAGACGAATATCATCACAGAGCAGAATCTAGCAAATTAGATCTTTCCAGTATGCATCTGAGAGATAACATGGCAAGTCTAGGAGGATCTTAAATACTACACCAGATTGAAGAGAAACATAAGCTTCCATTTAGCACATCAGAGATCCGAAAGAAGGAAAAGGACGAATCATGATCAACAAAATGGGAGCTCAACTGTAAAGAATCAACAGCAAGCAGACGAAGTGATTGTACTAACTAGATGGAAGCTCACATAGTACATGATCAACAGCAAGCAGACGAATTGATTGTACTAACAAGATGGGATATCAATGTAGTACAGAATCAACAGCAAGCAGACGAATTGATTAACTAAAGAGAGAGCCAAATCCAGAAACCACACATTCCTCCAAAAATTGATCATCATTCAATAGAACACCCCACATTCTAAAGCTGATAGCATTGCATGTAACGAAAAAAACTAACCTGGCAAACACGTGGTCCAACCCTTTCTGGGTATTCTCCTCCGGTAGCTCTCATCGCTCCCAAGACCTGTCCTCAGTTCACACAATCAATGCATGTCAAAATTCCCAATCTTGGCAACAGATTAAACGAAGAGTTAAAAAAAACCCAAAAGTAACAAAAGAAAAATCTATTAAACTATGATCACTAGAGACAGATCGAGGATCTTAAGTTAGTTTACCCCACAACACCATTGCACCCACTACTTAGTGTAAATATACACTTTTAGGCAATGCTAATCAAGATTTTTAACAACATGCTTCACAAATGTCCAAAAAAAAAGATCAAAACTTTAAACATCTAGAATCAGAAATTTGAGACACCCAAAAGAGAAAACCCATTAAATCAGAAGATCAACCCCAAATTGGACACATAAAAATCAATGATCAAGCATATCAACCCTAAAGATTCAATCTTTTTACCTAAAAAAGTTTTTTTTAAATGTAAATTTACCGAATTACGGTCACGGGGATGATTGAACCGACACCTAGCACCATAACCACAAAAGCCCGTACGCAAGTAATAGATACAATCAGGCTCATTAGGCCTTTCTGGGTACGATTCTGGACCAGTATTCAGTGACAACTGCCACATAGGCTCTGTAAAAAAATATCCCACATTACACAAAATTTAAGTGAAATTCACATGAAATTCAAATGCAGTAAAAAAGTACTTGCCTTCGAGCCCAGTCTCACCGCCGGGAACTGTCCATTCGGAAACCGGATCCACCGGTGCACCAACCTCCATTGATTGGGTCCCACTGTACCTCTCCATTTTATCCACAAAAGCTTTACAAAATATAAATAGTAGATGTATATATATCTATGTACTAACTATACGTATATAGAAATTTGTATATTTATATATAAAATCTATGAACAGAGTGAGAAAAAAGACAGTGTGTGTGTGAGGAAGCAATGGAATGGTGATGATCGAGTGTGAGGTAGCGTGGGGGTTGGTAAGAGTGAAGGGGGGTGTGGGGTTATGGTAGGGGGTGGGTGGGAGGAAGGGGTTTGGTGGTTTTTAAGAGAGAGAAAAGTAAAGGGAGTTCTTTTAAAGTGTTCTTTTTCTTTCTTTTTTCTATTAGCACTTTCTCTCTCTATATCTCACACTCGTCAGTCACTCTCTGTGTGTGAGAGAGAGAGATATTTCAGTCTGGTCCAATAGGCTTTTTGTGTATGTATTCCCTGTTGTGATTTTCTACCGTTTGGTGGAGTGAATAAGAATAATGCTGAATATGGTGTATTAGTAATGTTGGTATTAGTTATGCTTGCATTAGTTATGCTGGTATTAGTTATGCTGACATATTTCTTATTTATTATTTGGTTTGATGTATTAAAGCATTGCACAATTTCTAAAAGAATTGCTTGTTTACAAAAATATCCTCAAAACTAGTCCATCACTCAAACTTTTTAAAAGAAACATATGTTGAGAAATATTTTTATATGAAAAAGTTTTAAAAAATTATTTGATTTGTCTACCTATATTGTAAAATAGAACTAAATATTTATTTATAAAAAAGGAAATATGTTAAGTATTAATTTATTTACTAGAGATATAATTTTATTTCTCACTATTTGAATTATTTTAAACTTGCATTAATATATAACTAGCATATTTTAATCAAGCATAAATTTTGAAGGACAATTTTCTCTTTAACTAAGCTAATACATGCAATAAAACCCTTTACATTGCTAATACCATGGTTTTCTATGCATTAGTTATGCATAGGATAATACCAAATATGATGTATAACTAATGTTTGCATAACTAATGCATAGGTTTAAAATATCTACCAAACAAGGTATTATTAATACACAAAGCTAATGCAAGCATTATTTTATCTAATGCATCCTACCAAACGACCCCTTAACTCTTAACTCTCACCACAAAAGGTTGCGGAGTTATAATTTCTTAATTAAAGATTTCGTATTCAAACTTTTGGTATTAGTTCTTTATCTTTAATTAAAAGTTTAAATTTTCGTATGAAGGATGAAGGTGAAGAGTTATTTTTAGATGAAGTCATTTTTAAAGTTGTTTGATGCGAATTCAAATTAGTCCTGACCCCAAAAAAATTATGAAATACCAAATACGAAACCAAATAAAATCTTTTTCTGTCTAAGAGGGATTGGGTGCGGTAGATGGGGTGGTAGGATAAGGGGGTGGGGATAGGTAAAGGGGTTGTCCAAGCCTGTGTGATCTTTCTCTTTTATAGTGGGGGAGAGGGGTTGAAATTTGGAATCAATGGCATTTTCTTTTTAACAAAAATAAAAAAGAAAGAAGAAAGTTTACAAAAAGAGAGAAAAATCTAACAAACAGTAACAGTACATGACACCATAAGATCACTAAGATTCGAATAATATTGTCGTCTTTTTAACTACATATTGAACTGTTATATGAGTAGGGATAGTGTTGAATGTACAACAAAATTGGACATACTTACCTTTTATTTGACTATGTGTATATATACGTATAAAACACACTTATAACATAATCAGGGCGGATGGGTGTTCACCAGAATTCTTTGGCAGAAAAATTAGGTAAAATCTATTTTTACCTTATATACTATATTCTGAATCTCCTTGACATAGCCTAAAAGCATAGCTTAGTGGTCAAAGGGGTTCAAACCCTTTGCAAAGTCATTGGTTCTATTCCTACTAGCTACAACCTTTTTAACTTTTTGTTTACCCTAAAAGTCAGATAATAATTAAACTTATAATGCGGTTTTAAGGATATGTGATTTTACCTAATAACAATTGATAAATGTAAAGATAAATGATGAAAATTGATAGTAATATAAAGCAAACCAGCGTTTGGGCACACGCTAGAATATTGTATTACTTTTTCTGAGTGAATGTAAGGTGGTTACAAAATGATTAGGGCTCTCTTTATATAGCAGACGAGTCCTAGTTATGGTACAATTCTAATTAGGGAAGTAAATACCATGATTAGCCTAAACAATCGCCCTTGATTTGATCCGTTCCGAGATCTCTGCCGTGATTTTCAACTGCTATGGATATTTCGCTTTTCCGTTACTGCGCTTTGCTCGAAGTCTGTTATAGTCGGTCTTGATCGTTGGTGGCTTCGATCTCGACAGGCACCTCGATCCTCGAATTGGCTACCTTGTCTTCGTGTTCTGGTCTGATCCATTACGAGGCTGACCCTCGATCCAATTTCGTGGTCTCAATCAAATAGCACAATCGGGTAGGCCCGGTTTTAGCCATATATAGATAAGCCCCTTGTTTCTTGGAGTGTAATAAGAAGAAACGAACTGAGCCTTCGATTTTATACCTCGATCAGTTATGACGTCACCCTTGTGACGTAAGCGATAGAAGCGACTGAAGCGTCGCGTTGGTACAGTTCCCAAGATCATTAATGAGCATTAGTTGGTGGTCGGCCACTAGTACTTGATAGCATCCTAGGAAGCTTAAATCTATTCAAGAACAATGATGAAGCTTTGGAATCTCAAAGAGGGCCTTTAACAAGATCTCAAGTTAAAAAGTTGCAAAACAAGGTTATTGGACTTCAAGAACGATCAACTAAGTTGTTAGTTGGGAGGAAGAGCTTAAGGATAAAGGATAAGAGTTATCTAGGTGTTATAATTATTTTATGGTCGTCCCATAACATATGGAAATTAGTCCCAAACCAATCTTGGATAGAATCTTGGAAATCTTGAAGGAAATTTGCAAGCAACTTGGCACCAACTTGCACTCCACATCTAGCACGACTATTGTACTATTCTTGGACATCAAGTAAGTCTTTTTTATGCTATAAAAACGTGGCTTTATGTAGGACTTTGTGGGCTGAAAATTTGGACACATTTTAGGTGCTAAATTGGTCAAACAGTGGCCTGATTTGGACCTTCTTCAGAGGATGTTTCTTGGGATCTAATCCACCTCTTATTGGACATGAATTTGGGGCATAAAATAATTAGAACACCTAGATAACTCCTATCCTTTATCCTTAAGCTCATCCTCCCAACTAACAACTTATTTGATCGTTCTTGAAGTCTAATGACCTTGTTTTGCAACTTTTTAGCTTGAGATCTTGTTAAAGGCCCTCTTTGAGATTTCAAAGCTTCATCATTGTCCTTGAATAGATTTGAGCTTCCACTGTTTGACCAATTTAGCACCTAAAATGTGTCCAAACTTGTAGCCCATGAAGTTCTACATAAAGCCACATTTTTATAGAATAAAAAGGACTTACTTGATGTCCAATAATGGTACAATAGTCGTGCTAGATGTTGAGTGCAAGTTGGTGCCAAGTTGCTTGCAAATTTCCTTCAAGATTTCCAAGATTCTATACAAGATTGGTTTGGGACTTATTTTCATATGTTATGGGATTAAATTTATTGCTTTCCTAGTTAGTTAAGGTTATGTTTTCCTTTTACTAAGATCTTTGGAATTATTTTCCAAGAATGACTTGGCTTTTGCTTCCTAGTATTTTTCTTTTTCTAAGGAAGTTGAACTTGTTGTCCAAAGTAGTTTAGGACTTTATTTCCTTATTTTTTTAGGGACAATTTCGTGACCCCCTCTCTATATAAAGGGGTGTCTTCTTTGTTTTTAGACTTAGATTATTCAGACTATTATCAATAAAAATTGTGAGATTTTTCTTGCACTCTTGTGTGTGGCTACTCTTGGATTTATTCTTCAACCTTCAAGACTCAACTTAAGGTGGTAAGATTAAACTCTTTCGAAATCTTAGATCACTTCTAGGTATTCAAGAAAGGTAATAAGTTTAGGCTTATTGTTGCTCTTGTTATTCTAAAGGGTCGGGTTTCACAATCTATCTCTTGTTTTTAATTCTCTACCAAAGGCGATTAGTTCTTTGTTGGCTAATTGTTGTTGTTAGGATTCAATTTCAAGAATAGACTTCTTGAATTCAAGAAACCCTTTCTTGAATTCAATCTATCTTTAATTTTCCATCCTTTTTCGTTTCTTTATTTTCTTTTAGCTTCCACACGTTTCTTGATTTTCTTATTTTTCTTTAGTAATTCTTGAATCCTCTATCGTGTTGTTATCAGTACCTTTGAACCGCCGCCGTGAATCCTTAAATAAGTCTTCTTCTCACTTCTTTAAGCTTTACTTTGATTTTTTTCACTAATCTTCAAAATCCTTCTAAGTTCTTCCAAGCCTTTCTGCAAATCTTCAAATTTCTTCACATCTTATCAAGTCTCTCCATCCTTGCACAGTTTCTAGGCCTCGTTACCAACCTCTTTTTTCAAAACTACAAATCTCATCTTTTTCTTTCCTTGAATCCATATAAAAATGGCAAAAATATCAAAAATCGTTCCTCAAAAGGAGAAATCTTTTTCATCGCGGTCGGCCGACGACAAGACATCGGTGGAGCCACGCATCGAGGAGTGCGTTCCCGTGGTGTGCGATCTTACTTCTGATTTCAAGGTTGAGAAACCTTCATCGGTCCCTGGCCGATGTAAACCAATTTCGAGATATATATGCTCGATAGCTGAGGGCGATCTGAAGCAGGTGAAGAAAGATTTCCATTGGGAAGGCAAAGAGGTGGTGATTCCGACCACCGAAGAGGAAATCACCACTCACGTGAAAGGTTTTTAAGTGTTTACACTTAACCTTTTACACTAGGTCCCGTCGACCCCGTTATCCTCGATTTCTGCCGCCAATACCAAATAACCCTGGGCCAGATCCATCCTTCTTTCTGGTGCATTGTCATTTTGCTTTGATTCTTCGTGAGCAAAGTCGAAGGGATGCCTTTTACCCTCGACCATCTAATTAGATTGTACATCCCCTATCTCTATCAAGGCAGATTAATAAGGCTTCAGCGTCGGGCCACCAAGGTGCTGTTCTTGAGCATAGATGAGGACAAGAACCGAGGATGGATGGGCCGGTTTGTCCGAGTGAGGACTTCCGACATAATTCCGGTCGAGAAAATGCCATTCCCCGAAGAGTGGAACATGAAGCGTAAGTACAAACCCACATATATCTTCTGTTTATCCTTTTGTTTCTTTTGCTTTTCTTATTGACATCCTTTCCTATGATGCAACAGTTTCTTGGGTGCCTGGTGCAATCCCAAACCTTGAAGGCTGGGTTCGGAAACTAGCCTCAGCCTCTTCATACGCTGAGTGCTCGTGGAGCGATTTGGCAAAAGGCCGATAGGAGGCCAAATATCACGTTAAGCTTCTTTACTCGTGTGTTGATGCTCTTCTATGAAGTGTTTCTTTTTTATTTCTACTTGATTTCCTTCCATACAAGTCTCGGAGACAATATTGTCATGAGGCTTCCGTCTAGAGAGGAAGAGGAGGCCCTGAAGCCGGCTAAGGATAAGAACAGAAAAAAGGGTCTTACCCTCTGATACTCTAAATCCCAAGAAGAGCAAGGCTCGCAAGTCGAAGAAAGATACCGCCACCCTGCTTGCAAATGTAGTTCAACAGCTACGAGATGAAGAAGAGCAGAATGAAGATGCCGCCTTCGAGCTAGTGGCTCGAAAGAGGGGCGCCGAGATCCCAAAGGCCGCTAAGCTGGTGGTGATTGAAGAGGTTTAGCCTCGGACCGGGGGGATCTCAAAAGATGGCCCGGGCAAAGTCATTGAGTCATTGGAGACTAAAGATGCCTCCCGTTGTGATGAGTAACCGGTGGACGTACCTGAAGGGGCCAGTTCTGAGGCCCTTCAAAACGAAGAGAACACCCCAAGTGACTCACTTGGGGCAATAAATGTTGACGATTCACCGCCCCTCACCACATTTTCCGAAGGGCAAATTCAGGAAGCCTAGGCCTTGGAGACCCTCGACGTGGGGCCCACGAAGGGGAGGACCTTTTCCACGATTGCTTCACGAGATTCGAAGATACTTCCGATCTGGGTGATGCATCGAGTATCTTCGATGAAGCCCATCGACTTCTGAGTCAGGTAAGCCTTTGCTCCCTTTATCATCATTGTTTTTGTCTTTATTTCCTCTTGTCTAATTTCCTTTCTTTCTTCATAGGCCTTGACGCTCCATCGAGAAGCATTTTCTAAATCTCGAGCAGAGCTTAACCGGTGTGAGGCCGATATCAAAAGGCTTACGGAGGAGAGAGATGGCCTAATACTTCTCATTGGGCAAAAAAAAGACGAGATCAAGGACCTCTGAGCTGAATTGGCAGCAACTCATAAAGGGCAAATCGACCTGATTGAGTAGGTAATGCAAATTTTTGGAAGATTGTTATGTTAATCCGGAAACGACGACTAACACTCCAATCCTGCAGGTTCAGAAAAGGGTCGAAAAGATCGAGCAGCTCCGCGAGGAGGCCAAGATAAAGGAGGCAGAGACTTTGGGATGTAAACAAAACATGGATCGCCTTGCCTCGGAGAAAGAGGCTGCTCGAGCTCAACTATCATTGGCCGAGCGTCAGCTCCAAAGTATGAAGGAGGAAAATTTGGCTCGCACCAAGAAAATCGAGGAGCTTGAGGCGGCCACCGAGCTCGCAAAGGCCACATCTGAGGTAGAAAACACAAAGGCTGGCGCGGAGGCGGTCATGGTCGTCTACCGAGCCGATGTTGAAGCTACTCACGCTCGAGCAAATAAAATCTCTAATATCGCTCAGGCCTGGGCATTTTGCGTTGCCCAACATGCCAAATGTCAGTCTCAGAGAGAAACTCTCGAGGAGATTCATGCTCGTGGGTTTGACCTTGCTACCGAGATCGAGAGTGCGAAAGTACTCGAGGCCGAAGCTAGAGCGCTACTTTCTTCTGATGATGATGAATCTGGGAGTGCAAGTGGATCCGAGAGTGGAGAAGATGAAGATGAGGCTCCCGGGGAAGATTAGGCACTTAGAATTTTTTTTTCCTTTTTGAATTTTTTGTGTAGGACTCTGAGTGGTCTTTGTAAATATTTTTTGCATATATGAAAGATCCATTTTCTTTCCGATTTGCCTCCAATTCCTGTTTTGTGAAAACTTTGTTTTACTTTTGCCTTATGACAATTCTAGTGTACTTTATAACTTGCGAGAATTTTGACTCACTTTGTTGTCTTGTGAAAATTTTGTCGAAGTCAGATTAGTATAGTCTCTATAATCGAGTGAGTACTTGCTCGAACTCGGAGTAGAAAAAACCCTTAGGTTCCGGTTGAGCGAAGGTGAATCCCCGAACTCAACAAAATAATGTCCCTTAGGCTCTTGAATCGCGCCGATATGGCCTTTAAAAGAGTGGCTTTTCCCTCTTTTTCGGCTTAAAAGTTTAATCATATAAAAAAAATTATGCCTTAGCACGAGATAAATCTGTACCCATTAGGATTCAGTATTATCGAAAATTTTTGTTATGCCTTAGAATAAGTTTGTTTCGATAGTTCGAACAATTTGGTACCTCTTAAGGTTTTTGAGGGTTGTTGTTATTGAAACTCTATGTAAATTTTCCTAGGGTAGCCCTTTTTTAACCAGTTTTATAAAAATATTTGAAGGTTTGTTTGATTACGGAATTCGGACGTCTCCGAATCGTGTTAGTTTGGTTGTAGCCTTTAACTTGAGATTTGTCCTTTGGGCTTGTTTCTCAATTATACTTCGAACTTGTTCGAAGTGTCAGTCCCCGAGTAGGGTGGCCGTGGCCTATAAAATCGAGGATTTCCTTTTCAAGGTCTTATGGTCTCGTTGTTTAATAATTCGAACATGTCGATTTTTGGATGGCAGTCCCCGAGTATAGGGTTGATAGCTCGAACTTTAGTTGTGATCGTCACTTGAGCCGGCTTTCGCAATAGATCATAAGTAAAGTAGAAATTTCACAAAGGCATAGAACCTCTAGTAAGGAAAAAAATACTTCTTTCCATAAATCCTTCATGCGTACATGTTTTGCCATCGGGGCTAGAATAATCTACAAGGACAAATTTCACTAAGGCATGGAATATCTGGTAAGGAAAAAAATACTTCTTTCCATAAATCTTTCATGCGTACATATTTTTCCATTGGGGCTCAAATAATCTACAAGGACACGGTTCATTTGACCGTTTGGCCCTTTACAAAAATTTTACCTATCAAGACTTACTGTTATGGAGTACTTTACTTGAGAACGTAACATTCGAAAGTGATTACATCTGAGGGTGATGCCTCCCAGCATTCGAGGTTGATTGTAAAGAAGCCTCGGATACTGTTGAATTGTCCCCCGGTAGCACAAATAATTATTGCCTCGTTAAAAATCTTGCTGGAAAAACCCATTTGGGACAAAAACCGATCTAAGGGAAAAAGAATGCAACACATGCTTTAAAACCTGAGGTCTTTGTGTTGAAGAATTTCTCGAAGTCTTCGATCGAACACGTGCAATAAGTTAGTATCAAATACAAATGAAAAAGGAGAAAACCACACCTTAGCAATAATATCGTTTGAGGAGTGATATGTTCCAATTATTTGGCAATTGTTCGTCGTTCATCGTGCCGAGTTTGTAAGACCCTTTTTCGATGATGTCGAGGACTTGATACGGTCCCTTCCAATTTGGACCGAGCTTTCCCTCGTTTGGGTCTCGAGTGTTGATGGTGACTTTTTTCAGAACTAAGTCCCCTATTTTGAAGTGTCGAAGATTGGCTCTTCGATTGTAATATCTTTCGATTCGTTATTTCTGGGCGGCCATTTGAACGAGGGCGGTTTCCCGTTTTTCATCTAGCAATTCAAGGCTTGTGTTCATAGCCTCGTGATCTGATTCTTTAGTTGTGTATCGAAACCTGACGTTCGGTTCCCTCACTTTTACCAGGATCAGAGCTTCGACACCATATATACTAAGGAGAACAGTGTTGTCCCCATACTAGATTTTGTCGTTGTTCGATATGCCCAGAGGACTTCGAGCAAAATTTCTCTCCATTTTCCCCTAGCATCGTTCAACCTTTTATTTAGGTTCTGAATGATGGTCTTGTTTGTTGATTCGGCTTGTCCGTCCCACTAGGATGATACAACATCGATAATATTCTTTTTATTTTGTGATCCTCGAGGAACTTCGTTATTTTGCTGCTGATAAATTGTTTTCCATTGTCGCATACTGTCTCGGCAGGTATCCCGAATCGGCATATGATGTGATCCCAAATAAAGTCTATAACTTCTTTCTCTCTGACTTTTTCGAAAGCTTGTGCTTCAACCCATTTAGAGAAATAGTCAGTCATAAATAAAATGAACTTAGCTTTACCTTGGGCCGATGACAGAAGGCCGACGATATCCATTACACATTTCATGAACGTCCATAGGGATAAGACCGAATGAAACTGCTCCCTGGACTGGTGGATCATCGGTACATGTCTTTGGCATTTGTCGTATTTTAGAACGAACTCCTTAGTATCTTTTTCCATACTTTCCCAATAATACCCTGCTCTGATGACTTTGTGAACCAGTGATTCGGCACCAGAATGGTTCCCGCAAGTGCCCTCGTAAATTTCTTGTAGACCGTAGTCGGTGTCTCCCAAATCCAAACATACTGCCAACGGCCCATCGAACATCCTCCTATACAATGTTCCATCTTCGTCCAATGTGAATCGTGTAGCTTTTGTTCGCAGAGTCCTTGATTCCTTAGGGTCCGATGTAAGCTTCCCGTTCTTTATATACTCAATGTATTTGTTCCTCCAATCCCAAGCTAGGCTTGTGGAGTTTATTTCAGCATGACCTTCTTCGACTACTGACTTTGAAAGTTGTACGATAATACCCGAGCTAATTTCATCGTCTTTGACTGACGACCCCAAATTTTCAAGGGCATCGGCCTCACTGTTTTGCTCTCGAGGTACATACTGTAGGGTCCATTCTTTGAACCAGTGTAGGGTTATCTATAATTTGTCCAAGTACCTCTGCAATCGATCCTCTCAAACCTCGAAGGTCTTGTTGACTTGGTTAATCACAAGTAGGGAATCACACTTGGCCTCGATGACCTCTGCTCCTAGACTTTTAGTAAGCTCGAGACCTGCAATCATGGACTCATACTCAACATCATTGTTAGTCAACTTAGGGGTTTTGATAGATTGTCTAATTGTATTGCCTGTGGGCAGCTTCAAAATGATTCCAAGACCAGAACCCTTCACATTTGAAGCACCATTTGTGAAAAAGGTCCATACCCCCGAAGACGTACCCGCTTTTATCAAAAGTTCCCTTTCGACCTCGGGTACGAGGGCTGGCGTGAAGTCAGCCACGGAGTCTGCTAAAATTTGAGACTTGATGGTTGTTCGGGGTTGATACTCGATATCGTACCCACTAATTTCGACGGCCCACTTGGACAGTCGACCTGAGAATTCGAGGTTGTGCAAAATGTTGTGAAGGGGGTAAGTGGTTACGACACAAATAGGGTGATATTGAAAATATGGTTTTAATTTCCTAGAGGCGTTTATTAGAGCAAGCGTTAATTTCTCTCAGTTAGGGTATCGGGTCTCGGCTTCACCTAAAGTTCAGCTAACGTAGTAAACAGGAAATTGCGTACCTTGCTCTTCTCAACTAGGACACCACTTACCGCAACTTCCGAGACTGCCAAATCTAAGTAGAGCTGCTCGTCCACTTTTAGAGTATGAAGCAATGGTGGGATCGAAATATACCGGTTTAATTCTTCTAATGCCTGGTGGCATTCCGGGGTCCAAGTGAAATTGTTCTTCTTTTTGAGAAGTGAGAAGAACCTGTGACTTCGATCCGAAGACCCCGAGATGAACCGGCCTAAGCGACTATTCACCCTATTAATCTTTGTACGACCTTAACATTGTCCACGATTGTGATGTCTTGGATTGCTTTGATTTTATCGGGGTTAATCTCTATTCCCCAATTTGACACCATAAAGCCGAGGAACTTGCCTGAACCGACCTCGAATGCACATTTCTCGGGGTTGAGCTTCATGTTTTATTTTCTCAATATGTCGAAGGTTTCCTGCAAATGTGTCAAATGGTCCTCTACGCGCAGGGACTTAAATAGCGTGTCATCAATATAAACCTCCATTGATTTACCTATTTGTTCTTCGAACATTCGGTTTACTAGGCGTTGATAAGTAGCACCAGCATTGTTTAGCTCAAACAGCATTACATTATAACAATAAGTACTGTACTTAATGATAAATGAATTCTTTCCTAATCCTCCGGGTTCATTTGTATTTGGTTGTACCCCGAGTAGGCATCAAGAAAGCTGAGGATCTCGTGGCCGGCTGTTATTCGGCAGAGGAAAAGAGTCCTTAGGGCATGCATTGTTTAAGTCTTTGTAGTCTACACACATTCTAAGTTTATTCCCCTTCTTGGGGATTACAACTACATTTGCCAACATTTGGGATATTTTACTTCTCGGATGGATCCTATTTTGAGAAGTTTGGTTACCTCGTCCTTGATGAATGCATGCTTTACCTTAGACTGTGGCCTTTTCTTTTGCTTTAACGGTCTGAACTTTGGGTCAGAACTCAATCGATGCGTGGTAATCTCTGGTGGGATTCCTGTCATGTCAAGGTGGGACCAAGAAAAATAATCCATATTTTTAATAAGGAATTTAATGAGTTTTTCCTCGAGCTCGGGAGTTAAACCCGTGCCTTGGTATACCTTTCGATCGGGCAAATGCTCGATCTGTATGACTTGTTCCAGCTCTTTGACCGTTGAATTCGTGACATCGGAATCATCGGGGATTACGAAGGTTCGAGGTATCACATAATCATCATCCTCAAGAGTTTCCTGCTGTTTCGACTTGGTCGAGGCCGGCGACTGTGGTTTCTATTTGACTTCTTGTTTTTCTTTCGATTCTGGTCCATTTGTTGTTGTTAGTGTCGATACTAGTATCACCTCATCAATTGCAAACATCTCTCTGGCTGCTGGTTGTTCGCCGTACACCATTTTGATTCCTTCCGGTGTTGGGAATTTTAAGACTTGATGAAGCGTTGAAGGTACTGCCCTCATATTATAGATCCAAGGTCTCCCGAGCAGCGTATTGTATCTCATATCACCTTCGATTACATGGAACTTTGTTTCTAGATAGTTCCAGCCACGTTTACTGGCAACATGATTTCCCCTTTGGTGGTTTCACTTGCCATGTTGAAACTGTTGAGCACTCGAGCTGCATGCACGATTTGATCTTGAAGGCTGAGTTGTTGTACGACCCTTGATTGAATAATGTTTGCCGAGCTACCTGGATCAACCAACACAGTTTAACTTGAATTTTATTCATAAGAATAGATATTACCAGTGCGTCGTTGTGAGGCTGTTCGATTCCTTCTACATCCTCATCGTTGAAAGAAAGGTATCCTCCTATAAGTAATCTCGAGTACATTTCTCCCTTGTGATTGTCACTTTGGTGTGTTTGAATATCGGGCCTTGAGGAACATAGACCCCACCAATGATCATATGAATCACGTGATGTGGTTCTTTTTGTTTGCTTTTCCTATTTGCATCCCTGGCTTTGAAGTGATTTTTAGCTCGGTCACTCAAGAACTCTCGAAGATGACCCTCGTTGAATAAACGAGCTACCTTATCCCTTAACTGTTTGCAGTCTTTGGTTCTGTGACCGTGGGTTCCATGGTACTTGCACATTTGATTTGGATTCCTTTGAGCTGGATCGGTTTGTAGGGATCTATGCCACCTAGTATCCTTGATTCGTCCAATGGCTGACAAAATACTTGAAGCATTGATGCCGAAGTTGTATTCCGATAACTATGGCACTTATTTAAGCTCGACATGTTTATCGAAGCCACTCTTACTCATGAGCCCTCGGGAATTTTGACCTCGATCATTCCTTCAATCATTTCGAACAGGATTACGTTCTCGTCCGTTATTTCTACGATATGCGCTATGGTTGGTACCGATCTCTATTCAATCGGGGCTCTCTATCGATGTCTCTTAGAATCCTTCCTTCGGATCTGTTTGGGTAAGCAGAACCGGACAAGGCACCCAACTGATCATCCTCGACTCTGATTTTTGACTGGTATCAATTATGCACATCGGCGCAGGTCACCGCTGGATATTCAATCAAATTTTGCTTTAGTTGACGTGATGCTACCGAACTTCGCTCGTTCAAACCCAGAGTAAAGGCTTGGACAGCCTAATCATCGGTAATCGGGGGTAGGTCCATGCGTTCTATCTGAAATAGAGATATAAATTACCTTAGCATTTCATTGTCCTTTTGTCTCACTTTGAAGAGGTATGACTTCCTAGTTGCGACGTTTATTGCTCCGGCATGTGCCTTTATGAACGAATCGACAAGCATGGCGAAAGAATCAATGGAATTGGGCGGCAAATTGTGGTACCATCATTGCCCCCTTCGATAAAATTTCTCCAAATTTTTTCAACATAACAGATTCAATTTCATCATCTTCTAAATCATTCCCTTTTATTGCACATGTATAATAAGTGACATGCTCATTAGGATCAGTGGTTCCATTGTACTTGGGAATGTCTGGCATGCGGAATTTCTTCGGAATGGGCTTCGGAGCCGCACTTGATGGGAAAGGCTTCTGTACGAACTTTTTCGAATCCAAATCCTTCAGAATCGGGGGTGCCTCCGGTATTTGATCAACCCGTGAGTTGTACTTTTATACCTTTTTATCATTAGCCTCAATTTTCTTTTCTCCTGATTCAATCCATTTAGTGAGCTCCTCGAGCATCTTCATGATAGCGGGGTCAGTTTCCGATCCATTATCGTTCGATTTCTCCTATATAGGTTCGAACCTATGAACAACTTCATATGATGTATCAAGTTTGTTTCTGCTTGGTGCTCGATTCTGATTTTGGAATTGCGCTATCGTAGCCTGCTGAGTTTGTAATATGTCAAATGTCATTCGAAGGCTAATCCCACCTTCTTCACCACTCTGTGCGTTCTAATCGACTGCCTGGGCATCTTTACGGATGCTATTTTCAGGGCCAGCGTCTAAATCTCCACGAATGGCGACTCGAGAACTGACATTGACTGGATTTACGGCCTATGGTACATCGGGTTGATTGGAGATACTCTGTTTCCCGTGGCAACCATGTGCTCGTTCTCGCCATGAAGACCAAGGCCGGTATCTATGTGATGGGGTACTGCTTGAGAGTTCGACATGTTGATTCCTAAAATCAAAAATACTTACGAGAACAAGCGTAAAAGCAATGTGTGTTATGAAGGTTAATATTAAGCAATCACTATTATCCTTAGCCCCACAGTGGGCACCAAACTATTTACCCTAAAAATCGGATAACAATTAATCTTATAATATGGTTTTAAGGATATGTGATTTCACCTAATACCAATTGATAAACGCAAAGATAAATGATGAGAATTGATAGTAATATAAAGAAAATCAGCATTTGGGCAGAGCCCTCGAGCTTGAATATCCTCAAGCTAGTTATGCAAGAACAACTAAAATGCAACAAGCTGATAGACAAGAGAATGTGAATTAAAGAGAGAATATTGTATTACTTTTTTTGAGTGAATGTAAGGTGGTTACAAAATGATTAGGGCTCTCTTTATATAGCAGACGAGTCCTAGTTATGGTACAATTCTAATTAGGGAAGTAAATCTCATGATTAGCCTAAACAATCGCCCTTGATTTGATCCGTTCCGAGATCTCTGCCGTGATTTTCAACTGCTATGGATATTTCGCTTTTTTGTTATTGCGCTTTGCTCGAAGTCTGTTATAGTCGGTCTCGATCGCTACTGGCCTCGATCTCGACAGGCACCTCGATCCTCGAATTAGCTACCTTGTTTTCGTGTTCTGGTCTGATCCATTACGAGGCTGACCCTTGATCCAATTCTGTGGTCTCGCTCAAATAGCACAATCGGGTAGGCCCGATTTTAACCGTATACGCTTTTTTCTTTTTTGAACCCCCTTAGCGAAAATTCTGCCTCTGCCACTAAATATAGTCAAACCTCTCTATAACGGCCTCGTTTGTTCCAAATATTTTTGGATGTTATAGTGAATTGCTGTTATAGAAAATATATATTATAACAGAATATGAAATTTGGTTGCGGAACAATTTGGCTTTTATAAAAAAGTGTTGTTATATAAGAATGATGTTATAGAGAGGTGTGACTGTATAACATATTTATATTAATATCAAGCTTATTCTAGTAAATGTAAGGAATACATGTCTATGACTCTCTATTCATCTATATATGCGTATACATATATAAAGATTCTTAATATTATACATTCATATTAACTATATATGCGTGCACATATAAAAAATTTATTATAAAAAATAAGTAAAAGTGTAGTGAATATAGATAGTAGTTTTAATTGCATCTACCAAATTAAAATTTTGGATTCATCTTTGGACGGGATGGTTGAATTAGGAAGATAGATCTATCTTCAATTTAACGCGATTTTTTAAAACTTTTGAGGTTAAGTTTTAACATTTTATTTTTGGGTTTTGGTTTTTTTCTATATTTTCAGGCGTTTAATTGTTTGTTTAACTACGCGCCAAATATATGCCTAACATGTAATTCTCTCCCTTCATATGCCTAATATATGCCAAATAATTGTTTGTTTATTTACCTTAAATAACATTTTTGCCCTTCAACTTCTTAACAAAACGCGCCAAATCCTCCTGCATGACAAAAGCTTGACGTCTTTTTTTTTTCTTCCTTTTATTTCATTGTCGTTTCCGCTCTTACTTTTCTTCTAATAACAAGTTTTTCGCTACATGTGTTGCATGTGTACGTAAAGTCAAATAGTTTATTATTTTATAAAATAATTTTAATTATATTAAATCAATGCTAATAATTATAAATGAAAAAATAAAGTAAATTATTTTTGTGAATGATCAATATGGATCATCATATCATGACTTACTTGTACGAAGAAGAATAATCAAAATTTAATTAGATATATATTATTCTTTTATTTATTTTGATTTTATGAGATAAAACATGTAATGAAGTATATCTCGTTTTTTTATAAATGATATTCTTGGTGTATATTTTTTTTATCCATTTAGATTGCTTTTTTATAATCATGACTATGACTTTCATGGTAAAATTTTTTTAGTTAAAGAAGAAATAAGAAATTTAGTAGTATAATTTCACTCCATAAAATAAGATATATAAGTACATAAGATTCTTGGCATAATGTCTTTGTAAATTGAGATTCTGACATTAGAAAAGCCTATCATCGTTTATCATCTTTCAATTTTTTTAAAAATTTACCGTTACTTTCAGCACTATCTCCCTATAAAGTATATCTATATGATCATACCTATACATTTAAAATTTTATTAACTAATCTATATCGTATATTAGATAAAATTTTTTTTTGGATAATGCATAAAATCCCCCCTGAAATATACCCAAAGTTGCTACGACACACCTTAATTTTTTCTCTATAATTCTTTGCACCTTTATTGTTGACGTGGAGAACTGCGTGAGAACACCTCCTTCAAGCGTGTGAGAACTTAAAAAAAAGGGCTCTAACATATACGAAATGTCCAGTGTCAATTCTAAAGCTGATTTTCAAGAACTCTTCATCCCCGCTTTATCACCCATATTCAAGAGCTCCAAATCTAATGTTTTGTGTCAAAATTCAACAAAAACTCGGCTAAATCCTCATCAATCAAGCTCAAATTTCAACTACAACTTCACAACAATATTATCATCCTACCCTAGTGATCAATTTGGCCAACAATCAAGAATTTTGACAAACCAATTTTTTTGTTCTTTAAGTTTTTTCAAGGTTTAACAATAGTGGATTCGATTTTTTTTTTTTCATTTTCGAATCTCATCTACAACTATGGAGTTAGAATGAATTTAGTACTTGACCTCAACTTTAAAAATTCAACGACGTCCGAATATGCTCAACACCTCTAATAATTTTTAAGTTCATATAAAAATAATTGTCCTTTTCATTTTTCTAAATACAAAATAATATTTTCATTACATTTTGAATTGAAAAGAAATTAAAATAAAAAGGAAGACAATGAAATAGATTTAAAAAAAAATACGAAATTACATGTGACAGCGTGTTTATTTCACCGCTTGACAAATGTTTGGTTCTTTATGCCATGTCAACACTTAATGTGACATTTATTCCACTTTAAAAAAGTTTAGAGGGGTAATAGACCCCCTCCGAAATAAGGTGTGTCATAGCAACTTCGGGTATAGTTCAAAAAGGATTTTATGCATTATCATTTTTTTTTTAATGAAAACTTGTGTAATTTTAACGTAAGACTTTCTAGGGTAAGTGATTTCACTTTACTAACAAGCAAATTACATCTGAAAAACACGAAAATCTTTATCTTTAGTTATAAAATTATCTATTATATTAATTTAGTACGTCAGTTTATTTTTTTAAAAGAATGACATGTTTAAATAATATTGGTTGTATTTCTAGAATCGTGTGTACTAAGTGGGCATTTGGACATAAGAATTGTAAAATTCAAACTTTTGTTTCCAAGTGAAAATGATATTTGAAAATTAGAGTTGTGTTTGGACATGAATATAATTTTGGGTTGTTTTTGAATTTTTGGGAGTGATATGAGTGAAAATTTTAAAAAACAGCATATTGGAGTTTTTGAAATTTTCGAAAAATTCCAAAATTCATAAAATTGAAAATTTTATTGCCATTTCGAAAATAGAATCCTGATTTTTTGTCAGTTTCTTTTGGATTTGCTGTTTTGACGCTATGGTCATTCCTGTATTCAAAGTCATGTCTTGCAATGACAAAGCCTTCTAATTTTCTGAAGAGGCACATCCCTTCAATTTGCACCCTTTCACATACTAATGAGAAAGTCTCGTGTTTTTCCTTCGTGTCTTGGCCATGAGGCAATGCTGATCTTGCCAATGAATAAGCAGAAGAGAATCCAATTTATTGCATCAACGAGAGCCATGGACTCCTTTCTTTTCTTTTTTTTAAATATAAATTCCAGGCTTCTATGATGAAAGTGAAGGACTGCGTATAGATATTCATAACACGCAGCGGAAGACAATAACAATTCTAGGCGGATCTTTTCGTGTTTAAAATTTATTTACATGTCAAAGATCGGATCTAAGACGTACCTGGTGAAGAGAGTCTCGTTTCAAAATTTTCTTCGATAGTGCGAAGACTCTATGCATACACACCGAGACCGATCATTGCTATCAACTCTTTGATTAATGAAACACGCGAACAAATTGAACGAAGAATATTGTGTTGAAATTTTCTCAAAAATCTCAACTCAAAGATAAAAGAACAAGAAACATTTTTCTTGTAATTGTATTTTTCTCTCTTGGCTTTGTATTGCACTCTCACTTTCACAAAGTGTTTTTCTTCTCAAGAAATTAATAATAGCAAATTTTTCTCCATCAACCTTTACATATCATCACCTATAAACCCTATTCCTATTTGATTGATGTAATGATTTATTGGGTAAAAGTTTATTCCAATAATAAACTTTACCTTAAATTTCCGTAGGAAAATTTCAATTCCAATCAAAAGGATTGACGGCAGGCATGGTTAGTCCTTATGGACTACTTAATCCCATTTCAAATGGGTTTCATGAAAGCCACACATCACTTTCTAATCCAATTCTATATTAGATTAAAGAACTAACTAATTAATATTATATATGCAACTTAATATTAATCCGTGTTAATTATATATATATATGCATATATATGCATATATTTCAATCAAGAGATATAATTTAATTTTTTATTCCAAATAGAAAACTTCAATTTGTTCACAATATTAATTATATCCTCTGTGCTAGCAAAGAATATAATAATATTTTATTTGGACTAATAACTAAATTTATTTGACTAATTAAATTCTTTAATTCAATTATCAAATAATAATTTAATTAATCCTTTAGCAAAGATCAGAACACTCGTTAGTGTGCGACCCCATAGGTTCAATACTAAACCGGTAGTAAATTGATCATATCAATATACTAATCAAGGGTGGCGTCTAGCAACACTCCTTAACAACCGGATAACATGAAGTATACAATTTACTCTCAAGAACCCGTAGAAAAATAATGTAGTAATTCCTTCTGTCCTTATAGCTCTGGATCACCCTAGGATATGGTTCAACTGTCAAATCCTAATAGGCGACCAACTATGTGTTCATGTCAAATATAATCGACCACTGAATGACCTAAGAAACTTATTTCTTCTTTCATTCAATTGCCGTAACCAAGGTCTTAGTTTGGTTGTTTATAATTCATGACAACATGGAGCTTAAACTCATTACCAAGAGTTGACAGATTCCATCTTGACCAATCACTAATTTTACAAGTATTTAATCGTACCCAATATCCTTTCAACTATTGCCCTAGGGCCATAGGTGTCTAGTATCAAAGCACAATAAATAACTTGTCAATTACTATGACGATCTCAGGTCAAAGAAAACTTTTACATCACATTCTTCAAGAGAATATCCTATTGACAGTTTATGGTAATTCTAACCATTAGGAATTATCCAATGAGTCAGTTCAATGATCATATCTCTATATGCATCATCTATCTATGTAATTTAGTTAGTGAAACCTACTAATCTTTATCCCATAAAGACGATCACATAAATATTGATCTAACCAGATTACTAATGTCCAAATTAATAATCCTACGATCAAGAACAAATTTAGATTAAATTATAATAAACTTTACTCTCATTATTATGATCTCCATCACAATGTCAAGTCTCAAAATTTAATCAAGGACCTTATCAAATTAATCAAACAATTAATAACAACGATAAAAGAATATCAAATACCATATATATATATATATATATATATATATATATATATATATATATATATATATATATATATTATATCAAATAATGTTCACAAAAATATGTTCAAATCATCAAATATGATATTGAATCTAGAGCATATCTACTACATCCCTAACAATCTCCCACTTGCACTAGAGCCAATCGCTCTTGTACTTCATTCCCAATTTCCACTTGTGCTTGTCAAACTCCTTTGCGCCAAGAGATTTAGTGAATGGGTCTGCAACATTTTCTTTTCCATCAACTTTTTGAATCTCGACGTCTCCACGTTTAATGATCTCTCTTATCAAGTGATACCTTCGCAGAACGTGTTTGGATTTTTGGTGTGATCTTGGTTCTTTTGCTTGAGCAATGGCTCCAGTATTGTCACACAACAGTGGAACCGCACCTTCTATTGAAGAAACCATACCAAGTTTAGTTAAGAACATTTTCATCCATACAACTTCCTTAACAGCTTCACTAGCTGCTATATATTCTGCTTCAGTCACTGAATCAGCTACTGTAGCTTGTTTGGAACTTTTCCAACTCACTGCACCACCATTTAAGGTGAATACATAACCAGAAATAGATTTGCTATCATCTCTATCTGAAGAGAAACTTGCATCAGTATAACCTTCAAGTTTCAACTCAGAATCTCCATAGATGAGGAATTGGTCTTTAGTCCTTCTTAAGTACTTAAGAATGGTCTTCACCACCTTCCAATGTTCCTCACCAGGATTTGCCTGATAGCGGCTAGTCACTCCAAGTGCATAAGCCACATCAGGACGTGTACATGTCATGGTATACATGATATCTCCCACTGCACTAGCGTATGGGATCCTACTCATGCGTTCTCTCTGTTCAGGTGTTTTAGGACAATCCTCCCTACTGAGAGTAATTCTAGTGCCTATTGGTAGATAGCCTCTTTTGGAATTATCCATGTTATACCTCTTTAAGATGGTATCAATGTACAAAGACAGGGAAAGTCCAAGCAGCTTCCTAGATCTATATCTGTAGATCTTTATTCCTAATATATAAGCTGTTTCTCCTAAGTCTTTCATGGAGAATTGTTCAGATAGCCAAATCTTGGTACTTTACAATGTCGGTATGTCATTCCCTATGAGCAATATATCATCAACATACAACACTAAAAATATAATTGTGCTCCCACTAACCTTTTTGTACACACAAGGTTCTTCTCGCATCTAACAAAATTGAACTTTTCAATTGTCTTGTTAAAGCGAATGTTCCAACTTCGAGAAGCTTGCTTTAGTCCATAAATGAATCTTTGTAGCTTGCAAATTTTATTATGATCAGACGAAGATGTGAAACCTTCAGGTTTTATTATGTACACATCCTCTTCTAGCTCACCATTAAGGAAAGCTATTTTCATATCCATTTGCCATATTTCATAATCATAGTATGTTGCTATAGCAAGCAAAATCCGAATTAATTTGAGCATTGCCACGAGAGAGAAAGTCTCATCATAGTCGACTCCTTCTTTCTAACGAAAGTCTCATCATAGTCGACTCCTTCTTTCTAACGATATCCCTTAGCAGCAAGACGAGCTTTGTAGGTCTCCACCTTTCCGTCTGCTCCAATCTTTTTCTTAAAAACCCATTTACAACCTATAGGGTTTATATACTCTGAAGGTTCAACTAAAGTCCATACTTTATTTTCCATCATGGATTCCATGGCCTCTTGCCACTTCTCATAATTAGAACTTTGTATAGCCTCTTCATAGGTCTTAGGGTTATCATCATTTTGATCAACCTCATTTGATACATCATCTTGTACCATTAAATTTAATCTAGTTGGTACATTACGTTCTCGTGTGGACCTTCTAAGAGGTACTTGTACAACATGTTCACCTTGTGCTGGATTTGGTTGTTGTTCAATTTGGTTTGGAACTGGTTCATTAACCTGTTCTTGAACTTCATTTAGTTCTTGAACTTCAACCGTTGAAGATGACAACTTCCTTGGCAACTTCAAAACATCCAATAAAGGTTCTTCAACTTGGGTCTCATGATCTTTACATTGTGTTGATTCATTAGTATCTTGAACTTCATCAAGTTCTATTTCTCTATTACAATTTCATTCTAAAAGAAATTCCCTTTCCAAAAAGGTTGCTCCTTTGGCCACAAATACTTTATGGTCAGAAGGGTGATAGAAATAATATCTCATTGTTTCTTTGGAATACCCAATGAACCTACACTTATCTGATCTTGAGTCAAGTTTATCAAACTGTAGTCTCTTAACATAAGATAGACAACCCCCAACTTTAATATGTTTAAGGTTAGGCTTACATCCTTTCCATGTCTCATATGGTGTTGTATAGGCTTACTTAGTGGGAACTTTAATAAGTAAGTATGTTGCTGCTTCCAAAGCATATCCCCATAAATTTATTGAAAGATCAGTGAACCCATCATAGATATCACCATATCTAATAAGGTTTGATTTCTCCTTTCAGATACACCATTGTGTTGTGGTGTTCCTGGAGGTGTCCAATATGAGAGAATCCCATTCTCTTTGAGATATCTGGTAAAATCTTCACTAAGATATTCTCCACCTCTATCAGACCTTAGTACTTTGATACTTTTACCAGTTTGCTTCTCAACTTCACTACGGAAAGATTTAGACTTGTGTTTCATAAGATACATAAATCCATATTTTGACATATCATCAGTGAAGATGATGAAGTAAGAATATCCACCTCTAGCTTGAATTTTCATGGGCCCACAAACATCTGTATGAATTAGTCTCAATAATTCAGAAGCTCTTTCTCCACTTCCAGTAAATGGAGATTTGGTCATTTTTCCTTTGAGATAAGATTCACAAGTTGGATATATGATTCAAAATCATACTTGTCAAAGTACTCTTCCTTGTACAACTTGTTAATTCTTTTCTCTCCAATATGACCAAGCCTACAATGCCAAAGGTATGTATGCTTTACATGATCATTTCTTTTCCTCTTAAGACTTGAAACATGCACAATCATCACCATAATTATAGAGCAAATACCATTGTCTATAATAATGCGAAAACCATGTTTGTCTAATATAGAAGCTGAAATTATGTTTGAAACAAATTTAGGAACGTAATAACAATCATCCAACATAAGTACTTTGCCCGTAGGTATTATTAAAGAAATTAATCCTACAGCTACGGCCGCAACTTTTGCACCATTTCCAACTTATAGATTAACTTCTCCTTTCTTTAGTTTCCTACTTATCTTGAACCCTTACAATATATTGCAGATGTTATAACCACTGCCAGTATCTAATACCCACAGTGAAGAATTAGTAGTAGCTAAAGAAACCTTGAAAATATTTTTCATTAATGTCTCACCTTGTTTCTTGTCCTTTAGAGTTGCAAGATACTCATTGCAGTTTCTCTTCCAATGCCCTTTCTTCTTATAGTGAAAACATTCAGCATCATATACTGACTGCAAGTCAAATCTTGAGAAATCTCTTCACCAAGCTTGTACCCCAACTTCTCATGTTCTTTGGTAAGAACAATCATATGATTGACGAGGGGTCCAACTGGAGAGTTTTCAATGTCCAACTGTGTATCAAACATCTTCTTAAGATATTCAATGATTGCAGTTGGATCCATATTCTGATGTTTCCTCTAGAGTTCAGAACTCATAGAAGCGAGAATGATGTGTTTAATAACAAGACATTCTTTCAAGTGTTTCTGATAAACCTTGGTGCCTTGAACATCATTCTCTGGTGGGACTATCTTTGCAGGCTTATCGATCACACCAATGAGCTTTTCATGCATGAGAACAATTCTCAAATTTCTATACCAATCATCAAAGTTTGGTCCTACCAACTTGTTGGTCTCAAGTATTTCACGCAGTGATATAACAGGCATATTGAGAAATCTAAAATATAGAAAAGAAAAGGCAATGATATAAGAACATATTTGCATATATCATAAAGATATGGACTTTTATCTAAATGATATTTCCACTAATTATTTTAAACTATTTACCCTCATTATAGTTTACGAAATCTTTATTTATGTTAGTGGAGTAAAGGAATCCTTTAACAATATGTATGAGCCCCTTGGAAGTCAAGTCGTTTCTCACATATATTTTAAAGGTAGGTACTCTTCATATAATTTCCTTAAATAGCTCTATGTCAAATAGTCCCCTGGTAGTCAGGTCGATCCTATTGCATAGTTGAGTTCAACCATCATGATAGCAAAGAACTTATTAAATTTTATACTCCCCTGGGTGGTCCAGGCGTCTAGTGTAAAATTGAATAATTCTTTCAATCCATACTTCTAATGCAATAAATAATTTTAACATATTCTCGAACTATAAGTCTCCCGGTAGTCAGGTCGCTCCTTATAAACATGAAATAAGTAAAATTATTTATCTTGATGGATAGCTCTATAATAAAATATCTTATATTTTATTATTTAAGAACTCAAATTTTACTAGGAGGAAATTGTTACTAAAACAATTTTTAATAACATGAAGATCAAATCTTTTATAGCATGTGAATTTAGTTCAAGTTGTCTACATGCTTAGTCCTAAAATAATTTACATCACATGTAATAAATAATTAAGATTATGTAATGAACAAGAACGTGACATAAAAACGAAATTCAACATCTTCTAACATGTTTATCTTATATATCACATATATCACAAAAATAATCCATGCCAGAATATTATTATTAATTAAAATCTCATGAACTAATAACAATTAAAATAACAGTAGAATCCAATAACCTATTATAGATTCTCATCGTATCTAATACAAAATTTCAAATTCAAGTTATGAACTATCTCAATAGTTATATGAATACATATTTTATTCACAATAAAATAATATCAATCCATATGTATTCAAACAATTTGACTATTGTACAAGACACATGTATTATGGTTTGAACTCTTCAAATATAATATTAAAATATTTCGTAAATAAATTTTAGACACAATAAACCATGGCTTTGATACCACTGAAGGATTGTGTATAGGTGTTCGTAACATGCAGCAGAAGACAATAACAATCCTAGGAAGATCTTTTCGTGTTTAAAATTTATTTACATGTCAAAGATCGGATCTGAGACGTACCTGGTGAAGAGAGCCTCGTTTCAGAATTTTCTTCGATAGTGCGAAAACTCTATGCGTATCCACACCGAGACCGATCCTTGCTATCAACTCTTTGATTAATGAAACCCGCGAACAAATTAAACGAAGAAAATTGTGTTGAAATTTTTCTCAAAAATCTCAACTCAAAGACAAAAGAACAAGAAACACTTTTCTTGTAATTGTATATTCTCTCTTGGTTTTGTATTGCACTCTCACTTTCACAAAGTGTTTTTCTTCTCAAGAAATTAATAATAGTAAATTTTTTCCATCAACCTTTATATAACATCACCTATAAACCCTATTCCTATTTGATTGAGGTAATGATTTATTGGATAAAAGTTTATTCCAATAATAAACTTTACCTTAAATTTACCTAGGAAAATTTCAATTCCAATCAAAAGGATTGATGGCAGGCGTGGTTAGTCCTTATGGACTTTCAATTGCTAATCCAATTCATAATTGGATTAGTATTTTCCTGTAGAAAAACTTAATCCCATTTCAAATGGGTTTCATGAAAGCCACACGTCACTTTCTAATCCAATTCTAAATTAGATTATAGAACTAACTAATTAATATTATATATGCAACTTAATATTAATCCATGTTAATTATATACATGCATATATTTCAATCAAGAGATATAATTTAATTTTCTATTTCAAATAGAAAACTTCAGTTTGTACACAATATTAATTATGTCCTCTATGCTAGCAAAGAATATAATAATATTTTATTTGGACTAATAACTAAATTTGTTTGACTAATTAAATTCTTTAATTCAATTATCAAATAATAAGTTAATTAATCCTTAAGCAAAGATCAAAACACTCATTAGTGTGCGACCCCATAGGTTCAATACTAAACCGGTAGTAAATTGATCATATCAATATACTAATCAAGGGTGGCGTCTAGCAACACTCCTTAACGACCAGATAGCATTACATATACATTTACTCTCAAGAACCCGTAGAAGAATAATGTAGTAATTCATTCTGTCCTTATAGCTCTGGATCACCCTAGGATATGGTTCAACTGTCAAATCCTTATAGGCGACCAATTATGTGTTCATGTCAAATATAATCGACTACTGAATGGCCTAAGAAACTCATTTCTTCTTTCATTCAATTGCCCTGACCAAGGTCTTAGTTTGGTCGTTTATAATTCATGACAACATGGAGCTTAAACTCATTACCAAGAGTTGACAGATTCCATCTTGACCAATCACTAATTCTACAAGTATTTAATCGTACCCAATATCCTTTCAACTATTGCCCTAGGGCCATAGGTGTCTAGTATCAAAGCACAATAAATAACTTGTCAATTACTATGACGATCTCAGGTCAAAGGAAACTTTTACATCACATTCTTCAAGAGAATATCCTATTGACAGTTTATGGTAATTCTAACCATTAGGAATTATCCAATGAGTCGGTTCAATGATCATATCTCTATATGCATCATCTATCTATGTAATTTAGTTAATGAGATCAACTAATCTTTATCCCATAAAGACGATCACATAAATATTGATCTAACCAGATTACCAATGTCCAAATTAATAATCCTACGATCAAGAACAAATTTAGATTAAATTATAAGAAACTTTACTCTCATTATCATGATCTCCATCACAATGTCAAGTCTCAAAATTTAATCAAGGACCTTATCGAATTAATCAAACAATTAATAACAACGATAAAAGAATATCAAATGCCATATATATATTTTATATCAAATAACGTTCACAAAAATATTTAAATCATCAAATATAATAATGAATTTAGGGCCTATCTACTGTATCTCTAACGGATAGGAGAAATAACTCATCATGATTATGTATTAGCCTCTCTTCACTTATCCTTTTCAGTCCAAGGTACAGTTTAATCCATAGATAATAAAAATATTACTCGATCTTGAAGATAAGTTTCGAGTGAAGGATTGTGAATTTTAATGCGAACTACCAAACGTTGTGTTGGGGGTGCTCGGGGCTGTTTTTAAGAAAGGTAAAACACTAATTTAACTTTTAGACTAAAGGGGTTCCTACTTTTAATTTAAGAAGGGCAAGAGAGTAATTTAACTTTTAGATTATGGAATTCCTGCTTGTAATGAGTAATAACCCGTCCAAGGAATTGTATTCAAGTATTAATTTGAATTTTACTTGCAGGATTGGAATTGATAAGTTTTTTGTGAGTTTAACATCTTAAATGGGATGATCATATATTTTTTCATCATATATCAGTTTAGTTTAAATTTAAAAAGTGTGTCTATTTAATAGAAAATGTGATCTAAAATCTTTAAATTGAGTCAAATCATTATAATTAACGATTCAGTAGTTGAAAATTAGCCTTCACGATACGATTGAAGGAGGTTGGTAAGCTTTTTAATTAAAACGTGAAAATCAGTTGCTACTTTTGAAAGAATAAACTTTAAGAACATAATGCCACCCTATTTTTTTCGTTGTTTAGCTAAATTCCTTTCCCATTGCAATTTCTTGTTGGTGTCATCTCTCATTGTTGTTTCCAGCTAATTCAAACTATAGTGTTTTAGGATCGAATTTACCGGACTATTAAATGTAGTTATTTAATTTCAGTTTACATTGGCTGGCCATTTTAAAATCGTTTATAAATTTAGATAAAACAATAAAGTGACAATTCTTAAGCAAACTTCGGTTGGGATTTATGCTAGAGAAATAAAAAATTTCATATAGTCTCTGTACCATGTGCTTTAATGAATGTACTTTCCTCTAGCATTTTAAACACTAGCTTCTTTCCTCCTTTGCCATATAAGATTTATTAGTAGGTATAGTATTGTTTAAAGACAGAGTTACTGATAGAGGGAATATGCCTTTTCTTTAACGAGGTATCTTTGCTTAAAATAGAAAAGACTACGCGTAAAAGAGTTCAAATATACTCATTTTGTTTGTTTCTTAAATCCATTAACTATTATTGCTTTTGTTCATGCGTGTCCGTTGTTGCTACAAAGTGATAAATTCTATTGCAATCTTTTTGTGATCAAGCGATCTTCTTTTTTTTTTTTTTTTTTGCAATTTATTTATTTTTCAATTTTTGTATTGTATAGGGTAAAATATGCTATGCTAAGTGGTTGCATAAGAAAGTGATTCGTGGAGCCAAAAGCAGAGGATAGTTAGAACCAAAGACAACTGCTCCACTTGTCACCGGAAAGAATGACGCTCATAAAGATGCAATAAATACCGGCCACCCGGTAGCATTTAATAGAGAATATTCAACAACATTTATTACACTGCCCGTTACAAAGAAATTGTCATTTATGCTCCCCGTTGCACATTCTTTAATGGTCCTCATAATTGACATTAAATAAGGGCATGATCGTAGTACCTCGTTCCCTAGGTGCAGCTATAAATAGTGAGCTATGTTATCATTGTAAATGATACATTTTCAGACAAACTTATACTATAATCAATTCAAAGCTTAATACAATTTTATCTTCTTACTCCTTGATTTCATTATTGTTGTACCCGGAAGCCATGCTCCAGAAATTATTGTTTCTGCTATTTTGTCTTCATTTCAAGGCTAAGTATTGCGTATTTCTTCAATTATTTTATTAATCCAGGATCAAATTAATTCACTTGTCTAGAAATCACGTATAATTTCAACTGTACTATTTTATGGGTAAATATTTTGGCGCCCACGGTGGGGCCTAGACAGTCGTGTAATTAAGTTGGTCCTTTCCTCTTTTACTAACGTGTTTTGATTATTTGCTTAGCAAAAAATTACAAAAAATGGCGGATAATGGTGTTAACAACACACACAATCTTGAGGCCCAAGGGGACCAGCCTCATCACGAGGATTCAGTCAGTGACACCCACAATGAGGGGAAAGATGCTATGCCGGTCTATGCCAGGCGGTACCCGCATCATGTTCAGTAGGCGACTCCCGATGATGCGGAAGAGGAGCATGTCGTGAAGCGGTATGGGTCCTGTAAGAGCAATACGCGGTCATTCTAGGCCATCTTACACGACAGGATAAGGTTATGACAAAGTTGAAGCAGGCATTGTCCGGGGTTTCCAATAACATGAATAGACGAGGTCTAGTTCCTCCTAGTGCTCCTGCGAATCACACAACGTAGAGGGTCGACAACAATACCCTGAGGGGCGAGGTTGGCTTCAATGGGGTTGGGAGGAGGGGATCCAGCCCCAACAACGAGAACAATCCCTTCAAGAGCGAACTCTTACGGTTTATGAGGGAAATGAACGCCTGCATGGACCAAATCCCGGGTACACCACCGGTGCTGAAAGGATCGGACTCAAAGAAGTATACTCAGTTGCCGTAGAAACCAAGCGCGGCACCAGAATTAATTCTGAAGTGGTTTAAAATTGTAACGATCCGACTGGTTATTTTGCTTTCTAGAATCCCGTTCCCCTGAATAAGACTTCTCGTACTTGCTTTAACTGATTTATGACTTGCAAGGATAGTTGATTTGGGATTTGGAAGAGTTTGGGTTGAAATAGGAACACTTGGTTCCTTAAGGTTGGCTTACAAGGCCAAGTTTGACTTCGGTCAACATTTTTAGTGAACATACCCAGACTCGTATTTTGACGGTCCCAGAGGATCCGTAGTAAAATAAGAGACTTGGACGTATGCCCGGAATCAAATTCCGAAGTTCCTAGCCCGAGTAATGAATTTTTGTTAAAAAATTATTAAACTGAAATCTAAGGATTTAAAAAAATTGAATAATGTTTGATCATGTTGGTATCAGGTCCGTATGTTGGTTCCGAAGTCCGGTACATGTCCAATATAATATTTAAGTCATGTTTATAAAATTTGGTGAGAAACATGACTAATTTGACGTGATTCGGACGTCCAGTTGTAAAATAGGAATTTCAAATGTTCTTAAGGATTTCATGTGTTTTGGTGTTAAATCTGTCGATTTAGATGTTATTTCGGCGATTTGATCGCACGAGCAAGTTTTTATGATGTTGTTTGACTTGTGTGAGTATTCAATGTGGAACCCCGAGGGCTCGGGTGAGTTTTGGACGTGTGTTGGGAGTGAATACACTCTAGGTTTTTTGGTATTTCTGGGCAGTGTTGCAGGTCTCGCAAATGCGAGGAATTGTTCGCATTTGCGATAACCGCATTAGAGAGGAAGTCTTCGCAATTGCGAAGAAGCCTGAGCTGGGCAATCGTCGTATTTGCGATATTTTGTTCGCGTTTGCAAACCCAGTAGGATCCGCATTTGCGACCCTTTTGTCGCATTTGTGACCCTTGCAGTAGGAGCCCAGATTCGTATTTGCGATAATTTTGTCGCAATTGCAACCTTCGCATTTGCGAACCTGATATCACAAATGCGATATCAGAGGCCTGGACACAACTTTTAAAAATGGGACTTAGGCCATTTATTTCATTTTACTTCTATACTTGGGTGATTTGGCAGCTTCTAAAGAGGAGATTTCAACCTAGCATTGTGAGGTAAGTTATTTCTGCTTAATGTGAGTTTAATACTTGAGTTTTGGGTAGATTAACACATAAAGATTAGTGAAAATTATAGGATTAGAGTAAAACCTAGGGTTTTGATAAAAATAAGATCTAACCACGAAATTTGTTATGGAATGGAGTAAAAATCATATATTCTTGATCCTTAGGTTATGGGTAACAACTTTCTTCAAAAAATTTCAGAATCCGGGTACGCGGGCCCGTGGTTGAATATTTTGGAACTTTGTATTTAGGGTTGTGAAATAACTCTAATAGCTTGAATATGAATTTGTAAGCCTATAATAATGGACTTTTATACTATTTGAATAGTTTCAAATTGTGCGGTTCCGGTTTAAGAGTTTGGACGCATTCTTGAGTTGGAAGTAGGCTCGAAACGAGGTAAGTCTCTTTTCTAACCTTGTAGGAAAAATGTTCTTATAGGTGAACTAATCAATATATGATTAAATGTGGGGGGCTATGTACGTACGAAGTGACGAGAGTCCGTATGTAACTACTATTCAGGGTAGTTCTAGGATCACATCATGCTTTGTGGTTGTTATTAATTGCTTATATATGCTAATGGTATGAGAGGAAGTGAGTTGAAGGAAATCTAAAGATTTACAGGCTTCAAGTGAATTGTATTCATTTTCTTTTTGTAAAAAGGGAATTAAAGAATTGTTGTGTTTAAATGAGGAACATTACGTTTACCGCATCACATGTATGATTCGCAAGCGAGTTTATGCTTTTACCGTGTCACATGTATGATTCGCGAGCGGGGTGAATAGATACATCTATGGTTCGTTCTGTTCGACCCTTGGCAGTGCTCATTTTACTTTAGGTTGGATCGGGTCGATCGTCCTTGGTGGTAGTTATGTGTGATAATAGAACCGTAACCCTTATAATTTGTATGACTTATTGCTGGAAAGGTCACTAATTTAAATGAGGAAAGTTCTAGTTTTATTAATTGGATGAAAGGGTTTTCAATAATTTTTTCTTGTCTGAGCTTGTTGTTATCTACATACACTGTGATTTAAATATGTTGGACTCCATATTATTATATTTGCTGGCCTAGTAAGTGTCGAAGTCGACCCCTCGTCACTACTTCTGCGAGGTTAGCCGAGATACTTACTGGGTACATATTTTTATGTACTTATGCTACACTTTTGTACTTGATTGTACAGGCTTTGAGGCAGGTGCATCTGGCCATCAGTCCGGCGTATAGAGTGGTCATCTCAGCTCGAGACTTTCCGGTGAGCTGCCCTTCCCAACCGATCTATAGCAGCTAGAGCCTCTCTTTTGTCTCTATGTTCCTGTCTATTTCTTTTCCAGACAGTATGATACTATGGTTTTGTATATTCTACTAGATTGCCCGCACACTTATGACACCAAGTCTTGGCACACACATTAGTAAAATTCTGATGTTTTGGCTTGTCTTCATGATTGAGATTCCCATTTATTCCTTTCACTTAAATATGCTTAAGTTTTTTTAAAAACTATATATTTCTTAAATCTATAATGGAAGTTATCACGTACTAACTACATAAATGAGGATTTACTATATGATCAGTGTTGGCTTGCCTAACAACGGTGTTGGGCACCATCATGGCCTAATATGGAATTTGGGTCGTGACAAAAATGCCCGACGTGCCGAAGTATGATAGAACTTCATACCCTCAGGAGCATAATACCACCTATACAATGGCGATGAAGGGGAACGATTTAGCTCCCCACGAGATTGAATCTGTTTTGCTGAAGAAATTTGGAGAGACTCTCCAAGGGGAGCCTTGACTTGGTATTCATTGTTACCCAAGCATTCCATAGATTCTTTTGAGATTCTCACGCACTCTTTTATTAAGATCCATGTCGGGGCCAAAAAAGTGCAAGCCCGAAAGACCGACAAATTCAGAATCGCACAAGGGGAGTTCGAGTTGCTGTGGGAGGCCTGAATCCGAGAAGTTCATACGCTTCTTGAAAATTGAAGGAAAGTTTGCTTAAGTTCCACGCGACAACTTGGGTGGATGTACACAACCGATACGAGTCTAAGATAAGGACTAAAGATGAGCAGATTGGCCTCTCATCGTCGGCAAAGGGATGGGAGAAGAATAAAGAAAAGTCAAAGACAATTTCGACGCAGATAGATGATATTCAAGGGGCCAGTTTTTGTCCTACGAATGTGGCCGAAGGATGCGGTAGAGGTTTTTGATCGGCAAATAGGTTTATTACCGACAAAAGAATTGATCGGGACCGGAACAACAGATTATTGCAGGACAAAGAAATATCAGGTACACGGGATCCTTCCTACCCTAGGCTATCAGAATACAACTTCAACGTCTATGTAGTAGAGTTGGTATCGTCTATGAGGAACACTAAAGAAGTGCGGTTCTCAAAGTCGATGGGGTCTGATCCTTACCAGAGCGATCCCGATTTGTGGTGCGAATACCACATGACGAATGGCTACCGGACTGGGGACTACCAATATCTGCGTGAAGAGGTGGCAATACTGCTAAAAAATGGGCATCTAAGAGAATTCATAAGTGAGCAGGCCAAGAACAACTATGGTCGCAACCGTGATAATACGGAGCCCTCAAAAGCAGGAGTAGATCCCCCATTCCAGACGATTAACATGATCTTTTGCGGGAACGAGATCAATGAGGTCACCTTCTCGGGTACCAATAACCTAGAGCAAGAGACTCCGGGAAGTCGCTGAAGATGATATCACTTTCACAGAGGAGGACGCAAACGGACTGTTGCTACCGCACAATGAGGCATTTGTAATTTTTTTTAAATGTACTAGATTTTAATATCAAACGTGTTTTAGTGGATCCAGGAAGTTCAGTCAATATCATACAATGGAGGGTATTGGAGCAAGCCAAACTCACCAGAAGCATCATTCCGGCCACAAAACTCCTCGTCGAATTCAACCTCACAAACATGACAACCCGAGGAGAGATCCTGCTGCTTACGAATGCCGAAAGGGTGATAAAGACGACTCTTTTTGAAGTGGTGGACGGTGATATGGGATATAATATTATTCTGGAAAGACCGTGGTTGCACAAGATGAGAGTTGTACCATCAACGTATCATCAGTTGCTGAAATTTCCAACACCCGAAGGAATCAATCAGATAAGAGGCGACCAACCGACGACAAGATAGATGAATACGATTTCGGTCTCCAGTAATAAAAGGAAGGAGTATGCGACATAGCAATTATAGGAACCGGTGCATGCTCCCGAATAGAGTGAAGTTAGCTAGGGGGAAGAAGCGTCATAATCTTATCAGGTGCTGAGATATTTCCAGGTACCAGAAGAGACAGATTCAACAAAATCCACAGCGAAAGAGCTCGAGCAAGTTGTATTGTTTGAAAAGTTTTTAGAAAGGAAGTTCCACATAGGGACAGGACTGCACCCCGAGCTTAGATCTGACATTATTGAATTTCTTAACATAATGCCGATTGTTTTGTATGACCACATGCGGACATGACAGGTATCCCAACGGAAGTGGTCGTACACAAGCTAAGATTGGATCCCAACATCCCTCCGGTAAGACAAAAGAAACGCCTTAAAGCGGAGGCCAGGAATAAATTCGTCAAAGAAGATGTAACTCACCTACTTGATATCAGTTCTATCTGAGAGGTAAAGTATCCAGATTGACTAGCTAATGTAGTAGTAGTTCCTAAGAAGAACAATAAATTTTGCATGTGTGTAGATTATAAGGACTTGAATAAGGCATTCCCAACACACTCATTCCCACTGCCAAATATTGATCAAATAATTGATATAATGGCGGGGCACGAGTTAATGAGTTTCCTCGATGCTTATTCTGGGTACAACCAAATTAAGATGAACCTGGAGGATCAGAAAAAAACTTCGTTCATAACGAATTTTGGCACATATTGCTATAATGTGATGCCCTTCGGGCTAAAGAACACAGTAGCCACTTATCAACGGCTCGTATACAAGATGTTTTAAAACACAAAAAGGGAAAACCATGGAAGTTTCTATAGACGATATGCTTGTAAAGTCTTTGAACGCAGGAGATCATCTTAAGTATTTACATAAAACTTTTGACATCCTAAGGAAGCATAACATGAAGCTTAACCCCGAGAAGTGTGCGTTCGGGGTCAGCTCCAGCAAGTTCTTAGGATTTTAGGTATCACAAAGGGGGATTGAGGTTGTTATATCCCGTACTTCTATACGTTGTATTATTCATAAGTTAACCGACATAAGCTCGGAGGATAAGATTATTTTGAGGTTATAAGCAATTACGTGATACTCAACACGTAATAGGTAAGTGGCTCAAAGTTTAGAGGTTAAGCAAATCGATTAGTATATGTTTCTATCTATATTATACTCGTACTTTCGGGCTATGGTTCGAACCACTCCATCGGAGAATTTGGTCTTAACAAGTATGACGGCGATGATTGGAAATAATATTTAGTATATTATAAAGAGGCTATGGATTAGAGTTATACCACATGATTATGATAATGAGTATATGAGGTGTGTTAAAAGTGGTCCATATTTAAGTGAATAGAGATCAAGAAATTAAGTGCGAGTATAATTAAATAAATGTGGGAATAGAATATAGATGTAGTAGAGTGGTCATTTAACAAATGAATTATTTCAGATTTGTTGGATAACAATTAGTGGATGAAACAAAGTGGGTCATGGACAGATGTCATTATAAGGGACATGTTTTCATTTGCTTTAAGTTAGTGATGACACACTTGAGATAACTATTAATAAATATACCAAGAGGGCAACGTGTATAGGAGAGGATAAGTTGAAATCTCTTATTCCAATTCATTAACAGTTCATTGTAAGGAGATATATGTATATATGATGCACTCTTTAATGGCAGCAATGTTGTATCATTTTAACAAGACTACAAAATTTATCTTTCCAAAAGTATAGCAACAACAATTTTCACTCCAAAATATAGTAGCAACGTTGTCCAATTTAAGCTCAATCCAAGTTCAATCATAGTGATCCTTCCGTTGAGTTGAGGATTCTAACATCGGTTTTTCCGAATCTAGCAAGTAGAGATTAGTTCATGGTAAACTAAGGTATGTTCATATCTTAATCCTTGTACAAAGTAATTCTAGAAGATGATTATGTGTTAAAAATGAAGGGATCTTGATATTTAGAGTTGTAGTTGTTTATATGAAATTGTTGAGACATGAATTGAATTTTGTGGAATTATGAGGAGAATTATGGTGCTATGTTCTTATGGATTAGACGTTCATAAGGTTGTTGGTATTGTTGTTGTGATTTGGAATTGATTTGTAGTTCACATGGGGTAAATTATTTAGAGGATATGCCGCTCGAATTTCGTTAAGTCATTTGTTAATCAAATCGGAGGTAGGAAAGGTATAGTTGGGACTGAATTATATATATACATTTTGATTACAGATTCACAAGTTTGGGAAGCTGACGTTAAGTTTAAAAAGCGACAAGGTATGTTAAGCTACCCCTTCCTTTTTATTTTTGGCATGAATTATATAAAACGAGCGGATGATGAATGTACATAATTTCAATGAATTCTAGTTCTCAGTGGTACTTGACATGATAGTTGTCTTTGATTCTCCAGTGTTGGTTCATTCTAATCATTTTATTAAGTCTTAAATGATGATTTAACTTGTATGTGGTTGCTCCTGATATTCTATTCGTGCATAACATTATTACATCATTTCACCGAGTCCCGAGCCGGGTATGTATTCGTGCACAGTTTCATTGCATAGTTCACCGAGTTCCTCACTAGATGTCCGAGTACGGTATATATATATATATATATATATGATTATTTTACTGAGTACCTGCACTAGAGGGCCGGGTATGGTATACATGTATATGACTTCATTCACCGAGTCCCATAATGGGATGGGTATGGTATGTTATATAGATATGCATGACTCTCATCTCATAAGGCACAAGTGCATTGGTATCTTTGATTATCATACTTGTCTCCTGTCATCTTTTACTCAGTCATGATCTTCTTTATTGTACTTCATGATTTATATACTCAGTATATTTTTAGTACTGACCCCCCTTTCTTCGGGGGCTGTGTTTCATGCCTGCAGGTACAGACACTCAGTTTGGTGATCCTCCAGCCTAGGACTTCTGCTCAGCTGTTTGGAGAGCTCCATTGTTTTGGAGCCTGAGTCATTTTGGTACAGATCCTCTGACATAGATTTATGTGTATCCAGGGGTATGACAGGGCCCTGTCCCGTCATATTTCATTATTATACTTTTAGAGGTATGTAGACGTGTGTGGGTTGTATATAGGTTTTGGTCAGCTATATCAATATTGCCCGTTTTGGATATTCCCGTATATAGTGGCAGCCTTGTCAGCTTGCATATTTTGTTATGTTTTGGTTAGCTATGACTCCTTAGGAGACAGGTTCATTATGATATATGATGTTATGAGTCTATAGCTTGCTTTTACAAATTTCTATATTGTCCTTAGTTTTAGTCTGATTATATCTAGCAGGTTCGTATATAAGTGTCTAGCTCGGGCACTAGTCAGAGCTCGTTGGGTTGGGTCGTGATAAAAGTGGTATCAGAGCAGTTCATCCTCGGAGTGTCTACATACCGTGTCTAGTAAAGTCTTGTTTATCGGTGTGTTGTGCACCTCATATATAAATAAGAAGCTACAGGACATTTAGGATGTCACTTTTCCTTCTTACTCTAGATCGTGCGATAGAGCTATGTTATCAGGATAATGCCTCTCTAATTATTGTATTTTTAGCTATGCCTCCAAAGAAAGCGACAGCTGCCCAGAAGGGCAAATCGGTAGCAGGAGATACTAGTCAGATCCGGAGAGTTACTAGGGCCCGTGCCCAGTCTATGCCTGAGATTGTAGTCCTGTGGCGAGCTTTGCTACACCGCCACCTCCAGAGGAGCTTAAAGCAGCATCAACTCCAGTTCAGGGGGCAGCACCACCGCCAACTCTCGAGGCCCCAACACCTTAGCCTCTAGTTCCTCAGCCAGGGGTGGAGCATAGGGCCATGAGATATGCAGTTTAGTTGCTGACCAGATTAGTGGCAGGGCAGGCTCGCAGGCATGGACTAGGAGTTGACCATGCAGACATATCTGATAGTTTGAGGGCTCGTGACTTCTTAAGTTGTAATCCTCCAGAATATTTTGGGTCAAAGCCCGAGGATGATCCACAGGAGTTTATTCAGCAGATGCAACGTACATTGAGGATAATCAAGGCTTCTGAGACTAAGTCTATTGAGTTGGCTTTGTATCGATTGTGGGATGTAGCTATAAATTGGTATGAGTCTTGGGAGTTATCTAGGGTCGATAGTGCTCCTCCACTGGTATGGGATGAGTTTGTAGAGGCCTTTCTTGGCCACTTACTACCTTCAGAGATGAGGCGAGCTAGAGTTGATAGGTTCTTACGTTTGAGGCAGAATGGCAGGAGCGTTCGAGAGTATAGTCTTGAGTTTGATTCGTTGGCTAGATATGCGCCAACTATTGTAGTTGATATAGGAGATAGAGTGCATCGTTATGTGATGGGACTTGATCGTTATTTGATTGATGGTTGTATGACAGTGGCTCTTTAGCTAGGTATGGATATTGCTCGGGTACAGGCATACGTATAGGGGGTAGAGGATCGGCACAGGGGACGTCAGTCAGATAGAGATCATAATAGAGGCCAGTATAAGAAGGCTAGATCGGCGGGATATTGTGGTAAGTTTCAAGTCAGGCAGCCTCAACAGCATATTAGATATTCTTCCCAGTCGGCACAAAGTGCACCCCCACAATTCACAGGTAGTAGATTCGACCGCACAGGGTATTCAGGAGCTGGTCAGAGCTCCAAGGCTTCAGGTTCACATATGAATAGGGGTTCAAGTCAATCGAGGCCACCTTTGCCTCGGTGTTCCAGGTGTGGTAGGCCCCATTTTGGGGAATGCCGTCTTGCTACATGTGCTTTTTTTTCTTGCGGTCGTCAAGGCCATATGATGAGAGAGTGTCCTTATGGAGGTGGTACAGGTGGTATGACTCAACCTACTAGATCGGTTGCTGGTTCATCTTCTTCTGTAGCTATGCCCCTATGGGTCAGGGTATTCAGATACCAGCATGTCGTGGTAGAGGTCGTGGCGGAGCTTCCAGTTCTAGCGGTCCTTCAAACCGCATATATGCTTTATCAAATGTGATTATAGTTATATTATTGATTTTCTCCCGAGACGTATATGCATTGATATATCCAGGTTCACCTTATCATATATATCCCCCTTTGTTGCTAGTAAAATCGGAATAGAACCCAAGTTGATTGAGCCATTTGATGTAGCTACACTGGTAGGAGATTCTGTCATAGCTAAGCAAGTATATAGAAATTTTTCAGTGGTTATATATAGTCGTCATACCATAGCAGATTTGATAGAGTTATACATGACTGAGTTTGATGTTATTATGGGTCTGAATTGGTTGGCTTCTTGTTATGCTAATGTTGATTGTATAGAAAAAATAGTTTGATTTCAGTTTCAAAGAGAGCCGACTATAAGGTGGAGAGGGAATACAACATCGCCGAGGGGTAAGTTTATTTCATACCTCAAGGCAAGGAAGATGGTTAGAAAAGGTTATATTTATCATTTGGTTCTAGTGCATGAAATGAAAGCAGAGGTACCGGCTCTTCGGTCAGTCCCAGTAGTTAATGAATTCCCAGATGAACTTTCAGGTCTTCCTACAGAACGGGAGATAGAGTTCACTATAAATGTACTGCCAGATACCCAACCCATATCTATTCCCCCTTATAGAATGGCACCTGCGGAGTTGAAAGAATTAAAGGAGAAATTGAGAGACTTGCTAGAAAAATGCTTCATCAGGCCTAGTACATCACCTTGGAGAGCACCGATACTATTCGTGAGGAAGAAGGATGAGTCTCTAAGGATGTGTATTGATTATAGGCAGCTGAATAAAGTAACAATAAAGAACATGTATCCCCTCCCCAAGATTGACGATCTATTTGACCAGTTGTAGGGTGCTAAGTGTTTTTCGAAGATAAACTTGTGGTCAGGTTATCATCAGGTATGGGTAAGGGAGGCAGATATTCCGAAGATGGCATTCAGGACTCGATACAGGTATTATGAGTTTAGAGTGATGTCTTTTGGGGTGACCAATGATCCAGCGGTGTTTATGGATTTGATGAACCGGGTATTCAGACCATTCCTAGATATGTTTGTTATTGTATTTATTGATAATATTCTGGTTTATTCACGTTCAAAAGAGGAGCATACAGACCATTTGAGGACGGTACTTAGGATACTCTAGCACCAGAAGTTGTATGCTAAGTATTCTAAGTGCGAATTCTGGTTGACGTCAATAGCATTCTTGGGACATATTATTGGAGCTGATGGTATTCGGGAAGATACACAGAAGATTGAGGCGGTAAAGACTTGGCCCAGACCTACGACACCTACTAAGGTATGTAGTTTTCTGGGGCTAGCAGGATATTACAGGAGATTCATAGAAAAGTTTGCCTCAATTTCAGCAGCTTTAACAAGGCTAACTCAGAAGGCAGCTAAATTCCAGTGGACAGATGCTTGTGAGCAAAACTTTCAGTTGCTGAAGGACAAGTTGACTATGGCCCCAGTTCTAACTCTTCCTAAGGGACTAGATGGCTATGTTATTTATTGTGATGCCTCAGGTGTTGGACTAGGTTGTGTATTGATGCAGCAAGGCAAGGTCTATGCCTCCCGACAACTCAGAAAGCACAAAAAGAATTATCCTACTCATGATTTGGAGTTAGTAGCAATGATTCATGCCTTGAAGATATGGAGGCATTATTTATATGGTGTTCATGTTGATATTTATATGGATCATAAGAGTCTCCAATATATCTTTAAGCAGAAAGAGCTGAATTTACGATAGAGACAGTGACTAGAGTTACTTAAGGATTATGATGTTGATATTCTATACCATCTAGGGAAAGCAAATGTTGTAGCAGATGCTCTTAGCCATAAATATATGGGTAGCTTGATAGATATGCAGCCAGAAAGGAAGGAGATGGTTCGTGAGATTTATCAGCTAGCTAGCCTTGGAGTCCATTTGGCTAATTCTTGAGATAATGGAGTTTCTGTTCGAGAAGTTGCTAAGTCCTCTATCATAGAAGAGGTAAAGTACGAGGACCCTGTTCTGGCATGGTATAGAGATACAACTCTTCAAAAGGAAAAGACCCCATTCAAGGTTACACCTGATGGAGTACTACGGAATGAAGGCAGATTGTGTGTACCTGATGTTGCAGGGCTACGCGGTAGGTTATAGGAGAGGCACACTCTGCCTATTATTCTATTCACCTAGGGTCAACGAAGATGTATCATGACCTCAGATGCTTATATTGGTGGGATGGCATGAAAAGGGACATAGAGGGGTTTGTTGCTCAATGCCCGAATTGTCAACAGGTTAAGGTCGAGCATCAGAAGCCTGGTGGATTATTGCAGGAGATACAGATCCCGACTTGGAAATGGGAAATGATTAATATGGACTTCATTACAGGCTTACCTCGCACTTAACGGAAGTATGACTCTATATGGGTTATTGTGGATAGGCTGACAAAATCAACCCATTTTCTTCTAGTTAGGACTACTTATTCAGCTGAAGACTATGTGAGGTTATACATCAGGGAGATAGTGAGACTTCATGGTGTTCCCACATCTATTATATCGGACAGAGGAGCTCAATTTACAGTTAACTTCTAGAGATCAATCCAGGAAGGATAGGGGACACAGGTGAGTCTTAGCACAACATTTCACCCTCAAACTGATGGACAGGCTGAGCGTACTATTTAGATGCTAGAAGATCTGTTGCGAGCCTGTATTATTGACTTCATAGGTAGCTAGGGTGATCATTTTCCACTTATTGAGTTTGCTTATAATAATAGCTACCATTTTAGTATTCAAATGGCACCGTACAAGGCCTTATATGGGAGGAAGTGCAGGTCACCTATCGGTTGGTTCAATGTTGGCGAGACTAAGTTAATAGGCCCAGGCATGATTCAACAAGCAGTTGATAAGGTGAAGCTTATTCAGGAGAGATTATTGGCAGCCCAGAGTCGACAGAAGTCATATGTAGATAATCGATGTCGAGACTTAGAGTTTCAGATTGGTGATTGGGTGTTCCTGAAGGTATCACCCATGAAGGGTGTGATGAGATTCTGCAAGAAGGGGAAGCTTAGCCCGAGATACATTGGGCCTTATCAAATTATTCGTAGGGTAAGCAAGATTGCCTATGAGTTGGACCTACCATCTGATTTAGAAGCGATACATCCAGTCTTTCATATATCAATGCTACATAAATGTATTGGTCACACTTCTAGAGTATTCCCTGTAGATGACGTCCAAATAACAGAGGAGTTGTCTTATGAGGAAAGCCCCATAACTATACTTGATCGCCAGGTTAGAAGGTTACGTACTAATGATATGTCTTCTGTCAAAGTATTGTGGCGAAATAATAATAGGGAAGAGGTGACTTGGGAAGCAGAAGATGAAATGAAGAATATGTATCCTTACTTGTTCCCCCTGCCTGCAGGTAATTTAATTCCTTACTTGATTATATTGACTAGTAAATGAGACTATATGATATTGTGGCCATGTGGGGAATTTGTGGGTTACTGAATGCAGATTGGTAGGTATAGCCATAGAGGAGACTGCCGAAATTTTTATAAGACTCTATAGACTAACTAGTTTGACATTCAAGGACGAATGTTCTTAAGGGGGAAGGATGTTATATCCCGTATTTCTACACGTTGGATTATTCATAAGTTACCGACATAAGCTCGTAGGACAAAATTATTTTTAGGTTATAAGCAATTATGTGATGTTCAACAAGTGATGGGTAAGTGGTGCGAAGTTTAGAGGTTAAGCAAATCGAATAGTATAAGTTTCATCAATATTATACCCGTACTTTCGGGCTATGGTTCGAACCACTCGCACCAGAGAATTTGGTCTTAAAAAGTGTGACGACGGTGATTGGGAATAATATTTGGTATATATATAAAGAGGCTATGGACTAGAGTTATACCACATGATTATGATAATGAGTATATGAGGTGTGTTAAAAGTGGTTCATATTTAAGTAAATAGAGATCAAGAAATTAAGTGTGGGTATAATTAAATAAATGTGGGAATAGAGTATAGATATAGTAGAGTGGTCATTTAACAAATGAATTATTTCAGATTTGTTGGATAACAATTAGTGGATGAAACAAAGTGGGTCATGGACAGATGGCATTATAAGGGACATGTTTTCATTTACTTTAAGTTAGTGGTGGCATATTTGAGATAACTATTAATAAATAGACCAAGAGGGCAGCGTGTATAGGAGAGGATCACTTGAAATCTCTTATTTCAATTCGTTAACAGTTCATTGTAAAGAGATATATGTATGTATGATGCACTCTTTAATGGCAGCAACATTGTATCTTTTTAATAAGGCTACAAAGTTTATCTTTCCACAAGTATAGCAACAACAATTTTCACTCCATAATATAGTAGCAACGTTGTCCAATTTAAGCTCAATCCAAGTTCAATCATAGTGATCCTTCTATTTAGTTGAGGATTCTAACATCGATTTTTCCGAATCCAGCAAGTAGAGATTAGTTCATGGTGAAGTAAGGTATGTTCATATCTTAATCCTTGTACAAAGTAATTCTAGTGTGTTAAAAATGAAGGATCTTGATATTTAGAGTTGTAGTTATTTATATGAAATTGTTGAGACATGAATTGGATTTTGTGGAATTTATGAGGAGAATTATGGTGCTATGTTCTTATGGATTAGACGTTCATAAGGTTGTTGGTATTGTTGTTGTGATTTGGAATTGATTTGGAGTTCGCATGGGGTTAATTATTTAGAGGAGATTCCGCCCGAATTTGGTTAAGTCATTTGTTCATCAAATCGGAGGTAGGAAAAGTATAGTTGGGATAAATATATATATATATATATATATATATATATATATATATATATATATATATATATATATATATATATATGTTTTGCTTGTCGCCTTGAGTTCGGGAAGTTGACGTTAAGTTTAAAAAAGCGACAAGGTATGTTAAGCTACCCCTTCCTTCTTTTTTTTGGCATGAATTATATAAAACGAGCGGATGATGAACGGACATAATTCAAATGAATTCTAGTTCTGAGTGGTGCTTGATATGATAGTTGTCTTTGATTCTCCAGTGTTGTTCATTCTAATTATTCTATTAAGTCTCAAATGATGATTTAACTTGTATATGGTTGCTCCTGATATTCTATTCATGCATAATGTTATTACATCATCTCATCGAGTCCCGGGCCGCGTATGTATTCATGCACAGTTTCATTGTATAGTTCACCGAGTCCCTTGGTAGATGGAACAAATTACGGTATATATATATATATATATATATATATATATATATATATATATATATATGATTATTTCACCGAGTACATCACTAGAGGGCCGGGTACGATATACATGTATATGACTTCATTCATCGAGTCCTGTAATGGGCCGGGTACGGTAATTATATAGATATGCATGACTCTCATCTCATAAGTATAGGTGCATTTGTATCTTTGATTATCATACTTGTCTCGTGTCATCTTTTACTTAGTCATGATCTTCTTTATTGTACTTCATGCTTTATATACTCAGTACATTTTTCGTACTGACCGGGTTCTTTGGGGGCTTCGTTTCATGCCCGCAGGTACATATACTCAGTTTGGTGATCCTTCAGCCTAAGACTTCTGCTCAGCTATTTGGAGAGCTCCATTGTTTCGGAGCCTGAGTCATTTTGGTACAGATCCTCTGATATAGATTTATGCATATCCAGGGGTATCCCGCCATTTTTCACTATTATACTTTTAGAGGTTTGTAGACATGTGTGGGTTGTATATAATTTGGTCAGTTATATCGATATTGCTCATTTTGGATATCCCTGTATATAATGGCAGCCTTGTCGGCTTGCATATTTTGTTATGTTTTGGTTAGCTATGACTCCTTAGGAGACAGGTTCATTATGATATATGACATTATGAGTCTATAGCTTGCTTTTACAAATTTCTATATTGTCCTTAGTTTTAGTCTGATTATATCTAGCAAATTCGTATATAAGTGTCCAGCTCGGGCACTAGTCACAGCTCGTCGGGTTGGGTCGTGACAAAAGTGGTATCAGAGCAGTTCATCCTCGGAGTGTCTATAGACCGTGTCTAGTAGAGTCTTGTTTATCGATGCGTTGTGCACCTCATATATAAATAAGAAGCTACAGGACATTTAGGATGTCACTTTTCCTTCTTACTCTAGATCGTGCGATAGAGCTATGTTATCAGGATAATGCCTCTCTAACGAATTATTGTGTTTTCAGCTATGCCTCCAAAGAAAGCGACAACTGGCCAGAAGGGAAAATCGGTAGCAGGAGATACTAGTCAGACCCGGAGAGTTACTAGGGCTCGTGCCCAGTCTATGCCTAAGATTGTAGTCTAGTCGGCGAGCTCTGCTATACCGCCACCTCCGGAGGAGCTTAGAGCAGCAACAACTCCAGTTCAGGGGGTAGCACCACTGCCAGCTGCCGAGGCCCCAGCACCTAAGCCTCCAGCTCCTCAGCCAAGGGCAGAGGATATGGCCATGAGAGATGCAGTTCAGTTGCTGACCAGATTAGTGGCAGGGCAGGCTCGTAGGCATGGACTAGGAGTTGACCATGCAGACATATCTGATAGTTTGAGTACTCATGACTTCTTAGGTTGTAATCCTCTAGAGTTTTTTGGGTCAAAGCCCGAGGATGATCCACAGGAGTTTATTCGGCAGATGCAATATACATTGAGGATAATCGAGGCTTCTGAGACTGAATCTGTTGAGTTGGCTTCCTATCGATTGTGGGATGTAGCGGTTAATTGGTATGAGTCTTAGGAGTTATCTAGGGGTGAGGGTGCTCCTCCAGTGGTATGGGATGGGTTTGTGGAGGCCTTTCTTGGCCACTTCCTGCCTCCAAAGATGACGCGAGCTAGAGTTGATAGGTTCTTACGTTTGAGGCAAAATGGTATGAGTGTTCGAAAGTATAGTCTTGAGTTTGATTTGTTGGCTAGATATGCGCCTACTATTGTAGATGATATGGTAGATAGAGTGCATTGTTATGTGATGGGACTGGATCGTTATTTGATTGATGGTTGTATGACAGTGGCTCTTTAACTAGGTACGGATATTGCTCGGGTACAGGCATACGCATAGGGGGTAGAGGATCGGCACATGGGACGTCAGCCAGATAGAGGTAATAATAGAGGCCAGTATAAGAGGGCTAGATCGGAGGGTTATTCTGGTGAGCTTCAAGGCGGGCAGCCTCAGCAACATGTTAGATATTCTTCCCAGCCAGCACAGAGTGCACCCCCACAGTTCACAGGTAGTAGATTCGACCGCACAGGGTATTCAGGAGCTGGTCAGAGCTCCAAGGCTTCAGGTTCACATAAGAATAGGGGTTCGAGTCAGTCGAGGCCACCTTTACCTCGATGTTCCAGGTGTGGTAGGCCCCATTTTGGGGAATACTGTCTTGCTACAGGTGCTTGTTTTTCTTGCAGCCGTCAAGGCTATATGATGAGAGAGTGTCCTTATGGAGGTGGTACAGGTGGTATGACTCAACCTACTAGATCTTCTTCTATAGCTATGACCCTATTGGGCAGGGTGTTCAGACACTAGCAGGTTGTGGTAGAGGTCGTGGTGGAGTTTCCAGTTCTAGCGGTCCTTCGAACTGCATATATGCTTTGGCCAGTAGGCAGGATCAGGAGGCGTCACTGAATGTGATTACAGGTATATTATCGATTTTCTCCCGGGACGTATATGTATTGATAGATCCAGGTTCCACCTTATCATATATATCCCCCTTTGTTGCTAGTAAAATCGGAATAGAACCTGAGTTGATAGAGCCATTTGAGGTAGCTTCACCGGTAGGAGATTCTGTCATAGCTAAGCAAGTATATAGAAATTGTTTGGTGGTTATATATAGTCATCATACCATAGCAGATCTGATAGAGTTATACATGACTGAGTTTGATATTATTATGGGTATAAATTGGTTGGCTTCTTGTTATACTATATTATGGCTTCTTGTTGATTATAGAGAAAAGGCAGTTCGATTTCGGTTTCCAAGAGGTAAGGTGGAGAGGGAATACAACATCGCTGAGAGGTAAGTTTATTTCATACCTCAAGGCAAGGAAGATGGTTAGAAAAGGTTATATTTATCATTTGGTTCGAGTGCATGATATGAAAGCAGAGGTACCGGCTCTTCAGTCAGTCCCAGTAGTTAATGAATTCCTAGATGAACTTCTAGGTCTTCTTCCAGAACGGGAGATAGAGTTCACTATAGATGTACTGCTAGATACCCAACCCATATCTATTCCCCCTTATAGAATGGCACCTGCGGAGTTGAAAGAATTAAAGGAGAAATTGAGAGACTTGCTAGAAAAAGGCTTCATCAGGCCTAGTACATCACCTTGGAGAGCACCGGTATTATTTGTGAGGAAGAAGGATGAGTCGCTGCGGATGTGTATTGATTATAGGCAGCTGAATAAAGTAACAATAAAGAACAGGTATCCCCTCCCCAGGATTGACGATCTATTTGACCAGTTGCAGGGTGCTAAGTATTTTTCGAAGATAAACTAATGGTAAGGTTATCATCAGGTGCGGGTAAGGGAGGCAGATATTCCGAAGACGGTATTCAGGACTCGATATAGGCATTATGAGTTTAGAGTGATGTCTTCTTGGCTGACCAATGCTCCAGCAGTGTTTATGGATTTGATGAACAGGGTATTCAAACCATTCCAAAATATGTTTGTTATTGTATTTATTGATGATATTATGGTTTATTCACGTTCAAAAGAAGAGAATGTAGACATTTGAGGACGATACTTAGGATACTCCAGCACCAGAAGTTGTATGCTAAGTTTTCTATGTGTGAATTATGGTTGATGTCAATAGCATTCTTGGATCATATTATTGGAACCGATGGTATTCAGGTAGATACACAGAAGATTGAGGCAGTAAATACTTGGCCCAGACCTACGACACCTATTGAGGTACGTAGTTTTCTGGGGCTAGCAGGATATGATAGGAGATTCGTAGAAAAGTTTGCCTCGATTTCAGCACTTTTTACAAGGCTAACTCAGAAGGCAGCTAAATTCCAGTGAACGGATGCTTGTGAGCAAAACTTTCAGTTGCTGAAAGACAAGTTGACTACGACTCCAATTCTAACTCTTCCTAAGGGACTAGATAGCTATGTTATTTATTGCGATGCTTCAGGTGTTGGACTAGGTTGTGTATTGATGCAGCAAGGCAAGGTTATAGCCTATGCCTCCCGACAGCTCAGAAAGCACGAAAAGAATTATCCTACTCATGATCTGGAATTAGCAGTAGTGATTCATGCCTTGAAGATATGGAGGCATTATTTATATGGTGTTTATATTGATATTTATATGGATCATAAGAGTCTCCAATATATCTTTAAGAAGAAAGAGCTAAATTTATGACACAGGCGGTGGCTAGAGTTACTAAAGGATTATGATGTTGATATTCTATACCATCTAGGGAAAGCAAATGTTGTAGCAGATGTTCTTAGCCGTAAATCTATGGGTAGCTTGATAGACATGCAGCTAGAAAGGAAGGAGATGGTTCGTGAGATTTATCAGCTAACTAGCCTTGGAGTCCGTTTGGCTAATTTTGCAGATAGTGGAGTTTCTGTTCGAGAAGTTGCTGAGTCCTCTATCATAGAAGAGGTAAAGAGGCATCAGTACGAGGACCTTGTTCTGGCACAATATAGAGATACAACTCTTCAAAAGGAAAAGACCCCATTCAAGGTTACAACTGATGGAGTACTACGATATGAAGGTAGATTGTGTGTACCTGATGTTGCAGGCCTACGACGACAGGTTATGGGAGAGGCACACTCTGCCCGTTATTCTATTCATCTAGGGTCAACGAAGATGTATCATGACCTCAGATGCTTATATTGGTGGGATGGCATGAAAATGGACACAACGGGGTTTGTTGCTCAATGCCCGAATTGTCAACACGTTAAGTTCGAGCATGTCTTAATCCTTGTACAAAGTAATTCTAGAAGATGATTATGTGTTAAAAATGAAGGGATCTTGATATTTAGAGTTGTAGTTGTTTATATGAAATTGTGAAGACATGAATTGGATTTTGTGGAATTATGAGGAGAATTATTGTGCTATGTTCTTATGGATTAGACGTTCATAAGTTTGTTGGTATTGTTGTTGTGATTTGGAGTTCGCATGGGGGTGAATTATTTAGAGAAGATGTCGCCCGAATTTGGTTAAGTCATTTGTTAATCAAATCGGAGGTAGGAAAGGGATAGTTGGGACTGAATTATATATATATATATTTTGATTATAGATTCGCGAGTTTGGGAAGCCGACGTTAAGTTTAAAAAGCGACAAGGTATGTTAAGCTACCCCTTCCTTCTTTTTTTGGCGTGAATTACATAAAACGAGCGGATGATGAACGTACATAATTCCAATGAATTCTAGTTCTCAGTGGTACTTGACATGATAATTGCCTTTGATTCTCCAGTGTTGGTTCATTCTAATTATTCTATTAAGTCTCAGATGATAATTTAACATGTATATGGTTGCTCCTGATATTCTATTCGTGCATAATATTATTACGTCATTTCATCGAGTCCCGTGCCGGGTATGTATTCATGCACAATTTCATTGCATAGTTCACCGAGTCCCTCACTAGAGGTCCGACTACGATATATATATATATATATATATATATATATATATATATATATATATATGATTATTTCACCGAGTCCCTCACTAGATGGGCCGGTTACGGTATACATGAACATGACTTCATTCGTAGAGTCCCATAATGGGTCGGGTACGGTATATTATATAGATATGCATGACTCTCATCTCATAAGGCATAGGTGCATTGGTATCTTTGATTATCATACTTGTCTTCTGTCATCTTTTACTCACTCATGATCTTCTTTATTGTACTTTATGTTTTATATACTCAGTACATTTTTCGTGCTGACCCCCTTTCTTCGGGGGCTGCATTTCATGCCCGCAGGTACAAACACTCAGTTTGATGATCCTCCAGCCTAGGACTTCTTCTCAGCTGTTTGGAGAGCTCCATTGTTTCGGAGCCCAAGTCATTTTGGTACAGATCCTCTGATATAGATTTATGTATATCCAGGGGTATGTCGGGGCCCTGTCCCGTCATATTTCACTATTATACTTTTAGAGGTCTGTAGACATGTGTGTGTTGTATATAGGTTTTGGTCAGCTATATCGATATGGCCCGTTTTGGATATTCCCATATATAGTGGCAACCTTGGCGGCTTGCATATTTTGTTATGTTTTGGTTAGCTATAACTCCTTAGGAGACAAGTTCATTATGATATATGACATTATGAGTCTATATCTTTATTTTACAAATTTCTATATTGTCCTTAGTTTTAGTTTGATTATATCTAGCAGGTTCGTATATGAGTGTCCAGCTCGGGCACTAGTCACGTCTCGTCAGGTTGGGTCGTGACAGAGGTAAACCTCGATAAGATCAAATCATCAAAGACATCCCAGACCAGCTATCAAGCATGAAAGAAGTTCAAAGGCTTATGGGGAGATAATCCACTTTGAGTAGGTTTATTTCCCGGTCATCACAGAAATGCCACCGTTTCATCGTGCTGCTCTAAAAGAAAAACAACTTCAAATGGACCCCGGAATTCCAGCAGGCTTTGAGAGATTTGAAAAGATACTTGTCAAGCCCTCCGTTACTATCAAAATTGAAGGAAGGTGAAGTAATATTAGTTTACCTCACAGTCTCGCAGGTAGCGGTAAGCACCGTTTTAGTACGTGAGGACGAAGGTACGCAATCTCCCATTTATTACGTTAGTAGAATTTTAACGGTAGCAGAAACTCGCTACCCGCATTTGGAGAAGCTGGCCTTAGCTCTCGTAGTCGCCGCGCAGAAGCTGAGGCCATACTTCCAATGTCAACCAATAGCTGTGGTGACCACCTTTACCTTGCGGAACATCTCCTCCACAAACTCGAGCTCTCGGGTAAATTGCCTAAATGGGTTGTAGAAATGAGTAGTGAATTCGACATTGAATATAAACTAAGGATTGCGATTAAGTCACAAATTTTTTCCGACTTTGTGACCGATTTCACTTTGGGTCTGCTGCCACTAGCAACCAAAGAAGCAGTAATGGTGTCAGGATCGACGTCGTGAGTTTGGACCTTATTTACGGACGGAGCTTCCAACGTAAATGGGTCTGGGCTTGGCATAGTATTAACCACGCCTTCGGGAGAAGCCCTAAGGCAGGCCATCAGAATGTTCCCTTTAACTAATAATGAAACATAGTATGAAGCTTTGATTGTAGGACTCGAACTGGCCTGGGGACTAGATTTCGAGGCCATAGAAATCAAATGCGACTCCCAACTAGTGGTAATCAGGTCTATGGGATCTTCAAAACCAAAGAGGACCGTGATAAGTTAGGATTTTAACGTGTTATTAACCCTGCTTGCCTATGCTTTTAATATAACTTGCTACAAATTAGTTCATAAATGCTCACAAGTTGTGCTTGATTGCAGGTTTGATCGACAAAGTGACGAAATGTCAAAGATCGGCTCAAAAAGGAGTGAAACCTACTCAAGTACCAAAGACCAAGAGAATTGAAGAAGAAAAGGCCTAGTGCGGACCGGACAACAGTGACCGCGACCGCACTAGGAGGTTTAGAGACTTGACATATTCAGGCTAAAAGGCACGCGGCCGTGGTGGGATCTTCGCGGTCCGCAGTGGAGCTTCGCGGTCGCTCTCCTGCGTTGTGCGGTCTACGTTCATAAGGTTCAGGGAAGGGCGTTTTTGATCATGTGGTCCGCGGTCATGACTGCGCGGACCGCGCCAGTTGCCATCGCGGCCGCGGTACACTACTACGCGGTCCGCGTCCCCCAGCTCAAGTCATCAAACAGTTGAAGTTCAAGAGCCAGTGCAATCGCGGTTCATTTTGTGCGGCCCGCACTGACCCCGCAAGGGTATTTTTGTCCAGTTTTTCCAGCCTAGTATAAATAGAACATTTTACTATTTTTTTAGGGATCGATTTATCTGGGAACGAGAGACAAAAAGCTGCGCTTGGTGTTGTAGCCATTTTTGGCATATTTTGCTTTCCATTAAATATAGATTACTGTAGTTTTTTCTGAGTAATTAATTAATATGTTTAGTTCTTCATCTATTTCTTCTATTTCTGTATCTAGCATGAGTGGCTAAACCCATTAGCTAGGGTTATGGCTCAACCCTAGTGTGGGTAATTGATGGGTGTTGCCATATAAGGTTAGATTGACTATGGGTGTTTGTTATTTGGGTTGAATTTATGATTTAATTTAAAATTGGTGGTTGCAAACACTGATTCAAGCTTTGTGGGTTTAACACTTCTTGAGAAAGAGAGTCTATCCCAAAAAGTGACCCAACAAGGAATTGGGATGGACTCATGAGAAATGATAGTCCCAATTAACGCGTTAAATCTCGAGAGAGTAATCACTCTACTTGAACCCCAATTTCTTGGTCTAATTTGCCTACCCATTTGGTCTCGAGAGAGTCAATTGGGCCAAAAATCACTCACTTTACCGAGAGGTGTGAGAGTGGGTAAGATTGTGCAACGGTTATAGCATAAGCCCCAAATATGTCAATCGAACCTAAGTAACATCTACCCGTCAATTAGCCACCTAGGTAGTGTCATGACCCAAGTGCCCTTCTTCCCATTAGATACAACCTAGCAATATTCTTGTAGTATAATTTAGTGTTAATCAATAGTCTTATAAAAATAGTTATAAATCGAAAACCCAGAAATGTTTGAAGTGACATTAGAAGCACAACTGCAACTCTAGGCTAAACAGAAAATACAACTCCATGACTAGCTCCCTGAGGAAATTCGATCCCGGACCTCTATTTGGATAAAAGCTATTGCGACCCGCTCTTCCTACCACAACATAGTGTCGAGTCGGCAGTGATCACTTTTTGGCGCGTTGCCGGGGAGCTTACGGTGTTGACTATCTGTTTAGTTAGTTTTGTGTTTTGCATCTCTTTCCTTCTTGTTTACTAATTTTGTTTGTGTCGATCAATCATGTACCATGGCTCTTAATGCAAATGACCCTCTCGACAATGTGATGGTGGGGGAGGAGGTAGAGGATCTAGAACAAGATGAGGTCTTAGCTCAAGTTCCACGGAGAGGCCGAAATGCCAATGTAAATGCAAATTAGAACAACAATATTCCATATCCTCCTCCACCACCGCCGAGAGTGGCTCCCAGAGTTCTACCAAATCAAGGATACGCCAGTGCTATTGTTCCTCCCCGAATCCGGGCGGGGAACTTTCAAATCACAAATGTTATGTTGACCTTGCTCGAGCAAAGAGGGTATTTCACAGGTGCCTCCAATCAAAATGCCTACAAGCACTTGAAGGGGTTCGTGGATACATGCTGGGGTAGCAAGCATTAAAACGTGTCCGAGGATGCATTGAGGTTGAGGCTTTTCCCGTTCTCTCTTCGGGGTAAAGCATTGGATTGGTTAGAAAGGCTCCCCAATCATTCTATTACAACATGGGATGAATTGGCGGACAAATTTATTTCCAAGTTCTTTTCTCCAAGTCATATGGCAGCTCTTCGGGATGAAATTCTAGCCTTTAAGCAAAAGCCAACGGAACCTTTGCACGAGATATGGGAAAGATATAGAACAATGGTAAAAGAGTGCCCTAATAACGACATGACCGAGGCTATGATTCAACAAACCTTTTATTGGGGCATTAACACCACGAATCAATGCATTCTGAACCAATTGGATGGAGGGAACTTTATGAAACTTTCTTACCAAGAGGCATGTGATGTACTTGATGAAATGGCCGACACCTCTTCGGCATGGAAAAGCCGAGCAAATGTGTCCCAAGGTGACCCCACAGTCATCCATTTGCACAAGGAATTGCACGATCATGGCCAAGCCATCGCCGAGCTTACAACAACTATGAATCAATTGACAAAGGCGCAATTGCAACAAGTCCAAAACCTGCGCCAAGTCAATGCAATCGAAGGTGTTTCTATGTTGAAAAGGAGGTAAAGATGAGAACAACCTCAATGTAATTATGAACAATATGACAACAACAATGATGGTGGTGGTCATTCAAATGAGTGCTATGATGATCAAAGCGAAGAGTTCCAATATGTCAGCAACTACCAAGGGAACAGAGGTACCTCTTCGAATCAACAATGGCGTCCTCAAGGAAATTGGGGCAATCAACAACAAGGCGGCGGTAATTGGAATAACAACAATCAACAACAAGGCGGAGGTAATTGGAATAACAACAACCAAAACAACAATTGGGGTAATCATAGCAACCAAGGAAATTGGAATGGTAGTACCAATAACTGGGGCAACAACAACAATCAAGGAGGGTGGAACAATAGCGGCAACCAAGGCAACCGGGGGCAAGGCTTTCAAAGGCCCCCATGTATCAACAACCGAACAATCTACCCCCTTTCCTTCTCAAGGTCCGAGTTCATCCGGAAGTGATATGGGGAGAATTGAAAGCATGTTCGAGCAAATGATGAAAAAGAACCAAGATTCTGAGGCTCAATTAGCTTCGCATAACACATCTATCCGGAACTTGGAGGTGCAATTAGGCCAAATCTCTCAAGCATTGAATACTCGTCCCAAGGGTGCTCTACCAAGTAATACGGTGGTGAACCCGAAGGGTGGGAATAATAATCATGTGATGGCAGTTACAACAAGAAGTGGAAGAGGCGGTGATGTAAATGCCTCGATGCAAAAGAAAGCTATGGATGAAGATGTTGAGTTACTGGATGATTATGTACCTTTGATTGTTGATGATATGGTTAATCAAAATGTGAACAATGATATGCGGATTGATATTGATGATGAAGCCGAGGTGGAGACTCAAGATACCGTGAACCCGTCTAGGGAACACGTGATTGACATGCCCGAGCCGGTTGTATAAAAGTCCAAGGCAACTTTGCCTAGGCCACCTCCACCTTATCCTCAACGGTTAGCAAAGCAAAAGAGTGACAATCAATTCAAAAAATTCATTGACATGATGAAGAGCCTCACAGTCAATGTCTCTTTGGTTGAGGTACTTGAGCAAATGCTGGGGTATGCGAAGTTCATGAAAGATTTGGTTACAAAGAAGAGGTCGATGGAGGGTGAAACAATTAAGATGACTCATCAAGTGAGTGCCATAGTGCATTCAATGGCACCCAAGCTTGAGGATCACGGAGCATTTACTATCCCATGTACTTTCGGTAGTGCGGATTTTGCTAAGGCCCTGTATGACTTGGGGGCTAGTATTAATTTGATGACATACTCGGTCTTCAAGACTTTGGGAATTGGGCAACCTCGACCTACCTCAATGAGACTTCAAATGGCGGATCGATCGATGAAGCGACTCTTGGGCATAATCGATGATGTTCTTGTCCGTGTTGATAAATTCATACTGCTGGCTGACTTTGTCATATTAGATTGTGAGGTGGACTTTGAAGTGTCGATTATTCTTGGTAGGCCTTTCCTGGCTACGGGGAAGGCATTGGTTGATACTGAAGAGGGTGAGTTGACATTCCGAGTGGGAGATGAGAAGGTGGTATTCCATGTTTGCAAATCAATGAGACAACCCAATAGCACGGAGGTGTGTTCATTTGTGGACATTGTCACAGCTGTGATAGTGGATGGCACAAGTTCTTTGATCAATGTTGAAGATCCTCTTGAGGCCGTGCTTCTTAATAAGGATGTCAATGATGATGCTAGTAGAGTGGAGTGCGTGAATGCATTGCACGGTATGGGTTCATATTCTTATGAGCCTAGAAGGCTATCTTTAGATCTTGAAAACCGCAAAACTCCACCAACAAAGCCATTGATTGAGGAGCCACCGGTGTTGGAGTTGAATCCACTTCCTCCACACCTTAGGTATGAATTCTTGGGTTCAAATTCTACTTTACCCGTTATTCTTTTTTCTTGCCTTACTAACATGCAGGTTGAGGCCACCTTGGCGGTTCTTCAAAAGCGAAAAAGGGCAATCAGATGGACTTTAGCTGATATTTGGGGTATAAGCCCCACCTTTTTCATGCATAAAATCATATTGGAGGAGGATGCGAGGCCTTCACTTGAGCATCAAAGAAGACTAAAAGAGGCTATGCAAGAAGTAGTAAAGAAAGAGGTCATCAAGTGGCTTGACGCAGGTGTGGTTTATCCCATTTTTGATAGTTCATGGACTTCTCTGGTGCAATGTATACCGAAAAAAGGTGGAATAACTGTAGTGACCAATGACAATAATGAGCTTATTCCAACTCGGACAGTGATGGGTTGGATAGTTTGTATGGATTACCGGAAACTGAACAAGGTAACTAGAAATGATCATTTCCCATTGTCATTCCTTGACCAAATGCTTGATCGTCTTGCGGGCCAGGCTTTCTATTATTTTTTGGATGGTTAATCGGGGTACAATCAAATTCTCATTGCCCCAGAGGACCAAGAAAATATGACTTTTACATATCCTTATGGCATATTCGCTTTCTCTAGAATGCCATTTGGATTATGTAATGCTCCAGCGACCTTCCAACGTTGCATGATGGCTATTTTCACCGACATGGTGGAAGATATCTTGGAGGTCTTCATGGATGATTTCATCGTGGTTGGGGATTCTTTTGAGGAATGCTTGGTAAACTTGGATAGAGTGTTGGCTTGGTGTGAAGATACCAACCTTGTTCTAAACTGGGAAAAGTGCCATTTTATGGTAGAAGAAGGTATAGTGTTGGGTCACAAGATCTCGAAGCGAGGAATTGAAGTGGATAAGGCCAAAATCGAGGTTATTTCAAGGCTTCCTCCCCCTACTTCTGTCAAAGGGGTGAGGAGTTTTCTTGGGCACGCAGGTTTCTACCGGAGGTTCATCAAAGATTTTTCTAAGGTAGTTAACCCACTGTGCAAGTTGCTAGAGAAAGATGCCAAGTTTGTTTTTGATGAGAAATGCATAGAGGCTTTTGAGCTTCTTAAACAAAAGTTGACAACTACCCCCATCATCACCACACCAAATTGGAGCTTACCATTTGAGCTCATGTGCGATGCTAATGACGTTGCGGTGGGGGTGGTTTTAAGCCAAAGGATCAACAAGATGTTCCATCCGGTATACTACTCAAGCAAGACCATGAATGAGGCTCAAAGGAACTACACAGTTACCGAAAAGGAGTTATTGGCTATTGTTTTTGCTATGGAAAAGTTCCGTCCTTACCTTATGGGGGCCAAAGTTATTGTGCACACCGACCATGCCGCCCTTAGGTATTTGATGACCAAGAAAGATTCAAAGGCAAGATTGATGAGATGGGTTCTTCTTCTTCAAGAGTGTGATTTAGAAATTGTTGACCGGAAGGGTAGTGAGAATCAAGTGGCAGACCACTTGTCCCGTTTGGAGGAGGAGGGGAGGCCTTGTAATGGCCTTGAGATCAATGATACATTTCTCGATGAGCAACTCCTTGCGGTGTCAATGAGTGGAATGTCGTGGTTCGCCGATGTTGCAAATTATCTTGTTACCGGAATCATCCCGTTTGAGCTCTCTTCTAACCAAAGGAAGAAGCTCAAGCGGGATAGCTTGGATTATTATTGGGACGAGCCCTATTTGTTTAAGATTTGCACTGATGGTGTGATTCGACGATGTGTCCCAGAGGAGGAGCAATTGGGTATTTTGGAAGCTTGCCATTCCTTACCCTATGGTGGCCATCATGGCGGGGCGAGAATGGCTTCTAAAGTGCTTAGTTGCGGATTTATTGGCCTACTTTGTTTAAAGATGCCGGTGATGTGGTCAAAAGATGTGATGAATGCCAACGAGCCGACGGAATTTCAAAAAGGGATGAGATGCCCTTCAATACGATTCTCGAGTAGATATTTTTGATGTTTGGGGCATCAATTTCATGGGTCCTTTCGTGAGCTCTTGTGGAAACACTTACATTCTTGTGGCGGTGGATTATGTCTCCAAGTGGGTTGAGGCCGTGGCTTTGCCCAACAATGAAGCCCGGAGTGTTGTGGCATTTCTTAAAAAGAGCATCTTCACGAGGTTTGGCACTCCCCGTGCTATCATTAGTGACGGGGGATCTCACTTTTACAATAAGGCTTTTGATTCATTGCTAACCAAATATGGAGTTAATCACAAAGTAACCACCCCTATCATCCTCAAGCTAGAGGTCAAGTGGAAGTCTCCAACCGAGAAATTAAGAGTATCTTGTCTAAAACTCTAAATGCAAATAGGACCGATTGGTCGAAAAAATTAGATGATGCTCTTTGGACCGATTGGTCGAAAAAATTGGATGATGCTCTTTGGACTGATTGGTATGTCTCCGTACCGGTTAGTGTTTGGGAAAGCTTTCCATCTTCCGGTGGCATTGGAGCACAAGGCTATGTGGGCCTTGAGGAAGTTGAACTTAGAATGGGACGTTGCTGCAAATCTGAGGATTGAACGACTCAATGAGCTCGATGAGTTTAGATTCCATGCATACTCCAGCTTGTCCTTGTACAAGGACAAAATGAAATACCTTCATGACAAATATGCTCGGGGCAAGGAGTTCAAAGTCGGGGATATGGTTCTCTTGTTTAATTCCCGGTTATGTCTGTTTCCGGGTAAGCTCAAGTCAAAGTGGAGTGGGCCATTTGAAGTTGTGTTCGTGACCCCATTTGGTGCTCTTGATCTAAAAACAAAAATGGTAAAGTCTTCAGAGTCAATGGCCACAGGTTCAAGCATTATCTTGGAAAGTTCGATGGCAGCCACATAGTGACGCTCCCTTATCTAAAGTGATGGGGTGGTAACATGCGTCGTGCCGCGATGTTAAATCAGGCGCTTCTTGGGAGGCAACCCATGTCTTTTTGATTTTTCTTTGTAGCTTAGGATTTTTGAGCTAATTGTTTGTGAGATATTGCAGGGATTGTGTTGAAGCAGTGCAAAATAGTCTAGGTTAGATTTCGTGATTAGTTTAAAGTACCTAAGGATTGGGCACCTGAGTAGGGACAAGTAGGGGTAAAAATTTGAACAAAAATAGAACAAAGCATGCAACCCTAGCTTAGTCCCTGAAACTGACCTAGTGCGGCCCGCGGTCGCCTTAGCGCGGTCCGCGTTATACTTCCACGCGGTCCGTGATGCTTGATTGACTGAAGAACAACTTGTGTCCAGCACGACCCCGATAACTTTTGTGCGGTCCGCGCTGGCCCACCGCGGCCGCGACCCCATTTTGTGCGGACCGCGGTCTGAGATTCAGAGAAGACCTTTCCTGGGGCTTTGTTCAGCGTGGCCCGCAGTCATCTTAGTGTGGTCCGCGATGCCTCCAACGCAGCCGCACTCCTGATGGTGCAGTCCGCGGTGCCTGGTTCTACAGCAGTGTCTGCAACAATCATTTTGCTGTCTGCAACTTTAAGTCATTCACCTGTTTCACTACTTGTGCTTTAACTAACAATGTTAGATGTGTTTGCTTGCAGACAATGGTAAAACAACGAGGAAGAGGTGCCAAACAACTCGATCGAGGTGACTCCTACCGGGGAGGAAAAGGAAAAAAATTAAACTCATTCCCCGACCTAAACTGAAAACAAGGAAACAAATTGTTATAGATGACCAATCGAGGAGTGAGTACGTACCCTCTCAAGACCTCTCTTCTGATTCAGGGCCAGCTTCTGTAGTCCCAGCTTCACATACTACCCAAGCCCCACAACGTGTATCGTCTGAGTCGTCTGATGGCTCAGTAGCAGGCAGCGGTGAATACTCCACCTCCCCCACAGTTTCAGTATCTAGTGAGAGTGCAGAGGGTGGGACTAATAGTGATAATAAGGTACCGGACAGTGGTGTGCCCCAGGTTGGGGGTGTTGAACGAACTAGAAAACCTAAAGTTTGGGAAGATCGATTTGTTAGCCAGGTGGCGTTCCACAAGTTTAGGGAATGGTGGCCGTCACGGAAGTTGATTCTTGAGAGAAGCTTCATTTCCAAAGACCTTCTACCCCTACACCCTAATTTGCATAGACAGTTTCAGGCTTGAGCGGGTTGGGAGTTCTTTAAAGACAATTGTTTGAAGGCGAATGAGCATATGGTCAAGTAATTTTACAGCAATGTGGCCCATATCTTGAAGGGCACTAAGGTGACCAAGGTGAGAAACAAAAATATGGTATTCACCGGGAGGACACTAAATGAATACTTGGGGTTCATTGATGAATATGAGTCCCTTTACAATGAAAAGTCAGCAATGGGCGAGGAGGTTCGTCCATGGTTAGCTTCATACCTGGCAATCCCGGGTACGGTTCCAGAATGGTTACAAGCAGGGGCCAAAATACTTCGGAAAACTTTCAACTTCGAGGCTAGAGGGTGGTTGACCTTTGTGTGCAGTCGGCTCGACCCGACTACCCATGATCAGACTATTCCACTTACTTGGGCGGTTCTTATTGTTTTTATTATGGCAGGCTATCCTATCAATATGGGCAATATGATGTCCCGCACTATTTCTGCAGTGAGGGTTGAGCATGACCGGAACTACCCTTTTCCCAACACCCTTACTATGTATTTCCGGGACTTGGAGGTGGAGAAGAGACCGTTTGACGTCAAGGTCAAACCTGTGGCTCCGTTCTCCCTGTATAGTTTGAAGGGGTCAGACAACCCCAAGGACAAAAACTACAAGCCGCTTGTTTCTACCCCAGTTGGCCAGTCTGAAGAGCTAGTTGCGGTAGAGTCTTCTGTTGAGCCCTCCACAGAGCCTTCTACCATGCCTGCTACCACCACTGTTGATGATTTACCTCCAGGACCCTCCTCTTCTATTGGCCCTAGTACTTCAGCTGACCCGGGGGTTCCTTCTTCCCGGACTCATCCTTTCACGACCCATCAATTGAGCCGGACACTAGCCAATTTGAACAATTGGATGTCAGCTGCGACATCCAAGTTGTCTACATTGTCTGCTATAGTTGAGGCCCACTCAGCACCTTCCACTGCTCAGATTCCTCAGTCCATTGAGGATACACTGAAAAAGCTCCTGGACAATCAGGAGAAGATTATGAGGACTCAGGACGCCTTAACTAAGGCGGTGGATTCACATGACAAGGCTTTGAGGGAGCTTGCCAAGGAGCACAAGAAGATGAGGAAGTCAAGGGCTTCCAAAGAGTCAGTGAGAGTGCTAAGGACTGATGTGGACAAGCTATTGGCGGACCAGATGCCTTTAGACTTCCTATTCGGGGATGCAGCCCCAGTAGCAGCCCCAGTGCCACAGCCACAGCAGGAGCAGGCACCCAGGCCTCCAAGGAAGAAGAGGAAGCTCCCCAGTTCAGTTGGTGTAGTTATTGAGCTAGCAGACCCACAGGAGACCCCCTCCAGTGACGCACCTTTCATCCAGCCGGTCCAGGAGTAGGTCTCAGTCCCAGCAGGTGAGCAGCAGGAGATCGGGAACTAGTCTGAGGTTCTCGTACATACAGAGGATTTGGGGACCACTGATGATCCCATGCAGACGGACCATGCATAGGGAGCTCCTATATCCTTTACTTTGTTTTTGATGCTTATTTGATAGTTGGCATTGAGGACAATGCCAGCTTTTATTCGTGGGGATGCGCCCTATTTTTATGTGGATGACTGTATATATAGATTCTTAGTTTATGTTTTTGTTGATATTTTTTTTATTTTGGGCTGTATATAACTTTACATTTCTGTATGTATTCATCCCCGTTGTATATTCTACTCCCCTATTGTATATATTCATTCTATTTTCTATTTTCGCAAAAGTTTTTCGTTTTTAGCTTTGTAATTAGGCTCCCAGCCTCTTATTTTGTTTTTGACGCCTCCAATAAGCCCTTGGTTTTCTTAATGCCTTAGTTCTTTCCAACGGTGGAGTATTGTGCGAACCGGGTGGCTCTTCCCAATGATAGATGGCATGACTACCTTCTTAAGGGTTTGAGTCCGTTCTTTCGATTTTTCTTTTATTTTTGATAGTTGTAGTTAAAGTTACCTCAAGCAAAGCTTCACTTGGGCCTAGCACATTTGCCTTTGATCCCATGGTCAAAGACATAATGTTGTGTTCAGGATGGTGAAAGTCATGGCTTTGAGACTCTTGCGTTGACCAAACAATCATCATGTGGTCTTTTTGGACCATTATGTGCTTAAATCATAACTAAGGTTGTTGTGGGCCCTCGACTCGATGTCTTTAGCAATTCCCTAGCGTGTGTGGTGAGGAATCGAAATATGAGTCCAAGTCCCGAGCCAATGGTCTAGAACTTGCCTTGAATGTTTGTTGAGGCAAAATCCTAGGTGAAATTTGACTTGAGAAATGATTATAGGCTCTCCTTGATCCAAATGTTAAATTGAACAATTCCATAGCCTACCAATGAGATGATCCCCAGTAACCCTTTTGAGCCTTAAACCTTTTTCTTTCAAGAACCAATGCTACAAGTCTATACCCGTTCTAAATGATTACCCTCTCTTGGCACCCAAATCTTCCCTTGAGTAATGACAAAAATCTAAGTTTGGGGGGAGAAACAAGAAAGGAAGCAAAGCAGTAAGGTACAAAAGAAAGTAAAGAAGGCAATGAAAAAGTAAGAAAAGAAAAAGGACAAAAAGAAAGTCCCATGTGAACAAGAATAAAAAGGGATTTAAGGAAAACAAAAGTGAAAAAAGTAGAAAAAGGAGAAATGTTTTGAATTGTACAAAAAAGAGTGACAATGTGTCTCTCTAACCCCTTGTGAAGAAGTGAAATACTCAAAAGAGTCAAGAGAATTGTGCCAAAATGAATCAAAAGAAGTGCTTAAGGGAAGATTGAACCCATTTGAATAAAAATATGTCCTACCCTTACCTAAAAGCCTTCAGAATGACTTCACAAAAGCCCTATTTGATCTCAAGTTGAAGGGAGTTTACATTAGTGGATACTTACATAAGGGGCAAGCATATGGTACTCAGAGTCGGACTTGTGACCTTCTTTTTGAGAGAGATGAGTGAAATTCCATTAACCTCGATTTGTGTGTCAATACTTAAAAGGTGAGGTTCGCTGAGGGAGAGTTGAGGATGTGAGAGTTTGGGTTCCAAAATGACCAAAGTAAGTAAAAAGCTCGTTGATAAAACGTGTCAACTCTTGATGCTCTTGTGTCACACTTGATCCATAATTTTCAAAGTTTTAAATGTGTTAATGATGCATTCGTATTGAGGGCAATAGTTAGTCCCAATTGATGCTTGTTGGGGTTATTTTAGGATAGCTGGATTTACTTGGATGTTCCTTTAAGGGGTGCGTCTTATTTTGTTTGCTTGAGGACAAGCAAAGGTTTAAGTTTGGGGGAGTTGATAAGTTAGGATTTTAACGTGTTATTGCCCCTGCTTGCCTATGCTTTTAATATAAATTGCTACAAATTAGTTCCTAAATGCTCACAAGTTGTGCTTGATTGCAGGTTTGATCGACAAAGTGACGAAATGTCAAAGATCGGCTCAAAAAGGAGTGAAACCTACTCAAGTACCAAAGACCAAGAGAATTGAAGAAGAAAAGGCCTAGTGCGGACTGCACAACAGTGACCGCAGCCGCACTAGGAGGTTCAGAGACTTGACATATTTAGGCTAAAAGGCGGTAGGATCTTCGCGGTCCGCGGTGGAGCTTCGCGGCTGTACTCCTGCGTTGTGCGGTCCTTGTTCATAAGGTTTAGGGAAGGGCGTTTTTGATCACGTGGTCCGCGGTCACGACTGCGTGGACCGCGCCAGTTGCCATCGCGGCCGCGGTACACTACCACGCGGTCCGCGTCCCCCCAGCTCAAGTCATCAAACAGTTGAAGTTCAAGAGCCAGTGCGGCCGCGGTCCATTTTGTGCGGCCCGCACTGACCCCGCAGGGATATTTTTGTCTAGTTTCTCCAGCCTAGTATAAATAGAACATTTTACTATTTTTTTAGGGATCGATTTATCTGGGAACGAGAGACAAAAAGCTGCGCTTGGTGTTGTAGCCATTTTTGGCATATTTTGCTTTCCATTAAATATAGATTATTGTAGTTTCTTCTGAGTAATTAATTAATATGTTTAGTTCTTCATCTATTTCTTCTATTTCTGTATCTAGCATGAGTGGCTAAACCCATTAGCTAGGGTTGTGGCTCAACCATAGTGTGGGTAATTGATGGGTGTTGCCATCTAAGGTTAGATTAACTATGGGTGTTTGTTATTTGGGTTGAATTTATGATTTAATTTAGAATTGGTGGTTGCAATGATTCAAGCTTTGTGGGTTCAACACTTCTGAGAAAGAGAGTCTATGACCCCAAAAATTGATCTAATAAGGAATTGGGATGGACTCATGAGAAATGATAGTCCCAATTAATGGGTTAAATCTCGAGAGAGTAATCACTCTACTTAAACCCCAGTTGCTTGGTCTAATTTGCCTACCCATTTGGTCTCGAGAGAGTCAATTGGGCAAAAAAATCACTCTCTCTACCGAGAGGTGTGAGAGTGGGTAAGATTGTGCAACGGTTATAGCATAAGCCCCAAATATGTCAATCGAACCTAAGTAACATCTACCCGTCAATTAGCCACCTAGGTAGTGTCACAGCCCTAGTGCCCTTCTTCCCATTAGATACAACCTAGCAATATTCTTGTAGTATAATTTAGTGTTAATCAATAGTCTTATAAAAATAGTTATAAATCGAAAACCCAGAAATGTTTGAAGTGACATTAGATGCACAACCGCAACTCTAGGCTAAATAGAAAATACAACTCTACGACTAGCTCCCTGTGGAAATTCGATCCCGGACCTCTATTCGGGTAAAAGTTATTGCGACCCGCTCTTCCTACCACGGCGTAGTGTCGAGTCGGCAGTGATTAGACCGCATGCAACAATATGTAGTGAAGGTCTAGGCTTTGCTGGCTCGATTTTAGGAGTGGTCGATTACTCGCATCTCGAGGGAAGAAAATGTAGAAGCAGATGCATTATCTAACCTTGGTTCACCAACAAAAATGAAGGGATCGATTTCGGGACTGTAGTACAACTCATGCACTCGGTCCTTGACGCAGAGAGCTACTATAAAGTAAATACGAGTAATTTGGTCTGGGGCTGGAGGAACGAGATCATCGATTATCTCAAGCATGGGAAGTTTCCCGAAGACTCCAAGGCATCTCGGGCACTGCACGCCAAAGCAATACGATATAGATTCAAAGAAGGCCAACTATACAGGAAATCTTTCCAAGGCCCGCTGGCCCGGTGCTTGGGAGCATTCAAAGCTAATTATGTTATGCGAGAAGTCCACGAAGGGATATGTGGAAATCATTTGGGCGCAGATTTCTTAGTGCTAAAACTGGTAAGGGCATGATATTATTGGCGCCGAATGGAACAAGATGCCAAAACGTTTTTGCAAAAATGCGATAAGTGCCAATACTACATACCACTGGTACACCGACCAGCAAAACCATTACATTCAGTTCTATTTTCGTAGCCGTTCATGAAGTGGGGAATGTATATCGTCGGACCACTACCGCCGACCCCTGGTAAGGTAAGGTTTCTTTTAATATTAACTGACTATTTTTCTAAGTGGGTTGAAGCAGGTCCTTATCAGATGATCGTCGAAGTGGTGGATTTCTTGTGGGAAAACATAATTTGCAAATTTGGAATATCAAAAGGGATAGGATGCGATAGCATGTGTTAATGGGCAACAATTTATAGGCACAAAGGTCACAAAGTTCCTTGAAGATTTGAAATTCAAGAGAATCACAACTTCACCCTATCATCCGAGCGCAAATGGTCAAGCGTAATCAATGAACAAAATGAATATGCAAATCTCAAGAAGAGGTTGGAAGCGACTAAAGGTAAATAGCTTGAGGAACTACCTGAAGTGCTATGGGCGTATCGAACAACGACCAAATCGAACACAAGAGAAACTCCATTTTCCCTCGTATACGGATCAGAAGACTTAATCTTGGTAGAAGTAAGAAAGCTTACCTTGAAATATTTCCAGGCAAGTGAAGAAACGAACAATGAAGCAATATTAGTCAACTTGGAGCTACTCGATGAGCGCAGGGAATTGACACGTATAAGAATGGCAGTCCAGAAGTAGAGAATGGAAAGATATTATAATGGAATAGCCAACCTCCGTTATTTTAAAGTAGGAGATTTGGTTCTAAAAAAGTAACTCAAAACACCCGAGAACTCAACGCGGGAAAGCTAGGACCAACCTGGGAAGGCCTCTACCGGGGTTCAGTTGTCACCAGTAAAGGTTCATATGAGTTGGAGAATTAGGATGGACAAAAGTTGTCAAGCAAATGGAATGCGGCACACCTCAAGAGATATTACTGCTGACAAACATCATTTGTACTAAAAGTATGTGCACTCCTTTTCCCTTCGTCTAGTTTTTGTCCCAATAAGATTTTTCTGGCAAGGATTTTAATGAGGCAACAACGGAAAGCATACTATGAATAAAGTTTCAACAGCAGCGATAAGACCTTTAATAGCAAGGCACACAAGTGAAGAACCACTCTGGAGCGGTTAGATAATCTTTGGCTTGATAGCAAAATTCCCACCGGGAAAGTGAGTTTGCTATAGAGCAAATGTTACCCGATCATTCACAAGTGAAAAACACTAGAAGATTGTTAGATAGTCTTTTGCTCGATAGCATAAATTCCTAAGGGAAGCGAAGTTTGTTACCGAGCTGAAGATTATCTAGCAATTCATTAGTGGGGTCCTCGAAGGTGCAGAACTTCCAGTGTTCTAATTTGCATTCTTCACATTTAAACATTGTGGGATAAGAGGGGGAATGATATGAATATAAGGCAATAATGACTGCCACGTCAACCGGAACACGAAAATCGGGAACATAGTTATACCATCGGGACTGGGGACTGCACGACCAACCCCGTAGAAAGAAGTTGTAAAAGTTAGCCACAAGAAATGGCAATTTCATTTTAGCATAACAAATGCTTATGCACTTTTTGAAAAAGAAAGGAATAAAGTAAAGTCATTTTATTTTCCATCTTGTTTCTTGTCTGATCGACAAATTGATTTTATCATCTTTTAAAGTTAAACAAGTACTTCAAATGCTAGTGTCGTAATGAACATGAGACTTCCTCTTCAAGAGCACCGTAAACATAAGAGGTTCCTCTCTTATAAAAACCCTCACGATAAAGGGTTGATTTCGGAAGAGCTTGTGCCTGAAAAACAAATGCTTTTGGGGGAAAATACACTCAAGACCTTACATAATAAAACGCAAACAATAAAACTTGCACAACACACTTAAGCAAAAAATAATTCAATGATTAAAACTTGCATAAATGTTCAAACGAAAGAAGGACTCATGCAATACTTGAGCAAAATATGGCTTTATTCTTGATAAATGTTCCAAAGCGGCACAAATACAAAAGTTGGAAAAAGAAAGGAAAAGCTAAACTGCTACATCCTCGGAACCTGGAGGAAAAGAAATGTCCATGCCCTCAGGGGAAATGGATAGATCCACCGATGGCTCAACATTTTGGCCCTCATCAGTTTGGCCTTCAACATCTTTGCCTTTCGTTTCCTCTTGAGTTCCCGAAGCTTCAAAACTAGAATTAGAAGAACCAGAAGCATCAAGCCCTACCGGGAGACCCCTTTTAGCAGCTGGCTCAAGCTCATGGGCCTTAGCAATTTTGACATCAAAGTCAATAATACTTGATTTAGCCTTTTTCAAGGTTTTTCTCCTCAAGCTGTACATAACATAAGTTTTCTTAATAATGAGGGAAGCTGCTCGGCGCTTAAGTTCTTGTTTGAGTTATGTAACCTCCGCAGAAAGGTTTTCTCAGGCAGATCTAATGGATTTGAGGCTAACATCGAGGTCACGAATAGTTAAGCTAAAAATCCTATTATGCTCAATAGTCTTCCTATACTTCTCATCCAATTGGGCATGTTTCACCATTGCAGCAAAAAGCTCTTCAGTTTTGGAGTTCAAGGCTGCCTCTAAGTTGGTCAATATTTTAGTGGTGGCAACCTCGCGATTGGTTGCAGCAAGAATGACCCTATGGACTTCGGTCCATTTGGCCTTGGCCTCATCAAATTGAACCCTCAACGGACCAATCTCTTGGCTAAGGGTTTCCACTTCTTGCTCGTTTTGTTACAACGAGTCTCCTACATAGCGGCCTCAACAGCTTTGGATTCTAATTCTGAGAGGCGAGCAACAGTTTGCTCCCACTCAGCCAAAAGTTGATCCCGTGCAGAGTTAAGTTCTTCTTATTCCCGAATCAACCTTTAGAGGCCTTCAGAACCAAGGAAATTGGCCTATAAAACAAGTAGGACAAACTCAGGTTATTTTCTGTCAAAGACAGAAGAAATGACAAAAGAAGTGAAGAATGTACCACTGCGGCATTGTGCATGGCATTTTTCAACAAGCACTCTCCTGAGAGAGCCTGTATTGTTTCCCAGTCTTTTTTCGAAGCCAAAGGCTTCAGATAGTTAACAAGTTCCACCGGCTGGGATAGCAAATTGCATCTTGTAGAGACCAAAAGAGTAACGCCCTTCCTCCTTTGCAGATCTTCAGAAGGGGGAGCATAATTTTGCCCCAAATTCTCATAAACTGGGGACTGGGGGAGATGAACACCCTCTCTCGGGTAGATGCGGCTGGTGGAGATGATGTAGCAGTTGCTGATGGAATAGTTGGTGAATGTGGAGATGATTTAGTAGTTGTTGGTGTTGGTGAAGATGGAGATGAAGTTGATGGTGTTGAAGATTGAGAAGTAGCTGCGATAAACGCAGCGTTGGTTGTTGGTTTCTCGTCAACCGAAGACGGAAGGGACCCGGTACTCAGCCCCAAAATATCGAGCATAGTGACTAGGATCCAGAAGCGGGAGGTAGCATTTTCCACCATTTCATACTCCCCCTAGAATGCCGAGACGTCGTCCTTGGTTGGTGTAACTAACTCAACAGATTGAGCGGTCTGTTGAGTTGAGGAAGGTTGTCGTCTTCTATGTAGAGAAGCTCCCTCCTCGCTAGCTTCTCCATCATTGTCAATCATCACGGTATCTATGGCCAGCCTGGGAGGAGGGAGCCTGTATTGTTTCCCAGTCTTTTTTCGAAGCCAAAGGCTTCAGATAGTTAACAAGTTCCACCGGATGGGATAGCAAATTGCATCCGGTAGAGACCGAAAAAGTAACACCCCTCCTCCTTTGCAGATCTTCAGAAGGGGGAGCATAGTTTTGCCCTAAATTCTCATAAACTGGGGACTAAGGGAGATGAACACCCTCTCTCGGGTAGATGCGGCTGGTGGAGATGATGTAGCAGTTGCTGATGGAATAGTTGGTGAAGGTGGAGATGATTTAGTAGTTGTTGGTGTTGGTGAAGATAGAGATGAAGTTGATGGTGTTGAAGATTGAGAAGTAGCTGCGATAAACACAGTGTTGTTTGTTGGTTTCTCGTCAATCGAAGACGGAAGGGACCCGGTACTCAGCCCCAAAATATCGAGCGTAGTGACTAGGATCCAGAAGCGGGAGTTAGCATTTTCCACCATTTCATACTCCCCCTAGAATGTCGAGACGTCGTCCTTGGTTAGTGTAACTAACTCAACAGATTGAGCAGTCTGTTGAGTTGAGGAAGGTTGTCGTCTTCTATGTAGAGAAGCTCCCTCCTCGCTAGCTTCTCCATCATTGTCAATCATCACGGTATCTATGGCCAGCCTAGGAGGAGGGCTTGTCACCACAACTTTTGGAGACAACTTGGGGGCAACATTCTTCGCCCTCTTATTCTTTTCCCCCACTGCGGAGAAACGCTTTCTTTTGGTTCCTTGTTCTCCGGCCGGGGACTCTGAGAAGAAGCACTTGCACTAGAAACAGGCCCGGAGACACCTGTTGTGAAAAAGTTTTCTGTAGCAGCCTTGCCACATCAGTAGGATTAGCCAAAATGTCCTCCTCGGGGATGACAATTGAGCCCTAGGGTAGACCTATATTCAATAGGAGAGAGAATTAGAAAACTTTCTCATAAGAAAAGGTAAGGCCATGATGAGTTAAACTTACCATGATTTTTGGCCTTCCACCCATATTTTGAGGGATAGCTCTTTCCACGAGCAGGTTTCGGGTGTAGTAACATCCAAAATTTTCTGAACCCATGGTCCAAGACCTCAACTTTAGGAGGAACCCATCGAGTCGCTGAGGCGGGTAAAGGAAGAAAAGTTAATAATTATGAGAAAAGGATTTTAACAAGAATAAAAGCAAATTGTATACTTACGAGTGAGGTTCCACAATTCTAGGAAGGAGGTTGCCGAGGCCGGGATGATGTCACTGGTGGAAATGAAAACAAATCATTCCATCCACCCATGATCATTATCATCATCTATGTTGGATAGCAGTGCATGGTTGCCTTACTTGCTGAAGTTGATCATCCCGCCATGGAAGATCTTGGGAGAGTAAAGGCTCATCACATGAGCTAAAATTATCTCCTCCCCAATTTCCTGGCACAGGCGCCGAAGGCAAGCAACCGTCATCCACATGAAGGGACTCACTTGTGCCAAACACACCTGGTAGTGGAGGCAAAACTCTTCAATGACAGAGTCAAGCTCTCCACTCAGAGAAAATATCCCCAGAGTGAAGAGATATATATAAAAGTACGTAAAACCCTTCTTGGGTAAGGTTACTCGCTCCGTCATGTCAGGAACGATAATGTCTAAATCTTGGCAACGGAAATCTTCCTTCACAGCAGGAATGCTGGAAGGACTGATGGAAGAAGGATATCTACTAACGGCCCAATGTACGAGGGCTAACAAAAAAAAATTTCTCTTCGAAGTCTTTTGTAGTGACAAGACTTCTAGGGATATTGGTTCTCACTGTTGGAGGAGCGGCGTCCTTGGGTTTGTTTTTGTTCTTTAAGGAACTGCTATTTTTTGAAGAAGAAGCCATTGTATATTATGGAAGAAAGAAAAGCTTTTCACGTTTGAAGAGAGTTAAAGAAAGGCCGAAAAATAGAATACAAGTTGAATGAAGAGAGATTTGAGAGAGTTTGGAGAATTAAGGAGTATAAATGAAGGAGATTGATGCATATAAGTAAAGGTTTAGGCGGCTAAATTCATGTCCATGATTCTCTCAATAACCGGCGAAAGTTATGCTGAATCATGGGATGACGCATGTTTAGGGCATTAAATGCGGAGAGACGTATGTCTAATCAACCATCAGAAGCTTTTCAGAGGGGATCAGAGAAATTCACGCAAAAAAAAATGTTTCTACCAGCTTCCCGGTGATACAAAGTTGCGTCACAGGAAAGCAGGAGACTATCTGTATTGGGTAAAATTACTATGCTAAGTGGTTGCATAAGAAAATGATACGTGGAGCCAAAAGCAGAGGATAGTTAGAACCGAAGACAACTGCTCCATTTTTCACCGGAAAGAATGACGCTCATAAAGATGCAATAAATACCTGTCACCCGGTAGTAATTAATAGAGAATATTCCACAACATTTAGTACACTGCCCGTTACAAAGAAATTGTCATTTATGCTCACCGTTACACATTCTTCATTGGCCCTCATAATTGACATTAAAGAAGGGCATGATCCTAGGACTTTGTTCCCTAGGTGCAACTATAAATAGTGAGCTCTGTTATCATTGTAAAATACACGAGTTTTCTGGCAAACTTATGCTATAATCAATTCAAAGCTTAATACAATTTTATCTTCTTACTCCTTGATTTCGTGTTGTTGTGCCCGGAAGTCCTGCTCCCAGAATTATTATTTCTGCTATTTTTTATTCATTTCGAGGCTAAGTATTGCATATTTCTTCAATTATTTTATTATTCTAGGATCCAATTAATTCACTTGTCTAGAAACCATGTGTAAATTTAACTGTACCATTTTACGGGTAAACAAGCATGTTGTATAGGGTAAAATATGATGAGACGTGGTTGTCTAAAAGGAGGACACATGGAACCCAAGATGGGGATGGCCGATGACCGAATGCAACCATTCCGCTGTCACCGGAAAGGATAACATTCATAAATGTGTATTATATGCTCTGTGTCCTGCAACATTTAATAGGGAATATTCTGCAGCATAAAGAGCGATGTCCGTTACAGAGAATTTGGCATTTATGTTTATTGTTACATCTTCATCAATGACCCTCATAATTGACATTAAAGGAGGGCACGATTCTAGGGCCTCCTTCCCTAGACATAACTATCAATAGTTAGCTCAGTTATCATTGTAAAGGACATGAAATTCTAGCAAAACTTATACTACATTCTATACAAAACTTAATACAATTTTACTTTCTTGTTCTTTGATCTTATCATTGTTGTGCCAGGAAACTGCGACCACCAAATTATCATCTCTGATGTTTCATCTGCATTCTAAGGCTAAGTATTGTGCATTTCTTCAATTATTGTATTATTTCAGGATCAAATTAGTTCACTTATCTAGAAACCACGTATAAATTCTGCTGCACTGTTTTATGGGTAAACAATTTGGCATCCATCGTGGGGCCTAGACAACTGTGCAACTAAATTGATCCTTGGCTTTTTTACTAACGTGTTTTGATTACTTTGTATTAGAAAAAATCACGAAAAATGGCAGATAACACTGTTAACGACACATGCAACATTGAAATTCAAGGGGATCAGCCTCATTTCGAGGATTCAATCAGTGACACCCGCAGTGAGGGTAATGACATAACACTGGTGCATGACAGGCAGTACCCTCGACGGGTTCGGGAGACAACTCCCGATGATGCTGATGAGGAAACATGTAGCGGATACGGTGAGTGTCCTACAAGAGCAACAAGCAATCATGTCAGGCCATCTCACGCGACATACAAGATCTAAATCCTCCTATTGTTCCCGTATACCAAACAACGTAGAGAGTCGACAACAACACTCCCAGGGGTGAAGTTAGCTCCGATGGGGCTGGGGGAGCAAATCCGGTCTTAACAACAAGAACGACTCATTCAAGGATGAGCTTTTACGGTTTATGAAGGAAGTAAATGCTTGCATGGATCAAATCCCATGTGCACCACCAGTATTGAATGGCCTAAACTTGAAGAAGTATATTCAACTACCATACAAGCCGAATGCGGCACCAGAACTAATCCCGAAGCGGTTCAAAATGCCTGAAATTCCAAAGTATGATGGAACTTCAGACCCATAGGAGCATATTACCACCTAGACAACGATGATAAAAGGAAATGATTTAGCTCCTTACAAAATTGAATCTGTGTTGCTAAAGAAATTTGGAGAAACTCTCGCGAGGGGAGCTCTAATGTGGTATTCATTGTTACCCGAGCATTCCATATATTCCTTTGAGATGCTCGCGGATTCTTTCGTTAAGACTCATGCCGGAGCCAGAAAAGTGAAAGCCCGGAAGGCCGACATATTCAGAATCATATAGGGAGAATCTGAATTATTGTGCGAGTTCGTTACCCGATTCCAAAAGGAACCAGATGTTGCTCCCGGCTGTCCAGGATAAATGGGCAGTTGAAGCATTCACCAAAGGATTGAATCCAAGAAGTTCAAATGCTTCCCGAAAGCTGAAGGAGAGCCTGCTTGAGTTTCCAGCAACAACTTAGGTAGATGTTCACAACTGGTACGAGTCAAAGATAAGGATTGAAGATGACCATGTCAATTTTACACATAGGCCAAAGGACAGGAGAAGAGTAGAGAAAAATCAAAGGAATGACTACGACGCGGATAGACGAACTTCAAGGGGCCGGTTCTTGCCTTACGAGCGGATCGAAGGCCGTGGCAGAAACTTCCGATCAACAAACAAGTTCACCATTGACAGAGGGAGTGATCGTGGTCGAAACAATAGATTACTTCAAGATAAAGAAACATCGGGTCTAGGGATTTTTCTTACCTCAGGTTATTGGAATATAACTTCAACGTCAGTGTAGTGGAACTAGTGTCAGCCATGAGAAACATTAAAGAGGCATAATTCCCAAGACCTTTAAGGTCTGATTCCATCTAGAATCATCCCAGTTTATGGTTCAAATACTACGGGACGAATGGTCACCGAATAGGGGACTGCCGACACCTCCGGGAAGAGGTGGAAACACTATTGAAGAATGGTCAACTCTGAGAATTCTTAAGTGGTCAAGCTAAGAACAACTACAGTCGCAACGGAGACAACTCGGAATCTTCGAAAGCAGGAGAAGAAACCCCACGCCAAACGGTCAACATGATCTTCGGGGGGAATGAGATTAACAGGGTCATCTTTTCGGTTGCAAAGAAGACGAAAGTATCAATAACTCACAGTAAAAGACTCCGGGAAGACGATATCACTTTCACGGAGGAAGACACATACAGATTGTTGTTACCACACAACGATGCACTGGTAATCTCTTTAAATGTATTAGATTTTAAAATTAAACGTGTTCTAGTGGATCCAGGTAGTTTGACTAATATCATACAATGGAGAGTTTTGGTACAAGCTAAACTCAACGAAAGCATTATTCCAGCAACAAAGCTTCTCGCTGGATTCAACCCTACTAGCGTGACAACCTGGGCAGAGATCTTGCTGCTCACGAATGCTGAAGGGGTAATGAAAACAACTCTCTTCGAAGTAGTAGATGGTAACATGGGATACAATATCATCCCGGGAAGGCCATGGTTTCTCAAGACGAAAGTTGTACCTTCGACATATCACCAATTGCTGAAGTTTCCAATACCCGAAGGAATCAAGTAGATAAGAGGTGATCAACCGGTAGCGAGGGGGATGAATGCAATCTCAGTTTCCGGTAGCAAAGGGAAGGAGCGCACGACATAGTAATTATAGGAATCGGTGCCTACTCCCGAGTTATAAGGAGTTAGCTCAGGGGCAGAGTCGTTAGGACAATATCAGGTAAGGTTGTTCGTCGGTTGGTACGATACGGTATTTAGATATTTCGATTCGGTATTTTGATATTTGGTTTCATAAGATACTATACTAATATTGTACCTAATTAAATTCGGTATGGTTTGGTGTTTCTCCTTGCCATTTCGATTTATTCGGTTCAGTAACTTCGGTTTATTCAGTTTGAATACTAAATAGTGCATAGAGTCGTAGACGGTAATATTCTTAATTAAAGTACTCAAAAGTATAAAACTAACTACGTTTGTTGACAAAAGTTTTGTCCAAAACAAGCATATACCAACCTATAGAGAGAAAATTTAGAGAAATATCTTATTACTTGCTTAGAGTTAATTGATGAACTAGAGAATAAAGGAAAGTACAATTTTAGATTTCTTATACTTATGTTATAATTAATAAAATGTTGTATTATATAATATAATATATATATATATATATATATATATATATATATATATATATATATATATATATATATATATATATATTTCAATACGGTATCGGTATTTCGGTATTTTATTTTAAAATACCAAATACCATACCTAATACCAATTCTTTTTAAACTTATACCAAATAGCATACCGAATACCAAAATATCGAATACCGAATATCAAAATTTTCGGTTTCGATACGGTAATTTGGTATTTACCAAATTATGCACAGCCCTAATATTAGGTGCTGAGGTATTTCCAAGTTATGGAAGAGATAGACGCAACGAAGTCCACGACAGAGGAGCTGGAGCAAGTGGCATTGTTCGAAGAATTCCTAGAAAGAAAATTTCATTTGGGGACAGAATTGCACCCCGAGCTCAGGTATGGTTCTATTGAATTCCTTAAATATAACACTGATTGTTTTGCATGGTCGCATGAGGATATTACAGGTATCCCGACGGAAATAGCCGTGCATAAACTGAGTTTGGATCCTAACGTATCACCGGTATGACAGAAGAAACGCCTTATTGCCGAGGCCAGGAATAAATTCGTTTAAGAAGAGGTAACCCGCTTGCTTAAAATCGATTCGGTCAGAGAGGTAAGATATCCAGACTGGCTAGCCAATATAGTAGTAGTTCCTAAGAAGAACAATAAATTTCGCATGTGAGTAGACTATAAAGACCTTAATAAGGCGTGCCCGAAAGACTCATTCCCACTACCAAATATCGATCAAATGATTGATTCCACGGCCGAGCACGAGCTAATGAGTTTCCTTGATGCTTATTCTGGGTACAACCAAATTAAGATGGACCTGGAAGATTAGGAAAAAACTTTATTTATAACGAATTTCGGTACATATTGTTACAATGTACTTTCGGGTTGAAAAACGTCGGCGCCACTTATCAACGGCTCGTAAATAAGATGTTTGAAAAGAAAATAGGAAAGATCATAGAAGTTTATATAGACGATATGCTAGTTAAGTCTTTGAATGCAGGTGACCACCTTAAGCATTTACAAGAAATATTCGACATCCTAAGGAAGCATAATATGAAACTTAACCCCGAGAAGTGCGCGTTCAGGGTCAGTTCTGGTAAGTTCCTAGGGTTTATGTTCTCACAAAGGGTAATTGAGTTGAACCCCAGCAACATCAAGGCCATAGACTATATCCTGGATCAATTGTCAAATGTGAAGGATTTCCCACTCGTCAGAAAAATGTCATTGCCTTTTCAAACCGATGAAAAAGAAAAATAATTTCGAATGGACATTAGAGTGCCAACAGGCTTTGAGGGACCTGAAGAAGTACTTATCAAGCCCTCCATTGCTTTCAAACCAAAAGAAGGTGAAACACTGCTAGTCTGCCTCGCGATTTCAAAAATTGCGATAAGTATGTGTTTAGTCCGGGAGGATAAAGGTACGCAATTTCCTATTTATTACGTTAGCAAAATTTTAACGGGAGCAAAAACTCGCTACGCACATTTGGAAAAAGTAGCCTTAACTGTCGTAGTCGCCGCTCGGAAGCTGAGGCCTTATTTCCAATGTCACCTGATAGTTGTGGTGACTACTTTCCCTTTGCGGAACATTCCCCATAAACCCGAGCTCTCGGGAAGATTGGCCAAGTGGGCCGTCGAAATGAGTGAATTTGATATAGAATATAAACCAAGGATTGGAATTAATTCACAAGTCTTGGCTGATTTCGTGGCGACTTTAGTCCGTGACTACTACCTCTAGCAACCAAGGAGGCAGTAGTGGTGTCAGAATAAACATCGGGGGTTTGGACCTTATTTATGGATGATGCTTCCAACGTAAAAGGGTCCGAACTCGGAATAGTTTTAATCACGCCTTCGGGGGAAACCTTAAGGCAAGCCATCAGAATGATCCCTTTAACTAACAAAGAAGTAGAGTATTAAGCTTTGATTGCAGGGCTCGAATTGGCCCGAGGACTCGATTCCGAGGTTATCGAAATCTTTTCTCACAACTAACGGTAAATCAGGTCTATAGGATCTTTGATATGAAAGAAGAATGTATGCAACAATATGTGGTAAAGGTACAGGCTCTTTTGACACGATTTTGTGAGTGGTCAATTACTCATATCCCGAGGGAGGGTATTGCAGAAGCAGATGCATTAGCAAACTTAGGATCACCGATAGAAATCAAGGGATCAAAGTCTGGAACAGTGGTATAACTGATGAGCTCGGTCCTGGATACAAATGGTTACTATGAGGTAAAATCGGCCAGTCTGGTCAGGGACTAGAGAAATGAAATAATCAATTACCTCGAGCACGGAAAGTTGCCCAAAGACTCCGATGCATCACGGGCGTTACGCATCAAAGCTGCACGTTATAGCTTCAAGAAAGGCCAACTGTATAGAAAATCTTTCCAAGGTCCGCTGGACAGGTGCTTAGGAACGTCAGAAGCTAATTATGTCATGAGAGAAATCTACAAAGGGATATGCGACAATCACTCAGGCACAGATTCTTTGGTGCTGAAGTTGGTACGGGCAGGATATTAATGGCTTGCATGGAACAAGACGCCAAAGATTTCATACGAAAATGTGATAAGTGAAACGCTACACACCACTAGTACACCAATCGGCAGAACCCTTACATTCGGTTTTGTCCCAATGGCCATTCATGAAATAAGGGATGGACATCGTCGGACTGCTGCCACTAGCTCCCGAAAAGGTACGACTTCTTTTAATTCTGACTGATTATTTTTCTAAATGGGTGGAAACAGGTTATAGAATATCGGAGAACGCGAAGTGGTCGGTTTCCTGTAGGAAAATGTAATTTGCAAGTTCGAAATAATGGGCCACAGTTTATCGGTGCAAAAGTTACAAAGTTCCTCGAAGACTTGAAAATAAAGATGATCACATCTTCTCCTTATCATCCGAGTGCAAACAATCAAGCAGAGTCAACAAACAAAGTGATTATTAAAAACCTCAAGAAAAGGTTGCATGGAGCAAAAGGCAAATGGCCCGAAAAATTGCCCGGAGTTCTATGGGCCTACCGAACAATAGCCAAATTGCTTACATGAGAAACTCCTTTTTCCCTCGTGTAGGGTGCTGAAGACCTAATCCTAGTAGAAGTGGGTGAACCCACTTTGAGATATTCCCAGAAAAATGAAGAATAGAACAACGAAGCAATGATTGGAACTGCTCGAGGAACGAAGGGCCTTGGCGCATGTAAGAATGGCAGCTCAATAGCATAGAATGGAGCGATATTACAATCGAAGAGCTAACTTCCGTTATTTCAAAGTAGGAGACTTGGTTCTTAGGAAAGTAACCCAAAATACTCGGGAGCTCAACGCGGGAAAGCTAGGTCCAACATGGGAAGGTCCCTACCGGATTTCAGATGTCACTGGGAAAGGTTCATACGAGTTGGTGAACCAGAATGGAGACAAGTTGCCTAGCAACTAGAACGTGTCACACCTCAAAAGGTATTATTGCTGACGAACACTATTCAAACGGAAAGTATGTGTTGCACCCTTTTTCCCTTCGTTCAGTTTTTATCCCAATTGGGTTTTTCTGGCAAGGTTTTTAGCGAGGCAGTAACATAAGCATACTACAAAGATAGCAACAATAAGACCTTTGATAGTAAGGCAAACAAACAAGCTTCCACTCAGGGACGGTTAGATTATCTTTGGTTCAATGGCAAATTCCTACTAAGAAGCAAAGTTTGCTACTGGACAGAGGTTACCCGACCATTCACAAGCACAAACCACTAGAGGACTGTAAGGTATTATTTCGCTCGATAGCATGGATTCCTAAGTGGAAGTAAGGTATGTTGTCGAGTGAAGGATTACCTAGCAATTCATTGGTGGAACCTTCAAGTGTACAAGAATTCCAGTGTTCAAATTCGCACTCTTCGCATTCAAACACTGGGGGAGGGGGAATGATATGAGGATATGGCAACAATGACTGTCATATCAACCGGGGAACGAAAATTCGGAAACAAAATGCATCATCAGGACCAGGGAGTGCACATCCAGCCCCGTAGAAACAAGTTGTACAAGATAGCCACCAGTAATGGCAATTTCTTTTCTGCATAGCAAAATGCTTATGTATTATTTGAAAATAAAAGGAATAAAATAAAATCATTTTGCTTTTATCTTGTTTCTTGTCTGAACGATGAGCTAACTTTGTCATTTGAAAGTTAAACAAGTACTTCAAATATTAGTGCTGTAATAATGAACAGGAGACATCCTTTTCTAGAGCACTGTAGACATAAAAGGTCCCTCTCTTATAAAAACCCTCACGCTAAAGGGTTTATTACAGAAGAATCTATGCCCGGAATCTAAAATGCTGTCGGGGAAAAGTACACCCGAAGCCGCATATGAAAAGGACACAAAAAGTAAACCCTCAGAACCAAAATGCTTGGAGGAAAAGGCATCCGAGACTACACATAGTAAAGCGCGAATAGAAAAGCGTGCACAGAAGCTTGAGCAAGTACGAAAGTTAAAGACTTGCATGGATATTCAAACAAAAGTAAGAATCAAATGATACTTGAGCAAAAAAAAATGTCTTTATTTACAAGAACGTGCCAAAACGATAAAAGTAGAAAATGGGAAAAGGAAAAGAAAAGCTAAACTGCAGCGCCTCCGGAACTAGGAGGAAGAGAAGTATTCGTATTCCCGAGAGAAGTAGGTGGTTCCACCGATGGCTCGATGTTTTCCCCAGTTTAGTCTTCAGCATCATCACCTTTTGATCCCTCTTTAGTTTTCGAAAACTCAAAACTGGAACCAGAAGAACCAGGAGCATCAGACTGCGCCAGGAGTCCATTTTTTGCAGCCAACTCAAGCTCTCCGGACTTAGAAATTTTGGCATCAACGTCAATGATACCATTTTTGGCCTCTTCTAAGGTTTTTCTCCTCATGCTCAACATGGCATAAGTTTTTTCAACAATGAGGGAAGCCGCTCGGTGCTTAAGTTCTTCTTTGAGCTGGGTAACCTCGGCACAAATGTTTTCCCGGGCGGACCTAGCAGATTTGAGGCTGACGTCGAACTCGCGAACCCTGGGGCGAGGCGTACCAAACAAGCCCCGAGGCGATGGGGTGCGGCGAAATTCTCAAGAGGTGTACGCCCAGCAATTCGGTGCATATGCCCGGGCATTTGAGGCGCGTTTTTATAGTGAGGCATAAGCCATAAAGACTTTTCAAATTAAAATAAACTTTTTTGAATAAGTCCATCATACAATACTCAAATTTTCAAAAGTCGGCTTGTAATTACTCAAAAATTTTAAAAAGGAAATGAAATGTATTAAATTTAAAAGTCAAGACATTTTTTATTGATTGAAGCCCTAATTCATGGTCTTTCCCAATTATTTCTCTTGTCTGCTAGTCTGCTAATATCTCCGAAAAGCAACGAATATTCAATTTTGTTTTACAAATATAAAGAGAACTTCATTCTCCTTCATAGCAGCAAGTTCAAAGTTCAAATTGCAGGTTAGTCATCCTTTTTGTTCCTCCATATATAAAACTTTATTCTTTCCGAATCAAGTTACTTGTACTTGTAAATAACGTATAATAGATTGGTTTGACTAGTTTTTCGTGGTAATTGAGCATACAAAGGGCCTAAGCCCCATATATTTACATGTTTTTAAATATTTACTGTAATTATATTATTATATAAAATATTAAAATTTAAATACCTATGGGGCCTACGTCCCATGCCTCGGGGCTTACGCCTCGCTGAGGTATATGTAAAATGTCTCGCCTTACGCCTACACCTTTTAAAAGACTGGCAGATAGTTAAACTAAAGTGCCTATTATGCTCGATAGTTTTCGTGTACTTCTCTTCTAGCTGGGCGTGTCTCGCCCCCACAGCAGCAAGCTCTTCAATTTTGGAGTTCAAGTCCGCCTCTGATTTAATCTCTCTTTCAGCAAGGCAGCCTCACGATCGGTTGCAGCAAGAACGTCGTTCTGGACTTCAACCCATTTGGTCCTGGATTCATCAAATCTAACCCTCTGCGGCCCAATTTCTTGGATAAAGGTTACCACTTCTTGCTCGCTTTGTTGAAAATGAGCCTCCAAAAGAACGGCCTCAGTAGCTTTGGTTTCCAGTTCTGAGAGGCGGAGAATAGCTTTGTCCTATTCTGCCAAAAGCTGATTCTCAGAAGTATGTTCTTCCTTCTCACGAATCAACCTTTGAAGGCCCTCGGAAGCAAGAAAGTTGGCCTACAAAACAAGAAGAGGTAAAATTTAGAATACATTCATACAAAAAGTAGAAGAAATGACAAAATAAGAAAGGAACACACCTGTGTAGCGTTATTACGTTGTTCAACAAGCACTCTCCGGAGAGTGCCTAAATCTTTTCCGAGTCTTTTTCTGAAGCCAAATGCTTCATGTAATTAGCAAGCTCCACCGGCCGTGATAGCAGGTTGCACTCAGTAGAGATCGAAAGAGTAATGTTCCTCCTCCTTTGTGGATCTTCAGAAGGGACAACATTATTTTGCCCCAAATTCCCATGAACTGGGGACTGTGGAAGACGAACACCTTCTTTTTGTGTTCAGGTACGGCCGATGGAGATGATGTAGCAACTGCTGGTGGAAGAGTGGATGAAGATGGAAGTGATATAGTAGTTGTTGGTGTTGGTGAAGGTGAAGATGAAGCAGATGGAGTTGAAGAGTGAGAAGCAGCTGCATACAATGCAGTGCTAGCTATTGGTGCTCGCCAACCAAAGATGGAAAAGACCTGATACTTAGCCCCACAACACCAGTTACAACAATTAGGGCCCGAAAATTGGAGTTGGCATTTTCTACCAAGTCAGATTCTCCCCAAAGTGCCGAGACATCGTCTAGTTAGTGTAATTATCTCAACAGGTCGAGTATCCTGTTGAGATGATGAGGATCGTCGCCTTCTATGTAGAGAAGCTCCCTCATCACTAGCTCCTTCATCATGATCAATCATCACAACGTCTCTGACCGGCTTGGAAGGAGGACCAGCCGTCATCTCCACCGGAGATGACTCGGAGGCATCAATCTTTGCCCTTTTATTCTTTTCCCCAGTCGCGGAGGAACGTCTTCTCTTTGTTTGCTTATCCTCTGGCCGGGGACTCCGTAAAGAAGTGTTTGCACCCAAAATAGGCCCGGATATACCTATTAGAGTAAGTGTTTCCCGAAGCAGCTTCGCTGCATTAGCGGGATCAACCAAAACGTCCTCCTTGGGCAAAGCAACAGAGCCCATAGGTAGACCTAATTCCGTGAACAAGTCAGAAGGGTTCAACATCTTCTGATGGACTTCCACCCGTATTTAAGGTCAGTTCTTTAAACAAATGAGTTTCGAGCATCGTAACGTCCAACATCTTCTGAACCTACTGGTCCAAACCTGCCACCACCTGTGGAATCTATCAAGTTGTGAAACATGCGAAGGGTGAAGAGATGCTACAGCTATAAAAGAATATCTAGTAAAAAGGAATACTATACAAAGAACTCACGAGTGCGATTCCAAGCAACCAGAAAGGATGAAGTCATTGTCGGAATGATGTCATTGGTGGCAACTACAACGAACCGTTCTATCCACCCATAGTTGTTGTCATCATCCATGCTAGACAGCGAAGCATGGTGGCTACACATGCAAAGGTTTGTTATTCCCCCGCGAAAGTTTTTAGGAGAATAGAGATTCATCATATGAGCTAAGGTTAGCTCCTCTCCAATTTTTTGGCACAAACGTCGAAGGTAGGCGATTGTCCTCCACACTAAAGGACTTTCCAGTGCCAAACACACCTGGTAACGAAGGCAAAACTCTGCAATCACGGAATCAAGCTCTCAGCTCAATGAAAACACACTCAAAGTAAATGGATACGTGAAAAAGTATGTAAAACCTTCCTTGAGAAGGGTCACTCGCTCTGATAGATCGAGAGCAATAATATCCAACTCAGGGCAGCGGCAGTCCTCCTTCATAGCAGAAATACTAGAAGGACGAATGGAAGAAGGGTACTTACTAATAGCCTGTGTATGAGAGTTAGCAGTTGGAAATTTCTCTTCAAAATCCTTTGAAGTACTAAGTCTTCTTGGGATAATGGAACCCATTTTTGCAGGAACAGAGTCCTCGGTTTTGTTTTTGTTCTTTATAGAACCAACACGCTTGGAGGAAGAAACCATTGAAAAAGAAGAAGGAAAAGACTTTGTGTTTAAATAAAATTTGAAAAAGGATGGAAAACAAAGATGCAAATCAGAAGCTCAAGCAATTGTGAAACGCAAAGGAAAAGAAAGTTGTGTATAAGTAAAATTTTGGCGGCTAAATTCATGGCCATGATTACCTCAATAATCGACAAAAGTTGTGCTGAATCATGGGACGCGTGTTCGGGGTATTAAATGCGGAGAGACGTGCGTCTAATCAACTGTCAGAAACCTTCAGAGGGAGTTATAGTAATTCCCGCCAAAAAGGTATTTCTAACAATTTCCCGGTAATACAAAGTTATGTCACTGGAAAGCTGGAAGACTATCTGTATAGGGAAAAATATGATATGACACGTGATTTTCTAAAAGGAGGACACGTGGAACCCAAGATATGGATGACCGAAGACCGAACGCAGCCACTCCGCTTGTCACATGAAAGGATAACGTTCATAAAGGTTTATTAAATGCTCTGTGCTCGGTAGCATTTACTAGGGAATATTCTGCAGCATTAAGAGCGACGGTCCATTACAGGGAATTTGACATTTATGTTCACCGTTACATCTTCATCAATGACCCTCATAATTGACATGAAAGGAGGGCACAATCCTAGGACCCCCTTCCCTAGATATAGCTATAAATAGTGAGCTCAGTTATCATTATAAAGGACACGAATTTTCTGGCAAAACTTACACGATATTCTATACAAAGCTTAATACAATTTTGCTTTCTTGTTCTTCGATTTTATCATTGATGTGCCCGAAAACTGTGTCCACGGAATTATCATCTCTGCGGTTTCATCTACATTCAAAGACTAAGTATTGTGTATTTCTTTAATTATTGTATTATTTCAGGATCAAATTAATTCACTTGTCTAGAAACCACATATAAATTCAACTATACCGTTTTACGGGTAAATACATATAGAATTTCGATTTTATTAAACGTCTTTGAAAGGCCAACTCAACGTCTTAAACTAAAATAAAACGAAACTAATGTATGATTGTGTCAATTCACTAATAAATACAACTTCACCTCGCCACCTCTCGTTTGCACGAGAGCCTATAATTTGGAAGTTTGTTAACTTCTTGGTTTCCAACTTCCATGCGTAGAGCTGTGAAAAATAACTCATCTCCCTCAATTTATCTTCGTTGGTCTTTTGGTTAGACTTTTTTACTATGGAATTGCGAGTTTATACACGAGTTTGATAAATAATTAATATAAGGTGCATCTCAAAGAATATATATAATCACTAAATGTCCAAAATGATATGATTTCATGAAGTCAAGAAAAGTTTTTTAGCGATGTTGGACTAAAGCGGCTCAAATATACTTTTGACATGATATGATGTTGTCCATTTTGGATCAAATTCGCACACTTTTCCCCCAAAACGTCTTACACCATTAAAAATATCCAACTCTTTATAAGTAACTTATTTTTCTTTTCTACTTTTTATGTAGTACTTTATTCCCACACACCCAACAACCAGCATTATGTATTGAATAATAGGAGTGGGTTAAATGATGCAATATTTTCGGTTATAATAAATCCTGAAATGACATTGCCAAAATAATTGTTTTGCCAATAATAAATATTACGCTATAGAATAAATGGAGTAACTAAAACATTTTCAATATCAACAACTACTTCGAATTTGAAACAATGAGCACGCCTACAGGTCAACTCTATATTGAGTCTACCTCTAATAATTTAATCAAATTTCTGAAAAAATGAACTTATTCTCTTCGAATTCGGACTTTGGGGTGGGCTGATGGAGTCAAACATTTATAGTGTTTAAAGCATACATCAAATTTTAAGATAGCATCTTCTTCACGGCTAGTAAATTTCCTAGCATCTAATCAGGCGTAATCCCCACATTTCAAGTGCGAAAAATGCATAATTTTGACTTAGAAATTTTTTTCTTACGTGCAATAAATATTGTTAATTTTCCAGGGTCCAATAATGTTATTGGAGAGGTCACAAGCAAGAATGAATCTTTATTATCCACCTTTTGGAGAAGGAAAAAAAAAAGGAATTTTATATAAATAGCCAACCTGATTTACTGTTACTAAAACATATAAATTTTTGTAATAATAATTTAGATATAATTTTAGCCAATTTACGGCCTCTTCAGTTCTAAATTTCTTTTAATTAGAAATAGAGTCTGCTCAATGGTGTAGATGACCTAAAGCCAAGTCATAATAAGAGGCCTTATTTAATGAACTTTTTAGATAATTTTGTTTGAAGTATATTCTTTTCACTTTTTGATGCAATAATTTATATTTTATAGTTAATTTCATATAATATTTATTTGACAATGTAATTATTCCATTTAATTTTTGTTGAAACATTATTGACCTTCGGTAAGATTTAATTTGGAAAAGCTTCCTTTACATGACGTCAACATACCTCACTAATATACTGTTGTCTTCCCAGTAACAGTTATGTGGGAATTTGTATTTTACAAAGTCACTAAATAAATCAGCTATAGCTTTTTACGATCTAGTTAGTTTAAAGTGTGGCTACATAGATCTTGAAAGGAAATATCATATAAAATTAGAGAGTAAATAAAATTTATTCAAATCGGAGTGAGAAGAAATAGAAAGTAACGGCATATTTAATTCCCTTTCACTTTTGTAATTATCTCAACCAACTCCATAAAAAAATAACAATAATTATTATTATTTAATAATAAATACAATAAATATGTAAAAATACATATGAGAAGAGTATCTTTTGCGGCCTCTATTTTATGAGGCCTAAATTTGTCGATTTATAGTCTGTTTGGCCAAGCTTCTCCAATCCTAGAAGCACTTTTTTTTCTTCAAAAAAGTACTTTTTTCAATGTTGATGTGTTTGCCAAGCTTTTGGAAGAAAAAAGTGCTTTTGAGGAGAATCAGAAGCAGTTTTGGACAAGCATAAAAAAATAACTTATCTCCAAAATCACTTTTTTGAAAAACACTTCTGAGAAAAATACACTTAGAAGCAGGTTTTAAAAGCTTAGCCAAACACTAATTGCTACTCAGAAGTATTTTTTTAACTTAATTAGTCAAATACAAACTGCTTCTCACTAAAAGTATTTCTGAAAAAAATACATCTTAAAATAAGCTAATTTTTGTAGCTTGACCAAATAAGTTATTAGTAGCTTGGTGGTACGATTAAGCCGCCTTTGATTAGAAAAAACATGTAGTATAAATTTTTTTTATTCATTACATATTGCCTTCAGCCTAGCTATATGATTAGTTTAACTTACAATAATTAATTTTATTTTTTTGAACTTGCATATTCAAATCAATAAACTATAATACTAAAAACTACTAGTATATAAAATTTGATTAAATAATACTTTTATGAATTCTCGTGCGAAGTGTTACGCAGTAAAAAGAAAAGAAAAGCACGAGTGACAAAAATGTTGGCGAAATTATTCATGCTACATGTTTATTAGTAAATAAATAAGAGGGTACTCATATTCATCCATACAGAATATTTCTTACAGTTTCAGTGAAGAAAAATTAAAAATATTCTGCGAGCTCGAAAAAGAAAGAAGAAAATATTAGGAGATTTTATTTTTCTTATTCCACTTAGATGAACTAGACATTTGTAGATATTAAGTGGCTAAATAGATGATGTCAAGCTTGGGAAATACAAGCTTAGAAAGCTTTACAGCTATAAAATGGAGGAAACAATTAGAAGCTTCCAGAATATCGATTGAAGAGAAGACAAACTGAGATGGAGTCTCTAATTGAGAAAAGTGAAACTCAAACTCAATTATGCTGCAGAGTAGTTCTTATATACAGTGAGCACTAAGCTAACTAACTAATCCGGAAATGACAACTAAGCATTAACTAACAACTCCAACAACTAACTAACAGCTAACTGACTAAAGCAACAGTAATAACTAACTACTGAATAAATACAATTCTCTAATTTTAATACCCCCCTCAAGTTGGAGGTGAGGGAAGCACAACCAACTTGCCCCAGACAGTAGCATGTTTGATCCCAGTAAGGGACTTTGCGAGGATGTCAGCGAGTTGATCACCAGTCCTTATGTGCTGAAGCAGAATGAGACCTTCTTGGAGCTTAGACCTCACGAAGTGGCAGTCAACTTCAATGTGCTTGGTGTGCTCGTGAAACACAAAATTTCTGGCAATGTGGAGAGCAGATTGACTGTCACAAAACACAAGGATAGGCAGGTCAGGAGGGACAGTTAGCTATGTAAGTACACGATGCAGCTAGACAAGTTCACCAACAACCTTCTTGATGGATATATATTATGCTTCTGCTGAAGAAAAGGAGATGGTTTCTTGCTTTTTAGATTTTCAGCTAATGGGACTATTTCCCAAGAGAACAATATAACCTGACACTGACTTCCTAGAATCAGGGCAGGCAGCCCAATCAGAATCACAATAGGCTTGGGCTGAGAAGTCAGCATCATTGGATATGGATCCTTGAGTAAGTATCTAAGCATGTGATAAGCATCCTAAAGGTGAGGCTCCCTAGGATCTTGCTTTTAAATTGAATTCTGTGTTCCGAGGCCTTAAAAACCTCATTTAGCATCACCTCGATTTGCGTGTGCAGTCCGGGCGCGTAGCCGGAAAGCCGAAATATGAAAATCTATGAAAAATGATAAGTTTTGACTATAAAATGAGTTAATTTGACTTCGGTCAATGTTTTGGGTAAACGGACCCGGACCCATGATGTGACGGTCTCGGAGGATCCGTAGGAAAATATGGGACTTGGACGTATGCCCGGAATTGAATTCCGAGGTCCCAAGCCCGAGAAATGAATTTTTAAATAAAATTATTTTCTGAAATTGTTTAAAGGAATTTGAAATGAACTTTGATTAGAACATGTTGGTATCGGGCCCGTATTTTGGTTTCGGCGCGCGGTACAGGTATTATATGTGATTTAAGATAACTCTGTGAAGTTTGGTAAGAAACCGATGAGACGTGATTCGGACCTAAATTGCAAAATTTGATGTTTTAAGAAGTTTGAAATAATTCATTGATTTTGAGGTTTAGTTCGATGTTAATGATGTTAATTTGGTAATTTGATCGCACGGATAAGTTCATATGGTGTTTTTGAGTTAGTACGTATGTTTGGTTTGGAGCCCCGAGGGTTCGGGTGAGTTTCAGATGTGTTTCAGAAGGTTTCAAACTCTTAAAAAGTTGCAGGTTTTCAGCTGTTGGTATTCTGATATTTCCTTCTTCGCGTTCGCGGGAGGACCCTCGCGAATGCGATGTGTTAATTATGCTGAAGGAAATTCCTTCTACGCAAACGCGCAACCCAGGTCGCAAACACGGTGCGTTGGGAGGTCTTCCCTTCGCGAACGCGGGCCTGGTAACGCGAACGCGAAGGCTAATTGAGCCTGGGCAGGGGGTGGGGCATTAAACCTACGCGAACGCGACCACAAGGACGCGAACGTGAAGGCTCGAGGGGTCATTTCTCCACGAACGCGATCCGTCTTCCACGAACGCGAAGGCCTACCAGGCCTAACCCATCGCGAACGCGATGAGTAATTTCGCCCAGTTATATTAAGTTCCAAAAACAGAACACATTACGGGATTTTCATTATTTTTCACAAACTTCATCTTCTCCATACCTCTTGGGCAATTTTTGAAGAACTTCTTCACCATAACCTCTTGGGTAAGTAATCTTTAACTTGTTTTCTTCCATTTTTATCAACACCCACTAGATTTCTAGGCCTCAAACATGTGATTAAGGGTAAAAAATTAGGGATTTGTGTAGAGTTGGGGCTTTTTAATTATTTGGGAATTTGACCTCATTTTGGGGTCATATTTAAAAATAAATTATATATTCGGGCTCGTGGGTGAATGGGTGATCGGATTTTGGTCTGAACCTCGTGTTTTGATCAAGCGGGCACGGGGCCAATTTTTGACTTTTTTGGAAGAATGATTAGAAAGTTATAATTAAGCATTGAAATTGGATTGTTTAGCATTTTTTATTGATGTTATGAAGTCGATTATGTATAGATACAATCGATTTGGAGCCGAATTCGAAAGGAAAGGCGGTGTTTGAGGCTTGAGTTGGCCGTGGAAGTTCAAGGTAAGTGTTCGGTCTAACCTTAGCTTGAGGGATTAGGAGTTGTGTCCTATTTGCTATTTGCTTCTTGTTGAATACGACGTATAGGCATGATGATGAGTATCTATACGTTGGTGTCGAGCATGACCGTGAGTTTTAAATTGATATTTGTGGTGTTCTTAAATGATACTAGGGATGCTTTAATTGGTGATTCTCGATATAGAGCAAGGATTTAGTTTATTTTCGTGGAAAGTAATTATGATTGAGTATTGATGTTAGTTGAGATGAGTAGGGATTGAGTTAAGATTGGTTATAGTTGATTCTCCCTTGCCGGGACGTATATACTTTTACTGTTGAGTTCCCTTGCCGAGATAGTGTAGTTTATTACTGATCCTTTGCCGGGACTCGTGATATGGTTGAGTTTAAGGTATATAAATATATTTGATCGGGTTGCACGCCGCAACATTATTATATATTGGATTGGGTTGCACGCCGCAAAAATATTATATTGGATTGGGTTGTACGCCGCAATAGTAATATTAATGGATCGGGTTGTACGCCGCAACAGTGTTAAATGATAAGGGATCGGTTGCGCGCCGCAACGGTGCTATTATTGTTTGTTGTAGAACTTGAACTGTTCTCTCTTATCACTCTTTAGCTTCTGTTGGATTTGATATGTTTCCCGTAGCATGTACCCTCTTTCATTTACATTGTTTATTCTTGTTTATTTTTTTGCTGTATATTATATAACTGCACATGTTTATCTAGAGTCTAGTCCTAGTCTCGTTACTACCTTGTCGGGGTTAGACCAGACACTTACCAGCACATGGGGTCGGTTGTGCTGATGCTACACTCTGCACTATGTGCAGATACCGGAGCAGCATTGGACAGTAGCACTGGGGAGCCAGCCTTCAGTCCACTCAGAGATCCCGAGGTAGTCCTGCAGGCGACCACAGGCTCGACGTTCTCTTCTATCTATTTATATGTTCTGTTTCTACTTGATTCCGAGATAGACTGTATTTCCTGGTTCAGACATTTGTATGTAGTATTCATAGACAGTCCGTGGATATTGTGACACCGGTTTCTGGGTAGAGATATATGTTGGCATTTTCGTACTGATTTTGGTATTATATTAGTCTAAGCCTTCCGCTTAATTTCATATTTCGCTATCATTTAAACGTTGATCACCTGTTAATTCAATTCGTTAAAAAAAGTTAAAAATGAAAGAGATTGAATTTTCTATATTTCATGGCTTGCCTAGCTTCTACGAGTAGGCACCATGACGACTCCCGAGGGTGGGAAATCCGGGCCGTGACAATGTTGGCTCAAGTGTTGTACTCCATAGGCTATATCTTGTCTAGTATTGGTGAGGAAGTTCAATTTCCCATCTGTAAAAAGTAGGATTAGACAAGGGTGTTCCTTCCTTAGCTTTCAACTTAACTATAGGATCAAGGGGAAATGAGAGACTGGTATAGTGTAGGCAATCATAGACTTTAAGGAGATCAAGAACAAATTTTCTTTGGGAGATTAAGATTCCGCCATCTCTAAGAGTACTTCAAGTCCCAAGAAGTAGTGCAATCTTTTTAAATCTTTGATTTTGAACTGCTCATGTAGGAAGTTTTTCAACATATGAATTTTAAGAAGGTCATTCCCTGTCAGTAGGACATCATCTACATAAACTCCCACAAAAACTACACAATCAGCAGTTTTCTTGTAGAATAAAGAGTAATCATGCATGGAATGACTATATCCTCTGGAGTATAGGGCTTCGGTGAGCTTAGTATACCATTGTCTGTTGGCTTGCTTCAAGCCATAAAGAGATTTGTTCAATCTACAAACTAGTCTAGGAGAGGAGACTGCAAGACCTTGGGGCAGCTTCATGTAGACCTCATCATGCAAATCTCTATGAATAAAGGCATTGTTCACATCCAACTGAAAGAGCTCCCATTTCTTCTTAGCGGCAGTAGTAATTAAGGCTCTGACAGTAGTCATTTTTACCACTGGAGAAAAAGTTTCTGTATAGTCTACTCCTGCCTTCTGTGTATATCCTTTTACAACTAATCTAGTTTTGTATCTCTCTATACTTTCATCTACTTTATGTTTGACATTGTATACCTACTTGCAACCTATGGCTTGCTTTCCAGCAGGCAATGGAACCAATGTTTAGGTGTTATTTGCATGAAGTGCTTCAAATTCAAGTCATGACTTGTTGCCAGGCAGGATTGCCTGCTCCTTCTTCATAAAAAGAGGGCTCCCTGTCATTACAAATACTTCTCACAACCTACTGGCTATCAGGACCCAAGACATCAGGAATAATGTGGTTGTTTTGGGTAAAAAAAGCATTGAGAGAGAAAAGTGAGTTAGTCTGACTGACTTCAACATTCTGAGGTTGTTTCAGATTGGGCACAGAACATACATATTCAGACAAGTAAGATGAAACTTTAGATACTCTACTGGATACTCTCTGATTGGGTTTTAGTATGGAAGGAGAGGGTTGATTAATTGTTGAAGTGATTGGAGATATTGTTTGTGATGAAATGGTGTTAGGGATATGAGATGAGTGTATGGTATGATTAGGTGACATTGGAATAGGTGAGTGTATAGTGTGATTAGGTGACATTAAGATGGGTGTAGTAGAAACATCTCTTTGAGGAGTTGTGACACTATCAGTAGGATAAGAGGGAAAAACAACAGAGTGGTCATGATGTGCAACAGTATGAGGTAAGGAAGAGGAAGGAACTGGCACTGATTGAAGAGATAAAGGAAATATGGACTCATGAAAAACAACATCTCTAGATACACATATTTTTTTAGTAGCTAGACTCAATACTTTGTACCCCTTGACACCAAAAGGATAACCTACAAATACATGTGGAGAAGCCCTTGGATCAAACTTGTCTCTGTGAGGTTTAGGAATAGTTGGATATCATAGACAACCAAAACTTCTTAAGTGTGAGTAATTTGGTTTCTTTCCATACAATAATTCAAAAAGACATTTGTTCTTTAAAGGTACAATGGGCAATCGATTGATGAGAAAAGTTGTTGTAAATACACATTCTCCCCAATATCTCAAAGGGAGTTTGGCTTGAAATAGCAAGGCTATGGCAGTTTCTTATAGGTATTTATGCTTTCTTTCTACCATGCCATTTTGTTGGGGTGTATAAGGGCAAGTTCTTTGGTGTTCAATTCCTTTGGACTGAAAGAATAGGGTGGCTTCACTACTAGTAAATTCCAGACTATTGTCTGATCTAATGCACTTTACTCTGGTAGTAAATTGTGTCTCAACCATAGATATGAAACTTCTGAGAGTGTGTAATGCTTTTCTCTTACAACTGAGTAGATGAGTCTAAGTGGATCTATTAAAATCATCTACTATAGCAAGAAAGTATTTAAAATTGTCATGAGTGGGTATATGATGAGGTCCCCACAAATCTATATGTAAGAGATCAAATATAGCAGTGGTGTTTGTAACTTTTAAGGGAAAAGAAAGTCTAGTTTGTCTGGCCATAGGGCATATAGAACAAAGAAAAGGTTGTTTTGATGCAAAGGTCACTGTTATGTTAGACATCCCTTTCATCTTCCAAAAAGGTACATGCCCAAGTTTGTAGTGCCATAACAGATTTATATCACTTGCATCAATTGAAAAAGAGTCTGAATCATAACCCCTGTTTGTTTTATTGCACGCAAAAGTATTTACAATAGAATATGGAGACACAATATTTACAGTAGAACAGGGGTGACAGTAATGGGAAGGAAACTAAATATTTACAGGAGGACAAGACTGACAAGAATGAGAAAATAATGTGTTGCACTATCATCATTGTTTCTCATGGAGAAAGAGGAAGTTGCACTCTTCTTTGCTACATCAGAACTTCCTTTGTTCAAGCAGTCTGAGTAGAGAAGATATAACCTATCATGAACCTTACCAATCTCCAGAGGCCTTCTTCAGAGAAGGGGCCGACAGAAGACAACATGTGTTAGAGAAAGAAGCAAGACATTTGAGATGTGCTGTTAATGAACTAATAGAGATAAGATTGTATTTGAAAGAAGGAACAAATAGGACTCTATATAAAACTATTTCAGGTGTAAGAATCACAGTTCCCACTTCTGTTACTTTGACTTTGTAACCATTTGGTAATTTCACAAGTAAAGAATAAGGTAGGGCAATTATATTCTATAGGTGTGTCTTGTTAAAGGTCATGTGGTATGAAGATCCTGAGTCTAGAACCCATAAGTCAGCCTCTGCTTAAAAGCACTTGCATAAGAGTTTGTCAAAATCTATAGAAGAAGTAAAAGTCACAATATCTGTAAAGTTTCCTGGAAAGTTTACTGTTCCATTGGCTACATTCGTATTGCTTGAAGTATCTCATGCACCATCACTTTGGAAGTGTTGAAGTAGCCTCACTATTTGGTCAAATTGCTCCTTTGAAAGATTCATGTTTTGGTTACTGTGACTTCCCTGATGCTCCAAATCTTCTCCTTGGTTTGTCATTACATCTGTGGAAATTGTGGTTATCCCTTGTCTACACTAAAATGGCATTCCTGGATACTACACTAAAATTAGGCTTCTTTAGAAAGTGAATTCAAAATCCATAAAGTTACCATATCGTTACATCTCTCCCATTGTCTAAAGTTTAACGACTTCGAATTAGGTTTTTCATATTTCTCAGTGATGAAGCCTAATTTGTTTTTAATAGAGAGGGCCCTCAATACACCTCTCCTCCATGAACAATATCCTAGCACATCAAAAGGAACTGGAACTAAAACCAGTCCATGACTATCAGAAGGATGAATATAAAGCGGACTACTTACATCGATTGTCGATTGGATCGCTGTTGTTGTTGCAATCGTAGTATTTGGGTCGTCTACCGCCATGATTAGTTTACCTTGAAGTAGAAAACGAAAGAGAAGAAACACCGATTGAACGAGTGAATGAAGCTGCAGAGAACCTCAATTGAATGAGTGTAGCTTCGATTTGTTTGTTCATTTGAGGATTGATATCGCACAAAAAATGAACCCTAATTTTGAGCATGAAGAAGGCAATACCCTGCGCAATTCAATTCTGTGGATCGCTTGATCGTGAGAACTGCTCTGATACCATGTCAAGCTTTGGAATTACAAGCTTAGAAAGCTTCGTAGCTACAATGGAGGAAGCAATTAGAAGCTTCCAGAATATCGATTGAAGAGAAGGAGAAACTGAGATGGAGTCTCTAATTGAGAAAAGCGAAACTCAAACTCAATTATGTTGCAGCGTAGTTCTTATATACAGTGAACATTAAGCTAACTAACTAATCCAGAAATGACAGCTAAGCATTAACTAACAACTCTAACAACTAACTAACAGCTAACAATAACTGACTAAAGCAACAGTAATAATTAACTACTGAATAAATACAATTCTCTAATCTTAATAGATGAGTTATGAGTTATTTACGTGAAAGTACAAATTTTTAAAAAAACCATTATTATTGCGTTAATATCAACAAAACTAGTCTTAATTGCCTGTTGATGACATATTACTATATATATTCCCTATTAATAAACTATAAGATAAGTTAAATCACCTGATTATTTTCCTATTCGGGCATTATTGGTTAACGTTGACAGATTCAATATTACCTAAATCAATTAACGTTTACAACTTGATATTTCCATATTCTTTTTAAGGTCGTTCTACTTTATTTTCAAAGTGTCCAAGTATCATCGTTGACAAAAACTTTAAAAACTGCTTTATGATATTTTAAGGTACAACCTTTTTGTGACCTTGTACAACTTCTATACTCCTAATCTTTAACTTTCTGATGTCATGATTTGACTTAAAACATAGTACGAAAAGAATAAATAGATATAACTCTTCTTTTTTTTTTTAAAAAAAAAAAAGAAGCATTAACGAACCATGGACGAAATAAGTTTTATACTGTGGTGGTAAGAATGAAATACAAAAAGATAACTCCTCAAAAGAAAGCATAGGTTTTTTCTGTTGTCCAGCTTAATCAATTGATGTTGACAAATAATTTTACATCATTGTAAAAGATACAAAACATTTGGCAAAACTTTAATTTTACCTTTCTTGAAATAAACAATTCCTTATTTTATTCATTTAAAAAAAGATTAATATTGTTAGGTGTTTGCCATAATTTTCTTATCATATTTGGTTTTCCTATTTGTTGAAGGAAAGGGTAATATAATTACCTTAATTGGGTTTTCCTTTTTGTAGAAGGAAATTATAATTCTCCTATACTTGGTTAGTCCTTTTTCTTGTAGGAAAATGTTTGGAGTTCTATAAATTGAAGATCTGTCTTTCTCATTCAGTAGCATCCACAATATAGTCATAAGAGGCTTGAGAGTAGTGTTTAGGGGGAGAACTTTAGGGGACACGTGTTAGTATGTAGGGGTGTCAATGGTTCGGTTCGGCCGGTTATTTTATAAAATTTGTACCATACCAATTTTTCGGTTATTTTATAATGTATAACCAAAACTAGACTTTTCGAAACCATCCCAATCATGTCGGTTTCACTTCGGTATCGGTACGGTTCGGTTAATTTTCGGTATTTTTTAATGTCATATAAAATTCACCAGTAAAAGTAGAATGCAATAACGTACGTTCTTTTATAGGACTTAGCGAAACTCTCTAGACATTTTTACTGTTTAAAGGATAATGAATTAAAAAACAAGAAAGATGGCTAGAGTATAGATACACAACTATTCGACACCAACGTAAAAGAAACCAAGTAAAAGCAAAGAAAATATAAATCACACGAGTAGAAAGATATTAACCAAGTTGGGACTCAAGAATAAAGTCTATATTAAATATTTAAAAAGATAAATCTAAATTATATAAAAGAAAACATATTCAAACATTGTAGTTTGCTACTCATAATCGTTAGAATACTTTGTGTCTTGCTAATAAAGATACTTGAAATAGCTTAGTTTAAGTATAAGTAGCAGAATAGGTTTTAGGAATTAGTATTTTGAGTTTAATTACTTACTGGCTTGTAACAGTTTTCATAATTCCAAGACCCAATGAAAAATTTAATACTTTATTAGTTTTAAACTTACTATATGAATATATTTTTCACATGTAAAATTTATTCGGTACGGTTCGGTATTTTTTTGGTTTATTTTTATAAAATAAAAAACCTACCCTAATTATCGGTACGGTTATAGATTTATATAAAAACCTACGATTTCTTTAAAAGAAACCTAAAAATCGGTTCGGTGCGGTACAGTTCGGTCGGTTTAGTCGATTTTCTAATATACATTGACACCCCTAATAGTGTGTCACTTGTGTTTGCCTCTTCGTGAGGTTGTTCTCTCGATATTTTGTACTCTCTTTTTATATAGTGGATTGCTCATCTCCGCGGTGGACGTAGGTCAGTTGATCGAACCACGTTAAATGTTTGTGTCTGTTTTTGGTATATTTCTCCTTTTGTTGTTTGACTTATCGTCGTTCAAGGTTTACTTTGCTAGCTTCCGTATGACACCTGATTTTTTCGGTCCTAACAAGTGGTATCAGAGCGAGATTCAAGACAGGTTCATCTTGGCGGGTTCAGTTCTAGCCGCAACATGTTTGACGATAATCGTGATTTTTTTCTGAGAAATTTGACCAGTGTGCTATGCACGTTGAGACAAATTTTGTGGTGGAGATTTGGAGATGCAACCTGTTGAAGGCTATGTGAAGAAGGTGGATCAAGTTTATTTTGTCAGAAAATTCCGGCCAAGGGGGAGAATTGTTAGGTGTTTGCCATAATTTTCTTACCATATTTGGTTTTCCTATTTGTTGAAGGAAAGAGCAATATAATTACCTTAATTGGGTTTTCCTTTTTGTAGAAGGAAATTATAATTCTCCTATACTTGGCTAGTCCTTTTTCTTGTAGGAAAATGTTTGAAGTTCTATAAATTGAAGATCCGTCCTTCTCATTCAGTAGCATCCACAATGTAGCCATAGGGGCTTGAGAGTAGTGTTTAGGGGGGAGAACTTTACGGGACAAGTGTTAGTATGTCACTTGTGTTTGCCTCTTCGTGAGGTTGTTCTCTCGATATTTTGTACTCTCTTTTTATATTGTGGATTGCTCATCTACGCGGTGGACGTAGGTCAGTTGACCGAACCACGTTAAATGTTTGTATCTCTTTTGGTATATTTCTCCTTTTGTTGTCTGACTTATCGTCGTTCAAGGTTTGCGTTGCTATCTTCCGTATGACACCTGATTTTTTCGGTCCTAACAAATATATATCGTACAAATTTACTTTTTTTTTCTCTTGTATTTTCAAACCTATTTTGAAAATATTTTTCTTGAGCCGAAGGTTTATCGAAAATCGTCTCTCAACCTGACAAGGTAGGAGTAAGGTTTGCATACACTCCACCCTCCCTAAACCCCATTAGCGGGATCACATTGTGTATATAATTGTTGTTAAAATTTACCTAGCAACTATTGAATAACAAATTTCAAGATTTATAAGTTTTGTAATTGACTGAAGGTGGTATAGATTATATAAACTTTTTAAAATCCCACTATGTAAGAAAAAAAGGGGAGCCAAAAGTCAATAAACTTGGAGTTTGAATTTTACTTTTAACCTTTTATTAGATAGATAATCAATAAAACAAAAACTTCATCTGTTTGGACTTAAACTATACATAAAACTTTTATTTGTGATGCTCATTTTGCAAAAGTGGGACCAAAAAGTCAAAATAATCTTTTTCTGTTCACATTGCAAAGCTTAAAAGGAGATTGTTTACAATCGCTAGAGCGAGAGTATGAGAGCTGAAAGAAGAAGTTGAAAGAGGGAAAAATGAGTGAAGGTGAAAAAGGTCCATACTTAAATAGAGGTTGTCTAATATATAATGTGTTGCTTTGACTACACGTATACATGTCATATTAAGTTTGCTTTTATTGTCACAAAGAGTGACAAGTATAATGATTTTTTATATTTAATAAATAATAATTAAGTTTTTTAGCATTTAATTTATTGCAATTATAATTATAGGTTCAAATCTAATATTTGTCTAGATTTTAGTAAATATTTTCATATAAATTTATACTATTAAAAATTTATGGATTCAATTGAATTCGTATCCGAAATATTACATCCGCCCTTGAGCGTATCTTGTTAGAGTAAGAAAATGCCGAGGCACGTGTTTTAGTTTTTGGTTGTCTCACATTGAAGTATTTAGTACACACAGTTTGAATATAGATGAAGTGTTTAACAAATTATAGGCTTAATTTATGTGTTTAAATGTAAAATTCGAACAACTTTAAAGGGCGTTCAATCAAGGATAAAAAATAAAAAAAATTAATGCCTTGGCTCAATCCAATTTATGCTAACAAGATAATAGGTTCCTTCAATATGTTTGTATAGAAAATAAGATAACTCTTTTTTTGTTATGACGAAGAAGAAGCAAACCCGAAAATAAAAAAGATAAAGAACACCAAATTTTAACGTGAAAATCCTTCAAATCGAAGGTAAAAACCACGGGATCACAAAGATCCAGAAAACTCCAGTATAATAATAAGAGGGTTACAAAAGTTCTCCAAATTGAATATACAACAAGTGCCAAACACGGAGCAACAACTGTAACAAGAGCAACAACTAATCAATTGAAGAAAGAGGAGAATTCACAAAAATGAAGCTGCTGTTCGAGGCTCGAAATCAGATTCTACGAGCCTCCAAATCCGATCTCTACCATTGAAATCCAAGACCAAGATGTTACAAACACTCAGTCAGAATTTCAGCCTGATCCAACGGTTAACGAATCAGAAAGCGTGATTTGAATATTGGCTGGTCGGAATAAAAATCTGCAGCAAAACAAATATTTTTCTTCTCTCTTCTCTCTTGACGAAAGCTCTCTCAAAAACCACTCTTATGTGCTTAAGTCTTTCAAAGACTTGTATCAATGAGCATAGAATAATTCTCCAAGGTTGTCCTATTTATAGATCATGAGTGGTGCTTTCTCTTAAAGCCAAAACCCACTCAAAATAGGAATAAACCGAATCCAATTCTAAATAGGAATGAAAACCAAAAGAGAATAGGATTAGACCATTGGGCCTTTGGCTGGACAACATGGGCACGAGCCCAACACTTTTTTCTGTTCATAACAACTTCAGCATTCCTTTCTCATTGGCTTATGAGCAGATTTTCAGGAAATAAAAGAAGAAAAATAAAGAAATGCTTAATAATACAGAAATTAAGCAAAAAATATTAATGGTCAAAATTTTAAATTGCAGGATGTTGCAACTTGCAAAGGTCATGGTTACTAAATCACTGTGGTAATTAGGATGTGTTATTTTTATCTCTTTAAAATATTATTATTATTTTTAAAAAAAAATCTAGTTTCTTCTAACACTTGCATTCTTTATTATTCTTATTATTGTTGCTTGATTCTTCTAAAGGTGTTGTTTTTAAATTATATGTTTTGTGAACTAGTTTGTTCATAACGTTCATTACATGGTCTATTAATTGATTTTATAGTAATAGAAATACACATAAATTCGGTCCTACTTTATGGTAATTTTGTTTCGTAACTTAGAGATTTTCACTTTATTTAAAAGCTTTCCACTAGTATTAATGTGTAATTACCAGTTAATTTGTAATTGTCAATATTTCCAGAAGTTCAAGGACCTAAATTTTCACAATCAACCTACTTCGACTTCGTACGATATTTGGCGAACTTTCTGTATACAATTTAATATACTTACAGTATCATGATTCACATTGTTAGGAGGTACAAATATATTATACTCCATAGATGTGAATGATCACGCCTAATTATACCTTATAAAAAGGATAATGCGGTCGCTACAAATATATGCCGGTTAACAAGTTCGGAGTCGAATCCCACAGGGAATTAACCTATCAATCACAGCTATTGAACTCACAGAAATTCACGTATTCAATCTTCAGAGATATTTAAGTAACAGATTGGATGTTTACTAACTAAATATTACGTAATGAAAATGCAGTAATGAAGAACTAACTATGAATGGTTTGTAAACAAGAATTGGAATGATCTAAGGTTCCGATTTTCCCTATTGTCGAAATCCTTTCCTCTACGTTTGCTATAAATTTGCCTAAGTCTTCTCTATCGATCATGAGCACTCTGACTGTCGTAACTCTCTACTGAGTAATTACAACAATATAATAGACATATTCTCCCGAATTACACTAGCTAGCTTTAAGTACAGCTCACTTAGATCGCACCCAAAGTTTCATTATCTCTAATTCCATCTTTAAACCCTTCATATTGATCCCTCATATACGTTAGGAGTGATGATGTTCAACTACTACCTAAATGTGCACTCTTTCCCGAGTAATGCACACGAAATAGGAACAACTAATTGAGGGCCCTTCAATCAACATTAATAAGCATATAGTTGAACAAATAGAGAGAATACTATATCAAATCTATATTAACGTAACGAGAAAATCATCCTTCAACAAGTTCCATCAAAATCCTAGATTATGAGTTTAGCTACTCATACTCATAGTACCAATATCCAAAGTAATTTGCATAATTAAATTACAGAGTAAGGATAAAGAGATATAGAAATCAATGATTCCAACTCCCAAGTAGTGTTCCACGAGCTATTCTTGTCTTTGGTTGCAAAAGTCCTTCAAAGTGGCATTATATGTTTGGGACAAGCCCTAAACATGTAGGTCAACTCTTACTCAAGCCGTAAAATAATTAAAACCTTCGAAACTCGGACTGGGCCTGGCCTTAGGCCTGGCTAACGCCAGTCTCAGCCTGGCTTTAAGCTGGTGTCACCAGGCTAATGCCTAGCTAGGCCTAGCTTTAAGATGGCGTCGCTAGGATAACGTCTGGTTGGGCCTGACATTAAGCTGGCCTCGCCAGGATAAAGCCTGATCGAGCTGGCTTTTGCCCGGCTTCTCCTTTTCACCGTTCTCGAGCGCACTTTCGACTTTTAAGCTAGCTCTACTTTCATTTCTGATGCACCTACACATAAAATAGACTCCATTACGCTCAAACAAAGTATAATTTAACATTAAAACATGTAAAACACAAAGCATATAATGTGCAAAACCATGAATTATAGCCACACATCTATACCCCGCACTTAAATATTTGCTCGTCCTCGAGCAATCAAGCTACACTTATGGATACAACCTATTAAGCAATTCCCTTAACTTATTATACCTAGAATCTTTAAAATAGTTTAAGCACAAAGGCGTGACATCCTCGCCTCAATAATCGACTCACAAATACCATGCTTTATTCACAATTCACTTACTTACTCTAATATGGAGGTCGACAACATTACCTTTCCTTTATGAATCATGTGCCCTCACTCAATCAAAGAGCTTAGTTTCACACACCATGAATTTTAATAACGTAGGAACTCAAGATAGGAAAAATTCACTCGCTCTCAGAAATAACATTCATATGCCCCAAATGACGTACCATAAGCTTGCCATTAGTGTAATACTTTACTAATCGAGTTCATTCAGTCTAAGATCAAGTAGGACTTTCATTAGTTGTAATGTAGGCTGTGGGTCGGGTAGGATACATTTGGATATAAGTGACTACACCTCCCTTAAGCACTTTAATACACATACTTCAACCTTCAATCCCCTACTTATGTCAAATCAAGATTCCACCTTAACTTCATTATATTTCACCCCTTACTTCTTTAAGCACCAATATATCAAAAGCCGCCACCACCATCAGGAATTATATGTTTTTTTCTCCTTTTTTTCATACACTACTATATATATATATATATATATATATATATATATATATATTCTTTCTTTTCTTTTTTTCTATCCAAATGGCTTTTATTGACACATTTTTTTCATCCGATACACCTTTCTCCTTATTTCATTGTTCCACTCAAAAGCCAACCCACTACCCCATACTTTAACTTTTCCATAATTCATCACAATTTAAGTGCTTACGAGAGGTGACAAGGTTCAAATATATGGTCTATTCAAACAACGGGCTATGGCTTGTAATGTGGTTACCAAAGAAACATGATTATAGGCTCAAAAGGGTTAACTACGATACATAACATTTAGGCGGGTAATTTATATATATCTGGCTTAACAAAGAACTGCCTATATCACTTCTCAGACTGAACAAGACTACTATTTTGCTTTGCACACATACGAGGCAAGTTCTAGACATCAAATGTAATGCACAGAATACATGCGAACCTCACACAGACATGGCACATAACTCATTCAGAATTGTTTTTATCACGACACTCCAGTCAAAGCAATTAAGCAAATTTAAGGATCCGCGGTTTAAGGTATTTATCCTAGAGTCAAAAATTGAGCCTAAGCGTCTCAACCAGAGTACTGAATATTCTCAAGGCATCACAAAGCTCAGAGATATTGCTTCGATTAAGTGCTTAGCCACGTGATTCCTACTCCTAAAAATTAAAACTACCTACACCCGGTTCGACTAAAAATCCTTGGAAAAGAACCGCGGCCCAAAGAAAAACCAAGGGGGAATTACTACACTACATAAAAAAACTTTTTGGTATTTTTTTAGACTTACTTCCCTCAAAAAAATTATCTAGGAGATCCATCGTCGGGAAGAGTCCAACATATTTATGTTTTTTTTATTTCTGCCTAAAAACGACTAACAGAAAAAAATACAATTATAATAAAAACAAAACAAGACAAATTCTAACAACTAAAAAAAATAAAAACAAGCTAACAACTACTAATAGCTACGAGTTCTCACCCGACACTTAAATCATGCATTGTCCTTAGTGCATGCACTTTTAGACAAAACAAGAAATAACAAGAGTAGGGTGCAAGAAAACTACCTGGTCAAGCAACATCGTCATCCTCTGGCGCTCTCCACTCTTAATCATGTTTGTCCACTTCATCATCACCATCTCCCTCACCATCTGACTGTATTGGCTCCGCCTCAGACTGCTCCGGTGTGTTAACATCCTCATCAGTGGGGAGTCTGTATCCCTCTCCTACACCAACCAGCTACTGAGCATGAGCATTGGGTGGGTATCACTGCTCCAAATCAGTCCTCTCCTCAGATGTGGCCGGGCGACCCCCTATCTGCAGCTACAAATCCATCATCCCATAAAGATGGGCCATGAAACTATCATCACACGCATTGCGCTTAACACCTGTCAGTGTCCCAGCCTTGCCTTTCAGCTGGGGATTTGTGATATCTGTTTGTCGGATGAGCTGATCGATAATGTGGTCAAATTCAGGCTCTTCCTCAACCCTCTCATGCTGTAGGAACCGAGTCAGGAAATTAGGAAATGGCATTCGATCAATCTTTTTACTCGTTCTCACTGAAGCCATCTGGTGGCGAATCAGGTGACCCACATTCACCCTCTGCCTTGTCATAAGAAAATATAGCACACAGGTTCTCACACGGCTTACAAGTGTGTCATGATTGCATGGTAGGAGCTGTGTGTTTATCAACTTGAGCCACACCTGAGCCTCTACCTTCATCTTCTTCTTAGGGAACCTCTTGTGATGATTCGTTTCCTTGTCCCAAACTCATGCAGCAGTAGAGTCGACCACACAGAGCGTGTGGCTCAGCTCTCTATAAGTAGGCCTGCTAATGAATTGTTCCAATGACTCCACGGGAATATTTGGAGCACCTAAAAAGTCGCATATGGCCTTGGGTGAAAAATCTATCAAGGGTCCACGGATTGGAACCAACTCCTCAGTGTCCTGTGGGTCAAACCCCGCATAGAATTTCTTGACTAAGTTGAGATTGATGTCCCCTGTGTTCTTAAAAACATAGTTTAACCCCAAATCCTGGATGCCTTTCCAAATCGCCGGATACTTTGCTTTCACGTTGCGTTCCTAGATAGCTCCCTCCGAATGGATATGTTTAGGCCTACAGTGCTTGTACCAATCCCTCGTATGTGGAGGTATGTTGTTTATGCCAAATTCCCGTTGGCCTGGGGTTGTGGACGCAATGCAGCTACAGCTGCCACCGCTTGGGCACCAACAATACTAGAGGCAGCTTCTCCCCCTTTATTTTCTTTGGAGGTGGTGCGGAGGTTGACTTTGCTTTATCTTGGGCCATTGAAGTGGCCTTTCCCTTGCCTGTGTCTTTTCTGGGAGGCATCTTCATTCCTACACAGATAAGCAGTAGTCAGATAATACTACATGACACACTACACATATAATCTTCCCCAACTTGACGAGGTTACTCAGACTTTACCTCATATTGTCTTAACATTAGAATCAAACCACAACACATGGGCTACCAGTGAGCCACCCCACACTTAAGATTTTAATGTGGTGCACGACTACATAACACTAGTTTATTAATCTCGAAGACTCGGACTCCAAAGGGAACGAGGAATGCCATTGAGGTATTACATCAAACACTTAACAAACACTAGTGCCATGGGAGTTCATATGGACTTGAGGGATTGCCTCATCCTCCAAAATCAGCTTGGGAGTTCCGTACTACCACATATTTTCACAATCTCAGCACCATTCCTAAGGGGTTCATAGGATTGGGGCACACAAATACAATAAGACCATGAAGAACAACCACCCATAATGAAGCACAACCAACAATAAAGAATAACTAACAATGAAGAACAACCCCCAATCAATACATGTACCCAACTCGAAATTACCAAGAAAAGAGATAGAATCATACATTTGAAGCTTTGTGAGGAGTAGATTGCCTTAGAATTTCGGATGAGTATGAAAGACTAGCAAGATGAAACTTGACCTCTATGTGGATGGTGATTGTGTGTGGGTGAACAAGCAATTTGTGCAATATGTTTGTGTTCTTGTGAAATTTCTTGTAAAGTTTGGTGTGTGTTGGTTGAAGTGAGGTTAGGGTTTCCTTTGTACAGTGTTCAGTGAGTGAGTGCATGTTTGTGATGTTTGGTTCGACCAAAATAAGGAGAAATAACTTAAAGAGGGCCGAAATTACCTACCTGGCATTTGCCAGGCATTGCCAGCCTAAGGCCTGGCTGACCCTGGATTTAGCCAGGCGACGCCAACCTAAGGCCTAGCTGACCCTGACTTTAGCTAGGCGATGCCAGCCTAAGGTCGGGTTGTCCCTGGCATTTTCCCGACTTCGCGTGACATTTAAACCTTGCTTGACTTGCCCAAACTCACCTGCAAACTTGTTAGTATCTAAAAACAAAAAGAAAAGTTCTAACTACACTAAAAATCAACTATGAATTGGGTTGCCTCCCAACAAGCGCCTTAGTTAACATCGTGGCCCGACGAATACAACAGTCCAATGGGTTGCCTCCCAAGCACGATGCAGATACGCGCATTTAAGTATGCCCAACATCGGAGGCTCGATCAAATGGATCACTGACACTACCTTTGCTTCATTTATGCCCATATAATATTGTAATCTGTGCCCATTGACTCTGAACGTGCGAGAGTCATTATCCGCAGCAATCTCTATGGCACCCGTGGGGTGAATTTCAACCACACGAAAAGGCCCTGACCAATGTGATTTTAATTTGCTCGGAAATAACCTCAGTCTTAAATTGTATAGAAATATCGTATATTTGGGTTTAAAACTCCGCTCAATAATATTTCTATCATGTATCATCTTCATTCTCTCCTTATATAATCTTGTGCTCTCAAAAGCGTGATATCGGAAATCATCAAGTTCGTGAAACTCCGTTACTCTACTTGTTCCCACAACTTCAATATCAAGATTCAACTATCTCAATACCCACCAAGCTCTATGCTCCAACTCCACCGGTAAATGACACGCCTTCCCAAACACCAACTTGTATGGAGACATGCCGATTGGAGTTTTGAAAGCGGTTCGATAAGCCCACAGCGCATCATCTAATTTTCTCGCCCAATCTATTCTAGTAGCATTCACAGTCTTAGTCAACACACTCTTTATTTATCTGTTCGAAACTTCCACTTGACCGCTTGTTTGTGGATGATATGGGGTGACCACCTTGTGGCATACATCATACTTCTCTAACAACTTCGCGAAGGCTCGATTATAAAAGTGAGTGCCTCCATCACTGATTATTTCCCTTGGAGTGCCAAATCGGGTGAATATGTTCTTTCTCAAAAAGCCAATTACCCCATTTGCATCATTTGTAGGGAGTGTTGCAGCTTCCACCCACTTAGACATGTAGTCCACAACAACGAGTATATATTTGTTGCCATATGAGCTGACGAAAGGCCCCATAAAATTGATGCCCCATATATCAAACACTTTAACCTCCTGAATTGTGTTCATGGGCATCTCATGTTGGCGGGAAAAGATTCCCGGTTCGTTGGCATTCATCATACCTCTTTATCCATAAATGTGCATCTTTGAACAATGTTGGCTAGTAGAAGCCTGACTCTAAGGCTTTCACAGCTATCCTTACTCCCCCGAAGTGCACACCATATGGTGACGCGTGACATGCCTGCAAAATAGAAGACTGGTCTATCTTGGGGATACATCTCCGGATCATGTTATCAATACAAATCCTAAACAGATAAGTCTCATCCCAATAATACATGCGACAATCACGAAAGAACTTTTTCTTTTGGATAGAGGAAATGTCATAAGGAACAATATCGCTCGCCAAGTAGTTTGCAATGTCTGCATACCATGGCGCTCAAGACTCATGGTTAGTAGTTGTTCATATGGGAAAGTTTCCAAAATCTCCTCTACCTCAACCTTTTTCTCAGCTCCTTCCAGCCTAGACAAATGATCAGCTACTTGGTTTTCCGTTCCCTTTCGGCCACGGATTTCCAAATCAAATTCTTGCAGCAGTAGTACCCATCGAATCAGGCACGGTTTTGACTCCTTCTTCTCAATTAAGTATCTGAGAGCAGCATGGTCAGTATAAACAATTACCTTCGAGCCTATCAAGTATGACCTAAATTTGTCAAATGCGAACACTATTGTCAGCATCTCCTTCTCGATCACAGTGTAATTTAGCTGGGCTTCACTCAGCGTTCTACTTGTATAGTATATTGGATGCATGATTTTATCTTTGTGCTACCCCAAGAACTGCTCCCACAGCATAGTCACTCGCATCACATATCATCTCAAATAGTTTCTCCCAGTCAGGGGCAACTATGATCGGTGCTATTACCAGTCTCTTCTTTAGTTCCTCAAATTCTACCCTGCAGTCATCAGAAAACACGAAAGAGTGATCCTTTTCAAGCAATTTACACAAGGGGTTAGAATTTTGGAAAAATCTTTTATAAATCTCCTATAGAAGCCGACGTGCCCAAGGAAACTTCTAATTGCTTTGACGGAAGTGGGTGGTGGAAGCTTTTTTATCACATAAACCTTTGCTTGATCTACCTCAATGCCCTTACTTGACACTAGGTGCCCCAAGACTGTACCTTCCTGTACCATGAAATGACACTTTTCCCAGTTGAGTATCAGATTCTTCTCGATACACCTCTTCAATACTCTTCTTAAGTTTATAAGGTAGTCATCAAATGAATTCCCCACCACTGAGAAATTATCCATGAAATCCTCCATTATTTTCTCTACCATATCCGTGAAGATGGCTATCATGCACCTTTGGAATGTGGAAGGTGCGTTGCATAGGCCAAATGACATTCTCCGAAAAGCATAGATTCTATAAGAGTAGGTGAACGATGTTTTTTCTCTGTCCTCCGGGGAAATAGAGATCTGATTATACCCCGAGTACCCATCCAAAAAGCAAAAGTGGGATCTCCCTTCCAATCTATCTAGCATCTGATCAATGAATGGCAGTGGGAAATGGTCTTTCCTGGTAGCCAAGTTCAACTTCCTGTAATCCATATAGATTCGCCAACCTGTGACTGTTCGTGTAGAGATCAATTCGTTCTTCTCATTTTTCACTACCGTCATACTTCCCTTTTTTGGCATACACTGAACTGGGCTAACCCATTTGGTGTCAGAGATGGGGAATATGATTCCCGCATCTAACCACTTAATCACTTCTTTCTTCACCACTTCTTTCATGTTGGGGTTCAGCCTTCTTTGATGTTCTCTAGAAGGTTTGTGCCCATCTTCCAGTAAAATCTTATGCATACAAAAGGCCGGGTTGATCCCCTTAATATCTATAATGGTCCACCCAATTGCAATCTTGCACTCAGTCAGTACCTGCAAAAGCTGTTCTGCCTGCATATCTAATAAACTAGATGGGATAATAACAGGTAAAGTTGAGTTAGGTCCTAAGAATGCATACCTAAGATGAGATGGCAGTGGCTTCAATTCCAACTTTGGTAGCTCTTCTATCGATGGCTTAGCTGGAGGAGTTTTTCTTTCCTCTAAGTGAAAAGGCTCAAATTTGGGCTCCCTTCTCCAAAAACCTTGGCCTTCAAGAGCAAGTATCTACTTTGCCAAGTATTCACCATTAGCTTCATATAAGTTCATGAGATAGGCTGCTAGAGGGTCTTTAGTGTTCAATGCCTCATCTTCCTCCTCCAAAACTATATCCATGTCATCTATAAGAGAGCAATTAGCAAATTCTCTTGGTCGCCGCATCGATTTATGCATGTTGAATGTTATCTCTTCATCATTTAATCTCATTTTGAGCTCTCCAGTTTCACAATCAATTAAAGCTCTCCCAGTGGCCAAGAATAGTCTTCCCAAAATTATGGGAATTTCCTCGTCAACCCGACATTCTAGAATAACAAAATCTGCTGGGAATACAAACTTCCCAACCTGTACTAATACATCATCAATAATACCAAAGGGCCTATTCACTGTCTGGTCAACTAGCTGTAGTAACATAGACGTGGGTCTAGCTCTCAATGCCTAGCCTTTTGTAGATAGCTAGGGGCATAAGGTTTATGCTTGCTCCCAGATCATACAATGCCTTAGCAAATGCATAGTTGCCTATCGCGCATGGGATTGTGAAACTCCCTAGGTCAGACAACTTCTCAGCTATGGGTCTCATCACAACAACACTACAGGTCTGAGTCACTGTAACCGTGGCCAACTCTTGAAAGTCGAACTTGCGGGACATCAAGTCCTTCATCATTTTCGCATAACCAGGCATCTCCTTTAATGCATCAATCAATGGAATGTTTACCTGAATTTGCTTCAACATCTCCAAGAATTTCTTGTACTGCTCATCTTTTTGATACTTGACCAATCTCTGTGGGAATGGTGTTGGAGGTTGCTTCTTCCCTGTGATTTGATTTTTTTTCTTGTTCAGGCACTGCTTCTACTATAGGTTCCGGTACAACCTCAGTCTCTTTCACAACCTCTTGTTTTTTGCTGGCATCTTACGCATGTTGTATTGTCACCTCAGTTAACCCTGCTGAATCATCTATCTCAATGGGTACTGGCACCAGTGTCTCAGTCGGTCTGCTTTCGCAAGCAATTTCTTGCTCCAGATCTAGGTCTCTACCATTTCGGAGATTCACTGCTATAAGCTGCTTCGAGCCCTGCTCTTTTGGATTGATTTGTGTGTCTGCAGGTAACGTCCCGTGGGGACGATTATTTAAGGCCATAGAAATCTGTCCTAATTGGATTTCATTATTCTTTATCACTGATTCATGTGAGTCTACTCTGTCAGTTACTTTTCTAGTGGACCCAATCATTTGTTGCATCATTCCCTCAAGTTTAGCAAACCTATCTTCGTGTCTCACAGTCTGTTGTTGTTGAGGTTGTTGATAAGCCTGCTGCTGATTTTGCTGGTTGTAACCCTGTTTCCTTTGGTAAGGCACCACTTGACCCTGTGGTCGCATAGCCCCAAGGTTATTGCTGTTGTTGTACTGATGCTGAGCTGGCCTATATTGTTGATTCTGCTAACCCCAATTCTGACCACCTTGCCTCTGTCCCCCATAGTTGGCCACATAATTCATGCTCTCTTGATATTGTTGGTTATCACCTTCCGCACTCCACAAGCAGACATATGGTTGATTAATGCATGATGTACATAAGCCCCCATTAGTTGCATCAACTATGTGTACCAGCTGCTTCTGGCCTGATTTATCAACCTCTTTGGTGAAGATGCTCATTTGTGTCACTAGAGTGGCCATATTTTTAGCTATGGAGTTAGTTGGGTCTAAAGCCACTGAGTGAACTACAAGAGTGATTGGAGCATTTCTTGTTGTCCATCTTGAGTTTTGTGCCATCTTGTCCAGTCATATCTTGCTTTCTCTGAATGTTTTGCTAAAAAATGCTCCATCTGCTGAAACATCAACATTGGCTTTCAATCTATCTGCCAAACCCATGTAAAACCTCTGCCCTAACATTTGCTCCAGAATACCATGATGTGGACATGTAACCAGCAGACCCTTGAACCTCTCCCACGTTTCTTGTAATGTCTCTGTTGGTTTTTATATGAAGCTCAATATCTCATCAATTTGTTAAGCAGTCTTGTTGGGTGGGTGAAATTTGTTCACAAATTGTTTGACTAATTCCTCCCAAGTAGTGATGGAATTTATGGGGGAGTGAATTAAGCCAAGTCTGAGCCATTCCTATCACTGAGAATGGAAACAAGAACAGTCGTATTGCTTCCGTTGTCACGTTATGTTGCCTCTGTGTGGCACAAATTGATAGGAAATTCTTTCAGATGCTACTGAAGATCTTCAACGTATGACCCCGAGAACAGTCCCTTTTTCTGCAACAAATGTAGCATGTTATTTGTGATTTGGAATAATTCTGCTTGTATCTGAGGGACTACAATTGCAGTTGATAAGTTGTTAGTGGTGGGTTGTGCCCAATCGTACAATGCTGCTTCTAGCACAAGCGGCACCACACCCTGATTGTTCGGGTCATCCCCATTATTTCTGTTGTTTATTTCATCTCCCATGTCTGGTTCAATTAGTTCTATTGAGTTCTATGTGTGTTTGCCTTTCTTGTTTGCACGATTCAATGCCTTGAAAACTTTCTCAGGATCTGATAATGCTTCAAACAATTCACCAGTTCTTGAGGAGTTTCTAGGCATGCAACTGTAACACCCAAGACTATAAATGTTAGAATTTCAATGAATTTAGTTTAAATTGAAGAAAATTGACTACACTAAGAATTTTTGCACTACTTTTTAACTGCAATTAATAACACCGTTAATTTTCCGGCAACGACGTCAAAATTTTATCATGCCCAACTATACCTTATAAAAAGGACAAAGTGGTCGCTGCAAATATATTCGGTTAACAAGTCCGGAGTCGAATCCCACATGGAATTAACGTATCAATCACAACTATTGGACTCACAGAAATTCACGTATTCAATCTTCAGAGATTTTTAAGTAACAGATTGGATGTTTACTAACTAAAAATTACGTAATAAAAATGCAGTAATTAAGAACTAACTATGAATGATTTGTAAACAAGAATTGAAATGATTTAAGGTTCTGATTTTCCCTATTGTCGGAATCCTTTTCGCTACGTTTGCTATAAATTTGCCTAAGTCTTCTCTATCGATCATGAGCACTCTGACTGTCGTAACTCTCTCCCGAGTAATTACAACAATATACTAGACATATTCTCCCGAATTACGCTAGCTAGCTTTAAGTACAACTCACTTAGATCGCACCCAAGGTTTCGTTATCCCTAATCCCACCTTTAAACCATTCGTATTGATCCCTCATACACGTTAGGAGTGATGATGTTCAACAACTACCTAAATATGCACTCTCTTCCGAGTAATGCACACTAAATAGGAACAGCTAATTGAGGGCCCTTCAATCAACATCAATAAGCATATAGTTGAACAAATATAGAGAATACTATGGAAAATCTATATTAACGTAACGAGAAAATCATCCTTCAACAAGTTCCATCAAAATCCTAGATTATGAGTTTAGCTACTCATACTCATAGTACCAATATCCAAAGTAATTTGCATAATTAAATTACAGAGTAAGGATAAAGAGATGTAGAAATCAATGATTCCAACTCCTAAGTAGTGTTCCACGAGCTATTCTTGCCTCTGGTTGTAAAAGTCTTTCAAAGTGGCATTTTCTGGTCTATTTATATGTTTGGGACAAGCCCTAAACGTATAGGTCAACTCCTAGTCAAGCCGGGAAACAATTAAGACCTTCAAAACTTGGACTGAGCCTGTCCTTAGGCTTGGCGTTGCCTGGCTAATGCCAGCCTCAGCCTGACTTTAAGCTGGCTAAGGCCTGGCTAGGCTTGGCTTTAAGCTGGTGTCGCCAGGCTAACGCGTTGGACCTGGCTTTAAGCTGGCCTCACTAGGCTAAAGCCTGGTCGAGCTGGCTTTTGCCCGCCTTCTCCTTTTCACCGTTCTCGAGCGCACTTTCGATTTTTAAGTATTACTTTAGCTCTAATTTCATCTTTGATGCACCTTACGCATAAAATAGACTATATTACGCTCAAACAAAGTATAATTTAACATTTAAATATATAATACGCAAGTCACGTGCAAAACCATGAATTATAGCCACACATCAGTGAACTTCAATGTTTCTTTAAAGAAAAATCATGTTTCACATTCTTAAAGGTTATAATATATCACATTACATTGATTTGTAGCACTAACGTTTATTTTTATAAAAAAAGAATAGAATTTAACTTTTCAATTCAGTTACATAACAATCTTATTCTTCTGTACCGCCTACCGACCCCAATAGAACCATATTCCTTGAAAAAGCCAATAAAAAATTGAACATAGCACCAATAATATTCTTCCATTACAAATAAATTATAGTTAACTACTGCCAAATTTATCTATAACAGTCATACTTTATAATAATACTTTACTACAACGGTCAAAGTTTGTCTTTCAAACCAATTTTTCTTACCTTTTAAGATTTGCTGCATTTTCATAAAGTCATTGGGCCACTCGTACGGAATGGACGAAACACAAATAAAATATTTTTTTTGACCTGAACAATAAAAGATTTAAGAACTTTTTAGCATTGTTGGCTGAAAAATCTGATGATCCTCAGAATTTCTGGTGCTTCAAAATTCTGGCGCTGGAATCAAAATTCTAGAGACGGACTACTTTTCATAACTGGGTCAAAACTCAAAATAAACGAAGGTTTTAAAAAGTTCTAAGCATAATTTTCGTAAAAATAGCACGAGCTAGCCAGTTTTCGAATTGGTAATTAAAAATAGCCACTGTTAGCAAACTCATTAAAACATAGCTACTATTTTGCTGCAACACGGAAAGTTCCAGCATAATATACCGGAGATTGATGCATCTGTGTATGAACTTCTCGCATATTATGCTGGAACTCCATCACACGGAAAGTTCCAGCATAATATACTGGAGATTGAAGCACCTGTGTATGAACTTCCAGCATATTATGCTGGACCAGTATATTATGCTGGACCAGTATATTATGCTTGAAGTTCACATTTAAAAAATTCGAACTCCAGTATATTATGCTGGAATATTTTTCGAATTTTGAACAGTATTTTTGTTCAAATTTATCTTTACATAAAAGTAGCTAAATTTCAATTACTTTTGTAACTGTGACTATTTTTTAATTACCACTTATAAATCTGGCTATTTTTAAATTTCACCCATAATTTTCTGCTACGGAATCGTATTGTGTCGGCGTCCTTGCTATTACTACTACTTACCAATTTATTTCTATGAGATCCAAAAAGGACCCACATTCATAAATGCAGATTTAGGTCCTCATTGATTAGGCCCAACCTCACCTAATAGGCCCATCTGGTCCAACAATCTAAAATTCTTCTCTAACTGTTAGAGCTATTTATTTATGATTTTCATTTTTCAATTTTGACAATAATAACAGATACTACTATTATTAAGGAAGAATACAAGTGTTATCAAGTAAGCTTTTGTTGCACAAGTCTAAGCATAATTCAATGATTTAGGCGTTTTGGTCGTGTAGTATTAAGGTTTTTTTTTTTTAATTATTATTAAGGAATTCTTAGAGCATCACTGGAATTCATGTCAAATAATAAGTTCCAAATTTAACTAGGTAAACTTTTATCCTTCCCTCATTTTGACATATATACATAATATAATTTTTCAGCAAATAGTAATCAATTGATCATCCTTTATTTTATATATTTATCTATATTTATACTATGTTAAAAGCACGAATGCCCTTAGCGAAATATCGTTCGCCTTTTTTACCGAATTGATTTTGCACTATATAAAATAGTCATTTAAACCATTTCCCTAATATTTAGGACTTGAAAATTAACTACAATTTGTGTGTATCGACCCGACCGGTCATTTTGAGTGCTAGCCTTAATTTCCTTATTTTGAGACCTCTTATAGCTTCTATTAATATTTTTTGATTTGCGTGCGTAGTCCATATCATTTTTCGGAAACTTTTTACGTAATATTTTGAAGAAAATGTAATTTTTGGCCTAAAATTGGACTTGAGTTGACCAAGACCAACATTTTTAATAAATGACCTCAGATCAGAGTTTTGACGATTCCAGTAAGTTCGTATAATATTTTTGAACTTGTACGCACATTTGGTTGGGGTTGAGGTGACTCGAGCGTATTTCAGCCCATTAAGTGAAAAGTTATGAAAATGAGTTTTAAGTTGAATTTTTTGAGTTTTGATGGTCGATTCGTATTATTTGATGTTATTTTGATGATTTGAGGTAGCGAGCAAGTTTGTATAATGAATTACACTTGTGCATATTCGATTTTGAGTCCGAAGGGCTCGGGTGAGTTTCAAATAAGTTATGGAAGAGTTTGGATGATTATTGAACTGTTGGTGCAAGGCTTTGCTAGTGGAAGCCTGCAGATATCGTAATTGTGATGTCAGGCTCACATTTGCAAGCCTCGCTTTTACTGTCATTAGATCACATTTGTGAAAGAGGGATTGGGGGTTGGACCACGCATTTGTGAGGAGAAGTTTGCTTTTTGCAAAGGAATGTGTGTCGCTTTTGCGAATGATTTAGTCGCATTTGCAACCACTCGGCATTTTGGGTAGCTTCTCAAATGTGAAGCAATTATCCGCATTTACGAAGGTGGGCATTTTGCATATGCGATAAGTATGTCGCATGTGCGGCTTCACTGGGCCTGATGCATTGATCGCATATGCGATCAATGTGTCGCAATTGGGGGCATCACAGTTCGCCAATGCGACACCTGCTGCTTGGTAGAGAGGGGGAAAACAGGACTTAGCTTATTTTACACCATTCCTCAACCCTAAACACTTTAGAGGCAATTTTCTTGAGAGCTTTTCATCCCAAATTCTTTGGTAAGAAACTCTAATTTTTTGTATATCAATTCTCCATTACTTTTCATGAGTTTCTAACATCAAATCTATGAATTTCAAAGTAGAATTGGGGGTTTTGGGTAGAATTTAGGAATTTTGTAAATATTGAGACTTAGACCTCAAATTGAGGTCGGATTTCAAAACAAATTATATAGCCGAGCTCGGTGGTGAATGGGTAATTGGATTTGGTTCGAATCTCGGATTTCTACCACGCGGGCTCGGGATTGACTTTTTCAAAAATAATCAAAATTGAACCTTTTTCATTCGTTGGTAGTTTCTAAAGCTTGTTTTGAATTAATTGAATGATATTTGACTAGATTCAATTGGTTGGAAGCTTGTCTTAAAGGAAAATATTGTGCTTGATTGTTGATTGTATTCCGGAATGAGGTACATGTCTTGCCTAGCTTTGTTGAGAAAAGTTTTCCTACTAAATGATATTGTTTGCTACATAGGGGGTATTGCATATATGAGGTGACGAGCGTATACACATGTGGCAGGGTTTCCATGCCCAGAAAGGGGAAAGTATATGCTTTCTTTATGCTTGGTGAATTTAGTAATTCTTTGACTTATGCTTTATTTAATACTATGACTAATAAACTCAATTAATTGTGTTAGAAATCATGTTAGAACATATGACATCTTAAAAGGAATTTAATGTGTTTTTTTCGGACTGTTTACATACTTGATTGATCGTAACTTCATGAATACCCATTATATCTATTATTGTCTTGCTACCTGAGCTTCTAATCTGTAACAAGAGATGTAACAAGAGATGAGGATTGGGGTCTTAGGGCTATGTTTGGCACAAGGGTTATTTTCGTGCGCTCGTTATGGTGTTGGCACGATGAATATTGTCATGTTGTATGAGATAAGATTGGCCAGTTGGATGTTACCGTGTGAGAAGAATTGGATTTTCTGCTATGATTTCTCGTTCGTTAAACACTTACATGTCCTCTACTTGGGTCTCTATTAATGTTGTTATTTTGTGTGTTACTTTCTTGTTTGTGCTCTTTGTATAGTTATCTTCGTGTTTCCCATTTGACCTATTACTGGGATATCTATGTGTAACAATCCGACCGATCGTTTTGAGCATTTTCATTTCTTCGGTGATTCGAGGGTATGAGTTGCTTCGTATGATGTATTATGACTTGTGTGAATCATTAATTTTGATTTTCGGGTGATTGAGATTGATTTAGAAGAGTAATTCTCATTTTAGAATTTTTAAGTTGGAAGAGTTGACCAAATTTGACGTTTGTGTAACTGACCTTGAAACAGAGTTTTGATGATTTTATTAGTTCCGGATGGTGATTTTGGACTTGGGCATATGCATGGATTTGCATTTGGATATTTTTAGAAGGTTTTGGCGCTAATTGGCGAAAGTTGGCAATTTAAAAGTTTGGAAAGTTCATAAGTTTGACTGGGAGTTGACTTTGATGATATCAGATTTGAATTGTTATTTGGGGAGTTGGAATAGGTCCGTTATGTCATTTGGAACTTATGTGCAAAATTGGAGGTCATTCTGAGTTGATTTGATATGGTTCGGTACGAGTTTTGGAAGTTAAAAGTTTAAAAGTTCATCAAGTTTGATTTGAGATGCAAACGGTTTTGAGGATGTTATGTGAGATTTTGAGGCATTGAGTAGGTCCGTGTTATTCTTTGAAACTTGTTGGTATGTTCGGACGGGGCCTTGAGGGGCTCGGGCGAGTTTCAGACGTGGTTCAGAAAATTTTGGAATTTACTGGTGAATGCTGGTTTTGGCTAAGTTCTTGTGTGACCGCACCTGCGAAAACATGGGCGCAGGTGCGAAGCCACAAATGTGGCAAGCATAGCACAGAAGCACAAAATGGAATTGGGAGCAGGGATTCGTAGATGCGGAATTTTGGCCGCATGAGGCAGCGCAGATGTGAGGTCCTTGGGCGCAGAAGCGGAAAAAGGGGCAGAAGGGAGGTTTTCCTCACACCTGCATTTGCGCAGAAGCGAAAGAATTTCTGCAGGTGTAAGAGGTCGGCTATTTGGTATTTTTCTGCAAAATCGGACCTTTTGTCGCAGAAGCGATGCCATAGAAGCTACAGGTGGTTCGCAAAAGCGAAATGTTTAGGCAAAAGCTTATAAATTCGAGGGTTTGTTTATTTTGTCATATTTTGAGTTGGGGACTTCGGATTTTGGCGATTTTGGAGGCATTTTTTACCACATGGAGTGGGATAAATATTTTTGACACGGTTTTGATTATATTCCATGATTCCATCTTCGATTTTGGCATTTGATTGATGATTTTAAAAGAGAAATTGGAGAGTTTTTATCTAAACTTTCCTAAAGTGAATATTTGAGTTTTGAACATCAATTCAGAGTTAGATTTGAGTGAAATTAGTGTGGTTGGGCTTGTATCCGAATGGATTATCGGAATTTGTAAATTTTATCGGGTTTTGAGGTGCGGGTCTGGGTTGACCTTTTGGGTTGACTTTAAGTTTTGATTAAATATTCGACCTTTATCATTTGGGTTGGTTTTTTTTGACATTATTTGATGTTTTTGAGTTGCTTTTGGATACTTTCAATCCATTCAGAGGTTGATTTACGCGAGATGGCATTTCTAGAGTGTTATTTAGTTTGCTCGGTATATGATTTGGCTTGTTCGAAATAAGTAACAATTCTAAACTTGAAATTAAGGGTAATTATTCTTGTGAACCATGTTATTAGTGACGTGTTTAGGTAACACATATGCTAGGTGACGGGCGCGTGGGTGTGCACTGGGGTAATCATGATTCAAGTTGATTTTTAGACTAGTACTCTACTTGTTCTGCTACCATTCCCTGTTACATCCATGTTTTCCCCTAGTTGTTGCTTATTTGAGCTGTAATTCACATTAGAAATCATGTTTAGGCTATGTACTTATTCGATTGAGACCTAACTAGGCTATTTATGATATTTTGAGTTATCTGATTTAACTGTAATTATATACTCAGTCATGATTTTCCATTTGCATATCATATCTCATTCGTTGTTCATCGTTCATTGTTACATCGCATGTTATCATTGATCTTCCATATGTGGAGTTGTTGAGCTGAGTGGTATGACATTGTGAGCCCTTGAGACTTGAGTGGTTGATGACTGAGGTGGGCCTTAGAGCCGTGTAGTGTTGCTGTGGATCGGGCTGCATGCCGCAGCATGCCATAATGGCTTTATTACTACTACTATTATTATTGTAGATTAGGCTGCATGCCGTAGCAGGCCTTATTGGCTTTTGATTAGCGCTTGGGTAGGATCCGCCCCTCTGGAGTCTGACATACCAGCAATGAGCACATGCACTGTGATATATACACATACTTTGGTGAGGGGCTTATGAGCCAGGCACCCGTACAGTGTTGAGTGATTGTGTGTGTGTGTGTGATGATGTAGGAATTTGAGACAGACAACTTGAGTATGTTGGGAGTGAGAGTACCTGGGGATAGCACCATGAAGTCATTCATTTAACAAGCGTACTTGGCATGTAGGCATAGAGATGGATTTTTCTCATGTTAGACAATAATGCGACATTTATAATTTGACATGTAGGCATAGATTTGTATATTCCTCATGCTACATGATATATGATGATTGATGATTTGACATGTATATTGACATTTAGGCATAAATATGTACTTTCCTCATGCTAATTGGTAGATAGAGATTCTTATATGGTGTTGTTAATTGGGAATACAGTTCTTTTGATAAACTCATGTTCAGATGTTTTTCAGTAGTTTGATTTGAAATTGGTTATTTTACCTGAAAAGCATGCCTACTTTTTTGTAACTGTGAACAAGTTGAGCATATATCCCTTGAGTTATTTACCTTTGTTGTTCTCATTATTTTATTACGAGTTATTATTGGCTATTGGTGTTGGATTCTAACCGTCTTCTGATCTTGTCACTGCTTTCAATCTAAGGTTAGGTTTGTTGCTTATTGAGTACATGAGGTCGATTGTACTCATATTACAATTCTGCACCTTGCGTGCAGATCTTGGAGTTGATGTTGCTATGTATAGCGGGAGCTGGCATTGAACATCTACATGTGTTCCGGTTATAGCTACCATTTATACTTGGTAGCTCTAGATTTGTAAATCTGCTATGTATATTTTGAACAGATGATGTATTTATTTTGTACCAGCTTTGTAAACTCTAGGTCTTAGAAGCTCATGACTTATACTACTAAATCCTTAGGAGATTGAATAGAAATTCAGTTATTTTTACTCATTTACTCTTATTATTCTCATTTGAGTTGTGTTGAATGCTACTTGGCTTACCTAGCGGATTGGGTTAGGTGCCATCACGACTAGTTGGATTTTAGTATTTCTGTATCATAATTGATTCTATGTTTCAGTTCCGAGGGATTAAGAAACGTCTTTAGTTCATAGAAGGTATCTTCGGAGTGGGTATCTTGAATGTAGTATTTTGGGTGCTTAAGATGGAATACAGTAGCTTATGGGCTTTAGGGCGATGTGGTTTCATGATAGAATCTCTTGTGGTGAGTTTTGGTTAAGGGTCATAGTGTAATGGCAAGGAGAAGTGTTATCTCGAAAGCAATTCGGAAGGCTTAGTATTAGGTTGGATCAGTATGATGATGGTATGATCTGTTCTTTTGGTTCTTGTGATACGGTGAGGCTTTACTAATGTTGTGTGGTAATACACTTGGGTTTGCGACCTACGTGACTTCGTTGAGTTAGATGGATTCAACTTTGATGGTCCGGTCTTGTGCCAATGGGTTTCAAAGAGTTCTCAATGATTCCTAACACGGTTTGAGATGTATATCTTCTATAGGCATATGGAGTTTATTGTGCGTTGTGATTTTTCTCCTAGATGAGATCAGGTGGAAGGTTTCTGGCGGATTGAGTCTATATCTTGCTTGTGGCTCAGAGTTGTTAATGGGATTCTGATGCTTTTACATTATGATATGTTAGAGACGGTGTATCGTGTGGGATTCAGAAGTGCATGTACAAGTTTGTGGTTCTGTATCGAAAGGAAGGTCATGAGTTCTAGGCAGCATAGACAGTTTCAGATATTTAAAAGAATGCTGGAACTATGTGGTATTACCTGAGAAGATTGTACATTTCAGAAAGGTTTATTGTGTTTGGCTTACCAGTGCTTGACCGGCATTATGGTAATCGCTTGGTTGATTGGCTTTTGACGTTAAGATTTTACTATGTAGCATGAAAGAATTAGGGAAATATTTCTCGTGATATGATTGTGTATGAGAGAGGTGTTAGTTATTTGGGTGGTCGAGTCAGGATCAAATATAGAGATTTTAGTATTGTTGTGATTTGGAGACTGGGAGTATCAAAGGTAGGTTATTCCTTGGTTGTGGACTATGAAGATATGGCTAGGTTAGGCAGCTAATAGTATGTATTGTGGTCAGGTTATTGTGGACTTTGGAGGGTTATTTACCTATTTGTGTATGGACGAAGCTAATTTGGGGCCTATTGTTGATTTTGAGCATTATGGCTTGAGGTATTTTATATGGGCCGATGTTTGGATAAGGTCATGTATTACAACAGAGTTATATTGGAATATGATCCTTCATGTTAGATTCGTATGTCTTGGTTCTACTATGGGTAATGGATTCATAGCATTGCGTTTGTGGTGCTACCTGTAGAGCTTGCAAGATGGTTCTCTCATTTGATTCATCTTTCATCATTGGTTACATTCAAATTATTGCTTATTGGTGACCGAATTACACGTCTTGTGGTTATAGATAATATTTCTGTGGCATGGCAGTTGAGCCACTTGTATTTGTTGAGATAAGGTTATTGGACAGGGAACATATTCTATCGGTCTTGATTGCGGTATGTTTGGAAGAATAATGTCATTTGTAAGCTTAGAGTTTGGCAACGGTACATATCGGACGTGATAGCTCCATGACTAGTTGATCTGATAAGTGGTTATAGCTTTCTGCATGTTTCTTCCAAAATTGGTAGTGTACGAGGGGTTAAGACAAGGTTTTATTTGATATGAGGTTTACTACTGGTATCAGATTTGTTTTGAGCAGCTATTGTAGTCAAAAGTTATTACAATGAACGTCTGAGTTATGTGATAGGTCATGTAATTACATCTTGAGTTAAGATTATAGCTTGATACATGTTGTTCAGATTTATACAGTGTATATGAGAACCAGGTCTTGTAATGTATTTCGAGTATTAAAAATGAGGTTCTAATATTAATGGACCTAGGTTATAGTAAGGATCTTTAGTTAGTGTCACAGTCCCAATTTCCCTCCGTAGGATGTCAGACGAAAGCCTAACAAACATGCGAAATAACTGAATTAATAATTAAGTCTCAAACTCAACAACTATATAAAACAAACTTGCAACTCAGCATATACAACTCTCGAGACCCGACAAAACATAAGTCACAAGCTCTAAGTAGAAATATTGGATAATCCTATACATCAATGTCTATATATGAAAAAATAATAAATAAAGAGATCTAGAGAGAGGAGGACTCCGAGGCCTGCAAACACCGACATGTATACCTTGAAGTCTCCGTAGCAGAACCCTATCTAATGCCTGGACTGATAGAAAGTACCTAGATCTGCACAAAAAGATGTGCAGAAGAGTAGCATGAGTACACCACAACGGTACCCAGTAAGAGCCAAGCCTAACCTCGGTAGAGTAGTAACGAGGTCAGGTCAGGGCCCTACTAGAATAAATAAAAAGACTAAACAAGTGTAAGACAGTGTAATAAGGACAATAATGAAATTGAAACAACAAATAACATATCAAGATTAGCTACACGGAACAAAGCAATTAGTGCAACACGTAGAAAATAATTAATAGTATGCTAAGGAAATAACAACTAAAGACAAGTGCAACAATGGAGAAATGCCATAAGAGTCACTACCGAGGTACCACCTCGTAGTCTCAAATCACAAGAATAAGTCACAATCTTTCCATATATCACCGTGGAAGCCTTTACATTAGTTTTGAAAACCATTTTTCCGAAATAGCATCCCGCGTTTTAGCCCACCTTATCACACCGCATGACTTCTAGTAGTTCCCCTACTAGCCACGCATGTCAAGCCCACCTTATATCACCGTATGCGTTTCAACCCCAAAACCTTATACCACTACATGCGTATCAATATCACAATGTATCACCAATCACACCTCAAGTGCCCAATATCACAACTTGCAAGAGAAACCAAACAATAATAGTATTTTCACTATAAAGAGCCCATGGCTCAACCACAATGTACACAAGAGTCTAAACAATAACAACCAGAATGAACAACTCAACATAATGGTATTTCACAACTTAACACTCTGCCTCAATGTGAATCACGACCTTGATATCTCAATACCAATTTCAACAACAAGATATTCCACGATTTAATAACTTCAAGTAAAGAGTTCAACAATTAAATAATGAACGCAGAATAAAGGAAATAAGAACTTCAATTAAACATGCATGGATATTAGCATGTAAGAGAGTAAGACAAGTAGATATGTGAAAATAGACTAGAAATGGTGACTGTAAAATGTTAAGGTAACTCAATTATGGCATGAAAGGAATCTACATAGCCAAAATCGGAAATTTTCGTATTTAGATCGTGTACACACTCATCACCTTGCGTACACGGCTTTAACATATCACAATTATCACAACCGATACAAATCCTAAGGGGTAATTCCCCAACACAAGGTTAGGAAAATCAGTTACTTTAACTCACGCTAACTCAATCAACTAATAGGCCTTTCTCTCGATTATGCAACTCCGAACGACTTAAATCCCAAAGTTTTTCTTGAAAAACTCTCGAAAAATTACCTTCAACCGAGCTCTCTAAGTCCAAAAATGGATTATGAATCAAACATTTTCTTATTTCTTCCCAGCGACTTCTGCTTCTACGACCTTTTTGTCGCTTCTACGATGCCGCACCTGCGGAAAAACCATCGAAGGTGCGGATTCCACTTAAGCGCAGGGGATTCCGCATCTGCGGATAAAATCTCACACCTGCGAGTGCACTCCTATGGAAAACTCTCCGCTTCTGCGATGACCGACCAAACTTGCCCCCATCCGCAACTGCAACCACTTCTCCGCACCTGCGGACTCGCAAATGCAGAAACCACTTCGCACCTGCGATCCCAACTGGGCAAAGCCAGCTTCACTTCTGCGGTCCACTGCCCGCTTTTGTCAGTCCGCACATATAGCTAATCCCTCTGCAGGTGCGATGACACTAGAAGCTGGAAACTTTAGCAATCTAAGTCCAAATTTCGATCCGGTTCAATTTATTTCACACCCGGGGCCCCCGGACCCCGTCCGAATATACCAACAAGTCCCAAAACATATAATGAACTTACTCGAGGCCAAAAATCACTTCAAATAACATTGATTCTATGAGGTGCAACCTAAATTCAAGCCTATGAACTATGAACTTCCGAATTCTGAAACCAATGCCGATTCATACCAAAACAACTCTGATTGACTTCAAATTTTGCACACAAGACCTATTCCACTACAAAAAAACAGCGTTTAGCAATGGAATTTAGTGACAAGAGATACTTCGTAGCTACATAACAACGAATTAGCGACGCATTTTGTAGTTTGTCGCCAAATAAGCTACAAAAAGAATTTGTATAAAATATAGCGACAGAAATAGCGACAAAAACTTATATTTGTCGCTAAAATTGGCGCTAAATGTTAGCGCCTTTATTTTACCTACAAAATTAGTGATGGAAGTGGAGCAACAAAATTATTAAAACCTAGCGGCAGATTTACCGTCAAAAAATCTATCGCTGCAGTCATTTTACTTATCAAGACATTCTAAAGTTGATTGCGACAAAATTTTCCGTCGCTAGTTTCCTTAAAATAAAATTTCATTTGATATTATTCGCGATAGAAATTAGGTCCGTCACTATTTCCGTTGCTAAAAATCTAGTTCCATTTTAAAATAAAATTTCATTAGTTATTATTAGCGACAGAAATTCGATCCGTCGCCAATTCCGTCGCTAAAATTTTGTCCTAACAATATTCTTCAACAATGTGAGTTTTTCACTTCAAATACAAAAAAAAATGGGCGTGAATCTAGGGTTAATGTCTGAAAAATAGAAGAAAACTTTCGAAATTGCAAGTTTTTTGCTGCAGAACTCTGAAATTCGAAGTCGTGTGTTGCTGCTCCGCAAGATTCTCAGGTGAAAGGGTAAGCTTCTTTGTGATTTCATTCCTGACATTATCGGTTAGTCGAAGGTCTTTGCGTAAAAAGAGGTGTCGTCTTGCCTACTAAAAGATATTCTGGTCATTTCATCTTCTTTGTTTCTCTGTGTGGTGTTCTTCTTCATCTTCTATCAAGTGACTGAGTAGGTAATGAATTTATTTTCACTGTAATCTATGAGATTGTTCTGAATTATTTAAGCTCTTCCTTGCATTGATACCAATTTTGCTACTCCTTTTTATTTATCCTTTAATCGAATGTATCTGTACTGCACCTTCTCCTTCAAAGTTGGTTTTTATGGATCTCGGTGGTGTTTTTTTTGGGGCATCCCAGGATTATCATATTGAAGTATTTGCTTAAATGTCTTCTTCGTACTTGGTTGGTAATTGTTGCGCTCCCCATGCATCGGTAGTTGAAGGTTTTGTTTTTCAATTTTCTCAATTTTAGTTCCAAGTTGTATGTAGTGTGCGCTTTATTTTGTTCAATTTTGGTAATTGTTTCTCCATTCTTGCTTTCATTCAATGTAATTTGTTATTGCTACTGTAGTTTTGGTGTTGGTGGGTATCGGCTACAAGCTATGTTCTTTTGGAAAGTGTGCTATTGGATTTTTACATACATGTCAGCAACTTTATCCAATTTGCTCGATGTTGTACGGATGGTGTTTGATAATATGCTTGTATGAACTGCCTTTGCACTGCATGGAAGAAGCTATTTGTAATCTTTTCCTATTTCTAATAGTCATGTGAATGGTGATTTAGTGAAGCATCTCCAAATTATATTTTCAGTTCTGCTTTGATTAAGCATTTTTTTGTGGTACCAAGAGCAGAACTTTTTCCGTTTGTCTTCACGCTTATTTCAGAAGAAGTTGTTTTCTTCTCAAATCTATGGGTATCTCCCAAGATTAGTTCTTTACGAGGTTTTAAGTTGTTTTATTGAAGTAAATTTCAAAAGGAACTCTTAATTTGAGGTGTTTTCTTTATTTGGCTCTAATGTATTTTTCTTCTGAATGTTGTTATCATTTCTATGATCTTTTGTTGATGGTATCCGTTTATTTTCTTTATCTTGTTGATCTACATGAAATTGTTAGCTATGTTAAGTTTCCTAGTTAACATCGTTGATTAAGCATTTTTATGAACTTCTTAATTTTTCAAAGAAGTTTGACCATATCATGTATGCTTTTCTTTGCATGTAGATCAGTTTGACCTTGAACATATCAGCAGATTTACAATCATTGTAGATCAGTTTGGCCATATGAATGTCTGGATCTCTGGGTGTGTATTCATCTTATGTTTCACTAATCTAATCTCTAGGACATAATATATGTACATTTGTCATCCCTGGTCTAATATCATTGAAGTTTGCTAGAGTGTAGAGGAGAGGTGGTCATATGGATGTTGATGCCACAACTAACACTCTGAATTTTAGGACGTGGAAATTGGAAACAGAATGTAATACATATATTTACCAGGCTATTGGTTACCTATAGCAATATCAGATAGTAAGTAATATACCTTCTTGTACAACTTGATGAACTTTGGCCAATAGTTAATTACTGAAATAAAACAATTTTATGCATTATATAACTTTACAACAGAAATCTCACGATTTTTCCATTGCCAACAGAGAAAGCAGACTAATTTAGCCAACAACGCATATAGATCACATAGAATGTTATAGCAGACTAATTTAGCCAACAACACATATTGATCACATAGAATGTTAGTCGTAAATACACATATTGTTCACTTAATTGCATATAGTGGCTTCTCCCGTTAGTTACGCCCCCCTCTTTTTTCCAGTTAATTACGTTATCTAATCATTTTTGACCTATGTAATCCTCAATATGTAGCATTTCATTTGTCTTTAAGGTTCTTATTTTGGTCGACGAAAGGAACTGAGCATTCCAAGATTTGTTTTCATTCCAAGATTGGGGCGTTAGTAATTCTCAGCTTATTCTGATGTCAACTTGTTATTCATTTTAGAAAGCATTCTGATGTCTTATTAAATAAAGAACTCTAAGGTCTTGTTTATTTTAATATTAAATAGGAACATAGACAATCTAGATCGTGATTGGATGTACAAAAGGTTGGATAGTCGAGGGGGTATTAATTCAAGTTTCATAATTGGTGTGAACAAGTTTCTCCAGTTTGCTTGTTCTCAGCGCAATTGCATGAGTGATGACAATGTTAAATGTCCATGTAAAAAATGTCACAACATTAAATACATGGATGTTGAAACTGTTAAATTGCACCTTTATCAGTATGGATTTGTTGAGAACTATTTTCTTTGAAAGCATTAAGGAGAAAAAAATTTGACCGGTGAGATGTCTTCTAGTGGTGATTTGCATGGTGGCACTCAACCTGAATCGGAATATGAGAATCCATATCAAAAAATGGTCTTAGATGCAGCTGGACCCAATTTTGGCCATGGTTTGAGCTGGCAGTCTTATAATAATATTGAACTTGAGTCGTCTCATTCTTACGAACCTTCAATGGAGGAGGAGCCTAATCCTTCAATGGAGGAGGAGCCAAATCTTGAGTGCCAAAGGTTTTATGATTTGCTACAGGCCGCTGATGCAAATTTATACCCTGGTTCTTCCCTCGCTCAACTCGCAGTAGTTTCCAGGATGCTAAATATTAAAATGGAGAATACTTTATCACAAAGATGTTATAACCAAATGATGCAATTGTTGAAAGAGGCTTTAACAGAAGATAACACAATGCTTGATAACTATTATGAGACCAAGAAGCTAGTGCGTAGCTTGGGTTTGCTAGTTAAAAAGATTGATTGTTGTAATTATGGATGTATGTTGTATTGGGGTGAAGATGAGGATCTCACATCTTGCAAGTTTTGTGGCCACCAGAGGTAGAAACGTCGTGTCAGTTCTCATAAGAGGAAATTAATCCCTTACAAAAAATGTATTATTTTCTTTTGATTCCTAGATTGCGGAGATCATATGCATCTCATGCTACAGCCACTGATATGAGATGGCATCATGAGCACATACAAGAGGAGGGCGTAATGTGTCATTCATCAGACTCTAAGGCTTGGAAGCACTTTAGTGAAATTCATCCATTCTTTGCTGCTGAACCAAGAAATGTGAGGTTGAGATTTTATGTACTGATGGTTTTCAGCCCTTTGGTCATTCAGGGAGGAAATACTCTTCATGGCCAGTGATTGTCACTCCATACAATTTGCCTCTAGGGATGTGTATGAAAGCGGCGTACATGTTCTTAACCGTCATTGTTCCAAGGCTAAATAACCCTAAACAAAAAGTTGATGTTTATCTACAACCTTTAATAAAGGAATTGACCTTGTTGTGGGAGACGGGTGTAGAAGCATTTGACATCTCAAAAAAACAAAACATTTTAATTAAAGGCCTCTTTGATGTGGACAATCAATGACTTTCCAGTATATTCTATGTTATCTGGATGGAGTACTGTCGGTGACTTAGCATGTCCTTATTGTATGAAGGAAGCACAATCCTTTAGATTACGCCATGGTGGGAAAACGACTTGGTTTGACAGTCATAGAATGTTTCTTGACTAAAATCATCTATTTAGGAGAGATCATAAAAACTTTCGTAAAGTTCAGACTGTCAGAAGGCTACCACCCCCCTTAGAACAGGAGAGGAAATCTTGAACCCAATTTATGAGTTAGGACTGAGGAAAGTAACTGACCTAGATGCAGCAGAAGTTAATGGGAGAATTTCTAGGTGTTGTGGATGGAAAAAGAGAAGCATCTTTTGGGATTTGCCTTATTGGAGCTCTAACATGATCCGATATAATATCGATATCATGCATATTGAGAAAAATGTCTTTGATAATGTATTTAACATAGTTCTTAATGTTGATGGCAAAACAAAAGACAATCCAAAGGCACGTGAAGATATGGTAAACTATTGTGATCGACCGCAATTGGCAAAGAATCCTATTGATGGAAGCTATCCAAAGCTGCATATACAATAGAGAAGAATCAAAAAATTACCTTGTTCAATTGGTTGGAGAATGTGAAGTTTCCAGATGGGTATGTTTCGAAATTGAGTCGGTGCCTAGACACAGACAAGTATAAATTATTTGGTATGAAAAGTCATGATTGCCATGTGTTCATGCAACGATTAATACCTATTGCCTTTCGTGAGCTACTTCCTAGTAACGTGTGGCAAGCACTTATGGAATTGAGCTTATTTTTTAAGGATCTTACCTCGACTGTTCTTCAAGTGGTGGACATGGAGAGATTAGAGATAGACATCCACAGATCTTGTGTAAGTTAGAGCGTATATTTCCTCCTGTATTCTTTAACTCAATGAAGCATGTGCCTGTACACCTGCCATATGAAGCAAGGATTGCTGGACCTATACAATATAGATGGATGTATCATTTTGAGAGGTTATTGAACTTTTTATGCTCTTATTATGACAAGTATGATATACATGACTTTATGAATTTAATGGTCTATCCATTTACTTGTATAGGTACCTTCGAACTCTTAAAAAAATGATAGGGAATAAAGCTAGTGTTGAGGGTTCAATTTGTGAAGCATACTTGATGATGAAATCAACACAATTATTTTCTCATTATTTTGAACCTCATGTCATGACACGTAATCATAATGTGGCCCTTAATGATGATGGTGGTGTTATGGAAGATCTTGAGGGAAATTTATCAATATTCACCCATCCAGGCCGACTATGGGGAGAAGGAAAAAAAAGAAGTTTGTCCCTTGAAGAAATCAAGGCAGCCCAATCTTATATTCCACTAAATTGTGTAGAGGTTGAGCCGTTTGTAAGGTATCATTTTTTAATAATAATAAATATATTCATATATTTTGAGTCTGTATTTAACTTATTTTGTTGCAATGAAGTATGTACATACAACAGTTGCAAGAAGAATTCCCCAATCTATCTCAGGATCAAATAAATGAGAGTCTCGAAGTATGTACATACAACAGTTGCAAGAAGAGCTCTCCAGCCTCGCATAGTTAGCCTACTTTATTTGGACTTTATTGTTGGTCATTGTAGATTTTTTGTACTTAACGATATTGTTATGTGCATTATGCTATATATTTTGGACCTTGTTGAATATATTGTTAATTTATATTACTGTTAGTGACTTTTTATTAAGTATATTTAATAGCTTTATGTAATATGCTTGAATAGAGTACATTTAAAATAATAAATAAAAAGAATTTTAAAAAATCAGCAATATTTTAAAAATAAATTAGCGACGGATTCTTTCCGTAGCTAAAATTATCGCGTAAAATTAAAACTTGTGACGAATTGGCGACAAAAGGGTTTTGTTGCAAAAAGCAGGGAGAATTAGCTATAACACGTCTAGCGACGGACGATTTCATCGCTATAAGAACAAATGACGAATTTTGTTATGTATTGCAGCGACGAAAGGCGTCAAAATAATGACAGAAACAAGCAATATAGCGACGGTTATTTCCCTTGCAAAACTTTGCTACAAATATATTCCGTCGCTAATCCGTCACTAATTCTGCGATGGTTTTGTATTTTTCGTCACTATGAGCCTAGCTACGAGTATTTTAGGAACAAACTTGAATCCGTCGCTGAACAACTGTAGCGACGGATAACATTGATTTAGCGACGGAAAGCGGCCGTCGCTAAACGCTATTTTTTTTTGTAGTGTTCTAACTTTTGAAATCGGGATCCGACCCCGATATCAATAAAGTTAATTCCCGATCAAATTTTTCAAATCTTCCAAACCTTTATTTTTCTAACTTTTTCCAATTTACACCGAAACGACCTACGAACCTCTAAATCCACGTACAGACACGCTCCTAATTTTAAAATCACCATACAGAGCTATTGAAACCATCAAAACTCCATTCCGGAGTCATCTACATAAAAGTGAAACTACGATCAGCTCTTACAATTTAAACCTCCAATTAAGGGACTATGTGTCACATTCCACTCTGAAACTCACCCGAAACCAAAACCAAAACCAAGCACCCGGCAAGTCACATAACCATAATATGACATAGAGATGACAAATAAATAGGGGATCGGGGCTAAAATACTCAAAACAATCGGCGGGGTCGTTACATCCTCCCCCTCTTAAAACAAACATTCGTCCTCGAACGAGTATAGAGTGTACCTATAGTGGTGAAAAGATGAGGATAACGGCTACACATATCATGCTCGGTCTCCCACGTCGCCTCCTTGACTGGTTGACCCCTCCACTGAACCTTCACTGAAGCAATGTTCTTCGACCTCAACTTTCGAACCTTCCTGTCCAAAATGGCCACCGACTCCTCAACATAAGACAAATCCTTGTCCAACTAGACTGAGTTAAAATCTAACACATGAGACAGATCGCCGTGATACTTCCAGAGCATAGAAACATGGAATACTGGATGAATTGTAGCTAGACTAGGTGGTAGTACAAGCATGTAAGCCACCTCTCCAATCCTCTCAAGAATCTCAAATGGTCCGATGTGCATGGGGCTCAACTTGCCCTTCTTTCCAAACCTCATAACACCCTTCATGGGTGAAACTCGGAGCAAGAACCACTCCCCAAACCATGAATGCAACGTCATGAACCTTCCGATACGCATAACTATTATGTCTAGATTGGACTATGCGAAGCCGATCTTGAATCAATCTAACCTTTTCCAAAATATCCTGAACCAAGTATGTACCAAATACCATAGCCTCTCCGAGCTCAAACCAACCCACCAGGGACCAACACCGCCTCCTATACAAGCCTTATACGGAGCTATATGAATGCTTGACTGGTAGCTGTTGTTGTAGGCAAACTACGCAAGCGGCAAGAACTAATCCCAAGAACCCCCAAACTCCATCACACATGCACGAAGCATATCCTCCAATATCTTAATAGTGCGCTCGAATTGTCCGTCCCTCTGAGGGTGAAATGCTGTGCTCAACTCAACCTACATGCCTAACTCACGCTGCACGGTCCTCTAGAACCACAATGTAAACTACGTACCCTGATCAGAGATGATGGATACCGCCACGCCATGAAGTCTGACAATCTCGTGAATATAAACCTGAGCCAACTGCTCCGATGAATAAGTAGTCACCACTGGAATGAAATGAGCTGACTTGGTCAACCTATCACAATCACCCATACTGCATCGAACTTCCTCTGAGTTTATGGGAGTCAAACAACAAAATCCATAGTAACCAGCTTCCATTTTCACTCTAGAATCTCTAGCCTCGAAAGCAATCCACTTGGATACTGATGCTCATACTTCACCTGCTGACAATTTAGGCACCGAGCTACATACTCCACTATGTCCTTCTTCATTCTCCTTCACCAATAGTGCCTTCTCAAGTCCTGATACATCTTGGCGGCACCCAGATGAATGGAGTACCACGAACTGTGGGCCTCCTGGATAATCAACTCAAGAAAACCATCAACATTGGGCACACGTAGCCTGCCCAACATCCATATCACACCGTCATCCCCAACAGTGACCTCTTTGGCATTGCCGTGCTGAACCGTGTACTTGAGCACAAGCAGATGGGGGTCGTCATACTGACGCTCTTTAATACGATCATATAGGGAAGACCGAGAAATCACGCAAGCCAAAACTCGATTGGCTATGAAATATCCAATTTACAAACTGGTTGGCTAAGGCTGGACATCCAATGCTAATGGCCACTCCGCTGCCGATAGATATGCTAAACTGCCCAAGCTCTCCGCCTTGCGACTCAAGGTATCGACCACTACCTTGGTCTTTTCAGGATAATATAGAATGGTGATATCATAGTCCTTAAGCAACTCTACCCACCTTCGCTGCCACAAGTTAAGATCCTTCTGTTTGAACAGATGTTGTAGACTCCGGTGGTCGGTATAGACCTCACAAGGGACACCGTACAAATAGTGCCTTCCAAATATTCAAGGCATGAACAATACCTGCTAACTCAAGGTCGTGGACATGATAATTCTTCTCATGTACCTTCAACTGTCTAGATGCGTAGGCAATCACCCTACCGTCCCGCATCAACACCGTGCCGCGGCCAATACGCGACACATCATAGTACACAATATAAGACCCTGAACCCATATGCAACACAAATACTGGGACTGTAGTTAAAGCAGTCTTGAGGTTTTGAAAGATCTCCTTACACTCCTCGGTCCACTTGAATGAAGTACCATTCTGGGTCAATCTAGTCATAGGTGCTGCAATAGATGAGGAACCCTCTGTGAATCGACAGTAATACCCTGCCAAACCAAGAAAACTCCGAATCTCAGTAGCTGAAGAAGGTCTGGGCCAACTCTGTACTGCTTCAACCTTCTTCAGATCTACCTTGATCCCTCACTCGACACTACATGACCCAAAAATGCCACCGAATCAAGCCAGAATTCACATTTTGAAAATTTTGCATACAACGTCTTTTCTCTCAAGGTTTGGAGCACGGTCCTCAGGTGCTGCTCATGATCCTCCCGACTCTGGGTGTACACAAGAATGTCTAAATAAACACAATAATGAATGAGTCAAGATAGGGCTGGAATACACTGTTCATCAAGTGCATGAATGTGTGGTCATCCCAAATGACATCACAAGGAACTCGTAATGACCATACTGAGTCCTAAAGGTAGTCTTCGGGATATCTGGCTCCCGAATCTTCAACTGGTGATAGCTTGACTGCAAATCAATCTTTGAGAACACTCTGTCACCTTGTAGCTGATCAAATAGGTCATCAATGCGTGGAAATGGATACCTATTCTTCATTGTAACCTTGTTCAACTAGCAATAATTAATGCACATGCGCATAGAACCATCATTCTTCTTTACAAACAAGACCGGAGCACCCCAAGGTGATATACTAGGCCGAATAAAACCCTTATCTAGAAACTCTTACAACTGATCCTTTAACTTCTTGAACTCTGTTGGTGTCATACGATACGGTGGAATAGAAATGTGCTGAGTGACTGGTAACAAATCAATAACAAAATCGATATCCTTATCGGGCGGCATGCCTAGAAGATCCGTTGGAAATACATCGAGATAATCCCTCACTACCGAAACTGACTCAACGGTAGGAGTATCAAGACTGACATCTCTCATGAAAACTAGATAAGCATTACACCCCTTACCAACAATCTATTGTTCCTTAAAGAAATACACCACCCTGCTAGGAACATAATCTAAGGTACCCCTCCACTCCAATTACACCAAATCTGGTATAACCAATGTCACCGTCTTGGTGTGACAATCGAGAATAGCATGATAGGGCGACAACCAGTACATGCCCAAAATAATATAAAAATCTACTGTGCTGAGCAACAGTAGATTAACTCTGGTCTCAAAACCACCAAGAATAACTAAACACGACCGATACACAAGGTCAACAACAATGGAATCTCCCTTCGGCGTGGATTCATAGAAAGGAATACTCAAAGAATCACGGGATATACCCAAATATGGAGCAAAGTAAGATGATACATAAGAATAAGTGGAGCATGGATCAAATAAGACTAATGCATCTCTATGAAAAACCGAAAAAATACATATGATAACTAAGTCAGATGCAACCGTCTCCGTCTTAGTAGGAAGAGCATAATATCTGGCCTGGCCTCCCCCTCTAGGGCGACCTCTACCTGTTCGAACTCCACCCCTAGCTGGATGTGCATGTGGGGTGGCAACTGGTGTAGTAACCACGGCCTGAGAAGCTTAAGGACCATGTTGAATATGCGGGGCCTAAGTAGTCTATGGAGGTGCACCCCTCCCGAGTCTAGGGAAATCCCTCACCATATGATGAGTGTCACCACACTCAAAACAAGCTCTCGGAGAATGTGGCTGCTGGGACAGGCTCGGGCCTGGTCGGCTGGACTAGCCACTAAAAGCACCCCGTGCAGGAGGTTCACTAGACAATGGCGGTGCATAATGGGGAACCTGAGGCCTGGGAGTGGCCAGAATACCAGTGGAAGTGCTGAATGAACAGGGCGGCTGACATAGCCCCTATCATGAAGGGCTGCAACTGAGGCACGGGTGTAAGCACGTGATTTTTGCTTTACGAGCAATCGCTCCAAAAGAAAATAAAAATGGTGACAAATGATTTCGCTGTACAATTGTTCGAGTTTTTCGTGACATGTGTTGTTAGTCATTTGTGGATCTGTCCATTTTGCATTTAAATCATTAACAAACAAAATACAAAATATGCATGTCAGGGTTATTAAACCATAATTCGGTCAGTAAAAGAAAATTCAAAAAATATATGTGCATCGTTCGTTCTAGGCTTTTAGTTAACTTACCGAAATATTTTTTGTGATAATTGTGTTAAAATGTTGCATTGTTGTTGGTTTTTATTGTTTGTTATTTCATTGTTTTTGTTTTAAAAGAAAAAATAAAATAGAAAACAAAAAGGGATTGAAAAACGGGTTAGGCCCAGGAAATAAAACAAAAAAAATGGGCCCAAACCAGCACAAGTCCGGTCCAGACCAGGCCTGCCCAGGCACCTCCTGAAACGACATCGTTTCAGGGACAGTTAATCTGGGCCGTTCATTTCCATTGATCCGATGGCCCTTATTAGCCCTCATGACCCGACCCATTCCCGTTTTTGACCGACCCCTTGATTAACCAAACGGAACCATATGGTCTAGCCTCCCCAATCCTGGCCATCAATTTTAATCAATCCAACGGCCAGGATTGAATCAGCCTCCCCGTATATAAGCCTCCTACCACACCCCACGCCCCCTATTCTAACCCCCCCTACTCATCGTCTTCATCCAAACACTGAAGCCCCCCCAAACCCTAGCAGCCGCCCTAGCTTCCCTTTCACCAGAACCCGGCGGCATGGACGCCGGTGGCCACCTCCTGAACACCCTAGGACCACCTCACTGTCCTGAACACAAATCCACTAACCACGAGCCTCGAATCACTTCCGTTCGTCTCGAATCTTCATTTGAAGATTTGAGTCGAACCCGGATCTATGCCAAACCATCCCATCTTCATACCAGACACTCCCCTGACCTTCCTCGTGACCAAACCAAGCTTGGTTTGGTCCTAATCTACCCACAACTCCTAAAAATCCAGATCTGGAAATTCAGAACTTGAAACACATGCACCTGGGGAACCCGGCCGGTTTGGACATGGGTTTGAGGTCTAATAGACCTTAATCAAGGTGTTCTCATGTGAGAACACCCTGATTAAAGTTTGTTCGGCCTCAAAAGTTCGAAGTTGAATCAGATTTGGGTCTGTTTGATTTAAACATTTTCGGTAAGTTTTCCTTTCTTTTGTGTTAGTTTTGATTAAGTGGTCAGCATGTTTCGTTGTGTTTGTTTGTTATTTTTTGTTATTTTTCATTCGGATTTCTTCATCTCTGTAAAGACCTTTTATTTGGTCGATTGGTTTCTGTGTATGATTTAAATGTATCCTATGATAAGCATGTCCGATTAGTATAGTCGTCGCATGAATAAACTTATATAGGTTCCTAGTGACTGACCAAGTTGTCCGAAGCCCTTTAGGTCCCTGAACATATTGTTTGTGTGAGCGACTGATTATTACCTGCTATAATTAGTATAGTCGACTCGATAAATGTCGTTGATTAGTTTCTATAACTAATGAATCAAACGAGCTAATAATGTCGCATGACTAATTGATACTTTGCCACTGATTGAAGGCCCCAACACTGTTTGAAATAGTTTGTTTGCATTGAAAAATGACTGAAAGGTTCAGTCTAGGCAGTCCTGAATTTGAACTTTCATCAGTTCAAAAATGCCCTGATGCGGCAAAGGGTCAAGACAGTGGTAACCAGGGTTTAACAGGGGTAGTCTGGGGTTTGCAAAGAACAAAAATGATTAGTTTAAATGAGCTGACAAGTAGGGTACTAATTTGGGATTAAATTAATGCCAATGGGGAACAAGACATAAGAGTATGGGACTTAAATTGAATAAAAAATGAGGCCCATAACTCCTGATTAAACAAAACCAGGCGTGGGAATAAAGGGGGCTGACACCAAAAGATGCTTAGGCATGGGCTTTAAAGAGTATGGGCAGGCTGCAAGTTGCAGCAAAAAAAAGGGCAGCATAACTGCACTGGTTTTTGGCTTATAAATAAGCCATTTGAGAATTTAAACGGGGCTGGAGTTTTGAGTCTTAGGCTGGACTTTTAGTCTTCAGAAAAAGAGAGAAAAGGCTGGAAATTTTAGTCTTGAGGAGAGGTCTTGTGAGTTGAAGAAAACTGAAAAAAAAACAGAAAGAAATTTCCAGAAATACTGTAACTGAACACTGTCCAAGAATTGCACAAAGAAACCAAGTTGGTTATCCTAACTGGGATTGTTCTTTGTCCCATTAAGAGAAGTCTGTGTTTCTTCTGCTGTGATTGTTGCTACACTGAGCTTTCTGTGTGCTGCTGGTTTGAGTTTTAGTCTCCTTGATTGTCGAAACTGTGCTGGTTATTTGCTGAGCCTTGGTGGTTATTGAACTTCTGTGGCTATAGCACAAAATATTCTGTTTCCTTTCTCGACTGGTTTTGTTTCCTATCCTGTCTTCCTGGGATTATTAGTCTGTTGCTCGACCAACGTGTGAACTTCATCTTTGTGGCTGTTTGGTTGTTGCTGTGTTGTGCCATTTATCTGCTGCTGCTGTGCTTGCTGCGTACCACTCAGCTGATCATTTCCTTCTTCTTTTGTTTCTCTATACCAGGTACATGACTAATACTCTGTCAAATGTAATTGGAAAGTTGAGCATGAATACAAAAGAAAAGACCTGAAGAGTGACTTTTATACACAGATTGTTACATTAAATATCATGTACTGTATAATAATTTTCATTCCTTTTTGATAATGGAAGTAGCCTGTACGCCCAGTATATATCAATGTAGATTAGCTGAATGTTAGTTTATATATGTATGTTGTTAGGTGAAAATATTCCCAATGTAATAGGTTGTATCTTAGACTTAGTTTAACTGTGCAGTATATTCTTTAATAGGCCAAACATGAAAACTATCCACTACTAGTTAATTTCTTTCCCTTTAATAGGCGGTCCTTTTATAACTGATAAACCACGCCAATAGAACCCAGAACAAGTTCACGGCCTCAACCTCACCAGGGTCGAGCCCAGGTCGAGGACAGATCAGGCAGGCCCGCATCGAGCGAGCAGTGGCCCAGGTCTGGCCAACCGCGCGTGGGCTGGATTTGGGCTGGATTTGGGCCCAGGATTATTTGTTTGGCCGACTGTGCACGCAGCTTCGGTCCCAACTTTTGTTAAGCATTTCTGAATTCCATTACAAACAACTTGCAAGCATGTAATTAATTAGGACTATCTACCGTTTTCAATTGATAGAGACGAACACGACAAAAAACGTAGTTGCTATAGGATATCCTTTTAAAATAAGAACGAGATGAGCCTCGATGAAAATAAACAAAACACGCAGATACGGGGCCCTTGTTAAATGTATATTATTGAAGCATTTAGTTTCTAGGACGGGTTGTTTAGTAAATCTCACAACCCTCCTAAAATAACAACACGTTAGTCTCTTTAGGACACGCTTTAATAAACCTTACCTTCTTAAACTCGGGTGCACATTTATGTGACCCAAATCCAAATCTCGACGGATTCGAAATGTATTTCTAATCATGGGTACATTGATTGTGACGTGGTTCGAGATGCGTGTCCATGACGTTGCAAATTCATTTTTGAAAAAAAAAATAAGAATGAGATGAGCCTCGCCAAATAAAATACAATTGCGGGGCCCTCAGTAAATATTTGCTTTAAAAATTATTTAGACGTCGGGATGGACCATTTAGTAAAATTCCACGGTCCTACCCAAAATAAATACGCTAGTCGCTTTAGGCGCGCCTTTAACAATTTAATTTCCTTAAACTCGGGTGCACATTGATGTGACCCAAATCCAAATCTCAACGGAGTCAAAGTGTGTCGACGACCGCGGGTACATTGATTGTAACGCGGTTCGAGATACATTTTCACAACGTTGTAATCCTTGATAAAAATAGTAAATGATAAAAGCGGTTAAAAGTTAAATTTTGCACATAAGTTCAGACTTGTATAAAATCAGATAATCAGGCCGAATATAACAGTTGAGCGACCGTGCTAGAACCACGGAACTCGGGAATGCCTAACACCTTCTCCCGGGTTAACAGAATTCCTTATCCGGATTTCTGGTACGCAGACTGTAATATGGATTCATCATTTTCCTCGCTTCGGGATTAAAATTGGTGACTTGGGACACCCTAAATCTCCCAAGTGGCGACTCTGAAATAAATAAATAAATCCCGTTTCGATTGTCCTTTAATTGGAAAAAACTCCCCTGTGCCCCCTCGGGCGCGGAAAAAGGGAGGTGTGACAGCTCTGGCGACTCTGCTGGGGATCCTTTGACCCAGAACCACTGGTTCAGGGTTAAGAATTCGAGCTTAAAATAATTGTTATTATTTGGCTTTATTTATTATCTGATTTGATTACATGTTTCGAGCCTAATGTGCTAAATGCTGCTTTTACTGCTTTGATATTGTTTGAACTGTACATATAAACTGTGCCGAAACCCTTCTCTTCTCTCTTGAGAAGCGCACGCTGGTCGTGGCCTCTTTCTGTTAGTGTCATATGCCAAAATAGAACGAGGATTCGGAGGAGTTGCAAAATCGGATGGCCTTTTGGTTACCGGTACACAGCTCCCATCCTCGGCTCGAGTTGTCCGCTCGGGTAAGCCAGGTCTAGAACAAACACTTAGGCTTTACAGCTTAGCATAACATAGCTTCATGCCGGATCCCTAGTAGGAACGCTTATTTGCATCATGTGCATTTGACTTAGGGGACTCAGCACAGGGGCTGGGTCCGTCTAGGACAGGCAACCTGAGAATAAAGGCCATCCTGCTACATCCTGTTTGCTTTATGCATTTACTTGTTTCAAGGCTTGCATGCTGACCGGTTTCTGAATATCGGGAATGTTTGGAAATGGAAGAGGAATAACGGTTAAGGGGTTACTTATTTATTCTTGAAAAGTCACAAAAATGGTCAAAGCTCTGCCAGAATTTTGAAAAAAAAAGAAAAATGTGTGTCTTATTAATTTGTTTTAAGAAAAAAAAGGAGTCTTTGATTCATTTTTAAGAGAAAAATAGGGTGTCCCCAAAATTCGATTCATGCCCGAACTACGTCAGTTTGATTCTCGCATGGTGCGGGATACGTAGGCAACCCCCATCGGGCTCAACTTGTTCTTTCAAAATAGAGGTACAAACCAAATAACGAAAGTTTTAAGGTAACATCATACTTTTCAGAAACAACCAAAATTTCGTTTTTCTAGAAAATAGTGTGTCGATTTGTGTATTTGAGTCTAATGAGTCTGGATCTTCGCTTAATCACCCCAATAAACATGCAGAATGAGCATGAGTCCAAGTTTGCCGATAACAGTTAGAAGCAAAATCCCCCTGGAAGTGCGATTATGGTGGGAGGATTTGGAAAAGCCAGAGCAAGACAAGGTCAAACTGCACCTGGGGGGTTTGGTTGATTTGTTGAAAGTCAGGCCTCGGTGCGACATCATAAAGGCTTTGGTTACATTCTGGGATCCGGCCCACAACGTGTTCCGTTTCTCAGATTTTGAACTCACCCCAACCTTAGAGGAAATGGCGGGTTACATGGACGTCACTGAAGGTTTGAGACACAAATACCTGATCGCTCCAAGGGCTGTGAATTCACACAAATTCATGGATCTGTTGAAGATAAGCAAAGGAGTCCCATACGCTGAACTGGATAAAGGTTTTTTTACCCTACAATTCATATACCAGAGGTACGGGAGCATAGAAGGATTCAATGATCCAGAAAGTGGTGTTTGCAGCAGGGGAAATCTGGTAAAATGGAATGAGCATAGGCGGTTCGCTTTTATGGTGGCATTTTTGGGCCTCGTGGTGTTTCCCCGAAAAGATAGAAATATCGACCTAAAGGTGGCTGGAATCGTCAGAATCCTGATTACCAACGATAAAAACATCCTTGCTCCCATGATAATGTCAGAAATATACCGAGCCCTCACGGCTTGTAAGGCTGGAGCAGACTTCTTCGAAGGGTGCAACTTGTTGTTACAGATGTGGATGATCGAACACTTGTGTCACCACCCTCAGTATATGCGCTACATGTCTACAAATGGGGGCTGCATCGAGGGTTATAGCCTAAGGGTTTCAGGTTTCCGATCACCGGGAGGGCTTGAAGAATGGATATCCTATCTCCGGATCATCACCGCAGACCAAATAAACTAGACTTTGGGTTGGCTTTCTGTGGAAGAAATCATATACATGCCCGCCACTGGTCCTCACTTCCTCTTGATGGGACTCAGGGGTATTCAACCTTATGCCCCTTACAGGGTAATGAGGCAGTTGGGAAGATGTCAAGTACTACACCCGGACGAAGATCTCAGCACTTATGCAGTCGAGGTCAGCAGTGACGGCCAATTTCCTGAAAAGACAGTTCGTTGCATATGGAGTGAATGCCAGTACTTAACGGCGAATACCCGAGTAAATGATTTGTCTAGGGGTGAAGTCTCGCCGGCCTATATCACTTGGCAGAACAAGAAGAACATCGTAAAACGGCCAACCAAACGACCTCACCTCCGAAATTTTGTTGAGTCATCGCAAGAACAATGGGACTGGCTCGCAAAAGAGGAAGGTTACCTGGTTGAAATTAGGAAGCTGAAGCGACAAATGGAAAGGATGGTATTCGAAAACAACGTACAAGTCGCCCAAGAGCAGGCTGAAAAAGACAAGTTAGCCCAAGAAAACCAAACCCTGAAGGCCCGGCTTCGCCAAGCCAGTAAGAATAACATCGACCGACAGAGGCGTTGCTCCGACGAAAGATTGATAGCCAGTTTGAGAAATCAGGTCATCCAGAGCCAAGAAGAATTAGACCAATCAAAGGCTTGCATAGCAAGGATGAGGGCCAAATGGGCAGAAGGTACAATGGCCCGGAGGAAGCGCCTACAGCAAGTCATGAGGAATTGTGAACTGAGCGTCAAAGCAGCAAAGGAAACAAATTCCGCTTTGCAAGAGCGGATCTTCAAGCAAACACAAGATGCCCAGGCCGACCGGAGACGCTATTACAATGCAATGACAAGGATGGAAAGGCAAATGGATATATTCCAGGATCAGCTCGCCGCCAATGCACAAACGCTAGGGTTAAAAAGCCGACAGATAAGGCAATTGTTCGCAGAAAGGGACAACATTCGGGCAAGAATTGACGAAGTCGGGCATTACATCTACCTAAAATGTTTGGCATGCGAGCAGACACCTCGGGAAAACCTCATTGCTTCCATCATGGGCTGCGTCCATCGGATTATGAACGAGTTGAAGGGCTTGCAAAGAGACCTTACACCTAGGGCCGCGAAAGGGCCGAAAGATGCCTCGTGGGTCCCTAAGTTGGAAAATTAGTTGTTGATAGAGTCCTGGTTGTTTTATTTGTTGTTTCCCCAATGTTGTTTTCTTTTCCTCAAACCAAGTTTAAAACCCTAGAGTCTGTACTGTTGCTATCTTGTGTAATAGCAAATTTTGATAATGAAATTAAGTGACTCCGGAAGAATTTCTATGTGTCTTTACTTTAAGGCAGAACTACGCCTGGTCTGATTCACGCGGGGACGTGATACGTAGGCAATCCCCGTAAGATTCGACCGCTTTCAATTTATATATATAAAAAAAAAAAAATATAGCAAAGCATGAACAAACCGGGTTTCGCAAATAGAATAAAATCGCAGGGTTTCGCAAAATACTTTAAAGAGACGAATGAACAAACCGGGATGACGCATGTGGATTGAAGCAAAGCATGTAGAAACGGTTAACTGCTTAGGTGCATTGCATCCTCTATGTGTTATGATCAAATCTGTTAAGCTCTAACACTAACAAAGTTTGTTGTTGTCTGACATCAGACAGTTAGTTGTTAAAGAATTCTGGCAACACATTCATACCAAACCAGATCCAAAGGACCGGTAGCAACAAGCATGACTACTTCAGAGAATAGTAATGAGGAAGAAAGGCCGATGAGCCAGTTGCTAAAAGAGGCAATGGAAAAGATTGAAAGGATGGGACTAGAGATGCATGCAATGCAGCTAGCCCTGGCCAAAACGCAAAAGAGCCCTGAGACACTGGGACACGTGCCGGAGTACCCTCACTCTGGCCCTTCCACAAGCCGCCCAAATCCCCTCTATCATCAAGAAAGAAGCCCTCATGATTCCCAAGCTCCACCACCCCATCAACCTCTCCCAACACCCAATATTCCCATTTTTGTGGGACCTGCATCATCCCCTTTGCAGCGAACGACCAGTGAGCCATTGTTTCAGGCTCACGATACACAATACTATCCCCCTGAGCCTACATTCCACGCACCGGAACCACAGGCTTACAATCCCCATTTGGAAGTACCGGCAGAGGTTGAGAAGCCGATTAAGGCCCCTGAACAGGACGAAGTGTTGAGAAAGTTCAAAAGCCTGGAGCAATCCTTCAGGAACTTACACGGGCTGGGCAATCAAGTCAGCGTGGCATACAAAGATCTGTGCCCTTTCCCAGATGTCCAACTCCCGGCTGGGTTCAAGATGCCCAAGTTTGATTTATATGAAGGGCACGGTGATCCCATGGCACATTTGCGGGGATTCTGTAGCAAAATGAGAGGGGCAGGAGGCAAGGATGAGCTTTTGATAGCTTATTTCGGCCAAAGTCTGAGCGGATCTGCACTGGAATGGTATACCAGGCAGGATTTCAGCAGGTGGTACACGTGGGATGACCTGGCGCAGGCTTTTGCAGGTCATTTCCAATACAATCTGGAGATAGTCCCTGACCGTCTCACGTTATTGAGAACTGGGAAGAAACCCGAGGAAAGTTTTCGCGAGTTCGGGTTCCGCTGGAGAGAACAAGCAGCTAGGGTCGATCCTCCCATGAGAGAGGGAGAGATGGTAGACTACTTTTTGCAGACATTGGATCCAACCTACTTTGGTCACTTGGTGACAAGGGTTGGAAAATCTTTCAACGAGGTGGTCAAAATAGGGGTCATGATAGAAGAAGGTTTGAGGTCGGACAAGATCTTAAACTATTCGGCACTTAAGGCCACAACCCAGGCTATTCAAAGCGGCACGGGAGGTGCGCTGAGAAGAAAGAAAGAAGAGGTTGCCACGATCGAGGCAGGCAGTTGGGCCAGGGCTGGCAGGCCGCACTACAACCAACCCAGGCCTCACAGGTCAAACTACCCATACAACCCACCACAAAATTTCTACCCACCTCGAGAACCACATTGTTCCGTACACCAAGCCCAGGTATACACTCAGCCTCCGGTTCGCCCACAATGGCGCGCGCCGGCTCCCCAGAACATATATGCACCACCACAAAACACTTGCCCTCCACCAAGGGCATATAGAAGTCCTTCAGGGGCAGGTTTCCGGGGAAATCCAGATGCCAGAAATGACAGGTTGCAGAAGCAAAGAACCTTTACCGAACTGGGAGAAACCTACACCGCTGTGTTCCACAAGCTGCGGCAATTAGGTTTGGTTAGTCCTGTCCATACTCGGGAACCAAATCCCCCGCCTCAGAATTTGGATCGTTCAATCAGTTGTGAATACTGTTCAGGGATGCTCGGGCACGACACCGAGAAGTGCTGGAAGTTAAGGCATGCCATACAGGATCTTATTGACACCAATAAGATCGAGGTCCAGACACCGGAGGCTCCTGACATCAGCCAAAACCCACTGCCAGCGCACCACGAAACTCACATGATTGAGTTGGTGTGTGAGGGAAGAGAATTAAGAAAACCCTCACAAACAGTGATGATGATCCAGGCTGCCCCAAAAGAAGTCTTAACCAGTGGAGGAACAAATGTACAGTCGCAGGAAGAAGGCGTCAAGCCGGTAGTAATATGGGGGAAGAACCCGTCCGTCATAACAAGCAAACCCGAGCCAAGCAAATTGGTAATACCAGGGATCCTGCCCACACCGGTAGTCATGTTGAAAGGGGTATGTAGAGAACGGGTGACCATAAAGCCGGTGGTCCAACTGCCAATGCTTGACAGCAGGGCTGTGCCCTGGAAATATGAAAAAGCAGTGGTGACGTACCAAGGAAAACAGGTAGAAGAAGTCAGTTGTGAAGCGCAAGGGCTGACTCGATCAGGTCGATGTTTTGCTCCGGTGGAGTTAAGAAAAACCAACCCAGTGGCAACCAAGAAGCCAGTGTCAGAAGAAGAGGCTGAAGACTTCCTGAGGAAGATGAAAGTACAAGACTATTCTGTGGTTGAGCAGCTGAGAAAAACACCTGCCCAGATCTCACTATTGTCATTACTCCTCCATTCCGAGGAACATCGTCGGGCCCTGTTAAAGATATTGAACGAGGCCCATGTACCCAGTGAGATTTCTGTAAACCACCTGGAAACCATTGCTAGCAAGATTTTCGAGGTGAACAGAGTGACATTCTCAGATGATGACCTGCCGGTGGAAGGTACGGAGCATAACAAAGCTCTATACCTAGCTGTCAAATGTGAAGACTCGGTGGTAACCCGAGTATTGGTGGATAACGGCTCAAGCGCCAATATTTGTCCATTATCCACCCTGGACCAGTTAAAGATTGACCGTGGAAGAATCCGGGAGAATAGCATCTGTGTCCGGGGGTTTGACGGAAACGGAACCGCCACCGTGGGGGATGTTGTACTTGAATTAACCATTGGTCCGGTCCTATTTACCATGGAATTCCAGGTGTTGGACGCCACGGTATCTTACAACTTGCTGTTAGGACGACCTTGGATTCATGCAGCTAAAGCGGTGCCTTCCACCCTACATCAGACAGTGAAGTTCGAGTGGGAAAGACAAGAGGTCGTGTTGCACGACGAGGATACGACATGCACCATGGGCGGGACCATTGTGCCTTTCATAGAGACCACTGATGACAAGGGTCCCTGGGTCTACCAGGTTCTCGATACAGGGTCGGCCAACAAAATTCCTGAAGGAGAAATCATCCCGCACCCTAGGGTGACTGCCGCAACAGTCATGATGGTATCAGAAATGCTGGGTAATGGGTTTGTGCCGGGAAAAGGCCTGTGAGTTGAACTTCAAGGGATAGTCCAACCTGTATCCCTTCCTAAGAATCTGGAAACTTTCGGGTTGGGGTTCAAACCAACCGCGGCAGACAGGAAGGAGGCGCGAAGAATGAAGAAGAAGGTCTGGTTTCTGCCTAAGCCAGTGCCACGCCTTTCAAGGTCTTTTGTTAAAGCAAGTGCCAAGGGGTCAGCGATCCCAAAGATTCGAGGACCTTTGATCGATATAAATGAAGACCTGAATCAGAGTTTTGAGAGGCTATTCGCGGATGTCCGTATGGTGGAAGCTAGAGAAGGTTCCAGCCGAACAGAGATACAATTTGTGGGGCCTGAGGCCAAGACCAACAATTGGACGGTTATTCCTCTTCCTGTCCGAGGGGAGTCTTGGTAGTAGGCTTTGATTAATGTTTTGTTTGCTTGTTTGTTTGATTCGGATTATTCAAGGGTGTAATCCCAATTTTACTTTCGTTTTGTAAAAGTGTGAACCCTTTTTATCCTGCAAATTTAATAAAGTTCTTTTCTTTTGTCCCATTTTAATCTCTTGTTTTGTTCGTTTCTTTCTGAACAGTTCTCTTTTTACTGGTCCTAATGACCTGGCATGCACAGCGGATCTTCGACCTAGTCTAATAAATCAATCTGAATCTGACTCAATGGTGCAAGAGGTCGTTTGTGATAATGAATCCGAATGTGACGAAGGGGAGGCCCTCGAAGAAATAAACCGAGAACTGTGCCAATTTGAAGAGAAACCCAAGCCTAACCTAAATGACACTGAGGCTGTGAACCTAGGAGACGCTGTTAACATCCAGGAGACCAAAATTAGCATCCACATTGAGCCGAATGTCAAAGCAGAATTGATCGAAACTCTCAGGGAATTCAAAGATGTTTTTGCATGGTCATATGATGATATGCCTGGATTGAGCACCAATTTAGTGGTTCACAAACTACCCACTGACCCGACATACCCTCCGATCAAGCAAAAACTAAGGAAATTTAAAACAGAAATGAGTGTGAAAATCAAAGAAGAAGTGATCAAGCAGTTGCAATCGAAGGTCATTCGGGTCACTCGGTATCCCGAATGGTTGGCCAATGTGGTACCAGTCCCAAAGAAGGATGGAAAAATCAGGGTATGCGTTGATTACCGCAACCTCAACAAAGCAAGTCCCAAGGACAATTTCCCGTTACCCAACATTCATATCCTGATCGATAATTGCGCTGGGCGCGAGATCGGATCCTTTGTGGATTGCTATGCGGGTTATCATCAAATCCTAATGGACGAAGAGGATGCTGAGAAGACAGCGTTTATTACGCCATGGGGAACCTACTGCTATCGGGTAATGCCGTTCGGATTAAAGAACGCCGGGGCAACGTACATGCGAGCAATGACTGCTGTGTTTCATGACATGATACACAAAGAAATAGAGGTGTACGTCGATGATGTGATCATCAAATCTTGGTGTCAGGAGGACCATGTAGCAGACCTAAGGAGATTTTTCCAAAGACTCCGGAGGTATGATATCAAGCTTAACCCGGCCAAATGCGCATTCGGGGTTCCATCAGGAAAGTTGCTAGGATTCATCGTCAGTCGACGGGGGATTGAGTTAGACCCATCCAAAATTGAATCCATCCGAGACTTGCCACCGCCAAGGAACAAAACAGAGGTAATGAGTTTGCTGGGTAGACTCAATTACATCAGCAGGTTCATCGCTCAGCTCACAACAACTTGTGAGCCCATATTTCGGCTACTGAGAAAGGATGCTGCAGTAGGTTGGACGGCAGAGTGTCAGGAGACTTTCGACCAAATCAAAGGGTATCTGTCTAATCCACCCGTATTGGTCCCGCCTAAGCCCGGGAAACCCCTAATCCTTTACCTGACGGTCTTGGAAAATTCATTTGGTTGTGTACTGGGGCAACATGATGACACAGGGAGGAAGGAGCAGGCCATCTACTATCTTAGCAAGAAATTCACAGTGCATGAGGTCAAGTACACTCAACTCGAGAAAACATGCTGCGCCCTAACTTGGGTAGCTCAGAAGTTGAAACACTACCTGTCTTCATATACTACTTATCTCATATCCCGCTTGGACCCATTGAAGTATATCTTTCAGAAACCTATCCCCACGGGGAGGTTGGCAAAATGGCAAATTCTGCTCACAGAGTTTGATATCATCTATGTGACGAGGACGGCCATGAAAGCCCAGGCGCTGGCAGACCATTTGGCAGAGAATCCCGTTGATGAAAAATACGAGCCCTTAAGAACGTATTTTCCTGACGAAGAGGTGATGCATACGAATGAGTTGGAATTACCCGAGGAACCGGGTTGGAAGCTTTTCTTCGATGGAGCTGCAAACGCAAAAGGGGTTGGAATAGGAGCAGTACTCATTTCTGAAACAGGACGGCATTATCCTGTTACGGCTCAACTACGCTTCTATTGCACCAACAATATGGCCGAATATGAGGCTTGCATTCTGGGTCTGCGCTTGGCTGCTGACATGGGTGTCCAGGACGTCTTGGTCTTGGGAGATTCGGACCTCTTGGTACATCAAATTCAGGGTGAATGGGAAACACAAGATCTAAAGCTCATACCATACCGACAATGCTTGCATGATCTGAGCAAGAAATTTCGATCGGTAAAGTTCAAACACATCCCGAGAGTTCACAATGAGGTTGCGGATGCCTTAGCCACCTTAGCATCAATGCTGCACCACCCTGACAAAATGTATGTTGATCCTCTGCACATCCAAGTACGTGATCAGCACGCCTACTGCAATGCCGTAGAAGAAGAGGCAGATGGCGAACCCTGGTTTCATGATATCAAGGAATACCTCAGGATGGGGATATACCCAGAACATGCCTCTGGGGACCAAAAAAGAGCCCTTCGGCGTTTGTCGAATGGTTTCTTCCTCAGTGAAGGAGTATTGTACAAAAGGACCCCAGATTTGGGATTGTTGAGATGCATAGATGCCGGGCAGGCGACGACGGTTATGGCGGAAGTACATGCCGGAGTTTGTGGGCCACACATGAGCGGATATATATTGGCAAGAAAGATCTTTCGAACAGGGTGTTATTGGCTAACCATGGAACACGACTGTATCACTTTCGTAAGGAAATGCCATCAGTGCCAGATACATGGAGATTTGATTCATTCTCCGCCAACAGAGTTACATACGATGTCAGCACCCTGGCCGTTTGTAGCATGGGGCATGGATGTCATTGGGCCCATCGAGCCAGCAGTGTCCAACGGTCATAGGTTCATTCTAGTGACCATTGATTACTTCACCAAATGGGTTGAGGCTAAAACCTTCAAATCAGTAACTAAGAAGGCAGTGGTGGACTTTGTTCACTCCCATATCATCTGCAGATTTGGGATCCCAAAAGTGATCATCACGGATAACGGTGTGAATCTTAATAGCAGCTTGATGAGAGAGGTATGCCAACAATTCAAGATTACACACCGCAATTCCACCCCATATCGTCCTAAGGCAAATGGAGCAGTCGAAGCAGCCAATAAGAATATCAAGAAGATACTGCGAAAAATGGTGGAAGGGTCCAGACAATGGCACGAGAAATTGCCCTTTGCTTTGTTGGGTTACCGCACTACCGTCCGGACTTCCATAGGCACAACTCCTTATTTGTTGGTGTATGGAACTGAGGCCGTGATACCAGCGGAGGTCGAAATTCCGTCCCTCCGAATTGTCGCTGAAGCCGGAATTGATGATGATGAATGGATCAAAGCTCGCTTGGAACAGTTGAGCCTGATAGATGAGAAAAGATTGGCAGCAGTGTGCCATGGTCAGCTGTACCAGAAGAGAATGGCTAGAGCGTATAATAAAAAGGTGCGCCCCAGGAAGTTTGAAGTAGGGCAGCAGGTATTGAAGAAGATCCTCCCACATCAGGTCGAGGCGAAAGGAAAATTCGCCCCAAATTGGCAAGGGCCTTATATCGTGACCAGAGTATTGTCCAACGGTGCTTTGTGTTTGACAGATGTCGAGGGTAGATGTGTCGACATGGCTATCAATTCAGATGCAGTCAAGAGATATTATGCGTAATTTCTTTAATTATGGCAATTTTTGGTTTATTTGTTTGTATTTGGCATTTGTTGGATAATGAGATGACGGAGGCAATTCTTTCTTCTATCCAAACACTGTTTAACCCTTGCTTCCCCCTTTGAGCCTTAAGTAATTCTTTCATACCCCTCTTTTGGAATCACTAATGGAAAGGACATGAAAAAAAAAAGAAAAAAGAAGAAGATAAAATCATAAGAAATACAAAACCGTGGGAACTACGTTTGACCTGATTCCTCAAAGAGGATACGTAGGCGCCTCACGGCTCGGTCATAGTATGCATCATAGTAAATATAGGATGCATAATGTACATAGTGTGCATAATAGGCACAATGTGCGTAAACGCACATAGCTCAGCATAAGCATAAAAAATAAATTCCCCTAGCAAGAAAACTGGGGCAGAGGTTATGTTTTAAGTTCCAACAAAGGTTTGATTCCAAAAGTTGTAGCACATCACCCTTCAAGTTGTTTTCATTTTATAGCCTTTCTTCAATTCCACACCAAAACCAACATCGACATCCAAAAGACCTCCCGATCAATGTTCGAGAGATGCCAAATCCGGCAAATAAGGCCAAGAATAATACACTGATCCCCAGCAAAGAAAAGGATCGTAAGACTGGGAATGAGTTGATAGTCAAAAGAATCCCCGGAAGAGAGGGTCGTATCTACAACACACCGGATTCTCGAAAGAAATAAAATGAGAGAGTCTTATTGGTGAAAACCTTCACAGGCACCATAAGGCGCCGGGAGATGAGAGAAAAGAGAGAGTCTCATCAGTGAAAACCCCTCGAAGGGCACTATGGGGCGACAAGACAGATCAGCAAAGCTACCACATTCGAAACGAAGTGAACACTCCTTTATCATCCCCAGCAAGTCAAACCATCGAGCAAATCAATCGATACAAATAGACTGGGTCGGAATCTATGGTGCACGCCATGATCACAGGGACCAGTTTTGTCCTCCAGATAAGTTCTGTGGATTGTCTCCTCCCACAAAATATTGGTTCAGAAAGTTTTTCTCTTTTCCATATCTTTATTTCTTTTCCTAAAAAAGTGTCTTTAAAGGATTTTTCAAAACTTACTACCAGGAACCAAAGGGGAATTCATCCAGTGCGGGATAATACAAACAGTCTTAAAGGCCGGTCCCGGGCAATGCAGTGATTGTGCCCGGAAATTTTGGAAGAAGTAAGCTCCAAAAAGGAGTGGTTTCAGGAGTTAGAAGCAGACTCCCACATCATGTGTTTAAAGAGAAAGCAGAGTAGGGGATAAACTGAAAACCAATCCCCAGCAGGCTAGAGACCCCCAACAGGCAACTTTGCCCGCCAACCAATTATGGGGACAAAGAGCAAGAAAAGAGGAAGAGAGAAAAATTGCTCGCCAGAAAGGCACCCTCTACCACCACGATAAAAACTAATTAAATCCTTTTGTCTGTTGCAGGGGAACAGAGGATTGATGAGGGCAGCAAGATGCAATGCCATGGAAGTCACCAAAAACCGGGGCAGAAAATTTTCTGCCGATTGTCGAAAATTTTCTCGGAAGAACGGGGAAACAATTTCAATACATTTAAGTTCTAGGTCGCCCACCAGTATAATGCGGGAATACATTTAAGTTCTAGGTCGCCCACCAGTATAATGCGGGAATACATTTAAGTTCTAGGTCGCCCACCAGTATAATGCGGGAATACTTTTAAGTTCTAGGTCGCCCACCAGTATAATGCGGGAATACATTTAAGTTCTAGGTCGCCCACCAGTATAATGCGGGAATACTTTTAAGTTCTAGGTCGCCCACCAGTATAATGCGGGAATACATTTAAGTTCTAGGTCGCCCACCAGTATAATGCGGGAATATATTTAAGTTCTAGGTCGCCCACCAGTATAATGCGGGAATACATTTAAGTCCTAGGTCGCCCACCAGTATAATGCGGGAATACTTTTAAGTTCTAGGTCGCCCACCAGTATAATGCGGGAATACATTTAAGTTCTAGGTCGCCCACCAGTATAATGCGGGAATACTTTTAAGTTCTAGGTCGCCCACCAGTATAATGCGGGAATACTTTTAAGTTCTAGGTCGCCCACTAGTATAATGCGGGAATACTTTTAAGTTCTAGGTCGCCCACCAGTATAATGCGGGAATACTTTTAAGTTCTAGGTCGTCCACCAGTATAATGCGGGAATACTTTTAAGCTCTAGGTCACCCACCAGTATAATGCGGGAATACTTTTAAGTTCTAGGTCGCCCACCAGTATAATGCGGGAATACATTTAAGTTCTAGGTCACCCACCAGTATAATGCGGGAATACATTTAAGTTCTAGGTCGCCCACCAGTATAATGCGGGAATACTTTTAAGTTCTAGGTCGCCCACCAGTATAATGCGGGAATACATTTAAGTTCTAGGTCGCCCACCAGTATAATGCGGGAATACATTCAGCTCTAGATTTTGGAATCAGTCACCCCACCTGAAGACAGAAGGGTACAACAGAGGTCCCCAAACGGGAAACAATGAAATCCCCAGCACTAAGAAGCAGAAAACTGCAGAGGCAAGCGCGCAATTCAAAAGGAAAAAGGAACGCGTCTCAAAAGAAGCAGTTTGGGAACGTTGTAGCATGCCTAGTATAACGATGCTGATGAAGAAACATACCACTAAAGAAACCATTGGAAGATTTAAAGAAGAAAGCCATGTCCCCAGCAGATCAAGCAAAGTGATGAAAACTGGCGTTCAAACGTCAGCGAAGGACCATCGTCACCTCCCAAAGTCACAAGACAAAGGCATCGGAGGAAAGTATTAGCCGACAAGAAAGCAAGGCAACAAGAACAAGTTGAAGATGGATAAGATTTCAGGATCCCCAGTTTAGCTTAGCTTCTTGTTTTCCTTTTAGAGCAATGTAATAGGGAGATCGGTTGAGCAGTAGCATCCTACAGCAGCATACAACAGCGCACAACAACATCAAGCAATACAGTCACACGGTAGTCCCAGCTACCAAAATTTCCCGAATTACATTGACCTGATTCCTGTTTCAGCTCAGGATATGTAGGAAACCTCTGAAGCAAAGGTTTGGTCAAATCTTTTTCAAAAAATGCTTCACACGGAGTATTCGGACGGGCAAAAATCGCTCGCTTATCTTTGCGCGAAAACCCTTCGTGTCTTCGTGCAAAGAGGGGCAGCTGTAAGCACGTGATTTTTGTTTTACGAGCAATCGCTCCAAAAGAAAATAAAAATAGTGACAAATGATTTCGCTGTACAATTGTTCGAGTTTTTCGTGACATGTGTTGTTAGTCATTTGTGGATCTGTCCATTTTGCATTTAAATCATTAACAAACAAAATACAAAATATGCATGTCAGGGTTATTAAACCATAATTCGGTCAGTAAAAGAAAATTCAAAAAATATATGTGCATCGTTCGTTCTAGGCTTTTAGTTAACTTACCGAAATATTTTTTGTGATAATTGTGTTAAAATGTTGCATTGTTGTTGGTTTTTATTGTTTGTTATTTCATTGTTTTTGTTTTAAAAGAAAAAATAAAATAGAAAACAAAAAGGGATTGAAAAACGGGTTAGGCCCAGGAAATAAAACAAAAAAATGGGCCCAAACCAGCACAAGTCCGGTCCAGACCAGGCCTGCCCAGGCACCTCCTGAAACGACGTCGTTTCAGGGACGGTTAATCTGGGCCGTTCATTTCCATTGATCCGATGGCCCTTATTAGCCCTCATGACCCGACCCATTCCCGTTTTTGACCGACCCCTTGATTAACCAAACGGCACCGTATGGTCTAGCCTCCCCAATCCTGGCCATCAATTTTAATCAATCCAACGGCCAGGATTGAATCAGCCTCCCCGTATATAAGCCTCCTACCACACCCCACGCCCCCTATTCTAACCCCCCCCACTCATCGTCTTCATCCAAACACTGAAGCCCCCCCAAACCCTAGCAGCCGCCCTAGCTTCCCTTTCACCAGAACCCGGCGGCATGGACGCCGGTGGCCACCTCCTGAACACCCTAGGACCACCTCACTGTCCTGAACACAAATCCACTAACCACGAGCCTCGAATCACTTCCGTTCGTCTCGAATCTTCATTTGAAGATTTGAGTCGAACCCGGATCTATGCCAAACCATCCCATCTTCATACCAGACACTCCCCTGACCTTCCTCGTGACCAAACCAAGCTTGGTTTGGTCCTAATCTACCCACAACTCCTAAAAATCCAGATCTGGAAATTCAGAACTTGAAACACATGCACCTGGGGAACCCGGCCGGTTTGGACATGGGTTTGAGGTCTAATAGACCTTAATCAAGGTGTTCTCATGTGAGAACACCCTGATTAAAGTTTGTTCGGCCTCAAAAGTTCGAAGTTGAATCAGATTTGGGTCTGTTTGATTTAAACATTTTCGGTAAGTTTTCCTTTCTTTTGTGTTAGTTTTGATTAAGTGGTCAGCATGTTTCGTTGTGTTTGTTTGTTATTTTTTGTTATTTTTCATTCGGATTTCTTCATCTCTGTAAAGACCTTTTATTTGGTCGATTGGTTTCTGTGTATGATTTAAATGTATCCTATGATAAGCATGTCCGATTAGTATAGTCGTCGCATGAATAAACTTATATAGGTTCCTAGTGACTGACCAAGTTGTCCGAAGCCCTTTAGGTCCCTGAACATATTGTTTGTGTGAGCGACTGATTATTACCTGCTATAATTAGTATAGTCGACTCGATAAATGTCGTTGATTAGTTTCTATAACTAATGAATCAAACGAGCTAATAATGTCGCATGACTAATTGATACTTTGCCACTGATTGAAGGCCCCAACACTGTTTGAAATAGTTTGTTTGCATTGAAAAATGACTGAAAGGTTCAGTCTAGGCAGTCCTGAATTTGAACTTTCATCAGTTCAAAAATGCCCTGATGCGGCAAAGGGTCAAGACAGTGGTAACCAGGGTTTAACAGGGGTAGTCTGGGGTTTGCAAAGAACAAAAATGATTAGTTTAAATGAGCTGACAAGTAGGGTACTAATTTGGGATTAAATTAATGCCAATGGGGAACAAGACATAAGAGTATGGGACTTAAATTGAATAAAAAATGAGGCCCATAACTCCTGATTAAACAAAACCAGGCGTGGGAATAAAGGGGGCTGACACCAAAAGATGCTTAGGCATGGGCTTTAAAGAGTATGGGCAGGCTGCAAGTTGCAGCAAAAAAAAGGGCAGCATAACTGCACTGGTTTTTGGCTTATAAATAAGCCATTTGAGAATTTAAACGGGGCTGGAGTTTTGAGTCTTAGGCTGGACTTTTAGTCTTCAGAAAAAGAGAGAAAAGGCTGGAAATTTTAGTCTTGAGGAGAGGTCTTGTGAGTTGAAGAAAACTGAAAAAAAAACAGAAAGAAATTTCCAGAAATACTGTAACTGAACACTGTCCAAGAATTGCACAAAGAAACCAAGTTGGTTATCCTAACTGGGATTGTTCTTTGTCCCATTAAGAGAAGTCTGTGTTTCTTCTGCTGTGATTGTTGCTACACTGAGCTTTCTGTGTGCTGCTGGTTTGAGTTTTAGTCTCCTTGATTGTCGAAACTGTGCTGGTTATTTGCTGAGCCTTGGTGGTTATTGAACTTCTGTGGCTATAGCACAAAATATTCTGTTTCCTTTCTCGACTGGTTTTGTTTCCTATCCTGTCTTCCTGGGATTATTAGTCTGTTGCTCGACCAACGTGTGAACTTCATCTTTGTGGCTGTTTGGTTGTTGCTGTGTTGTGCCATTTATCTGCTGCTGCTGTGCTTGCTGCGTACCACTCAGCTGATCATTTCCTTCTTCTTTTGTTTCTCTATACCAGGTACATGACTAATACTCTGTCAAATGTAATTGGAAAGTTGAGCATGAATACAAAAGAAAAGACCTGAAGAGTGACTTTTATACACAGATTGTTACATTAAATATCATGTACTGTATAATAATTTTCATTCCTTTTTGATAATGGAAGTAGCCTGTACGCCCAGTATATATCAATGTAGATTAGCTGAATGTTAGTTTATATATGTATGTTGTTAGGTGAAAATATTCCCAATGTAATAGGTTGTATCTTAGACTTAGTTTAACTGTGCAGTATATTCTTTAATAGGCCAAACATGAAAACTATCCACTACTAGTTAATTTCTTTCCCTTTAATAGGCGGTCCTTTTATAACTGATAAACCACGCCAATAGAACCCAGAACAAGTTCACGGCCTCAACCTCACCAGGGTCGAGCCCAGGTCGAGGACAGATCAGGCAGGCCCGCATCGAGCGAGCAGTGGCCCAGGTCTGGCCAACCGCGCGTGGGCTGGATTTGGGCTGGATTTGGGCCCAGGATTATTTGTTTGGCCGACTGTGCACGCAGCTTCGGTCCCAACTTTTGTTAAGCATTTCTGAATTCCATTACAAACAACTTGCAAGCATGTAATTAATTAGGACTATCTACCGTTTTCAATTGATAGAGACGAACACGACAAAAAACGTAGTTGCTATAGGATATCCTTTTAAAATAAGAACGAGATGAGCCTCGATGAAAATAAACAAAACACGCAGATACGGGGCCCTTGTTAAATGTATATTATTGAAGCATTTAGTTTCTAGGACGGGTTGTTTAGTAAATCTCACAACCCTCCTAAAATAACAACACGTTAGTCTCTTTAGGACACGCTTTAATAAACCTTACCTTCTTAAACTCGGGTGCACATTTATGTGACCCAAATCCAAATCTCGACGGATTCGAAATGTATTTCTAATCATGGGTACATTGATTGTGACGTGGTTCGAGATGCGTGTCCATGACGTTGCAAATTCATTTTTGAAAAAAAAAATAAGAATGAGATGAGCCTCGCCAAATAAAATACAATTGCGGGGCCCTCAGTAAATATTTGCTTTAAAAATTATTTAGACGTCGGGATGGACCATTTAGTAAAATTCCACGGTCCTACCCAAAATAAATACGCTAGTCGCTTTAGGCGCGCCTTTAACAATTTAATTTCCTTAAACTCGGGTGCACATTGATGTGACCCAAATCCAAATCTCAACGGAGTCAAAGTGTGTCGACGACCGCGGGTACATTGATTGTAACGCGGTTCGAGATACATTTTCACAACGTTGTAATCCTTGATAAAAATAGTAAATGATAAAAGCGGTTAAAAGTTAAATTTTGCACATAAGTTCAGACTTGTATAAAATCAGATAATCAGGCCGAATATAACAGTTGAGCGACCGTGCTAGAACCACGGAACTCGGGAATGCCTAACACCTTCTCCCGGGTTAACAGAATTCCTTATCCGGATTTCTGGTACGCAGACTGTAATATGGATTCATCATTTTCCTCGCTTCGGGATTAAAATTGGTGACTTGGGACACCCTAAATCTCCCAAGTGGCGACTCTGAAATAAATAAATAAATCCCGTTTCGATTGTCCTTTAATTGGAAAAAACTCCCCTGTGCCCCCTCGGGCGCGGAAAAAGGGAGGTGTGACAGCTCTGGCGACTCTGCTGGGGATCCTTTGACCCAGAACCACTGGTTCAGGGTTAAGAATTCGAGCTTAAAATAATTGTTATTATTTGGCTTTATTTATTATCTGATTTGATTACATGTTTCGAGCCTAATGTGCTAAATGCTGCTTTTACTGCTTTGATATTGTTTGAACTGTACATATAAACTGTGCCGAAACCCTTCTCTTCTCTCTTGAGAAGCGCACGCTGGTCGTGGCCTCTTTCTGTTAGTGTCATATGCCAAAATAGAACGAGGATTCGGAGGAGTTGCAAAATCGGATGGCCTTTTGGTTACCGGTACACAGCTCCCATCCTCGGCTCGAGTTGTCCGCTCGGGTAAGCCAGGTCTAGAACAAACACTTAGGCTTTACAGCTTAGCATAACATAGCTTCATGCCGGATCCCTAGTAGGAACGCTTATTTGCATCATGTGCATTTGACTTAGGGGACTCAGCACAGGGGCTGGGTCCGTCTAGGACAGGCAACCTGAGAATAAAGGCCATCCTGCTACATCCTGTTTGCTTTATGCATTTACTTGTTTCAAGGCTTGCATGCTGACCGGTTTCTGAATATCGGGAATGTTTGGAAATGGAAGAGGAATAACGGTTAAGGGGTTACTTATTTATTCTTGAAAAGTCACAAAAATGGTCAAAGCTCTGCCAGAATTTTGAAAAAAAAAGAAAAATGTGTGTCTTATTAATTTGTTTTAAGAAAAAAAAGGAGTCTTTGATTCATTTTTAAGAGAAAAATAGGGTGTCCCCAAAATTCGATTCATGCCCGAACTACGTCAGTTTGATTCTCGCATGGTGCGGGATACGTAGGCAACCCCCATCGGGCTCAACTTGTTCTTTCAAAATAGAGGTACAAACCAAATAACGAAAGTTTTAAGGTAACATCATACTTTTCAGAAACAACCAAAATTTCGTTTTTCTAGAAAATAGTGTGTCGATTTGTGTATTTGAGTCTAATGAGTCTGGATCTTCGCTTAATCACCCCAATAAACATGCAGAATGAGCATGAGTCCAAGTTTGCCGATAACAGTTAGAAGCAAAATCCCCCTGGAAGTGCGATTATGGTGGGAGGATTTGGAAAAGCCAGAGCAAGACAAGGTCAAACTGCACCTGGGGGGTTTGGTTGATTTGTTGAAAGTCAGGCCTCGGTGCGACATCATAAAGGCTTTGGTTACATTCTGGGATCCGGCCCACAACGTGTTCCGTTTCTCAGATTTTGAACTCACCCCAACCTTAGAGGAAATGGCGGGTTACATGGACGTCACTGAAGGTTTGAGACACAAATACCTGATCGCTCCAAGGGCTGTGAATTCACACAAATTCATGGATCTGTTGAAGATAAGCAAAGGAGTCCCATACGCTGAACTGGATAAAGGTTTTTTTACCCTACAATTCATATACCAGAGGTACGGGAGCATAGAAGGATTCAATGATCCAGAAAGTGGTGTTTGCAGCAGGGGAAATCTGGTAAAATGGAATGAGCATAGGCGGTTCGCTTTTATGGTGGCATTTTTGGGCCTCGTGGTGTTTCCCCGAAAAGATAGAAATATCGACCTAAAGGTGGCTGGAATCGTCAGAATCCTGATTACCAACGATAAAAACATCCTTGCTCCCATGATAATGTCAGAAATATACCGAGCCCTCACGGCTTGTAAGGCTGGAGCAGACTTCTTCGAAGGGTGCAACTTGTTGTTACAGATGTGGATGATCGAACACTTGTGTCACCACCCTCAGTATATGCGCTACATGTCTACAAATGGGGGCTGCATCGAGGGTTATAGCCTAAGGGTTTCAGGTTTCCGATCACCGGGAGGGCTTGAAGAATGGATATCCTATCTCCGGATCATCACCGCAGACCAAATAAACTAGACTTTGGGTTGGCTTTCTGTGGAAGAAATCATATACATGCCCGCCACTGGTCCTCACTTCCTCTTGATGGGACTCAGGGGTATTCAACCTTATGCCCCTTACAGGGTAATGAGGCAGTTGGGAAGATGTCAAGTACTACACCCGGACGAAGATCTCAGCACTTATGCAGTCGAGGTCAGCAGTGACGGCCAATTTCCTGAAAAGACAGTTCGTTGCATATGGAGTGAATGCCAGTACTTAACGGCGAATACCCGAGTAAATGATTTGTCTAGGGGTGAAGTCTCGCCGGCCTATATCACTTGGCAGAACAAGAAGAACATCGTAAAACGGCCAACCAAACGACCTCACCTCCGAAATTTTGTTGAGTCATCGCAAGAACAATGGGACTGGCTCGCAAAAGAGGAAGGTTACCTGGTTGAAATTAGGAAGCTGAAGCGACAAATGGAAAGGATGGTATTCGAAAACAACGTACAAGTCGCCCAAGAGCAGGCTGAAAAAGACAAGTTAGCCCAAGAAAACCAAACCCTGAAGGCCCGGCTTCGCCAAGCCAGTAAGAATAACATCGACCGACAGAGGCGTTGCTCCGACGAAAGATTGATAGCCAGTTTGAGAAATCAGGTCATCCAGAGCCAAGAAGAATTAGACCAATCAAAGGCTTGCATAGCAAGGATGAGGGCCAAATGGGCAGAAGGTACAATGGCCCGGAGGAAGCGCCTACAGCAAGTCATGAGGAATTGTGAACTGAGCGTCAAAGCAGCAAAGGAAACAAATTCCGCTTTGCAAGAGCGGATCTTCAAGCAAACACAAGATGCCCAGGCCGACCGGAGACGCTATTACAATGCAATGACAAGGATGGAAAGGCAAATGGATATATTCCAGGATCAGCTCGCCGCCAATGCACAAACGCTAGGGTTAAAAAGCCGACAGATAAGGCAATTGTTCGCAGAAAGGGACAACATTCGGGCAAGAATTGACGAAGTCGGGCATTACATCTACCTAAAATGTTTGGCATGCGAGCAGACACCTCGGGAAAACCTCATTGCTTCCATCATGGGCTGCGTCCATCGGATTATGAACGAGTTGAAGGGATTGCAAAGAGACCTTACACCTAGGGCCGCGAAAGGGCCGAAAGATGCCTCGTGGGTCCCTAAGTTGGAAAATTAGTTGTTGATAGAGTCCTGGTTGTTTTATTTGTTGTTTCCCCAATGTTGTTTTCTTTTCCTCAAACCAAGTTTAAAACCCTAGAGTCTGTACTGTTGCTATCTTGTGTAATAGCAAATTTTGATAATGAAATTAAGTGACTCCGGAAGAATTTCTATGTGTCTTTACTTTAAGGCAGAACTACGCCTGGTCTGATTCACGCGGGGACGTGATACGTAGGCAATCCCCGTAAGATTCGACCGCTTTCAATTTATATATATAAAAAAAAAAAAATATAGCAAAGCATGAACAAACCGGGTTTCGCAAATAGAATAAAACCGCAGGGTTTCGCAAAATACTTTAAAGAGACGAATGAACAAACCGGGATGACGCATGTGGATTGAAGCAAAGCATGTAGAAACGGTTAACTGCTTAGGTGCATTGCATCCTCTATGTGTTATGATCAAATCTGTTAAGCTCTAACACTAACAAAGTTTGTTGTTGTCTGACATCAGACAGTTAGTTGTTAAAGAATTCTGGCAACACATTCATACCAAACCAGATCCAAAGGACCGGTAGCAACAAGCATGACTACTTCAGAGAATAGTAATGAGGAAGAAAGGCCGATGAGCCAGTTGCTAAAAGAGGCAATGGAAAAGATTGAAAGGATGGGACTAGAGATGCATGCAATGCAGCTAGCCCTGGCCAAAACGCAAAAGAGCCCTGAGACACTGGGACACGTGCCGGAGTACCCTCACTCTGGCCCTTCCACAAGCCGCCCAAATCCCCTCTATCATCAAGAAAGAAGCCCTCATGATTCCCAAGCTCCACCACCCCATCAACCTCTCCCAACACCCAATATTCCCATTTTTGTGGGACCTGCATCATCCCCTTTGCAGCGAACGACCAGTGAGCCATTGTTTCAGGCTCACGATACACAATACTATCCCCCTGAGCCTACATTCCACGCACCGGAACCACAGGCTTACAATCCCCATTTGGAAGTACCGGCAGAGGTTGAGAAGCCGATTAAGGCCCCTGAACAGGACGAAGTGTTGAGAAAGTTCAAAAGCCTGGAGCAATCCTTCAGGAACTTACACGGGCTGGGCAATCAAGTCAGCGTGGCATACAAAGATCTGTGCCCTTTCCCAGATGTCCAACTCCCGGCTGGGTTCAAGATGCCCAAGTTTGATTTATATGAAGGGCACGGTGATCCCATGGCACATTTGCGGGGATTCTGTAGCAAAATGAGAGGGGCAGGAGGCAAGGATGAGCTTTTGATAGCTTATTTCGGCCAAAGTCTGAGCGGATCTGCACTGGAATGGTATACCAGGCAGGATTTCAGCAGGTGGTACACGTGGGATGACCTGGCGCAGGCTTTTGCAGGTCATTTCCAATACAATCTGGAGATAGTCCCTGACCGTCTCACGTTATTGAGAACTGGGAAGAAACCCGGGGAAAGTTTTCGCGAGTTCGGGTTCCGCTGGAGAGAACAAGCAGCTAGGGTCGATCCTCCCATGAGAGAGGGAGAGATGGTAGACTACTTTTTGCAGACATTGGATCCAACCTACTTTGGTCACTTGGTGACAAGGGTTGGAAAATCTTTCAACGAGGTGGTCAAAATAGGGGTCATGATAGAAGAAGGTTTGAGGTCGGACAAGATCTTAAACTATTCGGCACTTAAGGCCACAACCCAGGCTATTCAAAGCGGCACGGGAGGTGCGCTGAGAAGAAAGAAAGAAGAGGTTGCCACGATCGAGGCAGGCAGTTGGGCCAGGGCTGGCAGGCCGCACTACAACCAACCCAGGCCTCACAGGTCAAACTACCCATACAACCCACCACAAAATTTCTACCCACCTCGAGAACCACATTGTTCCGTACACCAAGCCCAGGTATACACTCAGCCTCCGGTTCGCCCACAATGGCGCGCGCCGGCTCCCCAGAACATATATGCACCACCACAAAACACTTGCCCTCCACCAAGGGCATATAGAAGTCCTTCAGGGGCAGGTTTCCGGGGAAATCCAGATGCCAGAAATGACAGGTTGCAGAAGCAAAGAACCTTTACCGAACTGGGAGAAACCTACACCGCTGTGTTCCACAAGCTGCGGCAATTAGGTTTGGTTAGTCCTGTCCATACTCGGGAACCAAATCCCCCGCCTCAGAATTTGGATCGTTCAATCAGTTGTGAATACTGTTCAGGGATGCTCGGGCACGACACCGAGAAGTGCTGGAAGTTAAGGCATGCCATACAGGATCTTATTGACACCAATAAGATCGAGGTCCAGACACCGGAGGCTCCTGACATCAGCCAAAACCCACTGCCAGCGCACCACGAAACTCACATGATTGAGTTGGTGTGTGAGGGAAGAGAATTAAGAAAACCCTCACAAACAGTGATGATGATCCAGGCTGCCCCAAAAGAAGTCTTAACCAGTGGAGGAACAAATGTACAGTCGCAGGAAGAAGGCGTCAAGCCGGTAGTAATATGGGGGAAGAACCCGTCCGTCATAACAAGCAAACCCGAGCCAAGCAAATTGGTAATACCAGGGATCCTGCCCACACCGGTAGTCATGTTGAAAGGGGTATGTAGAGAACGGGTGACCATAAAGCCGGTGGTCCAACTGCCAATGCTTGACAGCAGGGCTGTGCCCTGGAAATATGAAAAAGCAGTGGTGACGTACCAAGGAAAACAGGTAGAAGAAGTCAGTTGTGAAGCGCAAGGGCTGACTCGATCAGGTCGATGTTTTGCTCCGGTGGAGTTAAGAAAAACCAACCCAGTGGCAACCAAGAAGCCAGTGTCAGAAGAAGAGGCTGAAGACTTCCTGAGGAAGATGAAAGTACAAGACTATTCTGTGGTTGAGCAGCTGAGAAAAACACCTGCCCAGATCTCACTATTGTCATTACTCCTCCATTCCGAGGAACATCGTCGGGCCCTGTTAAAGATATTGAACGAGGCCCATGTACCCAGTGAGATTTCTGTAAACCACCTGGAAACCATTGCTAGCAAGATTTTCGAGGTGAACAGAGTGACATTCTCAGATGATGACCTGCCGGTGGAAGGTACGGAGCATAACAAAGCTCTATACCTAGCTGTCAAATGTGAAGACTCGGTGGTAACCCGAGTATTGGTGGATAACGGCTCAAGCGCCAATATTTGTCCATTATCCACCCTGGACCAGTTAAAGATTGACCGTGGAAGAATCCGGGAGAATAGCATCTGTGTCCGGGGGTTTGACGGAAACGGAACCGCCACCGTGGGGGATGTTGTACTTGAATTAACCATTGGTCCGGTCCTATTTACCATGGAATTCCAGGTGTTGGACGCCACGGTATCTTACAACTTGCTGTTAGGACGACCTTGGATTCATGCAGCTAAAGCGGTGCCTTCCACCCTACATCAGACAGTGAAGTTCGAGTGGGAAAGACAAGAGGTCGTGTTGCACGACGAGGATACGACATGCACCATGGGCGGGACCATTGTGCCTTTCATAGAGACCACTGATGACAAGGGTCCCTGGGTCTACCAGGTTCTCGATACAGGGTCGGCCAACAAAATTCCTGAAGGAGAAATCATCCCGCACCCTAGGGTGACTGCCGCAACAGTCATGATGGTATCAGAAATGCTGGGTAATGGGTTTGTGCCGGGAAAAGGCCTGGGAGTTGAACTTCAAGGGATAGTCCAACCTGTATCCCTTCCTAAGAATCTGGAAACTTTCGGGTTGGGGTTCAAACCAACCGCGGCAGACAGGAAGGAGGCGCGAAGAATGAAGAAGAAGGTCTGGTTTCTGCCTAAGCCAGTGCCACGCCTTTCAAGGTCTTTTGTTAAAGCAAGTGCCAAGGGGTCAGCGATCCCAAAGATTCGAGGACCTTTGATCGATATAAATGAAGACCTGAATCAGAGTTTTGAGAGGCTATTCGCGGATGTCCGTATGGTGGAAGCTAGAGAAGGTTCCAGCCGAACAGAGATACAATTTGTGGGGCCTGAGGCCAAGACCAACAATTGGACGGTTATTCCTCTTCCTGTCCGAGGGGAGTCTTGGTAGTAGGCTTTGATTAATGTTTTGTTTGCTTGTTTGTTTGATTCGGATTATTCAAGGGTGTAATCCCAATTTTACTTTCGTTTTGTAAAAGTGTGAACCCTTTTTATCCTGCAAATTTAATAAAGTTCTTTTCTTTTGTCCCATTTTAATCTCTTGTTTTGTTCGTTTCTTTCTGAACAGTTCTCTTTTTACTGGTCCTAATGACCTGGCATGCACAGCGGATCTTCGACCTAGTCTAATAAATCAATCTGAATCTGACTCAATGGTGCAAGAGGTCGTTTGTGATAATGAATCCGAATGTGACGAAGGGGAGGCCCTCGAAGAAATAAACCGAGAACTGTGCCAATTTGAAGAGAAACCCAAGCCTAACCTAAATGACACTGAGGCTGTGAACCTAGGAGACGCTGTTAACATCCAGGAGACCAAAATTAGCATCCACATTGAGCCGAATGTCAAAGCAGAATTGATCGAAACTCTCAGGGAATTCAAAGATGTTTTTGCATGGTCATATGATGATATGCCTGGATTGAGCACCAATTTAGTGGTTCACAAACTACCCACTGACCCGACATACCCTCCGATCAAGCAAAAACTAAGGAAATTTAAAACAGAAATGAGTGTGAAAATCAAAGAAGAAGTGATCAAGCAGTTGCAATCGAAGGTCATTCGGGTCACTCGGTATCCCGAATGGTTGGCCAATGTGGTACCAGTCCCAAAGAAGGATGGAAAAATCAGGGTATGCGTTGATTACCGCAACCTCAACAAAGCAAGTCCCAAGGACAATTTCCCGTTACCCAACATTCATATCCTGATCGATAATTGCGCTGGGCGCGAGATCGGATCCTTTGTGGATTGCTATGCGGGTTATCATCAAATCCTAATGGACGAAGAGGATGCTGAAGAAGACAGCGTTTATTACGCCATGGGGAACCTACTGCTATCGGGTAATGCCGTTCGGATTAAAGAACGCCGGGGCAACGTACATGCGAGCAATGACTGCTGTGTTTCATGACATGATACACAAAGAAATAGAGGTGTACGTCGATGATGTGATCATCAAATCTTGGCGTCAGGAGGACCATGTAGCAGACCTAAGGAGATTTTTCCAAAGACTCCGGAGGTATGATATCAAGCTTAACCCGGCCAAATGCGCATTCGGGGTTCCATCAGGAAAGTTGCTAGGATTCATCGTCAGTCGACGGGGGATTGAGTTAGACCCATCCAAAATTGAATCCATCCGAGACTTGCCACCGCCAAGGAACAAAACAGAGGTAATGAGTTTGCTGGGTAGACTCAATTACATCAGCAGGTTCATCGCTCAGCTCACAACAACTTGTGAGCCCATATTTCGGCTACTGAGAAAGGATGCTGCAGTAGGTTGGACGGCAGAGTGTCAGGAGACTTTCGACCAAATCAAAGGGTATCTGTCTAATCCACCCGTATTGGTCCCGCCTAAGCCCGGGAAACCCCTAATCCTTTACCTGACGGTCTTGGAAAATTCATTTGGTTGTGTACTGGGGCAACATGATGACACAGGGAGGAAGGAGCAGGCCATCTACTATCTTAGCAAGAAATTCACAGTGCATGAGGTCAAGTACACTCAACTCGAGAAAACATGCTGCGCCCTAACTTGGGTAGCTCAGAAGTTGAAACACTACCTGTCTTCATATACTACTTATCTCATATCCCGCTTGGACCCATTGAAGTATATCTTTCAGAAACCTATGCCCACGGGGAGGTTGGCAAAATGGCAAATTCTGCTCACAGAGTTTGATATCATCTATGTGACGAGGACGGCCATGAAAGCCCAGGCGCTGGCAGACCATTTGGCAGAGAATCCCGTTGATGAAAAATACGAGCCCTTAAGAACGTATTTTCCTGACGAAGAGGTGATGCATACGAATGAGTTGGAATTACCCGAGGAACCGGGTTGGAAGCTTTTCTTCGATGGAGCTGCAAACGCAAAAGGGGTTGGAATAGGAGCAGTACTCATTTCTGAAACAGGACGGCATTATCCTGTTACGGCTCAACTACGCTTCTATTGCACCAACAATATGGCCGAATATGAGGCTTGCATTCTGGGTCTGCGCTTGGCTGCTGACATGGGTGTCCAAGACGTCTTGGTCTTGGGAGATTCGGACCTCTTGGTACATCAAATTCAGGGTGAATGGGAAACACAAGATCTAAAGCTCATACCATACCGACAATGCTTGCATGATCTGAGCAAGAAATTTCGATCGGTAAAGTTCAAACACATCCCGAGAGTTCACAATGAGGTTGCGGATGCCTTAGCCACCTTAGCATCAATGCTGCACCACCCTGACAAAATGTATGTTGATCCTCTGCACATCCAAGTACGTGATCAGCACGCCTACTGCAATGCCGTAGAAGAAGAGGCAGATGGCGAACCCTGGTTTCATGATATCAAGGAATACCTCAGGATGGGGATATACCCAGAACATGCCTCTGGGGACCAAAAAAGAGCCCTTCGGCGTTTGTCGAATGGTTTCTTCCTCAGTGAAGGAGTATTGTACAAAAGGACCCCAGATTTGGGATTGTTGAGATGCATAGATGCCGGGCAGGCGACGACGGTTATGGCGGAAGTACATGCCGGAGTTTGTGGGCCACACATGAGCGGATATATATTGGCAAGAAAGATCTTTCGAACAGGGTGTTATTGGCTAACCATGGAACACGACTGTATCACTTTCGTAAGGAAATGCCATCAGTGCCAGATACATGGAGATTTGATTCATTCTCCGCCAACAGAGTTACATACGATGTCAGCACCCTGGCCGTTTGTAGCATGGGGCATGGATGTCATTGGGCCCATCGAGCCAGCAGTGTCCAACGGTCATAGGTTCATTCTAGTGACCATTGATTACTTCACCAAATGGGTTGAGGCTAAAACCTTCAAATCAGTAACTAAGAAGGCAGTGGTGGACTTTGTTCACTCCCATATCATCTGCAGATTTGGGATCCCAAAAGTGATCATCACGGATAACGGTGTGAATCTTAATAGCAGCTTGATGAGAGAGGTATGCCAACAATTCAAGATTACACACCGCAATTCCACCCCATATCGTCCTAAGGCAAATGGAGCAGTCGAAGCAGCCAATAAGAATATCAAGAAGATACTGCGAAAAATGGTGGAAGGGTCCAGACAATGGCACGAGAAATTGCCCTTTGCTTTGTTGGGTTACCGCACTACCGTCCGGACTTCCATAGGCACAACTCCTTATTTGTTGGTGTATGGAACTGAGGCCGTGATACCAGCGGAGGTCGAAATTCCGTCCCTCCGAATTGTCGCTGAAGCCGGAATTGATGATGATGAATGGATCAAAGCTCGCTTGGAACAGTTGAGCCTGATAGATGAGAAAAGATTGGCAGCAGTGTGCCATGGTCAGCTGTACCAGAAGAGAATGGCTAGAGCGTATAATAAAAAGGTGCGCCCCAGGAAGTTTGAAGTAGGGCAGCAGGTATTGAAGAAGATCCTCCCACATCAGGTCGAGGCGAAAGGAAAATTCGCCCCAAATTGGCAAGGGCCTTATATCGTGACCAGAGTATTGTCCAACGGTGCTTTGTGTTTGACAGATGTCGAGGGTAGATGTGTCGACATGGCTATCAATTCAGATGCAGTCAAGAGATATTATGCGTAATTTCTTTAATTATGGCAATTTTTGGTTTATTTGTTTGTATTTGGCATTTGTTGGATAATGAGATGACGGAGGCAATTCTTTCTTCTATCCAAACACTGTTTAACCCTTGCTTCCCCCTTTGAGCCTTAAGTAATTCTTTCATACCCCTCTTTTGGAATCACTAATGGAAAGGACATGAAAAAAAAAGAAAAAAAGAAGAAGATAAAATCATAAGAAATACAAAACCGTGGGAACTACGTTTGACCTGATTCCTCAAAGAGGATACGTAGGCGCCTCACGGCTCGGTCATAGTATGCATCATAGTAAATATAGGATGCATAATGTACATAGTGTGCATAATAGGCACAATGTGCGTAAACGCACATAGCTCAGCATAAGCATAAAAAATAAATTCCCCTAGCAAGAAAACTGGGGCAGAGGTTATGTTTTAAGTTCCAACAAAGGTTTGATTCCAAAAGTTGTAGCACATCACCCTTCAAGTTGTTTTCATTTTATAGCCTTTCTTCAATTCCACACCAAAACCAACATCGACATCCAAAAGACCTCCCGATCAATGTTCGAGAGATGCCAAATCCGGCAAATAAGGCCAAGAATAATACACTGATCCCCAGCAAAGAAAAGGATCGTAAGACTGGGAATGAGTTGATAGTCAAAAGAATCCCCGGAAGAGAGGGTCGTATCTACAACACACCGGATTCTCGAAAGAAATAAAATGAGAGAGTCTTATTGGTGAAAACCTTCACAGGCACCATAAGGCGCCGGGAGATGAGAGAAAAGAGAGAGTCTCATCAGTGAAAACCCCTCGAAGGGCACTATGGGGCGACAAGACAGATCAGCAAAGCTACCACATTCGAAACGAAGTGAACACTCCTTTATCATCCCCAGCAAGTCAAACCATCGAGCAAATCAATCGATACAAATAGACTGGGTCGGAATCTATGGTGCACGCCATGATCACGGGGATCAGTTTTGTCCTCCAGATAAGTTCTGTGGATTGTCTCCTCCCACAAAATATTGGTTCAGAAAGTTTTTCTCTTTTCCATATCTTTATTTCTTTTCCTAAAAAAGTGTCTTTAAAGGATTTTTCAAAACTTACTACCAGGAACCAAAGGGGAATTCATCCAGTGCGGGATAATACAAACAGTCTTAAAGGCCGGTCCCGGGCAATGCAGTGATTGTGCCCGGAAATTTTGGAAGAAGTAAGCTCCAAAAAGGAGTGGTTTCAGGAGTTAGAAGCAGACTCCCACATCATGTGTTTAAAGAGAAAGCAGAGTAGGGGATAAACTGAAAACCAATCCCCAGCAGGCTAGAGACCCCCAACAGGCAACTTTGCCCGCCAACCAATTATGGGGACAAAGAGCAAGAAAAGAGGAAGAGAGAAAAATTGCTCGCCAGAAAGGCACCCTCTACCACCACGATAAAAACTAATTAAATCCTTTTGTCTGTTGCAGGGGAACAGAGGATTGATGAGGGCAGCAAGATGCAATGCCATGGAAGTCACCAAAAACCGGGGCAGAAAATTTTCTGCCGATTGTCGAAAATTTTCTCGGAAGAACGGGGAAACAATTTCAATACATTTAAGTTCTAGGTCGCCCACCAGTATAATGCGGGAATACATTTAAGTTCTAGGTCGCCCACCAGTATAATGCGGGAATACATTTAAGTTCTAGGTCGCCCACCAGTATAATGCGGGAATACTTTTAAGTTCTAGGTCGCCCACCAGTATAATGCGGGAATACATTTAAGTTCTAGGTCGCCCACCAGTATAATGCGGGAATACTTTTAAGTTCTAGGTCGCCCACCAGTATAATGCGGGAATACATTTAAGTTCTAGGTCGCCCACCAGTATAATGCGGGAATATATTTAAGTTCTAGGTCGCCCACCAGTATAATGCGGGAATACATTTAAGTCTTAGGTCGCCCACCAGTATAATGCGGGAATACTTTTAAGTTCTAGGTCGCCCACCAGTATAATGCGGGAATACATTTAAGTTCTAGGTCGCCCACCAGTATAATGCGGGAATACTTTTAAGTTCTAGGTCGCCCACCAGTATAATGCGGGAATACTTTTAAGTTCTAGGTCGCCCACTAGTATAATGCGGGAATACTTTTAAGTTCTAGGTCGCCCACCAGTATAATGCGGGAATACTTTTAAGTTCTAGGTCGTCCACCAGTATAATGCGGGAATACTTTTAAGCTCTAGGTCACCCACCAGTATAATGCGGGAATACTTTTAAGTTCTAGGTCGCCCACCAGTATAATGCGGGAATACATTTAAGTTCTAGGTCACCCACCAGTATAATGCGGGAATACATTTAAGTTCTAGGTCGCCCACCAGTATAATGCGGGAATACTTTTAAGTTCTAGGTCGCCCACCAGTATAATGCGGGAATACATTTAAGTTCTAGGTCGCCCACCAGTATAATGCGGGAATACATTCAGCTCTAGATTTTGGAATCAGTCACCCCACCTGAAGACAGAAGGGTACAACAGAGGTCCCCAAACGGGAAACAATGAAATCCCCAGCACTAAGAAGCAGAAAACTGCAGAGGCAAGCGCGCAATTCAAAAGGAAAAAGGAACGCGTCTCAAAAGAAGCAGTTTGGGAACGTTGTAGCATGCCTAGTATAACGATGCTGATGAAGAAACATACCACTAAAGAAACCATTGGAAGATTTAAAGAAGAAAGCCATGTCCCCAGCAGATCAAGCAAAGTGATGAAAACTGGCGTTCAAACGTCAGCGAAGGACCATCGTCACCTCCCAAAGTCACAAGACAAAGGCATCGGAGGAAAGTATTAGCCGACAAGAAAGCAAGGCAACAAGAACAAGTTGAAGATGGATAAGATTTCAGGATCCCCAGTTTAGCTTAGCTTCTTGTTTTCCTTTTAGAGCAATGTAATAGGGAGATCGGTTGAGCAGTAGCATCCTACAGCAGCATACAACAGCGCACAACAACATCAAGCAATACAGTCACACGGTAGTCCCAGCTACCAAAATTTCCCGAATTACATTGACCTGATTCCTGTTTCAGCTCAGGATATGTAGGAAACCTCTGAAGCAAAGGTTTGGTCAAATCTTTTTCAAAAAATGCTTCACACGGAGTATTCGGACGGGCAAAAATCGCTCGCTTATCTTTGCGCGAAAACCCTTCGTGTCTTCGTGCAAAGAGGGGCAGCTGTAAGCACGTGATTTTTGTTTTACGAGCAATCGCTCCAAAAGAAAATAAAAATAGTGACAAATGATTTCGCTGTACAATTGTTCGAGTTTTTCGTGACATGTGTTGTTAGTCATTTGTGGATCTGTCCATTTTGCATTTAAATCATTAACAAAAAAAATACAAAATATGCATGTCAGGGTTATTAAACCATAATTCGGTCAGTAAAAGAAAATTCAAAAAATATATGTGCATCGTTCGTTCTAGGCTTTTAGTTAACTTACCGAAATATTTTTTGTGATAATTGTGTTAAAATGTTGCATTGTTGTTGGTTTTTATTGTTTGTTATTTCATTGTTTTTGTTTTAAAAGAAAAAATAAAATAGAAAACAAAAAGGGATTGAAAAACGGGTTAGGCCCAGGAAATAAAACAAAAAAAATGGGCCCAAACCAGCACAAGTCCGGTCCAGACCAGGCCTGCCCAGGCACCTCCTGAAACGACGTCGTTTCAGGGACGGTTAATCTGGGCCGTTCATTTCCATTGATCCGATGGCCCTTATTAGCCCTCATGACCCGACCCATTCCCGTTTTTGACCGACCCCTTGATTAACCAAACGGCACCGTATGGTCTAGCCTCCCCAATCCTGGCCATCAATTTTAATCAATCCAACGGCCAGGATTGAATCAGCCTCCCCGTATATAAGCCTCCTACCACACCCCACGCCCCCTATTCTAACCCCCCCCACTCATCGTCTTCATCCAAACACTGAAGCCCCCCCAAACCCTAGCAGCCGCCCTAGCTTCCCTTTCACCAGAACCCGGCGGCATGGACGCCGGTGGCCACCTCCTGAACACCCTAGGACCACCTCACTGTCCTGAACACAAATCCACTAACCACGAGCCTCGAATCACTTCTGTTCGTCTCGAATCTTCATTTGAAGATTTGAGTCGAACCCGGATCTATGCCAAACCATCCCATCTTCATACCAGACACTCCCCTGACCTTCCTCGTGACCAAACCAAGCTTGGTTTGGTCCTAATCTACCCACAACTCCTAAAAATCCAGATCTGGAAATTCAGAACTTGAAACACATGCACCTGGGGAACCCGGCCGGTTTGGACATGGGTTTGAGGTCTAATAGACCTTAATCAAGGTGTTCTCATGTGAGAACACCCTGATTAAAGTTTGTTCGGCCTCAAAAGTTCGAAGTTGAATCAGATTTGGGTCTGTTTGATTTAAACATTTTCGGTAAGTTTTCCTTTCTTTTGTGTTAGTTTTGATTAAGTGGTCAGCATGTTTCGTTGTGTTTGTTTGTTATTTTTTGTTATTTTTCATTCGGATTTCTTCATCTCTGTAAAGACCTTTTATTTGGTCGATTGGTTTCTGTGTATGATTTAAATGTATCCTATGATAAGCATGTCCGATTAGTATAGTCGTCGCATGAATAAACTTATATAGGTTCCTAGTGACTGACCAAGTTGTCCGAAGCCCTTTAGGTCCCTGAACATATTGTTTGTGTGAGCGACTGATTATTACCTGCTATAATTAGTATAGTCGACTCGATAAATGTCGTTGATTAGTTTCTATAACTAATGAATCAAACGAGCTAATAATGTCGCATGACTAATTGATACTTTGCCACTGATTGAAGGCCCCAACACTGTTTGAAATAGTTTGTTTGCATTGAAAAATGACTGAAAGGTTCAGTCTAGGCAGTCCTGAATTTGAACTTTCATCAGTTCAAAAATGCCCTGATGCGGCAAAGGGTCAAGACAGTGGTAACCAGGGTTTAACAGGGGTAGTCTGGGGTTTGCAAAGAACAAAAATGATTAGTTTAAATGAGCTGACAAGTAGGGTACTAATTTGGGATTAAATTAATGCCAATGGGGAACAAGACATAAGAGTATGGGACTTAAATTGAATAAAAAATGAGGCCCATAACTCCTGATTAAACAAAACCAGGCGTGGGAATAAAGGGGGCTGACACCAAAAGATGCTTAGGCATGGGCTTTAAAGAGTATGGGCAGGCTGCAAGTTGCAGCAAAAAAAAGGGCAGCATAACTGCACTGGTTTTTGGCTTATAAATAAGCCATTTGAGAATTTAAACGGGGCTGGAGTTTTGAGTCTTAGGCTGGACTTTTAGTCTTCAGAAAAAGAGAGAAAAGGCTGGAAATTTTAGTCTTGAGGAGAGGTCTTGTGAGTTGAAGAAAACTGAAAAAAAAACAGAAAGAAATTTCCAGAAATACTGTAACTGAACACTGTCCAAGAATTGCACAAAGAAACCAAGTTGGTTATCCTAACTGGTATTGTTCTTTGTCCCATTAAGAGAAGTCTGTGTTTCTTCTGCTGTGATTGTTGCTACACTGAGCTTTCTGTGTGCTGCTGGTTTGAGTTTTAGTCTCCTTGATTGTCGAAACTGTGCTGGTTATTTGCTGAGCCTTGGTGGTTATTGAACTTCTGTGGCTATAGCACAAAATATTCTGTTTCCTTTCTCGACTGGTTTTGTTTCCTATCCTGTCTTCCTGGGATTATTAGTCTGTTGCTCGACCAACGTGTGAACTTCATCTTTGTGGCTATTTGGTTGTTGCTGTGTTGTGCCATTTATCTGCTGCTGCTGTGCTTGCTGCGTACCACTCAGCTGATCATTTCCTTCTTCTTTTGTTTCTCTATACCAGGTACATGACTAATACTCTGTCAAATGTAATTGGAAAGTTGAGCATGAATACAAAAGAAAAGACCTGAAGAGTGACTTTTATACACAGATTGTTACATTAAATATCATGTATTGTATAATAATTTTCATTCCTTTTTGATAATGGAAGTAGCCTGTACGCCCAGTATATATCAATGTAGATTAGCTGAATGTTAGTTTATATATGTATGTTGTTAGGTGAAAATATTCCCAATGTAATAGGTTGTATCTTAGACTTAGTTTAACTGTGCAGTATATTCTTTAATAGGCCAAACATGAAAACTATCCACTACTAGTTAATTTCTTTCCCTTTAATAGGCGGTCCTTTTATAACTGATAAACCACGCCAATAGAACCCAGAACAAGTTCACGGCCTCAACCTCACCAGGGTCGAGCCCAGGTCGAGGACAGATCAGGCAGGCCCGCATCGAGCGAGCAGTGGCCCAGGTCTGGCCAACCGCGCGTGGGCTGGATTTGGGCCCAGGATTATTTGTTTGGCCGACTGTGCACGCAGCTTCGGTCCCAACTTTTGTTAAGCATTTCTGAATTCCATTACAAACAACTTGCAAGCATGTAATTAATTAGGACTATCTACCGTTTTCAATTGATAGAGACGAACACGACAAAAAACGTAGTTGCTATAGGATATCCTTTTAAAATAAGAACGAGATGAGCCTCGATGAAAATAAACAAAACACGCAGATACGGGGCCCTTGTTAAATGTATATTATTGAAGCATTTAGTTTCTAGGACGGGTTGTTTAGCAAATCTCACAACCCTCCTAAAATAACAACACGTTAGTCTCTTTAGGACACGCTTTAATAAACCTTACCTTCTTAAACTCGGGTGCACATTTATGTGACCCAAATCCAAATCTCGACGGATTCGAAATGTATTTCTAATCATGGGTACATTGATTGTGACGTGGTTCGAGATGCGTGTCCATGACGTTGCAAATTCATTTTTGAAAAAAAAAATAAGAATGAGATGAGCCTCGCCAAATAAAATACAATTGCGGGGCCCTCAGTAAATATTTGCTTTAAAAATTTATTTAGACTTCGGGATGGACCATTTAGTAAAATTCCACGGTCCTACCCAAAATAAATACGCTAGTCGCTTTAGGCGCGCCTTTAACAATTTAATTTCCTTAAACTCGGGTGCACATTGATGTGACCCAAATCCAAATCTCAACGGAGTCAAAGTGTGTCGACGACCGCGGGTACATTGATTGTAACGCGGTTCGAGATACATTTTCACAACGTTGTAATCCTTGATAAAAACAGTAAATGATAAAAGCGGTTAAAAGTTAAATTTTGCACATAAGTTCAGACTTGTATAAAATCAGATAATCAGGCCGAATATAACAGTTGAGCGACCGTGCTAGAACCACGGAACTCGGGAATGCCTAACACCTTCTCCCGGGTTAACAGAATTCCTTATCCGGATTTCTGGTACGCAGACTGTAATATGGAGTCATCATTTTCCTCGCTTCGGGATTAAAATTGGTGACTTGGGACACCCTAAATCTCCCAAGTGGCGACTCTAAAATAAATAAATAAATCCCGTTTCGATTGTCCTTTAATTGGAAAAAACTCCCCTGTGCCCCCTCGGGCGCGGAAAAAGGGAGGTGTGACAACGGGCACCACGATATGTGCCAGAATCTTAAGGCCTTTTGGCCTTCCTCTCCTCTCTCTCTTGGTCCCACATACCCTCCAATTTCCTAGCGATCTCCACTACCTACTAGTATGAGATGCGCATCTCCAACTCTCAGGCCATGCTGAATTTGATACTAGAGTTGAGCCTTTCGATTAATTAACGAACTCGCTCTCTGACAATAGTAACCAAGGCTAGTACATGCCTGGACAAATCACTGAACCAGACTGCATACTCTGATATGGTCATAGCACCCCGTCTCAACTACTGAAACTCTACGCGCCATGCATCCCTAAGACTCTATGGAACAAACTCTCTCATGAACATATCTAAGAACTGAGCCCAAGTGAGTGAAGCTGCCTCGGTCGGACAACCCAAATCATACACTTGCCACCACTGATAAATTGCCCCCTTAAGCTGTAACATAGTGAAAGCAACCCCACTTAACTCCATAATACCCATAGTACGGAGGATACGGTGGCACTCCTCAAGAAAACCCTAGGCATCCTCTAACTCCAAAATGCTGAAAGTAGGAGGGTGGTACTTCTTGTACCTATCGAGCTTGAGCTGCTCCCCCTCAGAAGCAACTGCCCTAACCTCGGGTTGAACTGGGGTGACCGGCTGCACTGGTATGACCTTTGGGACTTGGTCAACCTGGATTCTCTACTAAAGGGTACGAGCGGCGGGAGTTTGTGCTCCTCCCCTGACCTAAGATGTGGCAAGAGCAACTAGGATCAACCCTGCCTGATCCAGAGTGCCAAACATGCTAAAAACCTGGGAGAGGGTCTCCTGAAGTGCTGGGGAAATAACATGTGCATCAGATGCATGTCCTCCAACTGGAGCTACTAGTGGCTCCTCTGTAGCAGCTCATGTGGGTGCTCTGGCTGCACCACGTGGATGTCCTAGACCTCTACCCTGGCCCCGGCCTCTCGCGGCTCTAGGAGAGGGTGTGGGTGTTTGATCATCAGATCCAGCTGTACATGTCCTCACCATCTATGAGAGATTAGAAAGACAGAAATTTAGAATCCTAAAGTCAACAAATTTGCACGATAAGGAATCAAAGAAGTGAAACTTTTCCTAAGAGTTCCATAGCCTCTAGTATATAAGTATAGCCAACTCTGTACCGATCCGCGAGACTCTATTAAACCTTCTTGTGACTCGTAACACCTATGAACCTAGAGCTTTGATACCAACTTGTTATGACCCCAATTTCCCTCCGTAGGATAGATGACGGAACCTAGTCTCTAAGACTAGGTAAGTCTGACAAACATGTGGAATTACTAAATAAATAATTAAGTCTCAAACTCAGCAACTATATAAAACAAACTTGCAACTCAGCATGTACAACTCCCAAGACCCAGCGAAATACAAGTCACAAGATCTAAGTAAATATACTAGATAATCCTATACATCAATGTCTATATATGAAAAGATAATAAATAAAGAGATCTAGAGAGAGGCGAAATCTGAGGCCTGCAGACACTGGCAGGTATACCTTGAAGTCTCTACAGCAGAACCCTATCTAATGCCTGGGTTGATAGGATGTACCTGGATCTACACAAAAAGATGTGCGAAAGCAGAGCATGAGTACACCACAACGGTACCTAGTAAGTGGCAAGCCTAACCTCAGTAGAGTAGTGACGAGGTCAGGTCAGGGCCCTACCAGGATAAATAAAAAGACTGAACAAGTGTAAGGCAATGTAATAATGACAGTAATGAAATTGAAGCAACAAATAGCATATCAAGATTAGCTACACGGAACTAAGCAATTAGTGCAACACGGAGAAAACAATTAATAATATGTTAAGGAAACAACAACCAAAGAAGTGCAACAATGGCGCAATGCCAATAAGAGTCACTACCGAGGTACTGCCTCGTGGTCTCAAATCATAAGAAAGTCATATTTTTTCCTTATATTGCAGCAGGAGCCTTTACATTTAGTTTTGAAAATCATTTTCCCAAAAAAACATCACGCGTTTTAGCCCAAAAAAACATCACGCGTTTTAGCCCACCTTATCCCCGACTAGCCACGCGTATCAAGCTCACCTTATCTCACAACATGCGTTTCAACCCCAAAACCTTATACCACCGCATGCGTATCTATATCACAACGTTCACCAATTGCACCTCAAGTGCCCAATATCACAACTTGTTAGAGAAACCAAACATTAACAGTATTTTCACTGTAAAGACCCCATGGCTCAACCACAATGTACACAAGAGTCTCAATAATAACAACCAAAATGAACAACTCAATAGAATGGCATATCACAACTTAACACTTTGCCTCAATATGAATCACAAGCTTGATATCTCGATACCAATTTCAACCACAAGGTATTCCACGATTTAACAACTTCAAGTAAAGAGTTCAACGATTAAATAATGAATATGGAATAAAGGAAACGAGAAGTTCAATTAAACATGTAGGGAAATTAGCATGTAAAAGAGTAAAACAAGAAGACATGTGAAAATAGACTAGAAATGATGACTATAACATGTTAAGGTAACTCAATTACGACATGAAAGGAATCTACATAGCTAAAACAGGAAATTTCCACATTTAGCCCGTGTACACACTCGTTACCTTACGTACACGACTTTCACATATCACAATTATAACAACCGACACAAATCCTAAGGGGTAATACCCTCACACAAGGTTAGGCAAGTCACTTGCCTCAAATCATATTAACTCAATCAACTAGTAGGTCTTTCCCTTGATTATCCAACTTCGAATGACTCGAATCCCAAAGTTTTCCTTGAAAACCCTCAAAAAATTGCTTCCCACCAAGCTCTTTAAGCCCAAAAATAGATTGTGAATCAAACCCTCGAATTTTCTTATTTCTGCCCAGCAACTTCCACTTTTGCAGCCTTTTTGTCGTTTCTGCAAGGACGCACTTGCGGAAAAACCATCACAGGTGCGGATTCCACTTAATCGTAGGGGATTCCTCTTCCGCAGATAAAATCTCACACCTGCGAGTGCGCTCCTGCAAAAAACTCTCCGCTTATGTGATGACCAACAAAACTTGCCCCCATCCGCAACTGCGACCATTTCTCCGCACTTGCGGACTCACAGATGCGGAAAGTACTTCGTACCTGCGATCCCAGCTGGGCATTATGCGTTACATTGCCTGCCTTTGCGAGTCTGCACCTCCGGCCAATCCCTCCGCAGGTGCGATGACACAAGAAGTTGGATCATCAGCAATCCAACAAGTCCAAATTTTGATCTGATTCAATCTGTTTCATACCTGGGGCCCCTGGGACCCCGTATAGATATACCAAAAAGTCCCAAATCACATAACGGACCTACTCGAGGCCAAAAATCACATCAAACAATATCATTTCTACGAATCGCAACCCAAATTCAAGCCTATGAACTTCCGAACCAATGCCGAATCATACCAAAACAACTCCGATTGAATTCAAATTTTGGACACAAGTCATAAATGACATTGTGGACCTATTCCAATTTTAAAAAATGGGATCCCAACCTGATATTAATAAAGTCAACTCCCGGTCAAATTTTCCAAATCTTCCAAACCTTAATTTTGCCAATTCACACTGAAACGACCTACGGACCTCCAAATCCACATTCATACATGCTCCTTAGTCTAAAATCACCATACAGAGCTATTGGAACCATCAAAACTCCATTCCGGAGTTGTCTACACAAATGTCAAATTACGGTCAACTCTTACAATTTAAACTTCCAATTTAGGGACTATGTGTCCCATTCCACTCCGAAACTCACCCAAAACCTAAACCAAACACCTCATCAAGTCACGTAACTACAATATGACATATAGGAGACAATAAATTGGGGATGAAGGCTAAAATATTCAAAATAACCAGCCGGGTCGTTATAGTTAGGCTGTGATGTCAGGCGTATATGGATTGGGATGACGTGAGATCACCCTAGAGTTTATGGATGGTGAGTTACATAGTTATTTGATGGATTTTGAATAACTCTTGGCATGTTCGAGGAAAATCGTATGTTTAAGTGGGGGAGAAGTAATGACCCGACCAATCGTTTTGAGCATTTGCATACAATTAGGTGGTTCGAGGGTATGAGTAGATTTGTATGATGTATTATGACTTGTGTTAATCGTTGTTTTTGGTTTTTGGATGGTTCGGATTGATTTGGAAGAATGATTCTCATTTTAGAAGCTTTAAGTTGGAAGAGTTGATCAAGTTTGACTTTTGTATAATTGACCTCAGAACAAAATTTTGATAGTTCCGTTAGGTCATGATGGTGATTTTAGACTTGGGCGTATGCCCGAATTTGCATTTGAATGATTTTAGAAGGTTTTGGTGCTAATTGGCGAAAGTTGACAATTTGAAAGTTTGAAAAGTTCATAGGTTTAACCCGGAGTTGACTTTGATGATATTAGGTTCAAATTTTTGTTCCGTGAGTTGGAATAGTTTTGTTATGTCATTTGAGGTCATTCCGAGTTTATTTGATATGGTTTGGCACGAGTTTAGAAAGTTGAAAGTTCATCAAGTTTGATTTGAGGTGAGTGATAAGTAGGGATTTGACCGCTTATTTGCTCTCTTTTACTTGCGTTTTAGCTCAAAAATGCTTAAAGATATTCCCGGAAACTAATGAAATGTGTTTACTTACAGGAATATTGGGAAACGAGCCAAAGAAGTCAAAATTAACTCATAAAGGAGTCAAAAGTGAACAAGGACCAAAACAGGGCAAAAAGACCAGCAGTTTGGCCGCAAAGGAGAGATTCAGAGAGTAGTGTTTGGGCCAGCTAAAGGCATATGGACCGCACCGAAATTATGCGACCGCAGGAGATCAAGTGCGGCCGCATTCATTATTATGCAGTCCGCAGGATTGAAGAATCAGAGAGCTGTTTAAAGTGCAAAAGCAAGGAGCATGGACCACATCATTTTTTGTGCGACCGCATAACTAGAAGTGCGGCCGCACCTATTTTTATGCGGACCGCAAAAGCCCCGAAATTCCAAAGAATGAGGATCACACAATAATTGTGCGGCTGCAAAAGCGCATTGTGCGGAATGCACCAGAATTATGCGGCCGCCCAACCTTCGAAGGGGCATTTTTGTCAGATATTTTCAGCTTAGTATAAATAGAACTTTTTGTCATTTTTAGGTTAAGTTCGGTTTTCAGAAGAGCACCTGTGCCATTTTCTTTACTGTTTTGAGTAATTTTGTACAAGATTAACTTCTAAACATTATATTTTCTTTATCTAATAAATTATTATGCATTCTATCTTAATTTCTTCTTGTATTTCTTTATTTTTCATGAGTAGCTAAATCTTTAGCTAGGGTTGTGGCCCAACCCTAGTGCCACAACCCTAGTGTTGGTACTTAATGGGTATTTAATTTAGGGCTTATTTGTGATTGGGTTAGTGATATTTAGCCTTGTTTATGCTTGAATTCTAGAATCAATGATTGCAAACATTGATTCATGCATATTTGACTTAGTCTCTACTTGAGAAAGAGAGACTAAGTCTAGGAAAACTTGGCCAACAAGGAATTGGGGTGAACTCAAGAAATTGATAGCCTCAATTAAAGGATTAAATCTAGAGATAGTAAGACTCGACTTGAGCATATATCACTTGATTGGTGCAATACCCATTTGAACTTGAGAAAGCCAAATTAGGCAAAATCACTCAAACTACTGAGAGGTATTGATAACAAGGTCGAAAATCCAAACTAAAGTAAGAATTTAAGAATTAAATGCGGAAGCACTAACAACAAGAAATTGATCAACTAGAATTAAAGTGCAGAAAATAAAGGATATGGGAAAATTCAGGGAAAGAATTCCAAAAACTTCCAAGAACGCAAGTTTTATAGCCTTGACAAGATCCAAGCAACAATTAATAAAAAAATAATAGATTCAGATCTTGACCGCTTTACGAGTAATTTGAGACAACCATTAATAACTAGTATTAATCGTCTTATAAGAATACCACAAAGGAATCAATGATATCACAATAAAGAAGTTATCTTACTAAATTGAACTATGAACTAGTAAAGGTTGAAAAATAAATCTCAAAGCATAAGTAACAAAGGTTCAAAAGAACTCTCAAAGTATAATATTATTAATCAATAATCAAGTACCACAATGAATGAAAAGAACTCCTATTTATAGGAGAAAAAATCCTTAAAAATAGGATGGGTGGCTGCCAAGGCAAACCCTAACTTGGAGGCTAAGATAAATACTAGAAAAACTAATAAAAACTAATAAAAATAAGAGGGTGGGAGGCCAAATCCCTTAGGGGCTGATTTGGACCTTAAAACTGCTAGTTTGGGCCATTGGTTTGGACTCCAATTGGGCTCCTTTTGAAACACCCCCTTTTGGACCTCTTTTAAGCTCTTCTGGATGCTCTTTTGGTGGACTTCAAGGGCTGATGTTGGGACCCAATCTTCCTCCTCTTGGACTTCAATTTGGGCTACCAAATAATTGTAAAACTTGGATAATTCATCTCCTTTGGGCTTGAGCTCTTCCTCTACAATTAAAAGCTTCTTTATTTGCCATTGAAGTCCAGCAACCTTAGTCTGCAACTATTTAGCTTGAGATCTTGTAAATGTCCTTCTTGGAGCTTCCAAAACTCTATCATTGTCTTTGATGCTATCAGGTATAGAGTGGGTAATTTTGTTTGATTGCTATATTACGACCCTGACTAATCAAACTTGCCCTAGAGTTTACAACCTGTTAGGTAACCACCTAGGTGGAAGTCACGACCCTAGATCCTTTATCATTTGAAAAACAACCAAAAACATTGTCTTCTAGTTTATTACTTGAAATCAATAGCTAAAGTAGAAATAGAAACAACCAACAAAAATGTGGAAGTGCAAATTGAGGCACATTATACAATTACACTAGGTGTATACCTAATCCTATTTCTAACTCCCTGAGGAATCGACCCCGACTAGCATTGGGTTTTATTATTGCTTCGACCGCCTCACTACCTATATTCATGGTGTGAGTTCAGACGATATCAATTTTTGGCACAGTTGCCGGGGAGTTAAACGGATTTAGCTATATATCTAGGTGTTTGTGTGCTTTGTCTTCTTTTCCTTCTGAGTCACTAATTTTGTTTTTGACTTGATTTTAGGTACAAAAATGGCTCTCAACAACGAGCCCATCGAAAATGTGCCATTGGGGGAGGAAGTAGACGATGATCAAATGGATGAGGTTCCTCTTGAACCTCAAGCTAATAGACAAGGCCGCCTGCCTCACGATAATGTGACTGCCCCTCCTCTACCTCCACCAAAGCAGCAGCCTACCGACAATTACCAAACGAGGGTTATGCAAGTGGGAATTAGGGCGGGCAACTTCCAAATCACCAATGTGATGCGTACACTACTTGAGCAATGGGGATTCTTCACCGGGGCTCCGAATCAAAATGCCTACAAATATCTCAAGGGGTTCGTCGATACTTGTTTGGGGAGAAAGCAAACAAATGTCTCTGAGGATGTGCTGAGGTTGAGGCTATTTCCCTTTTCTATACAGGGAAAGGCATTAGACTGGTTAGAGAGGTTGCCCAATCATTTCATCCACACTTGGGATGAGTTGACAGAGAAGTTCATTTCTAAATTCTTCTCTTAGGGACATATGGCGATGCTTCGGGATGAGATTCTTGCTTTCAAGCAAGAACCCAATGAGCCATTGCACGAGATTTGGTAAAGATCTCGTACCATGGTTAAAGAGTGACCCAACAATGATATGGCTGAGCCCATGATCCAACAGACCTTCTATAGGGGGATCAACACAACTAATCAATGTGTGGTTAGCCAACTCGCCGGGGGAACTTCATGAACACGCCTTATGCCGAAGCTTGTGAAATTCTTGATGAGATGGAGGATACCTCTTCAGCATGGCAAAGTAGAGCCAATGTTCCGCAAGGTGACCCTAATTTTATTCACCTACACAACGAGCTACATGACCATGGGCAATCTATTGCCAAGTTGAAAACTACCATTAGCCTATTGGCCAAAGCTCAGCTTCAACAAGTTCAAGGGCTGAAACAAGTGCATGCAATGGAAGGTGTGGATATGATGGTAAACAAAAGATGGCAACAAAGTCAACAAATGCAAAACCGTCCGGAACAATTTATGCAAGATGATAGTGGTTATGATCAAGATGATTCATTCAATGAGAAAGAAGAAGAAGTTGAATATGTCAACAATTATCAAGGCCAAAGAAACAATGCTCAAGGACAAAATCAACAACAATAGAAGTCGCAAGGGAACCAAGGTAATTGGAACAACCAAAACCACCAAGGCAATTGGAGTGGCGACAATCCTAATTAAGGAAATTGGAACAATCAAGGAAATCAAGGAAATTGGGGTGGCAACAATCAAAGCAATTAGGGAGGAAATAACCAAGGAGGGTGGAACAACAACAACAACGGGGATTGGGTTTTCAAAGGCCCCCGATGTTCCAACAACCAAGAAATCTACCTCCCTATCCTTCTCAAGGCCTGAGCTCTTCTTCCAATGAGATGTGTAGAATTGAAAACATGTTTAAACAGATGATGGAGAAGAATGCTGAATCCAATGCTCAATTAGCCTCGCACAACACTTCTATTGGTAATTTGGAGGTTCAATTAGGCCAAATCTCACAAGCTTTGAACACTCATCCTAAGGGGGCACTACCTAGTGATACGGTGGTAAAACCGAAGGGTCGGAATAATACTGGACATGCTATGGTTGTGACTACTAGAAATGGAAAAGGTGGAGATGCAACCACTTCAAATCAAAGAAGGATTATGGATGAAGATGTTGTGGTGCAAGAAGATGAAATCCCAAGTAATATGGTTCAAGCTAATAAAGAAGTGAGAATTGATATAGATAAAAGTGTGGAGGAGACGCAAGAAGAGGTAAACCCGTCTAGGGAACACGTGATTGACATGCCGGAACCGGCAGTGCCCACGGCTAAGGCACCAACGCCAAGGCCTCCTCCTCCATACCCTCAAAGGCTTGCAAAGCAAAACAGTGAAAACCAATTCAAAAATTTTATTGATATGATGAAGAGTTTGTCAATTAATGTGCCGTTAGTTGAGGCATTTGAAAAAATTCCAGGATATGCAAAATTCATGAAGGATTTGGTAACCAAGAAAAGATCAATGAATTGTGAGACCATCAAGATGACTCATCAAGGGAGTGCTATTGTGCACTCAATGGCTCTGAACTTGGAAGATCCGGGCGCTTTCACAATCCCTTGCACTATTGGGAGCTCCGATTTTGCCAAAGCATTATGTGATCTCGGGGAAAGTATCAACCGGATACCCTATTCAGTGTTCAAAACTTTGGAAATTGGAAAACCAAGATCCATATCCATGAGGTTACAAATGGCGGATCGAACAATGAAGAGGCCATTGGGTATTATTGATGATGTATTGGTTCGAGTTGACAAGTTCATCCTCCCGGCGGACTTTGTGATCCTTGATTGTGAAATAGACTATGAGGTGCCTATCATTTTGGGTAGACCTTTCCTTGCTACAGGGAAGGCTCTTGTTGATGTGGAAATCGGTGAGCTCACTTTCCGGATGGGTGAAGAAAAGGTGGCCTTCCATATATGCAAATCAATGAGGCAAATGAATAGCAATGAAGTTTGTTCGTTCGTGGATTTGGTGACGGACATGATTGTTGATGATACTAGTGCCACAATGAACGTTGAAGACAAATTGGAAGTCATTTTGCTCAACCTTGATGATGATGAGGAGAGTGATGTCTATATGGAGTGTGTAAATGCATTGCAAGGAATGGGGTCGTACACTCATGAATCCCGAAAGCTATCTGTGGATCTTGAAAACCGGAAGACTCGTCCAACAAAGCCCTCAATCAAGGAGCCTCCTACCATGGAGTTAAAGCCAGTGCCCCCGCATCTCAGGTATGAATTCCTTGGCCCTTCTTTTACTTTACCAGTTATCCTTTCTTCTTGCTTAACTAACATGCAGGTAGAGTCCACATTAGAGGTGCTACAAAGGAGGAAAAGAGCAATCAGATGGACTTTGGCGAATAAGCCCCGCTTTTTGCATCCACAAGATTATTTTGGAGGAGGGTGCCAAACCCTTCGTTCAACATCAAATGAGGATAAATGAAGCAATGCAAGAGGTGGTGAAAAAGGAGATAATCAAGTGGTTAGATGCTGGGGTTATGTATCCCATTTCTGATAGCTCGTGGACCTCTCCGGTGCAACATGTCTCAAAGAAAGGGGGAATGACTGTGGTAACAAATGACAAGAATGAATTGATCCCAGAAAGAACCGTCACCGGGTGGAAAGTGTGCATGGACTATAGGAAGCTCAACAAAATTACTTAGAAAGATCATTTCCCGCTTCCATTTCTTGACCAAATGCTCGATAGGTTGGCGGACGTGCTTTTTATTGCTTTCTTAAAGGATACTCCATCTATAACCAAATTCTTATTGCTCCTAAGGACCAAGAGAAGACAACTTTCACTTGTACCTATGGTACTTTCGCATTCTTGCGGATGCCTTTTGGGTTGTGTAATGCACCGACGACTTTTCAACGGTGTATGATGGCTATTTTCACCAACATGGTGGATAATTTTTCTGTGGTTGGGAATTTGTTTGAAGATTGTTTGAACAATTTGGATAGGGTATTAGCTAGATGTGAGGAGACAAATTTGATGTTGAATTGGGAGAAATATCACTTCATGGTCGAGGAAGGGATTGTCCTTGGCCATAAAATTTCAAAGCATGGTATTGAGGTCGATATGGCCAAAATTGAGGTGATCTCCAAACTCCCTCCCCCTACATCTGTGAAGGGAGTGAGGAGGTACTTGGGTCGTGCAGGTTTCTATCGCCGATTCATCAAGGACTTTTCCAAGGTGGTGAACCTATTGGGCAAACCTTTGGAGAAGGATGCCAAGTCCAATGGGGATTGTATGAAGGCATTCGAGTTGTTCAAGTTCAAGTTGACTACTACTCCTATTATCACCGCACCAGATTGAAGCTTGCCTTTTGAGCTCATGTATGATGCTAGTAATATTCCGGTTGGAGCGGTATTGGGGCAAAGAATCAATAAAATCTTCCATCCGGTCTACTATACTAGCAAGACCATGAATGATGCCCAAGTCAACTACACAGTGACCGAAAAAGAGCTACTTTCTATTGTTTTTGCCATGGAGAAGTTCTGGCCGTATTTGATGGGTACTAAGGTGATAATTCACACCGACTATGAGGCGCTTCGAGATTTGAGGAGTAAGAAAGATTCTAAGGCAATCTAGGTTGATGCGGTGGGTGGTACTATTGCAAGAGTTTGATCTAGAGATTCAACACCACAGGGAAAGTGAAAATTAAGTGGCGGACCACTTGAGTCATTTCCCGATGAGAAACTCTTAGCCGTTTCAATGATCGGGATGCCATGGTTCGTTGACTTAGCCAATTATCTTGTGAGCGGCATTGTACCGAATGAGTTCTCTTCAAACCAAAGGAAGAAGCTCAAACGGGATTGCTAAGTTATTGGGATGAGCCGTATATTTTTCGGATATATACCGATGGTGTGATCTGGTTGTCGCAACCCAAATCCCGGTCGTGATAGCGCCCATCACACTACTAGGCAAGCCCGACCATTATTCAACACTTAACCCAATTTATCAAAAATAACGGAAAGAAATATCAATTAAGCAAGATTAAAGTACTGAAGATTTTAACAAAATACACAATATAATCTCACTAGGACCCGGTGTCACGAATCTGAGCCTCTAGAATACAGAATATCATCCTAATACACGGTATATCCAAAGTCCGATAATGCGGAAATAAAGAGATAGGATAGGAGGGAGAAGATCAATGGCTGCGAACGCCGTGCAGCTACCTCGATACTCCCAGAGGCTGGATCTGCTGATCAACTGGATCTACTGAGCCTGAGACTGCCCTGGATCTGCACACAAGGTGCAGGGAGTAAAGTGAGTACTCCGACCCAGTGAGTAATAAATGTAACTACAGTCAGAAGATAAGAAAATCCAGTAAATACACAAAGTAAGCTACAATCCGAATATACAGCAACATATGGAACTGAGCAGCTAAACACCAGTATAAATACAAATACATGAATGCAATGCAATGTATATGATGGTACATTCCAGTACCCACTGCGGCGTGCAGCCCGAGCCATCCATATTTATTTATCGTCGATGGCGCTCACTGGGGGTGTGTACAGACTCTGGAGGGGCTCCTACAGCCCAAGCGCAATATCTTGGTCAGTCATTATTACCTGACCGGTCAGCCATTGTTACCTGACCAATTTATATCATACAGTGCCATTGTTACCACTGTTCAAGTATATCATCCAGTGTCATTGTTACCACTATTTCAAGTATATCACACAGTGTCATTGTTACCACTGTTTCAAGTATATCACGCAGTGTCATTGTTACCACTGTTTCAAGTCACTTTATAATCAGTCCAGAAAATAATATAATAAGCCCCTTGGGCATTTAAAAATATCATTTAAGTTTTCAACACTTAGAATTATGGCTGAGTTTGCAAAACAACATTTAAAACCTTGGACTGAAATTAAATGATATGCAAATCATGCTAAACAGTAATATCAATCCTCGAAGGATTTTACAAATCGGCACAAGGCCCCAAACATGGCATCAAGCCCAGTAATATCAATGAAGTATGTGTATCAATCACCAGTATAGTATAAACATCACACGGGATGGACCAAGTCACAATCCCCAATAGTATCCGACCCCGCACTCGCCATGGAGTGCGTGTCACGCCTCAATATAGCATTACGATGTGAAAGTCTGGGATTTCAAACCCTCAGAACAACATTTACATCTATTACTCACCTCAAGATGGCCAAAAGTCTACTCCGCGATGCCCTTTCCTTTCCAATCGACCTCCTCGCGCGTCGAATCTTGCTAAAACCACAAGGAATATATTACAATAGGCTAAGGGAATATAACCCAATCGAAAAGACTCGAAAAATATCGAAAATCACGAAATTTGCAAAACCCGTGCCCTGAGCCCACTTCTCGAAAAATTACGAAAGTTACATCACCGGATTCCTCGTCTCGCCACGAGTCCGTACATATAAAATTTACCAAAATCGGAGTTCATTTGACCCCTCAAATCACCAAATTTTATTTTCAAATCCCTAGGCCTAAATCCTCAATTTTTCTACAATTTTCATGCTCAAATCCATACATAATTGATGTACTTAACTCAAAATAGGTGGGGATAACTTACCTTCACATTGATGATGAAAATCACCTCTTGAAGCTCCCTAAAAATCGTCCATACTTTGAAGAAATGAAGAAAAGTGAGCTAAATCCGTGTATAAAAGAATCTGCCTGTGCTTCGTCGAGTTGTACCTTGCACTTGTACTATACAAGTTGTACATCCTATTAAAATTGTTCCTTGTCGGACACCTTCTGTTTAAACACCCATAACGTCTTGTATAAATATCCAAATGATAAACGGTTTGAAGATTTAGAAACTAGACTCAAAGAGTTTTAATTTGATAGGTTGTAAACCATATAACTCTTTATATATCCCGAGATATGAGCTTCTAAAGTGCATAGTAAATTCTGCCGAAATTGCTCCAACAGCCCTTTTCGATCCATCTTAACTTTCTGAGATGATATCCAAATCGCGAATGGTTTAACTTTCCGAAAACTAGAATGTATGGGCTACAACTTTTGTGTTTTGCACTTTTTCTGATTTCTTATAGATTACGAGATATGAGCTTTCAAACTGGACTACTTGCACCTAAAATTTTCTGGGCACAACAGAATTTTCTGCAATTTTTCCTAAGTCCGAAATCACTCCGAGACACCTCCGAAACACTCCCGAGCCCTCGGGGCTCCAAACCAAATATGAACACTGACTCTAAAACATCACACGAACTTGATCGGGCGATCAAATCGCCAAAATAACATCAAAATCAATGATTTGAGCCTTAAATCCAAGAATTCTTTCAAATTTCATAAACTTTCAAAATTTCCAATTTAAGGCCAAAACCCGTCAAACAACGTCTGTTTGTAACCAAACTTTACAGGAAGCGCTTAACCAACATATATGACCTGTACCAGGCATCGGAACCAAAATACGAGCCCGATACCATTACTTTCTGATCAAATTTCATTTTCATTTTCCTTAAACATTTTCAGAAAACAATTTCACGAAAAAAATTCATTTCTCGGGCCTAGGACCTCGGAATTCGATTCCGGAAACACGTTCAACTCTAATATTTTTCTATGGACCTTTCGAGACCGAAAAATCACGGGTCCGGGTCCGTTTACCAAAAATGTTGACCAAAGTCAACTTTAACAATATTAAATATCAAAATTTCTTCAAATTTTTCCCATAATTCATATATTTCAACACAAAGATATTCCGGACACACTCCTAAGTCCCAAATAACCTAACAAAGCTATCCAAACCATAAAATTCGCATTTCAAATCCGATATCAAAATTTCCACTTCCGGCCAAATTTTCTCAAAAACCTTCAATTTTCCATCTTTAGCCGAACGACTCCAAAATGACCTACAGACCTCCGAATTCACTTCCGATCGCGCTCCCAAATAATCACCATACGGAGCTACTCCCAGTCTCGGAATCCCAAACGGACATCAATAACACTGAAATGCATTTTAAACCAAACTGATGCAATTTCTTCTAAAATGCGATCTTCCACAATAGGCGACAAAACGCTCCCGGGTTATCCAAAACCCGATCCGGGCATACGCCCAAGTCCGAAATCATCATACAAATCTGCTGGAACCTTCGGATCCCAATTCCAAGGTCGTTTACTCAAAATTCCAATCCTAGTTCATTTCTTCAATTTTAAGCTTTCAAAATGAGAATTTCCATTTAGATTTGACTCCAAACTTCTTGAATTTTAATTCTGACCATACACACAAGTCAATATACCTGAGATGAAGCTGCTCATGGCCTCAAACTGCTGAATGACGCGCCGGAGCTCAAAACGACCGGTCGGGTCATTACAATCTCCCCCACTTAAACATACGTTCGTCCTCGTACGTGCTGAAAACTACAGTGAAGTAGTCTGAAATCACTTGTTTAACACATCATGCACCTTCCCATGCTACCACTACTCCGTTGAGCACATTATCTCGATAATTATGTAGATATACTTATTTATTCAAGCAAATAAGCCATTAGGCCCAATTCCAACATCCTGAATTTCCCTGCCAAGCCTGTTTCCATCATACGACCACCATATCAATCTCCACACGCTGTACCCAAACATGACTGCATAACTTTGCTGAGTTCTCACTTTGCATCACTTTACTCATAGAACCACAATAACATTCTTTAAACATAATAGTCGAAATTCCATGAATCTGATGCTCCCATTGCATCTCATGATCTACACAGGTCTTGCTCTAGTTTTTTTTTCAACACCGATACGACTGAAGAGATGTGCCGAAATTCAAAACCAACTGCTGAATCAACAATTCATTGGATCTACACTCCTGACAAGTTCCATTACCTTGTCCCAAACCAAAGAATGATCTTTGCTCTATAATATACTTCATATAATCAGTTTGCACTGACCCCAAATCTAGTAACCTCGTCTCACCCAGTACGAACTGCTCAGGCAATAAGCCACCTCAGACATAATCAAAAATCCCACAAGACGCCACAATGTGCCAGTATGCTATCAATTCGAACGCGATACAAAAGGAAGGCGAACTCTAGAAGGAACTACTCAACTCGCACACTAACATAGACTTCCTCAGAAAACAGGGAAACAGAACACACAAAAGCAAATATGGGCACTGAACTGAACATCACACTGTTGCGGCGTGCAACCCGATCCAAACAACATACCCATGGAGGTGTGCCACCCGATCCACATATAGAACTCACATAAGGAGATATACGTTGAGCTGAATAGGTCATCACATCAAAATAACGAATATCTGTCATAAACACACTAAGGTGCATAATATCATTCCCAAGGAAACATATAGCGCTATAGGCTACAAACTTAAGCACAACTGAGGTGCGATACATGATCTAAGTCTCATCCTGCTCATATAACATCACCGCTGAGCGGAACCTCAACACATAAGAAATTTACCAAGCCGTCTCACAACTCATACGGTGCAATATATCTTTACATGAATTAACTGACCACGAAATAAGACCGCGACTATCCTTCCATAAAGAGCGCATTGCTGAAATAAACACAATTGGCCTGACGTAAGGCTCACTTCCACATTTAAATCTATCCACCGACCTCAAGTCGATCCTGATCATGCCAAGCTAGGCCAATAATCTTTCACAGGTCCATAACCCAAAAAACAGAGTGCCCTCCAAGCATAAATTCTCAAATGGATGATATTACCAAAATCCTCATACTTGGTTTAAATTTCTAATTAATCAAGTGACTACATGTCACACTTATACAATATTCCTGTGGGACAAGCTCCCACCATCTTCCGAAATAATTAACGGGTCTGCACATCCAAACCACCGGTTGCAGTAACGCTAAAAAGCGATCAAGAATCCCTAACCAGGATGCAAAGCCTTTCTCACAGAACACCGACCTCAAGTGATAGTGACGTCAATACCCATCTTACTCAAAACACTGAAACTCATATACTGCTCATCCGAGATCGTGACATCACAGTCATTGACCAAACTGCAACCTTGGTCCTTACTTCAAATTCCATACCACTCACTGCACCTCACGTGCCAATATACGATAGACGCGATTTCCATCACAACTCTGGAACCGCCGATAGGCTAATACTTCATCACATAAGACTTTCCATTTAACTCACTTCAGGAGAACTATAGCAGCATACAGGCGAATCCTCATAATCGTCGAATATGCCAATCTCTAAGTAGTTGTCCAAGCCACCATAACACTTTCTGGGATCCGCCTACTCATAATAGGCCCTAACAAAAGAATGCTTCAGAATAACATCAATCACTGCGGCCGACAAGCCTCACATGCATAACTCGATCACGCTGAATGAACCGATCACTGACACCAGTATACCAACTCAACTATGGCTAATCAATCTACTTCCTTCCAATTTATCCTTGATTGCCTTAGAAATAATAATATCTCCCTTTAACACCTAACTTATTTCAACCAAACTCACCCCGAGTGACCTTAAATCACGAGACCATGCTGTCTCAAATACCATGACCATTTCATGTCTCTCAAATGCTACACCGCAAGTCAAAACATCATAGAACATTCTGTGCCTTTCTTCATAAGCTGCTTCAAAAGCTTGACTCTTAACCGTACTTATAGACTCAAAATCATTAGGCACCACACTTTACCTCTTGAATTAACTAGGACCGCTATTGAGAGCCACCCAGCTCTGACTTGGCCCCGAATGCAACCAACTCTACTGAATTTTATAACATATGAATACCCTCTCGATAAAGCACCTAGAGGGATCACTTCCCTCGAAGCCTGCACCTATACGAGGCATAAATCATGAATCTTCCCTCAAGTCTGAACATGAGCCAATAAGGCTAACCATAGCATGCATCCAACAATTCATTTACTCAAATTACCACTCATGGTCCTTTTCCGTAGATGCAATAACCCACCAATACGCCAATAACCAGAATTCACGCAGGTAATAAACCGTGCAATTAGCTAATCAACAGCAAGCTCCCCAACTTGGCTCGAAGCCATATATCACAACACATATACTCTATTGCTGTCGTAATATCATGGTGAGATTAAAATCACTCCATCATAAGCTCGTAGAAACACGAATCATCTGGAATTTTAACTCTTCTGCAATTCTTGCATTTACTCACACAACAGTTAAGCCCACTCTCTAGGCGACCAATTTTTTTTTTAAGTCCTAAATTTTTCAAAAATTTCGGCAGAGCCTCCTTTGTAATTGGTCCTATCCACCTACCAGAGAATCACCAAAACCATCCTAACAACACATCCACAACTTGACAAAGCATCACAATGCATATCAATTACATAAATCTAAATTGATACATGGACATGCGTTGCACCTATTTGAATCATAACACATAGAAAATACCCTTCAACCCTCCATTATTGGGCTATTCAACCAAGTAGGAACATATTCTTCGTTTAATATTTTCGACCTTCAAGGTGGTCTCCTTGACTTAACGATTTCGTCATAATACATTTACGGAAGCGTTCTCAGCTCCCAGACTTATCTAACTAGGAGACACGAAAAATATTCTTCACGCGCCCATAACTCGGGCTACTCAACAAATCACAATAAGAAACGAATCACTTAACAGTTCATCTACTATCCAGTAGGCTTCTTCGCCACTACCAAGTCGTACAAATACACCTCGCAACACTAACATACTCATCACGTGGATATCCAACTGCCATTCCGGCTAACAAGGACAATAATGAACATATGAGTTCAAAACACTTGCTCACAAAATCAGCACCTCGGTGCTCAAGCCATTGGCAAAGATTTGGCCTCAAGTCCTCCAGACTGGTCTAACTTCAAACTCATAGATATTACACCTCGCCCCTCGATCGGGGAATCAAAAGCTATCGAGACACATCTGTTACTGAGCGCCCGTTGGTGCATACGATCACGCGGAAGGAATTTCAAAAGTTTCTTTTCAAGCTGAATCAAGGACGCACGATAAGAATTCAAGAATGTGAAGTTTTCCTAAAGGTTCGGAAGCCTCTCGAGGATAAGTACAGACGTCTCTGTACCGATCTGCGAGACTCTACTAAATTGGCTCATGACTCGCGAGGCAAAGTAACCTAGGCTCTGATACCAACTTGTCGCGACCCAAATCCCGGTCGTGATGGTGCCCAGCACACTACTACGCAAGCCTGACCATTATTCAACACTTAACCCAATTTATCAAAAATAGCGGAAAGAAATATCAATTAAGCAAGATTAAAGTACTGAAGATTTTAACAAAATACACAATATAATCTCACTAGGACCCGGTGTCACGAATCTGAGCCTCTAGAATACAGAATATCATCCTAATACACGGTATATCCAAAGTCCGATAATGTGAAAATAAAGAGATAGGATAGGAGGGAGAAGATCAATGGCTGCGAACGCCGTGCAACTACCTCGATACTCCCAGAGGCTGGATATGCTGATCAACTGGATCTACTGAGCCTGAGACTACCCTGGATCTCCACACAAGGTGCAGAGAGTAAAGTGAGTGCTCCGACCCAGTGAGTAATAAAAGTAACTACAGTCCGAAAATAAGAAAATCCAGTAAATACACAAAGTAAGCTACAATCCGAATATACAACAACATATGGAACTGGGCAGCTAAACACCAGTATAAATACAAATACATGAATGCAATGCAATGCATATGATGGTACATTCCAGTACCCACTGCGGCGTGCAGCCCGAGCCATCTATATTTATTTATCGTCGACGGCGCTCACTGGGGGTGTGTACAGACTCCGGAGGGGCTCCTACAGCCCAAGCGCAATATCTTGGTCAGTCATTGTTACCTGACCGGTCAGCCATTGTTACCTGACCAATTTATATCATACAGTGCCATTGTTACCACTGTTCAAGTATATCATCCAGTGTCATTGTTACCACTATTTCAAGTATATCACACAGTGTCATTGTTACCATTGTTTCAAGTATATCACACAGTGTCATTGTTACCACTGTTTCAAGTCACTTTATAATCAGTCCAGAAAATAATATAATAAGCCTCTTGGGCATTTAAAAATATCATTTAAGTTTTCAACACTTAGAATTATGGCTGAGTTTGCGAAACAACATTTAAAACCTTAGACTGAAATTAAATGATATGCAAATCATGCTAAGCAGTAATATCAATCCTCGAAGGATTTTACAAATCGGCACAAGGCCCCAAACATGGCATCAAACCCAGTAATATCAATGAAGTATGTGTATCAATCACCAGTATAGTATAAACATCACACGGGATGGACCAAGTCACAATACCCAATAGTATCCGACCCCTCACTCGCCATGGAGTGCGTGTCACGCCTCAATATAGCGTTACGATGTGACAGAACAACATTTACATCTATTACTCACCTCAAGATGGCCAAAAGTCTACTCCGCGATGCCCTTTCCTTTCGAATCGACCTCCTCGCGCGTCGAATCTTGCCAAAACCACAAGGAATATATTACAATAGGCTAAGTGAATATAACCCAATCGAAAAGACTCGAAAAATATCGAAAATCACGAAATTTGCAAAACCCGAGCCCCGGGCCCACTTATCGAAAAATTATGAAAGTTACATCACCGGATTCCTCGTCTTGCCACGAGTCCGTACATATAAAATTTACCAAAATCGGAGTTCATTTGACCCCTCAAATCACCAAATCTTATTTTCAAATCCCTAGGCCTAAATCCTTAATTTTTCTACAATTTTCATGCTCAAATCCATACATAATTGATGTACTTAACTCAAAATAGGTGGGGATAACTTTCCTTCACATTGATGATGAAAATTCCCTCTTGAAGCTCCCCAAAAATCGTCCATACTTTGAAGAAATGAAGAAAAGTGAGCTAAATCCGTGTATAAAAGAATCTGTCTGTGCTTCGTCGAGTTGTACCTTGCACTTGTGCTATACAAGTTGTACATCCTATTAAAATTGTTCCTTGTCGGACACCTTCTGTTTAAACACCCATAACATCTTGTATAAATATCCAAATGACAAACGGTTTGAATATTTAGAAACTAGACTCAAGAATTTTAATTTGATAGGTTGTACACCATATAACTCTTTATATATCCCGAGATATGAGCTTCTAAAGTGCATCGTAAATTCTGCCGAAATTGCTCCAACAACCCTTTTCATCCATCGTAACTTTCTGAGATGATATCCAAATCGCGAATGGTTTAACTTTTCGAAAACTAGCATATATGGGCTACAACTTTTGTGTTTTGCTCTTTTACGGATTTCTTATAGATTACGAGATATGAGCTTCCAAACTGGACTACTCGCACCTAAAATTTTCTTGGCACAGCAGAATTTTCTGCAATTTTTCCTAAGTCCGAAATCACTCCGAGACACCTCCGAAACACTCCCGAGCCCTCGGGGCTCCAAACCAAATATGAACACTGACTCTAAAACATCACACGAACTTGCTCGAGCGATCAAATCGCCAAAATAACATCAAAATCAATGATTTGAGCCTTAAATCCAAGAATTCTTTCAAATTTCATAAACTTTCAAATTTTCCAATTTAAGGCCGAAACCCGTCAAACAACGTCCGTTTGTAACCAAACTTTACAGGAAGCGCTTAACCAACATATATGACCTGTACCGGGCGTCGGAACCAAAATACGAGCCTGATACCATTACTTTCTGATCAAATTTCATTTTCATTTTCCTTAAACATTTTCAGAAAACAATTAATAAATAAATTCATTTCTCAGGCTTGGGACCTCGGAATTCGATTCCGAAAACACGTTCAACTCCCATATTTTTCTATGGACCTTTCGAGACCGAAAAATCACGGGTCCGGGTCCGTTTATCAAAAATGTTGACCAAAGTCAACTTTAACAATATTAAATATCAAAAAAATTTCAAATTTTTCCCATAATTCATATACAACACAAAGATATTCCGGACACACTCCTAAGTCCCAAATAACCTAACGAAGCTATCCAAACCATAAAATTCGCCTTTCGAATCCGATATCAAAATTTCCACTTCCGGCCAAATTTTCTCAAAAACCTTCAATTTTCCATCTTTAGCCGAACAGCTCCAAAATGACCTACGGACCTCTGAATTCACTTCCGATCGCGCTCCCAAATCCAAAATCACCATATGGAGCTACTCCTAGTCTCGGAATCCCAAACGGATATCAATAACACTGAAATGCATTTTAAACCAAACTGATGCAATTTCTTCTAAAATGCTATCTTCCACAATAGGCGTCAGAACGCTCCCGGGTTATCCAAAACCCAATCCGGGCATACGCCCAAGTACGAAATCATCATACGAACCTACTGGAACCTTCGGATCCCAATTCCGAGGTCGTTTACTCAAAATTCCAATCCTAGTTCATTTCTTCAATTTTAAGCTTTCAAAATGAGAATTTCCATTTAGATTTGACTCCAAACTTCCTGAATTTTAATTCTGACCATACACACAAGTCAATATACCTAAGATGAAGTCGCTCATGGCCTCAAACTGCTGAATGACGTGCCGGAGCTCAAAACGACCGGTCGGGTCATTACACCGATGATGTGTGCCGGAAGAAGAACAAATGGGAATTCGTGAGGCTTGCCACTCTTCACCATATGGTGGTCACCATGGTGGAGCTAGAATGGCTACAAAGGTTTTGACTTGTGATTCTATTGGCCCTACCCTCTACAAGGACGCTAGTGAGCTTGTCAAGCGTTGTGATGAGTGCCAAAGAGTCGGTGAGATTTCTAAGAAGAATGAGATGCCCCTTACCACCACTTTAGAGATTGATATCTTTGATGTTTGGGGTATTGATTTCATGGGACCATTCGTGAGATCTTGTGGGAACACTTACATTTTGGTAGATGTGGACGATGTGTCAAAATGGGTTGAAGTCGTGGCTTTACCCAACAACGAAGCTCGAAGTATGGTGACATTCTTGAAAAAGAACATCTTCACAAGGTTTGGTACTCTGAGGGCCATTATTAGTGATGGGGGTTCGCATTTTTGCAATCGAGATTTTGATACCTTACTCACAAAGTATGGTGTCACTCATAAAGTCTCAACCCCTACCATCCTCAAGCAAGCGGACAGGTTGAAGTCTCCAACCGGGAGATCAAGAGTATTTTGTCAAAGACTGTGAACGCCAACTGAACGGATTGGTCAAGAAAACTTGATGAAGGCGTATCATCTTCCGGTAGAACTTGAGCATAAGGCCATGTGGGCTTTGAAGAAGTTGAACTTTGAGTGGGATGTCGCAACAAACCTAAGAGTGGCACAATTGAATGAGATTGATGAATTCCGGTACCATGCCTACACAAGTTCTTCCCTTTACAAGGAGAAGATGAAGTACCTCTATGACAAGTACATCCACAACAAGGAGTTTAAAGAAGGTGATCTTGTGCTATTGTTCAATTCCCGATTATGGATGTTTCCGGGCAAGTTGAAATCTAAATGGAGTGGCCCCTTTGAAGTAGTGAATGTAACCCCCTTTGGTGCTCTAGATTTGAAAATAAGAATGATGAGGTTTTTAGAGTCAATGGCTACCAGGTTAAACATTATCTTGGCAAGGTTGATGATGGCCATATTATGGCAGTTCTTCATTTCAAGTGATTGGTAATCTGTGTCGTGTCGCGACATTAAATCAGGCGCTTCTTGGGAGGCAACCCATGTGTCTTTTTATTTTTCTTGGTTTCCTTCTTTAGATTAGATAGGCTTTGTTTTGTGCCAACTAGTTTTGAAGTGTATGCAAGAACGGGTATGCATTGCACGGACTGTGCATGAAAAATTGGTCTAAGTGTCACAACAATGCGGACCGCACCAAAATTATACGGACCGCATCACCATTCTGCGTTCGCACAATTCTGTGTGTGGTCGCACAACTGGAAGGGAAAAAATGCATAGTCTCTGAAGTTTGGCTTGTCAAAAGTTCTTAAAAAATTGCGGCCACACACACATTTGTGCGGTCTGCACCAATTCTGCGGCCGCACTCACTTTTGTGCGGTCCGCAACGATACATCACAAGGGCATGTAAGGAGTGCGGACCACATCAAAATTATGTGACTGCACTCAGGTAAAAATCTGGGCCCAACGGGTATAACTATAAATAGGGCTTCATTCATCTTTTTACACTTTACGATCTTTTAAGCCTTGAAGCCAAGCTAGCACCGTGCATTTCCCCATTGCTCTCAAATCTTCCCTCATTTCATCAACTTAGATTCTCACCTGCATCTTCATTACTGGTATGTTAATTTCATCTGTAGATTCTTCATTTTTTGTTTTGTTTTGTTCTTTGATTTAGGGTTAATTACATGCCTAAAAATGTTAGTAGTTAGTCATTGTTGCTTAGATTCATGTGGGTATCATCTTGAACATTAATTGGGGCCTGGGTAAGTAGCTAAACATGTTTAATTGCTTAAACTATGTCTAATTTGTGAAAAAGTTGCATGAACCCTAAGTCACTGCCCGTTCCATTCAAATTGTGCGGCCGCACTCATTTTTGTGTGGTCTGCATTGTGAGCTATGCGGTCGCACACACTTTTGTGCGGTCCGCAGCTCTTTTAGTTAGGGAAATTGTATGCCTGACTTGTGTGGCCGCACTCATTTATGTGCGGTCCGCACTGATGAAACATTAGAGACCTAGTAGTCTGAACCTAGGGATGTGCGACCCCAGTCAAAATTGTGCGGTCTGCACTCTTGATTGTGCGGACGCACTCACTTTTGTGCGGTCCGCACTGCCCTTCTAAGACTGTTTTCCTGCAACATTGAACAATGACTGTGTATGCATTATGAGCTTCAATTCTAATTGATGTCTATTACTTCTATGTTGCAGATAATGGTTCGATCATGTGGAAAAGGAGATATATCAAAAGGGAGGGCAGAACCCTCCCGAGGCCGGGGTTGAGGCAGAAGCAACCCCTCTTTAGCAATCAAAAGGGCAATAAGTAAAAAAGCCACAGCCAATAGAGCCCCTGATACCTCCGAGACCAGTGAGTATGTCCCATTTGGGGAGGCTTCTGAGGGTAAATCCGTGCAAACACAGCCGGAAGACCAATCACAACAACTCTTGGGGAGATTTCATTTGTTAGATGAGTCTTCTTCAGCTGCCAGTTTGTCTGAAGGTCGAAAGAGGGTAGTCAAGATTCTGAGCTCTCTTCCTCACATTCTCCACCTGCTCCAATCAATTTAGACAATGATGATAATGTCCCAGATGATGGTAGAGGGGGAGATACTATAGTGGGAGGTTTAGAGAGGTAAAGGAGGCCAGAGATATGGGAGGACAGATTTGTCAGTGCCATTGCGTTTGCAAAGTTTAGGGAATGATGGACACAGAGGTTGCTCACTCTTGAGTGACAATTTTTTATGAAAAATTTGAACAAGAACAACCCCAATGTCCTTAGGCAATTCCAAGAGTGGAAAGGATAAATGGTTCACCAACAGCATCATAGATGCAAATGAGTACCTGGTCAAGGAATTCTACGGAAAAGTTATTGAGGATTTGGGCAAATAGGTCAAGAAGATGTGGAAGTCTCAGGTATCAAAGAAGTCAGTGGATAAGCTGAGAAAATAGATTGAGAAAATTACATCTGCCGGTAATTTACCATTGGACCTGCTCATGGAGACAGCACCCCCAACAACACAGACACCACCAGGAGTACCTGAGGCACCAGATGCAGCAACCAGCCAGTCTAAGGAGCCGGTTGTGACTGCCCACACCACTGAGGAGATGATCCAGATGCTCAACAACCCTGTTGTCCCTCAGCCAGGTGATGATGAGATACAACTTGAGACTGAGGGTGCTGATCCTATGCAGACTGAGACCTCATAGGGAGTTCTCCTAACTCTCTCTCCTTTCCCTGTTCTTATTTTACTTAAGCATTGAGGACAATACTTATTTTCATTTGGGGGGAGGGTGTATTTTGATTATTTGACTTTGACATTTGACATTTGGGCTGTAATAACTTTGATACTATTTTTTCATCTTTATTTTCCTTTGGTATGTATATATTCTCCCCATTTGATGTAGATATTCATTTCCCTTATGTTTATATTCATTTGACTTTGGTTTGTATATTCCTTTATCTCGCTTTCCGTAGTTTATTTCTTAGCTTCTTTAGTTTGTTTTTCCTTAGTAGTATAACTTCTTATTTACTTTAGTAGCTTCTTTTTACGTTTTGAGTGAATAATAAGCCTTTGGTTTTTTAATGCCACAGTTCTTTCCAAAGGTGGATTATGTGTGAACCGGGTGGCTCTTCCCAATGATGGATGGCGTGACAACCTTCTTAAGGGATTGAGTTTGTTTCTTTTATGTTATGGAAAATAAAGTAGTAATGAATAAAAGAGATCTCAAGCATGCTTCACTTGGTACCAATAAATTTACCTATGGTTGGACGGTTAAAAACAATTTGTTGGCAAAAAATAGCTCTAGTTGTGACCCTTTTGACTCTTGTGTTGACTTAAGCAGTCATCGAGTGGCTCAAATCGAGCCATTTTTGATTCTTAATCTTAGCTAGGGTTGTTGTAGGCCCTGGACTCTATTCTCTTTAGCAATCCAGAAGCATGAGAGATGAGATGTTTAGTTACAAGTCCAAGTACCCGTGCTATTGGTCTAGAACTTGCCCCAAATATTTGTCTGGGCAAAATTCTAAGTGTAGCTTGGCTTGAAAAATGGTCGTAGGCTCTCCTTGATCCAATTTGAAATTTTAAATCTTCCATAGCCTACCAATGTGATATCCCTAGTCAACCCCTTCAAGCCTAAGCCCTTTTCTTTCAACAACCACTACAAGCCTTTATCCGTTCTGTAATGACCCTCTTTTGGCACCCAGTCTTTCCTTAGCATTCTTGAGAAACAATTGGCAAAAAACATAAGTTTGGAGGAGAGACAAGGAGATTGAAGTGATAAAAGTACAAAGAAGAAAAGGAAATGAAAAAAATTGAAGGCAAAGAAAAGAAAGAAGGAACAAAAAGAAAAATGCCAAAAAGAAAGTGAATAAAGAGAAGAGTTGAAGGGAATTCAAAAGAAATAAGGAAAAAAGGCTGAAATAAATAGAAAAGGAGAAAAATGAATGTCATGATCAAGAAAGAGTGACGTTACGTCTCTCTATTTCCCTTGAGGAAGAAGAAAATGACTCAAAGAGTTGAGAAAGTATGAGACGAAAAGAGAAAATGGAGTGCTTAAGGAAAAAGACCTACATGATTTAAAGTTGAGTGAGCTTACATTAGTGGTGATTTACATAAGGGGAAAACATATGGTACTTAAAGCCGGACTTGTGACGTTCTTTTGAGAGAGATGAGCGAACTTTTCACAATCCTTGCTTCGAGTGTTGCATTCTAAAGTGAGATTTGCTAATGGAGAGTAGAGGAGGAGGAGTTTGGGATCCACAATTACCTACATGAAAGAGCGAGCTTCATTGATGAATAGAGTCAACTCTTGATGCTTTACTGTCACACTAAAACTATTGCACTCAAAAAGTCAAATCATTGCGTTATTGATAATTCATATGTGTTGTGGGTAATTGTTGGTCCCAATTGATGAATGACTGATTTACCTTATTTGCTTATTCATATGTGTTGTAGTAATTGTTGGTCCCAATAGATGAATGACTGATTTACCTTATAGCTGAAATATCCCTTTTCTAGTGGAGGTGGGAATTGCCTTATTTTCTTGAGGACAAGCAAAAGCTTAAGTTTGGGGGAGTTGATAAGTAGGGATTTTGACCGCTTATTTGCTCTTTTTTACTTGCGTTTTAGCTCTAAAATGCTTAAAGGTATTTCCGAAAACTAACGAAATGTGCTTACTTGCAGGAATATTGGGAAACTAGCCAAAGAAGTCAAAATCAACTCATAAAGGAGTCAAAAGTGAACAAGAACCAAAACAAGGCAAAAAGGCCAGCAGTGCGGACCGCACAATTCTAGTGCGGCCGCAAAGGGAAGATTCAGAGAGTAGTGTTTAGGCCAGCTAAAGGCATGCAGACCGCACCGAAATTGTGCGGCCGCAGGAGGTCAAGTACGGCCGCATTCATTATTGTATGGTCTGTAGGATTGTGCGGCCGCATTCACGTTCGAGAGGGACCACGCGAACGTGAAGCCTTAGTTGGCCAGCCCTACGCGAACGCGAAGAGAAGCAGTGTGCCCACCCCTAGCTCTCCTTCCTTAAGCGAACGCGAGCCACTGCATGCGAGCGCGAAGGACACAGGTCCCAGACCTCCATGAACATGGGCTAGGTATGCAAATGCATAGCACAATTTTCCAGTCCCCCTTTTTCCTTCTTCGCGAACGCGGCACCTTCCTCGCGATTGTGAAGAAGGAAAAAGAAGTAGCAGTGACAGAAATTTGGACTTAGCTCCGGATGGTCCGAAACTCACTCGAGCTACTCGGGATCCCGTCCAAATGCTCCATCATGTCCATAAACATGATAGGAAAATCGCGCACCAAAACCAAATTGAATCAAATTATGAACTTCAAGTTTTCAACTTGCTCCGAACGTACCGAATCATACTTAGACTACTCGGAATGACACCAAATTTAGCGTGCAAGTCTTAAATCACTATATGAAATTATTCCCAAGCTTGGAATCCCAAACGGACCTCGATAACATCAAAACCTATTTCAAACCAAATTTAAAGAACTTTAAAACCTTCAATGTGCCAACTTTTAGTATTAAGCGCCGAAACGCTCCCGGGTCATCCGATCCGAGCATACGCTCAAGTCCAAAATCATCATGCGAACCTATTGGGACCGTCAAATTCCAATTCCGAAGTTGTTTACTCAAAATGTTGACTCAAGTCAAACTTAACCTTTTAAAGCCAATATTAAGGAACCATGTGTTCCGATTTTAATCCGAACCCTTCGAAATCCTTAACTAACCATACCCGCAAGTTATAAAATAATAAAGCACATACGGGAAGTCTTATTCAGGGTAACATTGATCTAGAAAGCAAAGTGACCGGTCGGGTCTTTACAATGTTTAGGAGTTTAAAATTAACTAAAACTATGTAAAAATTCTAAAACCTTTAAGAATATTAAGAGTTTATTATATGTAAATCTTACACTTAAAAATTATGTATAAATGATAAATTAAAGTAAATAATAAAAAGTTTAAATAAAGAGGACATACGGGTTCTGGTCTCGTCCAATCCTACTCTCAACTTGTCAGTAGTACGGTCGATTGCAATAATAAGCCCGACAAGGTTGAGGTTGATCCCACGATGAGTATGGTGTGTGCTAGAATGTCAAAGAGTGCGTGAATTCAATGAACTTAAAGTACTATTCAAATAATAGACTGATTTTCTACAATTACATAAAAAATTATTACTATGAAATTTAATCAAACACTTAGAATGCGAAAATAATCAGAGAGTAGTAACCAATGAGAGAAAGCACTGGGGTTGCTCCTCCTTCGTGTATGCTATGCTATGGGTATATATGTATTCGATTCTAGTCAATCAAACATGTGTTATGACAACAATATCATTAATACCAACTTAGTATTTTCCGACATTAAGAGGTTTTTACTCACAAATGCCTTTCCAAACTATTTAGAGTTCTATGCAATACAATTGTTCATGCCCAAGTAAGAATCTCTCTATTCCTAGTTTGATTCCACTAATTGAGATGAGATCAATTCCTTAATCTACCAAATTCCTTGCTAATTGCTTTATACCTAAATTCGGTTTCATTTTTCCAAGTTAGAACTAAGTATGATAGGCGTTAATCTTGTATTTGCAACCACCAAATTATACAATGGAGCAATTAGATAACACAATATTTAATCATAAGACGAATCTTTATTAATAACCCATAGCTATAACACCACTTCAAATTCACAACCATAGCTAATGAGTTTAGCTAGACATGATAATAGAAGAAACAATCAAATAATCCTTTAATCCTACATTGATGCTAATAGAGAAAAAGAAGATGAGAAACCGTGATGTCACTTGTTAACCCTTAGGAAAACTCATAGTCGCTCGTACAATATCCCTCTTTGTCAAAAAATACCTAAAAAGTACTATTTATACTCTTCTAAAAAGCTGACAAAACTATCCTCTTCGGGTCTTGCGTGGCCAAGTTGTGTCACGACCCAATTCTATAATAGACCGTTAGGGCGCCCAACGCTGCCGCTAGGCAAGCCAACTGTGAACTAGCCACGTGATTCCTCCTTTTAAGAGATTTTTCCAAGTAATTAAGCTTCCCTTAAATTAAAAGAATTAAGAAATAATAGATTTGAAATAAATAACACGAAAGCAACTGAGTGCAATCATAATCATAAAATAACCAAAACCACAAGTCTACTAGTGTGTGCCAAGATCTGGTATCACAAGTGTATGAGCATTCTAGGAGAATATACAAAAAAATACTAGTCTACTATCTGAAGTGAAATAGACAGAAAAGTATAAGCAAAAGAAAGACTCTGGTTGCTGCAGAACGGCTTGGAAGGCAGCTCACCGTGAAGTCTCGAAGTAGAAATCAAGTGTGTGCCGAGTCTGATATCCAAATGCACCTGCCTCAGATCCTGCATATTAAGTGCAAATGTGTAGCGTGAGTACATAAACAATATGTACCCAATAAGTATCTAGTATAACCTCGAAGAAGTAGTAATGAGGGGTCGACTTCGACACTCACTATGGGCCAATAATATAATAATATGAAGTTCTAATTAAACATGATATATAAAAATGATAATAAAACTCAGAGCAAGAAATAAATAAACAATCCTTTTTACCGTAAGTAAGGACCAAGTCATTTCCCTCATCTAACCATTTAACCCCTCAAGCCAATGAAAAATAATCAAATATAATAGGTTTTCCAATATCATTACGCGCGAATTATGCGAGGACGTACGGCCCAATCAAAATATACATATACATATATTGTGCACTACCGAGGGTTGAAAAGCACGGATTACAGATGCATCTATTAACCTGCCGAGGCGAACGGCCCGCTCCCATGAGAGTAGTTGAACATATATTTCTCAAGTTATCATAATATCCCTCAATTCTTTTCAAAATAATAAATTCAACTAGAAGCTTTTAAATTCTCAAAATCCTCAACCTTAGCTCTATTCAAGACAATTAATAAGCATAATCAAATAACGATGTCAACAAAGCATGGTGTAAACCTAAAACTACACGAACATAAGCATGAATAGTAGCTACGCACGCACTCTCGTTACCTCGTGCATACGTTGCACCCCACAAATAGAAGCACATATTAATTTAGTTCACATATGGGGTTAATTCCCTCTTAAAACATTAGAAAAGAGACATACTTCGTCTCAAAGCCTACTTTCCGGTCCAAGATTGTGCTCAAACCCTCAATTTAGTGCCAAACAACTGGAAACTAGTCAAATATTATATAAAATAATCAATACATGTTCAAAAGTTCATATTCTAACTATCAAAGTGATTTCCCAAGTCTATTTGAAGACTTTCTAAAATTCATCCCCGGGCCCACGTGCCCGGGTTCCAAAAATTTTCGAAGAAAGTTATTACCATGTTACGACCCAAACTGGAGGGCCATGACTAGCACCCGACCATACTTGTCAAGCACCAACATACATTTTATCTAACCTTCTTTATTATCTTTTAGGGTTGACGAGATCAATATAAATGGTGGACATGGATCATGGACAACCAACAATAAAATATGATGGCATGAACATACATAACATGGGATGACCAGACAATCAAGAAACTACATATAAGGTACGAGCTACCATGCTACCATGAAAGACTATACAACAAAAACTAGCCGATAAGGCATACCAAACTATGCATGAGTCGACACCTGTCTATGAGCCTCTAAATGAACATAAGTGCTGCAACATAGCCGGAACAGGGCCCCGACATACCCGTAATGTCTATAACAAAAATGCATACCAAGACCACGGCAAGTTCGGAGAAGGGATCTCGCCAATCACTGCTGAACTGGACAGCCTACTGCGGTGGGGAAGCTGCACCTGCCTATCTATCAGGGCCTGCAGCATGACATGCAGCGTCCACAAACAAAAGGACATCAGTACGAATAAAGTACTGAGTATGTAAGGCAGGGAACCATAAATACGAACAGTAATGTAAGCAGGGATAGAGAATATACAACATGTAACATTTGAGTACCTCTGAGGGCTACTGACATGAAATGCATGATACATATATATAAATACATAAACTTTTAAATTATACGCATCTGTGGGCATCAACATCATCATATCGTACCCGGCCGTAAAAGGCTCGGTAAAAAAAACGTACCCGGTCACGTGGAGCTCGGTAAAACCCAACTGATCAGTGGTTGCACAATAGGTGTCATACCCGGTCGACTATAGCGCAGCTCGGTAGAGTAAAATAGATACATATATATAACACATGCTCGACACATGGAATCACATTCTAAACCTTTCGGAGTGACGTAAGGTCGGTATCCTCTGTACACGTTATTAGGACTAACTCTTCACTATGAACCTTATAAGAATCAGGAAGTACCAACAACATTGATAACATAAGAATAAGAGAAGCAACATTAACATCAATCGTTCCATAAGAGGGAAAACAATGTAAGTACTGCTAGCTTCTAAGAGTGGAGTATCTTTGGAAGCTCGTTCATTACATTATGTACAATCGGAGTCGTGCAAAAGAAGGAAAGGGATAGCCTCACATACCTTGTATATACTGCCCCAATCTCAAGCTATGTAATTGTCACAACTCCTTAGTTTACAATAAGAGAAACGATACTATCGTTATTATTTAAGCGTCATAACTATTAGTATCGACCACAACCTATTTTACGATGAAATGGACAACACCTACCCTATATATATGACTTCACACAATTCAAAACAATTACCAAACAGCCCAAACAACATCAATAATTATCATATTGAGCCTCCCAAAATAGTCCACGCACAACCTAATCACTTCATACATACGACGGCCACCGTAGTCGTGTCAAACGACCCGGAAATGTTATGAATAACTATCAGCCCACAACCCTACATATATATGGTGTTTATACACACCCTTCCACCTCCAAAACTCCACAAAACAGTAGTAAAACACGCAGCCCAACAACAACACAAAACAGTCCACAAAATAGTCCGCCACAAGTGAATAACTCGAACTCACGGCTTCTGATCAGCGTCCCGTGAGTTCTTACATGTATAGAACGAAATACCATGAATTCAAAGCAGAACAAAATATATGAAAGAGGGAAGTAACTTACCTTACTTGTTGGATAACTCAGCCCTTCCCTTGGTTCTTCAAACTCTAGGTTTCATCTTCAATTAGAACTTGAAAGAGAGGGAAAATCGATTAGGGTTTGTGTGGGATTTTTAGGGAGGAGTTGCAGGGGTTTAATTTGTTTTTGAAGGTCTGAAATAAGGGTGAAATAACTGAGTTTATAATCCCTTAAATGTCCTCTCTTGGCCGACTTTGGGACTTTTACTTTTGTCCTCTCATTTTGGCAAGTAGGTGATGCACCTACTGGTCACCTACCAATCTGCGCAAACTTGCAAAAATACGAATATCTTTATACTTCAAGATCGTATTGACAAACGGTTTAATGTGTTGAAAACTAGACTCATAGATCTTTAATTTGGTGGGTAGATCACCCCGTAATTCTTTGTAAATTGGGATAAAAGCTTAGAAACATTTGACCTAATTTTTAAGTAAAATTATGAACGTAAGTTGCGACAACGTTTGTCGACTTTTGTTTCGTAACTCGTTTGACTTCAAGACTTATGATACGAATATTATATGATTTAAATACCTTAATACATGAACTCTTGAGTGTATTAAGAACCTCTAGGTTTACCTGAAAACACGAGTTACAACATCCTTGATTCGTTTAACTTCTAATACTTGTTAATCACCCTTATACACCCTTGTATCACTTAAGACCAATAGGATTAACTTCTTATCATCTCAAAGGTAATTCCTTCTTGGATTTATGTTAACTAATATATGATATGAACTAACGTGTGTGGATATGGGTTGCAACACCCTTTCCCCACTTAGGAACATTTGTCCTCGGATGTAAGGGTTCATGGGGAGTTTAAATCATCGTGGATTCCGGCCAACTTTCTCCCATAAATAGAGGACAAACTTGCAAGCAGTTAACTCAACGTATGACCTTACAAGAGTATGCAAAGCATTATGGATATGTACATTATCTGCATATCGGCATTTTGTATTAAGGAAGAGTATTCTCAAGTTATTGCTTACCTCATAGAGACATTTCACCTTCCAATATATCATGTGTTCCACCAGCATCCTTGTTATTGTCACGACCCGAATCAGAGGGCCGCGACGGGCACCCGGTGCTTTACTCAACCGAGTACCAATGTAACATATCTTTCTTATCATACTACCATGAGTAAATGATCCAAAAAACTGGTCATGAGATAACAAGAATAAAACATAAGGGAATACTCAACATATGAAGACCCAAAATGATATACAAACTTATATATGTGACATACAGGCCTATAAGGCTGACGTGACCATTTGTAAACTCAAAACATAGGCCTACAAGGCCATACAAGTGTCCCTACACCTGACATGTGTCTATAAGCCTCTAAGAGTACATAAAATTATAAAGATCGGGACAGAGCCCCGCCATACCAATTAATACATATCCAAAGCATACTGACCAACTAGGCAACTCCGGAGCAAGTGGAGTGCACCAACACCTTCGCTGAGCTGATAGCCTACTAGGAGGACTGTCAACCTATCAATCGGGACCTGCGGGCATGACACGCAGCATCCCCAGGCAAAAGGGATGTCAGTACGAATAAAGTACCGAGTATGTAAGGCAGGAAAGCATAAACAAGAACAGTAATGTAAAGAGAGATAGAGGAGATACAACCTGTAACATCTGAGTGCCTCTGGGGGATACTGACATGAAATGCATAATACATATATATACATGAACTTTTTAAAAACATTCGCCTCTGTGGGCGTCATCATCATCATATCGTACCCGGTCTCAAAGAGGACTCGGTAAAAACGTACCCGACCATCATAAGGCTCGGTAGAATTGTACCCGGCCACGTGGAGCTCGGTAAACCCAACTGATCAATGGTTTCACAATAGGTGCCATACCCGGCCGACTATAGCGTGGCTCGGTAGAGTAAAATAGATACATATATATAATGCATGCTCGACTCATGGAATCACGTTCTAACCCTTTCGGAGTGATGTAAGGTCATTGCACCTCCGATTAACATTATGGACATCCCTACCATCAATATGAACCTTAGTGGGATTTAATGATCATACACACTTGTTTAGAATAATTTTATAAGGAAAGAACAACATGGACAACCTTAGTTTCTAGGAGTAGATCCGTTATGAATTAGCGTACCGTTTATGTTCATGTCAATTTAGATCATGCCAAAAGAAAGAAGTAAGTGCCTTAACATACCTTGTATATTCTTTCCAACCTCAAGCTATGCAATTTCACGGCTCCTTAGTCTACAATAAGAGAAATGACACTCTCGTTATCATTTAAGCGTCGTAACTATTATGTATCGACCACAACCTATTTTACAATGAAACGGACAGAACCTCCCCTATATATATGACTTCACACCTAGTCAAAACAATCACAAAAAACCCAACATACCCCGATCACTTCATACACAACACGACAACCATAATAGTGTTAACCAACCCGAAAATATTACGACGAACGACCAACAAACAACCTTGCCATTATGTGGTGTTTCTCCACAACCTTCCTCCTCTCAACTCCATATAAATAGTAGTAAAAGAGACAACCCAATACCAACACGAAACAGCCCAAAAATATTCCCACAAGTTCATCAACTCAAAAATAATATTTCAGTTTACTTAAACACGTTTCGACTTGTCTTTTCTTTCAAATTGGGAAATACAACCAAAAGTACATCATTATACCTCTTATCCAATAAACCAGCCATGAATTCAACTTAAAAATAAGTTTACCAGCCAACCATTACACAAGAACAAACAACAAACCATTCTTTCGAAACTAGCTAGGTCTATTCTTTACGTTCGAGTTACAACTCGCAAACGCATAGATAATGGAAGGAGAAGCATAAACTTACCTTGTACTGAGTATAACCCACGAAACCTGGTCCTTTTTCATCAAAAATAAGTTCCACAACACGGCTACAAGAAGGAGAAAGAGAAACTAGCAAGCTGTCCAGACTTTTCAGCACTAGAATCCCGTCGTAACACCCGGAATACCCTAGGGTTTGTGTGGGATTTTTGGGGAGGAGTTGCAGGGGTTGAATTAGGTTTTCTTGGTCCGAAATATATTTGAAATAACTGAGTTTATAATCCCTTAAATGTCCCCTCTTGACCAACTTAGTTGAGGCCTCTCTTTTTGGCAAGTAGGTGATGCACCTACTTGTCACCTACTAGCTGCGCGGTCTCGCGAAAATGCGAATATCTCTATACTCCGAGATCATATTGATAAACGGTTTAATGAGTTGAAAACTAGACTCATAGATCTTAAATTAAATATGCAGATCATCCCTTGATTCAAAGTATGTTGGGAGAAAAGCTCAGCTACATTTAACCTAAGTTTCAACTCATTTTTTAATGTAACTTGTGATGACCTTTTCCAACTTTTGTTCCACAACTTGCTTGACATAAAAACATAACACACGAATATCGTACGACTAAATTAACTCATAACATAACCTCATCATCATGTTAATTACCCTTGTATCACCCCAAAAGTATAGGTTATAACATTCCAAACTTGTCGACATTCAACGAAACTTATTTTCTTTAATTCATTTAGCGCCTAAGCTTTCCAACCCTTTTTGTACTCGTTATTCATGATCTAAAGATTTGTAACCTCCATTATAAAAGGGTTAACTTATTTTATGTACTTTCAAAGTTGATCTCATTTCTGAGCTTACATCAATTGACTTATGGATACTCTAACATACGAAAACATAGGGTGTAATATCATTCCCCCCTTTGGAACATTCGTCCTCGAATGTTGACTGATCCACTTATCATTTTCATAACCCATAGCTCTTGTGAACACTTTAATACTCTTCTAGCCATGTAGGCAACTATTCTTTGAATAGATCCAAAGTCTAGGGTATTCCCCCTTTAGTCCTCCTTCTCAGACCACGACTTGTGGTCGGACCCCTTCCAATCTCGTAACTGTTGCTCCTTTTTGTCATGCAGCCTGTGTGACTTTTTCCTTGTATGTGCGCCTATGCGGCCCTTTTTTTTCCAGATTTTATCCAATCTCTAGGTAGCACGTTGTAAACATATACAAAGCTTGATATGTTGTCCGTCTGGGCATCTATGGGTATACTGAAGTTCTTCACTCAGTACTTTGTTAAACTTACGACTTTTGCTATATCTTGTTTCATAGCCTCAGTTATCTATGCTTATGGCTTTAATACAACTAGGTAGGTCATATTATACAATAACTCTTACTTCGGTTTACTATTACCGAGGTCTGCCACCCAACTCCAGGTTACTCTCTCACCGCTTATCCTATATGTATAATCCTTATTACTGTTCATCTAAAGAATGACATCATAATCTCCTCTCATACTTTGGAATCTTTATCCATCTATTATTGATTTACCTTAATGTTAATCTATAATCCACCACTGATAACTTGAAACCTCTTACGTAATACATTGCCACAAGTCTCACGTCTCATCGGGGAACATTTGAAGTGGTTTTCCTAATCCACCTAGGGACAATACTATACTTCAATAACCGTATTTCATAGCATCCCAATGTGATTCGTCTTATGGGGGTATCCTAGTCCCGTGCCATCCATGAAATCTCTTCTCTTTGAATCATTACTCAAATGAAGGCCTATATATCATCCTTTTATAATTTACCACTATTATATCCTTACATTACGACCAGAGGAGCATTCCATCTCTTATAAATGCTCCTAGTCTTATACTCCTCCGTGTTAATTCAAGCTATACTGAGCCTTTTATAACATATATAAACCTTCAGCTTTCTTGTTTGATGGGCTTAATACCGAGGTCTTACCTATTCTTATCAGCTTCTAACTCACCTTTCTCACCTTTACTCACATCTACCCAAAATCTTTTCACTCTACTATACTTTCGCTTGCGACCTACACATATTTATTTATTCTACTCAGAACCTTCCTTTAACTTGCTAGCACCTTAGATTCCCTTTTGCGCATTCTCAGCTGTCTTTAAATGTAAATAATTACTTTTTCTGGTCGTTCTGCCACTTGCTACATGGATACTTGGCTTATCATAGTGCCCACAAACACTGGAATTCCCTGTAACTCGTATGCTCTCAAGTATCACCTTTGATGTTTTTTTTTCTTTTTTTTTCTGTTCATTAGCCATGATAGGTGCCACTTTCTTATGGAGTGCATGCAATATTATAGTGAGACTGCTGTTACAAGATCAAAGATCATTTCCTTTTTAGGTCACTATGCTTAGGTGGAAACCTTCTTCCTTATTTCCTCAGCTAGTCTTTCGTGGTAGTACTTAGGAGACCTTTTGGATCTTGTAAAGTTGTGATCTTGTTATACTGTATACTCGAAGGAATTTTTGATATTCTTACTCGCCTACAAACATCCTTACTTACATACCTCCGTGCCGTTGTGCTCGTAGGATTACTTGTAAAATCAGATTTTGATTATCTCCTTAGTGGCACCCTCCATTATTCCCGTAATACTTATACAATACCTTTAAATACCCCAACTACTATCTGAGCATTTCTCAGGGTTTATGACATCATATTTGAGAGACTGAATTCACTATATTAGGATTCACTACGTTTATCTTGCATGATCTGTTGACTCGCCTATAACCTCATGTTTAGCCATAACTGGGCTCTTCTTTAATCAAATCCCAAATACTCGTTGGCCTATCCTCACATCAATTTTCCGCGTAATCGTTTTTGGGTTATTTCCTTTGTTTTAACTTACCTCATGCACTGGCCTCTGATATATCAATGACATTTCGGGCAGGAACCCTTACTTCCTTTCCTTGACGTCGTATTTGTATAATGCACTGATATCGTAGCATATCTGTAGGCTTTGAATAAGTACAATCTCATCCCTTTTTCACATTACCACATTATTCTTCTACCACTCCATGATTAGTAGAACCACTAAATTCTGACTTCATGCCACATCACTCCATATTCCCCCCTTTAGAGGAGTACTAAGAGCTGGAGCTACGACGATTTACCTATAGATATTTTACCTCTATATATTTGACGTCTTTTCATATCATCGATTACCCTTACTCTCCTTGTGGTAATGCTTTTTGTACCAAAGATAATAAAATTCCTTGCTCGCGAGGATGACACTTAGTGTAACTGGAGCACATAGTCCCTTAAGCTTAACTTTGCTCATATTGCTTGCTTTAGGGAAGAGACTTCCTGAATGACCATTAAAGGGCATTCTTTTGTCATCCATTCTATTATCGCTGGAACGCAACCTCTGAAATTCTCATGATGCCGACTATTATCATATCATTTAGTCCCTAGTTCACGTTTAGTTTATCTTGTTTACTAGCCCATACTGATTTCTACTACTCTGGGGGTATATCTTTTCCTGCTGGTAATCGCGTCAGAGTTGCGAACTTATTTCTCGAAAAGAAGATATGACTTTATGGCCTATACTCCTTTGTTGTTTCAAGGCCTGTAACCTCTCATCTTTTTCCTTCACTTAAGTATAGACTCTATAACTCTGTCATTTTCATCATCATTTTTTTTCCACCGTTGTCATCCATGTGGACATCTTACTCATAATTCTTCATTAACTCTATTCTTATTTTCCTACTAACATTTATGTCTATCACTTTATTCTGAAAACATCAACAAGACATTCTTTTGCTTTTAGCTCCCCTTGCTTCATCTCACTGGCTTTTCGGGATGCTTAAAATTCTCTCTCCTAAGGACACGAGCCATGCTAAGGTAATATTTATCCCTTCAAGGCTTCCAGTGGCTATCTTTATAGTACTTATATCTAGCTGTATTATTTTAGAGTGCGCCATCTGGGTATCTCACAAGGAGATTTATTAGCACCTTTGCATTATGCTTCAGAAATTGTCAACAAACACAAACAATCAATTCACCATTATGGGTTATCCTAACCCCAACCGGATCCTGATATCTCGTCCTTTTCTTAATCTACACATGTTAGCCCCCAATAGGGTATAACTGAGATGGGTATGGTCAATTATACATACCTCTGTTACTGTTGAGGGTAACTTACAATGCTTATATTTTTCTGCCGGAGATGAAAATACCGATAATCTTTATTAACTAGGTGCCTTGTACCCTTCCCATCTTGCTCCTTTTACTTGTTGAAGCTTGTATCTATCTTTTGAATCTTTCATTGCCTTTAGGGGTGGATAGATATTTTTTGCCTTAAGGCTCCTTATCGAGAATCTTACACTTCTTAGTACACACATGATTTACTGAAGACCTTATATTTACCCATCATATGCATCATGCAAAATCGAGCTCCTCTAACTCAACTCTTTCACAGCCACATACAATCTTTTACCAACCATCTTTTTAAATATAGGTATCGTTGTATTACGACTAAAGTCAAATTTAGGAGTTTGAATTCTTACAACAGAGCTCTACCACACGATCTAGAATAAGAAGAAAGAGTGACAGTCCTAAATGCCCTGTAGCCTCCTGCTTATAAGTGTGGTGCACTACACACCCATAAACAAGACTCTACTAGACACGGCTTGTAGAATCCCTAGGACAGAACTGCTCTGATACCACTTTTGTGTCACGACCCGAATCAGAGGGCCGCGACGGGCACCCGGTGCTTTACTCAACCGAGTACCAACGTAACATATCTTTCTTATCATACTATCATGAGTAAATGAGCCAGAAAACCGGTCATGAGATAACAAGAATAAAACATAAGGGAATACTCAACATATGAAGACCCAAAATGATATACAAACTTATATATGTGACATACGGGCCTATAAGGCCGACATAACCATTTGTAAACTCAAAACATAGGCCGACAAGGCCATACAAGTGTCCCTACACCTGACATCTGTCTATAAGCCTCCAAGAGTACATAAAATCATAAAGATCGGGACAAAGCCCCGCCATACCAATCAATACATATCCAAAGCATACTGACCAACTAGGCAACTCCGGAGCAAGTGGAGTGCACCAACACCTTCGCTGAGCTGATAGCCTACTAGGAGGACTGTCAACCTATCAATCGGGACCTGCGGGCATGACACGCAGCATCCCCAGGCAAAAGGGATGTCAGTACGAATAAAGTACCGAGTATGTAAGGAAGGAAAGCATAAACAAGAACAGTAATGTAAGGAGAGATAGAGGAGATACAACTTGTAACATCTGAGTCCCTCTGGGGGCTACTGACATGAAATGCATAATACATATATATACATGAACTTTTTAAAAACATTCGCCTATGTGGGCATCATCATTATCATATTGTACCCGGCCTCAAAGAAAACTCGGTAAAAACGTACCCGACCATCATAAGGCTCGGTAGAATCGTACCCAGCCACGTGGAGCTCGGTAAACCCAACTGATCAATAGTTGCACAATAGGTGCCATACCCGGCCGACTATAGCGCGACTCGGTAGAGTAAAATAGATACATATATATAATGCATGCTCGACTCATGGAATCATGTTCTAACCCTTTTGGAGTGATGTAAGGTCATTGCACCTTCAATTAACATTATGGACATCCCTACCATCAATATGAACCTTAGTGGGATTTAAGGATCATACACACTTGTTTAGAATAACTTTATAAGGAAAGAACAACATGGACAACCTTAGTTTCTAGGAGTAGATCCGTTATGAATTAGCGTACCGTTTATGTTCATGTCACTTTAGATCATGCCGAAAGAAAGAAGTAAGTTCCTTAACATACCTTGTATATTCTTTCCAACCTCAAGCTATGCAATTTCACGGCTCCTTAGTCTACAATAAGAGAAATGACACTCTCGTTATCATTTAAGCGTCGTAACTATTATGTATCGACCACAACCTATTTTACAATGAAACGGACAGAACCTCCCCTATATATATGACTTCACACTAGTCAAAACAATCACAAAAAACCCAACATACCCCGATCACTTCATACACAACACGACAACCATAATAGTGTTAACCAACCCGAAAATATTACGACGAACGACCAACAAACAACCTTGCCATTATGTGGTGTTTCTCCACAACCTTCCTCCTCTCAACTCCATATAAATAGTAGTAAAAGAGACAACCCAATACCAACACGAAACAGCCCAAAAATATTCCCACAAGTTCATCAACTCAAAAATAATATTTCAGTTTACTTAAACACGTTTCGACTTGTCTTTTCTTTCAAATTGGGAAATACAACCAAAAGTACATCATTATACCTCTTATCCAATAAACCAGCCATGAATTCAACTTAAAAATAAGTTTACAACCAGCCAACCATTACACAAGAACAAACAACATACCATTCTTTCGAAACTAGCTAGGTCTATTCTTTACGATCGAGTTACAACTCGCAAACACATAGATAATGGAAGGAGGAGCATAAACTTACCTTGTACTGAGTATAACCCACGAAACCTGGTACCTTTTCATCAAAAATAAGTTCCTCAACACGGCTACAAGAAGGAGAAAGAGAAACTAGCAAGTTGTCCGGACTTTTCAGCACTAGAATCTCGTCGTAACACCCGGAATACCCTAGGGTTTGTGGGGGATTTTTGGGGAGGAGTTGAAGGGGTTCAATTAGGTTTTCTTGGTCTGAAAGATAGGTGAAATAACTGAGTTTATAATCCCTTAAAATTCCCCTCTTGACCGACTTAGTTGAGGCCTCTCCTTTTGGCAAGTAGGTGATGCACCTACTTGTCACCTACTAGCTGCACGGTCTCGCGAAAATGCGAATGTATCTATACTCCGAGATCGTATTGATAAACGGTTTAATGAGTTGAAAACTAGACTCATAGATCTTAAATTCAATATGTAGATCATCCCTTGATTCAAAGTATGTTGGGATAAAAGCTCAGCTACATTTAACCTAAGTTTCAACTCATTTTTGAATGTAACTTGTGATGACCTTTTCCAACTTTTGTTCCACAATTTGATTGACTTAAAAACATAACACATGACTATCATACGACTAAATTAACTCATAACATAACCTCATAATCATGTTAATCACCCTTGTCTCACCCCAAAAGTATAGGTTATAACATTCCAAACTTGTCGACATTCGACGAAACTTATTTTCTTTAATTCATTTAGCGCCTAAGCTTTCCAACCCTTTTGGTACTCGTTATTCATGATCATAAAGATTTGTAACCTCCATTATAAAAGGGTTAACTTACTTTACGTACTTTTAAAGTTTATCTCATTTCTGAGCTTACATCAATTAACTTACGGATACTCTAACATACGAAAACATAGGGTGTAACAGTTATCTTCATTCTGGAATAGGTACGGGTATTTAGACTTCATCTCCTCTTCTGCTTCCCATGTCATTTCTTCCATATTCTTGTTCCTCTACAATACTTTGACGGAAGCTACATCTTTTATTCTCAGCTTGCGGACTTGTCGATCTAATATAGCCACTGGCATTTCTTCATATGATAGGCCCTCTGTAACTTGTACATCTTTGATAAGGACGACTCAAGAAGGGTTTCCAATACATTTCCTAAACATAGATACATGGAATATCGGGTGGACAAATTCCAATTCGGATGGCAATTCTAACTCATAAGCAACCTGTCCAATCCATCGAAGAATTTTATACAGCCCGATATACCTTGGACTCAGCTTACCTTTCTTCCCAAAACGCATAATACCCTTCATTGGTGAGATCCTCAGGAAAACCCAATCACCAACCTCAAACTCCAGATCATGACATCGGACATCAGAATAAGATTTTTGCCTGCTTTGTGCTGTCCTCAATCGCTCCTGTATCACTTTCACCTTCTCAATAGCTTGATGAATCAAATTTGGCCCATATAATTTTGTTTCACCGACTTCGAACCATCCAACTGGTGATCTACATCTCCTCCCATATAGTGCCTCGTATGGGGCCATTTTAATACTGGAATGGTAGTTATTATTGTAGGCGAATTCTATGAGTGGAAGATGGTCGTCCCAATTTCCCTTAAAATCTAGAACACATGCTCGTAGCATATCTTCCAGTGTCTGAATGGTACGTTCAGCCTGTCCGTCAGTCTGCGGATGAAATGCAGTGCTGAGATTCACTTGTGTGCCCAAACCCTTCTGAAAAGACCTCCAAAAGTTAACTATAAATTGAGCTCATCGGTCTGATATAATAGATACCGGCACACCATGAAGCCTAACAATCTCCTTGATATACAACTTCGCATAATCTTCAGCCGTGAGTTGTCTTAACTAGCAGAAAATGGGCACATTTTGTAAGTCGATCAATTATCACCCAGATGGAGTCAAACTTATTATAAGAGCGAGGTAATCCAATAATGAAGTCCATATTAATCACCTCCCATTTCCAGGTCGGAATCTCTATATTCTGAAGCAATCCACCGGGTTTCTGATGTTCTATCTTTACTTGTTGACAATTGGGACACTGGGCTACAAATTCTGTAATAGACTTCTTCATGTTATCCTACCAATACTGCTCCTTGATGTCATGATACATCTTTGTCGAGCCGGGATGGATGGAATATCGGGATTGATGAATCTCATTCATAATCTTCTCTCACAACCCTGCCACATTAGGAACACATAATCGGCCCTGGTATCTTAGTGCCCCATCTCTTCCGATCTCAAAAGCCATACTTTTACACTGCTGAATGCTCTCTCTTAATCGTACTAAGATAGGATCTTCATATTATCGTGCTTTTACCTCGGCTACCAAAGATGATTCTGATGTATTCTGTACAGTAACACCTCCGTCATCAGAGTCTAACAATCTGATTCTCATATTGGCTAGCTGATGAAGCTCTTTAGTCAACCCCTATCTACCTGCCTCAATATGTACTAAGCTTCCCATTGATTTACGGCTGAGAGCGTCTACCACAACATTGGATTTACCGGGATGATACAATATCTCGACGTCGTAGCCTTTCGTAATTCAAGCCACTTACGCTGCCTCAAATTCAACTCTTTCTGCTTGAAGATGTATTGTAAACTCTTGTGATCTGTGTAGATGTCAACATGGACGCCGTATAAGTAGTGCCGCCATATCTTCAAAGCATATATTACTGCATCCAATTCCAAATCATGGGTTGGATAATTCTTTTCATGCTTCTTCAATTGTCTTGATGCATAAGCAATCACCTTTCCACGCTGCATCAATACACACCCCAAACCTATACCTGAGGCATCATAATATACCACATAACCTTCTGTTCCTTCAGGGAGAGTGAGCACTGGTGTGGATGTCAATCGATTCTTCAGCTCCTGAAAACTACATTCACAAGTGTCAGACCACTGGAACTTGGTAGCTTTCTGTGTTAACTTAGTCAATGGTGATGATATAGAGGAAATCCCTTCTACAAACCGCCTATAATATCCAGCTAACGCTACTGAGTTTAGCCAAAATTCACATTTGGAGAGCTTAGCATAAAACTTACGATCCTGAAGCGTCTGTAATACTATCCGCAAGTGGCCCGCTTGTTCCGCCTCTGAACGAGAATACACTAGAATGTTATCAATGAATACAATCACGAACACATCAAAATAGGGCCTAAATACAGTATTCATGAGATCCATAAAAGCTGTTGGGGCATTTGTTAGCCCGAATGACATCACCAAGAACTCAAAGTGCCCGTATCTTGTCCGGAAGGCCGTCTTTGGAATATCCTTCTCCTTAACCCTCACCTGATGATACCCTGAACGTAAATCAATCTTGGAGAAATACTTGGCACCCTGGAGTTGGTCAAACAGGTCATCAATTCTTGGAAGTGGATACTTGTTCTTTATAGTAAACTTATTCAACTGTCGATAGTCGATACACATCCGTAACGACCCGTCTTTCTTCCGCACGAATAGGACTGGTGCACCCCAAGGTGAAGTGCTAGGTCTAATGAAGCCCTTATCCAGCAAGTCCTTCAACTGCACCTTCAACTCTCGCAACTCTGCCGGGGCCATTCTGTATGGAGGGATAGAGATCGGTTGAGTGTCAGGCAACACATCAATGCTAAACTCAATCTCCCTTTTAGGAGGAAGGTCTGGGAGTGCATCTGGGAAAACATCTAGAAATTTATTGACCACGGGGATTGATTGTAAAATAGGCGGCTTCGCCTCCACATCCCTAACGCGAACGAGATGATAAATGTAACCGTTTGAGATAATTTTCCTTGCCTTAAGATTGGAAATAAACCTACCTTTCGGTGTAGCAATGTTCCCTTTCCATTCAATGATGGGTTCACCAGGAAATTGAAACCTAACTATCTTCGTACAATAGTCAACATTTGCATAGCATGAGGCCAACCAGTCCATTCCCATTATCACATCAAAATCAACCATTTCCAACTCAAATAAATTTGCCGAGGTTTGACGACTATAAATCATCACAGTGCAACCTCTATATACTCTTCTAGCAATCACTGAATCTCCTATCGGAGTAGATACTGCGAGGGGTTTACTTATCAATTCAGGTTCAATGCCAAACTTATTAGCCACAAAGGGTGTAACATATGATAATGTAGATCCTGGATCAATCAGCGCGTATACATTATAAGAAAACACAGACAATATACCTGTAACAACATCTGGAGATGACTCGAGATCCTGTCAACCTACTAGAGCATAGGTTCGATTTTGAGCACCACTCGAACTCGGCACTGCATCTCTACCTCTACCACGACCTGTCGACTGCTGAAAACCCCGTGCTGGAGGTTGAACTGATGAGGAAGAACCTGACACAGACCCAGTCGGCTGGGCCATACCATCACCTCCTCTATTAGGACAATCCCGTATCATATGGCCAGGCTATCCGCAAGAATAACACGCATCAGAACCTCGACGACACAGTCCAAAGTGGGCCTTGCCGCACTGATCACAACGTGGTGTTGGGGGTCTTGTCTGACTAGTATCCATGTGATGTTGTGAGCCTGATGCCCGCGAACTCTGACCTGGACTAGAATAGGTAAATCGATCATATCGAGGCCTCTAAAACTGTGGAGGAGCACTAGCTACAGGTGGCGCCGAACTCCTGGAAGACCGGGGCCTGACGCTGCCTCTAAAGTCATCAGAATACCCTACAAATCTCGCCCTCTTATGCTGGCCCCTATCATTCTCTTATCAGCCCTCTGTTGGCACTTACGATCCTCTAGGGTCTGGGCATAAGCCTGATACGGGAAATATCCATGCCCTCCACCAAGGAGGCTATCGTACACTCATTTATCAGATGTGGTCCCAACCCGTTCACGAACAGATGCACCCTATCACTCATCTCGGCCACCATATGGGGAGCATACCTTGCCAAATAATCAAACTGCATATTATACTCTCGCACACTCATATTACCTTGTCAAAGGTTCAAGAACTTATCATCTCTTGCTCGTCGTATCTCAACTGGCAAGTAGTGACGAAGAAAGGCCTCAGAAAATTCCTTCCACACAGCTGGAGGACCATTTGGACCCCTGGATCTCTCCCAAGTATCATACCAGAAAACCGCTAAATCTCGTAACCAATAAGAAGCCAACTCTACTGCCTCCGTATCGCTAGCATGCATAACCCGCAGTGTACGATGAACCTGGTCAATAAAAGTCTGCGGTTCCTCCTTGGGGTCTGACCTGGTAAACACTGGAGGGTCTAAATTAATAAAATCAAGAACTCTCGTACTAACTGGTTTATCAGCAGCACCTGATTCTGCCTCTGAGCCTGAGAAACTACCAAGCTAGTCAACAACTGCAAAACACTTTGCATATCCTGGTCTGTAGTGCCAGACGGGGGAACTGGAGGTACTGCGTGCCTCCTAATATCCTCTGGAGGAGACAGGGTAGATGAGGTATGAGAGGGCATCTCACTCTGAGCCTCACTTTGTCCTGCTCCGGCTTGGGGCACCTGACTGGTTCCCTCTCCTGCTGTTGTATCAAGCAGTCTACTAATCGTTTGCTTCCTAGTCAAAGGCATCACTGAAAGAAAACAAGGTGAATATTAGAGACGAACACTTACGACACAACTCTACGCACGATCTAGATTCATGAAGAAGGTAACAGCCCTAGATGTCATGTAGCCTCTTGAGTATAAATGTGGGTTGTACATATCTATAATCAAGACTCTACTAGACACGGCTCATAGATAACCCCTAGGACACACTTGCTCTGATGCCAAGTTTGTCACGACCCAAACTGGAGGGCCATGACTAGCACCCGACCATACTTGCCGAGCACCAATGTACATTTTATCTAATCTTCTTTATTATCTTTTAGGGTTGACGAGATCAATATAAATGGTAGATATGGATCATGGACAACCAACAATAAAATATGATGGCATGAACATACATCACATGGGATGACCAGACAATCAAGAAACTACATATAAGGTACGAGCTACCACGCTACCATGAAAGACTATACAACAAAAACCAGCCGACAAGGCATACCAAACTATACATGAGTCGACACCTGTCTATGAGCCTCTAAATGAACATAAGTGCTGCAACATAGCCGGAATAGGGCCCCGACATACCCATAATGTCTATAACAAAAATGCATACCAAGACCACGACAAGTCCGGAGAAGGGATCTCGCCAATCATTGCTAAACTGGACAGCCTACTGCGGTGGGGGAGCTGCACTTGCCTGTCTATCAGGGCCTGCAGCATAACATGCAGCGTCCACAAACAAAAGGACGTCAGTACAAATAAAGTACTGAGTATGTAAGGCAGGGAACCATAAACAGGAACAGTAATATAAGCAGGGATAGAGAATATACAACCTGTAACATCTGAGTACCTCTGAGGGCTACTGACATGAAATTCATGATACATATATATAAATACATAAACCTTTAAAGCATTCGCCTCTGTGGGCATCATCATCACCATATCGTACCCGGCCATAATAGGCTCGGTAGAATCGTACCCGGCCACGTGGAGCTCGGTAAAACCCAACTGATCAGTGGTTGCACAATAGGTGCCGTACCCGGCCAACTATAGCGTGGCTCGGTAGAGTAAAATAGATACATATATATAATGCATGCTCGACTCATGGAATCACATTCTAAACCTTTCGGAGTGACGTAAGGTCGGTATCCTCTGTACACGTTATTAGGACTAACTCTTCACTATGAACCTTATAAGAATCAGAAAGTACCAACAACATTGATAACATAAGAATAAGAGAAGCAACATTAACATCAATCGTTCCATAAGAGGGAAAACAATGTAAGTACTGCTAGCTTCTAAGAGTAGAGTATCTTTGGAAGCTCGTTCATTACATTATGTACAATCGGAGTCGTGCAAAAGAAGGAAAGGGATAGCCTCACATACCTTGTATATACTGCCCCAATCTCAAGCTATGCAATTGTCACAACTCCTTAGTCTACAATAAGAGAAACGATACTATCGTTATCATTTAAGCATCATAACTATTATGTATCGACCACAACCTATTTTACGATGAAACGGACAGCACCTCCCCTATATATATGACTTCACACAATTCAAAACAATCACCAAACAGCCCAAACAACATCAATAATAATCATATTGAGCCTCCCAAAATAGTCCACGCACAACCTAATCACTTCATATATACGACAGCCACCGTAGTCGTGTCAAACGACACCGAAATATTATGAAGAACTATTAGCCCACAACCCTACATATATATGGTGTTTCTCCACCCCCTTCCACCTCTAAAACTCTATAAAATAGTAGTAAACCACGAAGCCCAACAGCAAAACAAAACAGTCCATAAAACAGTCCGCTACAAGTGAATAACTCGAACTCACAGCTTCTGATCACCGTCCTGTGAGTTCTTACATGTATAGAACGAATTAGCATGAATTCACAGCAGAAACAAATGTATGAAAGAGGGCAGAAACTTACCTTACTTGTTGGATAACTCAGCCCTTCCCTTGGTTCTTCAAACTCTAGGTTTTATCTTCAATTAGAACTTGAAAGAGAGGGAAAATCGATTAGGGTTTGTGTAGGATTTTTGGGGAGGAGTTGCAGGGGTTTAATTTGGTTTTGAAGGTCTGAAATAAGGGTGAAATAACTGAGTTTATAATCCCTTAAAAGTCCTCTCTTGGCCGACTTTGGGACTTTTACTTTTGTCCTCTCATTTTGGCAAGTAGGTGATGCACCTACTTGTCACCTACCAATTTGCGTAGACTTGCAAAAATACAAATATCTCTATACTTCGAGATCGTATTGACAAAGGGTTTAATGCGTTGAAAACTAGACTCATAGATCTTTAATTTGGTGGGTAGATCACCCCGTAATTCCTTGTAAATTGGGATAAAAGCTTAGAAACATTAGACCTAATGTTGAAGTAAAATTATGAACCTAAGTTGCGACAACGTTTGTCGAGTTTTGTTTCATAACTCGTTTGACTTCAAGACTTATGACACGGATATTATATGATTCAAATACCTTAATACATGACCTCTTGAGTGTATTAAGAACCTTTAGGTTTACCTGAAAACACAAGTTACAATATCCTTGATTCGTTTAACTTCTAATACTTGGTAGTCACCCTTATACACCCTTGTATCACTTAAGACCAATAGGATTAACTTCTTATCATCTCAGAGGTAATTCCTTCTTGGATTTATGTTAACTAATATATGACATGAACTAATGCATGTGGAAATGGGTTGTAACATACCCATAACCCCATTAAGTCAAATATATGTTTCTCATTAAATTCCATAATTATTTTCGTGGTCAAATCTCATTTTTATCCAAAATATATTTTTTATCTAAACCATTGATTTCACAAATTTTTACATGTTAATCTACCTAAAATTTATGTATTTAACCTATGTTATGTAGAAATTACTTACCTCAAAGTGCTAGGTGAAAATCCGCTTCCAAGAGCTCCAAAAATCGCCCAAGAGATGAAAGAAAATGAGCTAAATGGCCTAAGTCCCGCATTTAATAAAGTTGTGCACAGGTCGCAGATGTCGCATTTGCGACAAATTCATCGCAAATGCGAACCTGGGCTCCTACTGCCAAGGTTGCAAATGCGACCAAAGAGTCGCAAATGTGAACACTGACAATGTCGCAAATGCGACTAAAGAGTCGCAAATGCGGACACTACCAAGATCAGGCTTCTTCGCAATTGTGAAGCCTTTCTCGCAAATGCGGACACTGCCAAGATCAGGCTTCTTCGCAATTGTGAAGCCTTTCTCGCAAATGCGAACAAATTCTTGCATTTGCGATGCTTGCAGCACCAGCAAAGAAACGCTAGAAAACTGAAGTTTTTCCCAACCTTCCGAACATCCGAAACTCACCCGAGCCCTTGGGGCTCCACACCAAACACCCAAACAAGTCTAACAACATCATACGGACTTGCTCGCGTGATCAAAACACTAAAATAACATCAAAAACCATGAATTGGACGCCAAAACATTAACTCATGAACTCAAAAACTTCTAAAAATACTTTTGCGCGTCTAATTCCTATCAAATCAATTTGGAATGATGCCAATTTTTGCTATCAAGTCTTAAATGACATCACAGAACTATTCCTGGTCTCGGAATCCCATTTGGACCTCGATATCACCAAAACCTACTCCAAACCAAATTTAAAGAATTTCAAAAACCTTCAAGGAACCAACTTTCAATATAAGGCGCTGAAACTCTCCCGGGTCATGCAAAACCCGATTCGAGCATACTCCCAAGTCCAAAATCATCATACGAACCTATTGGAACCGTCAAATCGTGATTCCGAGGTCGTTTGCTCAAGATGTTGACCATAGTCAAACATAGACTTTTTAGCCAACCTTAAGGAATCAAGTGTTCTGATTTCAACCCGAACTCTTCCAAATCTTGAACTAACCATCCCCGCAAGTCATAAAACAGTAAAGGCTAAATAAGACATGAATTCTTATTTAGGGGAACGAGGTTCTAGAAAGCAAAATGACCGGTCAGGTCGTTACATTCTCCACCTCTTAAACAAACGTTTGTCCTCGAACGGATTTAGAATCATACCTGGAGTGCTGAATAAATGTGGATATCTGCTCTGCATGTCCTCCTCGAACTCCCAGATCACCTCCTCTACTGGTTGGCCTCTCCACTAAACTATTACCGTAGAGATTCTCTTGGATCTCAACTAGCGAACCTGCCAATCAACTATGGCAACTGGCTCCTCCTCATAACCCAGGCTCTCATCTAACTTAATCGTGTTGAAGTCTAACACATGTGATAAGTCGGCATGATACCTTCGGAGCATAGACACATGGAAAACTAAGTGAACTCCTGATAGACTGGGAGGTAAGGCAAGCTCATAAGCAACCTCTCCAACTCGCCTCAACACCTCAAATGGGCCTATAAACCTTGGGCTTAACTTGTCCTTCTTCCCGAACCTCATGATCCCCTTTATTGGCGAGACTTTCAAGAGAACCTTCTCGCCCACCATAAATGATAAATCATGCGCCTTCTGATGCGAGTAACTCTTCTGTCGGGACTGTGCTGTGCGAAGCCGCTCTTGAATCAACTTTACCTTTTCCAAGGCATCCTTTACTAGTTCCATGCAACTAAACCACCCGATGGGAGAACGATATTGCCGACCATATAAAGCCTCTAATGGAGCTATTTCGATGTTGGACTAATAACTATTGTTGTAAGCAAACTCGACCAAGGGCAAGAATCGATCCCACTACCCTCCAAAGTCAATCACACATGCTCTGAGCATGTCCTCCAAGATCTGAACTGTCCACTCCGACTGCCTATCGATCTGCGGATGAAATGCTATGCTGAGCTCTACACGGTTCCTCGACTCACTCAGTACTACTCTCCAGAAATGCAAAGTAAACTGAGGGCCTCTATCTGATATAATGGAAATAGGAACACCATGCAACCGAACTGTCTCCTATATATAGATCTGGGCCAACCTCTCCAAAGTATATATAGTCACAACCGAAATGAAGTGTGCCAACTTGGTCAATATGTAGACAACAACCCAAACTACATCAAACATCCACAAGGTCCATGGAAACCCGACTACGAAGTCTATAGTAATGTGTTCCCACTTCCACTCAGGTATAGTCATCTGCTGGAGTAGGCCACCTGGCCTCTAGTGCTCATACGTAACCTGCTGGTACTTTAGGCATCTAGCTACATACTAAACTATGTATTTCTTCATCTGCCGCCACCAATAATGTTGCCTCAAGTCGCGATACATCTTCGTAGCACCTGGACTAATGAAATATCGAGAACTGTGCGCCTCTTCTAGAATCCTCTCCCTCAAGACATCGACATTAGGAACACATAGATGACCCTAGAATCGCAAAACATCATCCTCGCCGATAGAAAACTCCTTGGCACCACTCTGTAGTACCGTCTCTCTAAAACCATCAAGTGCAGATCATCAAACGGTGGAGCCTTGTTCTGCTCCAATAGTAAAGAATGCACAACGACGCATGCAAGAACTCGATTGGGCTCTGAAATATCTAACCTTACAAGTTTGTTAGCCTAGGACTGAATGTCCAAAGCTAGTGGCCTCTCCTTCGCTGAAATGAATGCCAAGCTATCCATACTCTCTGCCTTTCTGCTTAAGGCATCAACAACCACATTCGCCTTGCCTAGATGATAAAGAATGGTGATATCATAATCCTTCAATAACTCAAGCCATCTACGTTGCCTCAAATTGAGATCCCATAAAGCCATCTGCGCTACCTTAAATTGAACAAATGCTGCAAGTTGCGATGATCAGTGTAAATCTCATAGGACACCCCATAAAGATAATGCTATCTTTAGAGCATGAACAATCACGGCCAACTCCAAATAGTGCACATGATAATTCTTCTCATTGGGCTTTAGCTTACGTAAAGCATATGCAATAACTCGCCCCTTCTGCAATAATACACAACCCAAACCAACGTGTGAAGCGCCGCAATACACAGTATATATACCCAAACCGAAAGGCAACACTAGAACTGGTGTTGTAGTCAAAGCGCCTCACAATCATCGGACCAAAGGAACGGAACACCCTTCTGGGTCAACCTAGTCAGAGGTGCTGGAATGGATGAGAAGCCTTCCACAAACCGGCGATAGTAACCTGCTAACCCCAAGAAGCTCCTGGTTTCAATCACCGAAGTGGGACGAGGCCAACTCTGAACTGCCTCAATCTTCTTGGGATCCACCTTAATACCCTTGCTTGATAAAATATGCCCCAAGAATACTACAAAATCTAGCCAAAACTCACACTTGGAGAACTTAGCATATAGCTTCTATTTCCGCAAAGTCTGAAGCACCACTCTTAAATGTTGCTTGTGCTCCTCCATTTGTCGCGAGTAGATTAAAATGTCATCAATGAAGACAATGACAAATGAGTCAATGTATGGCCTAAACACCTTGTTCATCAAATCTATAAATGCCACTGGGGTGTTAGTCAAGCCGAAGGACATCACTAGAAACTCATAATGGCCATATCTAGATTGAAAAGCAGTCTTTAAAACATCTGAGTCCCGAATCTTTAACTGATGGTACCCTAACCTCAAGTCGATCTTAGAGAACACTCTAGCACCATGCAACTGGTCAAACAAATCATCAATACTTGGTAACATGTACTTGTTCTTAATGGTAACTTTGTTCAACTAGCGGTAATCAATGCACATCCGCATAGTCCCATTTTTCTTCTTCATAAATAATAGTGGTGCACCCCAAGGTGATACACTTGGCCTAACAAACCCCTTTGCTAGCAACTCCTCAAGTTATTCCTTCAAATTCTTCAACTCTTTTGGAGACATATGGTACAGTGGGATAGATATATGTTGGGTACCTGGATCCAAGTCAATACAGAAATCAATATTACGATCTGGCGGCATGCCTGGAAGGTCAGAAGGAAACACATCAGAGAACTCCCGAACTACTAGCACTGAATCAATTGTCGAAGTCTCTGTAGTAGTATCCTGAACATAAGCTAGATAAGCTAAACAACCCTTTTCGACCATATGTCGATCCTTCAGAAAAGAGATAACCCGACTAGATGTACTGACAGATGAACCCCTCCATTCCAATCTAGGCAACTCTGGCATCACTAAGGTAACAATCTTGGCATGGCAATCAAGGATGGAGTGATATGGGGATAATGAGTCCATGCCCAGGATGACCTCAAACTCAGTCATATCAAGCAACAAAAGATCCGCTCTAGTCTCGTAACCACAGAATGTGACCACATAGGACCAGTAGATCCAATCCACCACAACAGAATTGCCTACAGAAGAGGACACATAAATAGAAGTGCCCAAGGACTCACGAGGAATATCTAGGAATTGAGAAAATAGAGATGACACATATGAATAGGTGGACCCTAGATCAAATAATACCGAAGCATCCCTATCGTAGACAAAAATAATACATGTGATCACGGCATCTGAGGCCACTGCATCTGGTCGGCCGAAAAAGCACAAAACCTAGCTGGAGCGCCACCTGGCTGGCCTCCACCTACTTGGCCTCCCCCTCAAGGGCGGACCCTATCCACGTGCCCTCCGCCTCTAGGCGGCCGGATAGCTGGTGTGACTACTGATGCTGTAATCATGGGCTGCTGACTTTGCTGCACTGCCTTGCCCTGTAGTTTGGGACAAAAAATTTTCATGTGACTCGGATCTCCACACTCGTAACAACCCCTTAGAACGGTGGACTTCTGCTCCAAAGTCTGACCCTAATGGCCCGAATACCCACTGGAAGAACCCTGAATAGCTAGTGGGCGATATGAACTCTCTGGCATGGCACTGAAATAGGGGTTGGATGAACCCTGAGGGCCTGAGTACCCACTGGAAGAACACTACATAGCTCGTGGGTGGTAAGAACTCTCTAACATGGCACTGAAATAGGGTCGCACTGGAGCACCCCGAGGAGGTGGTGGTGCTGGAAATGTGGGCCTGCTAACCTGACCCCTCTCAAACTAACCTCTGCCCCCAGCTGGAGCACCTTCAAACTCTCCAAAAAAATGGAACCACTTGTCCCGCTACATCTGCTCTCTATCTCGCTGGCGGTAACCCTTAATCCTCTGAGCTATCTCCACAACGAGTTGATATGAAGTACCCATCTCGACCTCTCGGGCCATAGTGGCCTGAATACCAGAGTGCAATCCTGCAACAAACCTTTGTACTCTCTCAGCATCAGTAGGAAGTATAATAAGTGCATGGCGAGACAGCTTAGAGTATCTCGCCTCATAATTTGTCACTGACATCTGACCCTGCTGGAACTACTCAAACTAACATCGCAACTCTCTAGGAGGGTGGAATATACCTATCCAAGAAAAGGCGTGTAAAGTGATCCCAAGTCATGGGAGGAGAACTTGCTGGTCTGCCGAGAAGATGTGACTGCCACCACCTACGGGCCCTGCCCTCCAACTGGAAAGTAGTGAAATCCACCCCATGGGACTCTAATATACGCATGTTGTGTAGTCTGTCCCTGCACTTGTCAATAAAGTCCTGAGGATCCTCATGTCGCTAACCCCCAAAGACAGGAGGGTGAAGCCTGGTCCATCTATTGAGTAGCTTTTGCAGCTCGACGGTCGTAGCTGGTCTAGGCTCAGGTATAGCTGTTGCAACTGGCTAGGCTCCACCTACGGGTAGTGTGTCCGAGGTATATACGACAGTTGTATGCCTAGGAGCCTGAGTAGTAGGGGTCTGTGATCCCCTCCCTGAGATGTGGCTGGGTCTGCTGGAAATAAACCAGCCTAGGTCATATAATCCATGAATCGTAGCATATGACCCATGACCACCTCAAAGCCCGATGTTGTCATAAAATCAACCGGGGCTGGCTCTGCTGCGGGCACCTCGATCTGCTCCTCAACAATGGAATCCTTTGCTGGACCCGCGGGTGGTACAACTGGGTCAACTCTGGAACATCCTCGTCCCCTACCTCAGGCTAGTGCCCTCCCCCGGCCTCTGTCTCAGCCTCGAGCAACAGGGGAGCATCTCCTCCCGGGTCCGGAATATCTGTCGTGCGCATTCTCACATCTGTGAGAGAATAAGGAAAGAAAGTACACCATCAACTACACGGTAGGAGATGAATAAGGAGTAGTTTTCTAACACCCTATAGCCTCTCGAATATAAGTACGGATGTTTTCGCACCGATCTGCAAGATTCTATTAGGTCTGCTCATAACTTGTGAGACCTACGTGAACCTAGTGCTCTGATACCATGTTGTCACGATCCAATTTTATAATAGGTCGTGATGGCACCTAGCGCCGCTGCTAGGCAAGCCAACTGTGAATTAGCCACGTGATTCCTCCTTTTAAAAGATTTTTCCAAGTAATTAAGCTTCCCTTAAATTAAAAGATATAAAAAATAATAGATTTAAAATAAATAACACAAAAGCAACTGAGTGCAATCATAATCATAAAATAAAACCAAAACCACAAGTCTACTAGTGTGTGCCAAGACCTGGTTTCACAAGTGTATGAGTATTCTAGTAGAATATATAAAAAAAAAATACTAGTCTACTGTCTGAAGTGAAATAGACAGAAAAGTATAAGCAAAAGAAAGACTCTGGTTGTTGCAGAACGGCTCGGAAGGTAGCTTACCGTGAAGTCTCGAAGTAGAAATCAAGTGTGCGCACCAGACTAATATCTAGATGCACCTACCTTAGATCCTGCACATTAAGTGCACAAGTGTAGCATGAGTACATAAACAACATGTACCCAGTAAGTATCTAGTCTAACCTCGAAGAAGTAGTGACGAGGGGTCGACTTCGACACTCACTATGGGCCAACAATATAATAATATGAAGTTCTAATTAAACATGATATATAAAAATAATAGTAATAATATAATTTAGAGCAAGAAATAAATAAACATTCCTTTTTATCGTAAGTAAGAACCAAGTCATTTCCCTCATCTATCCATTTGACCCCTCAAGCCAATGAAACAATATCAAATATAATAAAGGTTCCAATATCATTACGCACAAATTATGCCGAGGACGTACGACCCGATCCAAATATACATATACATGTACATATATTGTGCACTGCCGAGGGCCAAACAGCACAAACCATATATGCATCTATTAACCTGCCGAGGTGAACGACCCGCTCTCATAAGAGTAGTGGAACTTTACCCCGCTTGCGGTGTATATTTGCGACGCGGTTGAACATATATTTCTTAGGTTATCATAATATCCCTCAATTCTAACTATCAAAGTGATTTCCCAAGCCTATTTGAAGAATCTCTAAAATTCACCCCCGGGGCCACGTGCCTAGATTCCGAAAATTTTCGAAGAAAGTTTTTAACCATAACCCCATGAAGTCAAATATATTTTTTTCATCAAATTCTATAACCATTTTCGTGGTCAGATCCTATTTTTATCCAAAACATATGTTTTCATCTAAACCATTGATTTCACCAATTTTTACATGTTAATTTACCCACAATCTATGTATTTAACTCACACCTATGAAACCCCCTTTCCATGAGCTCCAAAAATCACCCAAGAGATGAAAGAAAATGAGCTAAATGGCCTAAGTCCCGCATTTAATAAAGTTTTGCACAGGTCGCAGATGTTACATTTGCGACACCTGGTTCGCAAATAGGACAAATTCATCGCAAATGTGAACCTAGGCTCCTACTGCCAAGGTCGCAAATGCGACAAAAGAGTCACAAATGCGGACACTACCCAGATCAAACTTTTCGCAATTGCGAAGCCTTTCTCGCAAATGCGAGGTTCACAAATGTGAACAAATTCTCGCATTTGCAATGCCTGCAGCACCAACAAAGAAACACCAGAAAACTGAAGTTTTTCCCAACCTTTCGAACATTTGAAACTCACCCGAGCCCTCGGGGCTCCACATCAAACACCTACACAAGTCTAACAACATCATACAAACTTTCTTACACGATTGAAACACTGAAATAACATCAAAAACCACAAATCGAACGCCAAAACGCATGGATTAACTCATGAACTCAAAAACTTCTAAAAATACTTCCGCGCGTTTGATTCCTATCAAATTAACTCTGAATGACATCAAATTTTGTGTGGTTGTCTTAAATTATATTACGGAATTATTCCCGATCTTGGAATCCTATTTGGACCTTGATATCACAAAAACCTACTCCAAACCTGTCACGACCCTAAATCCAGACCCTATCGTAATGGCGCCTATTGTGAAACAAAGCCAGCTGACACAAACCCCCAATACATTTAAACAGTTATAATAATTCAATTTAAGTCATTAATAAGTGATAAAGCCCAAAATACAATGAAATAGAACAAGTGCGGAAATAAACACAGCCTGACATCGGGGTGTCACCAGTCATGAGCATCTAAATCCGTCTAAGAGTACGAAGAGTCTACACGGTCTAGTACAAGGCTAGTACAAGGAAATAAAGATATGACGGAGAAACACAAGTCTGCGAACGTCGAGCATCTACCTATCAACACCCTCAATTACTTTCTGGGACGTCATTAATTATCTCTGGCTATTTTGTGACAAACAACTTATGTTTTTTTGTGTAGTTTTTAGACTATTACTTTTTGGGTCTGTACTAACTTAAGCCTCTGCTGAAGGCTCTACTGCTCTAACCCCTTTAGTATGTTTATTATATATGTGTTACACCCCGTAAGTTTAACGACTTTGACACCGTTATATATGTATATATTTGATATGGTATTTTAAGTGGAACATTTTTGTAAAGAAAAAAAATGGTTTGGGAAAAAAATAATTTTATATAATTAGTAATATTACTACTTTCAAATATGTTTTAAATTGTTCACACGATATAGGAAAATTTAGGAGGTTTTCTTTATTGTAAAGATAGAAATTATTTTCTCACATGAAGAGAAGGTTATCTTTTTACCATTTCAAAAAAATTAAGCGTACGAAAATTTGTACTCTTTATATGAGATTAGAACAATTAAAAGTTCGAGAAAATATATGTATTCTTACATGGATGTTTTAATAAAATAGTAGTGTATGTATTAATTTTATATGGTACCACATGACCGTAATAGTACGGTGTATAAAATGTATTAAAAATAAGTAAAATTTTAAATAATTCGAGACAATTCTTAATTATGTGGGTAATTGGTAACTATTTAAAAATAGGAATTTGGATAAGATTACTAAGCTAACAAAACCTCTAGATTAAAAACCTCTATTTTCATGTTTGATCATGTCATATTTTTTTTTATTTGAGGACAAAGAACCAATGTGTCGTTGGAAAAACACCCTTTCTTTTTACCAGATTCCTTACTTTTTTGCTAATTGTAATTCTTTTGAATACTTGTTCATCTATTACCAACAGTTCCATATTTTCCTATAAAATTTGTCTTCATCCTTATGGCTAAAGTATTAATCTTCCCAAGATGCACATTATTTCAACATCAACTACTACAAATCACTACACGATTTTTACATTCTTCCAACAAGTAACGCCCTTGCTTCCCCCTTTGCATTCATCAATTTTCTAATGTATTTAAGGTTTCCTATTAGTCCAATTAATGATTTTACCTTGGATAATGGAAAGAGGAGATGGTCATACTAAACTGTAGTGTTGTGGCAAGTGCTAGAGGAATTACCGCCCTCATTTTCAAATCTTAGGTTTAAACTTTGAATTGGAGCAAAACATCATATTTCTCAAAGCATGGAAAGGTCCACAGGTTCTAAGCAACAATTATAAGAAAACCAAATGGACGACAGATTAACCAGAAAATCATTTCTGAAATGTTAACTTAGGAGAAATTCAAGAAAACTGGATCTTGTAATTGTTACATACAATGTTTTTTAAGCCTCATGCTTGAAAGAGACCACTGTTTTTAAAAACTTTGTTGGAAGCTCGAAAATATTTACTTTCCTCTCAACAGTCAGTTGCAAAGAGAAGCTTTCCCAGCTACCCGTGAGAGATTAAATATAACTCTACGTGAGGCTTGCTTATAATTCGTCCCTGTCAATTCTGCTACCAAACAGAATCTCTTTCTATTGGCTACAAAAGGATTAGATAAAGATGAATTCTGAACTCAGGTATGTTAAGGCTATCCCTTCTTTCTTTTGGCATGATCCATACGATATGAACGAAATGTGCCAATGCACAAACTCCATAAGTGACTCTACTCATAGAAGTAATAGAAATATCTATGCTCTTTAATTCCCATGTGTCATAATATTTTATCATCTGTTCATGGGTCTCAGAAAAATACGAAAGTTGAAAAGATGTTACTTTGTGATATTTCTCAAGAGGCTAAGTGGTCTTATGACCTTCCGAATAATTTTATTGACGTACTTTTCATGCATTACATTCATGTGCAATACCCATGACCAGATGGCGTTATATACGCGTATATATGTAAATATATGTATATGGAATGGGAAAAGGTTACAGCGTTATATACGCACCACCACCTGATCAGCTGGTATATGTTGATGATGTTGCCCACAGTGGCCGAAATATGATACGACGTTATATATGCATATATATGTAAGTATGATTCAAACGGCGTTATATACGCGTATATATGTATGTATATATGTATATGGAATATGGGAAAGGTTATGGCGTTATATACGCACCACCACCTGATCGGCTGGTATACGATGATAATTTTGCCCGCGGTGGCCGATATGATATGATGGGATGCCCTCAGAGGCTGATGATATTATGAAATATGTACCTATGCACGGCATGACTTTCATACGCATATGCATGACGTTAAAAGTAATTTATGATTTACAAAGTTATTCAGACTTACACGTTGAGTCATGTACTCTATATGTCTTCCATATCTCTCATGTATTTATTTATGTGCCTTACATACTCAGTACATTATTCGTACTGACGTCCCTTTTGCCTGGGGACGCTGCGTTTCATGCCCGCAGGTCCCGATAGACAGGTCGAGAGCCCTCCAATTAGGCTATCAGCTCAGCAAAAGATGTTGGTGCGCTCCATTTGCTTCGGAGTTGCTCGTTTGGTTAGTATGATTTAGACGTGTATTGTTTGGTATGGCGGGACTCTATCCTGACCCTTATGACATTTATGTATTCTTAGAGGCTTGTAGACATATGTCGTGTACATAAAAGATTGTACGACCTTATTGGCCTATGTTTTGAGTTTATAAAGGATCATGTTGGCCTATTAGGCCTGTATGCATGTGTATATGATGATGTATTAAGAAAGATATGTTACGTTGGTACTCAGTTGAGTAAGGTACCGGGTACCCGTCCTGGCCCATCGGTTTGGGTCGTGACAAAAGTGGTATCAGAGCAGTTCTGTCCTAGGGAGTCTACAAGCCGTGTCTAGTAGAGTCTTGTTTATGGGTGTGTCGTGCACCACACTTATAAGCAGGAGGCTACAGGGCATTTAGGATTGTCACTCTTTCTTCTTACTCTAGATAGTGTGGTAGAGCTCACTTATAAGAATCCAAGTTCTGAAATTCTATTTTATTCGTAATAAGACGATACCTATATCCGAAAAGAAGGTTGGAAAGAGAGATTGTTGTGGAAAAGCTAAGTTAGAGGAATTGGATTTTTTTTATGATGCCTACGATAAGTAAATGTGAGGTCTTTAGCAGATCATGGGTGTACTGAAAGGTGTAAGCTTCCTGATAAGAAGCCTTAAGGTAAGAATGCTTATCCATCTTTATGGTGAAAGACAATGAGAGATTAAGAAGATAAATACAAGTTTCAACAAGAAAAAGAAGCAAGATGAAGAAGGGTACGAGGCGCCCAGTTAATAACGGTTAACAACATTAATAATTAAGGCAGAGGAACATAAGCTTTTTGAGTTATATTCAATAGTAATAGAGGTATATACAATTTGTCACACCCCTTCCAGATATGTCCTATAGGGGTTAACAAAAGTAGTATAAGAATATATGATGGATGAATTGATTGGTCAGTTGACATTTCCAAAGGATATTGCAAATGTGCTAATAGATCTCTTTATGAGACACCTAGATGATGCACTCTAAAATAGTACAGCCAGATATGTGTACTATAAAGACATGCACTATAAGCCTTGAAGGGATAAATATTACCTTAAGTGTGGCTCTCATCCCTAGTAGAGCGAGGATATTGAGCAACCCAAAGAGCCATTGGATGGAGCAAAGGAAAGCTAAAAGCGAAAGAATGTTGTATTGAAGTTTTCACAAGAAAAGGGATATGCAGAAATATTAGCAGAGTAATGAGAAGAGAGATAAGGAAACATTATAAATAAGGTGTGATACATGGATAAAAACGGTAGAGTGTTACAGAACCTATAGTCAAATGAAGGAAGAGACGAAAGGTGATGGGCCTTAAGATAACAAAAGAGTATAGGTCATAAGATTATATCCTCATTTCGAGAAATAAGTTTGTGACTCCAACACGACTACCAAAGGGGAAAGTTAATCCCCAGAGTAATAGAAATCAGTATGGACTGGTAAATAAGATAAACTAAATATGAATTAGGGACTGAATGATTGAAAAGTATTCGACATCATGGGAATTTCATATTTCATTCCGGCGATAATAGAATGGACCACAAAAGAGAATTCATGACGAATTCAAAGGATGGTCATTCAGGGAGACGCTTCCTTAAAGCAAGCAATGTGAGCAAAGTGAAGCTTAAGGGATTCTATGTACTAGTTACATTAAGTGTCACCCTCACGAATAGTAGAATTTGTCATCCTTGGTACAGAAGGATTGTCGCAAGACGAGTAAGGATCATTGATGTTGAGAAACGACGCCAAAGATGAAGAGGTAAAACATCTATAGGTAGATCCTCTTGGCTTCAGCTCTTAGTACACCCCTAAAGGGGGGAATATGGAGTGATGTGGCATTAAGTCAAAATAAAGGGGTTCTATCCTCTAAAATAAAGGGGTTCTAGTGACTATGGAATGGTAGAGGAAGAATGTGATAAATGAAAGAGGAATGAGATGGAACTTATCTAAATCTTATAGATATGCTACGATTCAAGAATATTGTGCAAGCACGACGTCGAGGAGAGGGAGTAAAGGTTCCTGCCCGAGCTGTTATTAATAAATAAGGAGCTAGTGTGAGACGTAAGTTAAGACAAAGGAAGTAATCCAAGAAAGATTACGAGGAATATTGATATGAGAAGTAGTTAGTAATTGGTCAGGAAGATCCCAATTATGGCTAAATAGGAGGTTACAGACGAGTCATCAGATCGTGTAAGATAAATATTATAGAACCCAACATGGAGAATTCAGCCTCGGAGAATATTATTATAATACTTGAGATATAATCAATCAAGAGTCGAAGTAGTTAAAGGTACCGTATGAGTGTTACGGGATAAAAAATAGTGCCACTTTAAAACCGGCATAGTTCGGGCGAATTAACCGAACCATTTTAAAACAAGACTCTTTTTTATTTTCATTTTTCATGGCAAGACAAACTATTTTCCTTTTCTATTTTTGAAAACAAGACAAAATAACGACGACCTTTTTTTCATTTTCAAAAAACAATAAAACGACCTATTTTTCCAAACTAAAATAAAGACTCTTTTCCATCTTCTTTTTCAACAAACAACTGTCCGAAAATAAAAGACTCTTTTTCCTATTTTCCTTTTTTTCGTTTTCTCAGAATTTCGGCAGAATTTCGACAGTACTTGGTTTTTCTGTTATTTCTCTCTTTTTTCCTTTTTTTTCCTCGATTTTTCAACTTTCCCGAGATTCAGAAACAAGTCAACATGCAGGTTCGAAACAAATATATCTACAGAGCAAGTAGGATGCATCAGGATGGTCATTTCATTTCAGGTTGCTAACCCTAGACGGACCCAACCCCTATGTTGAGTCCCCTAAGTCAAATACAGCATGATGCAAATAATCGTTCCTACTAGGGATCCGGCATGAAGTCACGTTATTCTATATTCAAAACCTGGGTCGGTGTTCTAGACTGTGTACCCGAGCGGACGACTCGAGTCGAGGAGGGGGCAACTTTCCGGGAACCAAAAGGCCATCCGACTTAGTAACTTGTCCGACCTCTTTCTTATTTCAAGGTATGACACTAATAGAATAAAAAGTCTCAACCAGTAAGCACATCCCCAGAGGTGAAGAGAGAAGGGTGTCGGCACAATTTATATACAGTTCAGATAATATCAAAGCGGTAACATTTAGCACATTCAGCACAAAACATGTAGGAAAATCAGATACAACCAAATACAACAAATTTATCTAAGCTCGAATTCTAAACCCTGAATTAGAGATTCTGGGTTCGTTCCCCAGCAGAGTCGCCAGAGCTGTCACACCTCCTTTTTACTACACCCTGCAAAGGAGTTTTTCCAATTAAAGGACAATCGAAATGGGATTTGGTTATTAAAATTCCAGAGTCGCCACTTGGTAAATTAATGGTGTCCCTAGTCACCGGTTTTGAATCCCGAACCGAGGAAGATTTGACTCTGTATTACATTCCGCGCACCAGAAATCCGGATAAGGAATTTTGTTAACCCGGGAGAAGGTGTTAGGCATTCCCGGGTTCCGTGGTTCTAGCACGGTCGCTTAACTGTTGTATTTGATTTTATCTGACTTTAATGCGTGCTAGCTTATATGCCTTTATTGAATTTTGAACCGCTTTTATTATAATTATATTTTTTATTTTTATTTTATTTTATTTATTATTTATATTTTTTCTTAAAAGAATTGCAACGTCGTGAAAATGTGTCTCGAACCATGTCGCAATCAATGCACCCATGGTTGTTGACACATCTCGACTCCGTTGAGATTTGGATTTGGGTCACATAAATGTGCACCCGAGTTTAGGGAGGTAATGTTAATTAAATCATGTATGAAGAGTCTAACGTATTATTATTTGGGGAAGGCCGTGAAGTTTACTAGACGACCCTCCCAAATTCTAAGTATTTTAATAACAACTTATTGAGGTCCCCACAATTTATTTTATTTTTGTTCGGCGAGACTCGTCTCATTTGTTTAAAAATCAAACTAAAGGCCATTACCATTATCTACTTCATTCGTCTCTAAGAATCCTCATTAGTTAAGGCTATGACTTTCAAGCCCGAGTTCAAACTTCAAATAAAAATACGGAGAAAATTGGTCTTGAGCCCAGAGGGACCAAATCATATAACGCATATGCTGTGAGCTCAAACTCTCGCAGCTACAGGCATTGGGCCTGATATTGTCCCAAAATTCGAACCTAACGACAGATATCTATGAAGTCCAGGGATCGAGTCCTCGGGGCGCCATTCTGTTTAACTAGCTGCTTCAAGCTATTAATGCCCCCAAGCCCAATTCAAGTCATCACTCGACCGCGACAGACCTGGGCTGCCTAATAACGCATCTAGGCCCAAATGGAAACCGGCAGCCCAGTGGACATAGAGGGAAACTCAAGCAACTGTGATGCCAAAGTCTGGGATCAAATCCTAACCTGAATGACTACAACAACTGGCTATGAAGCCAACGTCGAGCTCAAATCACAGCCACGAAGGGGCGTGATGGGAAAATGTTACTCAAACTAGAAGACTAATTAATAATTATGATCAGAATTACTAACAGCTGATATGAATACTGCCATTCCAATTCAGGGATTCAACTTCTACTGCTATTCAACCAAATTAAACAATATTAATGATTGTCCAGTTCAGATGCTCAAGATGAAATTTCCAGGTAATGCAATAGCTTGACACATTTCCCAATTACACCTACTTGAAACACAAACTAAGCTAACAATCCACTAAACTACACCAAATAGACAATCACCAGTTCAAAAGGAGTTCAACAGTTCACATTACAGGCTATCACGTCCGTATTAGTTGGCAACATTACTTAATTAAACAAGTCGGAACTCAAACCAACAAATTAAAACTACATCAATTGGCTGCAACTATAAAGGTTCCATCGAATTTGAATCTAAAATGAGCATTGATTTCACTCCAATTTGTCATTACAACAGGGAGAGTTCAAACATGTACCTGGAAATGAAGCAAAATAAAAGGAAGTAGGAGTCAGCAGTGGCAAGCAAACAATCAGCAGTTGAAACCAACAACACAGGGATCGGTTTTGGACTTAAAACAACATCACAATAGCCCAGGAATGAATGACAGAGGAACAACACCAACAAAATAATCAAAACAGACTTGATTGAACCCAAACTGACTCGAAATTAAACCCAGGAAAACTTCTGAAACTTCAGCAGCCAGAAACACATCCTTATCTGAGCTAGAAATTTGAATTAACAACTGAAACTCGAAACTAATCTAAGGAAAACTTCAATGGAATAGTATTTTTGGAGGTTTTTGTGTTATTTTTGGTTTTTAGAAGATTTAAGATCTAGAAGGAACTCTCACCCTCTCAGATTTCAAACTTTTGTTTTTTTTCTTTTGAGTTTTCCAACCTCTTTTTTTCCAAAAAAAACCCCTGAAACAAGGCAGTAGAGACTACCTTTTATAGGCAGAAATTAGGGTTCTTTCAGATTTTTTACTTTACATCTTCAGTCCCTCTTTTATTTCAGTTTGGTCCCTTATTTGTGACTTGCCAAACAAGCAAGTCCCTCTATTATGCCAACATCTACACTAAAGTACCATTCTAGAAGGCCCTAGGATGCTCTTCTACCCACCAAATACCTATATTACCCTTACCCTTACTTTGAAATAACTATTCCTAAAGAACCTACACTTTTCTATCCCTAAAATGCCCTTCTACTAGTCTGAAATATACATCCCAATGCTAACTACAACAACCCCTTACCCCTGTTAAAAAAAACAACTGAAGTTAATCATAATGAGTCTAAACCAGCTATAACCAATCAACACAACTAAAATCTAATCCTAACTCACCTAATGCTTCAATTAGTACTATCATTAGACTGAAGTAAACAGCGATTAAACGAAAGAAATGAACTAACAATTGACAAACAACACTGAAATTATAAAACTAACATCATGAACTGGTAAACACGGATTAAACGCAAGATTGAGACTAAAAATAGAACATAATTGTGAACTGAATCACGACTAATTCCAATATAACAAGAGTTAAACCAAGACGGAAAAATCGAATCAAAATTAAAGAGACAGAACTCAACACTAACAAAGAATTACTCTAACATTTAAGTGAAATGCAAGGATGGATTAATGTTACTTAAAATCAATACGGAAATTAGGCTACACTAATCGAGCTTAGAAAGTTGGGGAGAAACTCACCGATAGAGAGAAAACTCCGGTCATCCATTGCCGTCCGAATATTTCAAAATTATTGACATGCAACATCCCTAACCATGTGTTTTTCACAAGAGAACCCATGGTTAAGGATATTACGGTTAAAAATCACAAAGATTTGGAGTTAGGGTTTTGACCGAAAACTCTTAGATTTGAAATTCGAGCCACTTCACCGAGATTCGAAGGAAGATGGTCATGGATTTGGGTTGAGGGAAGTCTGGGGACGGTGGGGTGTGATTTTGGGCCAGTTTGGACAATGTAACGACTTGGCCGGAAAATTTAAAATCAATATTCGACGGCCTTGGTTGTGATTCGAGGGAAACCAACGGTATGGTTGTAAAGAGGAGTTCATGGGGAATCTGTGGTGTAAGTTTGGGGGTGAACAGCGTATGTTGCGTTTCCCGCCAGCGAGGGGTTTGGTGGCGGCTTGGATTAGGGTTTGAGAGGAGAGGTAGGGTGAGGAAGACGAGGGACTGGGGTGGGCTTCTCCGACCATTTTAAATCAAGAACCTCATTATTTCCGGACTGTTGGATTGATGAGATCCGACGGTCCTGATTCGGAGACCACGAAACGACGTCGTTTCGATTAGAAGGGGGAACGGACCGGGTTAGCATTTTTGGGCTCGAACTGGTCCGGATTTGTTTTGGGCTATGGAGACTAATGAATTGGGCCAAGCAATTTTGACCAAGAACAGCCCAGTTCTGGTTATTTGCCCAAGACCCTCCTTTCCCTTGTAATTTCTTTTATTTTCCTCCTTCAATTATTTTCTCTCTTTATTTTGATTTTTCCCAATTAATTCCTCCTTATTTTCCACCTCATTTATGTTACTAATTTTCTGATTTATAAAGATTGCAAAAATAAAAAAAATTAAACTAAACTAATTGATGCCTAAAATTACTTTAAAATTATTTTGTGACAATTTCACAATTAAAACAATAAAAATGCTGAAGTGAACTATTTTTGTCATTTTCTTCATATCTTATTCTAAATTAATACTAAAATGTGAAATTAAATGCAAATGCAAATGTATTTTTTCTTTTCATATGAATTATCATGCACAAATAAAATGCAACACTTACCGGAAAATGACACAAAATTCAACAAAAATTGAAAAATAACAAGGAAATTGTTTTATTTGAATTTTGAGAATAATTTGCTTAGGGCAAAAATCACGTGCTCACACCAATTTGAAAGAAAAGACAAGTCGAAAAGTGTTTAAGTAAACTGAAAAATTATTTGAGTTGATGAACTTGTGGGAATATTTTTGGGCTGTTTCGTGTTGGTATTGGGTGGTCTCTTTTACTACTTTTTTTATGGAGTTGAGAGGAGGAAGGTTGTGGAGAAACACCACATAATGGCAAGGTTGTTTGTTGGTCGTTCGTCGTAACATTTTCGGGTTGGTTGACACTATTATGGTTGTCATGTTGTGTATGAAGTGATAGGGGTATGTTGGGCTGTTTGTGATTTTTTTGACTAGTGTGAAGTCATATATATAGGGGAGGTTCTGTCCGTTTCATTTTAAAATAGGTTGTGGTCGATACATAATAGTTACGACGCTTAAACGATAACGAGAGTGTCATTTCTCTTATTGTAGACTAAGGAGCCGTGAAATTGCATAGCTTGAGGTTGGGAAAAATATACAAGGTATGTTAAGGCACTTACTTATTTCTTTTGGCATGATCTAAAGTGACATGAACATAAACGGTACGCTAATTCATAACAGATCTACTCCTAGAAACTAAGGTTGTCCATGTTGTTCTTTCCTTATAAAGTTATTCTAAACAAGTGTGTATGATCCATAAATCCCACTAAGGTTCATATTGATGGTAGGGATGTCCATAATGTTAATCGAAGGTGCAATGACCTTACATCACTCCGAAAGGGTTAGAACATGATTCCATGAGTCGAGCATGCATTATATATATGTATCTATTTTACTCTACCGAGCCGCGCTATAGTCGGCCGGGTATGGCACATATTGTGCAACCACTGATCAGTTGGGTTTACCGAGCTCCACGTGGCCGGGTACGATTCTACCGATCCTTATGATGGTTGGGTACGTTTTTACCGAGTCCTCTTTGAGGCCTGGTACGATATGATAATGATGATGCCCACAAAGGCGAATGTTTTTAAAAACGTTCATGTATATATATGTATTATGCATTTCATGTCAGTAGCCCCTAGAGGCACTCAGATGTTACAGGTTGTATCTCCTCTATCTCTCTTTATATTACTGTTCTTGTTTATGTTTTCCTACCTTACATACTCGGTACTTTATTCGTACTGACATCCCTTTTGCCTGGGGATACTGCGTGTCATGCCCGTAGGTCCCGATTGATAGGTTGACAGTCCTCCTAGTAGGCTATCAGCTCAGCGAAGGTGTTGGTGCACTCCACTTGCTCCGGAGTTGCCTAGTTGGTCAGTATGTTTTGGATATGTATTGATTGGTTTGGCGGGCCCCTGTCCCGATCTTTATGATTTTATGTACTCTTAGAGGCTTGTAGACAGATGTCAGGTGTAGGGACACTTATATGGCCTTGTAGGCCTATGTTTTGAGTTTACAAATGGTCATGTAGGCCTTATAGGCCCATATGTCACATATATAAGTTTGTATATCATTTTGGGTCTTCATATGTTGAGTATTCCCTTATGTTTTATTCTTGTTATCTCATGACCGGTTTTCTGGCTCATTTACTCATGATAGTATGATAAGAAAGATATGTTACATTGGTACTCGGTTGAGTAAAGCACCAGGTGCCCATCACGTCCCTCTGATTTGGATCGTGACAAAAGTGGTATCAGAGCAGTTTTGTCCTAGGGATTCTACAAGCCGTGTCTAGTAGATTCTTGTTTATGGGTGTGTAGTGCACCACACTTATAAGCAGGAGGCTACAAGGCATTTAGGACTGTCACTCTTTCTTCTTATTCTAGATCGTGTGGTAGAGCTCTGTTGTAAGAATTCAAACTCCTAAATTCGACTTTAGTCGTAATAAAACGATACCTACATTTAAAAAGATGGTTGGTAAAAGATTGTATGTGGCTGTGAAAGAGTTGAGTTAGAGGAGCTCGATTTTTGCATGATGCATATGATGGGTAAATATAAGGTCTTCGGTAGATCATGTGTGTAATAAGAAGTGTAAGCTTCTCGATAAGGAGCCTTAAGGCAAAGAATATCTATCCACCCCTAAAGGCAATGAAAGATTCAAAAGATAGATACAAGCTTCAACAAGTAAAAGGATCAAGATGGGAAGGGTACAAGGCACCTAGTTAATAAAGATTATCGGTATTTTCATCTCCGACAGAAAAATATAAGCATTGTAAGTTACCCTCAACAGTAACAGAGGTATGTATAATTGACCATACCCATCTCAGTTATACCCTATTGGGGGCTAACATGTGTAGATTAAGAAAAGGACGAGATATCAGGATCCGGTTGGGGTTAGGATAACCCATAATGGTGAATTGATTGTTTGTGTTAGTTGACAATTTCTGAAGCATAATGCAAATGTGCTAATAAATCTCCTTGTGAGATACCCAGATGGCGCACTCTAAAATAGTACAACTAGATATGAGTACTATTAAGATAGCTACTGGAAGCCTTGAAGGGATAAATATTACCTTAGCATGGCTCATGTCCCTAGGAGAGAATTTTAAGCATCCCGAAGAGCCACTGAGATGAAGCAAGGGGAGCTAAAAGCAAAAGAATGTCTTGTTGATGTTTTTAGAATAAAGTGATAGACATAAATGTTAGTAGGAAAATAAGAATAGAGTTAATGAAGAATTATGAGTAAGATGTCCACATGGATGACAACGGTGGAAAAAAAATGATGATGAAAATGATAGAATTATAGAGTCTATACTTAAGTGAAGGAAAAAAATGAGAGGTGACAGGCCTTGAAACAACAAAGAAGTATAGGCCATAAAGTTATATCTTCTTTTCGAGAAATAAGTTCGCAACTCTAACGCGATTACCAGCAGGAAAAGATATACCCCCAGAGTAGTAGAAATCAGTATGAGCTAGTAAACAAGATAAACTAAACGTGAACTATGGACTAAATGATATGATAATAGTCGGCATCATGAGAATTTCAGAGGTTGCGTTCCGGCTATAATAGAATGGATGAAAAAAGAATGCCCTTTAATGGTCATTCAGGAAGTCTCTTCCCTAAAGCAAGCAATATGAGCAAAGTTAAGCTTAAGGGACTATGTGCGCCAGTTACACTAAGTGTCATCCTCGCGAGCAAGGAATTTTATTATCCTTGGTACAAAAAGCATTACCACAAGGAGAGTAAGGGTAATCGATGATGTGAAAAGGCATACAGGCTGCATGACAAAAAGGAGCAACAGTTACGAGATTGGAAGGGGTTCGACCACAAGTCGTGGTATGAGAAGGAGGACTAAAGAGGGAATACCCTAGACTTTGGATTTATTCAAAGAATAGTTGCCTATATGGATAGAAGAGTATTAAAGGTTTCACAAGAGCTATGGGTTATGAAAATGATAAGTGGATCAGTCAACATTCGAGGACGAATGTTCCAAAGGGGGGAATGATGTTACACCCTATGTTTTCGTATGTTAGAGTATCCGTAAATCAATTGATGTAAGCTCAAAAATGAGATAAACTTTGAAAGTACATAAAGTAAGTTAATACTTTTATAATGGAGGTTACAAATATTTATGATCATGAATAACGAGTACCAAAAGGGTTGGAAAGCTTAGGCGCTAAATGAATTAAAGAAAATAAGTTTCGTCGAATGTCGACAAGTTTGGAATGTTATAACCTATACTTTTGGGGTGAGACAAGGGCGATTAACATGATGATGAGGTTATGTTATGTTTTTAAGTCAAGCAAGTTGTGGAACAAAAGTTGGAAAAGGTCATCACAAGTTACATTCAAAAATGAGTTGAAACTTAGGTTAAATGTAGCTGAGCTTTTCTCCCAACATACTTTGAATCAAGGTATGATCTACATATGAAATTTAAGATCTATGAGTCTAGTTTTTAACTAATTAAACAGTTTATCAATACGATCTTGGAGTATAGAGATATTTGCATTTTTGCGAGACCGCGCAGCTAGTAGGTGACAAGTAGGTGCATCACCTACTTGCAAAAAAGAGAGGCCTCAACTAAGTCGGTCAAGAGGGGACTTTTAAGGGATTATAAACTTAGTTATTTCACATATCTTTCAGACCAAGAAAACCTAATTGAGCCCCTGCAACTCCTCCCCAAAAATCCCACACAAACCCTAGGGTACTCCGGGTGTTACGACGCGATTCTAGTGCTGAAAAGTCCGGACAGCTTGCTAGTTTCTCTTTCTCCTTCTTGTATCCGTGTTGAGGAACTTATTTTTGATGAAAAAGGACCAGGTTTAGTGGGTTATACTCAGTACAAGGTAAGTTTATGCTTCTCCTTCCATTATCTATGCATTTGCGAGTTGTAACTCGATCGTAAAGAATAGACCTAGCTAGTTTCGAAAGAATGGTATGTTGTTTGTTCTTGTGTAATGGTTGGCTGGTTGTAAACTTATTTTTAAGTTGAATTCATGGCTGGTTTATTGGATAAGAGGTATAATGATGTACTTTTGGTTGGGTGTATTGTACTTTTGGTTGGGTGTATAATCATGGCACCTATTGTGCAACCACTGATCAGTTGGGTTTACCGAGCTCCACGTGGCCGGGTACGATTCTACCGAGCCTTATGATGGCCGGGTACATTTTTACCGAGTCCTCTTTGAGGCCGGGTACGATATGATGATGATGATGCCCACAGAGGCGAATGTTTTTAAAAAGTTCATGTATATATATGTATTATGCATTTCATGTCAGTAGCCCCTAGAGGCACTCAGATGTTACAGGTTGTATCTCCTCTATCTCTCTTTACATTACTGTTTTTGTTTATGCTTTCCTACCTTACATACTCGGTACTTTATTCGTATTGACATCCCTTTTGCCTGGGGATACTGCGTGTCATGCCCGCAGGTCCCGATTGATAGGTTGACAGTCCTCCTAGTAGGCTATCAGCTCAGCGAAGGTGTTGGTGCACTCCACTTGCTCCGGAGTTGCCTAGTTGGTCAGTATGTTTTGGATATGTATTGATTGGTATGGCGGTGCCCTGTCCCGATCTTTATGATTTTATGTACTCTTAGAGGCTTGTAGACAGATGTCAGGTGTAGGGACACTTGTATGGCCTTGTAGGCCTATGTTTTGAGTTTACAAATGGTCATGTCGGCCTTATAGGCCCATATGTCACATATATAAGTTTGTATATCACTTTGGGTCTTCATATGTTGAGTATTCCCTTATGTTTTATTCTTGTTATCTCATGACCGGTTTTTTGGCTCATTTACTCATGATAGTATGATAAGAAAGATATGTTACGTTGGTACTCGGTTGAGTAAAGCACCGGGTGCCCGTCGCGGCCCTCTAATTCGGATCGTGACTATATGAGTTGTATGAAAACTCTAGCAAGTGTGGGCACTAAGATAAGCTAAATATGGACGCAATAAGGGGCAGAAAGACCAGGAAAAGTAATAGCTTACGTTGAAAGAAAGCTAAGAGGGAACAAAAGAATCATTCGATCAATGATCTAGAGTTAGTACATTATGGATACACTCAAGATTTTGGAACATTATCCAGGCAGCATATTTGTTAACAATCATACAGCCATAGAAGACTCCGGTATAAGTTAAAAGAAAGAATTAAACCCAGGGCATAGACAAAGGATTGAATTGTTAGAAGATTGTATCATGGTTATTCCATAATGCCCATGAAAGGCTAAGGTAATAACTGATACCATGAGCCGCATAGTGGAAGATAGCTTAAGCCTACGTAAAGACTGATCAGAAAGAAGAGGAACTAAAGAATTACATCACCGAAGTAAATCAGGAGTCTGATTATTGGACCTAGAAAAATTATAGAAGTTGTGCTGGGGAATTTGACAGAATCACTCTTAATATCAGATGTTCAAGAGAAATAACACAACAACCATAATCTATAATGGCTCTACAAGGAAGCCAGTTAGAAGAAGTACCAGCCTCATAAGAAGTCAGTACGAAGCTCCCACCGGATTGTGTATGTACCAAAGGTGTGAGTATTATAATAGAGCTTCAAGTTATGGACGTGAACTCCACCTACATTGAAGGTAGGTTGTGAAAGAAACAACAGATACGATACGAAATTTAAAGGTAAGAAGGGAAAATGTGAAGAAGATACGACATACTCAAGTATGAAAGGCTGTGAAGAGTCAAAACTTCAGATATAGTTTGGTTTTAAATTTAATTTACAGAGAAGACCCTAGTGAAAATTTTGCAAATCTCTACGAGTTAACATTCGAGGACGAATGTTCTAAAGGGGGGAAGGATGTTACACTCCGTAAGTTTAACGACTTTGACACCGTTATATATGTATATATTTGATATGGTATTTTAAGTGGAACATTTTTGTAAAAGAAAAAAAATGGTTTGGGAAAAAAATAATTTTATATAATTAGTAATATTACTACTTTCAAATATGTTTTAAATTGTTCACACGATATAGGAAAATTTAGGAGGTTTTCTTTATTGTAAAGATAGAAATTATTTTCTCACATGAAGAGAAGGTTATCTTTTTACCATTTCAAAAAAATTAAGCGTACGAAAATTTGTACTCTTTATATGAGATTAGAACAATTAAAAGTTCGAGAAAATATATGTATTCTTACATGGATGTTTTAATAAAATAGTAGTGTATGTATTAATTTTATATGGTACCACATGACCATAATAGTACTGTGTATAAAATGTATTAAAAATAAGTAGAATTTTAAGTAATTCGAGACAATTCTTAATTATGCGGGTAATTGGTAACTATTTAAAAATAAGAATTTGGATAAGATTACTAAGCTAAGAACGTGGCAACAATAGGTTAAGTCATTGTGACTCATGGGTCTTAACAAATAGGTGACATTTCTAGATTAAAAACCTTTATTTTCATGTTTGATCATGTCATATTTTTTTTATTTGAGGACAAAGAACCAATGTGTCGTTGGAAAAACACCCTTTCTTTTTACTAGATTCCTTATTTTTAGCTAATTGTAATTCTTTTGAATACTTGTTCATCTATTACCAACAGTTCCATATTTTTCTATAAAACCTGTCTTCATCCTTATGGCTAAAGTATTAATCTTCTCAAGATGCACATTATTTCTACATCCTTCAACATCAACTACTACAAATCACTACACGATTTTTACATTCTTCCAACAAGTAACGCCCTTACTTCCCCCTTTGCATTCATCAATTTTCTGATGTATTTAAGGTTTCCTACTGGTCCAATTAATGATTGTACCTTGGATAAAGGAAAGAGGAGATGGCCATACTAAACTGTAGTGTTGTGGCAAGTGCTAGAGGAATTACCGCCCTCATTTTCAAATCTTAGGTTTAAACTTTTAATTGGAGCAAAACATCATATTTCTCAAAGCATGGAAAGGTCCACAGGTTCTAAGAAACAGTTATAAGAAAACCAAATGGACGACAGCTTAACCAGAAAATCATTTCTGAAATGTTAGCTTAGAAGAAATTCAAGAAAACTGGATCTTGTAATTGTTACATACAATGTTTTTTAAGCCTCATGCCTGAAAGAGATCACTGTTTTTAAAAATTTTGTTGGAAGCTCGAAAATATTTACTTTCCTCTCAATAGTCAGTTGCAAAGAGAAGCTTTCCCAGCTACCCGTGAGAGATTAAATACAACTCTACGTGAGGCTTGCTTATAATTCGTCCCTGTCAATTCTGCTACCAAACAGAAGCTCTTTCTATTGGCTACAAAAGGATTAGATAAAGATGAATTATGAGCTCAGGTATGTTAAGGCTATCCCTTCTTTCTTTTGGCATGATCCATACGATATGAACGAAACGTGCCAATGCACAAACTCCATAAGTGACTCTACTCATAGAAGTAATAGAAATATCTATGCTCTTTAATTCCCATGTGTCATAATATTTTATCATCTGTTCATGGGTCTCAGAAAAATACGAAAGTTGAAAAGATGTTACTTTATGATATTTCTCATGAGGCTAAGTGGTCTTATGACCTTTCGAATGATTTTATTGACGTACTTTTCATGCATTGCATTCATGTGCATTGACCCATGACCAGATGGCGTTATATACACGTATATATGTAAATATATGTATATGGAATGGGAAAAGGTTACGGCGTTATATACGCACCACCATCTGATCAGCTGGTATATGATGATGCACACAGTGGCCGAAATATGATTCAACCGACGTTATATACGCATATATATGTAAGTATGATTCAAACGGCGTTATATACGCATATATATGTATGTATATATATATATGGGATATAGGAAAGGTTATGGCGTTATATACACACCACCACCTGATCAGCTGGTATACGATGATGATTTTGCCCACGGTGGCCGATATGATATGATGGGATACCCTCAGAGGCTGATGATATTATGAAATATGTACCTATGCACGACATGACATTCATACGCATATGCATGACATTAAAAGTAATTTATGATTTACAAAGTTATTCAGACTTACACGTTGAGTCATGTACTCTATATGTCTTCCATATCTGTCATGTATTTATTTATGTGCCTTACATACTCAGTACATTATTCGTACTGACGTCCCTTTTACCTGGGGACGCTGCGTTTCATGCCCGCAGGTCCCGATAGATAGGTCGAGAGCCCTCCAAGTAGGCTATCAGCTCAGCGAAAGATGTTGGTGCGCTCCATTTGCTTCGAAGTTGCTCGTTTGGCTAGTATGATTTAGACGTGTATTGTTTGGTATGGCGGGACTCTGTCCCGACCCTTATGACATTTATGTATTCTTAGTGGCTTGTAGACATATGTCATGTACATAAAAGATTGTACGTCCTTGTCGGCCTATGTTTTGAGTTTATAAAGGATCATGTTGGCCTATTAGGCCCGTATGCATGTGTATATGATGATGTATTAAGAAAGATACATTACGTTGGTACTCAGTTGAGTAAGGTACCGGGTACCCGTCCTGGCCCATCGGTTTGGGTCGTGACATGAGCGATAAGAAAACACGTAAAAAACAGTAAAATGCTTCAAAGAGGCAGTGTAAAACCAATACAATGCAATAAAATAGTGAAAACTTATAAAAACACCTTAGTTCAGTATAAGCTTCTTTAAAACATCTTTTAACAGCTAAACGAGTGAATGAAAAGTAGTGAGAAAAGATAAACATATAAAACTAGCCCCTCGGGCAAAGTACCAATAGAATCAGCCCCTCGAGCTATCTCAGAATCACTCGTATCAGCCCCTCGGGCAATAGCATGGAACAACATCAGCCCCTCGGGCTATAACACATCTCACACTAGATACCTGCGCTCACTGGGGGGTGTACAGACTCCGGAAGGGGACCCTTACCGCCCAAGCGCAATAACAAGCCATCTCGTGACATAATCAAACATGCTCTCGGCCTCATATCAAGCCACCTTGTGGCGTACAACTCAGGCCCTCGACCTCATAATCATGAATCAGCACAATATTGTTGTGGCACATAGCCCGATCCCATATTAACCTCACAACATAGGCCCTCGGCCCTACTCAGTCAGAAATCCCTAAAAGCCACTCGGGCACAATAAAATATGATGCTCATCTCAAAATATCATTTAAGATGTCAAAACAGAGTAAACATGGCTAAGTTATGAAAACAGAAGAATATGGCAAGACTGAGTACAAGTATAAAGTCAAAATAGTGAGGAATAGTAGAAAAAATCCCCTAGGGGTCCAAAACAGTCGGCACGAGGCCCAAATATGACATTCATCCCAAAACATGATGATAGCAAACAGTTTTCAATCAATTACACAGTAAAATAGTCATTCGGGACGGACTAAGTCACAAGCCAAATCAGTGAAATAAAACCATAGAAACAAGTTTAGGGATCAAAAATCTTACCTCAATGAAGTTCCCTCTAATTCCCTCTTCAAAATCCCCCAAAAAGCTCCAAAGTCGATTTAAAATGGTGACGAAAGGTTGAAAATCGCGAAGGATAAAATATATACCTTTTGACCTAGGGATTCCGCACCTGCGGTCCTTTTCCCGCTTCTGCGGTCCCGTTGCTGCGGCTAAAGCACCACATCTGCGGTTTTCACTTAAATACCAAGTTCCGCATCTGCGTTGCAACACCCGCACATGCGATATCGCAAGTGCGCTCACACAGTCGCTTCTGCGGTTCCAGCTCCCCAGGGCCAATCCGCATCTGCGGACCTCCGGGCGCTTCTGCGAGCCTACACCTGCGGTCCCCTAGCCGCAGGTGCGGTTATGACAACAATAGGAAATCTTCAGCTGCCAAAACCCAACTCAAAATCTTCCGTCAACCATCCGAAATCACCCCGAGGCCCCAGGGACCTCAACCAAAAGTACAAGCAAGTCATATACCACTATTCAAACTTATACCAATCTTCAAAACACCTCAAACAACATCGCATCAACCAAAACACATCAGATTCAAGCCTAAGGTTCCAAAAATCTTCCGAATTTTGCTTTTAATCAAAAAGTCTATCAAACCACGTTCGAATGACTTGAAATTTTGCACACACATCCCAAATGATACAACGGACCTACTGCAACTCCTGAAATTCCATTCCAACCTCTATATCAAAATCTCACTGATCAACCGGAAAACACCAAAACTCCAATTTTGCCAATTCAACCCTAAACCTACTACGGACCTCCAAAACACGTTCTGATCACACTCCTAAGTCCCAAATCACCTTCCGAAGCTATCCGAACTGTCGGAACTCACATCCGAGCCCTTTGTCACATAAGTCAACATCCGGTTGACTTTTCCAACTTAAGCTTACTCAAAAGAGACTAAGTGTCTCAAACCTTACCCAAACCTCTCCGAACCTGAGCCAACCAACCCGATAACACATAATACAGCTGAACAAGGCAATAAGAAGCAGAAATGGGGAAAACAAAGCGGTAACACATGAAACGACTGGCCGGTCGTTACATCCTCCCCCTCTTAAACAAACATTCATCCTCGAACGGGTCAAGAGACATACCTAAAGCCTCAAATAGGTGAGGATATCTGCTCCGCATCTCCCCCTCGGTCTCCCAGGTAGCCTCCTCCATGAGCTGACCTCTCCACTGCACTTTCACTGAAGTTATATCCTTTAACCTCAACTTTTGAACCTGACGCTCTAAAATAGCTACTAACTAAACCGCTCTAAAGTCCAAAACATGAGACGGATTCCCAATATACTTTCGGAGCATAAAAACATGAAATACCAGATGAACACTCGACAAACTGGGTGACAAAGCAAGCTCATAAGCCACCTCCCCAATCCTCCGAAGACCTCAAAAGGCCCAATGAATCGAGGACTTAATTTACCCTTCTTCCTAAATCTCATAACACCTTTCATGGGTGAAACGTCCAACAGGACCTTCTTACCAACCATGTAGGACACATCCCGAACCTTCCTTTCAGCATAACTCTTTTGTCTTGACTGCGCTGTACGAAGCCTCTCCTGAATCATCTTCACCTTGTCTAAAGCATCCTGCACTAAGTCTGTACCCAATAGCCTAGCCTCACTTGGCTCAAACCAACCAACTGGAGATCTACACCGCCTCCCATACAAAGCCTCATATGGTAACTGTTGTTATAAGCAAACTCTGCGAGCGGTAGAAACTGATCCCACGACCCTCCAAAATCAATGACACAAGCGCAACATGTCCTCTAGTATCTAGATAGTGCGCTCGGACTGCCCGTCCGTCTGAGGGTAAAAAGTTGTGCTCAACTCAACCTGAATACCCAACTCTTACTGCACAGACCTCCAAAACTGTGAAGTAAATTGAGTGTCTCTATTTGAAATGATGGAAACTAGGACGCCATGCAAATGAACAATCTCCCAAATATAGATCACTACCAAACGCTCTGAAGAATAGGTAGTACACACAGGAATGAAGTGTGCGGACTTGGTCAGCCGATCCACAATCACCCAAATAGCATCGAACTTCTTCAAAGTCTGTGGGAGCCCAACTACAAAGTCCATGGTGATTCGCTCCCACTTCCACTCTGGAATATCCATCTGCTGAAGCAAGTCACTTAGTCTCTGATGCTTATATTTCACCTGCTGACAATTAAGACACTGAGCTACAAATCCCACAATGTCCTTCTTCGTTCTCCTCCACTAATAATGTTGTCTCAGATCTTGATATATCTTCGTGGCACCCCGATGAATGGAATACCGCGAGCTATGGGCCTCTTCCATAATCAACTCCCGAAGCCCATCTACATTGGGAACACATATCCGGCCCTGCATCCTCAACACCCCATCATCACCAATAGTCACATCTCTGGCATCATCGTGTTGAACCCAGTCCTTAAGGACAAGCAAATAAGGATCATCATACTGGCGCTCTGTGATGCGATCAAATAAGGAAGACCGAGAAATCATACAAGCCAATACCCAACTGGGCTCCAAAATGTCTAACCTCGCGAACTAATTGGCCAAGGCCTGAACATCAACTGTAAGAGGTCTCTCCCCAACTGGAATATATTCCAAACTCCTCATACTCACCGCCTTCTACTCAAGGCACCGGCCACCACATTGGCCTTCCCTGGATGGTACAAAATAGTAATATCATAATCCTTTAGAAACTCCAACCATCTTCGCTGCCTCAAATTGAAATCCTTCTGCTTGAACAAGTGCTGGAGGCTGCGATGATCAGTAAACACCTCACAAGACACACCATACAAATAATGCCTCTAAATCTTCAACGCGTGAACAATGGCAGCCAATTCCAAATCATGAACAAGGTAGTTCTTCTCATGGGGATTCAATTGACGAGAAGCATAAGCAATACCTCTACCATACTGCATCAATACACACCCAATATCAACTCTCGAAGCATCACAATACACGGTATATGAACATGAAGTTAATGGCAAAACTAACACTTGAGCTGTGGTCAAAGCTGTCTTGAGCTTCTGAAAGCTCTCCTCGCACTCGTCCGACCATACAAATGAAACACCCTTCTAAGTCAACTTGGTCAAGGGCGATGCGATATATGAGAATCCCTGAACAAACCGGTGATAATAGCCTGCCAAACCAAGAAAGCTACGAAACTTTGTGGCTGAGGACGGTCTGGGCCAACTTTGAACTGCCTCTATCTTCTTCGGACCAACCCGAATACCCTCGCTGGACACCACGTGCCCCAAGAAAGCCACTGAACTAAGCCAAAACTCACACTTGGAGAACTTTGCATAAAGATTCTCCTCCCTCATTCTCTGCAACACAACTCTCAAATGCTCCATGTGCCCCTCCTGACTACGCGAATACACTGGAATATCATCAAAGAAGACTATGACAAGTGAGTCGAGATAAGGCTAAAACATGTTATTCATCAAATGCATGAACGTTGATGGGGCATTGGTCAGCCCAAAAGACATTACCAAAAACTCATAATGACCATATCGGGTCCTGAAAGCTGTCTTAAGAATATCCCAGTCCCTGATCTTCAATTGGTGATAACCTGAACGGAGATCAATCTTGGAGAACACTCTCGCTCCCTGAAGCTGGTCAAAGAAATCATCAATACGAGGAAAAGGATACTTATTCTTGATTGTTACTTTGTTCAACTGCCTATAATCAATGCACATCCTCATCGATCCATCCTTCTTCTTCACAAATAGAACAGGCGCGCCCCAAGTGACACACTAGGCCGAATAAACCCCTTATCAAGGAGTTCCTAAAGTTGCTCCTTTAATTCCTTCAACTCTGCTGGTGTCATACGATACGATGGAATAGAAATGGTCTGAGTGCCCGGCACCAGATCAATACCAAAATCAATATCCCTGTCTGGTAGCATCACCGGCTGGTCTGCAGGAAACACATCAGGAAAATTCCTCATAATAGGAACAGAATCAATACTAGGAGTCTCTGCACCGACATCACTCACAAAGGTTAAATATGAAAGACAACCCTTCCCAACCATATGATGGGCCTTCAAGAATGAAATTACCCTACTGGGAATGTAATCAGTCGAACCTCGCCACTCAATCAGTGGCACACCCGGCATGTCACTGTCTTAGCATGACAGTCCAAAATAGCGCGACATGGAGATAGCCAATCCATGCCCAATATAACATCAAAGCCTACCATACATAACAACAAAAAATCAACTGGAGTCTCCAGACCCCCAATAGTCACCACACATGATCGGTACACACGGTCTACAATAATAGTATCTCTCACCGGAGTAGATACACGAACAGATGAAACAAGAGACTCATGGGGCGTATCCAAATAACAAGCAAAGTATGATGACTGATCGCAGCCAACTCGACGCTACACTAAGGTAGGAAGAGCGGGTCGCAATAGCTTTTACCCGATATGAGGGTCAGGATCGATTTCCTTAGCGAGCTAGAATTGGAGTTGGATTGTCTGTCTATCCTAGAGATGTGTTTGTACTCCTAATGTCACTTCAAACATTTTTGAGTTTTCGAATTATAACTAATTTTATAAAACTATTGAGTAACTCTAAATTATGCTACGAGAATAGTGCTAAGTTGTATCTAATAGGAAGAAGGGCCCTAGGGTCATGATACTACCTAGGTGGCTAATTGACAGGTAGATGTTACTAAGGTTCGATTGATATAATTGGGGCTTATACTATAACCATTGCACAATTTTACCCTCTCTCACACCTCTCGGTAGAGAGAGTGATTTTGCCCAATTGACTCTCTGGAGACCAAATGGGTAGGCAAATTAGACCAAGCAACTAGGGTTCAAGTAGGGTAATTACTCTCTCGAGGTTTAACCCGTAAATTGGGACTATCATTTCTCATGAGTTCATCCCAATTCCTTGTTGGGTTAATTTTGGGGTCATAGATTCTCTTTCTCAAGAAGAATTAAGCCCACAAGGCTTGAATCAGTGTTTGCAACCACCAATTCTAGATTAAAACATAAAACCAACCCAAATAGCAAACACCATAGTCAATCTCACACTAGATGGCAACACCCATCAATTACCCATACTAGGGTTGAGCCACAACCCTAGCTAATGGGTTTAGCTACTCATGCTAGATAAAGAAATTGAAGAAATAGATGAAGAACTAAGCATATTAATTAATTGCTAAAATTAATCTACAAGAATCTGTTTTAAATGTAAAGCAAAAGTGCCAAAAATGGCTACAAAAGTCGGTCTCACGAGCGCAACTATCAACTGATCTATCTTAATACCTAAAAAATGGTAAAATGTTCTATTTATACTAGGCTGGAAAAATTGGACAAAAATACCCATACGGGGTAAGTGCAGGCCGCATTAAATGGACCACAGCCACACTGGGTTCACTTTTGCTTCTCTAAACTTGGACTCCACGGACCGCGTAGAATGGACCGCGGCCGCGGAGGGAGCTGGTGCGGTCCGCGCACTCACGACCGCGGACCACATGGCTTTGGCTTTGAAAACTACATCTCTCTGAATCTCGTGACCGCGGACTGCACAAAAGAGTAGTGCGGCCGCAGAGCCTTCACCGCGGACCGCGAGATGTGTACCGCGGCCGCGCTTCTTCTAGCCTGAATCACCAACTCTCTGAACCACCTAGTGTGGCCGCATTCCATTTTGCGCGGTCTGCACTAGGCCTTCTTTTCTTAGATTCCTTGGTTTTTGATACTTGAGCAGGTTTCACTCCTTTTTGAGCCAATCTTTGATATTTCGTCACTTTGTCGATAAAACCTGCAATCAAGCACAACTTATAAGCCTTTTAGGACTATTTTGTAACAATATATGATCAAAGCATAGGCAAGTAGGGGCATAAAACATGTTAAAATCCTAAATTATCAATGAAACATATGAAAAAGTGGAACTGGGATCAAATAATACAGAGGCATCTCTGTGGCAGACTGAAACAATTCCTGTGATCACCGCATCTAAAGCAATAGCATCAGGTCTAGCTGAGAGTGCATAGAAACGGGCCTGACCGCCACCTGATCGACCTCCCCCTCTATGGCGACCCCTAGCTGACTAACCTCCACCCCTAGCTTGCTAGGTGGGTGGTGGTGAAGTAAGTGGCGCTGAAGCCGATGGCTGACCCCTCTGCTGAGATGAACCCCCAAGGCGACGAGGATACTGCCTCCACATATGACCAACTCTCCACACTCATAGTAACTCTCGGGTGTTGGAGTCGGGGACTGAAGGGAACCCCTAGAACCGGAATGACTAGCAGATGCACCTGGCATAGAAGAGCCCTGAACTGATGGAGCACGAGACGAACTCTAGGCTAGAAGGGCACTGAGTGATGACTGGCCCTGATGAGAACTATGAGAACCATGACCCGATGACGCCCCACGATAACCTGGGCGAGCTGACTAAGCATGACTGAATGGACGGCCTTTGTCGTGCTGAAACTGACCCCTTGAAGGACCTCCACCATAACTACCAGATCCCCAAGGCCTCTTGGCCTCCCTCTCTTCTCGCTCTTGGCGACGAATTAACTTAATCTCGTGAGCAATGTCAATAACCTCCTCAAAGGTAGCACCAGACACCCTCTCCCTGGTCATGAGAATACGAAGCTAATAAGTGAGACCATCAACGAACCTCCTGATCCTCTCTCTATCTGTCAGAACCAACCAAATAGCATGACGAGCTAACTCTGAAAACCTCATCTCATACTGCGTCACAGTCAAATCTCCCTGACGCAACCACTCAAACTGCATGCGCAGCTCTTCTCTACGAGACTGTGGCACATACTTCTCCAAAATGAGAATGGAGAACTGCTGCCAGGTAAGGGGTGCTGCACCAACAGGCCTACGCCTCCCACCAAGTGAAGACAGCAACAGAAAAGTTAAAAGTAGTGAAAGCGACCGCACTGGTCTCTAGAATACCCGTTGTACGAAGAATCCTCTGACACTTATCCAAGAAACCCTGGGTATCCTCGCCCTTTGCACCACTGAAAGTCGGAGGCTGAAGTCTACCAAACCTCTCCAACCTGTGTTGTTTGTCCTCTGGCATGGCAGGAGCTACATAGTCATGATTAGCTGCAACCGGCTAGGCTGGAGGTGCTGGCATCTGAAGTCCCTGCACGACCTACTCAGGTGTGCGAGCAGCGGGAGTCTGAGTGCCTCCCCCGGCCTGAGAAGTAGATGCGATTGTAGTAACTGATACCGCCTGAGCTAGACCAGTGCATACTAATTGAATTTGAGCTAGGGCCCCCTGAAGACCCGGAATCACAATGGGCAATTTGGTGGCTGAGCTGGTGCTGCTGGAGAATCCACAATCGGGACTTGATCATGAACTGGGGCGGCTGGTGGATCTGCAGGTGCTGCCCTAGCTGTGGTGCGGGATACACCCTTGCCCCTACCACGGCCTCGATTGCGTCCTCAGCCTCTAGTGGCCACAACACTGGTGGTCGTCCATCCTGACCGGTCGCTCGTGTCCATACCATCTGTGAGAGAATAGAATAATAGAAGTTTAGTACTCAGATCAACAGATTCGCACGACAAGAATTTAAAGAATATGAAGTTTTTCCAAAAGGTTCTACAGCCTCCCGAGGATAAATACAAACATCACCGTACCGATCCGCGAGACTCTACTAAACCTGCTTGTGACTCATGAGACCTATGTAACCTAGGCTCTGATACCAACTTGTCACAACCCTAAATTCGGACCCGGTCGTGATGGTGCCTATCGTGAAACACAGTGTCAATTTCGTAATTTGCCCCTCGAATCGGCCTCCACTCGCGTCAAATCTATCCAAAATCTGAACGAGGACGTCGAAATATGCTAAGGGAACAAAGCCCAAGCGAAAATAATCAATATACGACACAAATCCCGAAATTACCAAAACCCGACCCCCGAGCCCACATCTCGGAATTCGATAATTTTCACATAAATAGATTACTTATCTCTCCATGAGTTCATACATATCAAAAATTCTGCAATCCGACCTCAAATGGTCCTTCAAATCCTCAATCAAAGGTTTAAATTTCCAAACCCTAGTTCTTCAATTTTTGGCTTAAATTCCATAATTATTTAGGTGGAATTCACATTAGAATCGAGCTTTAAGTCCAAGAATCTTACCTCCAAGTGATTCCGCTTGAATCCATCTTCAATCCCCTTCAAAAAGCTCCAAAAATGACCAACAATGGAAGAAATAAACCCCACATTCACGGACAAGACGGCCTGTTAAACCTTCTGCCAAGGTCTTAATTTCCTTCTTCGCGAACGCGGTCAATGCCTCGTGTTCACGAAGCACAAAAATTTCGTTGACAAAAGCTCTTCTTCGCGAACGCGACCCCACTATCGCGAACGCGATGCCTCAGCTTTGCCAACCTATGCGAATGCGACCAAGCCTCTCGCGAACGCGATGCTTACTATTCCGGCCCTTCGCGAACGCATTGCTTACTATTCTGGCCCTTCGCGAACGTGAAGGCCAAAACTGACGCCTCCCTTCCTGGCCCTTCACAAACGCTAGGGTCCACTCGCGAACGCGAAGACCAAAATGCCTGCAACAGCTGAAACCAAAATCTGCAATTTTCTTAACTTAAAAAATGATCCGTTCAATCCCTCGAAACTCACCCGAGGCCCTCGGGACCTCAACCAAAGGCACCAACATATCCTAAAACCTTATTCAAACTTGTACAAATCTTCAAAACACCTCAAACAACATCAAATCAACCAAAACATATCGGATTCAAGCCTAAGTTTCCAAAATCTTCCGAATTTCGCTTTTGATCAAAAACCCAACCAAACCACCTCCGAATGACCTGAAATTTTGCACACACCTCCCAAATGACACAGCAGATCTATTGAAACTCTTGGAATTCCATTCCAACCCCTATATCAAAATCTTGCCTACCAGCCGAAAATCGCCAAAATATCAACTTTGCCAATTCAAGCCTAAATCTACTCTGAACCTCCAAAACTCATTCCGATCGCGCTCCTAAGTACCAAATCACCTCCCGAAGCTAAAAGAACCATCGGAACTCACATCTGAGCCCTCTAACACATAAGTCAACATCCGATTGACTTTTCCAACTTAAGCTTCCTCAAAAGAGACTAAGTGTCTCAAACCTTACCAAAATCATTCCGGAGTCGATCCGACCAACCCGATACCACATAACATGGATAAACAAAGCATAAATGCGGAAAACAAAGAGGTAACTCATGAGACAACTACCAGATCCTCGAGGCCTCATAGCCTCCCTCTCCTCTCGCTCCTGGCGACGATCAGACTCAATCTCACGGGCAATATCCACAACCTCCTCGAAAGTAGAACCAATCACCCTCTCCCTAGTCATGAGAATACGAAGCTGATAAGAGAGGCCATCAACAAACCTCCTAATCCTCTCTCTATCTGTCGAAACTATCCAAATAGTATGACGAGCTAACTCGGAGAACTTCATCTCGTACTGCGTCATAGTTATAAGCACGTGATTTTTCCCCTATATGAGAATTACTCCCAAAAAATTCAAAATAAAATCATTTTCCTTGGTGTGCAATTTTGTGAGATTTTGTGATATTTTTGGATAATTATTTGTATTTGTCTGTGTTTGTTTATTTGTTAAATTAATAAAAAATACAAAAATATGTCGCATTTGCATGTAGGATTTAATTTTATAATTGTTACCAATTAAATTTGTTTACAAAAAATTAAAAATTACAAAAATAGTCATCGTTTGCATTTTTAGCATTTAATGTCCAAATATACAATTCTATGCTTAATTATTACTTAATTGTGCGTTAATTGTTATTGGGAGTTAATTTGCGCTTTTATAACTTAATTTAGTTCTTAATAATAATTTAAGTATTTTTATAATTTAGTTTTAGAGAAATAAAAGAAGAAAAGAGAGCGAAAATATAAAGAAAAATCGGATTGGGCCATCTCTTCAAAGTTCAAACCACAGGCCCAAATAATTGCCCAACCTTCCCCATGACCCGGTCCACTTCAAACCGGGTCGACCCGGTCTGCCCCATTAACCCAAATACCCAACACCCCTTCTTCACTTTTTGTCCAAACACAAAACAAAACAAAAAATAAAAAAAAACAAAACCCTAAAAAATAAGAAAGGACCCGCCCCCCCTATCTTTCTTCTTCTTCTTTTCTTCATCTTCCCAAAAAGCTCCAAGCTCCATCAATGGCTTCCTTCCTTCCCCTCACGCCACACACACACACTCACGGCACACACACACACACTGTTGCATCGTCAACCTTCTCCAAACAGACCCAACAAGCTTCACTTCATCGTCTTCGGAGCTCCCTCGTCGCCATCGATGCCTCGTCGCTGCTGCCTGCCTCCTCGCGTCCAGCCATTACTGCTACTGTTCACGCAGCTGTGCCTGTGTCGTCACTTCATCTTCTTCGTCCAATGAACAACAGTCCAACTACTTCTTCTTTGTGTTCGTCAACGCTCGTTGCCATGGCTGTTGTCGCGACTGCGTCTTCTCTTTGTCGCCGCGGCTATCGCCGCTACTTCCTCCATCGTGCTGCTGCTTCACGCTGCTTATTCTTTAGCCATATCGCAGCTGCTTCTCTTCCTCCTTCCAGCTGCGTCTACCAGCTGTTGCGGCTTCGTTTCTGCTTCTAATGGTGCGTCATCTCCTTCCTTTTCATCAAGGATTCGTTTGGTTTTTCGTTTGAGTCTGTGGTGTGTTGTTTTGAGTTCAAGATGAAGGGGAGTTTATCGTTGATTCATCTTCGGTTAGTTGGTTTTGAGTATTATTTTGTCCATATTTCGTTTTATATTTCTCGAAGTAAAAATCGATAAATGTTCGATCCTTGTTTTGTTCATGTTTATCGTTTGAATTAATTTTTAGTTTGCTTCATGTGTTTTGTTAATTTAATTTTCAGATTTAAATGGGAAATTAATTAGTTGTTTTTCATGTTAATTTTATTCATTTTTGTAAAAAAAAAAGGAATTATTAGTTTAATGTTTGTTAGATTCAAATTGAAGTTTAAATTAATTGTTTCTTCAATTTGTTTCATGTGTTTTATGTATTTTCAGGAATTGTTAACATTGTTTAGTTCATGTTCATCTTTGTTTGAAGTTCGTTTTTAATTTAGTAATTTAATGTGAAGTTATGTTTTGCTTCTTAATTTTGGATCATATATCTTTGTTATAATTTTGGTTGGATTTAATTGATTATTTGAAGATTAGTAATTTGAATATGTTTATTTGTTTTGTTTAAGTTTAATTCGAAGTTTGAACAAAGTTTGTTTGTTATTGAATATTTTCATTCATGTTCATACTTTGTTTGGTTGATCTTGAATCCGAAATTTGTATAGTTTGATTTTTTGTTTATCATTTATGATTATTTCTTGAATTTGTCTCATAATCTTGTTTAAGTTTAATATAGGAATTGTTTGTTGTAATGTTGTTAGAGTTGATTTTAAGTTCAATATTATTAAATTTAGAAATCTGAATATACTTGTTTGTTGTTATTGTTGTTGAATCTGAAAATAGGTTTGTTGCTAAAATATTGTTCAATCAAATTTTTAGTTGTTCTTTGTTGTTCAATCATGTTCATGTGATTTGTTGTTGAAATGTTGAAGAAATCATGTTCATGAGATTTGTTGTTTGAATTTGTGTAGAAATTGGTCACATTGGCTATATTTTGGTTGAGTGTGATTAATTGATTTGTTATAGCTGATAGGGTAGTTTGGTAATTTGCAGTACATTCAGGGGTAGTTTGGTAATTTCAGTAAGGTCGGAGGGGTAGTTTGGTAATTGAATATTTTGTAATTCTTTATGTTAAGCATGGGGGACAAAATATAATGGGGTGGGTTGTGATATAGTTGTTTAATATAAAGGGGGGACATGACAAAATTTAGTGGGGAGGAATCTTGTATTTGTTTAGTGAAAGCATGGGGGACAAAATATAATGGGGTGGGGTTGATATATTTATTTAATGTAATGGGGATGAGTGAGAATATAATGGGTTTGGTAGGAGAAAGCAATTGATTTTAATTGATTAAAGGGTTGGGGATATAAAGAGAAGTCTTGAATCTGATTTAGGAGGACACACAGATAGAGAAAAAAGAGAGGAAAAAATCTGACAGAAAGAGAATAAGAGAGAGAGAAAAAAAGACTGAACATTTAAGAGAGAGAAAATTCCGAAAAAATATTTAAACTTTCAAATGAAAAAAAAAACTAAAAATATATTCTGCTTTCTTTCATTGTTTGAAATTAACATTAATTGTTGTTGTGTCATCAAAGCTTGAAGTTTTTGTTTTGGGATTAATACTCCACCGGTTTGCAAACTCTGTTCCTGGGTTGTTACTGTTGCTGGATTGTTGCTGCTGTGTTGTATTGTTATTATTGCTGCTGATTCTCATCTTTCATTTTCTTTTGCTTCCAAATCAGGTACACAACTGACACGCTGGTTATTGTAATCCGAAATATGAAGTATGAATACGAAAAATGAAGAGTTGAAATTCTGAATTATATTTAATTATATTCTGAATTTTATTTGTATGTAGAAATTATTTAGCTTGCAAAAAATCAGAATCATGTAGATATTTAATACATATAGTGAAACATCGGATGATAGCTTAATAGACGAACTACCTATATATTGCCTAAAAATAAATAAATGGTGTAGTAACTTCGTCTAGTTAATTCGCTATTGTTGGATGATTATCATGTCTCAAAAAACACGTTAGTTTGTCAAAATAGACCATTTTGAAACTTGGAAGAATGTTGTTTAATTAAATATTATTGGTCAATTTCAGCTTGTAAATAAATTAAGACATTTTTTTATTTTATTTTGTAGAGACAAATTTAATAGGGAATAATATAGGCATTTTAGGATTGTCTTTTAAAAATAAATGAGACGAGCCTCGCCGAATAAAAAATACAAAATTGTGGGGGCCTTAATAAATATTTAATTGAGTATTTAGAATTCGGGATGGACTGTTTAGTGAATTCCACAGTCTTACCCATAAATAATAATACGCTAATCGCTTTAGGCACGATTTAATAATAATACATTCTTAAACACGGGTGCGCATTTATGCGACCCAAATCCAAATCCTAAAACATTGAATAAAAATACGTTCCGGATCGCGGGTGCATTTTATGTGACGCAATCCAAAGACATATTTTTAAACGATGTTCACATTCTTGTAAAAATAATAATAACAATTATGAAAGCGGTAAAAAGATAAAATTTGCACATAAGTTCATATTTGTATAAAATCAAATAATCAAGCCGAATATAACAGTTGAGCGACCGTGCTAGAACCACGGAACTCGGGAATGCCTAACACCTTCTCCCGGGTTAACAAAATTCCTTATCCGGATTTCTGGTGCGCAGACTGTTAAACAGAGTCATTCTTTTCCTCGATTCGGGATTAAAATTGGTGACTTGGGAAACCCTAAATCTCCCAAGTGGCGACTCTGAAATAAATAAATAAATCCCGTTTCGATTGTCCTTTAATTGGAAAAAACTCCCTACGTACCCCCTCGGGTATGTGAAAAGGAGGTGTGACAGCTCTGGCGACTCTGCTAGGGACAAAATGGACCCAGAACCACTGGTTCAGGGTTAGAATTCGAGCTTAGATAAATTGTTATATTTGGTTTTATCTGATTTTTACATATTTGATCCTAATGTGCTAAATGCTGCTTTTACCGCTTTGATATTATTTGAACTGTACATATGAACTGTGCCGAAACCTTTCTCTTCTTACCTCCAAGGAGAAGCTCGATGGACGAGACTCCCTATTCTGTTAGTGTCAATGCCTGAAATAAGAAAGAGGTCGGACAAGTTACAAAGTCGGACGATCTCGCGGGTCCCCGGTACGTAGCCCCCTCCTCGGCTCGAGTTGTCCGCTCGGGTACACAGTCTAGAACGTATACCCAGGTTATAAACCTAGTATAACAAAACCTCTGTTGGGAAATTAAACCCAGAACCACTGGTTCAGGGTTCAAGAATTCGAGCTTAGAATAATTGTTATATTTGGCTTTATTATCTGATATATATTGCATGTTCTGACATAACATACTAAATGTTGTTTTTTACCGCTTTGATATTATCTGAACTGTATATAAACTGTGCCGAAACCCTTCTCTTCTTACCTTCGGGGAGAAGCTCGCTGGTCGAGGCTCCCTATTCTGTTAGTGTCAATACCTGAAATAAGAAAGAGGACGGATAAGTTACGAAGCCGGATGGCCTTTTGGTTCCCGGTAAGTTGCCCCCTCCTCGACTCGAGTTGTCCGCTCGGGTACACAGTCTAGAACATATACCCAGGTTATAAACCTAGTATAACGAAACCTCATGTCGGATCCCTAGTAGGAACGCTTATTTGCATCACGTTGCATTTGACTTAGGGGACTCAACACAGAGGTTGGGTCCGTCTAGGACTAGCAACCTGAAATGAAAAGACCATTCTGATGCATCCTACTTGCTCTGTACATATATTTGTTTCGAACTTGCATGTTGACCGGTTTCTGAATCTCGGGAATGTTGGAAAATTGAAGAAAAAAAAGGAAAAAGAATATATCAGTTAAGGAGTTAATTGATTATTTTAGAAAACAATCAATGACCAATTACAGGCGAAACTCTGCCGAAATTTTGAAAAAAAAAAGGAAAATATTTTATTTTGTTTTACTAAAAAATATAGAAAAAAAGAGTCTTTTATTTTTGGAAAAATAGATTGTTTTATTGTTTGTTGAAAATGGAAAAAAAATCGTTATTTTGTCTTTTTCAAAAAAATAGAAAAGGAAAATAGATTGTCTTGCCAGGAAAAAATAAAAATGGAAAAGAGTCATGTTTTAAAATAGTTCGGTTAATTTGCCCGAACTACGCATGGTTTGATTCTCACCGGATGTGAGATACGTAGGCAACCCTCATCGGGTCCAACCCCCCTTTTTTGCTAAAATAGCCAAAAACCAATAAATAAATAAAAAACATGTCAAGATTTTTAATTTTGTCATAAATAAGTCGGGTGATGTCCAACTTCCCCTTTTACAAAAAAAATAGCAAAAATATATATGTCAAATGTTTAAGAAGTCGGGTGACGTTGTTTTATCAAGACATAGCCGAATGTTCCCGAAGGGGACGCCGAAAGGCTGACTTTGCATAAACAGCCACTTTTGGGTCATATTTAAGATTTGGTCCAGTTGACCCACACAGCCTTAAAAATCTTCGTTCCCGAGACGTTGAAAGGCCGTGTTTGCAATATTGAGTTTTCCAATTTGAAAAACGATAAAAAGAGTCATAAATAAGTCAGGTGATGTTGTTATGTCATAAATAGCCGAATGTTCCCGAAAGGAACGCCGGAAGGCTGACTTTGCATAAACAACCACTTTTGGGTCAAATTTAAGATTTAGTCCAGTTGACCCACACAGCCTTAAAAATCTTCGTCCCCGAGACGTTGAAAGGCCGTGTTTGCAATATTGAGTTTTCCAATTTGAAAAACGATAAAAAGAGTCATAAATAAGTCAGGTGATGTTGTTATGTCATAAATAGCCGAATGTTCCCGAAAGGAACGCCGGAAGGCTGACTTTGCATAAACAGCCACTTTTGGGTCATGTTTAGGATTTTTGGTCTAGTTGACCCACACAGCCCTATAAATCTTCGTCCCCGAGGTGCTGAAGGGCCGTGTTTGCAACACCAGGTTTTTATTATAATTTTAAAAGAAAAAAAAACAAAGAGTCGGCGGTCAGGTGAATACCGTTTGAATTTTGTCATAAAAAGCCGAGCCAGCTTCGGCCGCGTCTTAAACCGTTCTTGCCGACATAGCCTTAGAGTATCTTTCAGTTGTCGAAAGGTTATTTTCGAAATAATGGACAAGTTGGTAAAGTGTCATAAAATAATTCTCCCCGGCCTCAAAATTCATGTGAGAATTGGAAGGGGCCACATTTGCAAAAATAGCCATTTGGTTGCATTTGACAAACGGGGAAAGGAAGCTGGCCGTTTGTTTTTGAGTTTGTAAATCTTTTGATTAGAATATGCGGGTTGTTTGATTTTCAAGTTTGTAGGTCATCTTTAAACCTTTGAAACCCAGTTTGTTTTAATATGAAAATTAAAAAAAAATGTTGAGTATTGTTTATCTTTATTGGTTATGAACTACGCGAGGTCTGATTCATGCGGGGTCATGATACGTAGGCAATCTCCATAAGATTCGACCACAACAAAAAAAATTAAAAAAAAAAAAGAAAAATGAAAAAAAAAGATGTTGTTAATAATGAGGACCGACTGAGTCCATTTTAACCTATTTTGTTTTGAATCACAAAGAAAGTTAAGGTGGTTGGTTTGTGGTAAGCCGGACAATGACACCCAGAATATCGCGCGGAATTCTTTACCTGCACATCATGATACACACTTTGCGGGGATCAGGCCTGATGACAGAAGCACTCGAATCCTATTAGGGAATTGTTGACTAAGGTTGATGATATCGAAGTTGGCAATGGTCTGGACAATACTGATACGAAGCTCAGTGGCTAAGATGCCAATTTTGATAAAGTGGGAGGACGCTCCGTTCCATGGTTAGCAAGAGAGAAGCTTGTGGTGGTTTATTTTGTTGTCATTTCTGTTGTTCGGATTATTAGGGTTGTAATTCGGATATTGTCTCGTGTCAAACTGTCTTATCTTTCCGTTTTGTCATAGCGGTTTGTTTAAGTTTGTCCAGGTTGTTTTAGGATTTTATTCTGGTTTGTTTTTGTTATTCAAACCATTTCACCGGTAGTCTAATGCAAAATCCGGTCTTTTATTATTTCCAGTCATCTTTTGTTTAGTCCTTTTATCATTTTGGTCAGCGCTGATTCTAGTGACATGACATGCCCACACAGTTTGGGCCTAGTCTTTAAAGTTAATCATAAAACCCCGGAAAGGCAATCAGAACATTTAAAGGAAATAAGAACGGTTTGAGATTATTTGAAGCCCGAGTCATGTGGAACTGGGGCAAGTAAAACATAAAGAAAATCGTTAAATGCAAGATTCACCAAATTGGCATGAGGATCGTTCATAAGAGTAAGAGTGTCGCCCAACGGTGCTTTAGAAGTGAAAAATGAAAAAGCAAGTGTTTAACATAATTGTCAAGTCCATCACCATCGGAAGAGACTATAAATCTATGATCAATTGTGTTGTTTGCATTTGGCATGTTTTGAAAACTGGAATGACGAAGGCATTTTGTTCTGCTATATAAACATTTTATCCTTCGTTACCCCCCTTTGAGCCTTATTTATTTTCTTTCATACCCCTCGTTCGGAATCAATAGCAACGACTAGGAAATACGAGCCTGGAAGGTAAAGAAAAAAATCAAAAAAAAAACGAAAAAAAAAGAAGAGAAAAATGATAACAATAAAAAAACAAAAGAAAGTCAAATGAAAACAGAGGAATTGGGAACTACGTTTGACCTGATTCCTCAAAGATGATACGTAGGCGCTTCACGGCTCGGTCATAGGGTGCATAATGGCCACAATGGTCACAGTGTACATGGTGTAATAAAAAAATATAATAATAAATAATCCCCAAGCAAGAAACTGGGGCAAGGGTTGCGCTTGTTGTAAACAAATATGATTTCGAAGGTTGTAATTTTGAACCCCAAATTTGATTTGTTTTTTAGCCTTTAATACCCTTTCTTTCTAGCTTGTCCAAAAACCCACATTACGGTCCAAAGAAAGACCTTCTGACCAGTCTGCAAAAGATGCCAAGTCAGACAAATGAGAGTCTTACCGGCAAACATAACATTCTGTTCCACGGCAGAAAGGACTCTAATCTCCAGCAGAGAGAGTCATACCGGCAACACTCCAAATCCCTAGCTGGAAAGTGATACAAATGAGAGAGTCTTATCGGTGAAAATCTTCACGGACACCATAAGGCGATGAAAGCTGAGAGAAAAACCAAAATGAGAGAGACTTGATAGTGAAAACCCTTCGGGCACTACAAGTCGAATAAGATTGAGAATCAGATGGGGAATTGCCAATTGAAGGTCTTGAAAGACGATTGACGACGGAAGATAGGCCACAAATGCATGCCATGACCATTAGAGTCGGTGTCTGCGTTTGATAGGTTTTTATTTATAGTTTCTTTTGTTACAGAGTCATATTTTTCATTTGTCTTTTATTCTGTTCCCTTTTTATCTTTTTCCTTTCATAGAAAACTCCCCAATAGAGTCTGTCTGTTCAGAACAAGTGTGAATTGACTTCAAAATATGCCATCAGCTTTCCAATTATGCAAGATAAGATCTGACTAGTACATCCAAGTGGTATAGTCAGCGAGGAACAAACGCGAGGCCAGTATCAAAAAAAGATATTCCCAGCAAAAGGGAATTGACAAAAGGATTGACAAGTGTCAAGAGGGATACCCTTGCCGAAATCAAAGGTTATAAACCTCAAGGCCAAGGCCCGTTGAACAAAGCAAGGAGAGAAGTGAGCATGATTTGGGGAAATTCATACTAGACTAAAAGGTCGGGGAAATGCCAGTTTCCGAGCTATGCCACAAAAGAAGTGGGATATCCCCAGCAGAAAGGGATTATCCCCAGCAAATAATATCATCCCCAACAAGTTGTGGAGCGCAGAGCAAGGAAGGAGAAAAGGAAAAGCCATCCCAGTAGGAGTATCACAACCAACCACCACGTTTTAAACTAACAAATTTTGTTTGATTTGAAACAGGTAAAGGAAATGGCATTGATGACAGAAATGCATGCCATAAGGGAGACTGTCAAACTGGGGCAGAAAATTTTCCTTTCATTTGGAAAATTTTCTGGAAGTCAGGTACCCATTCGAGGAAGAATAAAGATAGCACCAGTCTCAAGGGAAGTGGTGTTTGAACCAGTGTTGCCCCAACATAATAAGTTTAAATGGAGGAAGTATTCCCCAGCATATAGAATAAAGGGATGACACTTGTGCTCAAAAAAGCAAAAAGCCATTATCATCCCCAGCAGCTTCCAGAAGAATGAAGCATCGACTTGAAGGGATAAAATTTCCCAGCAGCGTTATCCTCAACAACGTTATCCCGAGAAGATAACATTTTTATCCCCAGCAGTGTTGAAAAAAAAAACAAAAAAAAAACAAAAAAAAATTGAATTTGAAGGAGGGGAAGAAAGGAGACTTCCCCAGTAGTATTATCCCCAGCAATCAGGCGTCCACCTGGAGAACAAGGAAGAGCAGTTGGAGTATTAGCAATCAGGCGTCCACCTGGAAAACAAGGAAGAGCAGTTGGAGTATTAGCAATCAGGCGTCCACCTGGAGAACAAGGAAGAGCAGTTGAAGTATCAGCAATCAGGAGCCCACCTGGAGAATAAGGGAATACAATGGAAGTATCAGCAATCAGGAGCCCACCTGGAGAATAAGGGAATACAATTCAAATCTTAAGTAATCAGGAGCCCCCCTGAAAAACAGAATGGCGTTTTATTTTTGACATTATTGGTTGAAGTCAGGAGCCCCCCTGAAGAACAGAATGGTGATTTGTTGGTTGAAGTTGGGAGCCCGCCCATATAACAGAGGAATACATTCAGTCTTTTAATTTCAAAAAAAAAAAGAGAAAAAGAAAGGAAAAAAAACAACCGGAAAAAAAAGGGGGAAGTAGTTTGCAGAGGAATGAAACATCTTACTCAAAAGGAAGTAATTTTGGAAGGAGTAAGATAACATATTTACTCAGCAGAGTTATCCACAGCAGTGTTATCCCCAGTGGATCATCGAGATGTAGAAGCATCCTCGACAGAGTTTCGGGCAACCCAGAGTGGGTAAGGAAGAAAAGGAAAAGTCATCCCCAGCAAAATAATCCCCAGCAGTTTCGAGGGAAGACAACACAGGTAAGTAAATAATTCAGGAAGAAGGAAATGGTTCACGCATAGGAGACGCACTTCCTAAGTGAAGATTTCATTAATAGGAGACGCACTTCCTAGTTTGAAATCATTAAAGTTTCACCCATAGGAGATGCATTTCCTCCTAAGTTTGTTTAGTTTCACCCATAGGAGAGGCATTTCCTCCTAAGTTTGTTTTAGTTTCACCCATAGGAGATGCATTTCCTCCTAAGTTTGTTTTTACCCATAGGAGAGGCATTTCCTCCTAAGTTTAGTTTCACCCATAGGAGAGGCATTTCCTCCTAAGTTTAGTTTTTACCCATGGGAGAGGCATTTCCTCCTAAGTTTAGTTTCACCCATAGGAGATGCATTTCCTCCTACGTTTACTTTTACCCATAGGAGACGCATTTCCTCCTAAGTTTTGTTTCACCCATAGGAGAGGAATTTCCTCCTAAGTTTAGTTTTTACCCATAGGAGATGCATTTGTTTTAGTTTCACCCATAGGAGACGCATTTCCTCCTAAGTTTAGTTTCACCCATAGGAAAGGCATTTCCTCTTAAGTTTAGTTTCACCCATAGGAGAGGCATTTCCTCCTAAGTTTAGTTTTACCCATAGGAGACGCATTTCCTCCTAAGTTTACTTTGACTCATAGGAGATGCATTTCCTCCTAAGTTTAGTTTCACCCTTAGGAGAGGCATTTCCTCCTAAGTTTAGTTTCACCCATAGGAGAGGCATTTCCTCCTAAGTTTGTTTTTACCCATAGGAGACGCATTTCCTCCTACGTTTAGTTTTACCCATAGGAGATGCATTTCCTCCTAAGTTTGTTTTAGTTTCACCCCATAGGAGATGCATTTCCTCCTAAGTTTAGTCTTACCCATAGGAGAGACATTTCCTCCTAAGTTTATTTTACCCATAGGAGAGGCATTTCCTCCTAAGTTGTTGTTGAAATCAGGAGTCCGCCTAGAGAATAGAGAGATTCAATTTTAAATTTAGCAATCAGGAGTCCGCCTAGAGAACAGAGATATACTTTTCAAGTTTGACAGCAGGAGTCCGCCTGGAGAATAGAGACATTTAATTTCAAATTTAGCAATAAGGAGTCCGCCTGGAGAACAGAGGCATACTTTTCAAGTTTGACGTCAGGAGTCTACCTGAAGAACGGAGACATACAGTTTAAATTTCAAAAGTCAGGAGTTCGCCTGGAGAATAGAGACATTCAATTTTAAATTTAGCAATCAGGAGTCCGCCTGGAGAACGGAGACACACAGTTCAAGTATTGGTTGAAGTCAGGAGCCCCCCTGAATAACAGAATGGCGATTTATTGGTTGAAGTCAGGAGCCCGCCTAAAGAGAGGAATGACGTTTATTTTTAAAGTTGTTGTTGGAGTTGGGAGCCCTCCCATAGAACAGAGGCATACATTTCAGTCTTTTCATTTCAAGTGTTGAAGTTGGGAGCCCGCCCATAGAATAGAGGCATACATTTCAGTCTTTTCATTTCAAGTGTTGAAGTTGGGAGCCCGCCCATAGAACAGAGGCATACATTTCGGTCTTTTTATTCCAAGTGTTGAAGTTGGGAGCCCGCCCATAGAACAAAGGCATACATTTCAGTCTTTTTATTCCAAAGTGTTGAAATTGGGAGCCCGCCCATAGAACAGAGGCATACATTTCAGTCTTTTCATTTCAAGTGTTGAAGTTGGGAGCCCGCCCATAGAACAGAGGCATACATTTCAGTCTTTTTATTCCAAAGTGTTGAAATTGGGAGCCCGCCCATAGAACAGAGGCATACATTTCAGTCTTTTCATTTCAAGTGTTGAAGTTGGGAGCCCACCCATAGAACAGAGGCATACATTTCAGTCTTTTTATTCCAAGTGTTGAAGTTGGGAGCCCGCCCATAGAACAGAGGCATACATTTCGGTCTTTTTATTCCAAGTGTTGAAGTTGGGAGCCCGCCCATAGAAGGCATACATTTCAGTCTTTACATTTCAAGCGTTGAAGTTGGGAGCCCGCCCAGATAACAGAGGCATACATTTCAGTTTTTCATTTCAAGTATTGAAGTTGGGAGCCCGCCCATACAACAGAGGCATACATTTCAAGATCAAGTCAGAGGACAATAAAACAGAGGGTTACAACAGGAATCCCCAGCAGGAAATAATAAAAATCCCCAGCACCGGGAAGCAGAAGGTTGCAACAAGAGGTCCCAGCACAAACTCAAGTGCATGTGTCGAAAGGAAGAAAAGCATCAGAAGAAAAGCACCGGAAGAAATGCAAGCAAACAAGAAAGCAAGACAACAAGAACAAATTGCAGTCTAGCCTAGCTTCTTGTTTTCTTTTAAGCACGGTGTAACAAGGAGATCGGTAAGCAGTGGTAATAGCATGCAACAACAGTAACATTGCAGTCCTACGGTAGTCCCAGCTACCAAAAACTTCTCGAACTACATTGACATGATTCCTGTTTAGCCCAGGATATGTAGGAAATCTTTGAAGCAAAGGTTCGGTCAAATCTTTTTCAAAAAATGCTTCACACGGAGTACTCGAATAGGCAAAAATCGCTCGCTTTATCTTTGCGCGAAAACCCTTCGTGTCTTCGGGCAAAGAGGGGCAGCTGTAAGCACGTGATTTTTGCCCTATACGAGAATTACTCCCAAAAAATTCAAAATAAAATGATTTTCCTTGGTGTGCAATTTTGTGAGATTTTGTGATATTTTTGGATAATTATTTGTATTTGTCTGTGTTTGTTTATTTGTTAAATTAATAAAAAATACAAAAATATGTCGCATTTGCATGTAGGATTTAATTTTATAATTGTTACCAATTAAATTTGTTTACAAAAAATTAAAAATTACAAAAATAGGCATCGTTTGCATTTTTAGCATTTAATGTCCAAATATACAATTCTATGCTTAATTATTACTTAATTGTGCGTTAATTGTTATTGGGAGTTAATTTGCGCTTTTATAACTTAATTTAGTTCTTAATAATAATTTAAGTATTTTTATAATTTAGTTTTAGAGAAATAAAAGAAGAAAAGAGAGCAAAAATATAAAGAAAAATCGGATTGGGTCATTTCTTCAAAGTTCAAACCACAGGCCCAAATAATTGACCAACCTTCCCCATGACCCGGTCCACTTCAAACCGGGTCGACCCGGTCTTCCCCATTAACCCAAATACCCAACACCCCTTCTTCACTCTTTGTCCAAACACAAAACAAAGCAAAAAACAAAAAAAATAAAAAACCCTAAAAAATAAGAAAGGACCCCCCCCTATCTTTCTTCTTCTTCTTTTCTTCATCTTCCCAAAAAGCTCCAAGCTCCATCAATGGCTTCCTTCCTTCCCCTCACGCCACACATACACACTCACGGCACACACACACACACTGTTGCATCGTCAACTTCTCCAAACAGACCCAACAAGCTTCACTTCATCGTCTTCGGAGCTCCCTCGTCGCCATCGATGCCTCGTCGCTGCTGCCTGCCTCCTCGCGTCCAGCCATAGCTGCTACTGTTCACGCAGCTGTGCCTATGTCGTCACTTCATCTTCTTCGTCCAATGAACAACAATCCAGCTACTTCTTCTTCGTGTTCGTCAACGCTCGTTGCCATGGCTGCTGTCGCGACTGCGTCTTCTCTTCGTCGCCGCGGCTGTCGCCGCTACTTCCTCCATCGTGCTGCTGCTTCACGCTGCTTCTTCTTCAGCCATATCGTTGTTGCTTCTCTTCCTCCTTCCAGCTGCGTCTACCAACTGTTGCGGCTTCGTTTCTGCTTCTAATGGTGCGTCATCTCCTTCCTTTTCATCAAGGATTCGTTTGGTTTTTCGTTTGAGTCTGTGGTGTGTTGTTTTGAGTTCAAGAGGAAGGGGAGTTTATCGTTGATTCATCTCCGGTTAGTTGGTTTTGAGTTTTATTTTGTCCATATTTCGTTTTATATTTCTCGAAGTAAAAATCGATAAATGTTCGATCCTTGTTTTGTTCATGTTTATCGTTTGAATTAATTTTTAGTTTGCTTCATGTGTTTTGTTAATTTAATTTTCAGATTTAAATGGGAAATTAATTAGTTGTTTTTCATGTTAATTTTATTCATTTTTGTAAAAAAAAAAGGAATTATTAGTTTAATGTTTGTTAGATTCAAATTGAAGTTTAAATTAATTGTTTCTTCAATTTGTTTCATGTGTTTTATGTATTTTCAGGAATTGTTAACATTGTTTAGTTCATGTTCATCTTTGTTTGAAGTTCGTTTTTAATTTAGTAATTTAATGTGAAGTTATGTTTTGCTTCTTAATTTTGGATCATATATCTTTGTTATAATTTTGGTTGGATTTAATTGATTATTTGAAGATTAGTAATTTGAATATGTTTATTTGTTTTGTTTAAGTTTAATTCGAAGTTTGAACAAAGTTTGTTTGTTATTGAATATTTTCATTCATGTTCATACTTTATTTGGTTGATCTTGAATCCGAAATTTGTATAGTTTGATTTTTTGTATATCATTTATGATTATTTCTTGAATTTGTCTCATAATCTTGTTTAAGTTTAATATAGGAATTGTTTGTTGTAATGTTGTTAGAGTTGATTTTAAGTTCAATATTATTGAATTTAGAAATTTAAATATACTTGTTTGTTGTTATTGTTGTTGAATCTAAAAATAGGTTTGTTGCTAAAATATTGTTCAATCAAATTTTTAGTTGTTCTTTGTTGTTCAATCATGTTCATGTGATTTGTTGTTGAAATGTTGAAGAAATCATGTTCATGAGATTTGTTGTTTGAATTTGTGTAGAAATTGGTCACATTGGCTATATTTTGGTTGAGTGTGATTAATTGATTTGTTATAGCTGATAGGGTAGTTTGGTAATTTGCAGTACGTTCAGGGGTAGTTTGGTAATTTCAGTAAGGTTGGAGGGGTAGTTTGGTAATTGAATATTTTGTAATTCTTTATGTTAAGCATGGGGGACAAAATATAATGGGGTGGGTTGTGATATAGTTGTTTAATATAAAGGGGGGACATGACAAAATTTAGTGGGGAGGAATCTTGTATTTGTTTAGTGAAAGCATGGGGGACAAAATATAATGGGGTGGGGTTGATATATTTATTTAATGTAATGGGGATGAGTGAGAATATAATGGGTTTGGTAGGAGAAAGCAATTGATTTTAATTGATTAAAGGGTTGGGGATATAAAGAGAAGTCTTGAATCTGATTTAGGAGGACACACAGATAGAGAAAAAAGAGAGGAAAAAATCGGACAGAAAGAGAATAAGAGAGAGAAAAAAAAGACTGAACATTTAAGAGAGAGAAAATTCCGAAAAAATATTTAAACTTTCAAATGAAAAAAAAAACTAAAAAAATATTTTGCTTTCTTTCATTGTTTGAAATTAACATTAATTGTTGTTGTGTCATCAAATCTTGAAGTTTTTGTTTTGGGATTAATACTCCACCGGTTTGCAAACTCTGTTCCTGGGTTGTTACTGTTGCTGGATTGTTGCTGTTGTGCTGTATTGTTATTACTGCTGCTGATTCTCATCTTTCATTTTCTTTTTCTTCCAAATCAGGTACACAACTGACACGCTGGTTATTGTAATCCGAAATATGAAGTATGAATACGAAAAATGAAGAGTTGAAATTCTGAATTATATTTAATTATATTCTGAATTTTATTTGTATGTATAAATTATTTAGCTTGCAAAAAATCAGAATCATGTAGATATTTAATACATATAGTGAAACATCGGATGATAGCTTAACGGACGAACTACCTATATATTGCCTAAAAATAAATAAATAGTGTAGTAACTTCATCTAGTTAATTCGCTATTGTTGGATGATTATCATGTCTCAAAAAACACGTTAGTTTATCAAAATAGACCATTTTGGAACTTGGAAGAATGTTGTTTAATTAAATATTATTGGTCAATTTCAGCCTGTAAATAAATTAAGATGTTTTTTTATTTTATTTTGTAGAGACAAATTTAATAGAGAATAATGTAGGCATTTTAGGATTGTCTTTTAAAAATAAATGAGACGAGCCTCGCCGAATAAAAAATACAAAATTGTGGGGCCCTCAATAAATATTTAATTGAGTATTTAGAATTCGGGATGGACTGTTTAGTAAATTCCACTGTCTTACCCATAAATAATAATACACTAATCGCTTTAGGCACGATTTAATAATAATACATTCTTAAACACGGGTGCGCATTTATGCGACCCAAATCCAAATCCTAAAACATTGAATAAAAATACGTTCCGGATCGCGGGTGCATTTTATGTGACGCAATCTAAAGACATATTTTTAAACGATGTTCACATTCTTGTAAAAATAATAATAACAATTATGAAAGCGGTAAAAAGATAAAATTTGCACATAAGTTCATATTTGTATAAAATCAGATAATCAAGCCGAATATAACAGTTGAGCGATCGTGCTAGAACCACGGAACTCGGGAATGCCTAACACCTTCTCCCGAGTTAACAGAATTCCTTATCCGGATTTCTGGTGCGCAGACTGTTAAACAGAGTCATTCTTTTCCTCGATTCTGGATTAAAATTGGTGACTTGGGACACCCTAAATCTCCCAATTGGCGACTCTGAAATAAATAAATAAATCCCGTTTCGATTGTCCTTTAATTGGAAAAAGCTCCCTACGTACCCCCTCGGGTATGTGAAAAGGAGGTGTGACAACAGTCATCTCTCCTTGACGAAACCACTCAAACTCCCTACGCAGCTCCTCTCTACGGGGCTGCGGCACATACTTCTCCAAAAAGAGAACCGAGAACTGCTATCAGGTAAGGGGTGCTGCACAAACAAGCATACACCTCTCAAAAGCCTCCCACCAAGTGAAGGCAGCTCCAGAAAACTGATAAGTAGTGAAAGTGACCCCGCTGGTCTCCAGAATACCCGTTGTACGAAGCATCCTCTGACACTTATCCAAGAAACCCTAGGCATCCTCGCCCTCTGTACCACTGAAAGTCGGAGGCTGAAGTCTACCAAACCTCTCCAACCTATGTTGCTCATCCTTCGACATGGCAGGAACTACATAGTCCTAAGCAGCTACAACCAGCTGGGCTGGATGTGCCCCCGGTGTTTGAAGTCATGCATGACTTGCTCAGGTATGTGAGCGGTGGGAGTCTAATTGCCTCCCCCGTCCTGAGAAGTTGCTACAGTTATAGTGGCTGAAACCGCTCGAGCTAGGCCAGTGCAAACTGATAAGATCTGAGCCAAGGCCTCCTAAAGACCTGGAATTACAATGGGCACATCTAGTGCCTGAGCTGGTGTTGTTGGAGCGCCCATAACTAGGACATGAACCTGAACTGGGGTAGCTGGTGGATTTGCAGGTGTTGCCCTAGCTGCTCTGCCCCTACCACGACCATGGCCGCATCATCGGCCTCTGGTGGCCACAGCTAGTGGTACAGGTGGTCATCCATCCTGACCGGTAGCGCATGTCCTCACCATCTGTGAGAGAATAGAACAACAGAAGTTTAGTACTCGGATTAACAAATTCGCACGACAAGAATTTCAAGAGTATGAAGTTTTTCCTAAAGGTTCTGCAGCCTCTCGAGGATAAATACAAATGTCTCTGTACCGATCCGCGAGACTCTACTAAACCTGCTCATGACTCGTGAGACCTATGTAACCTAGGCTCTAATACCAACTTGTCACGACCCTAAATCCGGACCCGGTCGTGATAGCGCCTCTTGTGAAGACAAGTCCAACCGACACTACCCATTTCAGTATTTAACATTTTAAGCATTAAGAAACAGTCTAAAGCGTGATCAAATAAACTAGGTTTTAAGCAGTTAATAGCATAATTTTGCAGAAAATAACCCAACACAGCCCGATACCAGGGTGTCACTAGTCAAGAGCATCTAACAAAAATAGAATACTCCAAATATATATAACTACAGAGTTTAGTACAGAAACTAAGAACAGAAAGGAATAAGATAGGGAAGAGCTCCGGGCTGCGAACGCCAACAGCTACCTAGAGACTCCTCAGATCTGCCTGAGCCGGAATGATCAGCACTCGGGAGCGGGACTAAATACGCTTGAATCTGCACATAGGGGTGCAGGGAGTAAAGTGAGTATTCCAACTCAGTGAGTAATAATCCTAAATAAAGACTGAAAGACGGAAATCACGTAAGGCACAAAGTCATGCTATAATGAAGTAGTAAAACCATTAAAAGCAGTAAACCCCAATGATAGATAGGTAGAAATCCTTTAACTCAAATTTAACTTCATAAAAAGCCTTTTTTAACAATTTAACATGTAATTGACAGTCAATTATGAAAAGTAAACACATAAAGGTTCGCCCCTCGGGCACAATATCAACAAAGCTGCCCCTCGGGCAACTTCTCAGAACAATACCAGCCCCTCGGGCCATCACATAGAACAAAACTAGGCCCTCGAGCTCAATCTCATATCACAATAGGTACCTGCGCTCACTGGGGGTGTAAAGATTCCTAAAGGGGGCCCTTACAGCCCAAGCGCAATATCAAGTCATCTCGTGGCATCATCACTAGGCCCTCGGCCTCATATCAATCAAGATACCTCGTGGCGTATATATCTCAGGCCCTCGGCCTCATAATCAGTATCAAATGTTTCCTCATAACATAGGCCCTCGGCCTTACTCAGTCAAAATCCTCACAAGCCACTCGGGCAATAGTAAAACATGATTCTCAACCCAAAAATATCATTTAAAAGATCATGTAAGTGTTTAAAATACAGTAAACATGGCTGAGTACGAAAACAATGAAATATAACATGATTGAGTTCAAGTATAAAGTCAAATCAGTGAGGAAATACCAGTAAAAATCCCCGAAGGGTTCAAATAGTTGGCACAAGGCCCAAATATAGCATTCAGCTCAAATCATGATGATAGCAAATAGATTTCAGTCAAATACGCAGTAAAATAGTCATTCGGGATGGACTAAGTCACAATCCTCAATAGTGCACGACCCCACGCTCGTCATCAAGTATGTGTGTCACCTCAATACATCATTTACAATCATTACTCACCTCGAACCAGTCAAATATCTAGCTCGCGACACCTTTGCCCCTCAAAACGGCCTCCACTCACGTCGAATCTATCCAAAATCAGAACGAGGACGTTAAAATATGCTAAGGGAACGAAGTCCAAGTGAAAATAATCAATATACGACACAAATCCCGAAATTACCAAAACCCGACCCCCGGGCCCACGTTTCGAAATTTGATAATTTTCACATCAATAGATTCCTTATCTCCCCATGAGTTCATACATGTCAAAGTTCTGAAATCCGACCTCAAATGGTCCTTCAAATCCTCAATCAAAGGTCTAAATTTCCAAGCCCTAGTTTTTCAATTTTTGGCTTAATTTCCGTGATTATTTAGGTGAAATTCACATTAGAATCGAGATTTAAGTCCAAAAATCTTACCTCCAAGTGATTCCCCTTGAATCCCTCTTCAATCCTCTTCAAAAAGCTCCAAAAAGGACCAACAATGGAAGAAATAAACCACACATTCGCGGACAAGAAGACCTTTTAAATCTTTTGCTCAGGTCTTAATTTCCTTCTTCGCGAACGCGGTCAACGCCTCGCGTTCGCGAAGCACAAAAATTCCGTTGACCAAAGCTCTTCTTCGCGAACGCGACCCCACCATCGCAAACGCAATGCCTCGGCTTTACCAACCTATGCGAACGCGACCAAGCCTCTCGCGAACGCGATGCTTACTATTCTGGCCCTTTGCGAATGTGGGACTCCCCTTAGCGAACGTGAAGGCCAAACCTGACGCCTCCCTTCCTGACCCTTCGCGAACGCCAGGGTCCCCTCGCGAACGCGAAGACCAAAATGCCTGCAACAGCTGAAACCAAAATCTGCAATTTTCTTAACTTAAAAAATGATTCGTTCAACCCCTCGAAACTCACCCGAGGCCCCCGGGATCTCAACCAAAGTCACAAACATATCCTAAAACCTTATTCAAACTTGTACCAATCTTCAAAACACCTCAAACAACATCAAATCAACCAAAACACATCGGATTCAAGCCTAAATTTCCAAAATCTTCCGAATTCTGCTTTAGATCAAAAACCCAACCAAACCACCTCCGAATGACCTAAAATTTTGCACACACCTCCCAAATGACACAGAAGAGCTACTGAAACTCTCGGAATTCCATTCCGACTCCTATATCAAAATCTTGCCTACCAACCAAAAATTGCCAAAATATCAACTTCGCCAATTCAAGCCTAAATCTATTTTGAACCTCCAAAACTCATTCCAATCACGCTCCTAAGTCCCAAATCAGCTCCTGAAGCTAACCAAACCATCAGAACTCATATCCGAGCCCTCTAACATATAAGTCAACATATGATTGATTTTTCCAACTTAAGCTTCCTCAAAAGAGACTACGTGTCTCAAACCTTACCAAAATCATTCCGGATTCGATCTGACCATCCTGATATCACATAACATGGATAAACAAAGCATAAAGAAGAAGAAATGGGGAAAACGAAGCGGTAACTCATGAGAAGACTGACCAGGTCGTCACTCATTCTCAATGATAACGGAAATAACCTCAATTATACAGCTTCATCCAAGACATTTGGTTGCTTGTTTATTTGGCATACAATGATGAAGTACTTGAGATGTTTGTTGGCATTTTTATTGGGGTCTCCAGTGAAATATCCTCTATCTTGGAGCATGTTAATTATCACACTAGTGATTGTGAAGGTACTCCCGCCTCCCATATCCTTGGTGGTACAATCGCACTAGCATATCTTTGATTTCGCACCGCTTCTGGTGGATCTAGTTGTGCTCAAGGTGCTTGTGGAACTTGTTGTTGAAGCAGTGGAACTTGTTCGCTCCGTTGGTTTGGATTTGATGCTCGGCATGCACGGGGTGCTTCCTCGATAGGACATAAAGGTAGAGCGCCAAGATCTTCTTCCGTCATCACAGTCTACACCTAAAGTAGATAGATTAAAGTAACAGCAAAGAAAAGATAAGAACTCGAATAAACACACAATAACACAGTAACACAAGAACACCGTACTCCTCGGAATGGTGCCAAAAATTTGTCACATTTATTCCTACTCTCAATTTGAAAGTAGTACGATATATTGCAATAATAAACCCGACAAGGTTGGGTCGATCCCACGAGGAGTAAGGTGTGTGCTAGAATGTCAAAGAGTATGTGAATTCAATGAACTTAAAGTAATCTTCAAATAAAAGATCGATTTTTAGCAATTACTTAAAAAATATGACTATGAAATTTAATCAAACACTTAGAATAAGAAAATAATTAGAGAGTAGTAAATCAATGAGAGAAAGCACTAGGGTTGTTCATCCTTCATGTATGCTATGTTATGGGTATAGATGTATTCGATTCCAATTAATCAAACATGTGTTATGACAATAATATCAATAATACCAACATAGTATTTTCTGACACTAAGAGGTTTTTACTCACAAATGCTTTTTCAAGCTATTTAGAGCTCTATGCAATACAATGCCCAAATAAGAATCTCCCTATTCTTAGTTTGATTTCATTAATTGAGATGAGATTAATTCTTTAATCTACCCAATTTCTTGCTAATTATACCTAAACTCAGTTCAATTTTTCCAAGTTAGAACTAAGTGTGATAGGTGTTAATCTAGTGTTTGCAACTACCAAATTATACAAGAAAGCATGGAGCAATTAGATAACACAATATTTAATCAAAATACGAATCTATATTAACAACCCATTGTTGTAACACCACTTCGGATTCACAACCCTACCAAATGAGTTTAGCCGGACATGACAATAGAAGAAAAAATCAAATTATCCTCATAGCCGCTCATACAGTTTCCTCTCTGTCAAAAGTTGTCAAAAAAGACCTAAAAGTACTATTTATACTTTTCTAAAAAGCTGACAAAATTATCCTCCTCGGGTCTTGCGTGGCCAAGTTGCGTGGCCCACGCAGGATGCGCTGCCCAATACTCTATTTCTTAAGCTCGCAGCAGCCCACGCAGGATGCTTGTCTACTTCCAGAACATAAACTTTCAGCCTCCTAGTGGGTGACCTGCGTGGCCCACGTAGGATGGACTTTTATTTCTTTAGCTTTCTTCTTCAATTTTGGCTTGAATTTGATGGTTTTCTTGCAAGTATTTGATGATTTTCAATCTCTTAATTCTCACTCAACTCCATGACCTGCAATTATGTTATTCAAAACATATTTAGTCCATTAATCATATCAATTGGGACATAACTCTATAAAAAGACATAAGAGAAGTTGGGGAAAATACCAACTTATCAGGTTCTTAGATAGCAGCTGAGCTGGTCCACTTTTTAATAACTTTCTTATATTTGGTTTTGTATTAAAAAATTAATATTAAGATATTTTAAAATATACAAGACTATTATAATAATAATAATAATATTCTATATTATATCGCTAACTTTCAAAAGTTCTAAATTAGTGTCACGACCCAAATCTACCATGTCATGATGGCGCCTATCGTGGTACTAGGCAAGCCTACACACTAACAAAACCAACCAATATTTCCATTTTTAAGATAAATTCGAAGCTATTTAACAATAAACCTTCAAATTAAGTTAAAATAACAGTGCGGAAAGAAAGACCGACATCGGGGTGTCACTAATCATGAGCATCTACAAAGGACTGTGTGATAACACTAAGACATATACAGACTGGAAAATAACTAATAACAATCTATAGGAATACGGGAGGGAGAAAAGCAGGGCTTCGATCGTCGTGCAGCTACCTTACTAACTCCAGCAGATCCGCGACGGACGAAAACAACACTCACTAGCACGTCCAGCAATCCTTGGATATGCACACAAGGTGCAGGAAGTAATGTGAGTACGCCAACTCAGTAAGTAACAATTATAAATAAAGGTTGAGTGCAGTGACGAGCATTTAAAATCATATACATTTCATAACATAAAAACCTCAGTGGAAATAACAAGATCAAATCAGTAATTAAATTCCGAATATCTTGTCAAAACTCCAGTTTCAATGAAAGTTGTTTAAAATATTTGTTCAACATTTTCAATAGAGGCTAAGTATAAAAGAAGGGTGAAAACATTAATTTCATATAAACAAGCCCCTCGAGAAAAGTATCACTCATATATATATATTTAGCCCATCGGGCGAGCCTCTCAGTCACTCGTGATGCAATTCTCATCAATCAACATTCACACTCAGCACTCACGCTCAATAGGTACCTTATAATAACCGTTGCAGCGTGCAACCCGATCCATAAATATATAGTCGATTGCGCTCACTGGGGGCGTGCAAACTTCGGAAGGGCTCCTACAACCCAAGCGCTATATTGCTGCGGCTTGCAACCCGACCCAATATCTCGCTGCGGCGTGCAGCCCGATCCAACATCCGGAAAATTCCTCCCCACCGGAACTGAATCAATGGTGAGAGTCTCTATTCTAACATCCCTCACGAAGGCCAATTATGAAAGACAACCCTTCCCAACCATCTGGTGGGTCTTCAAAAATAAAATCACTCTACTGGGAATCATAATCTGTCGAACCTCGCCACTCAATCCATGGCATCCCCGGCATAGCCAACGTCATCATCTTAGCATAACAGTCCAGAATAACACAACAAGCAGACAACCAATCCATAGCCCATATCACATTAAAATCCACCATACTAAGCAACAAAAGATTCACTCGGGTCTCCAAACCCCCAATAGTCACCACACAAGACCGATATACGCGGTCCACAACCACGACATAACTTGTTTATGAGAACTCCCCGACTCTGAATCCATAAAGCACCCGAATCACTATATCCAATCCCAACTCCACCTCCTATACATCTAACACACCTCTACTACTCGATCATTCCACGAGGGGGGTACTCCTATAATTCTTCTGTGCCACCAAGCAGGCTTGAATATTAGCAGTCGATCAAATAAGAGAGTGTCGGAATACCAATGAAGTATCCTTAACTCAACACATTGCCCTTTCTGAAATGTATACTCTCATCAAGCCATACTAATTAGTATTATTATTTACCTAGTCATCTAAAACTGTCTATGATGCCTATGAATTTATGACCTTCCTTCCATAAATGAACTGAGACCTTACACATGAAAATCTCAACCCTACACAACATACCATATATGCCACTCCATCATATGATAAATATAAGAATTTCATAATTCATTCTGAGTCACAAGCAACTACGTACTCAACTAGGCAAGAACTTTCCATTTGATCCCATCTAGAAGCAAATCACTATACATCACATGCTCTCCACACCAGTAAAAAAATATACGTCCCTAACCGGGGTAGAAGCCATCAAGAACCCTTTGAACCCCATTTGCACAAAATCAAACCGTCAGGACTGAATCCTTTTAACTCAACCAAGTTATGAAGGTCATCAAAAACCCAAGAGCATTGCCATAAAACACCTGTAGAAACTCATTACCCCATAAGCACCCAAGGAACTAATCATATCCCTCAACATGCCGATCTGACCTACTACCAAGCTATCCTATTTATCCAAGTTCCTTCTAAATTACCTTCAAATTGATACTTCTCCTCGCCATAATACATCAATCCTCAACATAGACTCACCACATGAGACCCAAGCATAAAACTACATCATCTAAAGGCTCATAAGTCGCTGAATACTCTCTTAAATATCCCCAAAAGCACCACATTTAAAATATTTACCCTGAAGAGACTTCCTGCGAATCTAAAGCCATTACCTTCACCGTCCTGATACTGATATGTAGAATCCATAATAATATAGAAATGCCACAAGTCTTGTCATCCTCCAATGTAAACCTCAGTTTCTAGCCAAATACACATCTTGAAGATCTCTAATTATTACATATAAATCTTGAATCCTTTAAAACCATTCTCGGCAGTCATCCACTCTACTTAGGTTTCAATTAAACTGATCAAACGAACCGAACGACCTGTGCCCCATTATACAACAACACCTAAGGAAGTAACCCATCCTTCTAAGCAGCCGAGTGATATCCTACTCCATACCCGTTACATCCCTTACGACAACAACTAATTCATCCCACGATTTCTCATATACCCATAAAGCATAACACACCATTATCCAAAATTTCTTTTACTCGTGTCATCCTCGATCTCAACCTTTGTAAGCCACAACTGATTCGCCGGTATACCACAAACTGAAACTAATACGACACTTAGCCTCGCAATCAACCTATCAATAGCAGATTCCCCCACTTGGCTCAAAGCCATAAGTCAAAACACACAAAAACTCGCAATTCCCATAATCTATTACTGCCATAATACTATAGGGATATTAAACTAAATCCTTCATAAGCTCGGGCAACACAATCATCTAGTACTTCAAATCATCTGCAATCTCGCATTCACCCTCGTAATAGTCATGTACACTCTCATAAACGATCCAAACTCAAACTGCAACACACATATTTCACTAATAAAAGAGGGCTCCCAACAAACAACATAGGGATCACACAAACCTCAGAACACCCTACAGGAGATAACCCACCAGTTTTGCCTCAAACTAACATCTCTTCATACCCTTCCACCGTCATAAACATCACGCAATCACTTAACTTTCCTGAGTTTGAACTCATATCATAACATGAAATCTACTTCACTTCCCAACTAGACAACATGAAAAGATCCTTCAACACACCCATAATGCGGGGCTACGCATCAAATCTCGATGGAAATCAAGCACCAAATAGTTCTTTCTACCCTCAAGAAGACCCTTCTCATCACATTCAAATCATATGAATGCATTTCGCAGTCACATCATACTCATCACGTAGCCATCCAGTCATCACTTCCCCTAATAGGGACACTACCGAACATATAAATCCAAAAGCACATGCTCACACGATCAACACCTCAGTGCTCAAGCTACAGGAAAAGCCTGACCTCAAAGTCCTCCAGACTGGACCAACATCAACACACAGAAATCACATCCTGCCCCTCGATCAGGGAATCACAAGCCGTCGATGCACAGTTGATACCGAGCACTCATACGCGCATATGATCGCGTGGAAAGAATTCAAAAAGTTACATTTCAAGCTGAATCAATGTGGCATGATAAGAATTAAAGAATGTGGGATTTCCTAAATGTTTTGCAGCCTCTCGAATATAAGTACACACGTCTCCGTACCGATCCGCGAGACTCTACTAAACCTACTCATGACTCGTGAGACCTATGTAAGCTAGTCTCTGATACCAACTTGTCACGACCCAAATCTACCTTGTCGTGATGGAGTCTATCATGGTACTAGGCAAGCCAACACACTAACAAAACCAACCAATATTTCAATTTTTTAGATAAATTCGAAGCTAAAATAATAAACCTTTATAAAGGGATTAAGTCAAAACAACAGTGCAGAAAAAAAGCCTGACATCGAGGTGTCACTACACAGACAAGAAAATAACTAATAACAATCTATAGGAAGAAAGGAGGGAGAAAAGCAGGGTTGTGATCGCCGTGCAGCTACCTTACTAACTCCAGCAGATCCGTGACGGACAAAAACAACACTCACTAGCACGTCCAGCAATCCCTAATCTGCACACAAGGTGTAAGAAGTAATGTGAGTATGCCAACTCAGTAAGTAATAGTTATAAATAAGGATTTTATTCGGCCCAGTGTATCACCTTGCGGTGCTCTTGTCTTGTTTGTGAAGAAAAGGGATGGGTCTATGCGTATGTGTATTGATTATTGCCAGTTGAACAAGGTTACAGTGAATAACTATTATACTTTGCCTTGTATTGATGATCGGTTTGACCAGCTTCAGGGCGCATGGGTGTTTTCTAAGATTGACTTGTGCTCAGGTTACTATTAGTTGAAGATTCGGGAGACAGATATCCCGAAGACTGCCTTTAGGACTCGGTATCATCACTATGAGTTCCTTGTCATGTCATTTGGGCTGACCAATACCCCAGTAGCTTTTATGCATTTGATGCACAGTGTATTTCGGCCGTATCTTGACTCGTTCATCATTGTGTTTATTGATGATATTCTGGTGTATTTCCGGAGTCGGGAGATCATGAGCAGCACCTGAGGACTGTGCTTCAGACTCTAAGAGAGAAGAAATTATATGCTAAGTTCTCGAAATGTGAGTTTTGGTTAGATTCAGTGGCATTCTTAGACCACGTGGTATTGAGTGAGGGTATTCAGGTAGATCCGAAGAAAATAGAGGTCGTGCAGAGTTGGCCCAGTCCATCCTTAGCTACAGAGATCCGTAGTTTCCTTGGCTTGGCGGGTTACTACTGTCATTTTGTGGAGGGTTTTTCATTGATTACAACCCCTATGACCAGGTTGACCCATAAGAGTGCTCCGTTCTAGTGGACGTAGTAGTGTGAGGCAAACTTTCAGAAGCTCAAGACATCTTTGACTACAGCCCCAATTTTGATACTGCATATAGGTTCGGGGTCTTATACGGTCTATTGTGATGCCTCGAGGATTAGCCTCGGAGCGGTGTTGATGCAGGATGGTAGGGTGATTGCCTACGTATCTAGACAGTTGAAGATACATGAGAAGAATTACCTTTTCCATGACCTTGATTTAGCTGGCATTGTTCACGCCCTGAAGATCTGGCACCATTATTTATACGGGGTTCCCTGTGAGATTTATACTGACCATCAGAGCTTGCAGCACCTGTTCAAGCAAAAGGATCTAAATTTGCGCTAGATGAGATGGTTAGAGTTGCTGAAGGATTATGATATCACTATTTTGTATCATTCAGGCAAGGCCAATGTGGTGGCCGATGCCTTGAGTCGCCGGGCAGAGAGTTTGGGGAGTTTGGCTTATTCACCGGCATTGGAGAGACCTATGGCGATGGATGTTCGGACCCTAGCTAGCCAGTTTGTGAGATTGGATCTTTCGGAGCCTAGTCGGGTTCTAGCTTGCGTGGTTTCTCGACCTTCCTTATTTGATCGTATCGGGGAGCGTCAATATGATAAACCTCACTTGCTTATCCTCAATGACAAGGTTCAGCACGGTGATGCCAGAGATGTGACTATTAGTGATGATGGGGTATTGAGGATGCAGGGTCGAATTTGTATACCCAATGTTGATGAGCTTCGGGAGTTGATTCTGGAGGAGGCCCATAGCTTGCGGTATTCCATTCATCCGGGCACCGCGAAAATGTATCAAGATTTGAGGCAGCGCTACTAGTGGAGGCGGATGAACAAAGATATAGTCGGATTTGTAGCTCGGTGCCTCAACTGTCAGCAGGTAAAGTATGAGCACCAAAGACCGGGTGGGTTGCTTCAGCAGATAGAGATTCCGAAGTGGAAGTGGGAGCGGATCACCATGGACTTTGTAGTTGCGCTCCCACGAACTTTGAGAAAGTTCGATGCTATTTGGGTGATTGTGGGTCGGCTTACCAAGTCCGCTCACTTCATCCCTGTGTGTACTACTTATTCTTCAGAGCGGTTAGTGGAGATCTATATTCGGGAGATTGTTCGTCTGCATGGTATTCCGGTTTCTATCATTTCAGATAGAGGTACTCAGTTCACATCACGATTCTAGAGAGCTGTTCAGCTTGAGTTGGGTACTCGGGTGGAGTTGAGTACAGCATTTCACCCTCAGACGGACGGACGGACAGTCCGAGCGCACTATTCAGATTCTTGACGATATGCTTCGTGCGTGTGTGATTGAGTTTGGAGGGTCTTGGGATCAGTTCTTTCCATTGGCGAAGTTTGCTTACAACAACAGCTATCAGTCCAGCATTCAGATGGCAATGTACAAGGCTTTATATGGGAGACGATGTAGATCCCCAGTGGGTTGGTTTGAGCCGGGTGAGGCTAGATTGTTAGGCACAGACTTGGTTCAGGATGCTTTAGATAAGGTTAAGGTGATTCAGGATAGACTCCGTAAAGCCTAGCATAGACAGAAGAGTTATGCGAACCGAAAGGTTTGTGATATTTCCTATATGATTGGAGAGCGGGTTCTGCTTCGAGTTTTGCCTATGAAGGGCGTTATGAGATTTGGGAAGAAAGGGAATCTGAGTCCGAGGTTTATTGGCCCTTTTGAGATATTGAGGCGTGTTGGGGAGGTTGCTTATGAGCTTGCCTTACGTCCCAGCTTGGCAGAAGTTCATCCGGTATTTCATGTTTCGATGCTCCGGAGGTATCACGGTGATCTGACGTACGTGTTGGATTTCAGTTCAGTCCAGTTGGACAAGGATCTATAATATGTTGAGGAGCCAGTGGCAATATTGGACAGGCAGGTTAGAAAGTTGAGGTCAAAGAACATTGCATACGTAAAGGTTCAGTGGCAGGGTCAGCAGGTCGAGGAGGCGACCTGGGAGACCGAGCAGGATATGCGCAGCCGTTACCCTCATCTTTTCACTACTTCAGGTATGTCTTTATGCTCGTTCGAGGACGAACGAATTTTTAAGTGTAGGAGAATGTGACGACCCCCCCGATCCCCTATTAAATACTTTCCCCGTATTTATTTCTGCCATTTTGAATTTGCCGAGATGTTCGATTTTGAGTTTCAGAGAGTTTTGGGATACTTAGTCCCTAAATGAGAGCTTTAAGTGTTGGAAAGTTGACTATAGTCTGAGCAGTGTGAATATGGCCTTGGAAAGGAAATCTAAAGGTTCCATGAGCTCCGCTGGGTTAATTTGGGCTTAGGGGCGTGTCCGGATTGTGTTTTGGAGGTCCGTAGCTATTTTAGGCTTGAAATTCTGAAAGGTCGAATTTTGAAGTTTCCGGTTCGATAGTGAGATTTTGATCCAAGGGTCGGAATGGAATTCCGAAAGTTGGAGTAGCTCCGTAGTGTTGAATGTGACGTGTGTGCAAAATTTCAGGTCATTCGGACGAGGTTTGATAGACTTTTTGATCGAAAGCGTATTTCTAGAGTTTTGGAGTTCTTAGGCTTGAATCCGTGGTTGATTCGTTGTTTCGATGTTTTTTTAGGTGTTTTAAGGATTGGTAAAAGTTTGGACAGTGGTATTAGACTTGTTGGTGCTTTTGATTGAGGTCCCGGGGGCCTCGGGATGATTTCGGATGATTGTCGGAAGTATTTTGGAGTTTGGAGTTGCAACTTCAGATACTGGTTTTCTGTCATAACCGCACCTGCGAGTGTGGGACCGCAGGTGCGGCGCCACAGAAGTGGCTCAGTGGTCGCAGAAGTGGAAATGAGGAAGGGGCCAGGAACCATAGAAGAGGTTTAAGGAACCGCACCTGAGTGACTGCAGATGCAGATTTTAGGTCGCAGGTGCGAGATGGAGTTTTTAGGTGAGAACTGCAGAAGCGGTTCCGCGACTGTTGAAACAGTATCACATATGCGATTGTTGGATCGCAGATGCGGGATTTCTGGGCAGAAAATAGGAAGTTTCGAGGGTTTAGTTTCAAAAGTTGGAAATTCAATTTGGAGCTCGGGAGAGGGCGATTTTGAGAGGAAATTATAGAGGAGATTAGTGGGTAACAATTCTTTAACCCTTTCTAGTTTTATTCCATCAATCTATAGTTAGTTTCATCATTTAATTTCGGATTGGAGATGAAAATTGGGGAAAAGTTGGAAGAAAGTTCTTAGACCTAAAATTCGACTTTTGATTGAGAATTTGACCTTAGAATTAGATAATTTTGGTATGCATGAACTCTTGAGAGTATGAGGATTCTGAAAATATAGATTTTACCCAATTCCGAGACGTAGGCCTGAGGGGCATTTTGGGCATTTTACCTAATTTTGCGTAGTAACTTAGAATTTAATTGTAGAATCAGTTACTTGAAGTGTTATTTACATCATGCAATTGAATTGAATAGATTTGGGCCATTTGGAGTCGAATACTCATGGTAAGAACGTGATTTCGAGTTGATTTTGAGCTAGTTCGAGGTAAGTGGCTTGACTAACCTTGTGTGGGGGGCCTTCCCCTTAGGATTTGATATATTTGGTAATTGAAATGCCTTGTACGTGAGGTGACAAGTGCGTACTTGTGCTAATTGTTGGAAATCCGGTTTTAAGTAAGTAATTACTAGTATATTTCCTTTCCTGTTTTTATTACTTGCACTATTAAGCATGTTGTTAGCTTAAGAAAGCATGTCTAAGTGACTTAATTGCTTAACTTGCTCAAACTGACTTACCTGAATTTTGTGCAGCATGCTAGGCTAGAATTACTTGTTTGCCTTAATATGAAATTTGTCATTTCTAAATATTTTCATGTTGCTGCTTTGTACTTACATTGAGACTACGGATGTGGGATTCTGGTAGCTCCCCCTTGTCTTTTTATTTTGGGGCTACGGATGTAGGATTCTGGTAGATCCCCTTGCACTGTTATATAAAATTACGGGAATGCACCCAGTAGATTCTCCCAGTACTGGGTATTTATATTTGGGACTACGGAATGAGATTTCCAGTAGATCCTCGCGCACTATGAGTTGGACTACGGGACGGGATCCTAGGAGATCTATTGGATATGTACATTTGGGACTACAGGACGGTATCCTGGGAGATCCCCGATTGTTATTTTGGTGCTGGACCATATTTCCTTTTGTGTTTACCTTGTCTCTGTAGTAGTTGTTGTTGCCCTTTATATATGGTTTTACTTTTATTACTGCACTTATTTATAATGTTCTGTTCTACAATGTTGAACTTTACATTTTATTTAACCTCAGTAGGGCGCTGACTTTCCTCGTTACTACCCCACCGAGGTTAGGCTTGACACTTACTGAGTACCGCTGTGGTGTACTCATACCCTTTCTGCGCATGTTTTTCATGTGCAGATCCAGGTACTGCGACTCAGTCCTATCACCCTTGAGGCGAGATGACTGCTCCAGCGAGTTCGAGACATATCTGTCGCGTCTGCAGACCGAGGAGTCCCTTTCTCTTCTCGCTTTTAAGTATTAGCCCTTCTGTATTTCTTTTCCTTGTTAGATATTCTCGAGTTAGACACTATTAGATATTCCAAGGCTTGTGGTTTCATGAGATTTCAGGTTTTGGGAAAGTGTATAAGTTTTGAGAAGTTGTATTGTATATGCCAAGAGGCATTTTAAATACGGTTTCATTCGCTTATTTTATATTTTAATTATTGCTTTCGCAAGTTTTGTTATTTTTCGCATTTGTTAGGCTTACCTAGTCGTAGAGACTAGGTGCCATCACGACAATTCACGGAGGGCGAACCGGGGTCCTGACAAATTGGTATCAGAGCTCTAGGTTCATAGGAGTCATGAATCACAAGTTGGTTTATTAGAGTCTCGCTGATCGGTACGGAGACGTCTGTACTTATCTATGAGAGGCTATGTAACTGTTAAGAAAATTCCACTTTATTTGATTTACTTTTCATGCGATATTTTGACATCACAATTCTAAACTTATATCTTCTATTCTCTCACGGATGGTAAGGACACGCGCTAGCCGAGATGATCAGGCATCCACGCCCCCTACTGCAGCCGTTAGAGACCGGGGTCGGGGTAGAGGCCGAGGATACGCACGTGGTGCAGCTAGAGCACTTGCGTGAGCTGCCGCCGAGGTACCACCAGCACTTTCAGCCGGAGTCCAAGCACCTGATATGCCTACTTCTACTACTACTCCAGCACTTCAGGAGACTCTGGCGCAGTTTATGAGCATGTACACCACTTTGGCTCAGGCAGGGCTACTTCCCCTTGCTGCAGCTACGTCTCAGGCCGCGGGAGGAGCATAGACACCCGCCGCCCGCACTCCTGAGCAGCGAGTGCATGTTGAGCAGGTCCTTGAGATTATTCCTATACATCATGTAGTCCGAGATCAACCCGAGAACAGGGCAGCGACTTCCGAGGATGAGCAGCTGAGGCTTGAGAGGTTCAAGAAGTACAAGCCTCCAGTATTCAGTGGTCTAGCATCGGATGATGCTCTAGGATTCCTAGATGAGTGTTACTGCATTCTCCGTACCATGGGTATATCAGGATCGAGCGGGGTCTCCTTCACTACTTTCCAGCTTTGAGGAGCGGCCTATGAGTGGTGGTGCACCTATAAGTTAGACAGTCCGGATAAGGCTGCTTTACTGGCTTGGGCTCAGTTTTTAGATCTGTTCCTGAGAGAGTATGTTACTCAGAGCCTCAGGGATGTGTGGCATGCAGAGTTTGAGCATTTGCGCCAGGGTACTATGACTGTCTTAGAGTATGCAGTCCGTTACACTAGTTTGGCTAGACATGCCCCAGCCTTGGTTTCTACTGTTCGCGAGAGGGTTTGCCGATTTATTAAGGGCCTTCTTCCCAGCATCAGGTCTAGCATGGATCGTGAGTTGGAGATAGACATTTCTTATCAGCAGGTGGTGAGCATTGCTAGGAGGATTGAGGATATTCATGCTAGGGAGAGAGAGGAGAGGGAGGCTAAAAGGTCTCGAGAGTCGGGCCATTATTTTGGTGCCCGTGCCCTAGCTGTAGGTCGTCATGGTAGAGGTTATATGAGTCGCCCTGTTCATTCAGCTCTTCCAGCAGCCAGTGGTATTCCATCTCCTCCTAGGCCTCAGGAGCCTTATTATGCACCACCGGTATCTAGCGCGCCTCCTACGCGGGGTGCTTTCAGAGGTCAGTCAAGCAGACCTGGCCCGAGCCAGTAACAACCACCATGTCCTCCTAGAGCTTGTTTTGAGTGTGGTGACACATGCCATATAGTGAGGGATTGCACCAGACTTGGGAGGGGTGCACCTCCACATACTTCTCAGTCACAGCGTGCCCCGTAGAGTTCTCAGGCTATGGTTACAGCTCTAGTTGCTACCCCGCCTGCTCAGCCAGTTAGAGGTGGAGGTCAGGGAGGTAGAGGTCTCCCTAGAGGTGGAGGTCAGGGAGGTAGAGGTCGCCCTAGAGGGGGAGGCCAGGCCAGATACTATGCCCTTCCTGCCCGTACCGAGGCTGTTGCCTCCGATTCTGTCATCATAGTTATTATACTGGTTTGTCACAGAGATGCATCGGTTCTATTCGATCCAGGCTCCACTTACTCTTATGTGTCTTCTTATTTTTCTCCGCATTTGGGTGTACCTCAGGATTCTTTGAGTTCCCCTATTTATGTTTCTAGTCCTATGGGAGATTCTCTTATTGGATCGCGTTATGTTGGTCGTGTTTGGTTGCTCTTAGTGGTTTAAGACCAGAGCCGATTTATTATTGCCCAGCATGGTAGATTTTGATATTATCTTGGGCATGGATTGGTTGTCGGCCCATTATGCTATCCTTGATTGTCTCGCCAAAACTGTGACGCTGGCTATGCCAGGTGTACCACATGTTGAGTGGAGGGGTACTTTAGATCACACTCCCGGTAGAGTTATTTCTTTTCTTAAAGCTCATTGTATGGTTGAGAAGCGGTGTGATGCGTATTTAGCTTATGTGAGAGATGTCAGTATTGATACCCCTTCGGTTGATTCAGTCCCAGTATTACGGGATTTTCCCGATGTGTTTCCAGCTGATCTTCCGGGCATGTCTCCCGATAGAGATATTTATTTTGGCATTGATCTGTTGCCGGGCACTCAACCCATTTCTATCCCTCTGTATCATATGGCTCCTCCTGAGTTGAAGGAGTTGAAGGATCAGTTACCGAAATTGCTTAACAAGGGTTTTGTTTGGCCCAGTGTATCACCTTGGGGTGCTCCTTTCTTGTTTGTGAAGAAAAAGGATGGGCCTATGCGTATGTGTATTGATTATCGCTAGTTGAACAAGGTTACAGTGAAGAACCATTATCCTTTGCCTCATAATGATGATCTATTTGACCAGCTTCAGGGCGTACAGGTGTTTTCAAAGATTGACTTGCGCTCAAGTTACCATCAGTTGAAGATTCGGGAGCCAGATATCCCGAAGACTGCCTTTAGGACTCGGTATGGTCACTACGAGTTCCTAGTCATGTCATTTGGGCTGACCAATGCCCCAGCAGCTTTTATACAGTTGATGCACGGTGTGTTTCGACCGTATCTTGACTTGTTCGTCATTGTGTTTATTGATGTTATTCTGGTGTATTCCCGGAGTCAGGAAGATCATGAGCAGCACCTGAGGACTATGCTTCAGACCTTGAGAGAGAAGAAGTTATATGCTAAGTTCTTGAAATGTGAGTTTTGGTTGGATTCAGTGGCATTCTTAGGTCACGTGGTATTGAGTGAGGATATTCAGGTATATCCGGAAAAAAAATAGAGGTCGTGCAGATTTGGCCCAGACCATCCTCAGCTATAGAGATTCGCAGTTTCCTTGGCTTGGCAGGTTACTACCGTCGTTTTGTGGAGGGTTTTTCATCGATTGCAGCCCCTATGACCAGGTTGACCTAGAAGAGTGCTCCGTTCCAATGGACGGAGGAGTGTGAGGCGAGCTTTCAGAAGCTCAAGATAGCTTTGACTACAGCCCCAATTTTGGTACTGCCTACAGGTTCAGGGTCTTATACGGTCTATTGTGATGCCTCGAGGATTGGCCTCGGTGCGGTGTTGATGCAGGACGGTAGGGTGATTGCCCACGCGTCTAGACAGTTGAAGATACATGAGAAGAATTACCCTGTCCATGACCTTGATTTAGCTGCATTGTTCACACCCTGAAGATCTGGCGCCATTATTTATACGGAGTTCCCTGTGAGATTTATACTGACCATCAGAGCTTGCAGCATTTGTTCAAGCAAAAGGATGTAAATTTGCGCCAGAGGAGATGGTTAGAGTTGTTGAAGGATGCCTTGAGTCACCGGGCAGAGAGTTTGGGGAGTTTGGCTTATTTACCAGTATCGGAGAGACCTATGGCGATGGATGTTCAGGCCTTAGCAAGCCAGTTTGTGAGATTGGATCTTTCAGAGCCCAGTCGGGTTCTAGCTTACATGGTTTCTCGGTCTTCCTTATTTAATCGTATCAGGGAGAGGCAGTATGATTACCCTCACTTACTTGTCCTCAAGGACAAGGTTCAGCACGGTGAAGCTAGAGATGTGACTATTGGTGATGATGGGGTATTGAGGATGCAGGGTCGGATTTGTTTACCCAATATTGATGGGCTTCAGGAGTTTATTCTGGAGGAGGCACATAGATCGCGGTATTCCATTCATCCATCGCCGCAAAGATGTTTCAGGATTTTAGGCAGCACTACTGGTGGAGGTGGATGAAGAAAGATATAGTCGAATTTGTAGCTCGGTGCCTCAACTGTCAGCAGGTAAAGTATGAGCACCAGATACCGGGTGGGTTACTTCAGCAGATAGAGATTCCGGAGTGGAAGTGAGAGCGGATCACCATGGACTTTGTAGTTAGTCTCCCACGGACTTTGAGAAAGTCCGATGCTATTTGGGTGATTGTGGATCGGCTGACCAAGTCCGCTCACTTCATCCCTGTGTGTACTACTTATTATTCGGAGCGGTTGGCGGAGATATATATTCGAGAGATTGTTCATCTGCATGGTATTCCAGTTTCCATCATTTCAGATAGAGGTACTCAGTTCACATCACGATTCTAGAGAGCCATTCAACATGAGTTAGGTACTCGGGAGGAGTTGAGTACAGCATTTCACCCTTAGATGGACGGACAGTCCGAGCGCACTAGTCAGATTCTTGAGGATATACTCTGTGCGTGTGTGATTGAGTTTGGAAGGTCTTGGGATCAGTTCTTTCTATTGGCGGAGTTTGCTTACAACAACAGCTATCAGTCCAGCATTCAAATGGCATCGTATTAGGCTTTATATGGGAGATTGTATAGATCCCAGGTGGGTTGGTTTGAGCCGGGTGAGGCTAGATTGTTGGACACAAACTTGGTTCAGGATGCTTTAGAGAAGGTTAAGGTGATTCAAGATAGACTCCATACAGCCCCGTCCAGACAGAAGAGTTATGCGGACCGGAAGGTTTGTGATGTTTCCTATATGGTTGGAGAGCGGGTTCTGCTTCGGGTTTCGCCTATGAAGGGCGTTATGAGATTTGGGAAGAAAGGGAAGTTGAGTTCGAGGTTTATTAGCCCTTTTGAGATATTGAGGCGTGTTTGGGAGGTTGCTTATAAGCTTGCCTTACCTCCCAGCTTGGAAGGAGGTCATCCGGTACTTCATGTTTCGATGCTCCGGAGGTATCACGGTGATCCGTTGCACATGTTGGATTTCAATTCAGTCCAGTTGGACAAGGATCAATCCTATGTTGAGGAGCCAGTGGAAATATTGGACAGGCAGGTTAGAAAGTTGAGGTCAAAGAACATTGCATCAGTAAAGGTTCAGTGGCGGGGTCAGCCGGTCAAGGAGGCGACCTGGGAGACCGAGCAGGATATGCGTAGTCGTTACCCTTATCTTTTCACTACTTCAGGTATGTCTTTGTGCTCTTTGGAGGACGAAAGAATGTTTAAGTGTCGGAGGATGTGATGAACTGACCGGTCTTATTAAGAAATTACGCCCCGATCCCATATTAACTGCTTTCTCCGTGTTTATTTCTGCTATTTTGAATTTGCCGGGATGTACAATTTTGAGTTTCGGAGAGTTTTGGGACACTTATCCCTAAATGAGAGCTTAAGTGTTGGAAAGTTGACCGTAGTCGGAGCAGTGTGAAGACGGCCTCGTAATGGAAATTTGATGGTTCTGTTAGCTCCGCTGGGTAATTTCGGGCTTAGGAGCGTGTTCGGATTGTGCTTTGGAGGTCCGTAGCTATTTTAGGCTTAAAACGCCGAAAGGCCAAATTTTGAAGTTTCCGGTTCGATAGTGAGATTTTGATCCGAGGGTTGGAATGGAATTTCGGAAGTTGGAGTAGCTCCGTAGTGTTGAATGTGACGTGTGTGCAAAATTTTAGGTCATTCGGATGAGGTTTGATAGACGTTTTGAACGAAAGCGTATTTCTAGAGTTTTGGAGTTCTTAGGCTTGAATCCGTGGTTGATTCGTCATTTTGATGTTGTTTTAGGTGATTTAAGGATTGGTACAAGTCTGAACAAGTCTGTCATACCCTCACCTACGAGTGTGGGACCGCAGGTGCGGAACTACAGAAGCGGCTCAGTGGTCGCAGAAGCGGAAATGAGGAAGGGGGCCAGGAACCACAAAAGCGGTATAAGGAACCGCACCTGCGTGACCGCAGATGCGGATTTTGGATCACAGGTGCGAGATGGAGTTTTTAAGTGGGAATCGCAGAAGTGATTCCCCAACCACAGAAGCGGTATCGCAGATGCAATTATTGGACAGCAGATGCCGGATTTCTGGGCAGAAAATAGGAAGTTTCGAGGGTCTAGTTTCAAAAGTTGGAAATTCGATTTAGAGCTCGGGATAGGGCGATTTTGAGAGGAAATTGAAGAGGAGATTAGTGGGTAACAATTCTTTAACCCTTCCTAGTTTTATTCCATTAATCTATAGTTAGTTTCATCATTTAATTTCGGATTGGAGATGAAAATTGGGGAAAAGTTGGAAGAAAGTTCTTAGACATTAAATTCGACTTTTGATTGGGAATTTGACCATAGAATTAGATAATTTTGGTGTGCATGAACTCGTGAGAGTATGAGGATTCTGAAAATATAGATTTTACACGGTTCCGAGATGTGGGCTCGAGGGGCATTTTGGTCATTTTACCTAATTTCACGTATTAGCTTAGAATTTAATTGTAGAATCAATTACTTGAAGTGTTATTTACATTATGCAATTGAATTGAATAATTTTGGGCCACTTGGAGTCGAATACTCGTGGCAAGAACGTGATTTCGAGTTGATTTTGAGCTGGTTCGAGGTAAGTGGCTTGCCTAACCTTGTTTGGGGGACCTTCCCCTTAGGATTTGGTATATTTGGTAATTGAAATGCCTTGTACGTGAGGTGATGAGTGCGTACTTGTGCTAACTGTTGGAAATCTGATTTTCATTAAGTAATTACTAGTATGTTTCCTTTTATGTTTTTATTACTTGCACTATTAAGCTTGTTGTTAGCTTAGGAAAGCATGTCTAAGTGGCTTAATTGCTTTACTTGCTCAAACTGCCTTACTTGAATTCTGTGCAGCAATGCTAGGATAGAATTACTTATTTGCCTTAATATGAAATTTGTCATTTCTGAATATTTTCCTGTTTCTGCTATGTATTTACATTGGGACTACGTATGTAGGATTCCGGTAGCTCCCCCTTGTCTGTTTATTTTGGGGTTACGGATGTGGGATTTCAGTAGATCCCTCTGCATTGTTATATAGAACTACGAAAATGCACCTGGTAGATTCCCCTAGTACTGGGTATTTACATTTGGGACTACGAAACGGGATTTCCGATAGATCCTCGCACACTATGAGTTGGACTACGGGACGGGATCCTGGGAGATCCATTGGATATGTATATTTGGGACTACAGGACGGTATCCTGGTAGATCCCCAATTGTTATTGAGGTGTTGGACCATATTTCCTTCTGTGTTTACCATGTCTCTGTAATAGTTGTTGTTGCCCTTTATATATGGTGTTACTTTTATTGCTACACTTATTTATACTGTTCTATTCTACACTGTTGAACTTTACATTTTATTTAACCTCAATAGAGCCCTGACTTTCCTCGACACTACCCCACCAAGGTTAGGCTTGGTACTTACTGAGTACCGTTGTTGTGTACTCATGCCCTTTCTGCGCATGTTTTTCATATGCAGATCCAGGTACTACGACTCAGTCCTATCAGCCTCGAGGCGAGACGACTGCTCCAGCGACTTCGAGATATATCTGCCGCATCCGCAGACCGAGGAGTCCCTTTCTATTCTCGCTTTTAAGTATTAGCCCTTCTATATTTATTTTCCTTGTTAGATATTCTGGAGTTAGACACTGTTAGATATTCCAAAGCTTGTGGTTTCATGAGATTCTAGATTTTGGGAAAGTGTATAAGTTTTGAGAAGTTGTATTGTATATGCCGAGCGGCATTTTAAATACTATTGCATTTGCTTATTTTGACTTTTAATTATTTCTTCTGCAAGTTTTGTTATTTTCCGCATTTGTTAGGCTTACCTAGTCGTAGAGACTAGATGCTGTCACGACAATTCACAGAGGGTAAACCGGGGTCGTGACAAGTTGGTATCAGAGCTTTAGATTCATAGGAGTCATGAATCACAAGCTGGTTTATTAGAGTCTCGTTGATCGGTACGGAGACGTCTGTACTTATCTATGAGAGGCTATGTACTATTAGGAAAATTCTACTTTATTTGATTTCCTTGTCATGCGATATTTTGACATCACAATTCTAAACTTCTGTCTTCTATTCTCTCACAGATGGTGAGGACACGCGCTACCCGAGATGATCAGGCACCCACGCCCCCTACTACAGCCGTTAGAGACCGGGGTCGGGGTAGAGGCCGAGGATGCGCACATGGTGCAACTAGAGCACCTGCGCGAGCTGCCGCCGAGGTACCACCAGCAGTTCTAGCCGGAGTCCAGGCACCTGATACGCCTACTGCTACTACTACTCCAGCACTTCAGGAGACTCTGGCGTAGTTCATGAGCATGTACACCACTTTGGCTCAGGCAGGGTTGTTTCCCCTTGTTGCAGCTACGTCTCAGGCCGAGGGAGGAGCACAGACTCCCACCGCCTGCACTCCTGAGCAGCGAGTGCATGTTGAGCAGGTCCCTGAGATTATTCCTGTACAGCCTACACTCCGAGATCAGCTCGAGAACAGGGCAGCGACTTTCGAGGATGAGTAGCTGAGGCTTGAGAGGTTCAAGAAGTAAAAGCCTCCTGTAGTCAGTGGTCTAGCATCAGATGGTGCTCTGGGATTTCTAGATGAGTGTTACCGCATTCTCCGTACCATGGGTATATCAGGATAGAGCGGGGCCTATGAGTTAGACAGTCCGGATAAGGCTGCTTCACTGGCTTCGGCTCAGTTTTCAGATCTGTTCCTTAGAGAGTATGTTCCTCAGAGCCTCAGAGGCGCGTGGCTTGCAGAGTTTAAGTATTTGCACTAGGGTACTATGACTATCTCAGAGTATGCAGTCCGTTACACTAGTTTGGCTAGGTATGCACCAGCCTTGGTTTCTACTGTTCGCGAGAGGGTTCTCCGGTTTATTGAGGGCCTTATTCCCAGCATCAGGTCTAGCATGGCTCATGAGTTGGAGATGGACATTTCTTATCAGCAGGTGTGAGCATTGGTAGGAGGATTGAGGGTATTCATGCTAGGGAGAGAGAGGAGAGGGAGGCCAAGAGGTCTCGAGAGTCGGTCCATTATTCTGGTGCCTGTGCCCCAGCTGCAGGTCATCATGGTAGAGGTTATATGAGTCACCCTATTCATTCAGCTCTTCCAGCAGCCAGTGGTATTCCATCTCCTCCTAGGCCTCAGGAGCCTTATTATGCACCACCGGTATCTAGCGTGCCTCCTGCGCAGGGTGCTTTCAGAGGTCAGTCCAGCAGACCTGGACCGAGCCAGTCACAGCCACCACATCCTCTCAGAGCTTGTTTTGAGTGTGGTGACACATGCCATATGGTGAGGGATTGCCCTAGACTTGGGAGGGATGCACCTCCACAGACTTCTCAGCCACAGCGTGCCCCGCAGAGTTCTCAGGCTATGGTTATAGCTCCAGTTGCTACCCCACCTACTCAGCCAGCTAGAGGTGGAGGTTGGGGAGGTAGAGGTTGCCCTAGAGGGGGAGGTCAGGCCAGATACTATGCCTTTCCAGCCCGTACCCGAGGCTGTTGCCTCTGATTCTGTATCACAGGTATTATACTGGTTTGTCACAGAGATGCATCGGTTCTATTCGATCCAGACTCCACTTACTCTTATGTGTCTTCTTATTTTGCTCCGTATTTGGGTGTATCCCAAGATTCCTTGAGTTCCCCTATTTATGTTTCTGCTCCTGTGGGAGATTCTCTTGTTGTGGACTGCATTTATTGGTCGTGTTTTGTTGTTCTTAGTAGTTTTGAGACCAAAGCAGATTTATTGTTGCCCAACATGGTAGATTTTGACATTATCTTGGGCATGAACTGGTTGTCACCCCATTATGTTATCCTTGATTGTCACGCCAAAACCGTGACGTTGGCTATGCCAGGTGTACCGCGTGTTGAGTGGAGGGGTACTTTAGATCACACTCCCAGTAGAGTTATTTCTTTTCTTAAAGCTCATCGTATGGTTGAGAAGGGGTGTAACGCGTATTTAGCTTATGTGAGAGATGTCAGTATTGATACCCCTTCGATTGATTCAGTCCCGGTATTACGGGATTTTCCCGATGTGTTTCCAGCTGATCTTCCGGGCATGTCGCCCGATAGAGATATTGATTTTGGCATTGATCTGTTGCCGGACACTCAGCCCATTTCTATCCCTCAGTATCGTATGGCTCCTCCTAAGTTTAAGGAGTTGAAGGATCAGTTACAGGAATTTCTTGATAAGGGTTTTGTTCCGCCCAGTGTATCACCTTGGGGTGCTCCTGTCTTGTTTGTGAAGAAAAAGGATGGGTCTATGCATATGTGTATTGATTATCGCCAGTTGAACAAGGTTACAGTGAAGAACCGTTATCTTTTGCCTCGTATTGATGATCTGTTTGACCAGCTTCAGGGCGCACGGGTGTTTTCTAAGATTGACTTGTGCTTAGGTTACCATTAGCTGAAGATTCGGGAGTCAGATATCCCGAAGACTGCCTTCAGGACTCGGCATGGTCACTACGAGTTCCTGGTCATGTCATTTGGGCTTACCAATGCCCCAGCAGCTTTTATGCACTTGATACATAGTGTGTTTCGACCGTATCTTGACTCGTTCGTCATTGTGTTTATTGATGATATTCTGGTGTATTCCCGGAGTCGGGAAGATCATGAGCAGCACCTGAGGACTGTGCTTCAGACTCTAAGAGAGAAGAAGTTATATGCTAAGTTCTCGAAATGTGAGTTTTGGTTGGATTCAGTGGCATTCTAAGGCCACGTGGTATTGAGTGAGGGTATTCGGGTAGATCCGAAGAAAATAGAGGTCGTGCAGAGTTGGCCCAGACCATCCTCAGCTACAGAGATCCGTTGTTTCCTTGGCTTGACAGGTTACTACCGTCATTTTAGGGAGGGTTTTTAATCAATTGCAGCCCCTATGACCAGGTTGACCTAGAAGAGTGCTCATTTCCAGTGGACGGAGGAGTGTGAGGCGAGCTTTCAGAAAATCAAGACAGCTTTCACTACAACCCAAATTTTGATACTGTCTACAGGTTCGGGGTCTTATACGGTCTATTGTGATGCCTCGAGGATTGGTCTCGGTGCGGTGTTGATGCAGGATGGTAGGGTGATTGCCCACGCGTGTAGACAGTTGAAGATACATGAGAAGAATTACCCTGTCCACGACTTTGAGTTAGCTGCCATTGTTCACGCCCTAAAGATCTGGAACCATTATTTATACGGGGTTCCCTATGAGATTTATACTGACCATCGGAGCTTTCAACACCAGTTCAAGCAAAAGGATGTAAATTTGCGCCAGAGGAGATGGTTAGAGTTGCTGAAGGATTATGATATCACTATTTTGTATCACCCAGGCAAGGCCAATGTGGTGGCTGATGCCTTGAGTTGTTGGGCAGAGAGTTTAGGGAGTTTGGCTTATTTACCAGCATCGGAGAGACCTATGGCGATGGATGTTCAGTACCTAGCCAGCCAGTTTGTGAGATTGGATCTTTCAGAGCTTCAGGTTCTAGCTTGCGTGGTTTCTCGGCCTTCCTTATTTGATCATATCAGGGAGCGGCAATATGATGACCCTCACTTGTTTGTCCTCAAGGACAAGGTTCAGCACAGTGATGCTAGAGATGTGACTATTGGTGATGATGGGGTATTGAGGGTGCAGGGTCAGATTTGGGTACTCAATTTGAAGGGCTTCGGTAGTTGATTCTGGAGGAGGCACATAGCTCACGATATTCCATTCATCCGGGTGCCACGAAGATGTATTAGGATTTGAGGCAGCACTACTGGTGGAGGTGGATGAAGAAAGATATAGTCAGATTTGTAGCTTGGTGCCTCAACTGTCAACAGGTAAAGTATGAGCACCAGATACCGGGTGGGTTGCTTCAGCAGATAGAGATTCCGGAGTGGAAGTGGGAGCGGATCACCATGGACTTTGTAGTTGGGCTCCCATGGACTTTGAGAAAGTTCGATGCTATTTGCGTAATTGCGGATCGGCTAACCAAGTCCGCTCACTTCATCCCTGTGTGTACTACTTATTCTTCGGAGCGGTTGGCGGAGATCTATATTCGGGAGATTGTTTGTCTGCATGGTATTCCAGTTTCCATCATTTCAGAAAGAGGTACTTAGTTCACATCACGATTCTGGAGAGCCATTCAACATGAATTGGGTACTCGGGTGGAGTTGAGTACAACATTTCACCCTTAGACGGACGGACAGTTCGAGCGCACTATTTGGATTCTTGAGGATATGCTCTGTGTGTGTGTGATTGAGTTTATAGGGTCTTGGGATCAGTTCTTGTTATTGGCGGAGTTTGTTTACAACAACAGCTATCAGTCTAGCATTCAGGTGGCATCGTATGAGGCTTTATATAGGAGATGGTGTAGATCCCTGTAAGCACGTGATTTTTGCCCTATATGAGAATTACTCCCAAAAAAATTCAAAAATAAAGTAATTTTTCTTGGTGTGCAATTTTGTGATATTTTGTGATATTTTGAATAATTATTTGTATTTGTCTGTGCATGTTTATTTGTTAAATTAATAAAAATACAAAAATATGTCGTATTTTGCATGTAGGATTTAATTCTACAATTGTTAGTAATTAAATTTGTTTTACAAAAAATAAAAATTACAAAAATAGGCATCGTTTGCATTTTTAGCATTTAATGTCCAAATATACAATTTTATGCTTAATTATTACTTAATTGTGCGTTAATTGTTATTGGGAGTTAATTTGTGCTTTTATAACTTAATTTAGTTCTTAATAATAGTTTAAGTATTTTTATAATTTAGTTTTAGAAAAATAAAAGAAGAAAAGAGAGCAAAAATATAAGGAAAGTCGGAATTGGGCCTCTTCTTCGATTTCAAGCCACAGGCCCAAAAAATGGCCCAACCTTCCTTATGACCCAGTCCATTTCGAAATGGGTCGACCCAGTCCATAACCCAACACCCCTATTATCTTACAAACAACACAAAACAAAAAAAAAGGAGAAGAAAACCCTAAAAAATGGTTAAGTCATCCACCCCCCTCCTATCTTCATCTTCTTCCTCAAGCTCCCCTCCCTAGCATCAATGGCTACCCCTCCATCCTCCTCACTGCACACACACACACACGACATTCTCCATCGTCCCATCGACCCCAACATGAGCAGCCATGGCTGCTTTCCCCCCGTTTCCCGTTGTCAAAACCAACCGACCATTGGAGTAGCCTCACGTCCACCACCGTTGCTCCGTCGTGCTGCTGCGTCGCTGCATCTTCAGCTTCACCATTGCTGCTATTGGTCACGTTTTTGCTTCAGCTGCTCCTCGCCGCATCTGCCTTCGTCCTCTTCGTCGAGCTCAAGCTTGAGCTCGACATCCATGGTCGCCACTGCTTCATTCACGCAGCTGTTACTGTTTTTGTTTCGTCCTCTCCATTCCAGCTGCCTCGTCAAGCTACATTGCTGCTGTCATGGCCAGCTGCGGGCTGCTTCATCTTCCCTTCGTCTTCTTCGTTTTGTCAAAGGTCGAGTTTCTTTCGTTGAGTCGAAGCCCGGACGGATTTGTTTACAATCGAGTTCGTCGTTGATTCATCTCCGGCTAGTTGTTTTTGAGTTTTATTTTTGTCCATATTTCGTTTTTATATTTCTCGAAGTTAAAATCGTTAAATATTTGATTCTTGTTTTGTTCGTTGTTCATCGTTGAAATAATTTTCTAGTGTGTTCATGTGTTTTGATTGAATTAATTTTCAGATTTTAAATGGAAAGTTAATTAGTGGTTTTTCATGTTTATTTCATGTTTGTTTTATTGTTTAGGTAAGAATTTGTTAGTTTGATGTTTGTTAGATTCAAATTGAAATTTAATTGATTATTTCTTCAATTTGTTTCATGTTGTTATATATTTTCCAGAAATTATTAATGTTGGTTTAATCATTTAATCTGTCATGTTTGTTGTGTTAAAATAGACTCATTCATGTTCATACTTTGTTTGATTGTTCTTGAATCCGAAATTTGTATAGTTTGATTTCTTGTTTATCACTTATGATTATTTCTTGAATTTGTCTCATAATCTTGTTTAAGTTTAATATAGGAATTGTTTGTTGTGATGTTATTAGAGTTGATTTTAAGTTCAATATTATTGAATTTGGAAATCTAAATATACTTGTTTGATTGTTGTTGTTGAATCTGAAAATAGGATTGTTTGTTGCTAAAATATATTGTGCAATCAAATTTTAGTTGTTCTTTGTTGTTCAATTTGTGTTCATGTGATTTGTTGTTGAAATGTTGAAGAAATCATGTTCATGTGATTTGTTGTTTAAATTTGTGTAGAAATTGGTCATATTGGCTATATTTTGGTTGAGTGTGATTAATTGATTTGTTATAGCTGATGGGGTAGTTTGGTAATTTGCAGTACGTTCAGGGGTAGTTTGGTAATTTCAGTAAGGTCGGAGGGGTAGTTTAGGAATTGTACATTTTGTAATTGTTTATATGAAGCATGGGGGACAAAATGTAATGGGGTGGGTTGTGATATAGTTGTTTAATATAAAGGGGGACAAGACAAAATTTAGTGGGGAGGAATCTTGTATTTATTTATGTTAGGCATGGGGAACAAAAAATAATGGGGTGGTGTGATATATTTATTTAATGTAATGGGGATAAGTGGGAAGATAATGGGTTTGGTAGAGAAAATGGATTGATTTTAATTGATTAAAGGGTTGGGATTATATATAGGAAGTCTTGAACACAAGACACGGACAGATACAAGAGAATACAGAAGAGAAAGAACGAATCTGAACAGAAAGAAAATAAGAGAGAGAGAGAAAAAAAAGCTGAACATTTAAGAGAGAAAATTCCGAAAAATATTTAAACTTTCAAAAAAAAACTAAAAAAAAAATCTTTTGCTTTCTTTCATTGTTTGAAATCAGAATTAATTGTTGTTTCATCAAAGCTTGAAGCTTTTGTTTTGGGGATTACTACTTCACCGATTTGCAAATCCGGTTCCTGGGTTACTGTTGCTGGACTGTTTGTTGCTGCACTGTATTGTCATTACTACTGCTGATTCTTATCTTCATTTTCTTTTGCTTCCAATATCAGGTACACAACTGACACGCTGGTTATTGTAATCCGAAATATGAAGCATGAATACAAATGAAGAATAGAGTGTTAAATTTTTAATTTAGTTTTAATTTTTTTTTGTATTGTATTTAGATTATTCATGTATTATTATTCTGTCAATCACTGTCATTTGGCATAATTAGACATGTTATAGCGATATATTAAATAACGCCTTAACCGGATTATTAGGAAATATATTCAAGACAGATTACTAATTAAAACTGTTTAATAATCAAAATAGAAGAAATAACGTAAAAAATGGCGTTATTGAATCAGTTTGGCAAAAATTGATTAGTTCCTTATTCATAAGGTTTTTTGTCAACATTAAGTTAATCGGAATCATGTAGTTAATTTCAGTTAAAACATGAATTAGTTTGCGAACAAGTATTAGGACATGATGTAAATTAAAATAAGGTTAGTTAAGTTTAAATTGTTTAACTTTTAGAAATATGGTTTAGTAATCAAGTTTTTTTTTTTTAATTTTCAGTATTTGTAAATAATTAATTTCAATAAGCTTAAGTCATACTAACAATATGAATTTTAATCCAATTATGGGATAATTAGTTTTTATTTTTATTTTTGACAATTCCATGTTGTTTGAAATTATAATTTTAGTAATATTACTTTCCATTAATATTTGTTTTAAATTAATAATTAATATGTTATTTTTAAGTATGTAGAGATTGACTTCATAATTATAGACAAACTTAGTAATAATAAAGACGTAGTCATTAAAGAGTATTCGTAAAATAAGGGAGGATCTCGCTAAAAAATAAATAAATATAAATAATACAAAAAATTGCAGTCCTCCAATCTTATTTATTTATTTATTTTAATATAAGAAAATATCTAGATTCCGAGATGGACGATTTAGTAAAATTCACAGTCCTACCTAATAGTACCATAATGCGTAGTATTTTGGCGCATATTTAATAAGGTTATTTTCTTAAATACGGGTGTACATTTATGTAACCCAAATCACGATCTTGACGAAGGCAAAATGCGTCAACAAATCACGTGTGCACTGGTTGTGGCGTGGTTCGAGATGCGTTTTCACGACGTTGCAATTTTGTATAAAATAAATAATGATAAAAGCAGTTTTAAAGGTTAAATTTGCATATAAGTTCTTAATTGTTTAAAAATCAGATAAATTAGCCAAATATGACAATTGAGCGACCGTGCTAAAACCACGGAATTCAGGAATGCCTAATACCTTCTCCCGGGTTAACAAAATTCCTTATCCGGATTTCTGGTTCGCGGACTGTAATACAGAGTCATTCTTTTTCTCGATTCGGGATTAAAATTGGTGACTTGGGACACCCTAAATCTCCCAAGTGGCGACTCTGAAATAAATAAACAAATCCCGTTTCGATTGTCCTTTAATTGGAAAAACTCACTTCACCCCCCGCGGGGGCGGAAAAAGGAGGTGTGACAGCTCTGGCGACTCTGCTGGGGACAAAACCCAGAATCTCTGGTTCAGGGTTCAAGAATTCGAGCTTAAAATAACTGCTATAGTTGGCTTTATTTATTATCTGATTTTTACATGATATATGCTTAATGTGCTAAATGATGCTTTTACCGCTTTAATATTATTTGAATTGTGTATATAAAACTGCTACGAAACCCTTCGTCTTTCTGAGTCTTCTGAACTTATGGTGTACACGTGCGCGTGGCCCACCTTTCTGTTAGAAGTCATACCAAATAAGACGAAGTTGGGACAAGTAACTAGGCCGGGCAGACTTTCTTGCTCCCGGTATGTTGCCCCCACTTCGGCTCAAGCTGTCCACTTGGGTGAGCCAGGGCTAGAACAATATGCCTCAGGTTTTTTCACTTAGAATAACTCAGCTTCATGTCGGATCCCTAGTAGGAGCGATTGTTTGCATCACGTGCATTTGACTTTGGAGGCTCAACACAGGGGTTGGGTCTGTCTAGGACAGGTGTACCAAAAAAAAAATGAAAATGACCATCCTGATGCATCTTACTTGCTGCTACTTGCGCATTTAATTGATCCGGATTTGTGTGTTGACTGACTTTTGAATATCAGAAATAATATTTTGAAATTGAAAAAAAAAAAGAAATAGCGGTTAGGGAATTGATTGTTTATTTTTGAAAAAAAAAACCAATGCCCAAATACTGTCAAAACTCTGCCAAGATTTTGAGAAAATGAAAAAAAATGTCTTATTAGTTTGTTTTATTAAAAGCAAATGAAAAAATAGAAAAAAAAAAGAGTTATTGTTCTGTCTTGTTTTTCAAAAAAAAAAACAAATTAGAAAAAAAAATAGTTTGTCTTGCCATAAAAATGAAAATGAAAAAGAGTCTTTTTTTTAAAATGGATTTTTATTTATTTATTTGTTTAGATGCCAAAATAAAAATAAAAATAATAAAATAAAAAGAGTCGGGCGTTGAAAGTTGTTTTATTATTTGTTGCAAATATAAAGAGTCGCGTTGAAAGTGGTTTTATTATTTGTTGCAAATATATATATATATATATATAAATCCAAAAAGTTTTTCTTTATTTCCAAAAAATGTATATATATCTTTATTTGTTGCAAAAATATTTGTCCTGCCAAAAAGTCTAGAAAAGTTTTTTTTAGACTCCCAATTTTCAAAACAAAAAATCCAAAAATATTTTCCATTATTGATTTCTTTAGAAAGTCTTTTTAATTATAAAAAAATATATATAATAAAATAAAACAAATTCGAAAATATTTTCCTTCTTCTTTAAAAATTGAAAAGAAAATTCAAAATTCAAAAACAAAAATTAGAAAGCATTTCTTTTATTAGAGGTAAAATTCCAAAAAATATTTTCTTTCTTCTTTAGAATAAGAGAAAACAAATAAAAATTCAAACAAAAAAATATCTTTCTTTTACTTTTGAAATTCTCAAAATTCAAATCAAAAGAAAAGGAATTCTTAGAAGTCTTTCTTTCAAAAAGAAAATCAATCAAAAATCCAAAAAAAAAATACTTTCTTTCTTCTTTTAAAGCAGTTCTTTTACAAATTCAAAAAAAAAATTAAAATTAGTTTATTTACTTTATTCATGACCTGCCCGAACTACGCGGGTTTGATTCTCACCGGATGTGAGATACGTAGGCAACACTCACTGGGTCCAACCCCACCTTTTGCTAAAATAGCCAAAAACAAAAAAAAACATGTCAAGATTTTTAATTTTGTCATAAATAAGTCGGGTGATGTCCAACCTCCCCTTTTGCAAAAAAAAAAAGCAAATTATATATATATACATATATGCGTGTGTGTGTAAAATTTATTTTCATCATAAAGAAGTGGGGTGACATTATTTTTGCCAAGACATAGCCGAATGTTCCCGTAAGGGACGCCGGAAGGCTGACTTTGCATAAACAGCCACTTTTTGGGTCATGTTTAAGATTTGGTCCAGTTGACCCACACAGCTTTAAAAATCTTCGTCCCCGAGACGTTGAAAGGCCGTGTTTGCAATGTTGAGTTTTCTATTTTTGAAAAATGATAAAAAGAGTCATAAATAAGTCAGGGTGGTGCTGTTTTTGTCAAAAATAGCCGAATGTTCCCGAAAGGGACGCTGGAAGGCTGACTTCGCATAAACAGCCACTTTTTGGGTCATGTGTAGGATTTTGGTCCAGTCGACCCACACGGCCTTAAACATCTTCGTCCCCGAGGCGCTGAAGGGCCGTATTTTCAACACCAGGTTTTTATTGTAATTTGAAAAAAAAAACAAAGAGTCAGCGGTCAGGTGAATACCGTTTGAGCTTTTGGTCAAAATAAGCCGAGCTAGCTTCGACAGTGTCTTAAACCGTTCTTGCCGAAATAGCCTTAGAGTATCTTTCAGTTGTCGAAAGGCTATTTTCGTAAAAGAATGGACAAGTTTGTAAAGTGTCATAAAATAATCCTCTCCGGCCTCAAAATTTGGAAGGGGCCACATTTGCAAAAAATAACCGTTTGGTTGCATTTGTCAAACGGAGAAAGGAAGCTGGCCGTTTTTTTTGGAGTTTGTAAATCTTTTAATTAGAATATGTGGGTTGTTTGATTTTCGAGTTTGTAGGTCATCTTCAAACCTTTGAAACCCAGTTTATTTTAATATGAAAATTGAAAAAAAATGATTAGTATTGTTTATCTTTTATTGGTCCGAACTACGCGAGGTCTGATTCATGCGGGGTCATGATACGTAGGCAATCTCCATAAGATTCGACCACAACAAAATAAAAAGGGTGGAATGGAGGGTTTCCGAAAAACTTGAAAAGGCACGAGTAAAAAACCAGCCGGGAGGATGCACGCGGTAGAAAAAAAACATGTTAGAAATGGTTAACTGCCTAAGAATATTACGTTCCCCAATATGCAATTGCAATATCTGTTAAAACTCTAACGCTAACAAGTTTGTTATTTGTCCAATTCCAAACTGTTAGTTGTTAAAGCGTATTGGCACCATACCATTATCAAACAAGATCAAAAGGGATTATACCAGAAAACATGACTGGCTCAGAAAATAGTGTTGAGTCGGAAAGGACGGCACATCTGATGCTGAAGGAGGCAATGGCCAATATAGAAAAAATGAGATTGGAAATGCATGAAATGCAGCTAGCCATGGCTAAGGCGCAAAAGGGGCCCGAACCACTCGTCACTCCTACTTCCCCACCGGGACACACACCGGAATACCCTTCACTCGGCCCTTCAACGAGCTTCCCCGTTGCCCAATACTACCAAGGGGAAACTTCCTATAATCCCCAAGCTCCACCACCCAAACAAAACCCTCCTCCGCCAATCGTCCCCGTCTTCGGGGCACCTCCGCCAGCCACGCTGCAAAGATCCTCCAGCGAGCCGGTGTTTCAGGCTCACGATACACAATACTATCCCCCTGAGTCCACATTCCATGCACCAGAACCCCATACCTACAACCCGCACTTAGAGGTACCGGCAGAGATCGAAAAGCCGGTTAAAGTCCCAGAACAAGATGAGGTGATGAGGAAGTTCAAAAGCCTGGAGCAGTCCTTCAGGAACCTGCACGGATTAGGCAACCAGGTCAGCATGGCCTACAGGGATCTATGCCCTTTCCCGGACGTCCAACTCCCGGTTGGGTTCAAGATGCCCAAGTTTGATTTATATAAAGGGCACGGTGATTCCATGGCGCATTTGCGGGGCTTTTGTAGTAAAATGAGAGGGGCAGGCGGCAAAGATGAGGTACTGATAGCTTATTTCGGTCAAAGCTTAACTGGATCGGCACTGGAATGGTATACCCGGCAAGATTCCAGCAGATGGTACACTTGGGATGATCTGGCGCAAGCTTTCGCGGGTCCTTTTCAATACAATCTCGAGATAGTCCCTGACCGTCTCACATTGCTGAGGACCGGGAAGAAGCCCGGGGAAAGTTTTCGCGAGTTCGGGTTCCGCTGGAGAGAGCAAGCGGCCAGAGTTGATCCTCCCATGAGAGAGGGAGAAATGGTGGACTACTTCTTGCAAACACTGGATCCAACTTACTTTGGTCACTTGGTGACGACGGTTGGGAAATCCTTCAATGAAGTAGTAAAGATAGGGGTCATGATAGAGGAGGGTCTGAGGTCTGACAAAATCCTGAATTACTCGGCACTCAAGGCAACGACCCAGGCTATTCAGAGCGGCATGGGAGGTGCGTTGGGAAGAAAGAAGAAATTGCCACGATTGAGGCAAGCAGTTGGTCCAGGTCTGGTAAACCATACTACAACCAACCCAAACCCCACAGACCAAACTACCCATACAGCCCACCACAGCACTACTATCCACCTCAAGAACCACACTTCTCCGTGCACCAAGCCCAAACATACACTCAGCCTCCGGTTCGCTCGCAATGGCGTGCGCCGGCTCCCCAGAACACACATACACCACCGCAAAACACCTATCCACCACCAAGAGCCTACAAGAACCCTCCAGGGGCAGGTTTCCGGGGAAATCAGGCTTTCAGAAATGAAAGAATACAAAGAACATTCACTGAGTTGGGGGAAACCTATACTGCCGTGTTTCACAAATTAAGGCAGTTAGGCTTGTTGAGTCCTGTTGAGCCCAGATTGCCAAATCCCCTTCCCAAAAATATGGACCACTCGGTAAGCTGTGAGTATTGTTCGGGGGCTCTCGGACATGATACCGAGAAGTGTTGGAAGTTGAAACATGCAGTACAGAATCTTATTGACACCAACAAGATTAAGGTTCAGACACCAGAGGCACCCAACATTAATCAGAACCCGTTGCCGGCACACCTTGAAACCCACATGATTGAGTTAGTGAAAGAAGGAGGGAAGCTAAAGAAACCCTCACAAACAGTGATGATGATCTGTGTCGGTTCAAAAGAAATGTTAACCAGTGGAAAAGCGGTGGTATAGTTGGAAAAGGTGGATGCCAAGCCAGTTATGGTGTTGGGAAAAGGGTCCAACGAGGCAGATGTGCAGTTTGTGGGGTTGAAAGCAAAAATCAATAATTGAATGGCTACTCCTCTTCCTATACGAAGGGAGTCTTGGTAGTGGGCTCTGATTTTCTTTTTTGTTGTCTGGATTATTCCAGGGTTGTAATCCAGATCTTTCTTGTGCTCGCCAAAGTGTGAAACCTTGCTATCCCGTATTTTAATAAAGTGAAAGTTTTTTTTCCTCATTCCTTATTTTGTTTTAATTTTTCTTCTTATTTTTCTCTTCTGAACAGTTCTCTTTCTACTGGTTCTAATGACATGGCATGCACGACGGATCTTCAAGCTAGTCTAAAAAAATCAATCTGATTTCGAACTTATAGTACAAGATTGTGCTGATAAGTCGGAATACGATAAGGATGAAGCCTTCGAAGAAATTAACAGAGAGTTGAGCCAATTTGAAAAAAAGAGCCCAACTCAAATGACACGGAAGCCGTCAATCTAGGGGATGCGGATGACATCAGGGAAGCTAAGATAAGCGTCCACATGGAACCAAACATCAGGGAAGAACTAATCAAAGCACTTACTGAATTCAAAACATTTTGCATGGTCATACGACGACATGCCGGGCTTAGAAACCAATCTAGTGGTTCAAAAATTGCCCACTGACCCGGCATTACCCCCCGTCCATCAAAATTGAGGAAGTTCAAAACCAACGTGAGTTGGAAGATTAAGGAAGAAGTGACCAAACAGCTGAATACTAAGGTTATTCGTGCCGCTCGATATCCTGATTGCTGGGCTAACGTGGTGCCAATGAAAAAAAAAAGAAGAAGAAGACGGAAAATCCGAGGTGTGTGTTGATTATCGCAATCTAAACAGAGCAAGCCCGATGACGTTTTATGATCAATAGATATCGAAGGGAAATGCGTCGACATGGCTATCAATTCTGACGCAGTTAAGAGATATTATGATTTCTTGTAATTGTAATTGTTGTTTGTTTGTACTTAGCATTTATCAGAGAATGAAATGACAGAGGCAATTCTTTCTTCTATCCAAACACTTTGACCTTTGCTTCCCCTTTTGAGCCTTATTTACTCTTTCATACCCCTCTTTTGGAATCAGTAATAAAAATGAAAAAAAAGTAATGATAATAAGAACAAAAGAAAAGTCACAAAAAAAACAAAGGAATGGGGAACTACGTTTGACCTGATTCCTCAAAGAAAGATACGTAGGCGCCTCACGGCTCGGTCATAGTGTAACATAGTGTGCATAAGGTCATAGTGTAACATAGTGTGCATAAGGTAACATAGTGTGACAAAATAAAAATCCCCAAGCACGAAAAACTGGGGCAGAAGTTGGCGCTTGTAATTTTGGCAAGAAAGTTTGATTCCAAGAGTTGTACTATTTTACCCCTAAAAATTATTTCTGAACTTTTTATACCTCCTTCTCCTTTCAGCCATACACAAAAAACCCTATTGATGTCCAAAAAAGACCTCCCGATCAGTATCTGAGAAGTGCTAAGTCAATGCAAATGGAAGTCGGGAATAACACTCTGATCCCCAGCAAAGAAGAAGATCATAAGCTGGAAATGAATTGATAGCCGAAAGAATCCCCAACAGAGAGAGTCATATCGGCAGCACTCCAATCCCCGGCTGAAAAATAAAATAAAATGAGAGAGTCTTATCGGTGAAAACCTTCACAGGCACCATAAGACGACGGGAGTTGAGAGAAATGAGAGAGTCTTATTAGTGAAAACCCCTTGAAGGGCACTATGAGGCGACAAGACAAGATTGGCGGGAAGGATCTACATTTGGCAAAGAGTTGAGTGCCTGTTTATCCCCAGCAACATGAGGCCGTCCGAAAGGTTGATTGATACAAATAGACTGGGTTGATTAATCCGGAATGCGCGACATGATCGTTGGAATCGGTTATATCATTCAGATAAGTTCTTTTCTTTCCTTTTCCCCAGCATTTGTTCAGAAAGACTTCTTCTTTTTCTATTTTTTGAAATCATCACTTTTTCATTTCTTGGTTTAAAAGACTTTACCTTCCCAGCAGTTTGTTTTTGAAAAGGATTTTTAGAGCTTACTACCAGTTGCCAAAATGATGCAAAGCAAAATGCGAATAGGACATGCCAAAGATAAGGCGATAAAGAGAAAAGAAGTTGGTCGCAAGACCAAATGATGAAAGGGGCCTAGATCCCAATAGGACCAAATTTCCAAGGGAAGTTGGAGAAAAATAGGAAAACAACAGTTGAGAAAATTGTGGACCTAATTCCAAAAGGGCCCCCGGCAGATCATCGAGATGTAGGAGCATCCCCGATAGATTTTCGACCAAGTTCCAAGAGGGTCGGACAACACAGAGTGGGGAAGGGAGAAAGGGAAAAACCATCCCCAGCAGGAGTGGCACGACCACTCACCATGTTTTAAAATTAACAAATTTTCTTTGATTTGAAACAGGAAAAGGAAATCTTATTAATGGCGAAAAAACATGCCACAAGGAAAAGCACCAAAACTGGGGCAGAAGATTTTCTGCCATTGTCGAAAATTTTCTCGGAAGAACGAGGAAATCAATTCAAGTTTTAAGAGATAGCAAGACAACACGATTCGAAGAAAAACAGTCAGAGGTAAGACAATTCCAAGATTTTGAAAATGGGATCATCCGCCCTCGAATAGGATATTTTGGGTTCATCCGCCCTCGAATAGGATATTTTGGGTTCATCCGCCCTCGAATAGGATATTTTGGGTTCATCCGCCCTCGAATAGGATATAATGGGATCATCCGCGCTCGAATAGGATATTTTGGGTTCATCCACCCTCGAATAGGATATTTTGGGTTCATCCGCCCTCGAATAGGATATTTTGGGTTCATCCGCCCTCGAATAGGATATTTTGGGTTCATCCGCCCTCGAATAGGATATTTCGGGTTCGTCCGCCCTCGAATAGGATATTTCGGGTTCGTCCGCCCTCGAATAGGATATTTCGGGTTCGTCCGCCCTCGAATAGGATATTTCGGGTTCGTCCTCCCTCGAATAGGATATTTCGGGTTCGTCCGCCCTCGAATAGGATATTTCGGGTTCGTCCGCCCTCGAATAGGATATTTCGGGTTCATCCGCCCTCGAATAGGATATTTTGGGTTCATCCGCCCTCGAATAGGATATTTCGGGTTCATCCGCCCTCGAATAGGATATTTCGGGTTCATCCGCCCTCGAATAGGATATTTCGGGTTCATCCGCCCTCGAATAGGATATTTCGGGTTCATCCGCCCTCGAATAGGATATTTCGGGTTCATCCGCCCTCGAATAGGATATTTCGGGTTCATCCACCCTCGAATAGGATATTTCGGGTTCATCCGCCCTCGAATAGGATTTTATTTTTCAAAGTTGTTGAAGTCAGGAGCCCCCATGAAGAATAGAATGGCGATTTGTTGGTTGAGGTCAGGAGCCCCCCTGAAGAATAGAATGGTGATGTATTGGTTGAAGTCATGAGCCCCCCTGAAGAACAGAATGGCGATTTATTGGTTGAAATCAGGAGCCCGCCTGAAGAAAGGAAAGACGTTTTTAAAAAAGGGTTGTTGAAATCTCGCCATCCAAAGAAAGGAATGGCATTTTTTGAAAAGTTGTTGAAGTCAGGAGCCCCCCTGAAGAATAGAATGGCGATTTGTTGTTGAAGTCAGGAGCCCCCCTAAAGATTAGAATGGCGATTTATTGGTTAAAGTCAGGAGCCCGCCTGAAGAAAGGAAAGGCGTTTTAAAAAAGTTTGTTGAAATCTCGCCATCCAAAGAAAGGAATGGCATTTTTTGAAAAGTTGTTGAAGTCAGGAGCCCCCCTGAAGAACAGAATGGCGATTTATCAGTTGAAGTCAGGAGCACCCCTGAAGAACAGAATGGCAATTTATTGGTTGAAGTCAGGAGCCCCCCTGAAGAATAGAATGGCGTTTATTTTCCAAGTTGTTTATTGAAGTCAGGAGCCCGCCTGAAGAGAGGAATGGCGATTATTTTCAAAGTTGTTGTTGAAATCAGGAGCCTGCCTGAAGAGAGGAAAGGCGTTTTATTTTAAAAGTTGTTGATGAAGTCAGGAGCCCGCCTGAAGAGAGGAATGGCGATTATTTTCAAAGTTGTTGTTGAAATCAGGAGCCCGCCTGAAGAGAGGAATGGCGTTTATTTTTAAAAGTTGTTGTTGAAGTTGGGAGCCCGCCCATAGAACAGAGGCATACATTTCAGTCTTTACATTTCAAGCATTGAAGTTGGGAGCCCACCCAGATAACAGAGGCATACATTTCAGTCTTTATATTTCAATCGTTGAAGTTGGGAGCCCGCACAGATAACAGAGGCATATATTTTAGTCTTTTCATTTCAAGCGTTGAAGTTGGGAGCCCGCCCATAGAATAGAGGCATACATTTCAGTCTTTACATTTCAAGCGTTGAAGTTGGGAGCCCGCCCAGATAACAGAGGCATACATTTCAGTCTTTAATTTTCAAGTATTGAAGTTGGGAGCCCGCCCATACAACAGAGGCATACATTTCAAGATCAAGTCAGAGGACAATAAAACAAAGGGTTACAATAGGAATCCCCAGCAGGAAACAATAAAATTCCCCGGCACCGGGAAGCAGAAGGTTGCAACAAGAGGTCCCAGCACAAACTCAAGTGCATGTGTCAAAAAGAAGAAAAGCACCGGAAAAAATGCAAGCAGACAAGAAAGCAAGGCAACAAGAAAAATTGCAGTCTAGCCTAGCTTCTTGTTTTCTTTTAAACACGGTGTAACAAGGAGATCGGTAAGCAGTGGTAATAGCATGCAACAACAGTAACATTACAGTCCAACGGTAGTCCCAGCTACCAAAGCTTCCCAAACAACATTGACCTGATTCCTGTTTAGCCCAGGATATGTAGGAAACCTTTGAAGCAAAGGTTCGGTCAAATCTTTTTCAAAAAAATGTTTCACACGGAGTACTCGGATGGGCAAAAATCGCTCGCTTTATCTTTGCACGAAAACCCTTCGTGTCTTCGGGCAAAAAGGGGCAGCTGTAAGCACGTGATTTTTTCCCTATATAAGAATTACTCCCAAAAAAATTCAAAAATAAAGTAATTTTTCTTGGTGTGCAATTTTGTGATATTTTGTGATATTTTGAATAATTATTTGTATTTGTCTGTGCATGTTTATTTGTTAAATTAATAAAAATACAAAAATATGTCACATTTTGCATGTAGGATTTAATTCTATAATTGTTAGTAATTAAATTTGTTTTACAAAAAATAAAAATTACAAAAATAGGCATCGTTTGCATTTTTAGCATTTAATGTCCAAATATACAATTTTATGCTTAATTATTACTTAATTGTGCGTTAATAGTTATTGAGAGTTAATTTGCGCTTTTATAACTTAATTTAGTTCTTAATAATAGTTTAAGTATTTTATAATTTAGTTTTAGAAAAATAAAAGAAGAAAAGAGGACAAAAATATAAGGAAAGTCGGAATTGGGCCTCTTCTTCGATTTCAAGCCACGGGCCCAAAAAATGGCCCAACCTTCCCTATGACCCAGTCCATTTCGAACTGGATCGACCCAGTCCATAACCCAACACCCCTAATATCTTACAAACAACACAAAACAAAAAAAAGGAGAAGAAAACCCTAAAAATGGTTAAGTCATCCACCCCCCCTCCTATCTTCATCTTCTTCCTCAAGCTCCCCTCCCTAGCATCAATGGCTGCCCCTCCATCCTCCTCACTGCACACACACACACACACGACATTCTCCATCGTCCCATCGACCCCAACATGAGCAGCCATGGCTGCTTTCCCCCCGTTTCCCATTGTCAAAACCAAACGACCATTGGAGTAGCCTCACGTCCACCACCGTTGCTCCGTCGTGCTGCTGCGTCGCTGCGTCTTCAGCTTCACCATTGCTGCTGCTGATCACGTTTTTGCTTCATCTGCTCCTCGTCGCGTCTGCCTTCGTCCTCTTCGTCGAGCTCAAGCTTGAGCTCGACATCCATGGTCGCCACTGCTTCATTCCGCTTCAGCTTCCTCGTCATGCTGCTCACGCAGCTGTTACTGTTTCTGTTTCGTCCTCTCCATTCCAGCTGCCTCGTCAAGCTACATTGCTGCTGCCATGGCCAGCTGCAGGCTGCTTCATCTTCCCTTCGTCTTCTTCGTTTTGTCAAAGGTCGAGTTTCTTTCGTTGAGTCGAAGCCCGGACGGATTTGTTTACAATCGAGTTCGTCGTTGATTTATCTCCGATTAGTTGTTTTTGAGTTTTATTTTTGTCCATATTTCGTTTTTATATTTCTCGAAGTTAACATCGTTAAATATTTGATTCTTATTTTGTTCGTTGTTCATCGTTGAAATAATTTTCTAGTATGTTCATGTGTTTTGATTGAATTAATTTTCAGATTTTAAATGGAAAGTTAATTAGTGGTTTTTCATGTTTATTTCATGTTTGTTTTATTGTTTAGGTAAGAATTTGTTAGTTTGATGTTTGTTAGATTCAAATTGAAATTTAATTGATTATTTCTTCAATTTGTTTCATGTTGTTATATATTTTCCAGAAATTATTAATGTTGGTTTAATCATTTAATCTGTCATGTTTGTTGTGTTAAAATAGACTCATTCATGTTCATACTTTGTTTGATTGTTCTTGAATCCGAAATTTGTATAGTTTGATTTCTTGTTTATCACTTATGATTATTTCTTGAATTTGTCTCATAATCTTGTTTAAGTTTAATATAGGAATTGTTTGTTGTGATGTTATTAGAGTTGATTTTAAGTTCAATATTATTGAATTTGGAAATCTAAATATACTTGTTTGATTGTTGTTGTTGAATCTGAAAATAGGATTGTTTGTTGCTAAAATATATTGTGCAATCAAATTTTAGTTGTTCTTTGTTGTTCAATTTGTGTTCATGTGATTTGTTGTTGAAATGTTGAAGAAATCATGTTCATGTGATTTGTTGTTTAAATTTGTGTAGAAATTGGTCATATTGGCTATATTTTGGTTGAGTGTGATTAATTGATTTGTTATAGCTGATGGGGTAGTTTGGTAATTTGCAGTACGTTCAGGGGTAGTTTGGTAATTTCAGTAAGGTCGGAGGGGTAGTTTAGGAATTGTACATTTTGTAATTGTTTATATGAAGCATGGGGGACAAAATGTAATGGGGTGGGTTGTGATATAGTTGTTTAATATAAAGGGGGGACAAGACAAAATTTAGTGGGGAGGAATCTTGTATTTATTTATGTTAGGCATGGGGGACAAAAAATAATGGGGTGGTGTGATATATTTATTTAATGTAATGGGGATAAGTGGGAAGATAATGGGTTTGGTAGAGAAAATGGATTGATTTTAATTGATTAAAGGGTTGGGATTATATATAGGAAGTCTTGAACACAAGACACGGACAGATACGAGAGAATACAGAAGAGAAAGAACGAATCTGAACAGAAAGAAAATAAGAGAGAGAGAAAAAAAAGCTGAACATTTAAGAGAGAGAAAATTCCGAAAAATATTTAAACTTTCAAAAAAAAACTAAAAAAAAAAATCTTTTGCTTTCTTTCATTGTTTGAAATCAGAATTAATTGTTGTTTCATCAAAGCTTGAAGCTTTTGTTTTTGGGATTACTACTTCACCGATTTGCAAATCCGGTTCCTGGGTTACTGTTGCTGGACTGTTTGTTGCTGCACTGTATTGTCATTACTACTGCTGATTCTTATCTTCATTTTCTTTTGCTTCCAATATCAGGTACACAACTGGCACGCTGGTTATTGTAATCCGAAATATGAAGCATGAATACAAATGAAGAATAGAGTGTTAAATTTTTAATTTAGTTTTAATTTTTTTTTTGTATTGTATTTAGATTATTCATGTATTATTATTCTGTCAATCATTGTCATTTGGCATAATTAGACATGTTATAGCGATATATTAAATAACGCCTTAACCGGATTATTAGGAAATATATTCAAGACGGATTACTAATTAAAACTGTTTAATAATCAAAATAGAAGAAATAACGTAAAAATGGCGTTATTGAATCAGTTTGGCAAAAATTGATTAATTACTTATTCATAAGGTTTTTTGTCAACATTAAGTTAATCGGAATCATGTAGTTAATTTCAGTTAAAATATGAATTAGTTTGCGAATCAAGAATTAGGACATGATGTGAATTAAAACAAGGTTAGTTAAGTTTAAATTGTTTTACTTTTAGAAATATGGTTTAGTAATCAAGTTTTTTTTTAAATTTTCAGTATTTGTAAATAATTAATTTCAATAAGCTTAAGTCATACTAACAATATGAATTTTAATCCAACTATGGGATAATTAGTTTTTATTTTTATTTTTGACAATTCCATGTTGTTTGAAATTATAATTTTAGTAATATTACTTTCCATTAATATTTGTCTTAAATTAGTAATTAATATGTTATTTTTAAGTATGTAGAGATTGACTTCATAATTATAGACAAACTTAGTAATAATAAAGACGTAGTCATTAAATAGTATTCATAAAATAAGGGAGGATCTCGCTAAAAAATAAATAAATATAAATAATACAAAAAATTGCAGTCCTCCAATCTTATTTATTTATTTTTTTTAATATAAGAAAATATCGAGATTCCGAGATGGACGATTTAGTAAAATTCACAGTCCTACCTAATAGTACCATAATGCGTAGTATTTTGGCGCATATTTAATAAGGTTATTTTCTTAAATACGGGTGTACATTTATGTAACCCAAATCACGATCTTGATGAAGGCAAAATGCGTCAACAAATCATGTGTGCACTGGTTGTGGCGTGGTTCGAGATGCGTTTTCGCGACGTTGCAATTTTGTATAAAATAAATAATGATAAAAGCAGTTTTAAAAGTTAAATTTGCATATAAGTTCTTAATTGTTTAAAAATCAGATAAATGAGCCAAATATGACAATTGAGCGACCGTGCTAAAACCACGAAATTCAGGAATGCCTAATACCTTCTCCCGGGTTAATAAAATTCCTTATCCGGATTTCTAGTTCGCGGACTGTAATACAGAGTCATTCTTTTCCTCGATTCGGGATTAAAATTGGTGACTTGGGACACCATAAATCTCCCAAGTGGCGACTCTGAAATAAATAAATCAATCCCGTTTCGATTGTCCTTTAATTGGAAAAACTCCCTTCACCCCCCGCGGGGGCGGAAAAAGAAGGTGTGACAATCCCCGGTGGGTTGGTTTGAACCGGTTGAGGCTAGATTGTTAGGCACAGACTTGGTTCAGGATGCTTTAGAGAAGGTTAAGTTGATTCAGGATAGACTCCGTGCAGCCTAGTCCAGACAGAAGAGTTACGCGGACCGGAATGTTTGTGATGTTTCCTATATGGTTGGAGAGCAGGTTCTTCTTCGGTCGCCTATGAAGGGCGTTATGAGATTTGGAAAGAAAGGGAAGTTGAGTCCGAGGTTTATTGGCTCTTTTGAGATATTGAGGCATGTTGGGGAGATTGCTTATGAGCTTGTCTTACCTCCCAGCTTGGCAGGAGTTCATCCGGTATTTCATGTTTCGATGCTCCGGAGGCATCACGGTGATCCGTCGCACGTGTTGGATTTTAATTTAGTCCAGTTGGACAAGGATCTATCCTATGTTGAGGAGCCAGTGGCAATATTGGACAGGTAGGTTAGAAAGGTGAGGTCAATGAACATTGCATCAGTAAAGGTTCAGTGGCGGGGTCAGTAGGTCGAAGAGGCGACATGGGAGACCGAGCTGGATATGTGCAGCCGTTACCCTCATCTTTTCACTACTTCAGGTATGTCTTTATGCTCGTTCGAGGACGAACGAATGTTTAAGTGTAGGAGGATGTGACAACCCGGCCGGTCTTCTTAAGAATTAACGCCCTGATCCCCTATTAAATACTTTCCCTGTGTTTATTTTTGCTATTTTGAATTTGCCAGGATATTCGATTTTCAGTTTCGGAGAGTTTTGGGACACTTAGTCCCTAAATGAGAGCTTAAGTGTTGGAAATTTGAACGTAGTCGGAGCAGTGTGAAGACGGCCTCGGAATGGAAATCTTACGGTTCTGTTAGCTCTGCTGGGTGATTTCGGGCTTAGGGGCGTTTTCGGATTGTGTTTTGGAGGTTCGTAGCTATTTTAGGCTTGTAATGCCGAAAGGTCGAATTTTGAAGTTTCTGGTTCGATAGTGAGATTTTGATCTGAGGGTCGGAATGGAATTCTGGAAGTTGGAGTAGCTCCGTAGTGTTGAATGTGACGTGTGTGCAAAATTTCAGGTCATTCGGACGAGGTTTGATAGACTTTTTGATCGAAAGCGTATTTCAAGAGTTTTGGAGTTCTTAGGCTTGAATCCGTGGTTGATTCGTCGTTTCGATGTTGTTTTAGGTGTTTTAAGGATTGGTACAAGTCTGAATGGTGGTATTAGACTTGTTGGTGCTTTTGGTTGAGGTCTCGGGGGCCTCGGGATGATTTCGGATGGTTGTCGGAAGGATTTTGGAGTTTGGAGTTGCAGCTCAGCTGCTGGTTTTCTGTCATAACCGCACATGCGAGTGTGGGGCCACAGGTGCGGCGCCGCAGTAGTGGCTCAGTGGTCGCAGAAGTGGAAATGAGGAAGGGGGCCAGGAATCACAGAAGCGGCATAAGGAACCACACCTGCGTGACCGCAAATGCGGATTTTGGGTCGCATGTGTGATTGTTGGACCGCAGATGCCGGATTTCTGGGCAGAAAATAGGAAGTTTCGAGGGTTTAGTTTCAAAAGTTGGAAATTCGATTTGGAGCTCGGGAGAGGGCGATTTTGAGAGGAAATTGAAGAGGAGATCAGTGGGTAACAATTCTTTAACCCTTTCTAGTTTTATTCCATCAATCTATAGTTAGTTTCATCATTTAATTTCGGATTGGAGATGAAAATTGGCGAAAAGCTGGAAGAAAGTTCTTAGACCTAAAATTCGACTTTTGATTGGGAATTTGACCTTAGAATTGGATAATTTTGCTATGCATGAACTTGTGAGAGTATGAGGATTCTGAAAATATAGTATTTATCCGATTCCGAGATGTGGGCCCGAGGGGCGTTTTGGTCATTTTACCTAATTTCGCGTATTAGCTTAGAATTTAATTGTAGAATCAGTTACTTGAAGTGTTATTTACATTATGCAATTGAATTGAATAGATTTGGGCCATTTGGAGTCGAATACTCGTGGCAAGAACGTGATTTCGAGTTGATTTTGAGCTGGTTCGAGGTAAGTGGCTTGCCTAACCTTGTGTGGGGGACCTTCCCCTTAGGATTTGGTATATTTGGTAATTGAAATGCCTTGTACGTGAGGTGACGAGTGTGTACTTGTGCTAATTGTTGGAAATTCGGTTTTCATTAAGTAATTACTAGTATGTTTCCTTTCTTGTTTTTATTACTTGCATTATTAAGCTTGTTGTTAGCTTAGGAAAGCATGTCAAGTGACTTAATTGCTTTACTTGCTCAAACTGCCTTACCTGAATTCTATGCAGCATGCTAGGCTAGAATTACCTGTTTGCCTTAATATGAAATTTGCCATTTCTGAATATTTTCCTGTTGTTGCTGTGTATTTACATTGGGACCACGGATGTGAGATTCCGGTAGCTCCCCTTTTCTGTTTATTTTGGGGCTACGGATGTGGGATTCCGGTAGATCCCCGTGCACTGTTATATGAAACTACAGGAATGCACCCAGTAGATTCCCCCAGTACTGGGTATTTACATTTGGGACTACGAAACGGGATTTCTGGTAGATCCTCGCGCACTATGAGTTGGACTACGGGATGGGATCCTGGGAGATCCATTGGATATGTATATTTGGGAATACAGGACGGTATCCTGGGAGATCCCCGATTATTATTTTGGTGTTGGAACATATTTCCTTCTGTGTTTACCTTGTCTCTGTAATAGTTGTTGTTGCCATTTATATATGGTGTTACTTTTATTACTGCACCTATTTATATTGTTCTGTTCTACACTGTTGAACTTTATATTTTATTTAATCTCAGTAGGGCCCTGACTTTCCTCATCACTACCCCACCGAGGTTAGGCTTGGCACTTACTGAGTATCATTGTGGTGTACACATGCCCTTTCTGCGCATGTTTTTCATGTGCAGATCCAGGTACTGCGACTCAGTCCTATCACCCTTGAGGCGAGACGACTGCTCCAGCGACTTTGAGATATATCTGTCGCGTTCGTAGACCATGGAGTCCCTTTCTATTCTCGCTTTGAAGTATTAGCACTTCTGTATTTCTTTTCCTTGTTATATATTCTGGAGTTAGACACTGTTAGATATTCCAAGGCTTGTGGTTTCATGAGATTCCAGGTTTTGGGAAAGTGTCTATGTTTTGAGAAGTTGTATTGTATATGTCGAGCGGCATTTTAAATACTGTTTCATTCACTTATTTTGACTTTTAATTATTTCTTCCGCAAGTTTTGTTATTTTCTGCATTTGTTAGGCTTACCTAGTCGTAGAGACTAGGTGTTGTCACGACAACTCACGGAGGGATAAATTTGGTCATGACAAGTTGGTATCAGAGCTCAAGGTTAATAGGAGTCAGGAGTCACAAGCCGGTTTATGGCATGCAACCTAGTCCTTAACTATCCTCACGATTCGGCCCTCGGCCTCACTCACTCATCAACCTCACAAGCCACTCGGGCATTTCAGTACACTCAAGGAACTCAGCCCAAAACAACTTTCATATATTAAAATAGAGTGATGAACAAGATTAAACATTAATAGGTATAAACCATGACTGAGGATAATGCTTTCTATAAAAAACAATGTGAGGATAACAGTAAAATACCCCTGAGGGTCCAAACAGTACGGCACAAGGCCCTTAACATGGCATTCAGCCCAAGTTAATAGATTCATTTCTAAAACACATAGATATCATATAGAGTTTATCAAAATATGCAACTCTACAGTTGCCACGGGACGGACCAAGTCACAATCCCTGCAGGTGCACGCTCACACGCCCGTCACCTAGCATGTGCGTCGCCTCATTTATCAAAATAGTACGAAATTCCAGGGTTTCATACCCTCAGATCTAGATATACAATCGTTACTTACCTCAAACCGGAAGAAAATCTACTCTGCAATGCCCTTGCCGCTCTACTCGGCCTCAAATCGCCCCGAATCTATCCACGATCAGAATCATATCATCAATACATTAAAGGAACAAAACCCATGCAAAAATTATCAAATTATATCAAAATTCCCGAAATTGGCCAAACTTGACCCCTGGGCCCACGTCTCAGAATCCGATAAAAATCACAATACTAGAATCCTTGTCCTCTCACGAGCCCATACATACCAAATTTACAAAAATTTAACTTCGTTTGACCTCTCAATCACTCAATTTTAACTCTCAAGTTCCAAGCCCTAATTCCCCAATTTTCACCCTTAAATCCCACAAATTCCAAGCTTAATCTACTGAAAATCATCATAGAATCGAGTATTAAGTTCAAAAAGCTTAACTCAAGAAGTTTCCCTTTGAATCTCTCTTCAAAACCCTCCAAAAGCTCCAAAAACCGAGTTGAAATTGTGAAGAATGACCAAAATCCGCGAAGGGGACCTTTTATACTTTCTGCCCAACGCTTTCCGCATATGCGGTCCCTATGTCGCTTCTGCGACGCCGCACCTGCGGAAAATCCATTGTAGGTGCGGTTTCCACTTAAACCTCGAAATTTCGCTTCTGCGGTTGTTCACCCGCAACTGCGGTCTCGCAGGTGCGGTCCTTAGTGCGCACCTGCAGCTTTGCCTCTTTTCCCAATTCTCTGTATCTGCAGCCTTCCTCTCGCACCTACAACCTCGCACCTGTGGTCCCCAATTCGCAAGTGCGGAAATGATAGAAGCAGCAAAATCTGCAGCAACAACTCAAAGCCAAACTTCCCGTCAACCACTCAAATCCATCCTGAGGCCCTCGGGACCTCAACAAAACATACCAACAAGTCACATATCATCATTCAAACCTATACCAAACTTCAGAACACTCAAAACAACATCGAAACACCAAATCACCCTCGAATTCAAGCCTAAGGATTTCCAAACTTCCGAATTCCGCAAACGATGCCAAAACCTATCAAACCTCGTTTGAATGACTTGAAATTTGGCACATACATCACAATTGACACTACGAACCTACTTTAATTTCCAAAATTTCATTCCGACCCCGACATCAAAATTTTCACTGCCGACCAGGAAACGCCAAATTTTCAATTTCGCCAATTCAAGCCTAATTCTACCACGGACCTCCAAATCACATTCCGGACGCGCTCCCAAGACCAAAATCACCTAACGGAGCTAACCAAATCATAAATATTTAAATCTGAGATCGAATACTAAAATGTCAAAACTTGGTCAAACCTTTCAAATTTAAAGCTTCAAGTTGAGAATCATTCTTCCATATCCGTTCCGATTAACCTGAAAATCAAAACTAACGATTTACATAAGTCATAATATATCATACGAGGCTAGTCATGCCCGAAAACGGGCGAGCGAAGTGCAAATGTTCAAAACAACCGATCAGATCGTTACAATTAGGCACAATTACTTGGAATGTTGAGCAAATCACTAATAAATACATAATTCTCAATTATTCCAATAAGACAATTTACTAGATATCTTAAATATTAATTAAGGATACATTAGAAGAATATAAGTGGGAGTTTTAACTGCAAAATGTATTGACTACAACACCGGTGTTAGTGTTACCTTCCGGTTCAGGGATGTATAGTGTGTATTGTGACGCTTCACGTGTTGGCCTGGGTTGTATATTAATGCAGGATGGGCAAGTTATTGCATATGCTTTACGTCAGCTAAAGCCCCATAAGAAGAATTACCACATACATGATTTGTAGTTGGCCGCGATAGTTCATGCTATCAAGATCTGGAGACATTATCTTTATGGAATCTCATGTGAGGTTTACACCGATCATTGCAGCTTACAACATTTGATCAAGCAGAGGGATCTTAATTTGAGGCAGTGCATGTGGCTTGATAGCACTAAAGGACTATGATACTACCATCCTTTATCATTTGGGAAAGGCGAATATGGTTGCGGATGCCTTGAGCAGAAAGGCTAGGAGTATGGGTAGTTTGGCATTCATTTCAGCAGAGGAAGGGCCATTAGCTCTGGACATTCAGTCCTTGGCTAATAGACTTATGAGGTTGGATATTTCATAGCCCAGCCGAGTTCTTGCATGTGTCGTCACTTAGTCTTCATTATTCGAGCAGATCAAGGCTCGTTAGTTCGACAATTTATAAGAGTATAGATTTTGACTACTTATTTTCACTCTTTTACTTTTGTTTTAGCTCAAAATTACTTAAAGGTATTCCCAAAAACTGATGAAATGTGCTTGCTCGTAGGAGTGTTGGAATATGAGTCAAAGAGATGAAAATCAACTCAAGAAGGAGTAATTTTGGACAAGGACTAAAACAAAGCGAAAAGAGCAAAATGCGGACCACACAATATTGAGTGCGACCACAGACCATGAAGAAACCTTTGACAGATTTCCTTTGCAAAGTGCGGACTGCATAATTATTGTGCGGTCGTAAAAGATGAGATTCAGAAAGGTGTGATTCTGGGACCATGAAGAAGTGTGAACCTCACTATTATTGTGCGGCCACAAAATTCAAAAGTGCGGCCACAAAATTCAAAAGTGCGGCCGCACTAAAAACATGCAGTCCGCAGAAGTCTCTCATGTCAAGCTCAAGTTCAAGAGTGCGGCCACACTCAAAAACGTGCAGCCGCAGAAGTCCATCCTGTCAAGACAGCTTCAAAGTGCGGACTGCACACAGCATTGTGCGGCCGCAGAACCTCCGCAGGGGTAATTTTGTTCGATAATTTCAGCTGTGTATAAATAGTTTTTTGTCAAAATTAGGTCAAGTTTTGAACACCAAAAAATAGATGGTCGTTTTTCCTTTACTGCTTGTAATAGTTTATCATTTTAATATTGAATTTTCTTCCCTTTATCATCTATTATGAGTTAAATCGTAGTATCTTCTTTAGTTTCATCAATTTTCTCTATGAGTAGCTAATTTCTTAGCTAGGGTTGTGACCCAATCCTAGTGTGGGTAAATAATGAGTGTTTAATTTAGGGCTCGTTTGTGATCGGGTGAGTAATATTTAGCCTAGTTCTTGCTTGGATTTAAGAATTAATGGTTGCAAACATTAATTCGTGCCTAATTGACTTAGTCTCTACTTGAGAAAGAGAGACTAAGTCTATGAAAACTTGGCTAATAAGGAATTGGGGTGAACTCAAGAAATTGATAGCCCCAATTAAAGGGTTGAATCTAGAAATAGTAAGACCCAACTTGAGCATCTATCACTTGTTTTGTGAATTACCCATTTGGACTTGAGAAATCCAAATTGGGAAAAACCACTCTAACTACCAAGAGATATCGAGTGGGTAAGCGTGTGATTGCTATATTACATCCTGACTAATCAAAATTTCCCTAAAACCCACAACCCGCTAGGTAACCACCTAGGTGGAAGTCACGACCCTAGATCTTTTATAAACTTGAAAAAACAACAACACCAAAAATATCATGCTCTAGCTTTTCATTTACAAACCTTAGCATAAAAATTAGAAGTAGAAAGAAACAACCAAACATGTGGAAGTGCATTTTGGGCACGTCATACACTTAGTCTGGATATATACCTAATCTAATATAAGCTCTCTGTGGAATCGACCCCGTCTCACGTTGGGTAATTATAATTGCATCGCCTGCTTCAAATCCCAATTAATGGTGTGAATTTGGGCGACATCAATTTTTGGCACCGTTGCTGGAGAGATAAAAATGGATTTAGCTATATATTTGGTTTTGTGTGTGATTTGTCTTCCTTTTCTTCCGGGCTACTAATCTCTTTGTTAAATAATTGTAGTTGAAACAATGGTTTTCAACAACAATGATCCTCTTGGAAACATGCCATTGGGGGGGATGATGACTAAGTTGAAGAGGTTCCTCTTGAACCTCAAGCAAATAGACGAGGCCGACCGCCTCCTCCAAGAGCGACGACACACCGGGTGTTGCCAAATGAAGGATACGCAAGTGCCATAGTCCCGCACTGCATTAGGGCGGGAAACTTTCAAATCAAAATGTTATGCTTACACTATTGGAACAATAGGGACTCTTCACCAGGGCTCCGAGTCAAAATGCATACAAGCACTTGAAAGGGTTTGTTGACACTTGATGGGGGAGTAAACAGACCAACTTATCCGATGATGCTTTACGGTTGAGGCTATTCCCTTTCTCTCTGCGAGGGAAGGCCTTGGATTGGTTAGAGAGGTTGCCAAATCATTCTATCCATACATGGGATGAATTGGCCGAGAAATTCATTTCCAAGTTCTTTTCTCCCGGGCATATGGCAACTCTTAGGGATGAGATTCTAGATTTCAAGCAAGAACCTAACGAGCCTTTGCATAAGATATGGGAGAGATACCAAACAATGGTCAAAGAGTTCCCCAATAATGACATGATGGAGGCTATGATTCAACAAACTTTCTATAGGGGATCACCACTACCAATCAATGTGTGGTCAACCAACTTGCCGATGGAAATTTCATGACAACGCCATATGTGGAAGCTTGTGAGATCTTAGACGAAATGGCGGATACTTCATCGGCATGGAAAAGTAGAGCAAACGTTCCTCAAGGTGATCCAAATGTGCTTCACTTGCATAAAGAATTACATGATAATGGGAAAGCAATTGCCGAGTTGGCCACCACAATGAATCAACTAGCCAAATCCCAACTTCAACAAGTGCAAGGTCCCAAGCAAGTAAATGCAATGAAGGGAGTTAATATGATGGTAAATAAGAGAAGGCAAAAGGGCCCTCAAGTGCAAAACTGTGTTGCAAAAATACAATGAACAAGAGGAGGAAGTACAATATGTGAATAACTTCCAAGGCCAAAGAAACAACAATCAAGGCCCAAATCAACAACAATGGAAACACAAGGAAATCAAGGAAATTGGAATTCAAACTATCAAGGTAGTTGGAACAATCAAAACAACCAAGGGAATTGGAACAATCAAAGCAATCAAGAAAATTGGAATGGTCAAAATAACCAAGGCAATTGGAGTGGCAATAATCAAGGCTATTGGGGAGGTAACAACCAATGAGGGTGGGACAACAACAACAACAACCGGGAGTCAGGTTTTCAAAGGCACCCGATGTTTTGACAACCGAGAAACCCACCTCTTTATCCTTCTCAAGGTCCAAGCTCTTCCAACAATGAGCTGGGACGAATTAAGAACATGTTTAAACAAATAATGGAGAAGAATGCCGACTCTGATGCTCAACTAGCCTCTCACAACACTTCTATTCGTAATTTGGAAGTTCAATTCGGCCAAATCTCGCAAGCTTTGAACACTCGTCCTAAGGGGGCACTACCAAGTGATACGATGGTGAACCCAAAGGGTGGGAACAACACGGGAGATTCCATGTCTGTTACTATAAGGAGTGGAAAATGTGGGGCTGCAACCACCTCAAGCCAAAAGAAAATTGTGGATGAGGAACAATTGGTATAAGAAGATTAGATGCCAAGCAATGAAGTGCAAGCAAATGATGAGTTGAGAATTGATATTGAAGACATTGTGGAGGAGACTCAAGAAGAGTGATCCCGTCTAGGGAGCACATTGTTGACATGCTGGAACTGGTAGTGCCAAAGGCTAAGGCATCAACAAGGCCTCCTCCTCCATACCCTCAAAGGCTTGCCAAGCAAAATAGCGAGAACCAATTCAAAAAGTTTATTGACATGATGAAGAGTTTATCTATTAAAGTACCATTAGTTGAGGCCTTGGAGCAAATGCCAGGTTATGCAAAGTTCATAAAGGACTTGGTGACAAAGAAGAGGTCGATGAATTGTGAGACTATAAAGATGACACACTAAGTGAGTGCAATTGTGCACTCAATGGCTCCTAAATTGGAAGATCTGGGCGCTTTCACAATCCCTTGTACTATTTGAAGCGCCGACTTTGCCAAAGCTCTTTATGATCTTGGTACGAGTATCAACTTGATGCCCTATTCGGTATTCAAAACTTTGGGAATTGGGAAACCAAGACCTACATCTATGAGGTTACACTGGCGGATCGTACTATGAAGAGACCACTGGGTATTACTGATGATGTGTTGGTTCGTGTTGATAAGTTCAACCTCCCGGCGGATTTTGTGATTCTTGATTGTGAAGTGGACTATGAGGAGGTGCCTATTATTTTGGGTAGACCTTTCCTTGCTACGGGGAAGGCTCTTGTTGATGTGGAAGCCGGTGAGCTCACCTTATGGGTGGTTGATCAAAAGGTGGTCTTCCATGTGTGCAAATCTATGAGGCAACCGAATAGCAATGAAGTTTGTTCGTTCATGGATTTGGTGATCGATGTGATTATTGATGTGCTAGTGCCACAATTAATATTGAGGATACTTTGGAGGCTGTTTTGCTTAACCATGATGATGAGGAGGAGAAGGATGGCTATGTGGCATGTGTGAATGCTTTGCAAGGAAAGCGGTCGTACACTTATCAACCCCGCAAGTTATCCTTGGATCTTGAAAACCGGAAAACTCCTCCAACAAAGCCCTCAATCGACGAGCCTCCCACCTTGGAGTTAAAGCCATTGCCTCCACATCTCAGGTATGAATTCCTTGGCTCTTGTTCTACTTTACAAGTTATTTTTTCCTCTTGTTTGACTAACTTACAGGTAGACTCCACATTGGCGGTGCTACAAAAGAGGAAGAAAGCTATAGGATGGACATTGGCAGATATTCGGGCATAAGCCCCCGCCTTTTGCATTCACAAGATTATGTTGGATGAGGGTGCCAAACCCTCTGTTGAAACTCAAAGGAGGCTAAATAAAGCAATGCAAGGGTGGTCAAAAAGGAGATCATAAAGTAGTTGGATGCCGAGGTTGTTTACCCCATTTCTAATAGTTCATGGACTTCTCCGGTGCAATGTGCCCCAAAGAAAGGGGGCATGACTGTGGTTACCAATGACGAGTTGATTCCTACAAGATCACTGAATGGGTGGAGAGCGTGTATGGACTACCATAAGCTCAACAAATTTACAAGAAAAGATCATTTCCCACTTCCCTTCCTTGATCAAATGCTTGATAGGTTGACCGGCCGTGCTTTCTATTGTTTCCTCGATGGGTATTCCGGCTATAATCAAATTCTTATTGCTTCGGAGGATCAATATAAGACTAATTTCACATTTCCCTATGGTACTTACGCAATCTCGCGGATGCTATTTGGGTTATGCAATGCACCGGCGACTTTTCAATGGTGTATGATGGCTATCTTCACCGATATGGTGGAGAACTTTCTTATGGTCTTCTTGGAAGATTTTTCCATGGTCGAGAACTGTTTTGATGATTTCTTGAAAATTTTGGATAAGGTCTTGGCAAGATGTGAAGAAACGAACTTGGTATTGAATTGGGAGAAATCACACTTCATGGTCGAGGAAGGTATTGTCCTTGGCCATAAAATTTCAAAGAATGGTATTGAGGTCGACAAGGCCAAAATAGAGGTGATTTCTAAACTCCCACCTCTACATCCATGAAGGGAGTGAGGAGCTTTTTGGGTCATGCGGGGTTCTATTGCCGATTCATCAAGGATTTTTCCAAAGTGGTGAACCCTTTGTGTAAGCTTTTAGAGAAGGATGTCAAGTTCCATTTCAACGAAGATTGCATGAAGGCATTTTAATTGCTTGAGTTTAAGTTGACTACTACTCCTATTATTAGTGCACCAGATTGGAGCTTGCCTTTAGAGCTCTTGTGTGACACAAGTGATGTGGCGGTTGGAGTAGTTTTGAGGCAACGAATCAACAAAATCTTCCATCCGGTCTACTATGCTAATAAGACCATGAATGATACCCAAGTAAATCATGTGGGTAATATCATATGTGTTCATTGGGGGACTGGGTAGATCGTTAATCATGTTTATTTGCAAATACCTTGTCTAAATTGTGTCAAAATTGCAAAACCTAAACTCAGTGTCGTGTGATTTCAAATTGTGCGGCCGCACACGCAGATCTTAAAATTAAAGCAAATGTGTTGCATGAAAAGTGCAGGACGCACTCAAAATTATATGGGCCACACTCAAAATTATGCGGTCCACAGAAAAATTGTGCGACCGCAGAAAAATGTGTGCAACCAAACTTTGGAACTCCAGAGAAGCAGTGTTCTGAACATGGAATTGTGTAGCTGCACTCAAAATTGTGCGGTCCGTACTTTAGGATGTGTGACCGCACTTTGAAATTGTGCGGTCCGCACATGGCAGTCTGTGTGCGATCTGCATTGTCTCTTCTGTAGACTATTTTCCTACAACTGTAATGCAACTGTTTACACTATTTTAAACTCTAACTAACTTATGTGCCTTGTATTGCAGACAATGGTTCGGTCATGAGGTAGAGGCGATACATCTAAAGGGAGAGGTGAACTCTCCCGATGCCGAGGAAAGGGCACTCACCCACTGGGAGTGCAATCAAAAGCATTAACCAAAAAGCAAACCACGGGGAGAGGTAGGGTGTACCCCATGTGTTCGTACGTAAGAGTATGTTGTAAGTCAATTGATGTAAGCTCAGAAATGAAATCATCTTTGAAAAGTTTATGAAGTTAGTTAATCATGTAAACGTGGAGGTTACAAATATTTAAGATCATGAATACCAAGTACTAAGAGGGTTTGAAGGCTTAGAAGCTAAACGAATTGAGAAAAATATGTTTCGTCAAAAGTCAACAAGTTGGAATATTATAACATGTACTTTTGGAGTGAGACTAGGGTGCTTAACATTATAAGGAGATTAGTTTTTGAGTTATTTTAGTCGTGTGTTATGTTTTGAAGTCAAGCGAGTTGTGGAAAAAAATTTGGAAAAGGTCATCACAAGTTCCATTCATAAATATGTTGAAAATTAGGTCAAATGTAGCTGAGCATTTCTCCCAATGTACTTGGAATTACGGGATGATCTACCTACCAAATTGAAGATCTACGAGTCTAGTTTCAAACAGATTAAACCTCTCATTCATACAACATTTGAGTAGAGATATATTTGCATTTTCACTAGACTGCGCAGATTAGTAGGTGCATCACCTACTTGCCAAAAGGAGAGGCCTCAATTAAAAGCTCCAAAGTCGGCCAAGAGGGTAATTTTAAGGGCTATTAAACTCATTTATTTCACCTATCTTTCAGACCAAGAAAACAAAATTGAACCCATGCAACTCCTCCCCAAAAATCCCACACAAACCCTAGGTTATTTCGGGTGTTTCGATGTGATTCTAGTGCCGAAAACACCTGACAGCTTGTTAGTTTCTTTTTCTCCCTCTTGTAGCTGCGTTGGGGGACTAATTTTGGATGAATAAGAGCTAGGTTTCGTGGGTTCTACTGAGTCCAAGGTAAATATATGCTTCTCCTTCCATTATCTATGCTTGTACGAGTTATAACTCAATCGTAAATGCTAGACCTACTGAGTTTCGAAAGAGTGGTATGTTGTTTGTTGTTTTATTACTGTTGGCTGATTGTAAACTTATTTTTAAGTTGAATTCATGTCTGGTTTATTGGATAAGAGGCGTAAATAAGTACTATTTGTTGTGTTGCTCAATTTGAAAGAAACGGCAAGGCGAAACGTGTTTTAGTAAACTGAAAAATTAATTTTATGTTGCTGAACTTGTGAGACTGTTTTGTTGGTTGTTTCGTGTTGCTGTTGGCTTGTCTCTTTTGCTACTTTTTATATGGAGTTTTGGAGGAGAAAGGTTGTGGAGAAACACCACATAATGGCAAGGTTGTTTGCTGGTCATTCGTCGTAACATTTTCGGATTGTTTGACATTATTATGGTTGTCGTTTTGTGTATGAAGTGATTGGGGTATGTTGGGCTGTTTTGTGGTATTTTTTTATGGATGTAAGGTTGGAAAATGATGTATATATGTTGTTATTGTTGTGTTCTTGTTGTTGGTGGTGCTATGTCGAATTGGGAGGAAATAAAGATTATAGGGGAGATGCAACCCGTTTTGTTACAAAATAAGCTTGTCGTTCATTGTGTGATAGTTGTACCTTCCATAACTTGATGATAGTATTGTTATCATTGTTGTAGATTAATGTGCAACACAAGACGAGTTTAACGTGGTTATTGGACAGATTGTGATAAGGTATGTTAAGGCTAAACCGTTCTTTCATTTTGGTATGATCCAGTAACTACATGTGTTTGATAACGAGACATAAAGAGAAATTCATATTCCTAAATTTGTGTACATTTTCCTAATCTCATAAGTTACAACATTCTCCTTTATCGGGACTTCATATTCAGTTTAGTTTTGTCTTCTTTTAGCTAAGAGAGCAGAGAGTCTATATATATATAGTATTATAGTATTTTCACCACCATTGAGCTATAATCGATGGGCAGGCCCCTATTGAGCAACATCTGATCAGATGGTGAGTTATATACCGAGCCTACTATGGCCGACGCCTATGAAAGAGCCTAGAATGGCCAAGATACAGAGCCTAGTATGGCCGAGCGCCTATGAGCGAGCCTACTACGACAGAGCAGTTACATACACTGAGCCTTATAAGGCTGGACAACTATTTTACTTACTATATTGAGAGAGTTGAGTCAGTATTAGCAGGTAAGCATATCTTCAAATTGTCTTTGACTCCCAGTTACTTTCAGTTATTATATTATCAGTTCAGTTTCAGCTTTCAGTTATTCTGTTGCCTTACATACTCGGTACATTATTTCGTACTGACGTCCTTTTTGCCAGGGACGCTGTATTTCATGCCTGCAGGTCCTCATTGACAGTTGGACAGACCCTCCCAACAAACAAAGTCAAACATCAGCTTGGTTGGTGATAACAGCAAGGTCGGGGATCTAAACTAGAGTAAGAATTTAAGAATTAAATGCGGAAGCAATAACAATAAGAAATTGAACAACTAGAATTAAAGTGTAGAAAATAAAGGATATAGGAAAATTCAGGGAAAGAATTCCAAGAACACAAGTCCTATAGCCTTGACAAGATCCAAGCAACAACGTTTTGATTTATTGAAGAAATCAAACGCTTTTACTTAAGAACAAATCAAAAATAATAGATTCGGATCTTGACCGCTTTACGAGTAACTTGAGACAACAATTAATAAGTAGTATTAATCGCCTTCTAAGAATACCACAAAGGAATCAATGATATCACAATAAAGACGTTATCTTACTACCTTGAACTATGAACTAGTAAAGGTTGAAAGATAAATCTCAAAGCATAAGTAACAAAGAATCAAAAGAACTCTCAAAGTATAATATTATTAATCAATAATGAAGTACCACAATGAATGAAAAGAACTCCTATTTATAGGAGGTAAAAATCCTTAAAACTAGGTAGGGTGGCTGCCAAGGCAAACCCTAACTTGGAGGCTAAGCTAAATACTAGAAAACCTAATAAAAGCTAATAAAAATAAGAGGGTGGGCGGCCAAAACCCTTATGGGCAGATTTGGACCTTAAAACTACTAGTTTGGGCCATTGGTTTGGACTCCAATTGGGCTCCTTTTGAAACACCCCCTTTTGGACCTCTTTTAAGCTCATTTTAAGCTCTTCTGGGTGCCTTTTTGGTGGACTTCAAGGGCTAATGTTGGGACCCAATCTTCGTCCTCTTGGACTTCAATTTGGACCACCAAATAATTGTAAAACTTGGATAATTCATCTCCTTCGAGCTTGAGCACTTCCTCTACAATTAAAAGCTTCTTTATTTGCCATTGAAGTCCAGCAACTTTAGTCTGCAATTCTTTAGCTTGAGATCTTGTAAATGGCCTTCTTGGAGCTTCCAAAACTCTATCATTGTCATTGATGCTATCAGTTGGTAAGCTCCACTTCCTCGAAGTTACCAGTTCTAGATCTTGGAATCCATTTTACATATACAGGTTTGATGGGTAGGTCGTGGCCCTGTTCCGACCATGGTACAGTTCAGTAATCTAGAGGCTTATAGACGGGTCCAGTATAGTTTGTATATCAGTAGATGTTCATGGCGGCTTTATCGGCCTGCATAGTTATATATATCAGATTTTGGGTATGTTTACCCCATATATGAGAGAGACGTTGTTTTCGGACGATCCAGAATATGGCCTCATCGGCCTAAGTTGAGGGTTACCCCTCCAGAATTCACAGTTACAGAGTGGTATGCTCGGGCCAAGTATGGCACCGGGTGCCAGCCTCGCCTCCCTAGGTTTGGGGCATGACATAGGGCCATAGAGCCTTCAAGATCAAGCTTATACCTCCCGTCTAGGGAAGCCTCCGAAGGTAAATTAGTGGAGGAACAACATGAGGCCCAGTCCCAACCATCATAATTCCCTAGGAGATACCAACTCTGTGATGAACCCTCAACCACAGCAAGTTCTTCTGAGGGTTCATATGTCGGCAGCCAGGGTTCAGAGCCCTCCTCTACACTCACTCCCCCTGCACCAGTTGTAGTAGATGATGATGATGTTCCTGATGATGGTAGAGGAGGTGACACTAGAGTGAGCAGCCTAGAGAGGTCGAAGAAGAAGGATATATGGGAAGATCGATTTGTAAGCTTAGCAGATTTCACAAGATTCAGAGAGTTGTGGTCCCAGAGATCGCTCACAATTGAGCGGCAATTCTTATTGAAGGATTTAGATAGATACTATCCAAATGTCCTTAAGCAGTTCAGGGAGTGCAAAGGGTGGATGTGGTTCACCAAGAGTGTTATGGATGCCAAGGAGCACTTGGTACGTGAATTCTATGCCAATGTGGCACACATCAAGAAGGGTACCAAAGTGACCAAAGTGAGGAATTTTAAGGTCATATTCGATCAAAGATATCTGAATACTTACGTGGGGTTCGAGGAGGTAGAGCCAGCCCGGTACTTGGAGAAGCTTTTTATGGGTGAGGCAGCTCGCCCTTGGCTAGCAGAGATCTTGGCAGCTCCGGGACCACCACCACTGTGGATCACAGCTGGGGTTTCCATTACACAGGCCACCCCCAATTTTGAAGCAAAAGGGTGGCAAACTTTTGTGTGCGGTGCCGGTTAGACTCGAGTCGGAATGAGAACAATCTCCCATTCCCTCAAGAAGTTTTAGTGGCATCTATCATGGCTGGGTACCCAATCAATATAGGTGCCAACATGTCAGTGGTTGTCCAAAAAAGGTGAAAGCTCCTATCCATATACTAATACCCTCATAGAATACCTTACAGATGCAAAGGTGGAGCCGAGGAGCTTTGATACAAAGGTGCAGGCTAAAAATCCCTTCTCATGGTACTCTTTGCAAGGCCCGAGAAACCCAAGGGTAAGGCAACTACCACCGGTGGCCAGTCTGATGAGCCAACAGTTGTGGTTACAGATTCAGCTATTGAGCCTTCTATAGCTCCTATGCCTTCCACAGCAGCCGGTCATTCCACCGAGACATCTGACATGCCACCACCTCCATCTTCTAGGACATCTGCATTAGTTCCAGTGCCTGCCTCATCTATATATCCATTCACTGCACTGCGAGTCTCAACAACTGGATACAGACAGCTACTTCAAAGTTGTCTGACATATCCAGTGTTGTTGCAGCACGGTCTTCTACCCCAACAGCATCACAGGTACCTCCGTCTATGGAGGAAACATTGAAGAAGATTCTGGAAAACCAACATACCATTATGGATACTCTGGTGTCATATGGGGGATTCATTGAGGAGTTAGGGAAATAGGTGAAGAAGATGCGAAAATCTCAGGCTTCAAAAAAATCAATTGATAGATTGAGTAAAGAAGTGGCCAAGATAGCATCCGCTGGTGATTTACCACTTGATCTGCTGATGGAGTCAGGACCAGCAACACCATTAGTACCTGGGGCATCATAGGCAGTAATTGGCCAGTCTGAGGAACCAAACCTTGCTGCCCACACGGCTGAGGAGATGCTTCAGATGTTCACTAACCCCATTATTCCCCGGCCGGAGGATGATGAGATCCAGTTGGAGGATCGCGAGGGTATTGATGATGTCATGCACACTGAGACCACATAGGGAGTTCTCTTCACTCTCTACCCTTCCTTATTCTAATTTTTGTTAAGCATTGAGGACAATGCTTATTCTTATTGGGGGGGCTATTTTGATTAGTTTGATATGACATTGGCCTGTAATAACTTTAATACTCTTTTTCTTTTATCTTATTTTATTTTTCATTATGTATATATTCCTCCCCCTCTCTTTGATGTATATATTCTATTCCCCTCGGCTTGTATATTCATTTGTCTTATTTTCAGTAGTTTATTTCATAGCTTCTTTAGTTTGTTTTTCTTAGTAGTATAACTTCTTATTTACTATAATAGTTTCTTTTTGATTTGGTAGCTTCTTTTTATGTTTAAGTGTACAATAAGCCTTTGGTTTTCTTAATGCCATGGTTCTTTCCAAAGGTGGGTTTTGTGTGAACCAAGTGGCTCTTCCCAACGATGGATGGCATGACAACCTTCTTAAGGGATTGAGTCCATTTTTGATGTTTAGGTAAAAACAGTAGTATTAATGAATAAGGGTAAAGCATGCTTCACTTGGTACTAACACATTTAACTAGGCCTCATGGTACCTTTAGACTCTTGTGTTGACTTGCGTAATCATCGAATGGTTTAGTTGAACCATTAGTGATTTTCAATCTTGAATATGGTTGTTGTGGGCCCTCGACTCTATCCTCTTTAAAATCCAATTGTGTGAGAAGTGAGATTTTTGTTGCAAGTCCAAGTACCCGTGTGAATGGTCTAGAACTTGCCCCGAATATGTTTCTAGGCAAAATTCTAGGTTTTACTTGGCTTTAGAAGTGATTGTAGGCTCTCCTTGACCCGCTTGAAATTTTCCATATCCCACCAATGTTGATATCCCTAGTCAACCCATTTGAGACTAAGATCTTTCTCATTTGATAGCCATGTTACAAGCTTTTACCCGTTTTGTAGTGACCCTCTCTTGGCACCCTAGCTTTCCTTATCACTCTTGAGAAGTAATTGGCTAAAACGTAAGTTTGGGGGAGAGACGAGGAGTTTGAAAGTGGTATAAAGGCACAAAAAGAGAAGAAATGAAGAAAAATATAGGTAAAGAAAAATAAAGAAAGAACAAAAGAAAAATGCAAAAAAAAGTGAATAAAATGAAGAGTTGAATGGATTCAAAGAAAATCAATGATGCAAAGCATGGAGAAAACAAAGAAGGAGAAAATGACCATCATGACCGAGAAAGAGTGATGTTAAGTCTCTCTAGTTCCCCCGAGGAAAAAGATAATGACTCAAAGAGTCGGCAAAACATGAGCCAAAAAGAGAAAAATGGAGTGCTTAAGGAAAGATGAACTCATTTCTATTACAAGATTCCCTACCCCTGTCCAATAAGCCTTCATACATTCCGTGATTTTAAGCCGAGTGAACTTACATTAGTGGTGATTTACATGAGGGGCAAGCATATGGTACCTAGAGCCGTACTTGTGACATTCTTTTGAGAGAGATGAGCGAACTTTTCACAAATCCTTGAATTGAGTGCTGCATTCTTAAGTGAGATATGCTAACGGAGAGTAGAGGAGGAGGAGTTTGGGATCCACAATAACCTACGTTAAAGAGTGAGCTCCCTTGATGAATAAAGTCAACTTTTGATGCTCTAGTGTCACATTTGAACTATTGTACTTGAAAAGTCAAATCATTGCCTTGTTGATAATTCATAAGTGTTGTGAGTAATTGTTGGTCCCAATTGATGTGTATTTGATTCACCTTAGGCTAGCTGAAATAGCTCTTTTCTCGTGAAGGTGGGAATTACCTTATTTGCTTGAGGACAAGCAAAAGCTTAAGTTTAGGGGAGTTAATAAGTAGGGATTTTGAGTACTTACTTGCATTCTTTTACTTTTGTTTTAGCTCAAAATTGCTTAAAGATATTCCCGAAAACTGATTAAATGTGCTTACTTGTAAGAGTGTTGGAATATGATTCAAAGAGATAAAAATCAACTCAATAAGGATAATTTTGGACAAGGACTAAAACAAAGCAAAAAGAGCAAAATGCGGACTACACAATATTGAGTGCGGTCGCAGACGATGAAGAAACTCTGATAGATTTCCTTTGCAAAGTGCGGACCGCACAATTATTGTGCTACCGCAGAAGATGAGGTTCAGAGAGATGTAATTCTGGGACCATGAAGAAGTGCGGACCGCACTATTATTGTGCAGCCACAGAATTCAAAAGTGCGGTCGCACTAAAAAACGTACGGCCCGCAGAAGTCTCTCATGTCAAGATCGACTTCAAGAGTGCGGTCGCGCTAAAAAATGTATAGTGCACAGAATCTGAAGAATTGCGGCTACAACTCAGAATTGTGCGGTCGCAGAAATCCATCCTATCAAGCCAGCTTCAAAGTGCGGACCACACACAGAATTGTGCGGCTACAGAACCTCCGCAAGGGTAATTTTGTTCGTAATTTCAGCTGTGTATAAATAGTCTTTATCAAAATTAGGTCAAGTTTTGAACACCAGAAAATAGATAGTTGTGTTTCCTTTACTGTTTTGTGTAACTTTGTAATAGTTTGTCATTTTAACATTAAATTTCTTCCCTTTATCATCTATTATGAGTTTAATCTTAGTTTTTTCTTTAGTTTCTTCAATTTAATCTTTGTAATGGATGTTTAATTTAGGGCTTATTTGTGATTGGGTGATTGATATTTAGCCTAATTCTTGCTTGAATTTAGGAATTAATAGTTGCAAATATTGATTCGTGCCTAATTAACTTAGGCTCTACTTGAGAAAGAGAGACTAAGTCTAGGAATACTTGGCTAACAAGGAATTAGGGTGAACTCAAGAAATTGATACCCCAATTAAAGGGTTGAATCTACAAATAGTAAAACCCGGCTTGAGCATGTATCACTTGTTTTGTGAATTACCCATTTGGACTTGAGAAAGCCAAATTGGGCAAAACCACTCTAACTACCGAGAGGTATCGAGTGGGGAATTGTGTGTGATTGCTATACTATACCCCGACCAATCAAACTTTCCCTAAATCCCACAATTCGTTAGGTAACCACCTAGGTGGAAGTCACGACCCTAGATCTTTTTTAAACTTGAAAAAGAAAACAACACCAAAAATATCATTCTCTAGATTTTCATTTACAAACCTTAGCATAAAAATTAGAAGTAGAAAGAAATAACCAAATATGTGGAAGTGCATTTTGGGCACGTCATACACTTAGTCTAGATATATACCTAATCCAATATAAGCTCTCTGTGGAATCGATCCCGACTCACATTGGGTAATTATAATTGTATCGACCGCTTCACAATCCCAATTAGTGGTGTGAATTTGGGCGACATCAACGATCCGCACTTTTTAGTCCTTAGGGAGATGATACTATAGGGTGGTGCCAAGGAGGTTACTATCAGTGAGGACGGTGTTCTGTGACTCCAGGGTCGCCTATGTATTCCTAATATTGATGGCTTGAGAGAGAAGATTCTATAGGAGGCGCACAATTCTCGGTATTCTATTTGCCTAGGAGCTAGCTATGAGATGTATCGCGACCTGAGGCAGCATTATGATGGCGGTGGATGAAGAAGGACAAAGTTGAGTATGTGGCGAGATCTCTAAATTGCTAGCAGGTTAAGTATGAGCACTAGAGGTCAGGTGGCCTACTCCAGCAGATGGTTATACCTAAGTGGAAATGGGAGCATATCACTATGGACTACGTAGTTGGATTGCCACAGACCTTAAGGAAGTTTGATGCAGTTTGGGTCATTGTCGACAAGTTGACCACATCGGCACACTTCATTACGGTTGTGACTACGTATTCTTCAGAGAGATTGGCCCAGATTTACATTCAGGAGATTGTCTGGTTGCATGGTGTGCATGTTTCCATCATTTCAGATAGAGGCCCTTATTTTGCTTCGTATTTATGGAGGGCAGTACAGAGTGAGTTAGGGACTCGGGTAGAGCTCAGCACAGCCTTTCATCCGCAGACTGACGAACAATCGGTGCGAACGGTTCAGATACTGGAGGATATGCCTAGAGCATGTATGATTGACTACGGAGGGCAGTGGGATCGGTTCTTGCCTTTGGATGAGTTTACTTATAACAACAGTTATCAGTCCAGCATATAGCTCCATTTGAGGCTTTGTATGGTCGGCGATGGCGTTCGCCCATCGGATGGTTTGAGCCCGGCGAGGCTAAGTTATATGGTACTTATTTGGTGAGAGATGCCTTGGAAAATCTAAAGTTGATTCAGGAGCAACTTCACACAGCACAGTCTAGACAGAAGAGTTACGCGAATTAGAAGGCATGTGATTTAACATTTATGGTGGGTGAGAAGGTTCTCTTGAAAGTCTCGCCGATGAAGGGAATCATGAGGTTCGGGAAGAAGGGCAAGTTGAGCCCAAGGTTCATAGGTCCATTTGAGGTGTTGACGCGAGTTGGGGAGGTTGCTTATGAGATTGCTTTGCCTCCTAGTCTATCGGATTTCATTCGGTTTTCCACGTGTCTATGATCTAGAAGTATCATGTCGATAGTTCAAATGTGTTTCACTACAGCACAGTTCAGCTAGCTGAGAGCTTGGGTTATGAGGAGGAGCCATTTGCCATTGTTGACAAGCAAGTTCGCCAGTTGAGGTCCAAGAAGATTTCTGCGATAAAGGTTCAGTGGATGGGTCAACCAGTCGAGGAGGCGACTTGGGAGACTGAGGATGACATGTAGAGCATATATCCACACCTATTCGACACTCCAGGTATGATTCTAGACCCATTCGAGGACGAACATTTATTTAAGAGGTAGAGAATTTAACGACCCGATCGGTCGTTTTGCTTTATATATCCTCGTGCCCCTAATTAAGACTCCTCGTATGTGTTTTTACTATTTTATGACTTGTGGGGATGGTTGGTTCGGGTTTGGAAGGGTTCGGATTGAAACGGAACACTTAGTTCCTTAATAGTGGCTTTATTAATTAAGTTTGACTTGAGTAAACGACCTTGGAACCGGGATTTAATGATCTCAATAGGTTCGTATGATGATTTTGGACTTGGGCATATGTTCAGATCGGGTTTCGGATGACCCAGGAGCGTTTCGGCGCTTAATATCAAAAGTTGGAGCATTGAAGGTTTTGAAGTTTTTTAGGTTTGGTATGAAGTAGGTTTTGGTGTTATCGAGGTCTGTTTGAGATTACAAGCCTGGGAATAGTTTCGTATGGTGATTTAATACTTGCACGCAAAATTTAGCATCATTCCGAGTAGTCTAATTGGTTTCGGTGCGTTCGGAGCTAGTTGAGAAGTTTGAAGTTCATAACTTCATTCAATTTGATTTAGGGATTTGATTCTTAGTTTTGATGTTGTTTTACGTATTACGAGAGTTTGAAAAGGTCCGTATTATGTTTTTGGACTTGTTGGTGCATTTGGATTGGGTCTCGGGTTGCTCGGGTGAGTTTCAGACCACCCGGAGCTAAGTCCAAATTGCTGTCACTACTGGTTCTCGTTTCCTTCTTCGCGATCGCGAGGGAGGGGTCGTATTCGCGAAGGAGGAAAATGGGGGACTGGGAATTTGTGCTACGCGTCCGCGACAGCCAGTTCGCGTTCGCGAAGGTCTAGGACATATGGCCTTTGCGTTCTCATGAATAAGCCCACGTTCGCGTAGAGGAGGCTGGAGCTAGGTGGAAAACTGGTGGTCTTTGCATTCGCAAAGAAGCCCTCGCATTCGCGTAGGGTATGTCAGGCGAGCCTTCACATTCAAGAGTCCCTGGTTGCGTTCGCGATGGTCAAAATTACTGGGCCTGGGCTGTTTGCTTTCGTGATCGCGAGGCCTCTTCCACGATCGCGAAGAAGGAATGCATGGGCAGAGACTTGTTTTAAAAACGGGACTTAGGTCATTTTCTCTCATTTTTCATTTATTTGGCCGATTTTGGAGCTCTTTGAAGAGGGGTTTTTACCTAGCACTATGAGGTAAGTAATTTCTAAATAATATGAGTTTAATACATGCATTTTAGGTAGATTCTTAACATATAAATTGGAGAAATTATGGGTTTAGTTGAAAAACCTAGGTTTTGATAAAAATGAGATTTAACCACGAAAATGATTATGGAATTGGGTGGAAATTATATATTTGAGTTCATAAGGTTATGGGTAACATTAATCTTTGAAAATTTTCATAATTCGGGCACGTGGGCCCCGGGGTAAATTTTAAGAATCTTCTAATTTAGGTTGGGTAATTACTCTAATAGCTAAATTATGAACTTGTGAGTGTATATTGATTAATTTATATAATATTTGGCTAGCTTCGGATTGTTTGGGACCAAGTTGAGACTTTAGAGTGAATTCGTGGGTCGGAAAGTGATCTTTGAGACGAGGTAAGTCTCTTGCCTAACCTTGTAAGAGGGAATTTACCCCATAGGTATTTTAAATTACTATTTGCTTCTAATTGTGGGGGCTACGTATGCACGAAGTGACGAGAGTCCGTGCGTAGCTACTCATCATGCTTAAGTCCGGGTAGTTTTAGGACCCAAATCATGAAATACTTGTATTGTTTGCACTCTACTTGTTAATTTAAGTGCCTAAATTATATTGAAACTTGATAAAGGATTCGTAAAGACCAAATTTCATTACTTTAGTTTTGGCGGGTTATTTAGAGATTGTGCTTCCTTGTGTATTAGTCTTGTGATAGCTCTTAAATCAGATGTTCTTAGAGTATTCTCTCTTTGTGTGGAGCGGGTTGAACGCCTTGAAAGTATAATAGATGCATCTATGGTTCATGCCACTCGACCCTTGGCAGTGTACACATTATTCTGGATCGGACTATACGACCTCGGCATAAATCGTGCGTGGATATGCTTGGAGCTCGATTACTCTTGATGTTATATTTATGACTTGAGAGGTTATAATTAATTTATTAGCCCGAAATTGTTGGAGTTAGTATGTGTTTGTTGGAGATCTTTAAACTAACTATCAATTAAAGAATCATTTATTCACTGCTTGCTATTGTGTTATTATTAATATTCGCATATTCATTGCCTATTTAGAATTTCTGTATTTTATTTGTTGGCCCATAGTAAGTGTCGAAGTCGATCCCTCATTACTACTTCTTCAAGGTTAACTCGATACTTGTTGGGTACATGTTGTCTACACTTCTGCACTAATCATGCAGGATCTGAGGCAGGTGCATCTAGCAGTCATTCAGGCGCGCGCCCCCATTATCTCGATGCATAGTGGTGAGTTGCTTTCTGAGTCCATTCTGCAGCACCCACAGTCTCTCTTTTGTATTTACTTTCTGTCTTTCTCATTTCAGATAGTAGCATAGGTGTTTTGTATATTTTACTAGTTGCTCATACACTCGTAACACCGAGTCTTGGGAACATGCTAGTAGACACTTGATTACGCTTTACCTTACTAAATTTTCCACTTCTCATTTACTTAATAAATAAAAATCAACTATTTTGAAATTATTAAAAAGAATAAATACATGGTTAGTTCACTGTTGGCTTGCCTAGCATCGCGTTGGGCGCCATCACGACCTATAAGGGAAATAGGGTCGTGACATGAACAGTAAATGAGGAAAGAGGGAGGGGACTTCAAGGTCTGCGGACGCCAGCAGATCTACCTCGAGTCTCCAAATCTTATAATCCCAGTGGAAACACCTCACGTACGCTGGGATTAGTACCAAAATATGCACAAGAAGTGAAGAGTATAGTATGAGTACAACTGACCCAATATACTCCGTAGGTGGCAAGCCTAACCTCGACGAGGTAGCGACGAGGCTATGACACGTCACTCACATAATTTAACCTGTACAACATAGATATATGTGCAACATAGTAATAAATAAATATTCAATAAGTAAAATTGGGAGGGGACATGCGAATGGGGAACAAGATAAAATAACTACAATAGCAATGACAACATAAGACAGTCAAATAAATCTTCAACAAATGATAACGGATAAACATAATGAATAAGGATGGCACGGCATCACCCATCGTGTTTTTACTCTCGACCTCACCATGAAATGATAAATATGGCACGGCATCACCCTACATGCTCCTACTTTCAACCTCTCCGTGAAACGATAAATACGATACGGCATCACACTTCGTGCTTTTACTTTCTTCCTCACTATGTATTAATAGATAAATGAAGCAATAAACGGCACGGGATCACCCTTCGTGCTTTAACACTCTCCCTTACCATTCAATAATGAATATAAAAATTTGGGAGATAGATAATGCAAGAATAAACCTTACGTCAATATGGTTCCGAGAAGCCAAACCTTAACTTCCAAAAATACTCAACCATCACAATTAATTCATAAATGCGGAAAGAACGGCCAAATAAATAATAATCTAATCTAAGCATGTCATAATTAAAGAAAATCAGTAAATCACAAGGAAACAAGTCTCACCTGCATGCTCTAACCCAACAACAACACATAAGTACGCTTCACCTCATATATATGTTGTACCCAAACATTTAAACACGTAGCAAATAGGAAAACAAGTCCTAATCTCTCAAGTCAAGGTTAACTACGACACTTACCTCACTCCGCAATCAACTCAGAGCTCTATCGGGGACTTTCCTCTAGAATTCGCCTCCAAACGAATCGTATCTAACCAAAATCGACTCGAGACGTCAAATAATGCTAAGGAAATCAATTACAATACATAAAGCTAGGATTTTTACACCTTTTCCAAAAAGTCAAAAAAAGTCGACCTCGGGATCGCTTTGTCGAAACCCGAGATTTGGACCAAACCCCATTTACCCATTCACCCCCGAGCTCAATTATGCAATTAATTTCAAAATCCGACCCCAAATTGAGGTCTAAATCCTGAATTTGCAAAAAACCCCAATTCTTCCCAAATCCCTAGTTTCCTACCATGGAAGAACAAAGATTAAGGCTAGAAATTAATGGGTAATATTAGAAATGGAAGAAAATGAGTTAAAGGATACTAACCTATGAATTGGTGATGAATTTTCTCTTCAAAATCGCCTCTAGGCCGAGCTCAAATGGAAAGATGGTAAAATGGGTGAAATCTCGTGTTTTGAAATATTTAAGGTCTGTGTGTCAGGTCTTCATCGCATTTGCGAGGGACATGCACCGCGTTCGCGATGCACAGCGGCCAAAATAGTCTTCGCGTTCGCGATGCCCCCCCCCCCAGACCATCGTGTTTGAGACCCAAGGTCCGTGTTCGCGTAGCACTCTACCCCCCCCCTCCCCAAGCCCACTATATTTCGCATTCGCAGAGGAACAGTCGTGTTCGCGAAGGGCAAACCCCCCTCCACTTCGCATTCGCGACTAGGACCCCGCGTTCGTGAAGAACAATCACCTCCCCTATCCCAAACTACCCTTTGCAATCGCGGGACTTACGATCGCGAAGAAGAAGACACCAGAAACCAGCAGAAGCTAAAAACCAGAAATTTCCTTAAGTTCAAAACACCCGTAGCCTATCTAAAACAAACCCGAGCCCTCGAGGCTCCAAACAAATATGCACACAAGTACAAAAATATTATACGAACTTGCTTGCACAATCAAAACACCAAAATAACACCTAGAACTAATAATCGGATACCAAAACGAATGAAATTTCCAATAAAACTTAAGAACTTTCATTTTAACAACCGGATGTCTGAATCACGTCAAATCACTTCCGTTTTTGTACCAATATTTTGCAGACAAGTCATAAATACAGTAATGGACCTATACCAAGTTCCGAAACCAAAATCTGAACCTGGTATCGACAAAGTCTTTGGTCAAACTTTTTAATTCTTTAAACCTTTAAGCTTCTAGTTTTCCATAAATTGCAATAATTCGAGCTAGGGACTTCCGAATTCGATTTCGGGCATATGCCCAAGTCCCAAATCACGATACGGACCCATCGAAACCGTAAAACATGGATTTGGATCTGTTTGCTTGATATATTGACCGAAGTTAACTCTAATGAGTTTTAAAGAACGATTTCATATTTTAATCAATTTTTCACATAAAAGCCTTTCGGAAAAAGGCACGGACTGTGCATGCAAAATAAGGAAGGATTGAAGGAGCTATTTGAGGTTTCGAAACATAGAATTAAGGATTAAAGCTCTAAATGACCTATCGGGTCATCACATTCTCCACCTCTAAAACAAACGTTCGTCCTCGAACGGACATAGAAAAGTACTTGGACTGATGAAAAGGTATGAATATCTACTTTGCATGCCCGACTCGGACTCCCAAGTGGCTGCCTCGGTCGGCTGACCTCTCCACTGTACTCGAACTGAAGGATAACTCTTCGACCTCAACTGTCAGACCTGCTGGGCTAGAATAGCCACCGGCTCCTCCTCATAAGTCAAATCCTTGTCTAATTGGACTGAAACTGAAATCTAACACATGGCAAAGATCACCCTGATACTTTCAGAGCATGGACACATGGAACACTGGATAGACTGCAGATAAACTAGGTGGCAATGTGAGCTTGTAGGCCACCTAACCCACTCTCTCAATAATCTCAAATGGTCTGATATACCTAGGGCTCAACTTGCCTTTCTTCCCGAATCTCATCACACCTTTCATGGGTGAAACCTGAAGCAATATTCTTTCTCCAACCATGAATGCAACATCACGAACCCTACGGTCGACATAACTCTTCTACCTAGATTGAGCTGTGCGAAGTCGATCCTGAATAATCTTGACCTTGTCCAAGGCATCCTATACCAAATCTGTACCCAACAACCGAGCCTCCCTCGGTTCGAACCACCCAACTGGCAAATGGCACCGCCTCCCGTATAATGCCTCATAGGGGGCCATCTGAATGCTTGACTAGTAATTGTTGTTGTAGGCAAACTCTGCAAGCGGCAAAAACTGATCCTAAGAGCCCCCGAAACCCATAACACAAGTGCGAAGCATATCCTCCAATATCTTAATCGTGCGCTCGGACTGTCCGTCCATCTGGAGGTGAAATGTTGTGCTCAACTCAACCTGCATGCCCAACTCATGTTGTATTTCCCTCCAGAAGTGCGAGGTGAATTGTGTACCTCGATTAAAAATGATAGAGACTGGAACACCATGAAGACGGACGATCTCACGGATGTAGATCTCAGCCAACTGCTCTGAAGAATATGTAACTGCCACAGGAATGAAATGTGCTGACTTGGTCAGCTTGTCCACAATGACCCATACCGCGTCAAACTTCCTCTAAGTCTGTGGGAGTCCAACAACAAAATCCATAGTGATACGCTCTCACTTCCACTCAGGAATCTCTACCTTCTGAACTAAGCCACCAGGTCTCTGATGCCCGTACTTTACTTGCTGACAATTTAGACACCAAGCTACATATGCAAACTATATCCTTCTTCATCCTTCTCCACCAATAATGTTGCCGCAAATCCTGATACATCTTGGCGGCACCAAATGAATAGAATATCGGGAACTGTGGGCTTCCTCAAGGATCAACTCACGAAGCCCATCCACATTGGGCACACAAAAATGACCCTACATCCTCAGAACCCCATCATCTCCAAAAGTAACCTGCTTGGCACCATCTTACCGCACTGTGTCCTTAAGGATGAGAAAATGAGGGTCATCATACTGCCACGCTCTGATGCGCTCATACAAGGAAGATCGAGCGACTCTGCAAACTAGAACACGACTGGGTTCTGAAATATATAACATCACGAACTAATTGGCTAAAGCCTGAACATCTGATGCAAGCGGTCTCTCACCGACGGGAAAATACGCAAGGCTGCATATATTCACTACCTTTCTACTCAAGGCATCGGTCACCACATTGGCCTTCCCAGGATGATACAAAATGATGACATCATAGTCCTTCAATAGCTCCAACCATCTCTTCTACCTCAAATTGAGATCATTTTGCTTGAACAAGTACTATAGACTCCGATGATCCGTGAATACCTCGCATGACACGCCGTAAAAGTAGTGCCTTCAAATCTTCAGCGCATGAACAATGGCTTCCAACTCTAAGTCATGAATAGGGTAATTTTTCTCATGAACCTTCAACTGCCGTGACACATATGCGATCACCCTGTCATCCTGCATCAATACTGCACCGAGCCCAATACGAGATGCATCACAATACACCGTGTAAGACCCTGAACCAGTGGGCAACACCAACACTGGCATCATAGTCAAAGCAGTCTTGAGCTTCTGAAAGCTTAACTCAGACTCGTTTGAACATCTGAACGGGGCACCCTTCTAGGTCAATCTGGTCAATGGGGCTGCTATAGATGAAAATCCATCTATGAATCGGCGGTAATAACCCGTCAAACCTAGAAAACTCCGGATCTTTGTAGCTGAAGTGGGTCTAGGCCAGTTCTGAACTGCTTCAATATTCTTAGAATCCACCTTTATGCCCTCTGCCGATACGATGTGCCCCAAAAAGGTGAGTGAGTCCAAACAAATCTTGCACTTTGAAAACTTGGCAATAACTGGCTATCTCTCAGAGTCTAAAGTACAATCTAAAGATGTTGCTCATGCTCCTCTGGACTGCAGGAGTAGATCAAGATATTATCAATAAATACAATCACGAAAGAATCCAAGTAGGGGGAACACCTGGTTCATCAAAACTCTGCCGGTACAGTGGCCAGAAGTCCCTCTCCACTTTAGTCGAGGCAACCCCGGAAAGGCTAAGGTCACCCTCTTGGCGCGACAATCCAATATAGCATGATAAGGTTATAGTCCATCCATACCCAAGATGACATCGAAATTTACCATATCAAGAAGTAGGTGATCTACGCTAGTCTCAAGGCTCCCAATAGTAACCACACACAAGCGATTGACATGATCTACAATAATAGAATCTCCCACAAGTGTGGACACATACACAGGAGCAATCAAGGAATTATGAGGCACAACCAAATATGAAGCAGAATAGGATGACACGTAGGAATAAGTAGAGCCCGTATCAAATAGAACTTAAGCATCTCTATGGAAAACTAGAACAATACCTGTGATAACAGTGTTAGTTGACTCAGCCTCAGGCCTAGCTGGGAAAGCATAACATATGGGCTGGGCCCCACCACTCTGAACCACGTCTCTAGGACGGCCTCTAACTGGCTGGCCTCCACCTCTAACGGCATGACCCCCACCTCTAATGGCCTGACCTCCACCTCTGACTGCCTTACCCCTGCCTCTAGCTGGCTGAGCGAGCGATGGAGCAACCAGTGCCGGAACCATGGCACGAGAACCCTACTATTGTGTACTATCCGGTGCCCATGGGAAAAATCTAGCAATGTGCCTCGGATCACCACAAGTATAACAGGCCTTTGGCTACTGTGACTGTTGACCTTGGAACTGGCCCTATCGACCTAGGTAACCACCCTGATAACTTTGGAGCGGAGGTGCACAAACAGGAGTTGGTGGTGCACTGATATTAAAATAAAATATTTATATGATGTAATTGATATTAAAATAAATAAATAATTGAGCTCTTAATTAATTTATTATCAAAAATATTCAATTCAAAATCATCATATAAATATTTTATTTTTCAAGTCGGCAAATAATTTTTGAAAGAAAACTTGACAATTGCACGTAGGCTCAAATAATCTAATCTAAGAGGAGATGAAGAGATATATCAGTACAATCTTATTGTTTCACTTATTTATATCAAACATCTACTAATTAATTAAAAAATAAAGTTGACACTTATATTGAATAACTTCGATATGTGGAGGCAAAGTGAGAAATCATAATAAAGCATCTGAGGACTTATGTAGCACGTGATTTTTCTTTTAAGCTAACTAAATAGGATCGACATTCATTATATTTAGGACTTTACATTCTTTCTTGCAATATTTTTTTACAACTCATACACATTAGTTAACATAGATATGAAATATCTAAAATCTAATACTCAGGAATATAGAGTGCACACGCAAAGCGCTGCTAATAGTTGTATCACACTTATGCTTTACCAAACCACGTGTGCTTCATTCACTACTTCAGATATAGTACTATCTCTCTAGGATTATCCATCTATTCCCTCTTCTAATTCTCTCTCCTTAGTTACTCTCTCCAATTTTCTTATTGCTCAAAGGTATCAATGATTCAAGGTGTCATCTTTTGTTGGTGAGTTTTTCAATTCTTATGGGCTTATCTGGATCTATAAGCTTGCATTTTCTCTTCTTTCATGAATTTTTCATGAGTTGGTGTTCCGAAATTTTTAACGAATTTTGTTTTTCTTGCTTTTACATTTTGCTTGCAATAATTTTTGAGCCTCTATTGTATTTGTTAAATCTAATAAGTTTTCTCTCCTGTTTCTTTCTCCTGCACTGTGTTCTGGATTTTATTTTATTTTTGTCCGTATTTGGTTCAATGTTGGTTTTTCTCTTCTTTTGCATAATTTATTGCTAGGTTTTCTACATGCATGTATGAAATTCTATCTGATTTTGATATGTATGTTTGGCAAGAAATACTTAGGTGCACGCTCTCTTTTCTTTGCTTTTTTAGTTTGTGTAACGACCCGACTGGTCGTTCTGAGCAATTGCGCCCAGTTCGGCAGTTTGAGGTCAAGAGCAGCATATTATGTATATCGACTTGTGTGAATGGTTGGATTCAGTTTTCGGATGAATCGGAGTCGAATTGGAAAGAAGGAATATAGTTCTGGAAGTTTAAGCGGAGAGAATTGGACCGGAATTTGACTTTTGAGTAAACGACTCCGGAATGAGTTTTGGATGATGTCAGTAGCTTCGTATGGTAATTTTGGACTTGGGCGTGTGTTCGAATTTGGGTTTGGAGGCCCGTAGGGTAATTTGTGGCATTCTGGTGAAAGTTGGAAAAGTTGAAGTTTGGAAAATGGAGAGGTTTGACCCATAGTTGACTTTTATGTTATCGAGGTTGGAATGCGATTTCGAAAGTTGGATTAGCTTCGTTATGTTATTTGGGACTTACCTGCAAAATTTGGTGTCGTTTGGAGTTGATTTGATATGGTTCGGACGTTTGGTCGCAATTCTAGAGGTTCTTGAAGTTCATAGAGATTTTCATGCGTTTGGGCATCTGATTCGTGGTCTTAGCGATGTTTGAAGTATTTGAGAGTGGGGCTAAGTTCGTATGATATTATGGGATGTGTTGGTACATTTGGTTGAGGTTCCGGGGGCCCCGGATGAGTTTCGGGGTGAATTTTGAACGAGTCGGTGCATTTCGGTACTCTAAGATGGTTCTGGCACTTTTGGGAGTGGGGACCACACCAAAAATATGCGGACCACAGAGGAGAGTGCGGACCGCACTAAAATTTCGCGGACCTCGGTGCGGACCGCACAATTTGGTGTGCGACCGCACATCAAGATGTTCTGCAGGATTGCTGGTCCGACTTCAGAAGGTTATATATTTTGATCTATAAGGAATTTTGAGATGATTCAAAACGAAAGTTGTAGCCCTTCGTGTATAGTTTCCAGAAAGATAAAGAAATCATAATTTGGATATCTGTAGAGAAAGTTATGGCCAAAATACTAAAGCATGTCGCTGCAGTCAACATTCTTCGCAGTCAGCGGTGATGGACCTGGACCGCGGTCAGCGGTGGTTTTTGTGCGATCAGCAGTGATGGAAATCTGGGGGGTGCACTATAAATATGAGGTTTAGAGTTTAATTTCATATTTTGACCTAGAGAGCTTGGATCTTGGCAATTTTTCGAAGATTTTTCAAGAAATTTATCGGGATAAGTGATTCTAACTCGGATTTAGCTAGAATACATGAATCTACCATTGAATTCATCATTTGATTTGGGATTTGGGATGGAAATTGGGAAAAATTGTGAAATCTTTCATATATGTAAAATGATGATTTGAAGGACCAAATGGTATCGGAATTGGATAATTTTTGTATTGGTAAACTCGTATCGGAATGGGTATTCGATTTTTGTAAATTTTGTCGGGTTCCGATGTACGGGCCCGGGGAGTTGACTTTTGTTGACTTTTTACAAATTTTATAAGAATTATAGTTTTGTTAATTGGAATTATTTTCTCTTGCATTGTTAGATGTATTCAAGTCGTTTTTGGCTAGATTGAGCCGAGCATTGATGAATTGATAAAGGAAAAGCTAAATTGAGTATTGAATTGGCTGGATTGAGGTAAGTATCTTACCTAACCTTGTGTCTCCTTAGGAATTGAGTCTTATATGTTAATTGTAGTCCATGCATGCGAGGTGACAAGTGTGTGCTCGGACTTGATTGTGGAAAATTTGCCTCTAGGGTTCTTAGGTCCTTATGTAGAAAGTATCTCGTTATGATTGGGTTTCCTAATTGCTTAAATTACCTTTATATGCTCCATATGACGTTGTTAGCTCTCCTTTAATTCTTACTTGTTACATAGACCCTTAATTGCCTTAATTGAAGTGATTGCCTTCCTTATTGTTTTGATACTTCTTGATTGTGAGTTTCTCTATGACTTCGTGCAAATATGTTACATGTCCAATTATTGTGGTTACCGGTGTAGTTATCACGTGCTAATTATGTCTTGTTATTTGTTGAGGTTATCGTGCTTCTTGGTTTTTCCGTGACTCTTATTATGTACATATTGTTTCCCTTGTCGGGATATTATTGTTATACTATTGTTCCCTTGCCGGGAAGTTATTATTTACGATATTGTCTCCCTTGACAGGATGTTATTGTTTATGATATTGTCTCCCTTGCCGGGATGTTGTTGTTATACTCTTGTTCCCTTTCCGAGATTCTTTTATGATTGATGATGATTTGTAAATGGGAGCAGGTTGTACGCCTGCAATAAGATATGTGAAATGGGAGCGGGTTGCACGCCTGCAACGAGATATATGAAATGGGATCGGGTTGCACGCCTGCAACGAGATATATGAAATGGGATCGGGTTGCACGCCTGCAACGAGATATATGAAATGAGAGCGGGTCGCACGCCTGCAATGAGATATATGAAATGGGAGTGGGTTGTACGCCTGCAACGAGACATGAGAAATAGAATCGGATTTCACGCCTGCAACGAGATATGAAATGAAAGTGAAATTCTGTGTTTGTTTTCCTTATCCTTGTTAGTAATTGGATTTTGGTGGTGTGCACCTTCGGTTTGCTATGTTTATTTATTGTTACCAATTCAAGTGTTCTAACTGTTCAGATTCCTTTACCATTGTGATCCTTTATGAAGGAACTCCACCATGTTTTCAATACTCTGTCGTATTTATTTACATATTTTTCAATACTTCAAATTTCAATACTTGTTTCATCTTCAATTCATTTAGTTACTCAATTAAATTTTCTTAAACTGTCTGAGGTTGTATTTTACTTAAAAATAGAATTTCTACTAAGATAATTATTAAATTTCTTGTTAAAGGTAATATTCCATGCGATGTTGTGCTTTAATTGAAAATGGTACTTTCTTTATTTAAATGATTTCAAAAAAATAACTTCCTCTTTTCTTGCTGAGTTCTTAATTAGTTAGAAGTTGTACTCCACTTATGTTATGTAAATCTGACTCCTTGAACACCTTAATTGCATTGGTTATAGACCCTATGAACTGAGTAATATGAGAACGTTGTTGTGTAAAGTGAGATAGAAATATGTGGGTACAAGGTGTCGGGTGTGCTAAAAGTTTGGTAATTGAGGTTATGATATGAGACATCAATCTTTGAGATGGCTGGGAATTTTGCATCAGAAACGATATGAGTTATTGAGCTGGCATCGCCTTCCTTGTTTGAGTACATTTTTCTTTACTTGTCTGTGTTCCAGCTATGTTGGTGTTAATTTATTTGTTTATCTTCGTTTCCACCCGTGTTTCTCTTTATTGTTTCTACTGATTATAGTTCGCTCTTTCCATGTTGTTGATATTACTATGTCATTTTTAGATTGATAGTTTATTATCAAATTCTATTCAATTTATTTGACCAGTAGGTGTCTGGACTGTTCCTCGTCACTACTCCACCGAGGTTAGTCTTGATACTTACTGGGCACCGCCGTGGTGTGCTCATACTACACTTCTGTACATTTTTGTGTACAGATCCAAGTATTTGATCGACAGTAGCTGTGCGGGTCGTTGCGGTGGAGACTCAAGGTAAACCTGCTACAGCGTTCGTAGGCCTCGGAGTCACCTTTATTGGTACTTATTTTCATTTGTTCCTTTTTTGTTTCAGAGCAGTGATGTATTTATTTTGTATAACTACTCTTATAAAGGCTTGTGACTTGTACCACCGGTTTTGGAAATTGTGAGTTGTTCAGAGTAATTTAATTTAAAGTTAGTAAATATCAATGTTATTTCAGTTTATGTTAGATTTACCTAGTTTAAAGATTAGGTATCATCACAACTCCTTCGGAGGGATTTTTGGGTCGTGACAGATTGTGGTTGTGTTCACATTTTGGGGTTGTTCAAAATGATATTTTTGGTGTGAAATTTTTGTTCGGAGTGGGTAGAACTAAATTTACATTTTATGGAATTCTTTGATTAAAAATATCTGAAATGTGTTTGTCACACAATGTGTTTGATTTAATTCATGAGAGAGATGCATTTCTAAATTAAATTTTCCAGTTGCCACTCTATCTCATCTCTATGTGTTTGTTTTCTTAAATAAGATTGAACCCCTGTATATATATTTTTTTCTTTATCTTCTATTTTGTTAATGTTGTTCTGTGAAAAATTATGATTTTTTCTCCTAGGCCTTATTAAAAAATTGAAGTGATAGTCGGTTCGATCAGTTTTTACTTTTTAGTATAACATTCTTGGTATTTAGTAGCTTTCAACTGAAAAAAGAAGAAGAAAGTTATTCGGTCACTCTTTTCTCTTGTGTGACTGTATATGTGGCAACAACAAAACAATCTAAATCTTTATATATGTTGTAAGATTAAATATGCCATTAGGAAAGATTAACATTCAACATCAAAATACAATATTAAGTTGAGATTGAGATGCACATTGTATTTTATTGCTCTTCCTTGGTGCATGTTGCTATTTTTCCTTGAGATTGAGATACAATATTGAGCTGAGATGCTATTTTTACATCTGAGATGGCTGCTCAATAATTTGCAAGGCTATTAAGTCTTTCATAATGAAACTTTGTTAATTTCAAGTATATGCACTTTTCCTATCTACTTCACTCATGGTTGTTCCTACTCAGGAAAGAATTATTCCTATTGCAGTAATTCAATCACAAATTTATGTGTGTCCACTATATATCAAAATATATATGCTTTTTATTGATATAACAAACACGTAATTCGCTTAAGTTGACAGATGCAGAGTTTACAGATCGAGCCAGAAATGTCTGCCAAATGACTTGTAGCATTTTTATGTGCTTGGATGCACAGATTGCAAACAAATTATGTCAGCTCGAAGAAAAAGGATATTTTATTGAACAAGTGCAAAAGATATACAAACATTAGTTCATTGGTATTATTATTTCACCCACTTAGAAGCTTCACGTATTTAGCAGATTATCATATATAGATACAATTATATACATATATATATATATATATGCTAAAATATTTTTGTTACAGATTTTTATTACAAATTGATCTTACCAATGGAAATGGGTCAACAACTGATGTGATTTCTGGTCTTCTTGGAGAAAAGATGCTTTCAAAGACAGCTGCAGAAGTTTATGAAGCGACTTTAATTAAGGTATGTATTAAATCAATTGTTATCTTGTAAAATTTTCAATACCAGTTGATGTGCACATATATTTTTATATTAGAATTATTGAGAGTTGTTTCATATGTAAATAAAGAGAGTATAACTTTCTTAAATATTTACCTTTAGTTGATCGTTTCTCCTTATAATTTTTGCTTAATACAACAGTGAAATAAATTTTGTTGTTGGACGGCCTTGCATCCGTTTAGCTACTTTGACATTCTTTGGTATCTCGCGACTATTAACAAATAATAGATTGTGCTATTAATAATTTTAGAGGAAAAATACACTAGACACCACTATCCACCTATTTCATGTACTAAAATTGAATGACAAATGAAAACTCTGCAAATGTTATCTAAAACAAGACATTGGGTAACACCAAGACAAAGGAATTAATTAAATAGTGAGAGAAAGAGAGCACGATCTTTGTGGGATGACTTGAAAGAGAGCATGATCTTTGTGAGCTAAATACGATTTTTATTAGGACCTATGAATGTTCCCAAGATAGGATTAATCTTTATGGTTTGATTCATGTTAACTGTATTCTTCTATTTTAGTAACATCATTTTTGACAAAAACAATTGTGCTCTCATTGGTTATCAAAATAAAAAGGTTGTGAACTCATAAATGGATCCTTCATTTCTTGACCTTTTCATCTATTATCTTTCACCTTGGATAGCGAGTCAAGATATTTATTTATATGCATCAAATGTAAAAGAGATTTTTGTCCATTTAACTTAGTCCATCAGCCTTATCTGGCCGTTCTCATCCTCGTGGGATCATGGAGGAGATTTCCTTCAATATTAAAGAAAATTATTATACTAGTTAGTAATAATCTCTCTGGTATGAAAGTTTCTTCACATTCATCTTTCGCTTCTCTAAAATAGTGTAATAGTGCCAATAAAATATTACTTCAAGATTTTTTTCATGTTCTTGACTTTTAATTGCTATTGAAAAAAGTTAATTGATCAATCGTCTATTTTAGTGGAAGTTGTGCCAGATACAAAGTAAAGGCAGTGAATTTTATACACAACTTCTTACATGTCACTCGGTGTATGAATTATGCAGCTCTATGAAAATAATGGTTTGGCCCAATTATAATTGAGATTGTTTTCAATTCGTATCATGTTGAATTTGTCGCTATTAAGATCTTAAAAATAGTTAAGGAAAGAAAGGAAGTTGGATCTGAAAAGGATTTACTGCAAATGATTCTTGAAGGAGCCAGAAATAGTGAACTAATTAGCCATGATACATTAATTTGATCGTTTCATAGTTGATAACTGCAAAAATATTTACTTCGTTGGTTATGTTTTTGCGTGTCTCGTGCTTTTGACTGCAAATCCAAATTGGCAACAACGTATCCGTACTGAGGTCATACAAATTTATAAGGGTCGAATTCCTGATGCTCTGACATAATTCGAAAGATGAAACGACAAGTACTTAATTATAAAGGTTAGTTTCATAAATTGGCCTGTTTGATCGAACTTCCAAAACCAGCTTAGCTTGAAATATGTTTTTTGTCAGAATACTTTTCTAAAAAGTTATTCTTGGAGAGTAGTACTTTGTGTTTGGCTGATCAATTTTAAAAAATAAAGTTGTCAATATTAAAGTAGTAATTTGTGCTTAGCCAAGGTTTCAAAAGTGTTTGTAGAGAAAAGTTGTTTCTTTCAGCGTCTCATAAATAATTATTTTTCCCCCTAACAACTTAGCTAAACACTTGAAGTCTCTAAAATAAGCTTCTTCTTTTTTTAAAAAAAAAATGCACTTTTAGCTTGCCAAAAACTTGGCCAAACATGCTATTAGAGTCTTAAGTTTGCTTCGTATGGAATACCTTGTTTGCAAGTTTTAAGCAATCCGCCTGATATCTTTTCTCATTTTGCCCTTGCTTTGCCTCTGCGATTGATTCTTATAATTATTGTTGCTTAATTTTATGTTTCTGCTGGTGAAGATTGCTTTTTCTTTTTTCTTGCTTAGTCATATAATATTCACATAAGCCATAACAAATATTTTGATTGTACCGATCTTATTTCACGCTACACACTTATGATGTTCATTAAAATATTCTCCACTTTTGTCACTTGGAGATCTCAACTCTTTCAATGAATTTTTTTTTTTCTTATTTTAACTACTGAATATATGGTGCAGCCTGGTGACAAGAGGGACTCTTTTAAGTGTTCAAGTTTTCAAAGAAAGGGATTCCAACATTGTCTTGGGTGGATGAAGAATTATTTAAGGCTATTTCATAGTAAAGCATAAAATTGTAGGTGTCAAAATGACATACTAAGATCCTCTCTCTGTGTAGCTGGCATGTATCGATGAGTTGAAGAATGGCCACATGAAAAAGCTAGGGAGGTGTATTATTCACTTTTATCTTTTGTATTATTCAGTGTTGGTAAACACAATCGAGAATTTTGACCAGTTCATCAACTTTCTTTATAAGTTGTAATATTTACCTCTATTTTTTATTAACATGTCTGAAAAAGATGCTCTTTTTCCTCTATGTTTTCCAAACTAAATAGTATTTTCTTAGCACTGTCGTTTGCATTGGCCTTAATAACGATGGGGATATTTGAAATTTTTCAGAGCAGACAAATCTTTGTGTTGGGCCTGTGCATTAGCATGGGCAACCATATCTAGCATATATATATATATACTAGGTGGGGATAGCCCGTGCCAGCACGGCCCCAACATTGCAAAAGTTAGAATTATTATTTTTTTATTTATTAACTTTATTTTCATATGAAATTTGAAAATCGATGCGTTTGGAACAAAAATTTCACTCGATGTTGTAAGGTTGGCAAATGATATACTCTTTACATCTATGGCAGTAAAAAGTGTCAGATTCTTTGTATTATGTATAGGAGAACCATTTACATTCTATACTATTTACATATTGGCTGTCACAATGCTTTTTCTGTGCGGTGTTTAGCCTTCTTAGCAATTTTTGACCAAAAAAGCCTATAAATTATGAAGTAATGATCGATTGTCAGTGTTCATATCTCAATGAAAAAGTGGAAAAAGACAATTAAGTTTTGCCAAAGTGACGGCCAAGAATAACAAAGAGGAAAATTTTAAAGTTTTCAAGGTAGAAGAAAGCAAAGAGACCTATTTGGCCAACTTTAAATTTCTCCCAACTGTATTGTTAGATCATTATTGTTATTTTAAACATTAACATATTCTTTCATGTAGGTGAAATGCAATCCTTCAAGATGTGAAATGTTCTGAAAATGCATCAAAAAGATCGACAGATTCAAGTCATGTGAATTTTGAATTTTGTGTGCCTAAGATAATATGAAGAAGAAAAAAAAAAGGCTTATTTGAGACAACAAAGCATAAGGGAACATGCAAAATGCACTTTCAAAACCTCTTCCCAATATAACTTAGCATACTCTCTAATATCAATAGTTATACAAAATCTGAGAGTTTTTGGACAGCGTGAGATATGTGGCTCATCTGTATTCATAAGAAATATGTTATAATATCAGTTCATCTTTGCCTATTCATCAAAACCGCAACAATAAGTTATCCTTGATTTAAAAAACTCAGTTAATTGAAATTTAGCGTGCTTCAAAAATTTCAGTATTTATAAGGTTAACGTTTGCCTCTAAACAGATGGTATCACCTGAATGAGCTCCAAGATCCCGATGCTAGTGAGCTATAAACTAAAGCTATTATGATCACACACCATAGTCAGTCTAGCACTCGGAAAAAAGTGTCTGACACATAAAATTCAAATCCAATTTACTTAAAAAAATTAAAACAAATTAGGCAGTCAACAGCGAGACGAAAGAAGCTGGAATTTAAAACCTGAGAACACAACACTTTTATTCTATGCTTAATAAAAGAGAAACTTAAATTTTTGCACACCTTGACATAGATCCTGTTGTCGAGGGTGAACTTATGGTAATTCTAATAGGTAAGACAATCAGATCACCAACTTTAATCCAAGATACAAATTTAGCGATCATCCTCGTCTCTTACATCAAGATATCCACTCCTTCAAGACAGCATTATATCTCCTCGTCTGCATGTATGTGCTCAGGGTAGAAATTTTTCGACTTCTACTCATAGTTGGCATGTGCCCGTGCGGCGCCCGATCACACTGTTTCTTTCACTATTAAATCTGCATCCTTTAACTTCATAATTTTGTAATTCATTTAGGACCAACATTTTTTCAACATATAATAAGAAAGTGCAAAAAATCACACTTATATAAAGTTAGGAATTAACAATGCGCTTATTTAGCAAGTAATCAATTATCATTAACTCAATTACATAAGATATGTCAAATCTTTATAATTTTAAATTGAATAATTTTAGAGTTCATTCAAATCGAGTACAAAGCATTTATAGATGTTCCATCGTAATTACAACATCAACATCATGAGTCCTCGTGCAAACGAGGAGTCTCACATCATAACTGATGCATGGAGGAAAGAAGAACCAACTTTCTTTGATAGTACTACCTCGACTATTTTCAGGTTGTGCTTTGTAATGACGGAATGAACCAAACTTCAAGGTTAAATATATCAATAGATGTGAAAATTGTAAATGAACAGGAATGACTGTGTATACAATATATATGTAACTTGATAATGAGGTAACACCCAATGTCAGGTTATACATACATCTAATGTACAAAAAGTAAAATGGTGACCATTTGATCCAACTCGAATATCAAAGAACTCTGACATAAAGATTACTTTTAATGATATAAGCTTATTTGTGACATCTGGATGACATTTCTTGTGCTTGTTCCATGCTTTATTTTATGATTAATTTTCTTTCACTAATAATATTCATAACCTTAAAATCCACCATATACGAAAACTGGATGGTGAATCAAGTAAAAAATAGCTGCTCTAATTTTTAGGTTCATACTCTTCGGTGCAACGAATGGACGTTGCTACAGGTCCTTAAGATTTGTTGAGACTTACCTCAGTTATCTATGTATTTCCTTGAGGATTATGTTTCAACACTTACAACTACAACGTAGAAAGAGAGACAATAGACACAGAACTCTTGCAGATTATGAATTTCCTTTGTCACTTCATTCAATAACTAATATTTTACACAACTAAGGCGAATAAAGCAGGAAATGGAGCATTATTTTTGGATAACCATATGGCATTTTGACCTTATACCACTATAATCTTCCTAAGATTTTTTGCACATGGTAATAGAAGAGGAAAAGAAGAATGTGCAACCATAAAAACACGCTAAAGAATTTTTTTAAAAAGAGCACTCACTGGACTCCTCCCCAATGATATCTGCATCAAAATGTCTTAACACCAGCAGCAATAGAAGGATAGTAACAACCTAGAAATGCATCAAAGACAATAAAATGGTCAGAACATTGTAGTATGACAATTTCTACCAATAAATTTATATATTCTCCTTTAAGAGCACAGACTGTTAAAACAAAAAGAAATTCATAAATGTTGATGTAAATGCTTTTCAAGGGAATTATAGCACGTAAAATAATACACATAATGACCATACACCGAGAATCTAAAAACAGATATTTTCAGGTCTTAAGTATTTAGTATTTTATCACACAAACTCTAAATAGTAATCTGAATAGCATCTTACAATATAACACCTAAAATTCTAGAATGGACTATTGTAATTGCACCTACTTGTTCCTCTCACAAATTACTATTATAATAGAAAAAAATCAAATAATTCCGTTTATGCTTCTATATAACAACAGAACACATTTCATCAAAATAGAACAGCTGATATCTCGAAATAATATTTTCAAGTTTTTTTTCTTCTTCATAACCTCAAACGATTTTCTATCAGACAACTCATTTCTCCATTCAAAGGAAAAGAAGACATTGGTAATGTAAGATCTTTCATGTACAAACAATAAATTACAGACATTTCAACTTAGAGCCATCCAGCCAATAGATTCATAAGCATTTCACATTTCTTTCATCATTCCATAATCTATATATCTAAAGGGTTAGAGATCTTAAATCAACCATGTGCCTTATATCAAGAATCAAATGCAAAATCATTGCCTAAAAGCACTGCAGATTGCCAATGAAAGCTTCTTTTTTGGTATCCTTAGGGAAATCATCTGAAAAATACAAACTATTAGCAACTTTATGACTAAGATTGATCTTTATTTTATTTAATAAACTATAAATTTTATGTAATAAAAATTAAAATGAGACAAAAGACACTTGAAGCCCCTAAAAGCATGAACTCTGAGAGTCAATATTGCATTCTCTAGAGATACACTACTCAATTTGTAGTTCCTTTGTCTGGAGATATTTTTGAAGAGCTTGGTTTGTTTAGTGCACAACTATCTTGTTTTACACAAAATGTGCAACTATCTAATTAAGCAGCAAGCTTCTGTGGTGAAGAAATTACTTCATTAAGTTCAACTGTAGAACGAAAGAAAAGGAAAAATAAAAATTCAAGCCTTTAATAGAATCTCAAAAGATAGAGATAGTTTCTTCAAGTGCTTGAATGTCTATAACATTAAGTTTAATTGTAGAACGAAAGGAAAGGGAAAATAAAAATTGAAGTCTTTAATAGAATCTCAAAAGATAAGAGGTAGTTTCTTCAAGTGCTTGAATGTCTATAACATATGAACTGTTTCAACAGAAAATATTGAATTGTTCCTTTTAACTGGTCTTTATTCACTGTAAAGCACTTCTATACTAATAAAAATAGCAGATACCTCGACATGAGAGCAAGAAGATTTCTTGTCCTGCAATAGTAATGCATAGACAAGAGTTCAAACCCATAAAAGATGAGCCATATATCAAAATCTACATATATTTTAGCTTAGAGCCCAAGAAGAGATGGGTCATATATCAAAATTTGCATATACCTTGCAAGCCCCAGATTCCTCCAAATTGAGGCACATACTATTTTACAAAATTGATTCATTTTATCCAAGTTTCATCATAGTGATCTCTACTCCAATGGAGTACTTGAAGTTTTTCTTTTCCTGGACCAAAACATAGATACCACATTAAAAAGAGTTGAAACAATTGACTTGTTTAAGACATCAAGAAATATATACAGATTTAAGTAGAAAGCACCCTATAGAGGAAGGATTCCTAAGAAAAAAATCTGCATTTCGTGGAATACTACAGTCATGAAGTACTTAATGTGACAAAGACAAATAGATTAAAAAACAAACTGCAAACAAAAATTTTTCTCCATCTCTTTTATACAAAAGGAAGTCAAACTCACCATAATGTCTTCAAAAAGGGAAGTTTGATGAACCATCGACAATAAAGACATGACCACCAATTATATATACTGAAATTCTCTACATGGATATCCTTGAGAATAAGTCCATGACCGTGACCGTCAAGATTCCAATACACTACAGCAATCCCAACTTTTACTTCTTTCATTTCTTAAATGTGCATGGTATTGCCCCTGCATAATCGAAACATTAACTAATGAAAAGAGGGAAATAGAAAGCCAAAGCCTGCTACTTTTTCTTTTCTTTATTTTTTTCTTATTCTTAAAGTTCAATAGAACTATATCAACCCACCATCAATTTTGCAAAAAACTTCATATATAAACACACCATCAGGCCTTATAAATGGACAGTAGCAGAACAAAATAGAGTACTTTCATACTATATAAGTACCAATCATTATTTAAAGAATTAATTCTTGCTTACTTCAACAGAATTGTCTCACAGGCAGAGACACTAGCACAGATGAATGCAGACTTGTATTTCTAACCTCCACTAAGACAACAATTCATTCCACCACCTTGGCGTCACTTTTACATAGGTCTGAATTTCCTCTGTATATTAAATAGTCAATCAACATACTGTCGAACAAGGGTGTATGAATACATTTCTAGGGAAAAAGAAAGAATTACAAAAATATACCTCACCAGCGCATAAGCAGTAAGAGGTACTTTGACAAAAGACGGAGCATGTATGATACTTGTGTCTTCTCAGAAATTCAAGATATTTCAGCTAATATTCAACGGTTTCGCAAACATGTTATATCGTACCTTGTTATAATATCCCCTTTAGATATACCAGATAGTAGGATAGAATATAGCAGGGCTAACAATATTTTTTGAATAGATGTACACTCCACGATCCATTATTGTTAGCTCCTTAATATCACTTGCTTGATGAGGACCAAAAATGACACAAGTTGCCAGAAATGCTCATCTTTTCAGGTTTTAAAGTACCACAAAAATGACAAGCCACCGGAAAAAAAATTCAGCATGAACCTTTTACAAGGGAAAAAAAAAAGACGTGTTGCTAATATATATTCGAACCAGAGAATACCATTGTAGATTTATGAATAGAGCATATCGAAAATGAGTAAAACGATCACTACTCTTCGAGGAATCAAGAATTTATTGGTGTTGGCATGTATTTACTCCAAAGCAAGTTAAATGAGATAATACTCATGACCTCCAGGCATTCAACTGTCACGCAATCTTCAAAGGAATTTTAGAAGTGAAATGTGAAAAAAGAAGAACAAAAGGAAAATGCGTTCCACATTCATTAATTTTCATGTAATCTAACTTTTCAAGTAGGTGATAAGTCACACTTGCACATATGAACACCAAATATGATTACCAAAACTATAAAAATCTTCAAAGAACAAAACTTACAAGAATAATAAGAATTTAAGTAAGGAACTTAATAATGCGAACAATGATGGTGTTGACTTTTGGACTTCATTTTCAATAATACTTGCCAAAGAAAATAATTGACTTATTTATGCCAAATTTATCTCATCTCCTTTGGTCTCACACTACGAAGCAATCACATATGTGTAAGTTTATAATGATGGAATATAATGTAGAATTCCCTGTTCTTACATGTCCACTATGTTTTCACTAAGTTATAGAATCATATAATATTTTGATCGTAGATATAATTTTTTTATTGTAACCATTCTAAATGAATCCAGCACCTACCTCTTTCACGAAAACAAATAAATTTAACCAAACAAAAAACAAAAGTCCCAAGTTTTAGAATAACAAAGCATCTGTATCATATGTATTCATGAATTTGCAGAAAAAATGCAATGAACGTGCAGTTTAAAGCTAGTTATACCAACAACAAAAAAAGCTATCCTCTCTAAGCTCCTAAAAAGTTCACGCACTTGCTGGGTACAAACCTTTCTCTTTTAATGCTGAAAGGGCCAATATTTCATCTTTAGTACTAAAAAGTTGGACAGATAGCAACCAACTTGAACCAAATATTTCTTTATTGTTTAGTAGTATCATTTAAAATAAGATTTTCAAACGATTTGCATGGTGTGTCATTTTTCCTATATGAAAAGTTATACCAAAAAGGTAAAAAGAAGTGATAGAAGGAAAGAAAAGCTTGTAGGAAGCATGACTACTTTATGATATGATTGATGAATCATGGAAATTAGATAACTTAAAGAAACATTAGAAACATGACTATTTTCAGCTTTTTTTTTCACCTCCAAACAATAGTTCTTTTTTACTTTTCAAATTTTCCCATAAGGCAGTAGAGAATAAGAGGCTATTCCACATTGAAACTTTTTATTATTATTGTATAGAATTCTAACCACCATGATCATATGGATGAAATGAATGTAATAGAGGCATAAAATAGTAGAAACAAAGTAGCAATGAAGAGAGGTTATTGTATGTCTTTGAAGATCAATGTCACGATAATTCATAGGAGTAAAAAATATGAAAACTTACTCATAAGAACGGAAAACTCTTTATGATCTTTGATATGTACCCATTAGGAGACTGAAAAAACAAACACTGAATATATAAATCAGAGGACATCTATACTTTATCAATAAAATCAGAGGACGTCTTTAAACTGCAAGTATATAGACACATAAGCGACGAATCAACGACATGACTTTAAAAACATGCATTTGCCACACGTCTAAGTTTTCTTTTTATTAACACCAATATTCAAGTAGAGAACAGCTATTTTATACAAATAGTCAAACAATCAAAGGTTGTGTAAAAAGTTCTGTGAACTTTAATTCTTGTTACTTACAGCTATGAAGCCAGCATACGCGAGAGAAAATAAAAAAAAACACCATACCCAAATCTAATACTGAGGATATCATCTACATTTAGAAATCGCAACCAAATCTAAGTACAGAATCCATCCTCTATTCTCTGAAGATTATGAAGCTACATCGAATTAATGAGAATTTGGATATTTAAAATATACTGACCTGTTATTTTAGATGAAATTAACTGACTGTCAACCAAAAGATTCCAACCATAATCAACAGAGATACATACATTCCACAATCAGAAAACCAAATAAGCATGCTGCATAGTCCTGACTAAATATAGAGGAAAGCAAACACTTGAGATGGAAAGAGAGAAAGTTTATCTTTGGTTCCGGCGATGAGCTCTAAATAGTCTCTCCTTCCTGCCTTGCACTCTTCTTCCTCATGCCTTACTATCTAACCCCAAGTTTCAGATCAGATTTAAAGAGCATCAAGAACAAAATGAATTTGGAATATACCTTTGAGAAACTGAAGAGAAGCAAAACAAATGAAGGAATAAGATACGGTCGAGTAAGAAATGAAGGAAGATGTGTTGGCTGCAAAAACAAAAGCCACCGCAACGACCAATATCAACTAAGTAACTAAAATGACTAAATTGCCCTCGGGCTTGAATTAAAAATACCACGAAGCACACACGTCAAAAAAAACCATAAAGTACATAAATCGGATGCCAAAATACTGACACAAATTGAAATTGAATACAAAAAACATACAGAAGTGATAATATCAATCTGACCCAAATCTTATTTCTCTTCTTATTTTCATTGTCACTTTCGATTCAGCTACTATGATAAGGAAGCATTAAAAATCAGGAAAAAAATGAGCGTCAATGATTCATACCTTTCATTCCACAAATACAAAAGCAAAAGAAAAGGTTTGATTGCATCTACCAGTTTGAGTTTCCTTGTATCCAAACATAATCAAACAACTAAAAGAAAAAAGAAAGAGATTAAAAAAATCATGTAAGAGCAATAAAGCAATGAAGAAGCAACAATACTGACATAGGATCGATGGAATAATACCATAGAACCCCTGAAATTAAGAATTTTGATGAATTTCCTGAACTTTACTCGAACCAGCAAAGAGCGTAAAGGTTTCAAAACAAAGAGTATCCTTGTTCTGATATGTGGCTATTCATCTTCGGATAAAAGTCATGTTCCAAGGTTTAACAACCATGTCTCAATTAAGCATTGTGAAAAGTCTCAAATATCCTCAAATACAATTGTAAAGACTTTAAGCCAACACGTCGAAACTATAGCTTTTCTTAAATTCAAGTTTATTAGTTGGCCCCTCTCTCAAATCTAGCATAAGAAGTTTAGTCTCAAGGCGTACAACTAAAAAAACAAATAAAATAAAAAACTGAGCGTGCGTCACATTTAAAAATACATTTTATCGCTCGATTTAACACACACCAACCATGGAGTTGCAAAATTAAACTTCATCACAGAGCCCAAAAGAAGATAGGGCAAAATTAGAAGAAGGGAAAAAACGATGAGGAAAATCAGCCATGACATTGCAAAATTTAGAAGGTATGGAGAATCTAGAAAAAGCACGGAAGGAAATAAAGATTAAAAAAAAACCGTGAAATTTGAGTAAGCACTTATACCCAAAAAAAATTCCTTTTAAATTAGGTTTAGAAGCTATTGATCTCAACCAAAAAAAATTTATGTGGACTGAAACTAATCGAATGAGCAAAAGAAGGAGAAACAAATACAAAACTACAAAATTAAAGTGGAAGAGGGTAGAAAAGAAGTATGAACAGAACCCATGAAACTTGAGTAAGCACTGCAACACTATACCCAAAATTTTCTTCCTTTTAATTAGGCATGATACCCATACCAGTATCATGATTGATCTCAACAAAAAAATTCGCATGTCGGATGAAACTAATTGGAAAAGCAGAAAAAGGAGAAACAAATACAAACTACAAAATTGAAGTTGAAGATTAAGGGATTGTTTAATTTATCATATGCACAGCAAAAATCATGGAAAAAATTGATTAAAATTGTACCTGCAGATAGAAGGAATTTGAGGAAGACAAAGAGAAGTGGAGAAGCAATCCAGAATTTGAAAAAAAAATTTATGCACAAAGAAATCGGGTGAAAACCTAATATGCTCCGTAGAACACACGTTCGTGTGTACTCATTTAAAACTTGGCTCAATTAAAACTTGCACGTAGCATTTTGTATAGAAAAATAAGTCACGTGTATGATATTGCAAGAATTGGTGCGAAATGACTAATATAGCCTCGATCCTTTTAAAAATAACATGAAACACACATGTCGAAACTCTCTCTTTTATATAAATAGAACTAGTTACGATTAGCTCGGGCTGGGCCCGGGCCCAACAACCATAGTAAAAGGTAAAATTTTCATGCGAAGCCAAATTTTGCGTCATTCGTTGAATTTATATTCACTTTTTAGAAAAGGTTTAACTGATACCTAATTTTTAGATAATTTCAGATATATACACTTTTCTCTTTTCTTTAATTTTGTTTTCTTTTCGGGTTTGTTAACTTTATAGTTGTTTCAATAATTTATTGATCAAGATTTTTTATTTATGATATTTAAAGTTATGTTTCAAATTTGAGCTCATTTAAAGTAGATTTGAGCAGTGAATCGTGTAATGGATTATTGCAAATCAAAAAATAGGTTTATGTTTCAGAATCTAAGATTCGAAATTTGAAGTTGCATTCAATAGTGTGAACTACTTAAGATTAGAATTTCTGAAGTTGCAACCAAACAAAACTTCAAATAATATTTATTCGTATTTTCAAATATTACATATATGGAATTCTCATTAATTAATGAGCATTCTCTATACACACCTTTATGAATTACAACTCTCAATAATATAATGAAACCTTATCATAAACTCATAAATGTTGCTAATATTTAGTTTGTATTTTTGCCTCATTTTATTTAACTTAAATACATATTAGAAGGTAAAATAATTTTGGCCTAATACATACTTTGCCCCTTTAATCTGTATGCAAATTCCTTTGACACACTGCAGTTTTACGTGTAATATTCTTGTCAATCCCTTTTCAATCAAATTAATTTTATTCGTAAGGTAGTTTCTCTGCAATTCAAAAAAGAGTAGTTTTTTGTTTTATATTTTTTATAGATGAACTTCTCAATTATTGAAGAATTACTTTTCATAAAATAAATTGGTATACATTTATATTATGCTAAATAATTAAAAGCAAGTTTAATATAAATATACACATAATTAATGTTAGTGCATAGTAGGAGCTTAGTGCATCGGGTTGCCCTTTTTTATACACCTAATTAACATTAAATGTTCAAACTCTAATAAAGAAAAACAACATCTACAATATCACTTGAAGTTGCTAACCTATGAGACCTGAGTTGAGGATCTATCATAAATAACTTCATATCTGCATAAGGTATAGGTAAGATCTGTGTACATACTATCATGTGGAACTACACTCGTAATTGTTGTTCCTAACCTAGGAAACCATAAGAAAGTATTCAACATTAGTACAAGAAACAAAACAACTCTTGTTTGTTTTTGTACCTGTTAATTTTATCAAAGTTTTCAAACAAATGGAATATCAGAAAAATTTCCTAAAACCCAAATGAAGCTATAATTTTTAGAATTTACATTCACTATATTTATGGGGGAAAATCAATTATTAAGGTTTAGAAAATAAATTTGCTAATGTGTGGAATTATTCAGTTATTTATTAACTTATTAAAATACAATCCAAATATAGGAATATAACAAAATTTCGAAATAATGGCCATTCAAGATTTCCTTTTCCAAAATAAAATGTTAATGTAATATCCAAAATTAATTTAAAATTTTGAAGGAAAAAACACAAAAATAAAGTAAACAAATACATTATGACCAGTTTTGGACTTTTGGTACTCTGATTTTCCTATTTAGTGATGTTCACGTATTTTGTCTTATTATGATATCTTAAAAAGTTTTATGTTATGGAATATTAATTTTAATGTGGAAACCTAGTATAACAAATTTGAGTTCTACTAAAAATAAGGATGTTATCCTGTAGGATTCCAATAACACACTTGGGTATAGATTGAAAAGCCATGGATGATAACCGAGAGCTCTTTATTTTTCTGCTAGCACCATGAATGATGACCCAAAGCTCTTCCTTTTTTCTAATTTTTTTGAGTATTGAAGTAGATGCAATCTCTTGTTTGTTCAGTAGAAATTGGTTCTGGACCCCACATGTGCCTGACTTCTTCCACGTATCCCTAAGTCATCAAGTTTTGTGGGTAAATTCTTGAAACTTGGTCAATAAAAGGGGCTTAAATCATGGGCCAGACAGGCGTGTTGATGATACATACATGCAGTTGAAGGACCCAAACTGTCGCTTCTAGAAAAATACTATCATGCACCGTCTACCTACACAAACTACATATGCTATCACATCATGAATCTTGGATTCTTCTCAAAAGATAGAAAAAACTTATTCTTGATCGAGCTTTTATAGGTAAATATTACCTGATAGGGCCGATAGTAATACAATTTGTTGACATGATAATATCTTGCATTTTCATTGCAGCTTAGCTGGAGCATTCAAGCAGTGAGAGAATGTGACTGGGATTTTCAATAAATCTGAACCATTATTTTAATGCATAATTAATTTCTACAAAGGAAAAAAAGTTAAAGATATACGAATTTGGTAAAAATTTATCCACACTATTTATATCAAGCGAATATGCTTTACATGGTTAAGTAATAATGAGGTAAAAATGCCGATTAATTAACCATATTAGCTGATAGATGATTATGTGGAAGACTCATCTCATGCATCATTGATTTGGTATAACCCAAGTGTGAGTAAATTTTTACCGACTTTGTTGTCACTTGCAAGAAACTCCAACTCAACTTGAAGGATGAGGGCAGTAAGCAGTTTTATGTCAAAAGTGCATATTTTATTTGGAAATCCATACAAAATAAAACCACTTCTCACTAAGGAAATTGGACAATGTATCATAAAATGAAGAAGATGAAATATAAGAACAATCTAAAATTTATATTATTTCATGCCTCTGAACTTCCAAGCCAATTAGCAGGTGTAGCTACAGGTTCAGCAAAGCCACCATTGGACTAGTTAAAGTGGAAACTGATCAAGTAAAGACTAGCCTCCATTATGAGGGAAAAAATACAGAAATCAACATTGAAGAACAATGGGAAGAGAGGCAGCAAAAAAGTGAGTTAGCATTGATTTGAGAGCTGAACCATGAATAAGGCTAGTTATCTACATGGTGAATTTACAAGAGCCAAGAAAATAACAGTTGATAATACATGGTCTACATCGGTACTAATGCCAGAATTTGGTTTCTGATTATTCCCATGCACTGCTGTATTTCCGCATAGATTGGAAAGTTCTGTGAGCAACAGGGTTGTAAGCTTGCTACAGCGGAATCCAGTACTTTTGCTACATCAGCTGGTGGGAACTGTCGTTCCGAACACTTCTGCAATCGTGTACAATATACAATCAATTTATGTCAAGCATAATGATGGGAACACCAGAGCTATGAACTGAATAAGCAAAGTGAAGTATGGCTTTAGGAGATATCATGTCATATTCTGCCATAAAACACTTTGGTCAATTTTTTCTTTCGGACTTAAGTAGCAAGAAATATTCATCTCTAATGTATTGACGTGAGACTTAACAAAATGCAGGTTATATCAATGTTTTTATTATACTGGAGATCATGTTTAAGCAACAGCGAGAGACTATAGACCATCTTTTCCTTTTCCTTTTCCTTCTAATTTCTAACATATCCTCCTCGAAGGCTATCTAGCAATCTTTATGGAATAAAACTTGGTGAGGAAAGAGGAATTGCCCCTTCATCAGTCAATCTGTTTTGAGTCTCTCCTTCTTCCGTTATTTTTCAGTGATCGAAAATCACAACACATAGTCGACTTAGCTAGATAAAAATAATTTTGTAATCCAACTTGAGAAGCACGAGAAGCATCTTTCTGAGGAACATCTTACGTCAATGCAAAAAGGAGGCAAGCCAACATGGAAATCCAAAGTCCAGTAAAGGACAGAAAGTGAAAGGTAATCCAAGCAAAGGTAATTTCCATCCCCTACGTTCTAAAGCAATACTCTTATGACAAAAGCCAGCCCAAAGAAACAGAAAAATCGTATTTACCTGAATCATAAGCAAAGTAGCGACGCATTTAGTAATAAGTTCTGAAGGAATTTCTGCTTCATTTTTATCTGACATATTCTTTGACTTAGGATCAGTAGGTTGCTGCAACAGATCAATGCACTAAAAGTCAATTGATAGGAGAAGCAAAATAGCCACTAAGTGAACATGAGGTGGTAAAAGATCTCACAGTTGGCATGCAAGAATCATCTAGTGGAATCCGATCATTCACATAACCAATAGCCTCCTCAATCTTTTCAGTGGTGTTGTCTCTATCAGTAAGTGAAAGCATCGCCTACACAGACAAGTTAATCAGTATCAAAGAGAATCTACAGCAACATGCAGAAGATAATGACAAGGTCACAAACATGACTGAAGAAACATAAAGAAAAGTTAGGATGCAATGCACGATCATAAATTTTCCACTGCACGCAAAACTCTGGTGGTATTGAATTGATAAAATCAGATCCAAACAGATTACAGGTTGTCATATTATTTAACCTAGTTAGAAACTGTTTTAAATGAACTTAATATCTATAGCTTTCAAAAGAGTGTTTCAAAGAAGTTACTACACGTCCAATTTTTCTCTCTAACCTTTCATTCCTGATGTATTTTTCGAAGTATTTTGATTCGGTTATATATCGAAATGAAAAAATTACAACCTTTATGCAAAAGTATATACTATAATTTTTCAATGGAGTCAAAGGGCCCAAAAGTTCTAAGAAGCCTCCAACAAAGAATTATTTTATTTTAAAATGCTAAAGCAGAAATCACCAGGTAACAGGATAAGTATTAGAGATCCAGAGAATGTGCAATTATGCAAAACCATATTAAGAAATATTGAGGACACCAAAGCCCTAAAGATCATATAGGTAAAACCCAGTAATTAGTGCCTTATAAAGAAGTTTCTCCTCTCACTCAGATAAAAGAGGGACAAAAGCAGGTACTTCCATGAAATTTCATTTATACTGATTAAACAATAAACAGCATTATTACTATTTGTGCAGTTTGTTATGTTGTAAATGCTATTACTGAAGAGAAAATGGACAATTGCATCTTTTGAAGAAACATGTTCGAATATTTGCCAATCTGCTGAGGTGGATTCAGGAATAAATCGACCTGGCAACCATGTGAATGAGGTTTCTGAAGAAACTAATAAATATTGACATGCTATGCTTAATCATAACCCGCTTTCGAATTGTTTCAAACATTATCTTACAACCGATTTGGGTCACACAACCAATCCTCTTAGAAAGAATTCGAACAGAAATAAAAGTTGAATGAATGTATACCTGCACTGCTGCATCTACCATAGTCCGGGCTTTGATTTTTGAACTTTCTATTATCTCATTGACAAGGAACCCTGATTCTTGCGACTGACTTGTACAACGATCAAAAGTGCTCAACGTACTAGGATCAGCAAAATTTGGAACTGGCCTTGGGAATGCAAGTGGAATGCTTCCCTGATAGGTATTCCGCTGTCTCAAGCGATATAGAGCAGAAGAAACCTGCCAAAACAAATGAATACTATAGCAAACTTTGTGCACTTTCAAAATTTCAAATTCTAATATGAGGATAGACAGACCTCCTCATTGACCTCATTTAACTGTATTAGCATGGCAGCATATTGCTTCTTGAAAGTCTCTGAGTCCTTAAGAGAACAGTCATTGCTCGTTTGGTTTTCCAACACATCATCATTCATGCGCCTCAACTCTGAAACCACTGCTTCCTACACGTTCAACCAAATGTCATGAGCTCACTGCACATCTGGCACAAAATATGCTTGCCTATTGTATATCTAAGATCAACTAGAAAAATGCATCTACTGACACAAATTCCTGAAGACATACATCGAAATACAAGAACAGCCAACTACTTAACAGTGAACTTAAAAATAAAATACGAGAAGCAGTACAGCTCTAAAATAGAAGAAACTAGTCATCAATATGGTAGCAGCAACTGCTCAAACTAGCTCACCTCTATCTTAGATATTCCCCATCCTAAACAAAAAGGTAAACGCATCTTTTCTTAACACCAAATACAAGCTTAATGAATACTTCCACAATTTTAGATTCAATTTTTAGATGTACATATGCCTATAATAAGTTCTATAAAACTTCTTCAGTCTTCGTTTTTAAAAAGTAAATAGAGCTTTAACCGACTAGTGAATGAAAGCTTACCCCTTCAACAAATCTTCTTCATTTTTCTTTTTTTTTTTTGGATTTGCACCGGGTGTCCGAGTCTCTAAGAGCCCCGACTAATCCCGGGGGTGCACAGGCCCTCGGCAAGGAGTTTCCCGCAAGTGCACCACGGTTAATTCAGGTTTTACCCAGTCTGATGGCCCTCAAAAATTGTTTGCACCCAGTGGGTTTCGAACTTGAGACCTTGAAAGGGAGCAAACCCCAAGGCTCAAGTCAATTGCCACCAGGCCAACCCCTGAGAGTTAATCTTCTTCTTCTTCTTTTTACGCAAGTAAACCATTTCGGTTTCGATAAAGAAAGCTATTCTCCCTTATTAGCTTATATAGGCAATTTGAACATAACTTCGACAAGTTTTATTCATAAAGGTATTTTATTTGGTTAAATAAAAAAAACTTACTGCTGAATTGTGCGACCATCTCATCTAATAGCTTTAACTTTAACTTCTAGAAAGGAAACACATACATTAATTTTTTATAGGTTTGCAACATGCTCCCTGACATGCAGGCTTGATTCGTTTACTTGAGCTAACCACGTGGAAATACTTTTGACTTTGAGTGATACTGAGCCTCGAATCTCTTGCTATGCTTCTATGTTAAATTATGTGACCACCTCATTTAAAAGCTTAAGTTGGAGAGTAAATAAGCTTCTTTAGGTCCACAACACTTACATAAGCAGACAAAGATACAAGCATATATATACACAAGCATATATATATATATCGGAAACACCCTGGGTGACCTCCCCGAACCCACTTGTGGGATTTTATTGGTTGTTTTTGTTGTTGTGTATATATATAGAGAGAGAGATCTAGCTTTCATTTGTATAATCTTCATTAAGTAAAAAATAAATTAAGTTTTGTAACCTTTTTGTCTAGTGCACGAGCCAACTCAGCAAGAGCTTGAACATCAGCTTCCTTTGCTTGAATCTGAGCGACCCCAGAAGACTTTGAATATGCTGTCGATTGATATATGGCAGTTTCCATGACTCCAAATCTAGATTGCATATCCACTTCTGCTGAAGCCACCTAACCATCAACGAACTCATATATTAGGTGGAAGGACAAGTGAGAAGCATAAAAAACTACTCACTCTTCTTAATTATGTGAAACCAATATAAGGGAGTTACAATCAAAACTCTAAGGGGTCATTTGGTTGGGAAACAAGTTGTCCCAAGATTAATTATCCTGGGATTGTTATCTCACCCTCCCACAGGGATAAAAATAACACTACAATCTCGGGATAACTAATCTCAGGATTAATTATACAACAATTTTATCTCAACCAAACATGGGATAAACTCATCTCAAATTTAAACTCGAGTTGAAGAATTAACCCAAAAGGGCCCTAAAGGGACTACGAAAGGTATATATTAATACAGTACTGCAGAGAATTTGAGATTCGGAGTATAGTTGGTAATCATGAAATCTACTAACTCCCAAGTTGAGTGTCGGTTTCCATTCTCAGGTAAACCGAATTAAGGTTCAGCTAAATCAAAAGGCAGAAATACACCATTTCTGTTACGTGGCCTACTTTTGTGTGGGTTTTCGCCTCAGTTAACAAAGATTTAGAAAAACAATGGCAGGTAATCATTGCATTAAAATAGAAATACTATCAAATAAGTTTTTTTGGTTAAAACCCTAAGTTCTACTAAGAATAGTTTGACGGCTAAATGTCAATAATTTTAACCCCCAAAAGTCAACTTAGAATAGTTAATTTGAAAAAATACTATATAATGCAGTACAAAAAGTTAAATGACAGTTGCCTGTATTCTTCCTGCTTTTAACCCTTTTCTCTTTCTTACAAACTATAATGTTACATTTGATCCTGCAGTTTTCCATTCACCAAAAACAAATACAAACATCTATTTTGGACGGAAGTACATAGATGCATTGATTGAATACTGAAGTATGTGATATAAAAATCTTGAAGGGGAGATTTGGAGAAGAGGAATAACTGCATGAGGAAAGAAGCATCTCACAGGGCATAAACTTAAAAAGGAAACATGAAATAATTGTTTTCCCCACCCCATCCGACTCCAGCATGACATAATTTTGATTAGGAATTGGATGAGTAAAGTTCTCTCACATTAGTTTGTTTGACCAAAGGCTACGTCAGCCAATCTTAATAATTCAAGCTAGGCTTTAAGTGGAATCTCTACTAGGACTTCACCCACTTAAAGGGACAAGCCAAACCAGAAAACACAGTACATAGATTACAAAACACTCCATAAGCTAGAAGAATCAAAAGGCAACTGTTTCTGGAAATGAGCATAGATACAACCATACTCTGTTTCATTGCACCTACTAATCTAAGTTCATAGCTCTTACAAAAAAATTGTTAGATTTTGTACGGAAAGAGTCAATCCTTCACTTAATCATTCAGGTCTCAGAAATTAAGTGCATTTGCTTTTAAAGTCTGAATCTTAATCATTCAGATCTTGATCATTAAGTGTGTTTGTTTTTTTACTTCACAATCACTTAATGGGTCTTAATAGGTATGTATGATTAAGATCTATAACATACACTTAATTTCATTAAGATGCACATCCACATTCATTACTAACTACCGTCATCGCCTTCCATTATCAACTACCACCACCACCATACTCGACCATAGCCGCCACCGCTACCACCATCCACCACCACCACCACCATACTCAATCATAGCCGCCAGTACTACCACCATCCACCACCACCATACATAGCCGCCACCATTACCACCACCCACCACCACCCCCACTACCATCATCCTCAACCACAACCATACACTCACCCACTTCAACTACTACAACCAACCATCTCATCACCATCAACAATCATAGCCGGCACCGCCCACCATTATAAACTACCACCACCATCACCTTCTTCAATCACAACCACAACCACTACTACCACCCACCATCATCAACCATAGTCGTCATTGCTACCAATCACCACTAGCTACTACCTAGAACTACCACCATCAACCAAAACCACCACCGCCTCTAGTTGGCATTCACAAGCACACCACCACCAACTACCATATTTTAAAAACTATATATATTTTATTGATAGAATATTAGATTAATTAGTATTTTATTTGAATTTTATATTTATTAATTTTTAAATAAAGATAAATTTTATATATTCAGATATTAAAAAATAAACAAGTCGTAATCATTTAGTATTCAGATCTTAATACACATCTTAATATTCAGATGTATATTCAGATCCAAATATCTTAATCTTAATACACTTTTTGATATTCAGAGATGTATTCAGATTCAGACGTCTTAATATTTAAAAAAACAAATGAGGCCTTAAGGTTTTTTCCCCTGATAAGTAATTCTTCACTAATGTTCTCCCAAGTTACAGCACAAAAGGCGGAAAATGCTCGATGAGGTCATAATTATTTTGGTTGGGAATTGGATGCGACAGATTGCAAAATCTTGTTTAATATGATGTCTTGAAAAATAGTTTGGACAAAACTATGGCCATGCAGGAGAGTTTCTCAGTTTTTAAACCAGGGTGCTTGAGAATCTTTGAATCCGAAAAAAACGAAATATAAAAGGTATTTAAGAGAGTATGAGGAGAACCACTGACCTTTGTCTGCTTTAGGAGATCACTGATGGGATGACTTGGTGGGGAGAAATGAGAGAAAACATTTCCATTCTCCATGTTGTCACAGGCCGGAAATTTCATATACTCATTTACTCGTGCATTCACCTTGAGCTCATTAAAACTCTCGAAAAACTTGTCAACAGCATCTGCACGCCTTGTAAGTAGTGTGGGCATGTTTTCAAATGGATTTAGAGGCATGCAGTCAATGTCCTGCCAGAGCAAATGTTTCAACAATTTATCAGGTCCAGAAAGCAACCACTGGAGAACCAGAACAGAAAAAAATAAAATGCCGATCCTCTTTTACAGGTACTGATTACTAACTCATACACACAACCTGTTATGAACCAAGTACAGAAGCCAGTTACAAGGACACATAAGCTTTGTCTTCCAACAGATAAAAAAGGTTAGACGCATGAGTTCAATACTTCAGCTTGGTTCAGTGATCCATTTAATTTTAGTTATATATCTTTTTCTTTTTCTTGCTTTCAGAAGTATCCTCAGAAGAAAGATTTTTTTTCTAAAAAAAATTTAAAGAAAAATTAAGGAGATGGCATCACAGTGTGAGTACAGTTATTTGGGATCTCTTCATGTAACCTAATTTCTAATTCTATTCTCCCACATTATGAGATAGCTCTTAAATCCCAAACTAGCTGAAATTGGCTATATAAATCCTCTGTATACGTCTGCTCTACTCAAGCACACTTCATTCTGATACTAAATATGAGTCTTAGAAAAGGCAAATAAGGGGTTTTCAAGACTAAAGATTCTTTAAGTCTCAGGTAACCTTATATGGACATATAATCTCTAACCACAGTAGACCTATTGTCAAACTCTGGACCTAATGTAAGTGTGATAAAACCAAACCTATCCCAACTAGTTGGCATCGCCTATATGGATCCTTTGATTCCATTGTGTTCTATTATTTGGATAAATCGATATTAATTTTGCGAGATTATAGGGACAGGTGCATATAGGGGTCTATGCAGGACAAGGTCAAACCATCTAAAGCGACCTCCTCGCATCTATCCATTGCGTCAACTACTCACACCATCGTAATTATTTCTAATCTTCTCCAATTTACGGTGACCTAAAAAAAACTAGAGTTTAACATACCAGAATATCATATGAGCATATATTAAGAAATACTAATGAATTACCATGACAAATTCAACCCCGAGCTCAGGTCGGTCAAACTGAACACGACATCTTGAGCGATCAACTGTCAATACACTTCCATCATGAATCTCTCTTGTTTTTGGATGGATGGCAATGACTCGTTGCCCAACAGACAATGGCCTTGCAAGATCTGTGGGTAGTCCTTCCCTGGTACCTTCACGAAGTTCAGTGTAATGTGTTCTGACAGATTCCCGGTATTGATTAAGCTTCTCCTTTTCTTCATTCAGAAATTGCTCAGAGAATCGCCGTGGTTTTCCAAGAGAACTAAATCAAGTTGCGGATTCATTGGACCATCATTAACATAAAAATAACAAGCTTAATGTTCAGAACTTGCTCAGGGAATAGAGTGACTTCCAAATTGCAGGAAAGTTGAGAAGCATACCTTCTTATGACGCCCCATTCAACACGAGTTAACCTTGGAACATGTCCCAATCCAACATGATTCAGGTACTCCACAAAATCCCTTTTGGCAAACCAAGGGTAGTCAATTGCACTGTAGAACCACTCATACGTACACCATCTTCGTACCTGATGGTTGGAAAGGCAATTGGAAATATTTTCCTGCATGCAATGTATGCAAGTTAACTAGTGTTTATATCACGAGAAAGCATTGCAACAGGGACAAAGGTGCATAACCAACCTTAAGACTGAATGCTCTGTCATGAAGTGCAGTGAAGGATGCACTAGTATCATCCAAACTTTTATCAGGAATTTTCAAATCTTTTTGTCTTTGAGGTTTTTTCAGGTCCATCTTACGCCTGCTTCTGACTTTAGTAGGTAAGTTAACCTGGTTTGCCACAGGGATCTCCGCAGTTGATTGAGCTGAATCACTTCGTTCTGTTCTTGGATCTGCACATGATGAAGGCTCTTGATCTTTGATTAATTTCGGGGATGCACTCTGATAGGATCTTTTACCCTTATAGGTTGACTTCTTTGATGCTTCTTTTGCCTATAGGAGAAAAAATCACGTGAAACTAGTTTAGTGCAGCTGATTAAGGTAGCCAACCTGGCAAAATGTTTAAAGGAATGGTTCAAACATCTGTCTAAACCTCTAAACAATCACTTGAAATGGACAAAAATAAGAAATCACCTCAGCTTCCTCGGATCCAGCAACATTATTGTTAACATGACCTTCAGTTTTTCGAGCCTGCAAGATTATTCTCAGAAGTGTTACATATCATTTAAAAAATCAGAATATTGAGCAGGGATGCAAGCTGTCTCCAAATACCTTAGACGACATTGCTTTATGTGCCCTCCTCGCCTGCTTTGTTTCAGGAACAGCACTAACATCAGTAGATGTAACTTTACCATGCTTTGATTTTGTAGTGGAAGCAACTTCAAACTTTGATAAAGGTTGACTCCATCTAGATCTAACCCCCCCAGATCCACGTTTATCTCTATGTCTGTTTGCAGGCACGGCCTCCAAGGAGCCAGATTCATCAACATGATCATCAAGTTCATCATTGAACTGGATCATGGACTCTGAAAAAAGAAAAAGAAAAGGTTAATCTGATACAATCTTAGTTAAGACAGGGAATAACAACTGAAAAATCAAATGGAAATACGTGAACTGATGAAGAAGATACAGGACAGTCGCATATCCAAAGCTTCAATTGGGAAAGAAAATGAAAGAAAAAGCGAAGGAAAGAACAATTTAAAAGGCCAAATACATAGACGGCCCCTTAAACTTGGTTTGAAAATCCATTATGGCACCTCATCCTCGTGTAGTACCTATTGAACGCCTTATGTTACTCAAAAACTCTGCCGATTAGACATGCTTTACTGACATGGACCAGACGTGTTTCTCACTTGTATTGAGTGTGTGAAATGAGCTTTGACAAATTTAAAACGGGCCCCACTCCTCTATAACTAGGGAAAACATCACCTTTTTCAATATTTTTCTGTGTTTCTCCCCCTTCCTTCTTCTTATTCTTTCTCTTCTTTATCTTCTGATACTTTTTCTTTCACATATATATAATTTTTCACTAGACACTAATACATGAATAGACAGGCAGCCAAGACGAATATTTAAGACAAATCGAAGCATAATACAGTCCTGAAGCCAATGCACAAATGATAAGCTAAATAGAAATCATTGTGCTTAAACGAACTAACTTCGATTAAGTTGAAGTTACCTTTTTTGTAAATAATTCACAGAAAAAAATGATATCTAAGTACAAATTTTTATTTTTTCAGATAAGGTAAAGTTTTATTGATATTCAGTATTAAGGTAATACTGCAGAAAATAACAAAAACTGGACTTGTGTTTACATCACAGACTCATAGAAATTAACAAGTCCATCAGATCAGACAAATTTAATACATTGTTTCCTTTCAAGCAATAGTACATCTGATATCTAAGTAAAAAAGCAAAATCAAAGCTCTAAAGTTTGAAATAACAGGACAGAATACCTGAAATCATAAAGGTCAAAGTTGCTAAAAGGTTAGGCTAAGAGAGAATGTGAAAGGGGGAGACGGAGAGATACTATCAACACCTAGCATATCTGCAGTTGCCAAACAAGCAAGCCTCCATACAAATATCTATAGAAACAGAATTTTATGTCCTTACCATCTTCATTTTCTGCTGTTGGCATCATCAGAGACAAATCAGCCAACGTTTGTAGAGCATCAAAAGCGGAGCTTTCGTCTACATGAAGGAAAAAGTAAATTAGCAAATACATCTTCTAATTTGGCTCATTGTACCAAGATATATAACAGTTTCTATCGCATAATAACAGGTTTGCAGTCAATTACTTTTCAAAAACAGCATGCTACTTTGGTGTAAATAGCAGAACTCAGAGAAGTAAGGAACAGTATTCAAAATATAACAAACTTGTGCAGATGTAAGTTGCCCAAAACTTGTAATTCTGAGTCCTTCCTTTCTCTGCCTTTTCCTGCCTGTCTATCCTTTAACGGATGAAGTAACTAGCTAATATTAATGTTATGGGGGTAATGTTCTGATCTAATGCCAGCTATAGTAAAGCCTTGAAAGGTGAAAAGCTGGAAAAAAGGAAGAAGTCCCAGAGAATGGCAACTAGAAAGCTTCGCTTACAATAATTATTATGGCACAGAAGGAACCGACACTTTGAAGGTAGACTTGGGAAACTTTGTTTGATGGTTAAGCACTTGGGAAACCTATATATGCTCTCTTTTGTTTCTTATTTTGTTTAACATTCTGAAGTTCCCGGGCCACTTTGAACTTGTTAAAATATTGCAGGAGGGATGTTGTGTCTATTAGTGGAGCAATCCTTGAGTTTTTGCTTCTGTAAACAACTTTTATCCTTCAATTTTAGTGGCATATCAAGAGTACCAGAAGGGCGAGAGGAGGAATGATTTATACCCGACAGGAAAAGAGGGAGGAGGGGTGTAAGGGGATAATATTTGAGGTTAACGTAGCCTCTGCTAAAGAAAACAGAGGATGTGATCTAATATACACTCATTTATATCGAGATAGTAAGAAATGGCCACTGTGACATTTTCTCCTTCCAAGAGAATTACCCCTAGTTGGGCTAGTGCAATGATAACACCTCACGATACTGCTCAGCACTCTTCCCCCTCCTAACTAAGGGCAGTTAGTTGCATGTTCAGATCCTATTAGGGATTCGACTTTCCTTATTTTCCAAAAGTGGATCTCATTCCCCCTCTTAGCTAATGGCAAAAAGATAAAATAGAATAATCAAAGAGGACCAAATGGAATATTCAAAATCCCGTTAAACCATTCAAAGGGAAAGTTCTCAAGAGCAGTAATCTACAAAACTTTGTAATACCTCTGCTGAAAAGAACTTTTTTGCTCCTCTTTCTAGGGCCTTGTAAAGAGGTCCTTGAATTCTTTTCATATGTGGCCTCCATTTCAAGTTTACCCCTCACCACACCCAATATTTGACCTTCTTCTGTACCACTACATGCCTCTTTGATATCATCAAAATGATTGGCTCCACTATCATCAATTTCCAACTTTTTACCATAAGGTCTTCTTCCCTTCTGTGCTGTTCGACCAAAGGTTCCAGTTTCCACTGAATCATTCTTATACCGCAAAAGCTCTCCAGTGTCCGCTTCCATGCTTCCCTCTTCTTCGTCCACTTCATTACTAAGAAGCTTGGCATTTCCCATACCTATTTTAACATGCTAGTCGAGAAAAAGAAAAAGGAAAAAATAAAAAAGTCAGTGCTCAGTACATATAGTCTACAGAGATAAGTCACACTAGAAACGATAGTTAAGCAATACCTTTCTTTCAGCTGTCTCAACAGGTGAGGACATAGCGCTGTCCGTCCTACGGTTCGGTGTCTGAGAGACCTGAGGAGAGCCACCTCTTTGTGAAGCTTCTGTTAAAACTAATGCTATCTTCACATCATCATCAGTGTCATCTGCCTGTAGTTTCAAACTCTGCCTACTAGGAGAAAAATTCTTCTCACCCTTGGGATTTCCACAAGAAAAAGAAACAGGAAAGCGTGGAGTTCTTTTCCCAACAGCACGAGGCCGGCTTCCTGAAAGGCAACTCCAGAGAATCTTCATCAATAATATTACATGACAAGGCTCAATCCTTAGATAAGTGATAATGGAAGGCAGCTAAACAAAATGAAACCCCAAGAAAAGCTACTACTGCATGTAAGTGCAATGCACTGGTGACAATAAACTGTATGCAAAAATAAAAAGTAAGAGAGTTTCTAATCAAGATCCATCCGGAAGATTTTTAGAAATATCCTATTCTTTCTTTTCACAGGAATAATTCTTCATTTAATTTAATTTATCCCTTTTTTGCGGGAGGGGTAGAAGGGACAACGCACCTCCTGAACGCTTCTTCTTCAACAAAGTTAAACAACCATGACTAGCTGCTAATGTCGGAGATGTCATCTCATATGCTTTAGAAATATTAGACTGAACTTTACCCCGAGCACGTTTTTGAGGTTTTCGAGACGTTCCAGCATCCTCATTACTTTCTTGCTCACTGTCGCTTGCTGCCTGACATCCCATAGTCAAGTTACTTCAACAGCAAATACAAACTAAGACTCAGGTACAAATTTAAACACTAGAACTCAGAAACCATGAACAAATATAAGGGATGGAGTAACATTTAGCAGATAATCACTTTTCTTTAAAAAAAAAAAAATCTGAACATTAAGGACAATGCTTTGCCACGACCTAATGCACAGAATCGCCTTTCCTGATGTTTATTTAATAACAACTTGCAAAGACTTTTCTGTTCAAGACAAACTGCATATGTCAATTGAAGCATTCAAGCAATCCCACACACTGGATGCCACAAAGCTAAAATTCTAGTATCTCATTTGCAAAACTACTCCTTCAGCTTGAAACAAATAGGAAAGCAATAGATGAGTCTGGTGGACGGAGAAAGGAGTGAGGAGGCGTGCACAGATAAAACAAAACATAAGCACACCACATTCCCCATGCTCAAACTCAACATATTTTAAGTTTTACCAAGTTGCAGTAGTGATCAGTCATCATGGCAATCAGCCCAACCACAGATGCGGTCCCCTCTGGAAGAGATAAATAAGCCTGAAAATACAGTAGAATGAAGTAGGTAACGATTTCCATCACCATTTTGTACGATTTAACTATATATTCAATGTTGATTAAGTACTTAGAGTCATTTGTTGTTCTAAAATTAAAATCTTATAATAATATCACCACAAAAACAATCATCAAATTGTCTCTGACTTGTTGCTGGCTAAAATCACAAGACAAAGATTTATGATGATGATCTTTTTGATAAAGACAATGGTTTTATGATGATTAACATGGCACTCAATGATTTCGATGTATAGAATCATGTAAGGGGTATAAATGACCGCAAGAGAAGTGATTACTCTTTCTAAGTGAGATCTTCACCAGGAAATGACAGTTTTCTATTTCAAGTGCAATGATGGAGTACGGAGGGCTGTTACACTGTAATAATACATCAAAAGGCAAATGGACAAATCATTTTACCAACTGGCAATGCAGATTTATGAATCTGAGGCCAGCTCTGGTGCAAATCTTTTCAAGTAATATCAATTACCCACAGGATTACAATGTTTCATATCAGGATCCACAACAGGAAAATAAAGTAGCACCAAAAACCGAACTAAGCTGGTTAAGATGAGAAGGAGACACAAAACCAAAAAAAAAAAAAAAAAAAAAAAAAACAGAGAAATGGAATCTGGTGACTGCCCAAACTTCAGAGAAAGAAAGAGAAGAATAGGTAAGTTACAGTAAGGAAACTCAATCAATGATAAAAGTGTTAAATGCTTACTAACAACAGACTAGAAATGTCATACATATTGAAGGAAGAAAAGAAACAGAATGTAAGCGTCATATTATCCCTAACTGGTATGGGATATCCTCCTGCAAAAGCTGGGAACTATGCACTTTCTTTTTAACACAATCCTTCTCCTTTGACCTTTCCTACAATTCTTTTGTGGCGGCGTCATTTTACAAGGTAGAAAACAGAAAATATATGTGTATGAAAGTGCTTGATTATGTGATAATCTCACAGTACTCAGGGAACCCTACTGTTGGAGGTTTGAAATCTATGCAGCTGGTGAGTAGAAAACAACAAATCGTGAGTACACACTTGACTATCTGATTATGTACAGAGCACTCATCGAGATAGGAGACTGCAGCTCATTTTCATAACATCCATAGACGTCTCTGATACAAGCGGTGAGGCACATAACACCATATTAACAATCATGACCATGAAATAGGAAAGACTTAATTATTTCCAAAAGCAAGATAAAGAAACAAAGGCTCTGTGGCCAAAGGCAGGCAATGTAAAATGATTGCCTACAAGAACAAGAGAAACTGAACATCAGATGAATACAACCCCACAGAAGTTGACAACCTAACCAGATGTCATTGTAAAAAGGATTGAATTCATTAGAGTATTGTTCTCCTCAAATAACTTATATTGAATAATAATATTCACAACAACATGAAGCGTTTGAACAAGATTCTGACAAAATGGGTTCTCTCACCATGCTATTAGCATAGATGAATTTAAGTCCAATTATATATTAGCAGGAAAATAGCTTAGAAGATGGATAAGAAAATGAAGAGAAGTATTGCCTATCAAGATCCGTTGATTTCATAAGCTAAGAGGAATCAATTATAAGGACACGTTACTTTGTTGTCTGTATTCACAGCCTACCCTATTCATCATGTAAAGAGCTTCCACCATTTCTGAAGTTCGGGGTTTCACTGCAGCAGCAACCTGCGATAAGTGTTAGAGGCAAGGCGTCAGAGATCAATCAACAGCAAAAATATGCAAGTTATCGGGGATATCCAAGAAACTTCAATTAACAAAGACTTTGAATTTGAACTGACCTTTTTCCAATCTTTACCATACTTGCGGTATGCTTGATAGAAGCGTGTCAGATCTTCCTCACTCCACTCAGGACCAAGCATGTCGGACAACTTCCTCTTCTACAATTTGAACAAAGAACCATGTCAAAATGCTTATATAATGTCCTCTATGTGTCTTCAAAGAATACTTAAAGACTAACCTAAATGAATACATGAAATATTTCTCCTTTGCAACTCAACATATTACCACTTTCCTAAAGAACCATTTGGTTGACAAGAAGAGGAAAGGGAAGTGCTGGCAAATTTTAACTTTCCTGCATATTCTCCGTGTTTAGTAAGAGGAAATTTGTGGGAAAAGCTTTGAAACTTTCCCACATAATAAACTTCCATCCAAATAATGTGATGAAAGAACTACAGTTTCTTTTAAAGAAAGTTGAAAGTTAGGAACAAATATTTTCTTCTCATTCCAAACTTTCCTTTTTCCTTCAAAGAAAAACATGCAGGAAATATCTTCACTTCACTACATTAGTAGCAACTTCTTGACATTCTTGACAAAGACATTCATCTTTTTCCTTGCACTATCTATCTCTTTAAATTTTCCCCTATGGAAAAGGTAACATGCACCATCATGTGCTATAAACAAGTACCACTTCTCAAAAAAAAAAAAAAAAGAGCATGCTGTCATTTCCAAGAAGATACTAGTTCATCCTATGTGCATGTTCCAAAAGCAAATAAAACCAAAACAGTACTCACTTACATGCCTCTTCGTGTAATATTACAAGAGCAAACAAAAGTTCAGTAAAACTCACCCGCAAGTTTTTCTTCGCACTGTCATCTTTACTGGGAGAGATTTCCGTTGTAGGAGAAAACCGCTTATTTACACTTCTAGATTTTCTTGCTGGAGCCATGCCTAAAATCTTGGGAAACCTCAGCAGGATCAGGCAAGCACAATTTAAGATTCTATTTTATGACAGTTAAATGTTTAGGAAAGTGATAAAATAGATTGGTAATATACATGATTTTAACATGTAAGCACCAAACTATAGTTTCATCAAAATAAAAATCCAACGATAGTTTCATCAAAATAAAAATCCATGGCATAGTTACTTGATTAATATATAAATAAATGGCAGATTTTATGTAAGCGAACAAGTGGCTTATTAGCATATAGTAACTTCTTTCCCTTCGAAACTCACATATGTGGTCCTTTTAATGGTTATCAAAGATATGCATGAAATAATTTGTATTAACATATATAAATTGTAGCAGCACCTTAAGTACTTGTAATGCGTTTCCATAAGTTCAAACAGCATCTTCTATATAAATTTCTGAGCTTCTGCACAAAAAAAATTAAAAAAAATTCCCTACTTGGATGTACCTAGTAAATCCAGCAAATATATGGAATTATACATACCAATAATTCCTATTGATAAGTTTTGTGCAACAAAATTTACAAGATACACTAACAGAAAATAATTATGGCGATCTGATAAACTTCTAGAAAGACCCACAAAGAAAGGATCAAAACTTTCAAATTCATAGTTGAAACCCCTATATTTTTGCACCAATTCGTTGAAAAATAAAATCATACAGAAAGAAAAGTGAGTTGATTTACCAATTGAAACTGATTCAGCTTCTCAATCAAATCTCAGAACCATGAGCTGCGATACAGATGAGAGAAATTCGCTAGGTTAATTTTGAATAAACTTGCGGCAGATAAAATGGGGGAGAAGATGATTGAAAATATTTGGGGGTAATAGCCGCGAAACTCTTTTGTATTTGTATTTTTTATGGGGAAGAAATTGGTTTATATATTATTCTTTCTCTTTTTGAATTGAAACTTAAAATGACTTTTGTCTTTTTCTGATTCAAGGTTTGTTAATGTTTAAATAGGATACTGAAATTATTGGAATACACAATAAGCGAACAAGTTTTAGAATTTAAATTAGAAACAAAACAATGCACGTGCGATGACTCGGTTGGGATTTAGGACGATATATGTTCTTAAACGTAAAAGGTCAAAAATACTCTTATACTATATATGCGAAAAACATTATTCGTATCCTTCATTATATTTAGGTCCATTATTGCCTTAGATGTTACAAAAATACTGCAAAGATACCCTTCCTCTGTTAGGACACTCCCATGTGAAAAACACCATCCTACGTGATTGTCACGATCCAATTCCCGAACCCGGTCGTGATGGCACCTCTCGTGAAGACAAGGTCAGTCAGACCAAAACGGGACATCTCTTTAAGCAGTTAATTATCATAAACAGTAATAAACATAATATAATATCCATAGGTTGCGAAAACTTTAACGATAACAACAGTAGAAACCATTCCGACACAGCTCAAACTGAGGTGTCACAAGTCATGAGCTACTACAGAATCTGTTATAGGTCTACAAAGTACGGAATCCGATACAACAGTCTGAAGAAAACATAAATGATAGAGGATAAGAGAGACAAGGGGCTGCGGACGTCAACAGCTACCTCGTAACTCCAAATCACTGTATAGCCTGGAAGGAATCAGCGCTCAGGTGCGGACTCTGCTATGCCTGAATCTGCATACACGGTGCAGGGAGTAATGTGAGTACTCCGACTCAGTGAGTAATAATTATAAATAATGGCTGAAAGTATGAAAACACGTAAAGGCACAAGACAATTCCATATCAAGCAGTAAAATCACTTAAAGCAGTAAATCAGTGAGGAAATCAAATGATATTCCTTTTTAAAACAAGTAAAACAGGTAATTTAACAGGTAAATAACAAGTAGAAATCTGCCCCTCAAGCACAATATCAATTGCTCAGAACAGTATGAGCCCCTCGGGTTCACTCTCAGCACAGTATCAGCCCCTCGGGCTCACTCTCAGATCATAATGGGTACCCGTGCTCACTGTGGGTGTGTAGACTCCGGAGGGGCCCCTTACGGCCCAAGGCTATATCAAGCCACCTCGTGGCATCATCACTCGGCACTCGGCCTCACATCACTCAAGCCACCTCGTGGCATATAAAGTATCTCAGGCCCTCGGCCTCATATCACTCAGCATATCCTCATATATGGCCCTCGGCCTCACTCAGTCCAAAAATCATCACAAGCCCCTTGGGCATTAGTAAAACAGTAGTTCTCAGCCCAAAACATGATGTAGAAATATCATTTAAGTTTCAAATCTGATTAAAAGTGGCCGAGTTTGTAAAACAGTAGATATCAACAGGACTGAGTTCAAATAATAAGTCAAGCAATGAGGAAACAGTGATAAAAATCCCCGAAGGGTTCAAATAGTTGGCACGAACCCCAAATATGACAATCAACCCAAATCATGATGATAACAAATGTATTTCAGTCAATACGTGGTAAAATCATCAATCGGGACGGACCAAGTCACAAATCCCCAGTAGTAAAAGACCTCACGCTCATCATCCAACGCGTATCTTGCCTCAATATAGCACTACGATGTGCAATCTGGGGTTTCAAACCCTCAAGACATCATTTACAACCATTACTCACCTCGAACTGGCTAATTCTCTAGCTCGCGACGCCTTTTCCCCTCGAATTGGCCTCCACGTGCGTCGAATCTATCCAAAATCAGAACGAATACGTCACAATATGCTAAGGGAACAAAGCCCAAGCGAAAACATTCGAAAAATATCAAAAATCCCGAAATTAGCAAAACCCGAGCCACAGGCCCACGTCTCGGAATCAGATAAAATTTACATTTTTAGAATCCTCATAGCCTCACGAGTCTAACCATACCAAAATTATCCAATTCCGATACCATTTGGTCCTTCAAATCATCATTTTATGTTTTTGAAAGATTTCACAATTGTCTTCCCAAATTCCATCCCAAATCACGAATTAAATGATGAATTCAGTAATAAATTCAAATATTCTAGCCAAATCTGAGTTAAAATCACTTACCCCGGTGAATTTCTTGAAAAACCTTCGAAAAATCGCCAAAATCCGAGCTCTCTAGGTCAAAATATTAAATAAAACCCAAAACCTCGTATTTATAGGGTACCCCTCAAATTTCAGCCTCCGCGGGCCGCACAAGCCAGTGCGGTCTGCGCAAAAACAACCGCGGCCGCACAGGCCTTCCTCTGCAGTGACAAGCTTTAGTATTTTGTCCATACCTTTCGCTACAGATGTCCAAATTGTGATATGTTTACACTTCTGAAAACTAGACACGAAGGTCTACAACTTTCATTTTTGGATCACCTTGAAATTTCTTATAGATCAAAAGATATGAGCTTCCGAAGTTGGACCAGCGGGAAGGTTCTTCACCGCGGCCGCGGCCCCTTTTGTGCGGGCCGCGCGACACCTACCACGGCTGAGGCCGCTTTTGTGCGGTCCGCACAGCACTCACCGCGGGCGCACTCATTTTTGTGCGGACCGTGTGGGTGAGTTCCGGGGCCTCCAACCCTTCTAGACCTGCTACGGCTATGATTTTCACACTAAAACATCCCGGAACCCCCGAAACTTCAAACTAATTGTACCAACACATCCTATGACATCGTTCAAACTTGTTCAACACTTCGGAACGCTTACAAAAATATCAAATCACCAATTTAACATAGGTTTCAAGCCTAAGAACTCCAAGAACTCTTAAATTATGCTTTCGATCAAAAGGTCTATCAAATCTCGTCTGAATGACCTGAAATTTTGCACACACATCCCAAATGACACAACGAAGCTATTGCAACTCTCGGAATTCCATTCCGAACCCTATATCAAAATCTCGCCTATCAACCGGAATTTGCCAAAATATCAATTTCGCCAATTCAGGCCTAAATCTTCTCTACAACTCCAATACCCATTCCGATCGCGCTCCTAAGTCAAAAATCACCTTCTGAAGCTAACCGAACCATCGGAACTCACTTTCAAGCCTTCTAACACATAAGTCAACATCCGGTTGACTTTTCCAACTTAAGTCTTCTTAAAAGAGACTAAGTGTCTCATTTCTTACCAAATCCTCTCCGAACTCGAACTAATCAACCCGATCACATAAAACACGAATAACAAAGCGTAAAGAAGCTGAAATGGGGAAAACGGAGCGGTAATTCATGAGACGACTGACCGGATCATCACATCCTCCCCAACTTAAACAAACATTCGTCCTCGAACGAGTCAAGAAACATACCTGAAGCCTCGAATAGGTGAGGATATCTGCTCCGCATCTCCCGCTAGGTCTCCCAGGTAGCCTCCTCCACAAGCCAACCTCTCCACTGCACTTTCACTAAAGTTATACCCTTTGACCTCAACTTTCGAACCTGACAACCCAAAATAGCTATTGGCTCCACATCAAAGGTCAAATCATCATCCAACTGAACCGTGCCGAAGTCCAAAACATGAGACGGATCTCCGATATACTTCCGGAGCATAGAAACATAAAATGCCGGATGCACACTCGACAAACTGGGTGGCAACGCAAGCTCATAAGCCACCTCCCCAATCCTCCGAAGCACCTCAAAAGGCTCAATGAACCGCGGACTCAACTTGCCTTTGTTCCCAAACCTCATAACACCCTCCATGGACGAAACCTTCAGCAAGACCTTCTCACCAACCATGTGGGACACATCTCGGACCTTCCGGTCCACATAACTCTTCTGACGTGACTGCGCTGTATGAAGCCTCTCCTGAATCACCTTCACCTTCTCTAAGGCATCCTGAACAAAATCTGTCCCCAATAGTCTAGCCTCGCTGGGCTCGAACCAACCAACCGGAGATCTACACTGCCTCCCATACAAAGCCTCATACGGAGCCATCTGAATACTCGACTGGTAGCTGTTATTGTAAGCAAACTCTACAAGCGGTAGAAACTCATCCCATGAACCTCCAAAGTCAATAACACAAGCACGCAACATGTCCTCCAATATCTGAATCTTACGTTCGGACTGTCCGTCCGTCTGAGGATGAAAAGCTGTGCTGAACTGCACTTGAGTACCCAACTCTCGCTGAACAGATTTCCAAAATTGGGAAGTAAATTGAGTACCTCTATCTGAGATGATGGAGACCGGAACACCATGTAACCGAACAATCTCCCGGATATAAATCCCTGCCAACCGCTCTGAAGAATAGGTAGTACACACAGGGATGAAGTGCGCGGACTTGGTCAGCCGATCCACAATCACCCAAATAGCATTGAACTTCTTCAAAGTACGAGGAAGACCACTCACAAAATCCATGGTGACTCTCTCCCACTTCCACTCTGGAATAACCATCTGCTGAAGCAAGCCACCCGGTCTCTGATGCTCATATTTCACCTGCTGACAATTGAGACACCGAGCTACAAATCCCACGATATCTTTCTTCATTCTTCTCCACCAATAGTGCTGCCTCAAATCCTGATACATCTTCGCGGCACCCGGATGGATAGAATACCGCGAGCTATGGGCCTCTTCCAGAATCAACGCTCTAAGCCCATCCACATTGGGCACACAAATCCGGCTCTGCATCCTCAACACATCATCATCACCGATGGTCACATCTCTGGCATCACCATGATGAACTCTGTCCTTAAGGACAAGCAAATGCGGATCATCATATTGGCGCTCTTTGATGCGATCATATAAGGAAGACCGAGAAACCACACATTCCAACACCCGACTGGGCTCCGAAATATCCAATCTCACGAACCGATTGGCCAAGGCCTTAACATCAACTGCAAGGGGTATCTCCCCAACTGGAATATACGCCAAACTCCCCATACTCACTGCCTTTCGGCTCAACGCATCTGCCACCACATTGGCCTTTCCCAGATGGTACAATATAGTGATATCATAGTCCTTAAGCAATTCCAACCATCTCTACTGCCTCAAATTAAGATCCTTTTGCTTGAACAAATGCTAAAGACTGCGATGATCGGTGAATACCTCACAAGATACACCATAAAAATAATGCCTCCAAATCTTCAATGCATGAACTATGGCAGCCAACTCTAAATCATGAACAGGGTAGTTCTTCTCATGGGGCTTCAACTAACGAGAAGCATAAGCAATAACTCTACCCTCCTACATCAATACACAACCAATCCCAACTCTCGAAGCATCACAATACACGGTATATGAACCTGAAGCTGATGGTAAAACCAACACTGGAGCTGTGTTCAAGGCTGTCTTGAGTTTCTGAAAGCTCTCCTCACACTCGTCCGACAATATAAATGAAACACCCTTCTGAGTCAACTTGATCAAGGGTGATGCGATAGATGAGAATCCCTGAACAAACCGGCGATAATAGCCTGCCAACCCAAGAAAGCTACGAATCTCTGTGGCTGAGGACGGTCTGGGCCAACTGTGAACCGCCTTTATCTTCTTCGGATCAACCTAAATACCCTCGCTGGACACCACGTGTCCCAAGAAAGCCACTGTACTGAGCCAAACTCATACTTGGAGAATTTTGCATAAAGCTTCTCCTCCCTCAATCTCTGTAACACAACTCTCAAATGCTCCACATGCTCCTCATGACTACGCGAGTACACCAAAATATCGTCAATGAATACAATAACGAACGAATCCAGATAAGGCCGAAATACACTATTCATCAAATGCATAAACGCTGCTGGGGCATTGGTTAGCCCAAAAGACATGACGAGAAACTCGTAATGACCATATCTAGTCCTGAAAGCAGTCTTAAGAATATCTGAATTCCTAATCTTTAACTGGTGATAACCCGAACTGAGATCAATCTTGGAGGACACCCTCGCTCCCTGAAGCTGATCAAATAAATCATCAATGCGAGGCAAATGATACTTGTTCTTAATTGTTACTTTGTTCAATTGCCTATAATCAATGCACATTCTCATCATGCCATCCTTCTTCTTCACAAACAAAACTGGTGCACCCCAAGAGGACACACTAGGCCGAATGAACCCATTATCTAAAAGTTCCTGAAGTTGTTCTTTCAGTTCCTTCAACTCTGCTGGTGCCATACGATATGGAAGACTAGAAATGGGCTTAGTGCCCGGTGCCAGGTTAATACCAAAATCAATATCCATGTCCGGTGGCATGCCTGGCAGGTCTGCAGGAAACACATCGGGAAAATCCCTCACAACTAGGACAAAATCGATACTAGGAGTGTCAACTTCAACATCCCTCGCGAACGCTAGATATGAAAGACAACCCTTCCCAACCATACGTTGGGCCTTCAAGAAAGATATCAATCTACTAGGAACATAATCAGTCACACCATGCCACTCAATCAGCGGTACACTCGATATAGCCAAAGTGACTGTCTTAGCATGACAATCTAGAATATCACGACACGGAGATAGCCAATCCATGCCCAAAATGACATCAAAATCCACCATGCTCAATAACAATGGGTCTACTCGGGTTTCCAGACCATCAATAGTCACCACACATGACCGGTACACACGGTCTACAACAATAATATCGCCCACCGGGGTAGATACATGAACAGGTAAGTAAGAAACTCACGGGGCGTACTTAAATAACGAGCAAAGTATGATGACACATAAGAAAAGGTGGAACCAGGATCAAATAATACAGAGGCATCTCTATGGCAGACTGAAACAATAACATCTGGCCTACCTGGAAGTGCATAAAAATGGGCCTGATCGCCCCCTAATCGACCTCCCCCTCTGGGGCGACCCCTGGCTGTCTGACCTCCACCCCTAGCTGACTGAGCAGGTGGTGAGGTAACTGAAGCAGAAGTTGAGGGCTAACCCCTCTGCTGAGATGAACTAGCAATACGACAAGGACACTACCTCCACACATGTCCAAACTCTCTACACTCAAAACAACTCCCAGGTGCTGGAAAAGGGGACTGAAGGGAACCCCTCGCACCGGAGTGACCAACTGATGCACTTGGCATAGAAGAACCCTGAGCTGACGGGGCACGAGATGAACTCTGGGCTAAGAGGGCGCTAAGTGAAGGCTGGCCCTGCTGTGACCCATGATAACCATGACCTGAAGATGCCCAACAATAACTTGGGCGAGCTGACTGAGCAGGCCTGAAAGAATGGCCTCTACCATGCTGAAACTGGCCCCTCGAAGGAGCACCACTATAACTGCCAGATCCTCTTGGCCTCTTGGCCTCACTCTCCTCTCGATCCTGACGGCAAACCGTCTCAATCTCGCGAGCGATATCGACCACCTCCTCGAACGTAGCACCCAACACCTTCTCTCGGGTCATAAGAATACAGAGATGGTAGTTAAGGCCATATGATACAAATCTCCTGATCCTCTCACGATCTGTCGAAGTCATCCAAATGGCATAACGAGTCAACTCCGAAAACCTCGACTAATACTGTGACACAGTCATATCCCCCTGTCGCAACCACTCAAACTGTCTACGCAGCTCCTCTCTGCGGGACTACGACACATACTTCTCCAAGAAGAGAGTGGAGAACTGCTGCCAAGTAAGGGGCGCTGCTCCAACCGGCCTACGCCTCTCATACACCTCCCACCATGTGAAGGCAGCCCCAGTAAACTGAAAGGTGGTAAATGTCATACCGCTAGTCTCAAGAATCCCTGCTGTACGGAGCATCCGCTGACACTTATCAAGAAAACCCTGGGCATCCTCACCCTCAACACCACTGAATGAAGGAGGCTGGAGTCTACCAAACCTCTCATGACGACGCTGCTCATCATCTGACATAACTGGCACAACAAAATCTCGAGCTGGTGCAACCGACTGAGCTGGAGGTGCCCTCGGTGTCTATAGTCCCTGCACTACCTACTCAGGTGTGCGAGCAGCGGGGGTCTGATTGCCTCCCCTGGCCTGTGAAGTAGTTGCTGTTGTAGTGGCTGAAACTGCCTGAGCCAGGCCAGTGCAAACTGATAAGATCTATGTCAAGGCCTCCTAAAGAGCCGGAACCACGATAGGCACAACTTGTGCCTGAACTGGTGTTTCTGGAGCATCCATAGCTGGAGTCGGATCCGGAGCTAGGGCAGTTGGTGGATCTACAGGTGCGGTCCTCGCTGCTTTGCCTCTGCCACGACCGCGTCCACGGTCTCTGGTGGCCGCCGCTGGTGGCACTGGTGGTCGCCCACCTCGCCCGGTAGCTCGCGTCCTCACCATCTGTGAGAGAATGGAATAACAGAAGTTTAGTACTCGGACCAACAAGTTCGCACGACAAGAGTTTCAAGAATATAAAGTTTTTCCTAAAGGTTCTGCAGCCTCTCGGGGATAAATACAAACGTCTCTGTACCGATCCGCGAGACTCTACTAAACCTGCTTATGACTCGTGAGACCTATGTAACCTAGGCTCTAATACCAATTTGCACGACCTAATTCTCGAACCCGGTTGTGATGGCACCTCTCGTGAAGACAAGGCCAGCCAGACCAAAACGGGACACCTTTTTAAGCAGTTAATTATCATAAAAAGTAATAAACATAATATAATATCCATAGGTTGTGAAAACTTTAACGATAACAATAGTGGAAACCATCCCGACACAGCCCAAACTGGGGTGTCACAAGTCATGAGCTACTACAGAATCTGTTATTGGTCTACAAAGTACGGATACGACAGTCCCAACACAGCCCCTCGGGCTCACTCTCAGCACAGTATCAGCCTCTCGGGCTCAATATCAATCACTCAGAATAGTATCAGCCCCTCGGGCTCACTCTCAGTGCATAATGGGTACCCGTGCTCACTGTGGGTGCGTAGACTCCGGAGGGGCCTCTTACGGCCCAAGCGCTATATCAAGCCACCTCGTGGCATCATCACTCGGCACTCGGCCTCACATCACTCAAGCCACCTCGTGGCATATAAAGTATCTCAGGCCCTCAGCCTCATATCACTCAGCATATCCTCACATATGGCCCTCGGCCTCACTCAGTCAAAATCATCACAAGCCCCTTGGGCATTAGTAAAACAGTAGTTCTCAGCCCAAAATATGATGTAGAAATATCATTTAAGTTTCAAATCTGAGTAAAAGTGGTTGAGTTTGTAAAACAGTAGATATCAACAGGACTGAGTTCAAATAATAAGTCAAGCAGTGAGGAAACAATGATAAAAATCCCCGAAAGGTTCAAATAGTTGGCACGAAGCCCAAATATGGCAGTCAGCCCAAATTATGATGACTTTCAGTCAAATATTCAGTCAAATACATGGTAAAATCATCAATCGGGACGGACCAAGTCACAATCCCTAGTAGTAAAAGACCCCACGCTCATCATCCAATGCGTATCTTGCCTCAACATAGCACTACGATGTACAATCCGGGGTTTTAAACCCTCAGGACATCATTTACAATCATTACTCACCTCGAACTGGCTAATTCTCTAGCTCGCGACGCCTTTGCCTCTAGAATTGGCCTCCACGCGCGTCGAATCTATCCAAAATTAGAACGAATACGTCACAATATGCTAAGGGAACAAAGCCCAAGCGAAAACATTCGAAAAATATCAAAAATCCCGAAATTAGCAAAACCCGAGCCATAGGCCCACGTCTCGGAATCGGATAAACTTTACATTTTCAGAATCCTCATACCCTCACGAGTCTAACCATACCAAAATTATCCAATTCCGATACTATTTGGTCCTTCAAATCATCATTTTACATTTTTGAAAGATTTCATAATTGTCTTCCCAAATTCCATCCCAAATCACGAATTAAATGATGAATTCAGTAATAAATTCATGTATTCTAGCCAAATCTGAGTTAAAATCACTTACCCCGATGAATTTCTTGAAAAACCATCGAAAAATCGCCAAAATCCGAGCTCTCTAGGTCAAAATATTAAATAAACCCAAAACCTCGTATTTATATGGTACTCCTCAAATTTCAGCCTCCACGGGCCGCACCAAAACGACCGCGGGTCGCACAAGCCAGTGCGGTCCGCGCAAAAACAACCTCGGCCGCACATGCCTTCCTTTACAGTGACAAACTTTAGTATTTTGGCCATACCTTTTGCTACAGATGTCCAAATTGTGATATATTTACGTTTCTGGAAAAGACACGAAGGGCTACAACTTTCAATTTTGAATCACCTCAAAATTCCTTGTAGATCAAAAGATATGAGCTTCCGAAGTTGGACCAGTGGGAAGGTTCTTCACTACGACAGCGCCCTCTTTTATGCGGTCCACACAGCACTCACCGCGGGCGCACTCATTTTTGTGCGGACCGCGTGGGTGAGTTCCTGGGCCTGCAACCCTTCTGGACCTGCTACGACTATGATTTTCGCACTAAAACATACCGAAACCTACCCGGAACCCCCCAAACTTCAAACTAATTGTACCAACACATCCCATGACATCGTTCAAACTTGTTAAATACTTTGGAATGCTTACAACAACATCAAATCACCAATTTAACATAGGATTCAAGCCTAAGAACTCCAAGAACTCTTAAATTATGCTTTCGATCAAAAGGTCTATCAAATCTCGTCCGAATGACCTGAAATTTTGCATACACATCCCAAATAACATAACGAAGCTACTGTAACTCTCGGAATTCTATTCCGACCCTATATCAAAATCTCGCCTATCAACCGGAATTTGCCAAAATATCAATTTCGCCAATTCAAGCCTAAATCTTCTCTACAACTCCAAAACCCATTCTGATCGCGCTCTTAAGTCACAAATCACCTCCCGAAGCTAACCGAACCATCAGAACTCACTTTCGAGCCTTCTAACACATAAGTCAACATCCGGTTGACTTTTTCAACTTAAGCCTTCTTAAAAGAGACTAAGTGTCTCATTTCTTACCAAATCATCTCCGAACTCGAACTAATCAACCCGATCACATAAAACATGAATAACGAATCATAAAGAAGCTGAAATGGGGAAAATGGAGCGGTAATTCATGAGACAACTGGCCGGGTCGTCACAGTGATCTCACATTTTACTAAAGTTGACGTCATGTAGCATACCACCTCATACCTCCAACCCTTTTTCATCCCCTCCCCCATTACTTCTAGCCTTCTTCTACACCACCCTGCCTCACTCAACTATCATCTACAATATTACATTCTCCTTGAATTTCATCCTATTATTATATTCACTGCAAAAACTCTCAATTAGCACCACTCCTCTCTATAATTGCAAAAACTCATCACCATTACCATATCAAAATTAAATGACTTTGACATTATTTTTTTGGTAATTAACAGAACTTTTTACTAATTACCACTTGTAAACATTACAAAGCCATAGCCGCTTGCTATCGGTAGGAAATACAATAAAAGGAAAACCAAATTTAACTATTTCATAAGCTACTACTTAGAATTTAAACTTGTCTAATAAGCTATGGGTTCTAGGTGAACTCGAACACAACAACTATATGTAATTTCCTTTGCATTTTGGTCACATCCTTGCTCTTCTTTTCAAATACTCTCTGATTTCTCTTCATCCAGATTGCATAGATACTTCAACTTTGACATTTTGACTAAATAGTAGAGTCATTTTAAAGATTTCAAACGAATATATTTTTGAAAACCGACCAAAACATAGGAATTGATGACTCTAGATAAAAGGTGGTTCATGACATATGACTCTGAATCGGAAAGCATCTCTAATATTTTATATTCCGCATTTGTATAAATAAACACAAATCACTCTCTTTTAACAATTACCAATAATTTCAACCTCCAAAATTTTAGGAGCAACAAAGTCAGTTGATTTTTCAAGTTTCATCAATTGTCGATGCAAAGATTTATTCCCTTGAAGGACACTGCTGGAGAATCATTCCATGTTCAATCATTAATCCAATTCCTCAGTTACGCAATTTGCTTCTTCAATAAGATGACATTTCATTTTTACAAGAAGTCCATAAGTATCAGTTACTATAGAATCAAGATTCTAATATATTTTTTGATAAAATATATCAATTACTATAAAATTAAAATTCTTTTTAATTTAGTTTAAATCTGATTCATTAATTACTATTTTTGTAGTAATCTTGGACATTTATTTGTTGTCTTTGTGACAAGTTGAATTTGGTGGAAGGGAATATGCAATACTTGTTTGACAAGAATGTGTGGAGATATCTCTATGCATTTGGATGAGGGGGTTGCAGATGGTGAGGATATCATTATTTTATTACATTTTAGTTTCTTAACACATCTTTGTATGTTTAACTTAATTCTAGTAAATTGAGTAATATGATTTTATCTAAATATCATATCCGAGCAAATTGTTTTTACTTGCTTGATTATGAGTTTTTTAATTAAGATTTTCTAATAAATTTTGAGATGGTTTGTGATTGCAGTTTATTTTCCAGTAAAATTAACTATTTTACCAGGAAAAAAATTCATCCCAGTTGTTTTTATTTTTCTAAGTGGACTCTTTACCAAAGTTTGTACTAGTAGAATCCATTTTTTTAGTTTGTCTTCATTCTATTAGTCTCCTGGTGGAGTTGTGTAATGACCCGATCGGTCGTTTTGGGTAATTGCATTCTGTTCAGATTTTTGAAGTCTCGAGTAGCTTCATATAATGTATTATAACTTGCGTGAATCGTCGATTTTGGTTTTCAGGCGATTCGAGATTGATTTGGAAGAATGATTCGCAACAAGGAAGCTTTAAGTTAGAAGAGTTGACCAAGTTTGACTTTTGTGTATTTGACCCCAGATCTAAATTTTGATGGTTCTATTAGGTCCGTATGGTTATTTTGGAATTGAGCGTATGCTCGGATTTGCATTTGGATGTTTCTTGAAGGTTTTGTCGTTAATTGGCAAAAGCAGGCAATTTGAAGTTTTGGAAAGTTTGATGGTTTAATCGAGATTTGACTTTCATTATATCGGGTTTGGATTGTGATTTCGTGAATTGAAATAGCTTCGTATGTCATTTGGGACTTGTGTGCAAAATTTGAGGTCATTCCAAGTTGATTTGATATGGTTCAGCACGAGTTTTGGTTGTTGGAAGTTCAAAAGTTCACTACGTTTAATTTGAGGTGCGATTCATGGTTTTGATGTTGTTATGTGTGATTTGAGGCCTCGAGTAGGTTTGTGTTATATTTTGAGACTTGTTGGTATGTTCGGGTGGGGTCCTAAGGGGCTCGGGTGAGTTTCGAACTTGGTTCGGTTCGTTGTGCCTCATGTTGCATAGTTGAAGAGGGTCTGGTGCTGGTGTTTCTGCATCTGTGGAAGAATGGACGCAGATACGAATCCGCAAATACAGACCATTGGTCGCAGAAGCGGAAAAAAGGCTAGGGGAGAAAAGATCGCAGAAGTGGAATTGAGAGTGCTTCTGCGGGAGCGGTTGTCTGGAGCGCAAAAGCGGAGTGTGGTGTCGCACCTGCGAGTGCGCAAAAGTAGGTCATGGTCCGCAGGTGCGGAATGGCGAGATTTCAGTGGTTTCCTTAGAAGCGGGCGAGTTGTCATAGAAGCAATGCCGCAGAAGTGGCCTTTTTGTTCGCAGATGCGAAAGTACCTAGGAAGAATGTATTTAATTCAAGGTTTTGGTTCTTTTACCACAATTTAAGATTTGGAGCTTGGTTTTGGTCGATTTTGGAGAGGATTTCCACCACATGGATTGGGGTAGGTATTTTTTGACTCGATTTTGATTATATTTCATGAAACTATCTTCGATTTTGGCATTTGGATTATGGATTTTAAAGAAAAATTGAGGGTTTTGTCTAAACTTTCTAAAAGTGAAATTTTGAGTTTTGAAAAATGTTTTGGAGTCGGATTTGAGTGAAATTAGTATGGCCAGACTCATAATTGAATGGGTTATCGGAATTGTGAGTTTTGTCGAGTTCCGAAGTGCGAGCCTGAGTTTGACTTTTTAATTGACTTTGAGTGTTTGATTAAAGATTCGAGCTTTATTGATACGATCCGAGATAAACAAAACAACAAAATATGAAAATAATAATAATTAGAGTAAAACTAATGATACGTTTGATTAAGATAATCAAAAGTAGTCTGAAAAATAAAATTTAGAAGAAAATCTAGAACCCTAAGTGAACGTCTCAAGCAACAATCGAAAAACTATCCGATCGCCTCCCAAGAACGAAAAATTAGAACCCTAGATACAAAAAAAGAGAAGAATATTACCCTCAAGAACCCAAGTCTTGAAAATAGGTAATTCAAAGTCGAACTCGAACCAAAAGGTTCCAAATCTCTCTCAAGAGTTTTCTTATGTCAAAATATGCTAAGTCCTAATGAATACCCAATGGGTAAAATAGGAAAAATTTCAAAGTTAATTTTCCAAAAAATCTCGTCAAGCCAAACCTTAGCCTCAACCGTGACGCACAGCTGCACCGTGTCGAATTTCATAAGCTTATTTTCTTCTGCTCTTCTGACCCCTCTGAACCGTAGCCATTGGTTGGTGAAACCGTGTCACACGGTTTGACTTGGGGTCTTGATTCTTCAATTCTCAAGACTCCAAACATGATATGTTTTGCATGAATATTCCAAGTGACTCTTCAAACATATTGTAGACAATTGTTGAAGATCATGCAACTCCCCAACGTGCATCCCTCGGGCATTCTTGGACTTGGAGCGAGTCAATGGTACATCAAATAATTTGGGGTCATCTTCAATATTTTTTGTTTTGTCCGGACTATCTAGGATCATATCATTCTCTCCCTCTTAAAAAAAATATTTGTCCTACAACATAGAAGAATCACAATAAGATGTAGAACTTACATGATTAACAACACTTATTTGGTACAAGCAATATAAGATAGTGTCCATGCGTCCACACTTATTTGGTACAAGCAATATAAGATAGTGTCCATGCGTCCACTTGACTCAGTTACACCTATGAAGTATAAATACTCCCCTTGAAAGCATATGGACATCATCATCCCCATAAAATTTATGCAAACCGAGATACATAGGATTAAAATCTATGTTAGATGCATTATACATATGATGTATACTAGATAAAGCTAATGCATTAAAAATATAATTACATAAATCCCTATTCCTAATGATAGAATCTCTAGGTCCTAAATAAATATCATGTCAATCCTCAAAAGGATCTAACTGTAGTTTCAACGTAGATCTCTTGGTATAAACTTAAAAGAATGACTCATCAAAATTAGAAACTAAATAGGAAAAGATATAAACACTAGAAATAACGTCAAATGGTTTACTTCCCTTTTCATCTTTGCAGTCTTCAGACGTGAAAGTATACTCTAAACTTGAGCCACTACATTCTTCTTCAACTCAATCCCCGTGGTATCTAAGTAACCAAAATCTCCATGGGCCTTATTTTCCTTATTGGTAACTTGTTGTTTTTATTTCCTCTTCCCATAAGGGCTTAGAATAATACTTGACCCCTCGCATTCTCATTATTGTCCTTTTCCTCATAGTCCTTTTCAAATTCCTGTATAAAGGGAGAATTAATATTAAAACAAGAAATAGTTCATGTATTAATACATGAAGAAGATTCACGCTCCCTCCAGCTCTCTTTGTGTTATTTATTCAATTTTTCTTATGTCATGTTCTCATCACATTGCCGCATATTATTCTCATGAGAAGAAGAATCAACAAGTTTAAACTCAATCATTAAGGAAGTTCTTTCAACACCACAACTGTTACTCTGAAACAAATAATCAACAAGGTCATGGCCATTAGTACTTTGAGTGATGTCTCCACTTAAAGCATCAATCCCCTCAGAATAAGGTGCACATTTAACTTACCCTCCTTTTTCAAATAGCTTATTCACAAAGTCACCCCACATAAGACCATCGAGTTCAGACTCATAGGGGTGATTGTTATCCCGAGTATTGAGATCAACTAGTGAATCATCACAACAAACTTCATGATTTGCAACAAAAGATTCACTAGGCTCACAAGAATCATAGCTAACACAAACATTTATATGGAAATCAGTTTCTCTCAAAGAAAATGAGTTATGATTAGTAATTATACCTCGAGTTATTCCCGGAAGTTCTTCTTTATCATTGTTTCTTATGCTTAAGAATGGATCATTATGCTTTAATGTTGTATCCTCTGGCTTTGGCATCTTACATGGTTTCCTCCAATTTTCCAAAGATATACTTAAAGGCCTGCACATTAGAGAAATATTATCACGACCCTAAATTCGGACCCGGTCGTGATGGCGCCTATCGTGAAACAAGGCCAGCCGACACAAACCCCAAATCCATTTAAACAGTTATAATAATTCAATTTAAGTCATTAATAAGTGATAAACCCCAAAAAGAGAGTAAAATAGAACAAGTGCGGAAATAAACATAGCCCGACATCCGGGTGTTACCATTCATGAGCATCTAAAACATCCATCTAAGAGTACGAAAAGTCTACACAGTCTAGTACAAGGCTAGTACAAGGAAAAATAAAGATAGGAAGGAGAAACACTGGGTTGCAAACGCCGAGCAGCTACCTAGTGAACTCCGAACAGCCCGCTGGAAGCAATCAACCCTCGCTAGGGGGACCCGAAGCTCCTGAATTTGCACACAAGGTGCAGGGAGTAATGTGAGTACGCCAACTCAGTGAGTAATAAAAGTAAAGGTAATTGAGCGATAAGAAAACACGTAAAACATAGCAAAATGCTACAAAGAGGCAGCGTAAAACCAATAAAATGCAATAAAATAGTGAAAACTTATAAAAATACCTTAGTTCAGTATAAGCTTCTTTAAAACATCTTTTAACAGTTAAACGAGTGAATGAAAAGCAGTGAGAAAGGATAAGCACATAAAACCAGCCCCTCAGGCAAAGTACCAACAGAATCAGCCCCTAGGGCTATCTCACAATCACTCGTATTAGCCCCTTGGGCAATAGAATGGAATAACATTATCCCCTCGGGCCATAACACATCTCACACTGGGTACCCGCGCTCACTGGAGGTGTACAGACTCCGGGAGGGCCCCCTAACAGCCCAAGCGCAATAACAAGCCATCTCATGGCATAATCAAGCAAGCTCTCGGCCTCATATCAAGCGACCTTGTGGCGTACAACTCAGGCCTTCAGCCTCATAATCATGAATCAACACAATATCGCTGCGGCGCGCAGCCCGATCCCATATTAACCTCACAACACAGGCCTTTGGCCCAACTCAGTCAGAATCTCTAAAAATCACTCGGGCACAGTAAAATATGATGCTCAGCTTAAAATATCATTTAAGATGTCAAAACAGAGTAAACATGGCTGAGTTATAAAAATAGTAAAATATAGCATGACTAAGTACAAGTATAAAGTTAAAACAGTAAGGAATAGTAGTAAAAATCCCCTAAGGTCCAAAACAGTTGGCACGAGGCCCAAATATGGCATTCAACCCAAAACATGATGATAGCAAATAATTTTCAATCAAATACGCAGTAAAACAGTTATTCGGGACGGACTAAGTCACAATCCCCAATAGTGCATGACCCCACGCTCATCATCTAGCGCGTGCGTCACCTCAAAATAGCACAATGATGTGAAATCCAGGGTTTCATACCCTCAGGATAACATTTACAATCATTACTCACCTCTCTTCGGTACAAACTCTAGCCCGCGATGCCTTTGCCCCTCGAATCGGCCTCAACTCGCGTCGAATCTATCCAAAATCAGAATTATGACGTCAAAATATGCTAAGGGAATGAAACCCATGCGAAAATAATCAAATTACAACATAAATCCCGAAATTAACCAAAACCCGACCCCCGGGCCCACGTCTCAGAATCCGATAAAAATTACATCAATAAACTCCTTATCCTCCCACGAGTTCATCCATATCAAAAGTACCAAAATCCGACTACAAATGACCTCTCAAACCCTTACTCAAAGGTCTCCAATCTTAAGCCCTAATTCCCAATTTTAACCCTTAATTTCCACTAATTTCAAGCCAAATCAGTGAAATAACATCATAGAAATGAGTTTAGGGTCCAAAACCTTACCTCTATGAAATCCCTCTTCAAATAGCTCCCTCAAGCTCCAGCCCGCATGAAAATGGTGAAGAATAACTCAAAAATCGCGAAGGAAATCTTTTATACTTTCTGACCCAGGTTTTTCGCACCTGCAGTCCATACACCGTATCTGCGGTACCATATCTATGACCAAAGCACCGCATTTGCGATTTTTACTTAAAAATCCAAGTTCCGCATATGCGATAAGACACCCGCACCTGCGCTATCGCAGGTGCGCTCACCTAGCCGCTTTTGCGGTTCCGGCTCCCCATGGCCCATTCCGCTTCTGCGACCCTCTAGGTGCTTCTACGAGCTCGCACCTGCGGTCCCCAAGCCGCAGGTGCGGTTATGAAGAAAACTCAGCTTCAACTGCAAATTCCCAACTCTGAATCTTCCGTCAACCATCCGAAATCATCCCGAGGCCCCCAGGACCTCAACCAAAAGCACCAACAAGACACACACCACTATCCAAACTTATACCAATCTTCAAAACACCTCCAACAACATCGAATCAACCAAATCACATCGAATTCAAGCCTAAGGTTCCAAAATCTTCCGAATTTCGCTTTTGATCAAAAAGTCTATCAAACCTCGTCCGAATAACCTGAAATTTTGCACATACGTCACAAATGACACAACGGACCTACTTCAACTCCCGGAATTCCATTCTGACCCCTATATCAAAATCTCACCTACCAACCGGAAAACGCCAAAATTCCAACTTCGCCAATTCAAGCCTAAATCTACTCCGGACCTCCAAAACATATTTTGATCACGCTTCTACGTCCCAAATCATCTCCCAAAGCTATCCGAACCATCAGAATTCACATCCGAGCCCTTTTTCACATAAGTCAACATCCAGTTGACTTTTCCATCTTACCTTACTCAAAAGAGATTAAGTGTGTCAAATCTTACCGAAACCATTCCAAACCCGAGCCAACCAACTCGATAACACCTAATATCGCTGAACAAGACAATAAGAAGCAAAAAATGGGGAAAATGGAGCGGTAACACATGAAACGGCCGACCGGGTCGTTACAAAATATACTAGACAAAGAAGGCGTTAACAAGTCAGAATGAAGACAAGAAGTATTCTCACTCAAACTTTCTTTAGCAACACTCTCTTCTCTAATTTCACTCGAATTTTTCTTTTTTGGCATCTCTCTCACATTACTCCTCTCAACCTCTCCTTTTGCCTCTATTAAATTGTGAATTGTCACTCCCTTACCCCTCTCTTTCTTTTGTCTCGCTTGCTCACTTTTGTTTGTTGCAGATGGGGTTAAACATGAAGAAGAATTTTTTGTTAGAAGCTCTCCTTTTGGAAGGCTTCCATGCTTTGATGTTCTTAGGTAATCAAAAGAAATAGATTTCCCCCTCCTAGAAGTCGCATTCTTCTTGTGTCCCATATCTTTTAAACTCAAAGGTTCAAACTTGCTTCTCAAATAAACTTCATTGTATCCAAGTTCAATGGATGGACAGGAAGTTCCTTTAAAGGTAGTTTCACAATTGTTCCACCATAAAGCAGCATTCCCATGAAGTGTTTTAGTATCCAGCTCCAATTTTTTACTTTCCGAACATGGATAAGATGCAAAGACTGTCACGCCCCAAACTTGGGGAGGCGTGGCTGGCACCCATTGCTACATTGGCCCGAGCGAACCACTCTGTAACTCATTTTTTCTGCTAACTATCATGGGCCAACATGGCCACAACTTGTAATGTATAACTATAAGTGGGAAAACGTTGTATCAATGAACCATCGTTCTTAAAACATGAAAACATATGTGCCATCAAGGCCTATGACATATTGTACAAAATGAACCTCTTTCTACAAAGCCTTTAAGATTATTTGACATCAAATGGGCAGGGTACCGGCCTACCCATAAGTCTGTAGCAAAACTCAGACATGATATCTCATAGACTCGGCTGCACTCCGAATGAGGTGGAGTCTTACCGATCCTTCATTGAATTCTAACCTCGTCTACTATGAGGCCTTGTCAAACTGATTATCTATACCTGCAGGCATGAATGTAGCGTCCCCAACAAAAGGATGTCAGTACGAATAATGTACTGAGTATGTAAGGCAGAACTGAAACATAATCATAAGTCAACATTAATTAAAGAGATATAAGAATCAACCTGAATCTCTGTATATGCATACTTACTATACTTATATATAATGCTTCTCTTTGAGACTATTATCCATATCGTATGATGCATGACCACCCAATTGATCAGTGGTAACTGCCCGATCGGCCGTCGCACGGTGGTAAATGTATGACTGCCCAACCAGTGGTAAATAATGATACATAACTGTCCAACTGGTGGTAACTGCCCGACCGGCCGTAGACCAGTGGTAAATATATGACTGCCCGACCAGCCGTAGCATGATGGTAAATGATGATGCATGACTAGCCCACCGGCCGTAGCACAGTGTAAATACATGAAGATGCATGTATCACTATATTATAAACATTAACATCTTTATCATATACCTCAATAAGGAACTAGAAACATACTTAGACATGCTTGAATATTATTTTACAGGAATGAATAACGTAGACATCCTTAACTACTAAGAGTAGAATCACTTATAGAACAACATCACGTTTACGTTTTGTTACTTGAATCATGCCAAAAGAAGGAAGGATTAACCTTAACATACCTTAAATTCATCTTTGGATGACTTCGCGTTGCTGCTACAAATGGAAAGAGAATACTACTACTATGTTGGAAAAGGGAACAATGTTGCTACTATGTTTCAAATCATAAAATATTGAGTTGAATATAAGAAGATCAAATTAAAAGGTGATGCCTCCATAGATTCATGTTTCCACTACCTAATACTAAGTATTACATATGCATTCCTTAAGCCCTCCTCTTCCTAAAATGAAAGAAGATATATATGTGTATATATATCACTTCCTCCTCTTTACGCGTGGGATCCTCTTCCCATCCACTCTTTCCTTGACTGATGAAACATAGTCATATAAATGACAACCCCCTTATATGCACCCATTTAAAGATAAGAGTTCATATTATGATAAGACCAAAAACACGTGGAAATAAGGCATACATAGTTGTAATTACTATACCACCAACTTATTCCAAGTGTCCACTCATAGATCCTATAAAAGACATTAGTCATGAGCCCCCATTATCCTCATGATTCCAAGTGGATTCATATAAATGACACTTATCAACTTATAACTAGTTCCATATTTCATAACTTTATTAATCAATATGATAACACTACAAAAAAACTGGAATTAACTACGAACATCGTCGCTAAAATGCTCATAGCTAGCAGAATTTCATGATAATCCGTTGCTAATCTGTCGCTAAATGAGATTAGCGACAAATTTTTTTATTTAGCTACATTTGTTCGTCGCTAAAACCTGATTTTTAGTAGTGTAATTTGTACTAGTCACTTGATGCTCCTTGATATGTAGCCACGTGGACATCCTTGTCACCTTGTACTTGTCCACAAATCCTTATCCTAAAGTACTACTATTAAAATAATAAATCACGGTACCATACATAATTAATACATACACTAATACTTTATTAAAATATCTATGTAAAAATACACATATATTTTATCAACTTTTAGTTTTTTTAATCTCATAAAAAGAGTACAATTTTTTCGTACACTTAGTTCTTAAAATTGTAAAAAGATAACCTTCTTTTCTTGTGAGAAAATATTTTATATCTTTACAATAAAGAAAATCTCATAAACTTTCTTATATTATGTGTATAATTTAAAGCATATCCGGAAGTAGTAAAATAGATTTTACAAAGGGGCCTTTAACCACTTACACATGTCATTAAATGAATACCCATTTGATTAGTCATCAAAACCCCATTTGCCACCACTTTGAAAATCGTAACCTTTTCGACAAATGTCACCATTTAATACAAATTAGTCACATCTTTCTTTAGTTGCCATGGTCCCACGTGGACAACACAATTTTTACACTTATCCACTTATACTAATTTCACACAATTAATTTTTAGATCTTACACTACGATCCTCCATTTAACCAACTATACATATAATTAATTCTAGCACTCGATTTACTTAAATACCAATATACTTCATATACCTTACTACCATGGTCATGTGGTATAACACTAGTCCATAAATACGGGGTATTATAGCTTGGACCATATTTTATCCCAAAATATCGAGTCATAAATACTTATAACCTCAAGAATAGTCTTGTCCTTGAACTTATATCAACTATCTTATGACTAATCCAATGTAGAAAAGTACGGGATGTAACAAAGACACCATCCACCTTGATCTCCCAATTAAGATAGGCATTCGGACCATGAATTCCTTCAAAGAATGGTATCGATATCTTATAGTTTCCAAGGATCAAACTTACCTCACTACCCTTGTAAATTATCTTTCCATCTGTTTCTTTCATGTTCCGTGATTCAACTCCATATCTTCCATGACTAGCATGATGGTTATCATACTTGTTAGTAACATACTCATCGAATCATAACCATATGAATCATGATAAGGAACATACCCCGTTTCGTCATCACTTCAATCTTCACCTGAATTATGATAAAGAATACACCCATCGTACTCCCCACAAGAATTACACGAATTATTTCCTCTATCATCTTCGTCATAGGAATCCCAACATTCGTCATTACTATATTCAAACATTCTTTCACCCCAGTCGCTTGAATCTGCAGAAGACATGCTTAAAGGAAAAATAATTGATTAGTAATAAGAGGATCCCCTAATAGCACAACTCTTGTAGTTTGATTAAAACAAGCCCACTCAACCTCTTGTGTTTTATCTCAAATTTATGAGTTTTCGCTTTTCACTCGCGTACAATCTCTGCCTCACTCCTTGGAAATCCTTAAAGTTCGAGCTCAACTGACAAATCACCTATCCAAGAATGAGTTTTCTTGAAAGTAATTTAAGAGTGGAGTTTATATAATTAAGAACGGACTTTTAAAATCTAAGGATGGGAACCAAGAAATTTCTATGAAAATAACGAGAAAATCATGGACGAATTGGCACGAAAGAAATAGTCAGTTTTAAATAATAAGAACGATTTAATGCGAACTAGTACTAGTTCGTCCTTAACAAGAATCCCCAATGAATCTTTCTTATCCAAAAGTAATCCCCCTGTCACGACCCCAAATACCCGGTCGTGATGGCACCTATCACATTACTAGGCAGGCCAACCCAAACCTTTAACTACAACAAATTCCTTTTATAAAACCATTTCTCTAACACAGGTTTAAATACTAAATTTTCATAATAAGTGTTTACAAATAATAAAATATAAGCGGAAGTCAAATTACATGAACTACACACCTTTAAATATCTGGTGTCACGAGTCTAGAGCCTCTACTACATGACTGACTGTCTGATACAATATAAGTCTAGAAAATGCATAAAAGAATAAGATAGGAAGGAGAAAACAGGGTTGCAGATGCCATGCAGCTACCTTGCAATCTCCGTCAAACTCTAGATCAGCTAAGGACCCTCACTCTGCCGCTCGGACACCTGGATCTGCACACAAGGTGTAGAGAGTAACGTGAGTACGCCAACTCAGTAAGTAACTAAATCAAATAAGGTCTGAAAGCAGTGATGAGCAGTTAAAAATCATATAACTGAATAAACAATTTTGTAACAGGTCAACTTCACAGTTTAAAACCAGTTTCGTCGTAAAATCATGAATTTTAGTTTAAAACACTTGAAATCATATATACTTAGCAATTTTCCAACAGAGACTTGTTTTTAAAAGAAGAGTGAAATCAGTGAAAATATCATAAGGACCCCTCGGGTAAGGTATCACTCAGAATATGGCCTATCGGGCAGCCTCTCAGTCACTTGTGACTCACTCTCGTCACTCAGTACTCACTCTCAGCACTCATGCTCATTAGTGTTTCATAATAATAGAAATCATAGTAACCGCTGCAGCGTGCAGCCCGATCCGTAATTTATAGTCGACTATGCTCACTGGGGGTGTACAGACTCCGGAGGGGCTCCTACAACCCAAGCGTCATATCGCTGCGGCGCGCAGCCCGATCCAATATATATATATATCGCTGCGGCGTGCAACCCAATCCATATAAGTATCAATGCGGCGTGCAACCCGATCCATAATATATACATATAATATCCTCACTATTAGGTTCTCAACCTCCCTCAGTCATTAACCTCACAGCCGCTCGGGCATAACAGTAGAAATCCGGGAACTCAATCTGAATAGTTCTCACATTTTAAGAAGTACAGTGGTAAAACCAGTTTTAAATATTTAAACAGGTAAAACATGACTGAGGATATGCTTTCAATAAGTAAAGTGAGGAAAAATAGTAAAAATGCCCCTAAGGGTCTCAACAGGTCGGCACAAGGCCCCAAACATGGCATACAACCCATAATACAGTATAAATGACTAAAGTACGGAATAATATAAGATTCCAATTCAAATACGCGGCTTAATAGTCGCTACAGGACGGACCAAGTCACAATCTCTACTGGTGCACGCCCACAAGCTCGTCACCTAGCATGTGAGTCACCGCATTTATCAAAACAAGTCAAATACCGGGGTTTTGTACCCTTAGTTCCAGATTTATAATGGTTACTTACCTCAAACCGGTGAAAATACTACTCCACGACACCTTTGTCCCTCGAATCGGCCTCCACTTGCATCGAATCTATCTAAAATCAGAATCACGGCGTTAAAATATGCTAAGGGAATGAAGCCCAAACGAAAATAATCAAATTATACCAAAAATCCCAAAATTGGCCAAACCCGACCCCCAGGCCCACATCTCGAAACTCGATAAAAATCATATCAACGGAATCATTATCCTACCACAAGTCCTTATATACCAAGAACACTGAAATCGAAGTCTAAATGACCCCTCAAATTCTCATTTAAAGTCTCTTAATATCAAGCCCTAATTCCTCAATTTTAGGCTTAGATTCTATGATTTATTAGGTAGATTTCACAATAGAATCGAGTTTTAAGTCCAAAATTCTTACCTCCAAGTGATTCCCCTTGAATCCCTCTTCAATCTCCTTCAAATAGCTCTAAAAAAGACCAACAATGGAAGAAATAAACCCCACATTCGCGAACAAGACGACCTTTTAAACCTTCTGCCCAGGCCTGAAATCCTCATTCGTGAACGCGGTCAAAGCCTCGCGTTCGCGAAGCACAAAAATAACCTTGACCAAATTCCTCTTTCGCGATCGCGACCACCACATCACGAATGTGATGCTTTACTTAGACAGGCCTTCGCGATCGCACTCCACCTATCGCGAACGCGATGAATTAAATTCACTGAAGCTTAGCCGCTCATTTTCTTCTATGCGAATGCGACACTACCCCGCGAACGCAATGCACAAACACTTAGCTCCTCGTGAATGCGTAGCCATCCTCGGGAACACGAAGGCTTAAATTCCACCTTCCTCAAATGACTCTTCGCGGACACTAGGGTCCACTCGCGAACGCGAAGAGTAAAATACCTACAACAGGTGAACAAAAATCTACAACTTTTCTTTAACTCAAAATGGTCCGTTCAACCCTCCGAAACTCACCCGAAGCCCCCGGGACCTCAACCAAAGGTACCAACATATCCCAAAGCCTTATTCAAACTTGTACCAATCTTCAAAATACCTCAAACAACATCAAATCGACCAAAACACATCGGATTCAAGCCTAAGTTCCCAAAAACTTCTAAATTCCGCTTTTGATCAAAAACCCAACCAAACCACGTCCGAATGACCTGAAATTTTGCACACACGCCCCAAATGACACAACAGAACTACTTCAACTCTCGGAATTCCATTCCAACCTCTATATCAAAGTCTCACCTATCTATCGGAAATCGTCGAAAATCAAATTTCGCCAATTCAAGCCTAAATCTATTCCAGACCTCCAAAATCCATTCTGATCACGCTTCTAAGTCCCAAATCACCTCCCGAAGCTAACCGATCTATCAGAACTCACATACGATCCCTCTAACACATAAGTCAACATCCTGTTGACTTTTTCAACTTAAACTCACTCTAAAAAGATTAAGTGTCTCAAACCTTACCAAATCCTTTCCGAACTCGATCCAACCGACACGATACCACATAACACGGATAAACAAAGCATAAAGAAGCAGAAATAGGGGAAATGGAGTGGTAACTCATGAGATGACTAGCCGAATCGTCACCCCCCAACAATCAACAAGAACCATAATTTTTTTTGAAACTCAAGAATAATTTTTTTTCATAAGCAAATCGACTAGGGTTTAGTCGAAAACAAGAACAATACTTTTTTTACTAATTCGGATCTTGATTTCAAGATTGGGAACATCTTTCACGCATCAACAAACTGATAGAATCAGAGATAAATAAAACAATGGAATATGAAAATAACAATAATTACAACAAAACTAATGATAGGTTTGATTAAGATAATCAAAAGTAGTCTGAATAATAAATTTAGAAAAAAATCTAGAACCCTAAGTGAACGTCTCAAGCAACAATAAAAAAACTATCTTATCACCTCCCAAGAACGACAAATTAGAACCCCTAAATATAAAAAAAAGAGAAGAAGATTACCCTCAAGAACCCAAGTCTTGAAAATAAGTAATCAAAAGTCAAACTCGAACCAAGAGGTTCCAAATCTCTCTCAAGAGTTTTCTTATGTCAAAATATGCTAAGTCCTAATGAATACCCAATGGGTAAAATAGGAAAAGTTTCAAAGTTAGTTTTCCAAAAAAACTCGTCAGGCCAAACCATAGCCTCAATCATAATCCCAACCGTGACGCATAGCTGAATCGTGTAGAATTCCAGAAGCTTATTTTCCTAAGCTCTTCAGGCCCCTCTTGAACTGTAGCCAACGGTTGGTGAAACCGTGTCACACTGTTTGACTTGGGTTTTGATTCTTCAATTCTCAAGACTCCAAACATGGTATGCTTTGTATGAATTTTCCAAGTGATTCTCCAATTATTTTTTAGTCAATTGTTGAAGATCATGTAGCTCCCCAACATGCATCCCTCTGGCATTCTTGGAATTGGAGCGAGTCAATGGTCCACCAAATAATTCGGGGTCATCTTTAATATTTTTAGTTTTGCCCGAATTATCTAGGATCATATCATTTATCAATTGGGATTATTTCCTTGGGCATTATTTGATATTTTGAGTTGCTTTTGGTTAGTTTCGAGCCGTTCGGAGGTTGATTTGTGCGGGATGGCATTCCTAGATGTTTTTTGGCTTGCTCAGTATTATATTTGGCTTGTTCAAGGTAAATAACATATCTAAACTTGGATTTTAAGGTATTTAACACTGGGAACTATATTATAAAAGATGTATTGGGGTGACACACGTACTAGGAGACGGGCGCGGGTGCATGCACCGAAGTATTCATGATATGCGTAGTTCTTAGGCTATTATATGCCTTGTGTTGCTATCATGCTTCCTTTGATATCATGTTTTCTCCATTTATGTGACTACGTGAGAATTCATGCTAGAAATCATGCTTACGCTACCTATTTAATTGTTTGAGACATGATAGGGCTATTTTCGCCATGTTGAACTATTTGCCCTAACCGTAGTCATACTGTACAGTCATGATAGTACATCTGCATGTTATATCTTTGTCTCTGTGCACTTTTGATATGCTGTCTCATATGTTATTGGTGTCTTTGTACGTGACACAAGTTTGGAATGTATTTAAGGCATATTATGATATTCCGTGTGATATAATTGTATCATGTTTCTGTGAGATATTTGCATATTGAGACTTAAGCGAATTGATGACTGATGTGGGATATAGAGTCGTATTTATATTGATATTTGGATCGGGTTGCACACCACAATGATTATATTGATATTGAGGTGACGCGTAAGCCAGATCCACATTGGGCTAAGTTGTACTTATTTGAGGCTACGCATGCAGAAGGCCCCACTATTGGGCTAAGTGATGATTATGATTAATGCTTGGGTAGGATCCTTCCCTCAGGGGTTTGGCATGCCATCAATGGGCGCATGCACAATATTTAATATACGTGCTTTGATGATGAGCAGTTATGACATGCACCCATGCAATTTTAAGTGTGAGTATTTGATAGATCCATGGTATGCTGTTGGGATATTTGAGCCAGGCACCTGGAGTGTGCTAAGATTGTGTGTACTTGATGAGCTCATTGTGAAACTGATTACTTGACATATAGGCATAGAGGTACATTTTTTCTCATGCTAGACGGTACTGTGACATTCATGATTTGACATGTACATTCAACATGTAGGCATAGAGATGTATATTCCTCATGCTAGACAGTATATAGTAATTAATGACTTGACCTATATATTGACATGTAGATATAGAGACGTACTTTCCTCATGCTAATTGGTAAAAGGAAATCCTTATCTGGTGTTGTGAAATAGGAAATTCAGTTCTATTGATAAGCTTATGTATAGTTGATTTTCAGTTAAAATATTTGGACTTGACTGTTATACTAGGGAAGCATGTCTACTTTTTCCTGTAACTGTGAACGAGCTGAGTATAATATCTTTGAGATATTACTTTTATCGTCTCCGTTATATTATTATGATAATATTGGCTATTGGTATTGGACTCTGGTCATTTAAGCTCGTCATTGCTTTCAACCTAAGGTTAGGTTTGTTACTTATTGAGTACATGAGGTCGGTTGTACTCATACTATACTGCTACATCTTGCGGGCATATTTTGGAGCCGATGTTGTTGTGTATAGGAGCTGGCATTGAGGATGTACCTGTGTTCCGATTATAGCTGTCTCTTATTCTTGGTAGCTTTAGATTTATAGATCTGTTAATTATATTTTGAACAAATGGTGTATTTATTTTGTACAAGCTTTATAAATTCTAAGTCTTAGAAACACATAAGTTGTACAACCAATCCTTGGGATTTTGTATAGAAAGCTCAGTTATTTTATTTATTGATTCATGTTATCCTATTTGAGTTGTGTTGTCTATCATTTGGGTTACCTTGTGATAACAACACGATAGGGGATTCAAGAATTACTAAAGAAAAACAAGAAAATCAAAAAAAGTGCGGAAGCTAAAAGAAAATAAAAAAACGAAAAAGGACGGAAAATTAAAGATAGATTGAATTCAAGAAAGGGTTTCTTGAATTCAAGAAATCTATTCTTGAAATTGAATCCTAACAACAACAATTAGCTAACAAAGAACTAATCGCCTTTGGTAGCGAATTAAAAACAAGAGATAGATTGTGAAACTCAACCCTTTAGAATAACAAGAACAACAATAAGCCTAAACTTATCACCTTTCTTGAATACCTAGAAGTGATATAAGATTTCAAAAGAGTTTAAACTTACCACCTTAAGTTTTGAAGTTGAAGAATAAATCCAAGAGTAGCCACACACAAAAGTGCAAGAAAAATCTCACAATTTTTATTGATAATAGTCTGAATAATCTAAGTCTAAAAATAAAGAATGCACCTCTTTATATAGATAGGGGTCACAAAATTCTACCTAAAAAATAAGTAAATAAAGTCCTAAACTACTTTGGACAACAAGTCCAACTACCTTAGGAAAAGAAAAATACTAGGAAGCAAAAATCAAGTCATTCTTGGAAAATAATTCCAAAAATCTTAGTAAAAGGAAAACATAACCTTAACTAACTAGGAAAGCAATAAATATAGTCTCATAATATATGGAAATAAGTCCCAAACCAATCTTGGATAGAATCTTGAAAATCTTGAAGGAAATTTGCAAGCAATTTGGCACCAACTTGCACTCAACATCTAGCACGACTATTGTACCATTATTGGACATTAAGTAAGTCCTTTTTGTGATATAAAAACGTAGCTTTATATAGGACTTCATGGGCTGCAAGTTTGGACACATTTTAGGTGCTAAATTGGTCCAACAATGACCTGATTTGGACCTTCTTCAGAGGATATTTCTTGGGATCTAATCCACCTCTTATTGGACATGAATTTAGGCCATAAAATAATTATAACACCTATATAACTCATATCCTTTATTCTTAAGCTCTTCCTCTCAACTAACAACTTCTTTGATTGTTCCTGAAGTCTAATGACCTTATTTTGCAACTTTTTAGTTTGAGATCTTGTTAAAGGCCCTCTTTGAGATTCCAAAGCTTCATCCTTGTCCTTGAATAGATTTGAGCTTCCTAGGATGCTATCATTCCCCTCTTCTTGAAGAAAATTTGTCCTCGAATTTCGACCTTACTAGAAAACGAAGACAGGCGCTAGAAAATGACATCCACTAATCTGAAAAAATGGTAAGAATAAAACAAGATAGTGATCATGTGTCCACTTAACCTAATTAAACCTAATAGGTGTAAATACTCCTTCATAAAGCATATGTACATCATCATCCCAATAATATTTATGCCTATTTAGATTTGTCCCATAAAAACCTCTCTTAAGGTAGTCAAAAGATGTGCATGACAATGAAATCTCACAAAAGATTGATCACGCATCCATTTAAAACAAGTATCTCTACCACATTTATCAAATAAGATACTTTTATGATATAGCCAAGTATCAATTACAAATCTCATGGATTCTTCTACATGTAAGCTATTCAAAGAAGCACATAAATTCACAAGAAGGTTAGAAGAATCCATAATTCCCAAAATAAAAGTTTCAATACATTCAAGCTCTTGATTATAACTTTCCCAAATAATATTTTCAACATCAAAGGATTCTAAACAATTGCTCAAAGTATCACAGAAAGAGTCATAGATAAGCTCATGAAAGAGTATTTGATTACTAACATCACAATAATCATGCATAGCCTCTTTACTAGTATCAAATACTTTTACATGCTCACAATTAACATTACAGAAGAATGACTTTCTATCACACAACAAAATTTAAATTCTAGCAATTTATCACATGAAAACTCATTTCCAAGTCTCTTGTCATAAATTTCATGCCTCTTTCCACCAAGTTCGAACATATAATCATCTATGTCATACTCAATTTCAAAAGGAAGCAAATTACTCTTGTACTTGAACTTAGATATTACAATTAGTGACTTGATGTACATCAAAATATCATCATCCACAAAAATTATAAAGTCAGCAACATAAGAATTAATAGTATAGTTCATTACCTTCAAAAATACCTTAGATGTTCTAGAAAGGCCAAGAATGTGAATAAACCAATTATACATACCATACTTGGACTTATTTACTAATGGAACAACATCACCTTGTATTCTTTTATGCAATGATTCCAGATTAGCAATGGCTTTAGGGAACTCCGTGTTATAAACCTGTAAATAAGATTCAAAGTAGTTAAAAGATTCAATAACAAAGAATTTAACCAAGCTTTTATCTTCCAGCATCCAACAAGAATTGATTTCGCCAAATTCATGTTGGAATCCAATTGGATCCTTTGCCACCATCTCTTGCGCCTTACCTCCCTTTTCAAAAGGTATTTCAACACGTGGCTGCACAAAATCACAAGAACTAAAATAAGAAAGAGTTAATGGGTTAGGAAGTAAAGAATTGTTTTTGTTGCTTATACTCTCTTTGGCTTTTATCACAAAACTAACTTTTTCCTCGTCCTTATCCTCTTCTCTCACACCAAGGTTTTCTTCTTTTTCTTCACTCAAACCATCATTTTTCTCTATCTCTACCTCAAAGCCTTTTTCTATCTCATGGCCTTCTCTCTTTTCTTTCCTCTCAAGCTCACTCTTTTCCTTCCTTGACATCCCACTCTCTTTACTCAATACAACCTCTCCTTTTTCCTCTCTTGGGATGTCAACATGCACTCTCTTACTCCTCTCATTCTTTTCTCTATCATATTTTTCCATATTTTCCTTAACAGTTTTTTCATCTTCACAAATTTGTGAGTGAGTCAAAGGTCCAAGAATGAGTTTCCTCCCGTTAACTTCAAAAGAGTATCTATTTTTTTCCATGTTATATGAAGCTCTTCTATAGTCATACCATGACTTTCCCAACAAGATATGATAATTATTCATGGGAATCACATCATACTAGATCGTATCCTCATACCTTCCAATAGAGAATAGTAATAACACTCTTTTATCTACCTTTACTCCTCCAAACATGTAGGGTTCAATATGCTCAACATAAGGCAAGTTCAATTTCTCAACCATATAAGTGCTAATTGAGTTATAGCCAAACTCTTTGTCAATTCTAAGGGCACAAATCCCAGACATCACTTTAGCTCAAATAACTTTACCATTCCTTCTCTTTAGTATGTTGTAGGTTTGACTTTTCAAATTGTTGAGTCATAGCTCGCCTTCTTTCTTCATAACTACCTGTTTGAAACATCTTGAACAAAGATTAGAAGAATTGCGTCTCTTTAATTTGGCTTTTCCTTCTAATATTCTCACCTCTCTTACCTTTTTCCACTCAATGCAGTCATTATCTTTAGATTTATTAATAAATGTTACTAGTCACAACCCTTAGTGATAAGAATATCGAGTAAGAAAAAGAAAGAAAAGTGAATGACCAAACCTAGGAAGAATAGGAATTGGTTAGTAGAAAAAAAGAAAAGAATTTTAGGAAACTCAAAACCCACAAGAATAAGGATCCCCTCGTCTTGTTTCCTTTCTTGACTTGGAAACCAAATAATACTTGAATACTAAAAATAATAATGAGCATTGACACTTTTTTTGGATTTTTGTTTTTTTTGTTGCTCATGAACCTCCCAAGATTATCAAGATTGAAATCTTGATTAGTCTATGCTCTGATACCACTTGATAACACCACGATAGGGGATTCAAGAATTACTAAAGAAAAACAAGAAAATCAAGAAACGTGCGGAAGCTAAAAGAAAATAAAGAAACAAAAAAGGACAGAAAATTAAAGATAGATTGAATTCAAGAAAGGGTTTCTTGAATTCAAGAAGTCTATTCTTGAAATTGAATCCTAACAACAATTAGTTAATAAAGAACTAATCGCCTTTGATAGAGAATTAAAAACAAGAGATAGATTGTGAAACCCGACCCTTTAGAATAACAAGAACAACAATAAGCCTAAACTTATCACCTTTCTTGAAACCTAGAAGTGATCTAAGATTTCAAAAGAGTTTAATCTTACCACCTTAAGTTTTGAAGGTTGAAGAATAAATCCAAGAGTAGCCACACACAAAAGTGCAAGAAACATCTCACAATTTTTATTGATAATAGTCTGAATAATCTAAGTCTAAAAACAAAGAATGCACCCCTTTATATAGAGAGGGGTCACGAAATTCTACCTAAAAAACAAGTAAATAAAGTCCTAAACTACTTTGGACAACAAGTTCAACTACCTGAGGAAAAGAAAAATACTAGAAAGCAAAAACAAGTCATTCTTGGAAAGTAATTCCAAAAATCTTAGTAAAAGGTGATAACAATACGATAGGGGATTCAAGAATTACTAAAGAAAAACAAGAAAATCGAGAAACATGCAGAAGCTAAAAGAAAATAAAAAAACAAAAAAAGGACGGAAAATTAAAGATATATTGAATTCAAGAAAGAGTTTCTTGAATTCAATAAGTCTATTCTTGAAGTTGAATCCTAACAACAACAATTAGCTAACAAAGAACTAATCTCCTTTGGTAGAGAATTAAAAACAAGAGATAGATTGTGAAACACAACCCTTTAGAATAACAAGAACAACAATAAGCTTAAACTTATTACCTTTCTTGAATACCTAGAAGTGATCTAAGATTCGAAGAATTCATCTTACCACCTTAAGTTAAGTCTTGAAGGTTGAAGAATAAATCCAAGAGTAGCCACACACAAGAGTGCAAGAAAAATCTCACAATTTTTATTGATAATAATCTGAATAATCTCTGTCTAAAAACAAAGAAGACACTCCTTATATAGGTAGGAGGGGTCACGAAATTAAGCCTAAAAAAATAAGGAAGTAAAATCCTAAACTACTTTGGACAACAAGTCCAACTACCTTAGGAAAAGAAAAATACTAGGAAGCAAAAACAAGTCATTCTTGGAAAATAATTCCAAAGATCTTAATAAAGGGAAAACATAACATTAACTAACTAAAAAAGCAATAAATATAGTCCCATAATATATGGAAATAAGTACCAAACCAATCTTGGATAGTATCTTGAAAATCTTGAAGGAAATTTGCAAACAACATGGCACCAACTTGCACTCAACATTTAGCACGACTATTGTACCATTCTTGGACATCAAGTAAGTCCTTTTTATGCTATAAAAATGTGGCTGTATGTAGGACTTCATGGGCTGCAAGTTTTGACACATTTTAGGTGCTAAATTGGTCCAACAATGGCCAGATTTGGACCTTCTTTTGAGGATGTTTCTTAAAATATTATCCACCTCTTATTGGACGTAAATTTGAGCCATAAAAATAATTGTAACACCTAGGTAACTCATATCCTTTATCCTTAAGCTCTTCCTCCCAACTAATAACTTTTTTGATTGTTCCTGAAGTCCAATGATCTTATTTTGCAACTTTTTAGTTTGGGATCTTGTTAAAGGCCCTCTTTGAGATTCCAAAGCTTCATCCTTGTCCTTGAATAGATTTGAGCTTCCTAGGATGCTATCAAAAGGAAAATGTAACCTTAACTAGCTAGGAAAGCAATAAATATAGTACCATAATATATGAAAACAATTCCCAAACCAATCTTGGATAGAATCTTGAAAATCTTGAAGGAAATTTACAAGCAACTTGGCACCAACTTGCACTCAATATCTAGCACGACTTTTGTACCATTATTGGACATCAAGTTAGTCCTTTTTGTGATATAAAAACGTATCGTTATGTAGGATTTCAGGGGCTGCAAGTTTGGACACATTTTAGGTGCTAAATTGGTCCAAAAGTGACCTAATTTGGACCTTCTTCAGAAGATGTTTCTTTGGATCTAGTCCACCTCTTATTGGACATGAATTTGGGCCATAAAATAATTATAACACCTAGATTACTCATATCCTTAAGCTTTTCCTCTCAACTAACAACTTCTTTGATCGTTCCTGAAGTCCAATGACTTTGTTTTGCAACTTTTTAGTTTGAGATCTTGTTAAAGGCCTTCTTTAAGATTCCAAAGCTTCATCCTTGTCCTTGAATAGATTTGAGCTTCCTAGGACAAGTTAAAATGAATTGAATGTTTGAAAAGACTAGTCAGACTAAGGGCGCGTGTATCTCATCTTTATGAGTATAATTTTTTTTATAAAAATACATAAATATTATATTGAGATTTTGTAATTGTGTTAGTATAATATAAAAGCTAAAGAAGAAAACATAATTTGAGAATAATGATTGTCGTTCCTATTTAACTTATCTAAGATAAAGGAAGAAGCTCTACTTCATGGAAGACCTCAATCATCTAAGTCAATATATCCAACTTAAAATTTATTCCAATATTATGATTTTGTTACTTTAATTTCATGAGCTATCAAGCTCCCTTCTTAATTTCACCAAAAATACATAATCCTCCAATGTTCAATAATTGTTGTTAAGTTCATTGTCGTTGAAAAATTTATCTTTTATTAAGAATTTCTTATGTGCAAATTGTACGTGTAGACGATAAATTGCGTCGAGAAAATAAAGTCAAGACCGAAAAATATTGCAACAATCGTAGTATTTTATTTTGAATATTTGAGTGTTACAATCTTTATGAATCCTCTGATTCTTCTTTTCAATAGTAAATAACTTCAAGGGCCTTTGAGCTTGATCTTGAATATGTAGTTGTTGCCACAAACGATGATCTTGTTCTTGAGCTTTAGCTTGATTGCTTGAACTTGACCTTGATTCGTTCTTTGTTCTTGAGCTTGAACTTGATTTGTTCTTCGTTCTTGAGCTTGGACTTGATTGCTTGAAGCTTGAAACTTGTAGAGGAATTTGCAGTGTTTGATCCACGAGCTCTTTCCTGCTTCTTGTTATAATTTCTGGTGTCTTTTCTGGGTTATAAAGACCCCTATTTATAGTTGTAAGAGGGAAGAGTTGTGATAAGAACAAACTCTTTCCGACCAATCAAATTGAAGTGTGACAAGGCCGCATTTGATTGGCCAGAACATGTCACTTGCACACGTGGCACGATTTCATTAGCCTTTTAGTGTGACATGTCTTGTCATTTTGACACGTGGCATGATCTTATTGGTTCTTCCGTTTGACTTGGCGCGCCACGTCATTTGACACGTGGCACCAAACTGGGCCTCTAGGAAGATAACATCTTGGGCTTAATGAAGCGGACTCATTCCTTGTAGCCCAATTAAATGGGCTAGCCCAATAGATTTGGACTTCTTTATTTAACCCATACGTATTGGATTTACATAACCAATCCAATTATATTAGCCCATAATATTTATTTGGCCTAAAATACATGTAATTGAGATTAAATCCAAATTTCGTTATGGATTTAAATTCAATAAAATTTTAATTGTCTACAGTACGTTACAAAGTCTTTTTTCGCCAAAAATAAATGTTAAATGAGCGACGACTGGCTGTCGAAATATATTTTTCATGACCACTATTTTTTCAACATACTATTTCTTGCTGGTAAGTTGTTGAAATTGTGGGGTTTCTAACAAATATGACCGTTAGGATTCTGCATAATTTCAATAGTGTGTATTTTTAAATTAATATAAAAATAATTTAAACTAACTTCATCAATTAAAATAGAAAATTGAAACGCTAGAGCATTAAGCTATTGAAGAGATCTCATTCTCCACACCAGTAGATCTGAATCTTCAACTTTAGGAAGAAAAAGGAAGTGTCTTTTTCAGGTCGAAAAGAGTCTAGAAAATGTGTTCTTGTTGATTAATTGGAGAAAGTTAATTATGCAAAAGCATATATATATATATATATATATATATATATATATATATATATATATATATATATATATATATATGCGTATATAATGCCATTTGAATACATACAAATCTACGAGGAAAACTGATGAAGTAACCTCATATAATGAAGAAAAATAACATAGATAAAAGTGCTCAAAATTGTTATTATTATATTTTAGCAAATCAATTTGACCATATCAATTTAATGATTAGTTTCGATTAGTAGTGACAAAATGGTTAAAAGAAAACAGTTATTCATTAAAAAAATGGGTTGGTCAAATATGGATAAGTATCATATTATCCACTTAGAAAATGGTTAACCAATGAATAACTAATGAGTTTAACTTTTATATTTGTAAAGTTTCAAATTGGGGGTTCCTCAAGTTTCGGTGACTAGGAATTCTCCCAAAAGCGATCATATTCAAGAAGTCATGGTTAATATGGATATCTATATTATACGCCGGTTAACCCATTTTTATTCATATTAAATATGAGTCGGGTCGAATAATTTATCCATTTTTACATTATCCGTTTTCGATCCACGCCCATATCCGACCTAACCTGTTCGTTTGCTACCCGTAGTTCCAATCTTTTTTCCTCTATCTATATAAGGAGTCCTAACCTTAAAAGGAATTGAAAATCCTCTTTTATTTTTTGGATACCTTATTATGGTTTCTCGTATTGCCTTCAGTACTAATATTGAGTTAATATCAAATAACTTAATGTATATCTTTTTTTTTTGTTGCTAAACTTAATGTATATACAATATAGAGAGTTGCCATTTTGTAGAACGAATGCACAAAACAACAAAAAATTAACAACTCATTCAAAATATATTTTACCTTTTAATGCTTCATCCTTATCGCTTCAAGTTTGTACCTTTTATGTACTGTAAGAGTTTTATCAACTTGAGAAATATTTTTTCGTATATGATTAATTAGAAAAAAATAATCGAATTGGATTCTTTTGCTTTTAGTTAATCTTACTTAATTATTTGTTCTTAACATTAAGAAATTAATTTATTTTTTTTGTTCAAATTCTTAGTATTACCTCATCCAAAGTTTTAAATATTTAACTGTAATTATAATTTTATCCAATAAAATTTTATTTTTAAAGGGTAAAGTCCTACTTGGACAAGGCAGCGGAGTGGATGAAGAAGTTTGCAGACCGCAAGCAGCGCCTCACGGATTATAGAGTTGGGAACATGATCATGGTGAAGTTTAACCTGAGATAGTTCAAGACACTATGGAGCATGCACCAAAATTTAATTCGCAAGTACGAAGGGCCATTTAAGATCCTTGCTAAGGTGGCAAGATCTCATACAAGCTTGACACGCCATCACATCTTAAGATCTACCATGTCTTTCATGCCAGCATGCTTAAGCTGTACCCTGAAGATAAGGATGATCCAAGTAAGGGTCAATCAAATTGAGCGCCTATTACTATCATCATCTCGGATGATCGGGAGATTGAGGCTACCATTCACTACTATGCCAAGTGAAAACAAGGGTAGAAAGCCACCACTAGTCATATTTTAGTGAGTGTTGAAGTGTCTAATAAGTACAAGAATCTGTTGATGTCAAAATGAAGAATAATACCAACTTTAAAGGGGCCATATGAACGTGCACCAATCAAATTAACATAGAGATGGTTTGAACATCAATAATGCAATGTAGACTTGATGTTTTACACTTCAATACCACATAGGGGGGGGGGATGATTTGTGTGGTGTCCAATTTTTTCGCTTAACATGATTATAGAAGGATATGGTTCTTCTATATGTTCCAACTACTACTGTTGCGAAATAATAAGTACAGAAATTGAAAAACACAAAGATTTTACGTGGAAAACACCTGGCTCAAAAGGTGAAAAAACCACTACCTACCTTCCAGTAGGATTTTCCCAAACTCTCCACTAAAATCACTGAGCCAAAAATAGCATTTACAAAAACTCTTTTGTAAACCTAGGACTAACTCTAATCCCGTTGTAGCACACAACCTCAACTGTTGCAACAACTTCAAGTTAACTCTAACTTGAAAAACTCTGAGTACCTATTACATTTGCTTCTAGATAAAGCTGAAAGGTACAATATGAAAATACCTACTACAATTCAACTAGAATAAAAGACAAACACTTGGAACTTGTTCTTCTATCTGGTTCATGTAGCTTCAGGTTTACACTCTTGAATCACACACAAATTGCTTGCAAAATTGCCTTGCTATTTTTCTCTCAATTCACGTTTAACTTCTGCTTATGTGCATTACCTGTAAAAGAGAACAACACTGATATTTATAGAGTTAGTAAATAGAGATTGACTAGAATTCTGATGCTACTCTTCCTTGGTGGAAGAGTTGTAGTTGATCTCAACCTCTAACTCCACCCTTCTCTTAAACCGTGTTCTCTTTGAGTAAGGAGTCCTTCTCCTTCTCCAATATGCAACCTTTTCGATCAGGATCAGGAGATATTACTTTTTCAAGATAAGTCTATCTCCTTCACATGCTTAAGTCTGTCCATATCTGTGCTCTACTAGGATGGACCTGGTTCATGTTTGAGCTCCTTTGTCAATCTTCAAAACTAACCTTTACTTGGGCTAACAAATTCCCCCTTTTTGATTATGACAAACTCTGTGCTTTTCATACACTTAGGCTCTGCCAGAACTCAGCTCAACATCAATGTTATGTTAGAAATTTTTCACTTATCATCAAGGACCAGATTCATTAGGTTATGAACATCACTATTAGAATATAAAGCACAATATCTTTTTCCCCTTTTGCCGTCATCGAAAAGTTGCATAAACAAGGTGTGATTCCCAAATTTTAAAGATTACTCATGGCCACTGGGGCAACTGCAAATGCATTCATGGATTAATCATCAGTAATCAACTACACATATTTAAACTATCAAGGAAAAATAAACAGTCAACAAGAGCAAAAGCAGCAAACTTCATTGACAGAGAATATTATTCTGCCACAATCCACAAAAAGAAACAAAAACAGTTAAAACATGAGGAAAACAAGAAAAATCCCTAATCTGGGTCATTAAAAGGTCTGGACAAGGTTCAGGAAATGAAGGCTAAAGAAATTAAGGCTTGGAAGAACTAGAGGGCTGGGTTTTGGCTTGGAGAAGGTGCAACATGTCTTGAAGAATGCCATCATTCTTCTCCTTTTCCTTTGTGAGCTCAGTTCTGAGAGCATCTTTCTCAGATTCAACCTCTGTCAAATGAGTCTTCAGCCTAGCTATCTTAGCATCCTTATCCCCACTCTCCTGCAATAAAGCTCTGACCTTGCTATTGATAGGTGTCTTTTTAGATGAACCAGGTTCATTTGGAATGGCATTGACTCATAATTACAAGCAATCAACGTATTGATTCTAAAATGGTCTTTGCTTATGGCCATCTCCCACTTCTTCAGTGGCACCTTACAACGAGCAAGAATGGTAATGAGAATAAAATCATAAAGAGTGGCATGGGCCTTGGAGCCATTGATAACCCTATCAAGTAGATTGATCATAAATGCAGGCTAGTTGATTTGCCGCCCACTTTCAAGACACTCAATCAAAATAGTTAGCAATGTGTCTTCTTTCCTGCCTAGGCAGCAAATACTTGTTGACAAATTCAAACAGGACTTTGTGGCATGGCTTCATTTCACTGTTATACACAACCTTGGGCTCATTCACTTATGTGACATCACAGAACTTCCTAGTAATGGCAAGGGCAGTAGGAAAGGAGTCCAAACTTGGCCATTTTTGCCTCGTGTAGTCATCAGACCCTTCAGAAGGAATGTCAAGGATTTCACCCAGCCTTTTTGCATCAAAAGACACTTGAACCCCTTTCGCTTGGCTGATAACTTTGCCATCCTTGACCTTTGCATTGTCCATGAACTTAATAATCTCATTTCTCGCCAGCCTGCCATCCAAATGAAGGACCATGTCCTTCCATCCCTGAATAGTTAGAGCATCAACTAGTCGAACCATCCCTGGTTCCTCTAACTTCAAAAGTCTATCCTTCAAGATGGTTCGTTTGCCAAACTTGGCCAGCTTATCTTGTTCATTGTTAGATTCACCCTCTTCTTCACCACTCCAATCTTCTTCCTCAGTAATCTTAACTTGTTTGGCTTTCACAGCAGACCTTGTTCTTTTAGCCAAAGAAAAGGGTTCAACAGACTTGTATACAGATGAAGACTTCTTTGAGGAAGTCTTGATCTTCTTGGGCTTAGGGGTCTAAACCTATACCTCCATAGTTACATGTTCACCTTGATGGACCGGGTCCATCTCATCCACATCAACAGCCTCAACAGGCTCTGCCACCTTAGCTTTCCCTTTGTTTATTCTTTTCTTCTTACTTTCTTTCATAGCTTTTTGCAACTCATCCTCACTCTGCTTCAACTTACTTCTTGTGGCCCTTCCTTTTGGTAGAGGAATATCAGTAGTTGTTGGAGAAGAAACCTTCCTTTTCTTGGAGGTTCTTGCAGTGCTAGGAACTTTTGGTGTTGGAATTCTCCTTTTCTTGGGGTTATAGTGTGTACCCACCTTCTTCAGAAGATCTGCTAGGATTTCCTCAATAGATGAACCGGGTTCATCTATATGTGAACTGAGATTGACAAGCCCTTTAGCAGCTTCCCCTGAACCACTTCCCCCTGTTTTCTTGCTACTCTCTATCACCTTTTCTGGCTCAGCTCCACAGATATCCAGTTTAATCGCTTCAGAGGTAGGTGAAGAATCAACCACTTCTTTCCTTTTTCCCCTCACATCACTACGAACACCCTCACTCTCAATTTCTTTTCCTCTGTTATTTTTACCTCCTCTCCTTCTTGACTTAATCATTTCCACATTCACAACTGACCCAACCAAAACAAAACGATTCTCCAAATTTTCAACTAGAACAGAACGTACCTCAAAAGGGGGATTTTGCACAGATGTTGCCTGCTCAGAATCAGAAGACCCAGTTCCTTCCCCCTCACTCGCAGACTTGAAAGAATCATCAGAATTTTTAGAATCTTGGGCTTGACTAGCCTTTAATTTTGCGTTTAGTTTTCTTGAAAGCACACTTGCAGCCACAGTTTTGCGAGCAAGCATCTTCACTCGCCTTGGGGGTTGTGCTGGGTTGAGGAGTAGTAGAGGAATCTGAGGGGGTAGGTGGTGGAGGTGTGCCGGGGTTATCTTGGGGGTTGGTCATCTTCGTTAATTCAGGGAGAAAATTTTGATTAGAGTGTTAGAAGAAAGAAGAGTAGAGAACAGAAAAATATTTTGACGGTTTTGAGAATTATGAGAGTGGCAGTGATGATGATGAAGGATTTTAAAGGGAGAGGCTTAATTAATGTCCAACAACAACTTTTTGTAGTCAATTAGAGGTCCAATCACTCTGAAATTTCAGGTTGAAAAGACGGTTAATCTTCTCTAGAATCTAGGCATTTTAATACGGTGAGGAGCCTAATTGAAACGGAACTGGTTCAAAATCAAAAGGATAGGTTTTTGATGTTTTTGAACATAGGTAGGACTCTGCTCATGAATTAAATATTAATATTTCTAATTGTGTAGAGTGTAGAAAACATACCTCGTTATTCAAATGAACCAGTACTGATGAACCATGTTCTTCACTAAGAATCCTCTTGATCATGCCTCAATTTGCCAAAAAAGAAGAAATTTTGTTAGAGATCAGTGAGTCATATCAACACATGACACAGGAGTATACTATTTACAGTATGAAACTGTGCAAAGATTAATCTAGATATTTATACAAGTTCCAGATTTCCTAACTAATTTTTTTTTTCATTTTTTTTCATTGTGCATTCTGAACTGGTTTCATTAGGTGATCTTAATCATCCCTAGTTCTAATCTGTTCCTTTGAAAGCTTTCTCTACTCAGTGCTTTTGTAAAGATGTCAGCAATCTGTTTATCAGTAGCACAAAATTCTATAGTGATAAGTCCTTTCTCATAGTTGTCCCTTAAGAAATGATGTCTAACATCTATGTGCTTAGTTCTCTTATGATGAACCGAGTTCTTAGTCATACTAATAGCACTAGTGTTATCACAAAAAATAGGGATGCAACCAACTTCAATACCAAAATCCAGGAACTGCTGTTTGATCCACAGTAATTGAGCACAACAGGAAGCAGCATCAATATACTCAGTTTCAACAGTAGATAAGGCCACTGAATTTTGCTTTTTAGTAGCCCATGACACAAGACATGAACCAAGAAAGTATGCCATACCTGAGGTGATCTTCCTATCCACAAGGAAACCTGCATAGTCAGCATGAGCATATCCCACTAGGTTAAAGTTACTACCTTTTGGATACCAAAGGCAAAGGTCAGTAGTGCCTTTCAAGTATTTCAATATTCTTTTGACAACAGTCAAGTGATATTCCTTTGGATTTGCTTGAAATCAAGCACAAAGCCCTATATTGAAAACAATGTCAGGTCTGCTAGCAGTAAGATACAAAAGTGAACCAATCATACCCTTATACAACTTCTGATCAACAGATGAACCGGGTTCATCTATGTCCAATTTTGTGGCTGTTGCAATAAGAGTGTCTATTTCCTTTGATTCTTCCATTTTAAACTTCTTAATCAACTCTTTTGCATATTTCTGCCGATGGATCATGGTTCCATTTGAGTTTTGTTTAATTTGTAAGCCTAAGAAGAAATTAAGCTCACCCATCATACTCATCTCAAATTCACTCCCCATAAGTTTAGCAAATTTCTTACTTAGTTTTTCAGTGGTTGCCCAAAAAATTATGTCATCAACATATACTTGTACTACAAGAAGATCCATACCTTTTCCCTCAAGAATAGAGTGCTATTAATTTTACCTCTCTTGTAGCCATGTTTAAGCAGGAATTTGGATAATCGTTCATACCATGCTCTAGGAGCCTGCTTCAGTCCATAGAGTGCCTTGTCTAGTTTGTATACATGATCTGGGCACTCCTTGCTTTCAGACCCTGGTGGTTGTTTGACAAACACTTCTTCCTTTAAGTAGCCATTTAGGAAGGCACTCTTGACGTCCATCTGGTGAAGAGTACATTCCATATATGCAGCAAAGGCTATGAGGAGTCTTATTGCTTCCAACCTTGCAACTGGAGCAAATGTCTCATCATAGTCTATGCCCTCCTCTTGGCTATAACCTTGGACCACCAACCTTGCCTTGTTCCTTGTAACAATTCCATCTTCTTCAAGTTTGTTTCTAAAGACCCATTTAGTGCCAATTACTGATATGTCCTTGGGTCTTGGAACCAGATGCCAAATATGACTCCTTTCAAACTGATTGAGTTCATCTTGCATTGCATTTACCCAGTTTGCATCCTGCAAAGCCTCAACAATATTTTTAGGTTCAATAATAGATAAAAAAGCATCAAAAGCACAAAGATTCTTTAATTAAGATCTAGTTTTAATTCCAGAAGTTGGATCTGTAATTATGTTCTCAATGGAATGAGAAATTTGATACTTGTAAGGTTTCACAACCAACTGGTTTCTGTTTGATGTTTCTCCCATGTTTTGTTGCTGAGGAACAGGCTCATGGATAGGTTCCATTTGGGAATTAGATTCAGTTCTTCTTTGTTCAGTTCCCCTTGTCAGGTTGCCCTGAATGGAAGAACCTGTTCCATCACCTGTTCCTTTTTCTGGTGTAGCTTCATCTTGGGCTATGACTTCATTTAAAACTTTTACCAGCCCAATAGCTTCATCTTCATGTTCCTGTCTCTCAGAAAGAATGTTAGTTTCATCAAAAACTATATGTACACTTTCTTCTACACACATAGTTCTTTTGTTGTACAAACTATGTGAAGAATATCCCAAGAATACTCCCTCATCTTTTCTGGGATCAAACTTACCTAGGGAGTCCTTTCCATTATTGTGCACAAAGTACTTGCATCCAAATGCCCTAAGATGGGATATATTTGGTTTTCTTCCTTTAAGTAACTCATAGGGAGTCTTCTCTACAAGATTTCTAGTCATGCACCTATTAATGATGTAACATGCAGTGTTTACAGCTTCTGCCCAAAAGCTATAGGGTAGTTTACTAGAAAGAAGCATAGTCCTAGCCATATCTTTAAGTGTCCTATTCTTTCTTTCAACTACTCCATTTTGTTGTAGAGTACTAGGGGCAGAAAAATTATGATCTCTGCCATGCTCATCACAAAATTCAACAAACTTAGCATTTTCAAATTTAGTTCCATGATCAGACCTAATTGATGCAAGTTGATTACCTAGTTGTTTCTGAGTTTTTCTAACAAAAGAAGTAAACATGTCAAATGCTTCATCCTTAGATGTTAAAAATAATATCCAAGTAAACCTAGAGTAATCATCAACAAGCACCATCACATATTTTTTACCACATCTGCTTAATGTTCTCATTGGACCATAGAGATCCATATGAACCAGTTCCATCGACCTAGTCGTGCTTACCACTTTCTTGCATTTAAAAGAGGATCTTACCTGCTTCCCCCTTGCAAAAGCCTCACAAACTTTGTCTTCCTTAAACTTGAAGTTAGGCATCCCTATCACCAGGTCCTTGGAGACTAATTTGTTGAGTTGACTTAGACTTGCATGTCCAAGTCTTTTGTGCCAAAGGGCGGGATCATTGTCCAACACACTTAAGCAAGTGAGTTCATTTTTTGAAAGAGTGGACAAATCTATAATGTATACATTGTTTACTCTTTTTCCCTGCAAAACAATCTTGTCAGTGGTAAGATTTATCACTTTCATTTGGTAGAGGTGAATGCTACCAAGTTACCTCTGTCAAGCCATCTATCAAGCAGACATTCTCAATGGAATGTGAGTGTCTTACTTATCTTTCCAACCCCAATGATCTCACCTTTCTTACCATTTTCAAAGGAGACATTACCTCCTTTTAGGTCCTCAAGTGAAAAGAACTGGTTCTTGCTTCTAGTCATATGCTTTGAGCAGCCAGTATCCATGTACCATATTTGGCTACTCCCCTTCACTTGGACCTGCAAAAGAAAATCAGGGGTTAGTCTTAGGAACCCAAACTAGTTTGGGTCCCTTTCTATAGGCAAAAGGGTGAATTAAATTCTTTTTAGCCCATCCTGGCAGCCTATTTTTCCTTTGAACAAAAGTTTTGTTCTTTTGACTAGCCTTTTCTTTTGTATTACATTCACTTTTGTAGTGACCAGTCTTATCACAGTGTGTGCCGATTTTGTTCTCAGGAAGTGTGATGTACTTGATTTTGGGATCCTACTTAGGTGCAGGGGTTCCATAGCCAAGTCCTTTCTTATTTCTACTATGGTGGTCTTGTAGCCATGATAGTGCATCAGATGGCTTATTCCATTTATAAGTTCTGTCTAGTTCATGCTTAACCTTGCTTGGATCTTCTTTTAGGACTCTTATCTGCTCACCCTTCTTATACAACTCATCCTTCATTTTCCTAGATTTTCTTCTAAGGTGAGATGTATGTGATCAACTTTCTTTTTACCTGTTCTTAATTTCAGTTTTAAATTTTCAGATCTAAGCTCTAACACAATGGTGTCAAGTTCAAAAACCTGGTTCTTCAACTCAACCTTTTTACTATCACTTTCACTAGCCCCGAGTTCCAGATTTTTGCACTTAACTTTCAAGATTACACATTCCTTAGACATCTATTCCTTTTCATTGTTTATGACCTCAGATTCATCAATGAAATCTAGCAGTAACTCAGATAGACTTTCTTTAGATAAAAATTTAATCTTGTCTTTGAGATGAATCACACCTACCTCTGATTGCTCATCAGATTCTCCAATGGCCATAAGTACTTGTTCATCTCCATCTTCATCTTCTGAATCCTCATCTGAGCTTTCTCCCCAAGCAGCAACTATAGCCTTTGTTGATCCTTTGTTCTTCTTGGGATGAACCTGTTCCTTCTTCCTGTTTCTTCGTTTAGCCCTTTCCTTCTTCCATTCAATTTCCCACTGAGGACAGTTTTTGATCATGTGGTCAGTCTTGCCACATTTATAATAGCCCTTGTCGGTCTGTTTTTCAGGGACCTTTGGTTTGTTGTAGGTTGCACCTCTTGAAGAACTCTTTCCTCTCATTAGATACTTCTTGAAATCCCTCGTGAACATAGCCATTTCATCCTCCTCTAGATCTGCACCTTCAGCAATTCTGAGAGCCAGACTTCTTTCTTTCTTGGGCGCATCCATTGTCATGGTTTGCCTTCTAAGTTCATAGGCAGTGAGATTTCCAATTAACTCATCCAACTTGAGAGTGACAATGTTCTTTGATTCCTGAATAACAGTGATTTTGCTTTCCCAAGTAACTGGCAAAAGCCTTGTCAAAGTTTTCTCAACCTTGTCTTATTCAAGGATAATCCTTCCAAGAGACTTAAGTTCATTTGTTAGTGTTGTGAACCTTGTATACATCTCTTGGATGGTTTCTCCTTCCTTCATGGTAAAATTCTCGTATTGAGAGTACAACAATGTTCCTCTTGATCTGTTCACTTGAGGAGTTCCTTCATGAGCCACTTGCAAAGTATCCCAAATTTCCTTAGCAGTAGTACATCTTTGAATTTTGCTATACTCGTCTAGACTAAGTCCACACACAAGCCATTTCTTGGCCTTAGCATTCTTTTCCCACTTCTTCAAGTCCTCAACATTGCAGTCAGCTCTAGTCTTTGGCACATCCACTCCTTCAACATTCTTCTTCATGGTAGCCAATGGACCATCAGTAACAACGTCCCATAGTTCATAATCCACTCCGATGATGTGATCTCTCATCTTGTTTTTCCACTAGGAGTAGTACTGAACATTGAAGAGTGGAGGCCTAGCAGTGGATTGTCTTTCCTAGTTTCCAGGTGGTGCACTCATCTTGATTTGTTCCTAAGGTGTTAGCCTCTTCAAGGATAACCTGCTTTGATACCAATTGATATTTTACACTTCAATACCACCAAGAGGGGGGAGGGGGGTGATTTGTGTGGTGTCCAATTTTTCATTTAACCTAATTATAGAATGACCTGGTTCTTCTATGTGTTACAACTACTACTATTGCGGAATAATAAGTATTGAAATTAAAGAAAATAAAGATTTTACGTGGAAAACACCTGGCTCAAAAGGTGAAAAAACAAAGACCTACCTTCTAGTAGGATTTTTCCAAACTCTCCACTAAAATCACTGAGCCAAAAACAACATTTACAAAAACTCTTTTGTAAACCTACGACTAATACTAATCCCGTTGTAGCACACAACCTCAACTGTTGCGACAACTTCAAGTTAACTCTAACTTGAAAAACTCTGAGTACCTAATACATTTGCTTCTAGATAAAGCTGAAAGTTACAATATGAAAATACCTACAACAATTGAACTAGAATAAAAAATAGATACTTGGAACTGGTTCTTCTATCTGGTTCATGTAGCTTCAGGTTTGCACTCTTGAATCACACACAAATTGCTTGCAAAATTGCCTTGCTATTTTGCTCTCAATTCACGTTTAACTTCTGCTTATGTGCGTTACCTATAAAAGAGAACAACACTGATATTTATAGAGTTAGTAAATAGAGATTGACTAGAATTCTGATGCTACTCTTCATTGGTGGAAGAGTTGTAGTTGATCTCAACCTCTAACTCCACCCTTCTCTTAAACCGTATTATCTTTGAGTAAGGAGTTCTTCTACTTCTCCAGTATGCAACCTTTATCAATCAGGTTCAGGAGATATTACTTCTTTCAAGATAAGTTTATCTCCTTCACGTGCATGTCACATGCTTAAGTCTATCCATATCTGGGCTCTACTAGGATGGACCTGGTTCATGTCTGAATTCCTTTGTCAGTCTTCAAACTAACCTTTACTTGGGCCAACAAGACTAAAACTCATATGCATATGAACTCAACAAAATTTAATGTTAACTTTAGCTATGATGATGGAGTACAAAGATCCCATACAATCATAAACCTAAAATATAACAAAGAGAATAAAAGCTTTTGGTAGTTTTGAAGACTGTTTCTAGTTAAAAATGAAGTAGTTGGGTATATTAGAGACATGATTATATAACTAGTCAACCTTGGAAACCAACAATTATTTAGGCTCGAGAAGTCGTGTAAGACTTAAATTTCATCCCGGATTCTTCCAAATATCATCACTGTCACAACCCTAAACCCGGAACCGGTCGTGCTGGCGCCTCTCGTGAAGACAAGGCCAGCCGACACATTCCCATTTCAATTTTAAGTAATTTAAGATAATAAGCATTAAGTTTTAAACATCATAATAATAAATTCCAAAATGATAAGCAGCGCACATTATGGTTTGCGGAAATAAAACCCAACACAGCCCGGTACTGGGGTATCACCAGTCATGCACATCTATCAATTTAATACAAGTCTGAAGTGTCTACAAAGCTATTACAGAATCATTGAAAGAGAAATAAAGGAGATAAAGGGGGAGAAGCACGGGGTTGCGGACGCCGAGCAGCTACCTCGTGAACTCCAAAATCTTCCAGGAGCTCTCAACCCTTGCAAGCAGGATCTGCAATGCCTAAATCTGCACACGGGGTGCAGAGAGTAAAGTGAGTACTCCAACTCAGTGAGTAATAATCATAAATAAAGACTGAAAAATATGAGATCACGTAAGGCACATTACAGACTATAATGAAGCAGTAGAAGCCAGTAAAAATAGTGAATCAGTGAAGATATGTAAAATCACTTTAGTTCAGTTTAAGCTTCATGAAATGCCTTTTTAACAATTAAGCAAGCAAATGACAGGCAAATAGGAAAGATAAACACATAAAGGATTGCCCCTCGGGCACAATGTCAACAAATCCGCCCCTAGAGCAATATCTCGAAAACAAAACCAGCCCCTTGGGCTATATCTCACATCACAATGGGTACCCCGCACTCACTGGGGGTGTGCAGACTCCTGGAGGGGCCCCTTATGGCCCAAGCGCAATATCAAGCCATCTCGTGGCATCATCACTAGGCTCTCAGCCTCATATCAACAAGCCATCTCGTGGCGTACAAATTCAGGCCCTCAGCCTCGTAAATCATAGTCAGTGTATCCTCACAACACCAGCCCTCGGCCTTAGTCAGTCAGAATCTCATAAGCCACTCGGGCAACAGTAAAACATGGTGCTCAGCCCAAATTATCATTTAAAATATCATTTAATGTATTAAAACAAAATAGACATGGCTGAATTATGAAGACAGTAGAATATAACATGATTGAGTACGAGTATAAAGTCAAAACAGTGAGGAAATATAAGTAAAAATCCCCTAAAGGTTCAAATAGTTGGCACAAGGGCCAAATATGGCATTCAGCCCAAAACATGATGATAGCAAATATTTTTCAATCAAATACGCGGTAAAACAGTCATTCGGGACGGACTAACTCACAATCCCCAACGGTGCACGACCCCACGCTCGTCATCTAGCGTGTGTGTCACCTCAATATAGCACCATGATGTGCAATCCGGGGTTTCATACCCTCAGGACAACATTTACAATCATTACTCACCTCGATCCGGTCCAAACTATAGCCTGCGATGCCTTTGCCCTCACGAATCGACCTCCGGATGCTCCAAATCTAGCCACAATCAGCACATAACCATTAAAATATGCGAACGGAACAAAGCCCACTCGAAAATATCCAATCTACATAAAAAGTCCCGAAATTGCTCTAACCCGACCCCCGGACCCACGTCTCGGAATCCAATAAAAATCACATCAATAAAATCCTCATTCACTCATGAGTCTACCCATATAAAATTCATCAAAATCCGACCTCAATTGCTCATTCAAATCCCCAAAAGAAATATCAAATTTTTCTTCCATTTCCCCCCAAATTTCATTCTAATTTCTCCAATTAAATGATGAAATTCAAAACCAAATCATGAAATTACCAAATATGAGTGAAGAATACTTACCCCAATAGCTCCATTGAAAATCTCCTCAAATTCCACCTTCTCTCGAGCTCTCCAATGGTTTTTATGAAATTGGACTTAAACCCTCTATTTTAAAATATAAACTGCCTGCCCAGATTTTTCTTCATCGCGAATGCGACACATCACTAGCGTTCGCGAAGCACACTGCTTCATAGGCCAGAATTTCTTCTACACGAACACGATAACCTTCTCGCGAACGAGAAGCACAGCGAACTCAACAGGTCGCGAACGCGAACTCTACTACACGAACGTGTAGAACAAAAGCATTGGGGACCCAACTATCCCCCTTCCTCTATGCGAACGCAACAGGAGACTCGCGAACGCGATGACCATAGACCACACACCTTCATGATCGTGGAACCATCTTCATGAATGCGAAGTCCAACTCCACACTTAACCCTTCGCGAATGCGGGACATGCATCACGAACTCGAAGGTCAAAACCTGCAACACCAACAACAGAAATTCTGCAATTTTTCACAACATGAAATGGTCCGATTGACCACCCGAAACTCACCCGAGGCCCTCAAGACCTCAACCAAACATGCCAACATATCCCATAATATTATTCGAACTTGTTCCAACCTTCGGAACACTCAAAACAACATCATAAGTTGGCCCATCATGCTATTTGGTTGGTTCCCACAAACAAGGAGAGGATCAAGAGGTTTCCTCACATATCAGCTGCGGATCCTCATGACTAGGGAGAGGGTGTCTGGTACTTCTTTTGAGGAGGTTGTCGACATTTCTCGGGAGATAGAGTCGGTTCGCCACCAGGAGCGAGTTGAGAGGGAGGCCAAGAGGCCTAGTGGATCAGGGAGTTTTGGTGGCATTCCTTCTGGAGATTAGTTCCACCACGGTAGGGGTCATCTCTTTAGACATGCTCAGACGACCCGACCAGTTCATCGTGGTGCGTCAAACAACCACAGCCCTCACATTGCTCACTCAGGCCTGTCTTCTTTCAGTGCACTACCAGTGCAGAGTTCTCACCATGCCTCGTATGCTCAGGTTTCTACGGGTAGTTCCAAGGGGGTATTAGGAGCAGCAGTTCCTGTCAGAGGAGGGGTTGTTTTGAGTGCGGGGATCTTGGTCATATCAAGAGCGATTGCCCTAGGTTGTTGAGTGGGACTCCGCAGTAGAGTTCTAGGCCGATGGCATCAGCACCAGCAGCTACACCACCCGCCCAGTCAGCTCAGGGTAGAGCTCAGTCAACCAGGGGTCACCCAAGAGGGGGAGGCCGATTCGGTGGTGGTCAGGCCCATTTCTATGCACTTCCTGCCAGACCAAATTCTATTACTTCAGAAGCTGTGATCACAGATATTATCTCAGTATGTCACTGAGATGCTTCGGTATTATTTGACCCTAGCTTTACTTATTCATATGTGTCGTCGTACTTTGCTCATTATTTGGATATGCCCCGTGAGTCTCTAGTTTTATTTGTTCATGTATCTACTCCGGTGGGCGATGCTATTATTGTAGACCGTGTGTATCGGTCGTGTGACTATTGGGGGATTGGAGACTAGAGTTGACCTTTTACTACTTAGTATGGTTGATTTTGACGTGATATTGGGTATGGACTTATGTTTTCCACATCATGCTATTTTGGACTATTACGCTAAGGCAGTGACGTTGGCTATACTGGGGTTGCCACAGATTGAGTGGCAAGGTTCATTGGATTATGTTCCTAGTAGAGTAATTTCACTCTTGAAGTCCCAGCGGATGGTTAGGAAAGGTTGTCTTTCTTATTTGACCGTTGTGAGGGATGTTAGTGCAGAGACTCCTACTATTGATTTTGTTCCGGTAGTGCAAGATTTTCTACATGTGTTTCCTGTAGAACTGCCGGGCATGCTGCCGGACATAGATATTAACTTCGGTATTGATTTGGTACCAGGGACTCAGCCTATTTCTATTCCACCATATCGTATGGCACCAACGAAGTTCAAGGACTTAAAGGAGCAACTTCAGGAACTCCTCGATTAGGGGTTTATTCGGCCTAGTATGTCACCTTGGGGTGCACCAGTTTTATTTGTGAAGAAGAAGGATGACACTATAAGAATGTGCATTGATTACAGGCAGTTGAACAAAGTCACCATCAAGAACAAGTATCCTTTGCCTCGTATTGATGATTTTCTTGACCAACTTCAGGAGGGAGGGTGTTTTCCAAGATTGATTTGAGGTCAGGGTATTACCAGTTAAAGATTCAGGACTCGATGATGTCTTTTGGGCTGACCAATGCCCCAGCAGCATTCATGCATTTGATGAACAACATATTTCGTCCTTATCTTGACTCGTTTGTGATACATGCCTGATGACCATACCTAATGTTTTTCAAGTCAACATCATAGCATTGGAGAGTTTTAAAGGAGTCAAAATCAAGAAGGCTATACTTGTAATAATTGACTACACATACAACAACAACAACAACAACAACACCTAGTGAAATCCCACTAGTGGGTCTAGGAAGGGTAGTATGTACGCAGACTTTACCCCTACCCGAAGGAGTAGAGAGGCTATTTCCGAAAGTCCCTTGGCTTAAGAAGACAAAAAGACAAAAGGAGACATAGCTCCTCAGAATTAACTTAGGGGTATTTGGGTCATTTGTAGCCAAATACCCACTCTAGTATAAATAACCCTTAAAGGCTTTTATTTTAGGTAGACTTGATGAATGATAAACTTGAAGACATGCAAGTCTCACTGTTTATCCTTATATTTTAATTAATGCATTTATGTTTGTGCCTTTAATTTCTTTATTGCTTTCATTAGTGCTAAAGTAGTCTTAGTTGGTGAGAAATTAGTAGTGAATGCTTAATTGCTTAATTACTTTATCCGGGTTTTCAAGAGTTGTCAACCTCTTGAGGGTTTCATGGCTTCGGGTTATAATTGATTGAGTTCATAGAGGTAATTAGGCTTCATGTCCTAATTAGTTCTTGTTCATCTAATCAATTGTAGGTCTAGCTCTTATGTTCATAGCTTAGGGTTACAATTGATTGAGTTTATAGAGAAAATTAGGTTTCATATCCTAATTGGTTCTTGTTCTTCCAATCAATTGTAGGTCTACCTCTTATTTGATTCTGCGTGTTTTGTTATATCCGTGTTATCGATTTCCGTATCAACTTGGTATCAGAGTGGAGGTTTTGGATTGTTCTATCAATCCTTGGGTCTTTGTTTTGATTATCAACAAATCAGAAAATTAAAAAAAAATCAAAAATTCCAAAAAATAGAAAGATCATTGTTCATCCGCTATTGTTTATGTGATGATTTTGAAGTAAATTCTATGTTTTAAGGTCATAAAAACCTCTTTTTATCTCACCTCAATTTGTGTGCGCAGTCCGGGCGCACTCCCGGAAAACGTTTGTGTGAACTCTAAGTAAAATAAGGAAATTGACCTTTAAAATAGATTAAAGTTGACTATGGTCAACATTCTTGGTAAACAGACCCGGACCCGTGATCTGATAGTCTTGCAGTGTCCGTAGTAAAATATGGGACTTGGGCGTATACCCGGAATCGAATTTCGAGGTCCTAAGCCCGAGGAAAGAATTTTTAAAGAAAATTGTTTGCTGGAAAATATAAAGGCTTAGAAGTGAATTGATGCAATTTATTGATGGTATTGGGCCCATATCTTGATTTCGGAGCCCGATACAAGTTTAAAGTAATAATTTGGTTGAATCTATGGAATTTGGTAAGAATCGGAGTTCATTTGGTATAAAACGGACCTATAGTTGAGAAAATAGACCAAGTGGATTAGATTTCAAAACAAATTATATATTTGAGTTCGTGGGTGAGTGTGTGATCGGGTTTTAGTTCGAACCTCGGGTTTTGACCAAGTGGGCCCGGGGTCGATTTTTGACTTTTGGGGAAATCATTAGAAAACCTATTTTCAAGCATTAGAATTAGTTTATTTAGCTTTTATTGATATCGTTAAGTAAATTGTGACTAGATAGAAGCAAATTGGAAGTGGATCGAAAGGTAAAGCGGTAGTTGAGGCTTGATTGTGTTCGTGGCATTGAGGTGAGTGTTTGGTCTAACCTTAGCTTGAGGGAATAGGAGTTGTGGTCTTATTTGCTATGTGTTAAGTAATTGAGTACGACGTATAGGTGTGGTGACGAGTATTTATACATTGGTGTCGAGCATGCCCGTGAGTCGGGTCTTATATTATGATTGTTGTGACTCCGTTATGTATTGTCCATGCTTAATATGATGATTATCAATGTTGAACAAGGCTTATGAAAGTATTCTTGGTAATTGACCATGGTTGAGCATTGGCTCAAGTTGAAATTTATGTTGTGAAGCGATTGTGGAATCGAGATGAGATATATTGTTGATTCCCTTGCCGAGATGTTATTGTTTATGATATTGTTTCCCTTGCCGGGATGTTATTGCTTATGATATTGTTTCCCTTGCCGGGATATTATTGTTATACTATTGTTCCCTTGCCGGGGCTCTATTGTGATTTTAGGATTCCCTTTCCCGAATTGCTTTGTGATTGTTGCTTGGGTAAGGAAGAGAGGAAAGCACGAAGGGTGATGCCGTACGTGATATTTGTGAGTGAGTGTTACTGCATGGAGGGTGATGACGTGCCGATATTGTGAATATAAAAGCACGAAGGGGGATGCCGTGCCATGATATGAGTGATAATGCATGAAGGATAATGTCGTGCCATGATTATGTGAGGTAAAAGCACGAAGGGTGATGCCGTGCCGAATCTATTGATTCTTATGGTGAGAACGAGAGTAAAAGCACGAAGGGTAATGCCGTGTACTTGTTATTGATTTCCTTATTCTTGCTGATATGAAATTTTGGTGTTCCTTATGCTTCTCTACTGAGATTCTGTTAGTACTTGTTATTCCCCGCAGCATGTTCCCCCTTCCCATCTTTAACTGCTAGTTTTTGTTACTATTATTTGCTGTACATGATTTAACTGCACAGGTTTTACTTGGTAGTCTTGTCCTAGCCTCGTCACTACTTTGCCAAGGTTAGGTTTGATACTTACCAGCACATGAGGTCGGTTGTACTGATACTACACTTTGCACTGTGTGCAAATCCCGATGCTGGAGCATTTAGACCACAGTGAGGTTGCTGCCTTCAGTCCAGCGGAGACCGAGGTAGTCCTATAGACGTCCACAGGCCTTGGCATCCCCTTCTATCTTTTCCATTCTATTTTTATGTATTTCAGAGATAGACTTGTATTTTCCATTCAGACCACTGTTTGTAGTATTCGTAGATGGTCCGTGACATTGTGACACCAATTCTGGATAAAGTTGTATGTTGGATTTTGTACTAGTATTTAGTTAAATTATCAGATTTCATCTTCCGCATTTCTTTTATTATTATTATTATTCCGCAGTTGATCACATGTTAATTTGGAATTGTTAAAAGGTTAAGAAAAAAAGGTAATAAAATTTGTAACACTAGGCTTGCCTAGCTTTCACGAGTAGGCGCCATCACAACTCCCGAGGGTGGGAAATCGGGTCGTGACAAGTTGGTATCAGAGTTCTAGGTTGCATAGGTCTCACAATTCATGGACAAGCTTAGTAGAGTTTGAGGGATCGACACAGAGACATCTATGTTTATCTCCCAGAGGCTACGGAGTTTAGGAAAAACTTCACATCTATTTTTTCCTGTTATTCTACTTGATTTCTCAATGCTAATTGAACTTCCACTCTATTCTTTTGCAGATGGTGAGAACACATACCGCTTCATCAGCTGACCAGTAGCCCTAGCCCCCAGTAGCAGCTCTTGCGAGGGGAGGTCCCGAGGCAGAGGCAAAGCTTAGCCCAAAGCTCGAGAAGCAGCATTAGCGGCGGAGCCTCAAGTTGAGTTTGACGATGAGGTTCCAGCCCAGAAAGTTCCAGCAGGACCAGCTCAGGTCCTAGAGGGGTTCATCACCACTCCGGTACTTCAGGATGCTCTAGTCCGTCTAGTGGGCCTTATGGATAGTGTCACCCAGGTAGGCTTACTTCTTGTAGCACCAACCGTCTCTCAGGCTGGGGGAGGAGTGCAGACTCCCTCTATACACACTCCAAAGCAGATGGATCCCCAGTTTCAGACTCCAGCAGCTCAGCCAGTTGGGGTAGTTCCGCCAGGTGTTGTGGCATAGACCGGTGAGGGGCCAACTATGTCTGCTGATGCCTTGTGGAGATTGGACAGGTTCACCAAACTTTTTACTACCACTTTTGGTGGTACATCTTCTGAGGATCCCCAGGATTATTTGGACAGTTGTCATAAGGTTCTACGGAACATGGGGATAGTAGAGATCAATGGGGTTGACTTTGCTACTTTTCGTCTGTCTGGATCTGCCAAGACTTGGTGGACAGATTATTGTTTGGCTAGACTAGCTGGGTCATCGGCTTTGACTTGAGATCAGTTCTCTCAATTATTTCTAGAGAAGTTTCTTCCTATCACTCAGAGGGAGATCTATTGGAGGTAATTTGAGCGTGTCAAGCAGGGTTCTATGACTGTCACTCAGTACGAGACCAGATTTATTGACTTGGACTGTCATGCTCTTCTTATACTTCCCATTTAGAGAGAGAGAGAGGAGGTTCATTGAGGGACTCGTTCAGTCAATTCGATTACAGATGGCTAAGGAGACGGGGAGAGAGATTTCTTTTCAGGATGCGGCCAATGTGGCCAGGAGAGTTGAGATGGTTCTCTCACAGGGGAGTAGTCAGGGGTCTGACAAGAGGCCTCGACATTCGGGCAGGTTCAGTGGTGCCTCGATTGGAGGCAGGGATTCTTTTGGTAGGGGCCATCCTTCTAGGCTGTTTCATTCAGTGCTACAGGCTTCTCACGATGCTCCAGGTGGCTGTGGTTCTCATATGCAATATTCAGATCAACTGCCTTACAGTGCATCGCCAGCTCCTATCAGTGCACTTCCACTCCAAAGATTTTAGGGTTGTCAGTCCCAGCAGCCGAGGGCTTGTTATACTTGTGGTGACACGAGGCATATTACTAGATTTTGCCCTCGAGCACCGAGCAGTTCTCAGCATCAGGGTTCCCGTGCCATGGTTCAGGCACCGAGTGTTCCACCACCCGTTCAACCAGCTAGAGGTGGAGGTAGAGGTGTTAGAGGTGGAGGTTAGGCTGCTAGAGGTGGAGGCCAGCCAGCAGGAGGCCGTCCCAGAGATGTAATTCAGAGTGGTAGGGCCCAGCCCCGATGTTATGCCCTTCCAGTCAGGCTTAAGGCTGAGGCCTCCGATGCAGTTATCATAGGTACTGTTCTAGTTTGTAGTAGAGATGCTTCAGTCCTATTTGATCCAGGATCTACATACTCCTATGTGTCATCTTATTTTGCACCGTATTTGGTCATGCCTAGTAATTCCTTGAGTGCTCTTATATATGTGTCTACACCGGTGGGTGATTCTATTGTGATAGATCGTGTCCATCATTCATGTATAGTTGTGATGGGGGTCTTTAGACCCGAGTAGATCTGCTACTTTTGGATATGGTTGATTTTGATATCATATTGGGGATTGACTGGTTATCACCTTACCACGCTATCTTGGATTGTAATGCTAAGATTGTGACCTTAGCCTTGCCGGGGTTGCCTCATTTGCAGTGGAGAAGGACTCTTGGTCATTCTACCAGCAGGGTTATCTCATATATGAAGGCTCGGCGTATGGTTGATAAGGGATGTTTGGCATATTTGGCATATGTTTGTGATTCTAGTGCTGAGGTTCCTCTTATAGATTCTGTACCTGTTGTTTGTGAGTTTCCTAAGATATTTCCTTCAGACCTACTGGGTATGCCACCCGACAGGGATATTGACTTTTGCATTGATCTGGCTCCGGGCACTCAACCTATTTCTATCCTGCCATATTGCATGGCTCCACCAGAGTTGAAAGAACTGAAGGAGCAGTTGTAAGACCTGCTTGATAAAGGGTTTATTAGACCTAGTGTCTCGCATTGGGGTGTGCCAGTGTTGTTCGTTAAGAAGAAGGACAGATCGATGAGGATGTGTATAGATTATCGACAGTTGAACAAGGTCACCATCAATAACATGTGGATTGCTGAGGATTGAATATTTGTTTGATCAGCTTCAGGGTGCCAAGGTATTTTCGAAGATTGATTTGAGATCTGGCTACCATCAGTTGAGGATTAGGGCATCCTATATTCCTAAGACAGTTTTTCGCACTCGGTACGAGCATTATGAGTTCTTGGTGATGTCATTTGGGTTGACAAATGCCCCAACAACTTTCATGGATTTGATGAACCGAGTGTTCAAGCCTGACTTGGATTCATTCATGATAGTTTTCATTGATGATTTTTTGATCTATTCCCGCAGCCGGGAGGAGCCTGAGCAGCATCTGAGAGTTGTTCTTCAGACTTTGAGAGATATTCAGTTGTATGCTAAGTTTTCGAAGTGTGAGTTTTGGTTGGGATCAGTCGCTTTCTTGGGTCACGTTGTGTCAGTAGAGGTTATTTAGGTGGATCCGAAGAAGATAGAGGCAGTCAAGGACTGGCCTAGCCCCGTATCAGCTAGATCCGGAGTTTCTTGGGTTTGGCAGGCTATTACTGGCGGTTTGTGGAGGGGTTTTCATCTATTGCAGCCTTGATAACCAGGTTGACCCAAAAGGGTGCCTAGTTCAGGTGGTCGGATGAGTGTGAGGCGAGCTTTCAGAAGCTCAAGACAGCTTATGCTTTGTGATAAGTACTGGACTTGGTTCAGTGTTGATGCAGGATGACAAGGTCATTGCTTACGCTTCGTGATAGTTGAAAATTCAGGAGAAGAATTATCCACTTCATGATTTGGAGTTAGCAGCCATTGTTCACGCGCTGAAGATTTGGAAGCACTATTTGTATGGCGTGTCATGTAAGGTCATCACGGATCACAAGAGTCTACAGTACTTGTTCAAGGAGAAGGAGCTAAATTTGACGCAGAGAAAGTGGTTGGAGCTATTGAAAGACTATGATATTACCATCTTATATCATCCGGGGAAGGCCAATGTAGTGGCCGATGCTTTGAGTAGAAAGTCAATCAGCATGGGCAGTCTTGCGTATATTCCGGTCAGTGAGAGATCAAAGCTAAAAAGTTGCAAAACAAGGTCATTGGACTTCAGGAACGATCAAAGAAGTTGTTAGTTGGGAGGAAGAGCTTAAGGATAAAGGATATGAAATATCTAGGTGTTATAATTATTTTATGGTCCAATTCATGTCCAATAAGAGGTGGATTAGATCCCAAGAAACATCCTCAGAAAAAGGTCCAAATTAGACCAATTTAACACCAAAAATGTGTCCAAACTTGCAGCCCATGAAGCCCTACATAAAACCACGTTTTTATAGCATAAAAAGGACTTACTCGATGTCCAAGGATGGTACAATAGTCGTGTTAGATGTTGAGTGCAAGTTGGTACCAAGTTGCTTGTAAATTTCCTTCAAGATTTCCAAGATTTTCAAGATTCTATCCAAGATTGGTTTGGGACTTATTTCCATATATTATGGGACTATATTTATTTTTTTCCTAGTTAGTTAAGGTTATGTTTTCCTTTTACTAAGATTTTTGGAATTACTTTCCAAGAATGACTTGATTTTTGCTTCCTAGTATTTTCCTTTACCTAAGGTAGTTGGACTTGTTGTCCAAAGTAGTTTAGGACTTTATTTACTTGTTTTTAGGTAGAATTTCGTGACCCCTATCTATATAAAGGGGTGCATTCTTTGTTTTTAGAGTAAGATTATTCAGATTATTATCAATAAAAATTGTGAGATTTTTCTTGCACTCTTATGTGTGGATACTCTTGAATTTATTCTTCAACCTTTAAGACTCAATTTAAGGCGGTAAGATGAATCCTTCGAAATCTTAGATCACTTCTAGGTATTCAAGAAAGATGATAAGTTTAGGCTTATTGTTGTTCTTGTTATTCTAAAGGGTCAGGTTTCACAATCTATCTCTTGTTTTTAATTCTCTACCAAAGGCGATTAGTTCTTTATTAACTAATTGTTGTTGTTAGTATTCAATTTCAAGAATAGACTTCTTGAATTCAAGAAAGGGTTTCTTGAATTCAATCTATCTTTAATTTTCCGTCCTTTTTCGTTTCTTTATTTTCTTTTAGCTTCCGCACGTTTCTTGATTTTCTTGTTTTTCTTTAGTAATTCTTGAATCCTCTATCGTATTGTTATCAAGTGGTATCAGAGCATAAAATAATCAAGATTTCAATCTTGATAATCTTGGGAGGTTCTTGAGCACAAAAAAAAAACAAAAAAATGAAAATCATCCCAAAAAAGTGTTATTGCTCATTATTATTTTTAGAATTCTAGTATTATTTGATTTCCAAGTCAAGAAAGGAAATAAGAAGATGGGACCCTTGTTGTTGAAGATTAAGGAAACTTCTTTCCTTATTCTTGTGAGTTTTGGGTTTCCGAAAATTCTTTCCTTTTTTTTTCTACTAACCAATTCCTATTCTTCGTAGGTTTGGTCATTCACTTTTCTTTCTTTTTCTAAATCCATATTCTTATCATTAAGGGTTGTGACTAGTAATGTTTATTAATAAATCTAAAGATTAACGACCAAGAGTTGCATTGAGTGGAAAAAGGCGAGAAAGGTGAGAATATTAGAAGGAAAAAGCAAATTTAAGAGAGGCATAATTCTTCTAATCTTTGTTCAAGATATTTCAAACAGGTAGTTATGTAGAAAGGAGGCGAGCTATGACTCAACAATTTGAAAAGTCATACGTACAACATGCTGAAGGGAAGGAAGACAATGCTAAAGTTATTTTTCAAACAAGAGCTAAAGTGATGTCTGCGATTTGTGCCTTTAGAATTGACAAAGAGTTTGGTTATAACTCAATTAGCACTTATATGGTTGAGAAATTGAACTTGCCTTATGTTAAACATATTGAACCCTACATGTTTGGAGGAGTAAAGGTAGATAAGAGAGTGTTATTACTATTTTGTATTGGAAAGTATGCGGATGTGATCTGGTGTGATGTGATTCCTATGAATAATTATCATATCTTGTTGGGATTGCCATGGTATGACTATAGAAGAGCTTCATATAAAATGAAAAAAAATAGATACTATTTTGAGGTTAACGAGAGGAAACTCATTCTAGGACCTTTGACTCCCTTACAAATTTGTGAAGATAAAAAGACTGTTAAAGAAAATATGGAAAAATATGAGAGAGAAAAGAATGAGAGGGGTAAGGGAGTGCATGTTGACATCCCAAGAGAGGAAAAATGAGAGGTTGTGTTGAGTAAAGAGAGTGAGATGTCAAGGAAAAAAAAGAGAGAGCTTGAGAGGAAAGAAAAGAGAGAAGGCCATGAGATAGGATAAGGACGAGGAAAAAGTTAGTTTTGTGATAAAATCCAAAGAGAGTATAAGCAAGAAAAAAAATTCTTTACTTCCTAACCCATTAACTCTTTCTTGTTTTAGTTCTTGTAATTTTGTGCACCCACGTGTTAAAACACTTTTTGAAAGGGGAGGTAAAGCGCAAGAGATGGTGGCAAAGGATCCAATTGGATTCCAACATGAATTTGGCGAAATCAATTCTTGTTGGATGGTGGAAGATAAAAGCTTGGTTAAATTCTTTGTTATTGAATCTTTTGACTACTTTGGTTCTTATTTACAGGTTTATGACACGGAGTTCCCTAAATCCATTGCTAAACTGGAATCATTGCATAAAGGAATACAAGGTGATGTTGTTCCATTAGTAAATAAGTCCAAGTATGGTATGTATAATTGGTTTGTTCACATTCTTGGCCTTTCTAGAACACCTAAGGTATTTTTGGATGTAATGAACTATATTCTTATTTCTTATATTGGTGACTTTATAATTTTTGTGAATGATGATATTTTGATGCATATCAAGTCATTATCTGTAATATCTAAGTTCAAGTGCAAGAGTAATTTGCTTCCTTTTGAAATTGAGTATGACATAGATGATTATGCATTCCAACTTGTTGGAAAGAGACATGAAATTTATGAGAAGAGACTTGCTAATGAATTAAATATTCTTTATTCTCTTATTCAAGAGACTAATGAGTTTTCATGTGATAAATTGCTAGAATGTAAGTTTTGTTGTTTGATGGGAAATCATTCCTCTAGTCATGTTGATTGTGAGACTGTAAAAGTGCTTGCTTCTAGTAAAGAGGATATGCATGATTATTGTGACATTAGTCATCAAATACTCTTTCATGAACCTATCTATGACTCTTTCTTTGACAGTTTGAGCAATTATGTAGAATTAATTTATGTTGCGAATATTATTAGGGAAAGTTATAATCATGAGCTTGAATATATTGAAATTTTTAGTTTGGAATTTATGGGTTCTTCTAACCTTCTTGTGAATTTATGTGCTTCTTTGAATAGCTTACATGTAGAAGAATCCATGAAATTTATAATTGATACTTGGCTATATCATAAAAGTGTCTTATTTGATACATGTGGTAGATATACTTGTTTTAAATGGATGCGTGATCAATCTTTTGTAATTTCATTGTCATGCATATTTTTTGACTACCTTAAGAGAGATTTTTATGGGACAAGTCTACATAGGCATAAATTTTATTAGGATGATGATGTCCATATGCTTTATAAAGGAGTATTTACACCTATTAGGCTTAATTGGATTAAGTGGACACATGGTCATTAGTGCTTGTCTTCATTTTTTTGCTAGGTCGAAATTCGAGGACGAATTTTCTTCAAGAAGAGATGAATGATAGCATCCTAGGAAGCTCAAATCTATTCAAGGACAAGGATGAAGCTTTGGAATCTCAAAGAGAGCCTTTAACAAGATCTCAAGCTAAAAAGTTACAAAACAAAGACATTGGACTACAGGAACGATCAAAGAAGTTGTTAGTTGGGAGGAAGAGCTTAAGGATAAAGGATATGACTTATCTAGGTGTTATAATTATTTTATGGTCCAAATTCATGTCCAATAAGAGGTGGATTAGATCCCAAGAAACATCCTCAGAAGAAGGTCCAAATCAGGCCACTGTTGGACCAATTTAACACCGAAAATGTGTCCAAACTTGCAGCCTATGAAGTCCTACATAAAGCCACGTTTTTATAGCATAAAAAGGACTTACTTGATGTCCAAGGATGGTACAATAGTCGTGTTAGATGTTGAGTGCAAGTTGGTACCAAGTTGCTTGCAAATTTCCTTCAAGATTTCCAAGATTTTCAAGATTCTATCCAAGATTGGTTTGGGACTTATTTTCATATATTATGGGACTATATTTATTTCTTTCCTAGTTAGTTAAGGTTATGTTTTCCTTTTACTAAGATTTTTGGAATTACTTTCCAAGAATGACTTGGTTTTTGCTTCCTAGTATTTTTCTTTTCCTAAGGTAGTTGGACTTATTGTCCAAAGTAATTTGGACTTTATTTACTTGTTTTTTAGGTAGAATTTCGTGACCCCTATCTATATAAAGGGGTGCATTATTTGTTTTTAGAGTAAGATTATTCAGATTATTATCAATAAAAATTGTGAGATTTTTCTTGCACTCTTATGTGTGGATACTCTTGGATTTATTCTTCAACCTTCAAGACTCAACTTAAGGTGGTAAGATGAATTCTTCGAAATATTAGATTACTTCTAGGTATTCAAGAAAGGTGATATGTTTAGGATTATTGTTGTTCTTGTTATTCTAAAGGGTCGGGTTTCACAATCTATTTCTTATTTTTAATTCTCTACCAAAGACGATTAGTTCTTTGCTAGCTAATTGTTGTTGTTAGGATTCAATTTCAAGAATAGACTTCTTAAATTCAAGAAAACCTTTCTTGAATTCAATCTATCTTTAATTTTCCTTCCTTTTTCGTTTCTTTTAGCTTCCACACGTTTCTTGATTTTCTTATTTTTCCCTTGAATCCCCTATCGTATTGTTATCAGAATATAAGCTGAGTCCTTAAGCTGGTTGCATCCTCATATTGAACTGAGATATTGTTACTACTGATTTGTGAGTGAGAATTGCTAGATTTGCTGGAGTTCAATTCTTGGAACTTGAATTTTGTTGATCTCGTTGATTAATTTCGAACTAGCAACTTCAGTTGAGTTTGTTTCTTCTGAGTGTAGAACGTGGATTTAACCTTCAATTCTGGTATTGTGATTGCGTCTGAAACTTGTCTCCTTTGTTCACTATTTGGAACATGCTGAGTTCAAGTGTTGCGAAGCTTCTGTGTTTATTTTTGAGTTGATTTCTGAGATTCCAAGGTGGCGTGAAAGCTGTTCCTTTGAGTGTGGACTGTTTTGAGTTGGAAAATGAAATCTCTAAGTGTTTGAACTAAGTTTGGCTACCAGCTGTGCACCAGTCTTGTACCAGCTTTCTTGAAACAGTTTGGCATTGCTTTTGTCAACTTTGGACTGCTGCATTTTCAGTAAATACTGCACAGTTCAGTTGTGCACTGTTAAGAGAAATATGCAGCAACTTCTATCTATTCAGCTGTAGTTTTGTTGGCAAGTTTAGTTCTCTTGTTTGAGAAGTTGTGTCAGCTTGAGAATTCTATACAGATTTCAGCTGCAGTAGGTTGTGAAGTGTGAGCTGAACTGCCCTGCAAATCTGCAGTAACTGCAGCTCAAATTGAAGGGTTCAGTTTGGGAAGTTTCTGCCCAGTTTTTGTAGCTGTTGAACAGTCTAAAGTTCAGCTGTTTGTGATCAAGATTTGAGCTGTATTTGACAGCCAAATCTGCATAGCTTGGGCTGAAAATTTCTGCAGTGCTTCAGCAAACTTCAGCATTGTTTCTGCACAGTAAACTTTCTGCACTTTTGTGGTTATTCTGGTTGATAGCTGCTGTAGTTTAGTGTCTTGATTCAAAAGAGCTAAAGCTTACGACTGAATTGAAGAGGCCTGCTCGATATTGAATTGCTTCTCTGATTACATGAACTGAAAACTAAAAATTTCTGCACTGTTTCTCCTCTGTCATTTGCTGAAGATCTGCAGAATTTTGAACTGATTTGAGCACTATGTTGCTGCTGCAAAAGCTACTGTTTGGCCTGCATTTTTTTTTTGCACCAGTTGGACTAGTGTTTGCTGAATGCTTGTTTGGTAGCTAATGTGGTGGGAAGTTGACTTGAATTTCTGGAAATAAGTTGAGAACATCATAAGAGGATTCAGAACTCACAGCCAGATTTTGAAAAAAAGCTCAGTATAGTGACTTTGTCTGTCTAGTTTTGTAACAATGACATGTTTATGCGAATATGACCAAAATTCGAATAAAAAGTGTCTAGTTTTATAGTTTCTTTTCTTTTACTTTCTTCCCAATTTGTAGTGAACTAAATTCTCAACTAGATTAACTTGATATTAGTTCATATTGAGTTTAATTCTAGTTTCTTTGTGTGCTTTGTTTTGTTTCGTGCCATTTCTTTCGTGCTTTTCTCTTTATTTTCATTGTGAATTGTTTGGCTCAAGTCTGTTTGCTTTTAATTGTCCGTCCTTGTGAAAACACAACTTCCACTCTACGCCGAAGATGGTTGGAACTAGTTGTGAAACCTTGGAATAAGTTTGCTAGCAATTTTGAGATTCACTACTTGAGCGGAAAAAGGCAAGAGTGAATAGGACTTTGAGCATGCAAAAGCCAATTGATGCAAAGTGTGATACACGAGGGTTGAGCGACATCGAGTGAGCTTGGTGAGGATTTTACTACTAATTTGTTTGTTCCTTTTGTAGGTATCATGGAGTACGGACAAATATCTAGTCTTAATTGTGATCCAAGGAGAAGGTTACCAATTTTACCATATGGAAACACAACGAATGCAAGGTTGAATTCCATGATGGAGGAATCTCACATGAGGGGACAAGGAAGGGAGCTTAGTATGACGCTTACTAATTCCTCTACTACACCCTCTCCTTCATAAGTGTGACAAATGCTTCAAAGAGGGAAATCGCAACATAACCAACATTTTCAAATACCACAAAACCTACCAAAGCGACCACTCTCACCAAAGGGACCTTATTTTCCTCTACCAAACTACCGACCACCTGCCCACTACCAATACAAACCACCATTTAGACCTCAAGCACACATACCCATAATACCACCACCTCAAATGACCCAACCTAGAACACCAATAAATCTACCTCCCCAACATATGCCTCAAGTACCACCAAGGAGGGACAATCTTCCTCCTCCACCACTCATATCACCTCAAGAACCTCGAATGATGAACAACTCACTTTTTCAACATGATCAAGAGGATGTCTTGAATGAGTTGGACAACATCCAACAAGTTTTCAATAACGAATAATAGGGGAGACGAAGTGAACCAAAGGGAAAGAGGCCAAATAAGTTTGAGAACATCCTTGAAAAATAAAAAGAGAAAAAGTAAGAATGAGAGACAAAAGATAGAGAGACGCGAGGGAGAGAAAAATGACAACTCTATAGTGGAAAAAGGAGAGAAAGTGTGGAGTGAAGTGAGTGAATTGTCACAAGAAAAGAGTGAAGAGCTTGAAAAAAAAGAGGGAAAACAAAAAGAGAGTGAGGATTTTCCTTATTCTAATGCTAATGACCTTTCTTCTTTCTCTAGTTGTCTTGTATCTTGTGAAGAAATTTTTGGAGATGATCCATCAAGTGAAGTTCAATCTACTTTGATGAACTTGGAAGAAGATCAAGCTTCCTTTTCAAGAGAACTTTTGAAATTTAATGAACAAGTTCAAGGTAAAGAGAATTTCACTTTAAAAGAGCTTCAAGATAAAATAGCTTATCCTTCTACTCATGATATTTTAGTTGATTGTGGTGACACTTTGAGTTTGAAAGATAGATATGACATTGATGAGTTTGATACTTCTTTATCTTGTAATGAGAAAAATAGTTATATCTTGCAACTAGCTAGGAGCTCTTGTGCATTATTGGATGATTTTAGTTCTTTGTTTAATGACTCCTTAGCTAGTGATTTGTGTAATGTTGAATCTTATGATTCCCCACCTATATAGGATGATGCATGTGATGATTCTTTTGACTCTACTTTCACGTTGTTGGAAGAAAGTTTTGATCTTTATGAAGAAATCAGTCGAGAAGAATGTGTTAGATTATTCTTTTGATTCTATTGTCGTTCCTTTGGAAAAAAGATTCAATTTTTATGGTGAAATGAGCAAATGTGAGTGTGGAGATACCTTGTTGGACAGTGAACAAGTTACTTTCAATGACATAAATATAGAAGAAGAAAACTTCCATTTGTATTCCAATGAGTTGACTTCGCTTGTATTTGATCTTGATGACTATTATGCATATTTATGTGATGATTCTGTTGAGTGTAAAAATGAAAGTAAAGTTTTTGATGCTAGCACTAGTATTAATTTCTTTACTTATCTTGTTCCTACTTTTGAAAGAACATTCTCATTGGATTTTGCTAATGCTTCAATGAGAAAAGGTAAGAATGTTTTTTTGGTGTTTTGAGTGACCATTTTGAGCAAGAAGAACCTAACTTTATTGATTATTTTGTGAAGGTTAAACAAGAGAAAGTTGCGAAAGGCCTTAAACTAACACTTTCACATACTTTTTGTCAAGAGCTTTTTCTTTTGCTCAAAAGAAAGAATGGTATGTACGTTTGGCTTATGCTTATCTTGTGTTTATCTAAAGCCATTGAGGTAAAGACTCTTAACTTTGAGTATTGTGATATTCTTTATATGATGATTCATGATGAGCTTGGCATATCTCTTAAGTTGTCATGTGAAGTTGTTGGAAAGTGTGTAGATATTTGGGGATTAAAATTTGTGTTTGACCCCAGAGTTATTTCTTATCATGGTGAAGTATCTTTCTTTGGATTGGAGAGTATGATTTTTATTGCTTCTTATGACACTTGATCATACCATAAAAGTGTGCACTTTGTTGAGGATTTTACAAGATTATGGTTTTATTGGAAGCATGAAACTTTACACTCTCTTGATTCTTCTCGTGAGTATTATTTTTCCTATAGTCAAATTTTTGTCATTTGTATTGGAGATGTGTTCTTTATAGATTATGACACTTGGCTATATCATAAGAGTGTCATTTTTGAGTCCACGATTGTGAACTTTGATCTTTTAGCTTGGATATACAATGCTTTGATTGTGATTGGCTTGGTACTTATGTTTGCCCCTTTCTTGGTTTTGCAAGGTCCAAATTCGAGGACGAATATCTTTCAGGGGGAGGATGATACATGCCGGATGACCATACCTAATGATTTTCAAGTCAACACTATAGCATTTGAGTGTTTTAAAGAAGTCAAAATCAAGAAGGCTATACTTATAATAATTGACTACACATAGCTCCTCATAATTAGCTTAGGGGTATTTGGGTCATTTGTAGCCAAATACCCACTCTAGTATAAATAGCCCTTAAAGGATTTTATTTTAGGTAGACTTGATGAATGATAAACTTGAAGACATGCAAGTCTCACTCTTTATCCTTATCTTTTAATCAATGCATTTATGTTTATGCCTTTAATTTTTTTTATTGCTTTCATTAGTGCTAAATTAGTCTTCGTTGGTGAGCAATTAGTAGTGAATACTTAATTGCTTAATTACTTTATTCGGGTTTTCAAGAGTTGTCAATCTCTTGAGGGTTCCATGGCTTCGGTGTTACAATTGATTGAGTTCATAGAGGTAATCAGGCTTCATATTGTCATTGGTTCTCGTTCATCTAATCAATTGTAGGTCTAGCTCTTATGTTCATAACTTAAAGTTACAATTGATTGAGTTTATAGAGGAAATTAGGTTTCATATCCTAATTGGTTCTTATTTTTCTAATCAATTGGAGGTCTAGCTCTTATTTTAATTCTGCGCTTTTTGTTATATCCGTGTTATCGATACGATTCCATATCAGTTCATTATTATATTCACTGATGATATCCTGGTTAACTCTCATAGTCAGGAGGAGCATGCCGAGAATTTATGTGTTGTGCTGCAGCGATTGAGGGAGGAGAAACTTTATGCTAAGTTCTCCAAGTATGAGTTATAGCTCAGTCCAGTGGCATTCTTTGGACACGTGGTGTATAGTGAGGGTATTCAGGTTGATCCAAAGAAGATAGAGGCGGTTCAGAGTTGGCCCAGATCGCCCTCAGCTACAGAGATTCAGAGCTTTCTTGGGTTGGCTGGTTATTACAATTGGTTCGTATAGGGTTTCTCTTCTATTGCATGGCTCTTGACTAAATTGATCCAAAAGGGTGCTCCGTTCAAGTGGTCGGATTAGTGTGAGGCGAGCATTCAGAAGCTCAAGACTACCTTGACCACAACTCCAGTTCTAGTTCTACCATCAGCTTCTGGTTCTTATACTGTATATTGTGATGCTTCTCAGATCAATATTGGGTGTGTGTTGATGTAGGAGGGTAGAGTGATTGCTTATGCTTCGCGCCAGTTGAAGCCCCATGAGAAGAACTACCCTATTCATGATTTAAAGTTGACTGCCATAGTTCATGCGTTGAAGATTTGGAGGCACTATCTCTATGGTATGTCTTGTGAGGTGTTTACTGATCATCGTAGCCTCCAACACTTGTTCAAGTAGAAGGATCTCAATTTGAGGCAGTGGAGGTGGTTAGAGCTACTAATGGACTATGATATTACTATTCTGTATCACCCAGGAAAGGCCAATGTGGTGGCCGATGCCTTGAGTAGGAAGGTAGTGAGTATGGGCAGTCTTGCATTTATTCCTATTGGGGAGAGACCTCTTGCGGTTGATGTTCAGGCTTTAGCCAACCAACTAGTGAGATTGGATATTTTGAAGCCCAGTCAGGTTCTAGCTTGTGTGATTTCTCAGTCTTCCTTGTTTGATCATCAGAGAGCGCCAGTATGATGATCCTCATTTGCTTGTCCTCAAGGACAAGGTTCAGCATGATGATGCCAGAGATGTGACTGTTGGAGATGATGGGGTATTGAGGATGCAAGGCCGGATAAGTGTGCCCAATGTAGATGGGCTTCGGGAGTTGATTTTGGAGGAGGCCTACAACTCACGATATTCCATCCATCCAGGTGTCGCAAAGATGTATCAGGATTTGAGACAACACTATTAGTGGAGGAGAATGAAGAAAGATATAGTTGGGTTTGTAGCTCAGTGCCTCAACTATTAGCAGGTGAAATGTGAGCATCAGCGACCGGGTGGCTGTAACACCCCGTAAATTTGGCTTAGGTATAAATTAGAGTAAGGTTATATTTTGGACATATGAAGTCCCATCGGGATGATTATGGGTAAAATAGTTGTTTCAAAATCAAGATGGAAAGTGAGGTACATAAGATTTGACAAAATCGACTAAGTTTGCAGAAGGTCTATCTTCCATAAGGGTTTAGTAAATATGTGTAAGGAATTTGGAAAAACGCAAAGCATAAAAGTTATAGCCCTTTGAAATAGCTTTCCAACGATATATTATGGAGCCCGAACAAATCTTGGTGCAAAATGTTATGCGCGTTTTACAAAATAGTATACGATATGCGCGCCCCGAGCGCGATCGCACTCCTGAGGCAGGGTTACTGCCATTTTGCACAGTCAGGTGCACGGTTAGGCCTACCAGATGCATGGGAGCACTTATGGGGGGTCATTTTAAAGCCCTACTTCATCCCCCACAGCCCCAAAACATAAATACTTACTCTAGAAAGGGAAACTCTCAAATACCTAACTCCTTAAGGGTCCCTCTACCACCCAAGGTAAGTTCTAATAGTGATTCTAAGTTAATTTTAATTTTCTAACATCTTATTAACATGGGTAAACCCTCCAAATCATTAGATATTTGATTGAGGCATCATTGTTGAGAGAAGGAACCCTAGAACTCGAATTCAAGAAGATTGAACGTCAAGAAGGTAATATCTTCACCCTTTAATTGATTATAGCATTGGTTAATGATTGTAGACTACAAGTTTATAAGATATGAGTTGATGGGTTTGATAGAAAAGCATGAACAATTTTAAGTTTGGCTTGTTGATTGTTAATTATTGATTAAGGGTGTTGTTTACCTTATGGGTGATAAAGAATGATGTTGATTATAACCATGAGACTATAGAATTTATCTAGGAGCAAGAAAATGAGTTATTGGGTGTAGAGACACCATTAATAAGGACTATGAGCTTTATGTCACCAAGTGTTTGAGAAAATGCTTAAGTGACCAAAACATGAGAATTATTGCTAATATGGAATCTCTTTGACTTGTATTGATATAGATTAAAGTTCAAAGGGTTGGCGAATGTTGTATTACGCTCAAGAGCAGGAAGTTAAGGTATGTGAGGCTAACTTTCTATGTTTGAGAATTTTAACGATTCTCCCTATACTACGTTTCTTTTACGACGTTTCCAATTGCCTCAGAAATATAGTTAAGCCTAGTTTCTTGAATAGTTGTAGAGCTTATATTCTCTACCTTCATAACTCGTTCACCACTTTCATTTTGAACGTTGTGAGCTCAATGCGTATTCAATATAGACTTGGGTTTGATACTCCCGAGTCTTAGAATAGATTACTCAATATGCCATAAACAGTTGAAGTTTCAGTGTTCATAATCAGTTCAAGTATATATGTCTCAGTCTAGTCCTATTCAGCATTCCAGCATTATGTAACTCAGTGTGATTCAGTATTTTACTATCATGTATTATAGTTTGATTCTCAGTTCCTAAATGTTGAACACCTGCATTTAGGCCTGAGGCCGTAGTTTATATGCTTTATGCATACTTGGGCCGGAGGCCGTAGTTTATGCTTTATGCATTTTTGGGCCTGAGGCCGTAGTTATGTATACGTATACTTGGGCCTGAGGCCGTAGCTTGTGCACATATATATTGGGCCCGAAGCCGTAGCTTATTCAGATAAATAGGTTGTTCATCATTCAGAAGAGCGAGTATTCATATCGTTACTTCCTTTATCATTTCAGTTATCAATTCAGTTACCAGTTATTAGTTATCATTTCAGTTTCAGTTTCAATAGTTATCATTTTAGTTATCAATTATCAATTCTCAGTTTTAAACTCAATATTAGTTTCAACATTTATAGTTCTTTCTTTCAGTTGCTTTACATACCAGTGCAATTCAAATGTACTGACGTCCTTTTTGCCCGGGGCCTGCATCTCACAATGCAGGTAATGATTTATAGGTTGACGATTCAGAGCGCTAGGATTCTCGTACCAGTTATTTGGTGATCCTAGTTCTTTCGGGGCATTATCATTACTTTACAGTCTTTCAGTAGTTATAGACAGTCAGTGTTTTTAGTACTTCATTAGAGGCTTCATAGACTAGAGTAACAGTTAAACAGAGTCTCAGGCCTTTCATGTTAAGCAATGTTGGCTACATATGTGTTTTAGACTGGTTTTAGTATTTCCGCACTTTGATTTATATCATCCAGACTTTCAGTATATCAGCATGTGTTAGTTTATCTTCCATATTCAGTATGTTATGATATCACATGTTGATTCAGCCAGCCAGTTGGTTCGCTCGGTCACATGTAGTTAGGCACCGAGTGCCGTGTTACGTCCAGGTCCAGGTTCGGGGTGTGACAAAGCTTGGTATCAGAGCACTAGGTTCAAGAGTCCTAGGGAGTTTATAAAGCCGTGTCTAGTGGAGTTTCATTTATATGTGTGTGCCGGCCACTCATGTAAACAGTTAACTACCAAGACATCCAAGATTGTCTCATTTGTTTCTACTCTAGATCTTGCTATGAAGCTTAGAGCAATAGGTAACCTTCTCTTCCTATCGAATTCCTGACGTATTGAATGCCCAAGCGACGGGCAAGAAAAACCTAAGGTTCTAGAGAGGATGATTTCCCATTGGGATATAATTATAGAGTACAAGTTAGTAACAAATGAGACTTGAGAGGATGTTGGAAGTGGGATGCAATGGATAGTAGTACATATTAGATCATAACCTTATCAGAAAGTACAAAAGTAGTTATCATATTTTATGGTTATCAGTTTATCACATTTGCCAGTTCAGCTAGCAAGTTTATGGTTATTCGGTATGCCAATTATCAGTTATTCAGTTACCAGATCTCCAATTTTCAGTGTATCAAAATTTGGTGACTGGTGAGTATACAGTGATGCATATGGGTTCTCAAAGAAAATGTAAGTATCAATGATTATAGAGAAACCTTCGCATATTTTAGGTCTAGATTAAGATCAAAACTCACCGGATGGCGCAAAAAGTGATTTATTAGATAATGATATACTCTGAAGGACAAGATTGTGTATGGTAGAGTATTCATATATGTTTTACCTCATGAAACAATTTCATTTTTAATTCTTGAAAATGGAGCCACAAGTTCGATGATTATAGTTCAGATGTCAGACCCTAACATTGGTCACTATAGTTTTAGACAGAAAAGAGCCTAAAGGTGAAATACCTAGGAGTCAGAAACGTTTGTTATTACTAAAGATGTGATCTCTTACAACTCATGAAAATGACTAGAAGATATGATGTATGCAATGAGAACCAAGAGCAGCCAATAGTGAATTTCAGGGAACGATTTTAAGTTGTTCATATTTATTCAGATCAGAACTAGAAGTACCACGTTAGTAAGTTACAATAAGAAGCAACTATTAGTGTAAGATAAAAGATATGGCAGTTCCTACTTAGATTATGTAACTAAATGATTACCCCAGATGTTTATAGTATGATATGATTTTGTATTATATAGAAAGTTTGGGGTTAGATATTCAAATTTCATTTAAGGAAGATGAATTCCCTAAGTGTGATCCATGCAAATAGTTTAGAAGAAAAAAAAAAGATAGTGTGCGGAAAAAGAATATGGTCAGATGATAAGGGAAGTTAGGAGTAACCTTATTCTTCATTTTAGTTATTCAAAGCAAAAAAAGAAAATATGATGCTAGCAGGTGGTTAGTAAAAGGATATTAAGTAAGTTTTGAGTAGATACAACAAATTAGCAATTTCAGCAGAGCTAGTAGAGGTACAATTTGATTCACTTAACCAAGTTAACTCTAGTGAGTGGATAACAGCTTGAAATACCAAACACGTGTTAGGACCCAAAGAGTTTAAGTTAAACTCGAAGTACAATGATAGTGGGAAAAAATCAGCTAGGCAGTAAGAGAGCCAACTACAGAAAAATAGCCTTTAAGAATTATCAAAAAGGGGTGTTCCCAAGATTGACAGTGAGAGCAGAGTTAAATTATTAAGATTGTGTATGATAGTTATGAATATATTAGCTTTCTGTTATGTGAATAATTTAGTTTTTCCTAGCTCAGAAGTAAGTTGGACGATGAGTCGTTATTGACATAGAGTGCAAAGAATTGCAGAAATAAGGAAAGTTATTTGGATCCCAACAAAAAGAGAAGGATCCGCAAGTATAAGACCTTTGGTCTAAGGGGTGATGTGAAAATTTTGAGTAAGTCCAGTTAGTGATTTGAAACCCGAATAGTTAGCATGGGATATGAAAAAGAAAACCAGTTCGGTAATGAGGGAAAGTTGTATAATTACATAAGGAATATGTCTAGCATGTGTAAGAAACACAAAGTGAGTAGAATGATCACCGAGCTTAGTTATTGATAATAAAGTGGTCATAGAAAAGCTATAAAATCATGCCTAGTTATGTATCACGAGGGCAGTGCCATTGCACGAGACTCTAGTCTTCGGAGTACTGATCAAAGACTTTACTCACAATAATACTATAAGTGTTTTCAGGAAGTGCTTAAGAAGATAAAGTGTGGGAAGTATAACTCATGATTGAGGTAGATAAGATAACTCTAGTAAAAGAAGTTCACCATCCACGATAGGATTTCGACTTCGGACTCCGAAGATGACGGAGTTGTTGTCTAGAACAGGACTTGTTCCCCTTAGTAGCCGAAGAGAAGGAGAAACAATTTGATGATCCCTATGTGTTACAGTTGAAAGAAGAGATTCACAAGTATAAGATGATGGCTTTTGAATAAGGGGAGATGATGGTACTCTGAGGTACCAAGACAGATTGTGTGTTCCAGACATAGAAGGACTTAATGATGGAAGATCATGTTAGAAGCCCATAGTTTAAGGTATTCTTTCAATCTAGGTTCCCCAAAGATGTATCATGGTGTTAAGGATATTTATTGGTGGAACATCATGAAAAAGAACGTCGCATTGTGGCTAATTGTCCGAATTGTCAGCAAGTGAAAATCGAGTAGCAGAAAGCCTAGTGTTTTATCACAGAATACACATATTTCGAGTGGAGATGGTAAATATGAAATTTATAATAGGATTATCTTGCTCATTTTAAAAGCATGGTTTGATTGGATGATTGTAAATCGACTTACCAAGTCAGCACGCTTCTTGCCAGTAAAAACTACAGATTCAGTAGAAGATTATACCAAGTTGTACATTCAGAAAATTGTCTGATTGCAGGGGACTCCATTGTCTGTCATTTCGGACTGTGGTGCTCAGTTTAAAATGAACGTTCAAAAGTTCTTTCAGAAATGATTAAGAACAAGTTTTTCATCCTTAGAAAGATGGCCAGGCAGAGCGCATTATTCAAACATTTGAGGATATGTCCTTGATGTTAAAAGTAATTGGGATGATCACATACCTATCATTAACCTTGCTAATAATAATAACCTACCATTCTAGTATCAAGATGGCATCGTACGAAGCTCTGTATGGGCGAAGGTGTAGATCACCAATTGGTTAGTTCGAAGTTGGAGAAGTGGAGTTGTTAGGACCCGATTTGGTCTATCAGACTATAGAGAAAGTTAAGTTGATTCAAGAGCATTTGAAGAAAACTCAAAGCCGCCAAAAGTCCTATTCGAGCGTGCGGCATAGAGACCTAGAGTTTCAAGTTGATGATTGGGTGTTTTTGAAAGTTTCGCTTATGAAAAGCGTTATGAGATTTGGGAAGAAGGGGAAGCATAGTCCCTGCTATATTGGGCCATATAGATTCTTGCGAAGGATCGGTCAATTAGCTTATGAGTTGGAGTTTCCACCATAATTAGTGGTGGTACAACCAATATTTCATGTGTCAAGTTATAACATTCAAGTTTCCAGTACTCAGATACTCATGCCAGTTCAATACTCAAACACTCATGTCAGTTCAGTAATCAAATACTCATGTCAGTTTAGTACTCAGATACCCATGTTAGCTCAATACTCAGCTACTCATGGTAGTCCAATACTTAGACATTCATGACAGCTTAGTACTCAGATTACTCAAATATTCGTGCCAGTTCAATATTCATATATCCATGTTAGTTCAGTATTCACGTATCCATAGCAGACCAATATTCAGTCAATGCAGTAGTCATTCAGTTTAGTATCGCAACAGTTCAGTAATCATGTATTCATTCAGTTTAGTATACATGTGTTAATGAAAGTTCATGTTTCCACCAAACCCGTTTAAGGTCCGGAGTTAGCAGAAGTTACAGTCAGGACAATCATTCGAGGACGAATGATCCCAAGGGGGAGATAATGTAACACCCCTTAAATTCGGCTTAGGTATGAATGAGTTAAAGGAGTAGTAAGGTTATATTTTTGACATGTGAAGTCCCATCAGGATGATTATGAGTAAAATAATTGTTTCAAAATCAAGATGGAAAGTGAGATGCATAAGATTTTAGAAAATCGACTAAGTTTGCAGAAGGTCTATCTTCCAATAGGTTTTAGTGAAAATTTGTAAGGAATTTGGGAAATCTCAAAGCATAAAAGTTGTAGGTATTTGAAATATCTTTCCAACAATATATTATGTATCCCGAACGGATCTCTGTAAAAATATTTATGCATGTTTTACAGAATAGTATGCGATATGCGCGCCTCGAGCGTGACCGCGCTCGTGAGGCAATGTTACTACCATTTTGCACGGTCAGGCCTACCAGGTGCGCGGGGGCACTCATGGGGGGTCATTTTAAAGCCCTACTTCGTCCCCCATGGCCCCAAAACATATCAAATTGCTCTAGAAAGGGAAGCTCTCAAAAACCTAACTCCTTAAGGGTCCCTCCGCCACCCAAGGTAAGTTCTAATGGTGATTCTAAGTTAATTTCAATTTACTAACATCTTATTAACATGGGTAAACCCTCCAAATCATTATATTTGATTGGGGCATCATTGTTGAGAGAAGGAACCCTAGAACTCGAATTCAATAAGATTGAACGTCAAGAAGGTAATATCTTCACCCTCTAATTGATTATACCATTGGATTAATGATTGTAGACTACAAGTTTATGAGATATGAGTTGATGGGTTTGATAGAAAAGCATGAACAATTTTAGGCTTGGCTTGTTGATTGTTAATTATTGATTAAGGGTGTTGTTTACCTTATGGGTGATAAAGAATGATGTTGATTATAACCATTTGAGACTTTAGAATTTATCTAGGAGCAAGAGAATGGGTTATTGGGTGTAGAGACACCATTAATAAGGACTATGAAGCTTTATGTCACCAAGTGTTTGAGAAAATGCTTAAGTGACCAAATTATGAGAATTATTGCTAATATGGAATCTCTTTGACTTGTATTGATATATATTAATGTTGAAAGGGTTGGCGAATGTTGTATTATGCTCAAGGGCAGGAAACTAAAGTATATGAGGCTAACTCTCTATGTTTGGAAATTTTTATGATTCTCCCTATACTACGTTTCTTTTACAATGTTACCAATTGCCTTCGAAATATAGTTAAGCCTAGTTCCTTGAAAAGTTGTAGAACTTCTATTCTCTAGCTTCATAACTCGTTCACCACTTTCATTCTGAACGTTGTGAGCTCAGTGCGCATTCAATATAGACTTGGGTTTGATGCCCCCGAGTCTTAGAATAGATTACTCAGTATGCCATAAACAGTTGAAGTTTCAGTGTTCATAATCAGTTCAAGAATATATGTGTCAGTCTAGTCCTATTCAGTATTCCAGTATTATGTAACTCAGTGTGATTCAATATTTCACTATCATGTATTGCAGTTTGATTCTCAGTTCTTGAATGTTGAACACATGTATTTGGGCCTAAGGCCGTAGTTTATATGCTTTATGCATACTTGGGCCTGAGGTCGTAGTTTATGCTTTATGAATTTTTAAGCCTGAGGCCGTAGTTATGTATATATATACTTGGGCCTGAGGCCGTAGCTTGTGCACATATATATTGGGCCTGAGGCCGTAGTTTATTCAGATAAACAGGTTGTTCATCATTCGGAAGAGGGAGTATTCATATCCTTACTTCCTTTATCATTTCAATTATCAGTTTAGTTACCAGTTATCAGTTCAGTTATCAGTTATCATTTTAGTTTCAGTTTCAATAGTTATCATTTCAGTTATCAATTATCAATTCTCAGTAATCAACTTAGTATACATTTCAGCATTTATAATTCTTTCTTTTAGTTTCTTTACATACAAGTGCAATTCAAATGTACTAACATCCTTTTTGCCCGGGGCCTGCATCTCACAATGCAGGTAATGATTTACAGGTTGACGATTCAGAGCGCTAGGATTCTCTACCAGCTATTTGGTGATCCCAGTTCTTTCGGGGCATTATCATTACTTTACAGTCTTTCAGTATTTACAGACTGTCAGTATTTTCAGTACTTCATTAGAGGCTTCATAGACTAGAGTAACAGTTAGACAGAGTCTCATGCCTTTCATGTTAAGCATTGTTGGCTACATATGTGTTTAAGACTAGTTTTAGTATTTCCGCACTTTGATTTATATCATCCATACTTTCAGTATATCAGCATGTGTTAGTTTATCTTCCGAATTCAGTATGTTATGATATCACATGTTGATTCAGCCAGCCAATTGGTTCGCTCGGTCACATGTAGTTAGGCACTGAGTGCCGTGTTACGTCTAGGCCCAGGTTTGGGGCGCGACTGTGGCTTTGTTCAGTAGATAGAGATTCCAGAGTGGAAGTGGGAGCGGATCACCATAGACTTTGTAGTTGGGCTTCCCACGGACTTCGAGAAAGTTTGATGCTATTTGGGTAATTGTGGATCGACTGACTAAGTCCGTGCACTTCATTCCTGTGAGTACTACCTATTCTTCAGACTGGTTGGCTGAGATTTACATTAAAGAGATTGTTCGCCTACACGGTGTGCCAGTTTCCATCATTTCAGACAGAGGAACGCAATTCACATATCAATTTTAGAGAGCCGTGCAGTGAGAGTTGGGCACTTAGGTTGAGTTGAGCACAACGTTTCATCCTCAGATGAACGGATAGTCCGAGCACACTATTCAGATATTAGAGGAAATGTTATGTGCGTGTGTCATTGATATTGATGGTCCATACGAACAATTTCTGCCGCTCAAATCTATTCAAGGGCAAGGTTACAGGTTTGCAAAACAAGGTCATTGGACTTCAGGAACGATCAAAGAAGTTGTTAGTTGGGAGGAAGAGCTTAAGGATAAAGGATATGAATTATCGAGGTGTTATAATAATTTTATGGCCTAAATTAATGTCCAATAAGAGGTGGATTAGATCCCAAGAAACATCCTTTGAAGAAGGTCCAAATTAGGCCATCGTTGGACCTATTTAGCACCTAAAATGTGTCCAAACTTGCAACCCATGAAGTCTTACATAAAGCCACGTTTTTATAGCATAAAAGGACTTACTTGATGTCCAAAAATGGTAAAATAATCGTGCTAGATGTTGAGTGCAAGTTGGTGCCAAGTTGCTTGCAAATTTCCTTCAAGATTTCCATGATTTTCAAGATTCTATACAAGATTGGTTTGGGACTTATTTCCATATATTATGGGACTATACTTATTGCTTTCCTAGTTATTTAAGGTTATGCTTTCCTTTTACTAAGATTTCTGAAATTACTTTCCAAGAATGACTTGGTTTTTGCTTCCTAGTATTTTTCTTTTCCTAAGGTAGTTGGACTTGTTGTCCAAAGTAGTTTAGGACTTTATTTCCTTATTTTTTTGGGTACAATTTTGTGACCCCCTCTCTATATAAAGGGGTGTCTTCTTTGTTTTTAGACTTAGATTATTTAGATTATTATCAATAAAAATTGTGAAATTTTTCTTGCACTCTTGTGTGTGGCTACTCTTGAATTTATTCTTCAACCTTCAGGACTCAACTTAAGGTGGTAAGATTAAACTCTTTCGAAATCTTAGATCACTTCTAGGTATTCAAGAAAGGTGATAAGTTTAGGTTTATTGTTGTTCTTGTTATTCTAAAGGGTCGGGTTTCACAATCTATCTCTTGTTTTTAATTCTCTACCAAAGGCGATTAGTTCTTTGTTAGCTAATTGTTGTTGTTAGGATTCAATTTCAAGAATAGACTTCTTGAATTCAAGAAACCCTTTCTTGAATTCAATCTATCTTTATTTTTCCGTCCTTTTTTGTTTGTTTATTTTCTTTTAGCTTCCACATGTTTCTAGATTTTCTTGTTTTTATTTAGTAATTCTTGAATCCCCTATCGTGTTGTTATTAAGTGGTATCAGAGCATAGACTAATCAAGATTTTAATCTTGATAATCTTTGGAGGTTCTTGAGCAACAACAAAGAAAAAGATAAAAAACCAAAAAATATAATGAAAATTAGCCCAAAAAGGTGTTATTGCTCATTATTATTTTTAGAATTCAAGTATTATTTGGTTTTCAAGTCAAGAAAGGAAACAAGAAGAGGGGATCCTTGTTCTTGAAGATTAAGGAAACTTCTTTCCTTATTCTTGTGGGTTTGGGTTTCCTAAAATTCTTTCCTTTTTTTTCTACTAACCAATTCCTATTCTTCCTAGGTTTGGTCATTCACTTTTATTTCTTTTTCTAACTCTATATCCTTATCACTAAGGGTTGTGACTAGTAAGGTTTATTAATAAATCTAAAAATTAATGACCAAGAGTTGCATGAGTGGAAAAAAGGCAAGAGAGGTGAGAATATTAGGAGGAAAAAGCCAAATTTAAGAGAGACATAATTCTTCTAATCTTTGTTCAAGATGTTTCAAATAGGTAGTTATGAAGAAAGGACATGACTCAACAATTTGAAAAGTCAAATTTACAACATGTTGAAGGAAAGGAAGACAATGGTAAAGTTATTTTTCAAACAAGAGCTAAAGTGATATCTGCGATTTGTGCCCTTAGAATTGACAAAGAGTTTGGCTATAACTCAATTAGCACTTATATGGTTGAGAAATTCAACTTGCCTTATGTTGAGCATATAGAACCATACATGTTTGGAGGAGTACATGTAGATAAAAAAGTATTATTACTATTCTCTATTGGAAGGTATGAGGATGCAATCTGGTGTGATGTGATTCACATGAATAATTATCATGTCTTGTTGGGAAAGCCATGATATGTTTACAGAAGAGCTTCATATAACATGGGAAAAAATAGATACTCTTTTGAGTTTAACGGGAAGAAACTCATTCTTGGACCTTTGACTCCATCACAAATTTGTGAAGATGAAAAGACCGTTAAAGAGAATATGGAAAAATATGAGAGAGAAAAGAATGAGAGGAGTAAGGGAGTGCATGTCGACATCCCAAGAGAGGAAAAATGAGAGGTTGTGTTGAGTGAAGAGAATAGATGTTAAGTGAGAAAAAGAGTGAGCTTGAGGGAAAAGAAAAGAGGAAAAACAATGAGATAACAAAAGTATATGAGGTAGAAAGAGAAAAATATGAGGGTTTGAGTGAAGAAAAAGAAGAAAACTTTAGTGAGAGAAAAGAGGCTAAGGGTGAGGAAAAAGTTAGTCTTGAGATAAAAGCCAAAGAGAGTGTAAGTAAGAAAACATGTTCTTTACTTCCTAACCCATTAACTCTTTCTTGTTTTAGTTCTTGTGTTTTGTGCAGCCACATGTTGAAAGACCTTCTAAAAGGATAGGTGAGGCGAAGAGATAGTGGTAAAGGATCCCATTGGATTCCAACATGAATTTGGTGAAATCAATTCTTGTTGGACGGTGGAAGATAAAAGCTTGGTTAAATTCTTTGTTATTGAATTTTTTTGACTACTTTGATTATTATTTACAGGTTTATGACACTGATTTCCCTAAAGCCATTGCTAAGCTGGAATTTTTGCATAAAAGAATACAAGGTGATGTTCCATTAGTAAATAAGTCCAAGTATGTTATGTATAGGTAACGACACGATCAGTCGTTTTGAGCTTTTGCACTTCGCTCTCCAATTCTCAGGCATGACTATCCCCGTGTGATGTATTATGACTTATGTAAATCGTCAGTTTTGGTTTTTAGGGTAATGAGAATGAATTTGGAAGAATTGTTCATAGTTTGAAGCTTAAAATTTGAAAGGTTTGACCAAGATTTGACTTGTTAGTATATGATCTCGGATTGGAATTCTTATGATTTGGTTAGCTTCGTTAGGTGATTTGGGACTTAGGAGCGTGATCAGAATGTATTTTGGAGGTCCGTGGAAGGTTTAGGCTTGAATTGCCGAAATTGGGATTTTAGCGTTTTCCGATTGATAGGTAAAATTTTGATATAGGGGTCGGAATGGAATTTCGAAAGTTGGAATAGGTCCGTTGTGTCATTTGTGACGTGTGTGCATAATTTCAGGTCATTCGGAGTTTAATTGGTGGGGTTCAGCATCGTTTGTGGAACTTGAAAGTTCCTAAGTTCTTCAGCTTGAATCTGAAGTTGATTTGGTATTTTGGCGTTATTTTGAGTGATTCGAAGGCTCGACTAAGTTTTAATGATGTTATGGGAGGTGTTGGTACATTTTGGTTGAGGTCCCGAGGGCCTCGGGTGTATTTCGGGTGAGTTTTGAGCGAGTCCGGGCATTACCAGGACTTAGGCATTGGTTTTGGTGCTTAAATTTATAGTTGGGGTGGAAGTTTTACCATTGGGAATGGTGGTTTTATTGCGGTCACGGAAAATGGTCCGCGGTCTGCGGTCATGAAGAATCCGCAGGTCGTTGGTCCAACTTCAGAAGCCTATAGCTTTTGATCTATAAGGAATTTTGAGATGATTTAAAAACGAAAGTTGTAGCCCTTCGTATCTAGTTGAGTACGTAGTTGCTTGTGGATCAGAATGGTTATGAAGTTATTATGGTTATCCTAGGATGGTATGGTTTATGAGGTATGTTGTGTAGGATTGAGATTTGCATGTGTAAGGTCAGGGTCCAGTTCTGAAAGGAAGGTTATAAAATTATTAGGCAGCGCAGGCATGTTCTGATGACTTGGGAAATGATATTACTGATTGGTGTGGCTTGATGGGGGTATATGTTTCAAAAGGGGAAGGGGCAAGTGATTGAGTTGAGGATACTTCAGTAGTATTGCGACACTCTCTTGTTGGATTGACTGTTGCTATTCGAGTTTTCTTGGTGGCATGGAAGGATTCTTGGAGTATATCTCGTGGAAAGATTAGGTATTAGAGGTGTGGCATGTGTTCAGATGGCAGAGTTAGGATCGAATATGGTGATTCGTGTGCTATATAGAGTTGGAGACTGGGAGCTCTAGTAAACAGGTTATGTTATGGTTGTGGGTCACGTGTATCGGCACTGTGTAGTGACTATCGGGTTTTGGAGACCCGAGTGGATCTTTTGCTGCTTGGTAAGTTAGAATTTGATATGATATTGGGTATAGACTAGTTGTCTCAGTGTTGTGTTATTTTGGGCTGTTGCGCTAAGGCAACGACATTGGCTTTACCGGGATGCCACGGATTGAGTGGCGAGGTTTGACGGATTATGTTCTTAGTAGGGTGGTTCCATTTTTGAAGACCCAACGAATGGCTGGGAAGGATTGTCTTTATTATTTGGGCCTTCGTGATGGATATCAGTGCAGAGACTCCTACCATTGATTCAATTCCGGTGGTGAGGGACTTTTCGGATGTGTTTCTTGTGGTCGGGCATGTCGGCGGACAAGGTTGCTAATTTCAGTATTGATTTGGTGTCGGGCACCGTATCGCATGGCACCGACAGAGTTAAAGTAGTTGAAGGAGCAGCTTCAGGGTTTCCTTGATAAGAGGTTCGTTGATAGGCCAATGTGGATGTGTATTCTAACTTGAGTCGGCTTGGTTGGCTCCGAGTTGTATTGTTGAGGGATGTGTAGATTCGATTGTTATTGAGATTATTAGTAATCTGGGGATTTCTATGAGTTACCTTTCCGTGTTGCGAGACATTGGGATTTGTTGGTTATAGGCACATGTGGTGTGGTGTTATTGGGGTCTCTCAGTGGAATTTGAGCAGGAGGAGTATTGGGTATTGCTCGGCAGATGGCGCATCGTTTGTTTCCTTTTAAGTTTGTGTAATGTTATGTCAATTGCTTCACCGTGGTTATGATGACTTGCTTTGGTTCTAAACAATGAATTGCGCGTGATTGTCGAATTTGAGCATAATGACTTGAGGTGTTTCATATGGACCAGTGTTTGGATAGGGTCGTGCATTGCAACAAAGTTACATGGAGGTATGACCCTTCGGGTTAGATTCGTGTGTTTTGTTTCTATGATGTGTGATGAGTTCCCAGCATTTTGTTGTGGTGGTACTGGTGAGCTTGTGGTACAGCTCTTTCATTTGAGTCATTTTCATGACTTGAGTATGTTCGGATTATTGCTTATTGGTGCGCGGATTGCACGAGTTGCGGCTTTAGTTTGTATTGATGTGTCATGTCACTAGAGTAGTAGTGTTGGATTGGGAGAGATCGTTGGGATCTATAATGGATACAAACGAATTCGGTTTCAGCGTGTTGGAAGGATAATATCGATGTTTGGCTCAGAAATTTGCTGTGGTCCTTGCCAAAGGAGAAGTGGCTTCACGAATGGTTGATCTGAGGAATGGTTATAATTTCTACGTGTTTCATTTATCATTGGCAGTATATGAAAGTGTTGGAATGAGACATTAGTTGATAAGAGGTTTACTATCAGTATTTGGTTGTTGTGTGCAGCTGTTGTGATTAAAAGTTATCGCTACAAGTGTTTGAGTTATGTGGTATATCATGTAATTGCACCTAAGGTTACATGTATGGGTTGTTACAGCTTGTTCGGGCTTATTCAGAGTATAGATGTGAGATTCTGATCTTGTGGATGATTTCAGGAGTGGAAATGTGGTTCTAAGGTTTACGGGCGAGGTTGGATTGTGAAATTTAAGTTGCATGGTGTTATCGGGCCTATATGAGATAGGGTGACGTGGGATCACCCCCGGGTATATGCGTGGTAAGGTTATTCAGCGATTGATTGGCTTTTAGAATATTTCTGGGCACGTTCGAGGACGAACATATGTTTAAATGGGGGAGGATGTAACGATCCGACCGGTCGTTTTGTGCTTTTGCACTTCGCTCACCAGTTCTCATGCATGACTAGCCCCGTGTGATGTATTCTGACTAATGTAAATCGTCGGTTTTGGTTTTCAGGGTAATCGGAATGAATTCAGAAGAACAGTTCTCAGTTTGAAGCTTAACATTTGAAAGCTTTGACCTAGATTTGACTTGTTAGTATATAATCTCGGATTGGAATTTTTATGATTTGGTTAGCTCTGTTAGGTGATTTGGGACTTAGGAGCGTGATCGGAATGTATTTTGGAGGTCCGTGGAAGGTTTAGGCTGGAATTGCCGAAATTGGGATTTTGGCATTTTCCGGTTGATAGGTGAGATTTTGATATAGGGGTCGGATTGGAATAGGTTCGTTGTGTCATTTGTGACGTGTGTGCAAAATTTCAGGTCATTCGAAGTTGAATTGGTGGGTTTCAGCATCGTTTGTGGAACTTGAAAGTTCATAAGTTCTTAAGCTTGAATCCGAAGTTGATTTGGTATTTTGGTGTTATTTTGAGTGATTCGAAGGCTCGACTAATTATTAATGATGTTATGGGAGGTGTTGGTACATTTGGGTTGAGGTCCCGAGGGCCTCGGGTGAGTTTTGAGCGAGTCCGGGCATTACTGGGACTTAGGCATTGGTTTTGGTGCTTAAAGTTATAGCTGGGGTGGAAGTTTTACCGCTGGGCGCGGTGGTTTTATTGTAGTCGCGGAAAATGGTCCGCGGTCAAGAAGAATCCGCAGGTCATTGTTCCAACTTCGGAAGCCTATATATTTTGACGTACAAGGAATTTTGAGATGATTCAAAAACGAAAGTTGTATCCCTTCGTGTCTAGTTTCTAGAAAGGTAAAGAAATCATAATTTAAACATCTATAGAGAAAGTTATGGCCAAAATACTAAAGCATGTCACTGCAGTCAACATTTTTCGTTGTAGCAATGGTTTTACCGCGGTCAGCGGTGATGGATATCCGGATGGTACTCTATATACGAGATTTGGGGTTTTATTTCATATTTTAACCTAGAGAGCTTGGGCTTTGGCGATTTTTCGAGGGATTTCAAGAAAAATCATCGGGGTAAGTGATTCTAACTCAATTTTTGGCTAAAATACATGATTATAACGTTGGATTCATCATTTTAGTAGAGATTTGGGATGTAAATTTGGGAAAAATTGTGGAACTTCATAAAATGAAATTTTGGAATTTGAAAGCCGATTCGAAGTCAGAATTGAGTGAAACTAGTATGGATAGTCTCGTAATTGAATGGGTTGTCAGATTTTGAGACTTTGGCCGGATTTTAAGATGTGGGCCCGGGGGCCGTGTTTGAGAAATTTCGGGATTCTTGAGTTAATTTTATTATTTTTGCCTAGGCTTTGTTCCTTTAGCGTAAATTGATGATAATATACTGATTTTGGTTAGATTTGGAGCATTTGGAGGCTAATTCGAGAGGCAAAGGCATCGCGGGCTAGAGTTTGGACCGATTTGAGATGAGTAATGATTGTAAATGTTGTCTTGAGGGTATGAAGCTCCGGATTGCACATCATTCTACTATATTGAGGTGACACACACGCTAGAGGACGAGCGTGGGGTCATGCGCTATTGGGGATTGTGACTTAGTCCATCACGTATGACTGTTTTACCGTGTATTTGAATGAAAACTATTTGCTATCATCATGTTTTGGGCTAAATGCCATATTTGGGCCTCGTGCCAACTATTTGGACCCTTAGGGGATTTTTACTGATATTTCCTCACTATTTTGACTTTATACGTGTACTAAGTCATGCTATATTCTACTGTTTTCATAACTCAGCCATATCTACTCTATTTTAATACATTAAATGATATTTTAAAAGATAATTTGGGCTGAACATCATGTTTTACTGTTGACCGAGTGGCTTATAAGATTCTGACCGAGTAAGGTCGAGGGCTTGTGTTGTGAGGATACACTGATTGTGATTATGAGGCCGAGAGCCTGAGATTTGTACGCCATGAGGTGGCTTGTTGATATGAGGCCGAGAGCCTATGTGATTATGTCACGAGATGGCTTGATATTGCACTTGGGCCGTAAGGGGCCCCTTCAGGAGTTTACACACCTCCAGTGAGCGCGGGTACCCATTGTGATGTGAGATATAGCCCGATAGGCTGGTGTTGTTCCATGTTGTTGCCCGAGGGGCTGTTCTGTTGGTATTGTGCCCGATGGGCAGATTTTCTATGCTTATCTGTTCTAGCTGCTTTTCATTTAATTGTTTAATTGTCAAAAAGGTGTTTTAAAGAAGTTTAAACTAAACTAAGATGTTTTAAGAGATTTCACTGCTTTATTGCTTTTATTGGTTTTATACTGCTTCTATATAGCATGTTGATGTGCTTTACATGATTTCTTATCGCCCAGTCTTCATTTATTGTTATTACTCACTGAGTCGGAGTACTCACATTACTCCCTGCACCTTGTGTACAGATTTAGGTATTTCCGAACCCGGTAGTGGGTGTTGGTTGCTCAGAGGCAGAGTCATCGAAGTTTAGCAAGGTAGCTGCCCGACGTTCGCAGCACTGCTTTTCTCCCTCTTGATTACATTAGACTGTATTTAATACATTTTTCAGACTTTCCGTTGTATTTAGACCTTAGTAGATGCTCGTGACTTGTGACACCCCGATGTCGAGCTGTATCTATTTCTGCCCTTGTTTTATTTCGCGTAATTTTGGGATTTATTTCTTATCAATGACTTAAATTGACTTATCAAAAATTGTTTAAAATGAATTTGGGAATTGTGTCGGCTGGCCTTGTCTTCAGGAGAGGCGCCATCACGACCGGGTCCGGTTTGGGGTCGTGACAAGTTAGTACGAGAGTCTAGGTTACATAGGTCTCACGAGTCATGAGCAGGTTTAGTAGAGTCTCGCGGATTGGTACAGAGACATCTGTACTTATCCTCGGGAGGCTATAGAACCTTTAGGAAAAACTTCACATTCTTGAATTCTTATCGTGCCTTCTTGATTCAACTTGGAATGTAACTCTTTGAATTCCTTCCATGCGTTCGTATGCACGCATGAGCGCTCAGTATTAGATGTGCATTGTTGGCTTGTGATTTCCCCAATCGAGGGGCGAGATGTGATCTTTGTGTGTTGATGTTGGGCCAGTCTGGAGGACTTGAGGACAGATTTTTGCCTATAGTTGGAGCATTGAGGCGTTGATTGTGTGAGCACGTGCTTTTGGATTTGTATTGCTAATAGTGTCCCTATTAGTGGGTGTGATGACTGGATAGTGGTGTGATGAGTATGGCATCACTGCGAGATGTATTCATACGATTTGGAAGTGACGAGAAGGATCTGCTGGAGGATAGAAGAACTATTAGGTGCTTGATTTCCATCTTGATTTGAGGTATAGTCCCGAGTTATGGGGTGTGTGAAGAATCTTTCCATGTTTTCTAGTTGGGGAAGTGAAGTAGATTTCACGTTGTGTTATGAGTTCAGACTTAGGAAGATCAAGTGACCGCGTAATGCCTATGACGGTGGAAGGGTATAAAGAGATGTTAGTTGAGGCGAAGCAGGTGGACTATCTCCTGCAGATTGTTCTGAAGTTTGAGTAATCCTTTATGTCGTTTGTTGGAAGATCTCTGTCACCAGGGAAATATATATGTTGCAATTTGAATTTGGGCCACCTAAGAGAGTGGGTTTAACTGTTACGAGAAAGAATGCGAGATGTGCAGAAGATTTAAAGTACTAGATGGTCTGTCTTTCACGAGCTTATGAAGGATTAAGTTTAATCTCATTATGGTATTATGCAGCAATAGAGTATATGCGTTATGAGTTATTGTGTGTGATTTGATCTATGGCTTCGAGCCAAGTGGGGGAGTCGGCTATTGATTAGTTGATTGCACGGTTATGTGCTATGTTGGTCCTAGTTTGAGGCGTGTTGGTAAATCAGTTATGGCTTACGGAGGTTGAGACCCAGGATGGCTCGAGTAAAAGAAATTTCAATAAAGGTTATGTATGCTTTGTAGGCGTATGAGAATTGCGCAATGACTTGAGTTGTTATTGGTAAAGGATGCTCGGTGCATAGAGCAGGAAGTTGCTTGGTTTTGGGTGAGGTTACATCCTGCGGTGTCGGAGTGCTAATGAGGCATAGGTTGTTCGGTTCATTTGATCAGTCTAATTGAGGTTTGAGTAGAGTGGATGACTCTCGAGAATGGTCCTAATGAGTTCAAGATTGGAAATTTTCAAGTGTATAATTTGGCTAGAAACTGAGGTTTGCATTGGAGGGTGTCAAGGCTTGTGTCATTTCTATATCAATTACGGGATTCTATATATCCGTATTAGGAAGGTAATGTTTCCAGATTCGCAGGAAGTCTCTTCAGAGTAGGTATTTTGAATATGGTGCTTTTGGGAATAGTAAAGAGAGTATTCAGCGGCTTATGAGCCTTAGACAGTGTGGTTTTATGCTTGGGTCTCATGTGGTGAGTCTGGGTTGAGGAATTTTGGTATTATAACAAGAAGGAGTATCAAGTTGAAGGTAAATCAGAAGGAAACTTGTATATATGGGCTAGCTTGGTAGTAGGCCGGATCGGCATGGTAAGGTCACGATTAGTTCTTTGGATGCTTACGAAGTAATGAGTTTCTGCAGGTGTTTCGCGGCAATTCTCTTTGGTTTTAGTGGCCTGCGTAGCTTGGTTGAGTTAGAAGGATTCAGTCCTGACAGTTTAGTTTTGTGTGAATGGAATTCAGAAAGATCTTGATGATTTCTACCACGGTTAGAGATGTATATTTTCCATGGGCATGAGGAGCATAAGATGTATAGTGATTTTCTCCTAGATGGGATCCAATGGAAAAGTTCTTGGCTAGTTGAGTACGTAGTTGCTTGTAACTCGGAAGGGATATGAAGTTCTCATGGTTATCCTAGGATGGTATGGTTTATGCGGTATGTTGTGTAGGATAGAGATTTGCATGTGTAAGGTCAGGGTCCAGTTCTGAAAGGAAGGTCATAAAATTATTAGGCAGCACATGCATCTTCAGATGACTTAGGAAATGATATTACAGATTGGTGTGGCTTTATGGGGATATACGTTTCAAAAAAAGGGGCAAGTGTTTGAGTTGATAGTACTTCATTAGTATTGCAGCACTCTCTTGTTGGATTGACTGCTGATATTCGAGTTTGCATGGTGGCATGGAAGGATTCTCAGAGTATATCTCGTGGGAAGATTGGGTATTAGAGGGGTGGTATGTATTCAGACGGCGGAATTGGGATCGGATATGGTGATTCGTGTGCTATATGGAGTTGGAGACTGGGAGTTCTCATAAATAGGTTATGTTATGGTTGTGGGTCGCGTGTATTGACATTGTGTAGTGACTATCAGGGTTTGGAGACCCGAGTAGATCTTTTGCTACTTGGTAAGTTAGAATTTGATGTGATATTGGGTATAGACCAGTTGTCTCAGTGTTGTGTTATTCAGGGTTGTTGCGCTAAGACAACAATATTGGCTATGCCGGGGATGCCACGGATTGAGTGGCGAGGTTCGACGGATTATGTTCTTAGTAGGGTGGTTCCATTTTTGAAGACCTAGCGGATGGCTGTGAAGGATTGTCTTTCTTATTTGGGCCTTCATGATGGATGTCAGTGTAGAGACTTCTACCATTGATTCAGTTCCGATGGTGAAGGACCTTTTGGCGTGTTTCTTGTGGTCAGGCATGTCGCCGGACAAGGTTGTTGATTTCGATATTGATTTGGTGCCGAGCACCATATCGCATGGCACCGGTAGAGTTAAAGGAGTTGAAGGAGCAGCTTCATGGTTTCCTTGTTAAGGGGTTCGTTGGCAGGCCAATGTGGATATGTGTTCTAACTTGAGTCGGCTTGGTTGGCTCCGAGTTGTATTATTGAGGGATGTGTTGATTCGATTGTTATTGAGCTTATTAGTAATCTGGGGAGATCTATGAGTTACCTTTCCATGTTGTGAGGCATTGGGATTTATTGGTTATAGGCACAAGTGGTGCAGTGTTATTGGGGTATCTCAGTGGAATTGGAGCGGGAGGAGTATTGGGTATTGCTCGGTAGATGACGCATCAGTTGTGTCCTTTCGGGTTTGTGTATTGTTATATCAATTGCTTTGCCGTGGTTATGATGACTTGCTTTGGTTCAAGACATCGATTTGCGCGTGGTTGTCGAATTTGAGCATAGTGACTTGAGGTGTTTAAAATGGACCAGTGTTTGGATAGGGTCGCACATTGCAGCAAAGTTACATGGAGGTATGACCCTTCGGGTTAGATTCGTGTGTTCTGTTTCTATGATGTGTGACGAGTTCCTAGCATTTTGTTGTGGTGGTACTGGTGAGCTTGCGGTACAACTCTTTCATTTGAGTCATTTTCATGACTTGAGTATGTTCTGATTATTGCTTATTGGTGCGCGGATTGCACAAGTTGCGACTTTAGTTTGTATTGATGTGTCATGTCACTAGAGTAGCAGTGTTGGATTGGGAGAGATCGTTGGGATCTATAATGAATACAAACGGATTCGGTTTCAGCGTGTTGGAAGGATAATATCGATGTTCGGCTCAGAAATTTGCTATGGTCTTTGCCAAAGGAGCAGTGGCTTCACGACTGGTTGATCTGAGGAATAGTTATGACTTTCTATGTGTTTCATTTATTATTGGCAGTATATGAAAGTGTTGGAATGAGAAATTAGTTGATAAGAGGTTTACTATCGGTATTTGGTTGTTGTGTGCAGTTGTTGTGATTAAAAGTTATCGCTACAAGTGTTTGAGTTATGTGGTATATCATGTAATTGCATCTAAGGTTACAGGTATGGGTTGTTACAGCTTGTTCGGGCTTATTCAGAGTATAGATGTGAGATTCTGATCTTGTGGATGATTTCAGGAGTGGAAATGTGGTTCTGAGTTTTATGGGCGAGGTTGGATTGTGAAATTTAAGTTGCATGGTGTTATCGGGCCTATATGAGATAGAGTGACGTGGGATCACCCCCAGATATATGCATGGTAAGGTTATTCAGCGATTGATTGGCTTTTGGAACAACTCTGGGCATGTTCGAGGATGAACGTATGTTTAAATAGGGGAGGATGTAACGACCCGATCGATCGTTTTGAGCTTTTGCACTTCGCTCACCATTTCTAGGGCATGACTAACCCCGTGTGATGTATTATGACTTATGTAAATCGCCGGTTTTGGTTTTCAGGGTAATCAGAATGAATTTGGAAGAACAGTTCTCAGTTTGAAGCTTAAAATTTGAAAGGTTTGACCAATATTTGACTTGTTAGTATATGATCTCGGATTGGAATTTTTATGATTTGGTTAGCTCCGTTAGGTGATTTGGGACTTAGGAGCGTGATCAGAATGTATTTTTGAGGTCCGTGGAAGTTTAGGCTTGAATTGCCGAAATTGGGATTTTGGCATTTTCTGGTTGATAGGTGAGATTTTGATATAGGGGCCGGAATGGAATTCCGGAAGTTGAAATAGGTCCGTTGTGTCATTTGTGACGTGTGTGCAAAATTTCAAGTCATTCGGAGTTAAATTGGTGGGTTTCGACATCGTTTGTGGAACTTGAAAGTTCCTAAGTTCTTAAGCTTAAATCCGAAGTTGATTTGGTATTTTGACATTGTTTTGAGTAATTCAAAGGCTCGACTAAGTTTTAATGATGTTATGGAGGTGTTGGTACGTTTGGGTTGAGGTCCCGTGGGCCTCAGATGAGTTTTGAGCGAGTCCGGGCATTACTGGGACTTAGGCATTGGTTCTGGTGCTTAAATTTATAGCTGGGGTGGAAGTTTTACCGCTGGGCGCGGTGGTTTTATTGCAGTCGCGGAAAATGGTCCGCGGTCATGAAGAATCCATAGGTCATTGGTCCAACTTCGGAAGCCTATATCTTTTGATGTACAAGGAATTTTGAGATGATTCAAAAATGAAAGTTGTATCCCTTCGTGTCTAGTTTCCAGAAAGGTAAAGAAATCATAATTTAAGCATCTATAGAGAAAGTTTGGCCAAAATACTAAAGCATGTCACTTCAGTCAACATTTTCCGCTGTAGCAATGGTTTTACCACGGTCAGCGGTGATGGGGATCCGGATGGTACTCTATAAATACGAGATTTGGGATTTTATTTCATATTTTAACCTAGAGAGCTCGGGCTTTGGCGATTTTTCGAGGGATTTTCAAGAAAAATCATCGGGGTAAGTGATTCTAACTCAATTTTGGCTAAAATACATGATTATAACGTTGGATTGATCATTTTAGTAGAGATTTGGGATGTAAATTTGGGAAAAATTGTGGAACTTCATAAAATGAAATTTTGGAATTTGAAAGCCGATTCGAAGTCGGAAATGAGTGAAACTAGTATGGATAGTCTCATAATTGAATGGGTTGTCAGATTTTGAGACTTTGGTCGGATTTTGAGACGTGGGCCCGGGGGCCGTGTTTGAGCAATTTCAGGATTCTTGAGTTAATTTTATTATTTTCGCCTGGGCTTTGTTCCTTTAGCGTATATTGATGATAATATACTGATTTTGGTTAGATTTGGAGCATTTGGAGGCCGATTCGAGAGGCAAAGGCATCGCGGGCTAGAGTTTGGACCGGTTTGAGGTGAGTAATGATTGTAAATGTTGTCTTGAGGGTATGAAGCCCCGGATTGCACATCATTGTGGTATATTGAGGTGACACACACGCTAGAGGACGAGCGTGGGGTCATGCACAATTGGGTATTGTGACTTAGTCCATCACGTATGACTGTTTTACCGTGTATTTGATTGAAAATGATTTGCTATCATCATGTTTTGGGCTAAATGCCATATTTGGGCCTCGTGCCAACCATTTTGGACCCTTAGGGGATTTTTACTGATATTTCCTCACTATTTTGACTTTATACTGTACTCAGTCATGCTATATTCTACTGTTTTCATAACTCAGCCATGTCTACTCTATTTTAATACATTAAATGATATTTTAAAAGATAATTTGGGCTGAGCATCATGTTTTACTGTTGCCCGAGTGGCTTATGAGATTCTGACTAAGTAAGGCCGAGGGCCTGTGTTGTGAGGATACATTGATTGTGATTATGAGGCCGAGGGCCTGAGATTTGTACACCATGAGGTGGCTTGTTGATATGAGGCCGAGAGCCTATGTGATTATGCCATGAGATGGCTTGATATTGCGCTTGGGCCGTAAGGGGCCCCTCCAGGAGTCTACACACCCCCAGTGAGCGCGGGTACCTATTGTGATGTGAGATATAGCCTGATAGGCTGGTGTTGTTCCATGTTGTTGCCCGAGGGGCTGTTTCTGTTGGTATTGTGCCCGAGGGGCGGATTTTCTATGCTTATCTGTTCTAGATGCTTTTCATTTAATTGTTTAATTGTCAAAAAGGTGTTTTAAAGAAGTTTAAACTGAGCTAAGATGTTTTAAGAGATTTCACTACTTTATTGCTTTTATTGGTTTTATACTGCTTCTATATAGCATGTTGATGTGCTTTACGTGATTTCTTATCGCCCAGTCTTCATTTATTGTTATTACTCACTGAGTCGGAGTACTCACATTACTCCCTGCACCTTGTGTACAGATTCAGGTATTTCCGAACCTGGTAGTGGGTGTTGGTTGCTCAGAGGCAGAGTCATCAAAGTTTAGCAAGGTAGCCGCCCGACGTTCGCAGCACTGCTTTTCTCCCTCTTGATTTCATTAGACTGTATTTAATACATTTTTCAGACTTTCCGTTGTATTTAGACCTTAGTAGATGCTCGTGACTTGTGACACCCCGATGTCGGGCTGTATCTATTTCCGCACTTGTTTTATTTTGCTTAATTTTGGGATTTATTTCTTATCAATGACTTAAATTGACTTATCAAAAATTGTTAAAAATGAATTTGGGAATTGTGTCGGCTGGCCTTGTCTTCACGAGAGGCGCCATCACGACCGGGTCTAGTTTGGGATCGTGACAGTATAATTGGTTTATTCACATTCTTGGCCTTTTTAGAACACCTAAGGTATTTTTGGAGGTAATGAACTATACTCTTATTTCTTATGCTGGTGACTTTATAATTTTTGTGGATGATAATATTTTGATGCATATCAAGTCATTGACTATAATATCTAAGTTCAAGTGCAAGAGTAATTTGCTTCCTTTTGAAATTGAGTATGACGTAGATGATTATGCATTCCAACTTGGTGGAAAGAGGCATGAAATTTATGAAAAGAGACTTACTAATGAGTTAAATTTTCTTTATTCTCTCATTCATGTGCCTAATGTATTTTCATATGATAAATTGCTAGAATGTATGTTTTGTTATTTGATGGGTGTCACACCTCCTTTTACACACCCCCGGAAGGGTATAAAGGGAGTTTTTCCAATTAAAGGACAATCGAAACGGGAGATATTTATTTATTAAATTCAGAGTCGCCACTTGGAATGATTTATGGTGTCCCAAGTCACCGGTTGAATCCCGAATCGAGGAAAATATGACTCTGTTTAACAGTCCGCGAACCAGAAATCCGAGTAAGGAATTCTGTTAACCCGGGAGAAGGTATTAGGCATTCCCGAGTTCCGTGGTTCTAGCACGGTCGCTCAACTGTTATAATCGGCTTAATTATTTGATTAATCACATGTTTGAGCCTATGGTGCATTGTTAACTTATTAACCGTTTTAATCATTTTAAGGGAGACTGAACGTCGTTTAAAACATGTCTTCGGATCACGCCACATGAAATGCACCCGCAATCCTAGACCTATTTTATTCAACGTTTTAAGATTTTATTTGGTTCACATGAAATGTACACCCAAGTTTAGGAAGGTAATATTACTAAAATACGCGCCTAAAGCAACTAATGCATTTGCAGCTTTGCGAGGGCCATGGAAAATTCGCTAAATGGCACGCCTCGAATTCTAAGTATTTTAAGGGGAAATAATTAAACGAGGGCCAAGCATTTGAGATTTTTGTTTGGCTTGACACGCCTCAATTCTAGATTCAAAAAGAAGGCTGATCTAATTAACTAGAAGACCTAAAGAGGTTCGTATTTTTTTATTCTGAAGCTAAGGTTCAATGAGCTTAATACTTAGTGGGCTGATATTAAAACTAATACCTTGACTATTTGATAAGACTAAGGCCAACAACAAGCCTTATAGCCTCAAATAGGCCAGGCCCGACTAGATACACAATACGTGAAGGGCCCAGGAATATGCCAAAGAAACGACAATGTAGCATAACAGGCCCAAGAGGCCCATCTCGATGTACTGCCTGTCGCATGCCCATGCTAACCCCAAACTGATAACAGGGAAAGTATGGCGTCAACCAAAAATATCCAAGACTATCATGATTTAACAACCTGCTGCAGTTAAACAAAATAATAAACTGAATTTGAAATTCTCAATTAAAGGTACCAAAACCTCATATTAACAGGATACTATGGGAATGCACAACTAGAACAAACTAACTTATGTAAGTTCAACAATCAATCACAAACTGATTTTAAGAGAACAATTCCATAGGTGAAAAGACATACTATTACACTATTGATTATGGTATAATTGACAATCTATTACAGTGATCCCATGGCACACGTTGTCCAATTAATCATACATACACAGCATTAAATGTGCAAGTGATAGCTTAGATAACATCTAGAACTACATATCTACTACAGAAGATTAAAGCAGTAGGAGGGACAGGGGAAGCTGAGTTCAAATGCAGCCTGCGTTCAATCAGCATTCCACCTGATTCACATGTTCAACAATCACTCGTTATTCATGGGCTAAGAAGCTACCTGGGAAGCAAAAGAAATAAGAGATTGAGAGATCGACAGGAAGCAATAGCAGTCAGCCCAGAACCAACAACACCAATGAAACAGTAAATCTTCCACAATCAACCAAAAAGCTTTTTCAATGGAACAGTAAAGGAAGTCCAAAATCAACTTTAAACCAAAAGCTCAAGCCATTTTTTAACCAGAAATGCAGCTAGAGCAAATTTTTAAGCATTATGCAGAAATTTAATGGGTTTTTAACAATGAAATGCATGGACTTCAACACCTAAAAGTATTCTGCCACTTTAGCTTTTCTCAAGGGGTATCTTTCTTTGAAAAACTGACTTGAATAGCAAGTCTTGATGCCTTTATAGGCAACATTAGAGCAGCCTCAAAGAATTCAAATTTTGCAATTATACCCTTTTTACATTTGCAATATAGCTTAGATATCCCAAGGCAACTATCAGATTTTCGGTTAAGTCCTAATGACAGCTTTTAGGAAGCTTCCTATTTCAGTTATAGAGAGATTCTTTACCTAGATTTCCCAATTTACCCTTTTAAACCCTATTAATTACCTTGATAACCAAACAAACTTGGGCTCAAAATAACCGGGCATCTTGATTGGGTCAGAAATGACTCAAAAGCCCAAGGTTGGTTCCAAATCAGTCCAAATGAACATTCAGAAAACTCAAATTCTGACCCAAAAAGCCCCAACAACACGAGTAAACAATTTGACTCTGTGCTGACTATTACCTTCACAATTATGAATTAAAAGTAACAAGATCATTAATAACAAGGTTGACACAACAAAATCAACCCTAAGCGGGTTTGGAATAATTAAACAAAGATACTAATAAAGTCGTGCTTAATGGATCAAAAGTAGTTAAAGAAATCAATTTGGGAAAACAAAACTTAACGGAGAGCACAAGAACACAACCAACTCTCAAACAACACAATTAACAGAGTTTTAATTGAATAGACCAGAAAAAGGAGGAGAGGTGGACCAAGAAATGAAGGACGGACTCACCAACTGAAACTCGAACCTGGGGCTTGCGACTCCTAAATAACGTCAAGTACTTGTTTTTTATCAAGGAACAACTCTGCATGTACGGGTTTGGGTTTGTCTTTAAAAGCTCGGGCTTCAGATTCAACATTCGACGAGTTCCAAACAGATTCGAGGGGAGTTGGTCACAGACTTGGGAAAAGGAGGTCGAGGAGGCACTAGGGTGTTGATTTGGTGGGGAAAGGTGGGGGAGCCACCAGGTTAAGACGGTGGAATTAGGGGCGCGGGTAGGGTTTCTGTGAGAGAGATGAGAGAGGTAAACGGAGAGGGGGCCTGTTCGAACTGAAGTGTCTCTATAGGTTTTAGGACAATTTTAAACGAAAATGATGAAATGCTCTGGGCCGTTGGATGCAACGAGATGAACGGCCATGATTTGTTGAGGTTTAATGAACTCGAAACGACATAGTTTTACGCCTGTACTACGTCGTTTCTTGAGTCTTAGGGACAGAAGGATTGTGGGCCGGGTATGGGCATGGTTTGGATGGGTTCTTTGTTTGGGCCTGGGGAATTTTAAATAAAAATGGCCCAAACAGACTTCTTATTGAAATTCTTTTCTTTTTCTTTTCAATTTCAAATTTTTTTTCTTTTTTCAAAATTAAAATAAATCCTAAATTAATTAATAATAATTTTTAAACTAAATTAACCTACCCAATTAGATTAATCACTCATCATGGTATTTACAATAATTAATTAAATCCTAAATTTAAAGAAAAATTGCACAATTCAAAATTAAAATTAAAAATGCAAAATGAATTATTTTTTTATGATTTTCATTTTTTATAAAACAAAATATTTTACTAATTAATCAAAAATATAAAATTAAATCCTCAATGCAGATGCAACATATTTTTTTTGTATTTTTCACGAATTAAAAATAAACGTGCACAGACAAATGCAAATAATTAGTAGGAAATGCCACGAAATCCAACGGAATTGCAAACGCTGAAAGAAATTATTTGAATTTGTTGGAGTAATTTATATAGGGCAAAAATCACGTTCTCACAATGGGAAATCATTCCTCTAGTCATGTTGATTGTGAGCCTGTAAAAGTGCTTGCTTCTGGTAAAGAGGATATGCATGATTATTGTGACATTAGTATCAAAAACTCTTTCATGAATCTATCTATGATTCTTTTTGTGACGGTTTGAGCAATTATGTAGAATCCATTGATGTTGCGAATATTATTGGGGAAAGTTATAATCATGAGCTTGAATATATTGAAATTTATATTTTGGAATTTATGGATTCTTCTAACCTTCTTGTGAATTTATGTGCTTCTTTGAATAGCTTACATGTAGAAGAATCCATGAAATTTGTATATGATACTTGGCTATATCATAAAAGTGTCTTATTTGATAAATGTGGTAAAAATACTTGTTTAAAATGGATGCGTGATCAATCTTTTATAATTTTATTGTCATGCACATCTTTTGACTACCTTAAGAGAGGTTTTTATGGGACAAATCTAAGTAGGCATAAATTTTATTGGGATGATGATGTCCATATATATGCTTTATAAAGGAGTATTTACACCTATTAGGCTTAATTGGGTTAATTGGACACATGGTCACTATCTTATTTTATTCTTACCATTTTTTCAGATTAGTGGATGTCATTTACTAGTGCCTGTCTTTGTTTTCTTCCAAGGTCGAAATTCGAGGACGAATTTTCTTCAAGAAGAGGGGAATGATAGCATCCTAGGAAGCTCAAATCTATTCAAGGACAAGGATGAAGCTTTGGAATCTCAAAGAGGGCCTTTAACAAGATCTCAAGCTAAAAAATTGCAAAACAAGGTCATTGGACTTCAAGAACGATCAAAGAAGTTGTTAGTTGGGAGGAAGAACCTAAGGATAAAGGATATGAGTATCGAGGTGTTATAATTATTTTATGGCCTAAATTCATGTCCAATAAGAGGTGGATTAGATCCCAAGAAACATCCTTTAAAGAAGGTCCAAATCAGGCCACTGTTGGACCTATTTAGCACCTAAAATGTGTCCAAACTTGCAGCCCATGAAGTCTTACATAAAGCCACGTTTTTATATCATAAAAATGACTTACTTGATGTCCAAAAATAGTACAATAGTCTTGCTAGATGTTGAGTGCAAGTTGGTGCCAAGTTGTTTGCAAATTTCCTTCAAGATTTTCAAGATTCTATCCAGGATTGGTTTGGGACTTATTTCCATATATTATGGGACTATACGTATTGCTTTCCTAGTTATTTAAGGTTATGTTTTCCTTTTACTAAGATTTTTGGAATTACTTTCCAAGAATAACTTGGTTTTTGCTTCTTAAAATTTTCCTTTTCCTAAGGTAGTTGGACTTGTTGTCCAAAGTAGTTTAGGACTTTATTTCATTATTTTTTTGGGTACAATTTCGTGACCCCATCTCTATATAAAGGGGTGTCTTATTTATTTTTAGAGTTAGATTATTCAGATTATTATCAATAGAAATTGTGAAATTTTTCTTGCACTCTTGTGTGTGGCTACTCTTGGATTTATTCTTCAACCTTTAAGACTCAACTTAAGGTGGTAAGATTAAACTCTTTCAAAATTTTAGATCACTTCTAGATATTCAAGAAAGGTGATAAGTTTAGGCTTATTGTTGTTCTTGTTATTCTAAAGGGTCGGGGTTCACAATCTATCTCTTGTTTTTAATTCTCTACCAAAGGCTATTAGTTCTTTGTTAGCTAATTGTTGTTGTTAGGATTCAATTTCAAGAATAGACTTCTTGAATCCAAGAAACCCTTTCTTGAATTCAATCTATCTTTAATTTTCCGTCCTTTTTTGTTTGTTTATTTTCTTTTAGCTTCCGCATGTTTCTTGATTTTCTTGTTTTTCTTTAGTAGTTCTTAAATCCCTTATCGTGTTGTTATCATGGTGTACCCTGCACCTCGTGTGCAGATCCAGGCAATACCGGTCGTAGCAACGATTGCTGATCGAGGTTCTAGAGTTCGGAGATTATCGAGGTAGCTGCATGGTGTATGCGGGCCTTGACTCTTCTTCCTTATCTTTGTCGTACTTTCAGTTTATATCTTTAAACACTGTCATAGACTGTATTTTCTGATCTAGACACTCATGTACTCAGTGACACCCTGGTTTTGGGCTAAATTGTATCACTTTGGGAATTTCTTATGTTTCAAACAGTTTTCTTAAATTGTTAAATGCTTCCGTTGATGTTTTCAAACTTATTTTTTGGTGTTGGGTTGTTGAGTTGAGGCTGGCCTAGTTCCACGATAGGCGCCATCACAACGGTTGTTTTTGGGTCGTGACAAAAGCTGATCAAACAGACTAGATATTTACTCTATTTTGACCATATAAATACTCTATTGGATTGTATAAATAAGAACACACCTATGTTCAAAGTACTGTGGCACCCGCAACATCTAAATCCTAGATCCACCTCTGGTTATAAAAAATTTAAACCAATTCCTTCTTTTTTTTTTTGAGATGATGCAATTGTCTAGTTGATTGTGATCTTTTCAAATTACATAAATTTACTCAGGTTGAAATTGTTTTGAAAACTTGGAAGATATAGGAAATTATATCTTTATCAAATTTTAACAAATTTACAAATTAAAATTTTAGTAGTTCCAAAAAAGATTGGAAATTATATTTTTTTAATAGAAAGTAATTACAGTCACATACCTTTCACGCATTTGCGAGCTTCACATTTGCAATCAATTGTGAAGCTCAGGTTGCAAATGCGACATCTGCAGCTGTGTAAAAGTGAAGTTAGATGGAATTTTTCTTTCATTCTTCAAAATTTCAAAACCTAAAACACAAGAGGCGATTTTCCAAAGACTTTTTCTTCCCCAAATCATAGGTAGGTGATTCTAAACTAGTTTCTTTCAATCTTTCACTTCATTTTACAAGATTTCAACCTAGAATCTAAGGTTTTCATGGTGGAATTGGAAATTTTTGGGTAGAAACTAGGGATTTGATAAATTGGGAATTTAGACCTCAAATTGAGTTTGGATTTTAAAACCAATAACACATCCGGGCTCGGGGTGAATGGGTAATCGGTTTTGGTCCAAATTTCGGGTTTGGACCAAGCGGATCCGGGTGTTAACTTTTGTTGACTTTTTCAATAATGGCCTAAATTGAATTCTTATCGTTCGTGAGTGATTCTCAAGGCTTATTTTGAAACGTTTGGTTGGTAATTTTCTAGATATTGTTGGTTCGGAGGCGTGTTTGAAAGGCAAAGCTGTGATTAAGCTTTGAGTGGCCTTTGGTGCGAGGTAAGTGTTGTGTCTAACCATGAATTGAGGGAATTAGGAACCCTCGGACTTTGTGTTATGTGAATTCCATGTGAGTGGCGTATATGCAAGGTGACAAGTGTTTATACGCCACCGAATTATCTGTTTTCCCTAATTTATCGCTTTTCCTTAATTGTTTTCCCTCCTATCTTAATTGTTACATGTTCTAAATGCTTTGCATGTTTAATTGCTCCGCTTTAATCAATGTTTTCTTCTGTTAACCATGTTAGCTCTTTTCATAGTTCCCCTAATCCCTGCTATTTGCTTAATTTGACTTGTTTGTACCTTCTAACTGTAAATTGTTGGTTTGGTCTCGCTGTGTAGTATTATTTGTGTAGATTCTATACTGAACAAGGTTCCTTTTCTTTCTCAAACATACATTTGATCCGTTTAACCACCTGAAACTCACCCGAGGCCCTCGGGACCTCAATCAAATATGCCAACATATCCCATAATATCATTCAAACTTGTTCCAACCCTCAGAACGCTCAAAACATCATCAAAATATCAAATCATCATCGAATTTAAGCCTAAGAATCCCCAAAACTTCTGAATTCCAAATTTCAAATTCGATCAAAAAGTCTATCAAATCTCGTCCGAATGACCTGAAATTTTACACACACATCAAAAATGATACAACGGACCTACTTCAACTTCCGTAATTCTATTCTGACTCCGATATAAAAAATTTCACTGCCGACCGGAAAATGCCAAATTTTCAATTTCGCCAATTCATGCCTAAATCTACCACGGACCTCCAAAATACATTCCGATCACGCTCCTAAGTCCAAAATCACCTAAAGGAGCTAACCAAATTATAAAAATCCAAATTCAATATTGAATATTAAAAAGTCAAATGGTCAAACCTTTCAAATTTGTAAGCTTCAAGTTGAGAACTGATCTTCCAAATACATTCTGATTACCCTAAAAACCAAAACCGACGATTTATATAAGTCATAATACATCACACGGGGCTAGTCATGCCCGAGAACTTGCGAGCGAAGTGCAAAAGTTCAAAACGACCAGTCGGGTCGTTACAGTTCCAACATGTGACGTGCACCTAATTCACACATCACGCATTATCTATGGATTTTACAACCAAAAAAAATTAAGGACCTTTTAATATATTTTGGCTAGGCCACAAAATCTGTTGAGCCGCCCTGAAGCTACATTCCAAAAGCACCGAACAAATAAAATACACTTCATTCCGTTAATATGTGCATGACAAATGGAAGCATAGCAACATAATTATGTTAATTAGTTGTTGCAGAATACCTGAACCTACCACCACCAGTCTAAAGTTGGTAAAAAAGGAAGCCAAGTAATTGTTGTTTTCAAGTATTTACCAAACATTGTTCAACTTTCATAAGGTTGAACTCTTATATCTTCGTATTGCATAAGTTCTTGGAACCTTAAGGAAACTATGACTATATAGTTGGCAAGAATTCATTGATTATGACGTATATGTTGACGTATATGTTAATATAGTTTAACTTGTATTCATTGATAATATAAAAATATTTAACATGTTATAAAGGATTATCTCATATCTTAATTTTTTAAATTATTAATTTAACTAAGTAATTGAAACAACCCAAATAATATACCAAACCAACTAATTATGTTAACTCAACACTAATGGAAAGTACAAAGCAATTGCTAATGATAATAAGTACAATGCAATAGAAATCTAAGAAGAATGGAGGTGAGGAATAGACTGATACAGAATTGGGGATGACATGAGACACAGAGCTAATACTTAACAACTTCAGCATAAAAATGCACTATGTCATCTACTATATTTAAAACTAGTTTCTCCACACTGCACCTTCATGCATTAAGCGCCTGCCTAAGTTCAAAATGGTTCCCACATATAATTTTTCGAGTTCTAAAATATATCTTCCACTGAGTGACTCGCTCAGTTCACAATAATAACTCCCACCTCAAAAAGAACCTTGCCCTCAAGGTTCGAGTAGAGCACAAGTTGTAGCAACATCCGCTTGACATTGTCAACAGCGGGCAAGCAAGGCAGAGCAACATCTACAAGCATAAAGTAGTGGCATCTTTACTGTTGCATCAGTGCAAATGGATGCACAGAAGTTGTAGTGGCTCATTACTTATGCATCAGTGCGAATAGATGCATAGGAAATGGCTAAATAAATTGGTCTAATCTTAATGTGAACAACTCTTTTCCTAATCCCTAGATTTAACAGCCTTTCAAGAAATTTTAGCATCCTAACTGGGTGTATAGCCATGGAAAATACATCCTGCCATCTTTTGATACTAGGGAGAAAATGATAAAACTTAATTTTCCTAGGTGCCATCAGCTGGCACATAAGAGGCAATATAAGAGGCAAATTCTGTGGTAAAAGCAGTATGTGCATCCTCAATTGCAAGGCCAACATCAGAAACATTGGTTGAAAAACCAAAAGAATTAGCACATGATACACGAACATAGAGTCAAACATCAGGAGCAACATGTAAACAAAAATACAGTAGTGAATTCCTTAAACTTCGTTCTGGAACCAAGAAGATGATACCACTACCTAGCCTTTCGGCAAATCCAGTAAGCATGTCCAAGGAACCAAGTGTAAAATATCTAGCATAGGGTCAACCCTCAATAATAACTGCCAAGCAAACATAGTTGCGCACATACTTTTTTCTAGGTAAAAATAAGCTGATGTAAAACAAGCATTTTCAAAGGTCTCAATAATAACCACAGCAGGAGCACTTAATAATTTTGATTGAAAGAGCGGCGTAACAGAATCAGATGTACAACCACGACCATTACTCAACACAATGAGTAACTTATCACAATGCCATATGAACTCTCGATCTTCAGCCAAATATCTTTATAGAAGAGCTTGTTGGGCATGGTACCTTCTTTTATACTACAGCTGTGCAGGGTTATGATCTTCTCTGCCTTGAAAGCGATAAAGTTTTGTTTCTTGGTGAACTCTACCTCGGTCAAAAGCTTGCTTCAAGGTAACTGATTGCTGAGAATGCCAATGTCACACCACCCTCTTTTGAATTCTTCCACAAACAAGAAAGAAATCATTCTTATGGACGGCTAATAGACAAACTGGCCTCTTATATTGTTTTGCATTCACAAAAACATCGTGCATCTGGGCGTAGAATAAAATGATGCTACTTGAAATGATTAACGTCAAGGGCTGCAAACCTATTCTGAGGAAAGCTGTTCTAGTCTCTTTTCTTTTGTAACGAACCGACCGGTCGTTTCATGAGTTACCACTCTGTTTTCCCCATTTCTTCTTCTTATTACCTTGTTCAGCTGTATTATATGTTATCAAGTTGGTTGGCTCGAGTTCGGTGAGGTTTTGGTAAGGTTTGAGACACTTAGTCTCTTTTGAGTGAGCTTAAGTTGGAAAAGTCAACCGGAAGTTGACTTATGTGATAAAGGGCTCGGATGTGAGTTTTGATGGTTCGAATAGCTTCAAGAGGTGATTTGGGACTTACAAGTGTGATCGGAATGTGTTTTGAAGGACCGGAGTAGATTTAGGCTTGAATTGGCGAAATTGAAATTTTAACATTTTTCGGTTGATAGGTGAGATTTTGTTATTGGGGTCGGAATGGAAATCCAGAAGTTGGAATAGGTCCATTGTATCATTTGTGACGTGTGATAGACTTTTTGATCGAAAGCGGAATTAGGAAAGTTTTGGAATTCTTAGGCCTGAATCTGATGCAAATTTGGTATTTTGATGTTTTTTAGCGTTCCAAAGGTTGGAACAAGTTTAAATGATGTTACAGGTTATGTTGGCATGTTTGGTTGAGGTCCCAAGGGCCTCGGGTGAGTTTTGGCTGGTTAAACGGACCATTTCACCTTGGATGAAATTACAGAAAAACTGATGTTGGTGTTGCAGGTTTTTGACCTTCGCGTTCGCGATGCATGTCCCGCATTCACGAAAGGTTGAGATAAGAGGATGAGAAGTTGGCCTTCGCGTTCACGAAGATGGTCCCGTGTTTGCGAAGGGTTGAGGCTCGTGGTCATCACGTTCGGGAGGTTCTTGCCGCGTTCGCGTAGAGGTAACTAAGCAGATGGGGTCCTGGAGGGTTTGTTCTTCGCGTTCGCGATGAAGGAAAAAGTGGTCAATGCAAGGTTGTGCTTCGCGAACGTGAGGCATTGACCGCGTTCGCGAAGAAGAGGTTTTAAGTGCTGGGCAGAATGTTTTAAAAGACCAATTTCGCGATTTTTAGCCTAAGTTTCACTATTGTTGGGCGATTTTAGAGCTTTTTGAGGAAGATTGAAGAGGGAATCAAGGGGAAACACTTGGAGGTAAAATTTATGGACTTAATACTCGATCTTAATATGATTTCTACATAATTAATCATGGAATTTGTGGAATATAAGCCTAAAAATTGGAAGCTAGGGCTTGGAAATTGGAGACCTAAATCTAGGGGTTTGAGGGGTCATTTGTGGTCGGATTTTGATGTATTTGATATGTATGAACTCGTGGGAAGACAAGTAGTCCATTGATATAATTTCTATCGAATTTTGAGACGTGGGCACGGAGGTCGGATTTGGTTAATTTTGGGATTTGTGTTGTAATTTGATTACTTTCGAGTGAGCTTTATTCTCTTAGCATATTTTGATGGTTATGTACTGATTTTGGTTAGATTTGGAGCATCTGGAGGCCGATTCGAGAGGCAAAGGCATCACGGGCTAGAGTTTAGACCGGATAGAGGTTTGTAATGATTGTAAAAACTGTCCTGAGGGTATGAAACCCCGAATTTCACATCGTTGTACTATTTTGTGGTGACACACACGCTAGATGACAAGCATGGAGACGTGCACCGTTGGAGATCGTGACTTATTCTATCTCGTATGACTGTTTAACTGGGTATTTGATTGAAAATTGCTTGCTATCATCATATTTTGGGATGAATGCCATATTTTGGCTTCGTGCCAATTGTTTTGGACCCTTAGGGGATTTTTACTACTATTCCTCACTGTTTTGACTTTATACTTGTACTCAGTCATGCCATATTCTACTATTTTCATAACTCAACTATGTTTACTTTGTTTTGACATCTTAAATGATATTTTGAGCTGAACATCATATTTTACTGTGCCCGAGTGGCTTTTAAAGATTTCTGACTAAGTAGGGCCGACGGCCTGTGTTGTGAGGATAATATGGGATCGGGCTGCGCGCCGCAGCGATATTGTGTTGATTCATGATTATGAGGCCGAGGGCCTGTGTTGTATGCCACAAGGTGGCTTGATATGAGGTCGAGAGCATGTATGATTATGCCACGAGATGGCTTATTATTGTATTTGGGCCGTAACAGGCCCCTCCTAGAGTCTATACACACCTAGTGAGTGCGGGTACCCAGTGTGAGATGTGTTATAGCCCAAAGGGCTGATGTTGTTCCATGCTATTTCCCGAGGGGCTGATGTTGTTCCATGCTATTGTCCGAGGGGCTCATACGAGTGATTGTAAGATAGCCCATATGGCTGGTTCTGTTGGTACTTTGTCCAAGGGGCTGGTTTTACGTGTTTATTATTTCTCACTATTTTTTCATTCACTATTTTAACTGTTAAAAGGTGTTTTAAAGAAGCTTATACTGAACTAAGGTGTTTTTATAAGTTGTTCACTGTTTTATTGCATTGTATTGGTTTTACACTGCCTCTTTATAGCATTTTGCTGTGTTTTATGTGTTTTCTTATCGCTCAACTATCTTTACTTTTATTACTCACTGAGTTAGCATACTCACATTAATCCCTGCACCCTGTGTGTAGATTCAGGAGCCTCGGGTCCTGCTAGCAAGGGTATATTGCTTCTAACAGCTTGTTCGGAGTTCACTAGGTAGCTGCCTGGTGTTCGCAGCCCAGTGTTTCTCCTTCCTATCTTTATTTTCATTTGTACTAGATTTGTAGTAGATTATGTATACTCTTCCTACTCTTAGACGGATGTTTAGATTCTCAAAACTGGTGACACCCCGATGTCGGGTTGTGTTTATTTCCGCACGTGTTTTATTTCACTATATTCTGGGATTTATTACTTATTAATGAATTAAATTGAATTATTATAACTGTTTAAATGGATTGGGGATTTATGTCGGCTAGCCTTGTTTCACGATAGGCGCCATCACGATCGGGTCCGGGTTTTGGGTCGTGACAAGTTGGTATCAGAGCTTAGGTTACATAGGTCTCACGAGTCATGAGCAGGTTTAGTAGAGTCTCACGGATCGGTACAGAGACGTCTGTATTTATCCTCAGGAGGCTGTAGAACCTTTAGAAAAACTTCATATTCATGAAATTCTTGTCGTGCGAATCTATTGATCCGAGTACTAAACTTCTGTTATTCTATTCTCTCATAGATGGCGAGGACACGAGCGACCGGTCAGGACGGATGACCACTAGTTGGGCCACTAGAGGCCGAGGACGCAGTCAAGGCCGTGGTACGGGCATAGGTGTAGCCCGCATCGCAGCTAGGGCAACACCTGCAGATCCACCAACCGCCCCAGTTTAGGATCAGGTCCCAATTGTGGACGCTCCGGCAGTACCAGCTCAGGCACCATTGTGCCCATTGTGATTTCGGGTCTTCAGGAGGCCCTGGATCAAATTCTATCAGTATGCACTAGCCTAGTTCAGGCGGTCTCAGTTACTATAGCCGCAGCTACTTCTCAGGTCGGGGGAGGCACTCAGACTCCCACCGCTCGCACACCTGAGCAGGTCGTGCAGGGACTGCAGACACCGGGGGCACCTCTAGCCCAGCCGCTTGCAGCTATTTAGGACTATGTAGCTCCTGTTATGCGGGAGGATGAGCAGCTCAGGTTGGAGAGGTTTGGTAGACTTCAGCCTCCGACTTTCAGTGGTGCAGAGGGTGAGGATGCCCAGGGTTTCTTGGACAAATGTTAGAGGATTCTTTGTACAATGGGTATTTTGGAGACCAGCGGGGTCGCTTTCACTACTTTTCAGTTTTCTAGAGCTGCCTTCACTTGGTGGGAGGCTTATGAAAGGCGTAGGCTTGTTGGTGCAGCACCCTTTAACTAGCAGCAGTTCTCCATTTTTTTTGGAGAAGTATGTGCCACAGTCTCACAGAGAGGAGCTGCGCAGGTAGTTTGAGTGGTTGCGTCAAGGAGAAATGACTGTGATACAGTATGAGATAAGGTTCTCGGAGTTAACTCGTCATGCTGTTTGGTTGGTTCTTATAGAGAGAGAGAGGATTAGGAGGTTCGTTGATGGCCTCACATATCAGCTCCGTATTCTCATATCCAGGGAGAGGGTGTCTGGTGCTACTTTTGATAAGGTTGTGGACATTGCTCGTGATATTGAGTCAGTTCATCGCCAAGAGTGAGATGAGAGGAGGCCAAGAGGCCTCGGGGAGCTGGTAGTTATGGTGGTGCTCCTTCGAGAGGTCAGTTTCAGCACGGCAGAGGCTGTCCATTCAGGCATGCTCAGTCAACTCGCCTAGGTTATCGTGGGGCATCATCGGGTCCTGGTTCTCACAGTTCTCATCAGGGCCAGTCATCACTCAATGCCCTTCCAGCCTAGAGTTCGTCCCGTGCTCTATCAGTTCAGGGCTCTTCTATGCCAGGTGCATCTACTAGTCATTCTGGTGCTAGAGGTTTCCTTCAGTCCCCTCTTCAGCACCCAAGAGTTGCTATGAGTGTGGAGAGTTGGGTCATATGCGGAGGCAGTGTCCTCATCGTCTTAAGGGTTCATCTCAGTAGAGGAGTCAGCCATCGCCTTCAGTGCCAGTTACTTCACCACCACCCACCCACCTAGTTAAGGGTGGAGGCCAGTCAGCTAGGGGTCGCCCTAGAGGGGGAGGTCGATCAGGATGCGGTCAGGACCGTTTCTATACACTCCCAGCTAGACCCAATGCTATTGCTTTAGATGCTGTGATCACATGTATTGTCTCAGTCTATCGCAAAGATGCCTCTGTATTATTTGATCCTGGTTCCACTATTCTTATGTGTCATCATAGTTTGCTCATTATTTGGATATGCCCCGTGAGTCTCTTGTTTTATCTGTTCATGTATCTACTACGGTGGGCGATACTATTGTTGTGGACAATGTGTACCAGTCGTATATGGTGATTATTAGGGGTTTGGAGACCCGAGTGGACCTATTGTTGTTATATATAGTGGACTTTGATGTGATATTGGGCATAGATTGGCTATCTCCGTGTCGCGCTATTTTGGACTGTCATGCGAAGATAGTGACATTGGCTATGCCGGGTGTGCCACGGATTGAGTGGCGAGGTTCAACTGATTATGTTCCTAGTAGGGTAATTTCATTCTTGAAGGCCCAACATATGGTTGGGAAGGGTTGTCATATTTATCCTTTGTGAAGGATGTCGGTGCAGAGACTCCTAGTATTGATTATATTCCTGTTGTGAGGGATTTTCCCCATGTGTTTCCTGCAGACCTGGGCATGCCACCGGATAGGGACATTGATTTTGGTATTGATTTGGTGTCGGGCACTCAGCCCATATCTATTCCACCGTATCGTGTGGAACCAGCGGAGTTGAAGGAGTAGCTTCAGGAACTCCTTGATAAGGGGTTTATTCGGCCTAGTATGTCACTTTGGGGTGCTCCTGTTCTATTTGGGAAGAAGAAGGATGGCACGATGAGAATGTGCATTGATTACAGGTAGTTGAACAAAGTAACAATCAAGAACAAGTATCCTTTGGCTCGTATCGATGATTTGTTTAACCAGCTTCAAGGAGCGAGAGTGTTCTCCAAGATTGATCTCCGTTCAGGTTATCACCGTTTGAAGATCAGGGACTCGGATATTCTTAAGACAGCTTTCAGGACCCGATATGGTCATTATGAGTTCTTGGTGATGTCTTTTGGGCTGACCAATGCCCCAACAACATTCATGCATTTGATGAACAATGTGTTTCAGCCTTATCTCGACTCGTTTGTCATAGTTTTCATTGATGATATTCTGGTATACTCGCATAGTCAGGTGGAGCACGCGGAGTATTTGAGAGTTGAGTTGCAAAGATTGAGGGAGGAGAAGCTTTATGCAAAGTTCTCCAAGTGTGAGTTTTGGCTCAGTTCAGTGGATTTCTTGGGGCAAGTGGTGTCCAGTGAGGGTATTCAGGTTCATCCAAAGAAGATAGAGGCGGTTCAGAGTTGTCCTAGACCGTCCTCAGCCACAAAGATCCGCAGCTTTCTTGGTTTGGCGGGTTATTACCGCCAGTTTGTTCAGGGATTTTCATCTATCGCATCGGCCTTGACCAAGTTGACACAAAAGGGTGCTCCATTCAGGTGGTCGGATGAGTGTGAGGGGAGCTTTCAAAAGCTCAAGACCGCCTTGATCACAGCTCCAGTATTAGTTTTGCCATCAGCTTTAGGTTCATATACCATGTATTGTGATGCTTTGAGAGTTGGTATTGAGTGTGTATTGATGCAGGAGGGTAGAGTTATTGTTTATGATTCTCGTCAGTTGAAACCCCATGAGAAGAACTACATTGTTCATGATTTAGAGTTGGCTGCCATTGTTCACGCGTTGAAGTTTTGGAGGCATTATTTGTATGGTTTGTCTTGTGAGGTGTTTACTAATTATCGTAGCCTCCAGCACTTGTTCAAGCAGAAGGATCTCAATTTGAGGCATTGGAGATGGTTGGAGTTGCTAAAGGATTATGATATTAATATCTTGTACCATCCGGGGAAGCCCAATATGGTGGCTGATGCTTTGAGCCGGAAGGCAGTGAGTATGGAGAGTTTGGCATATATTCCTGTTGGGGAGAGACATCTTACAGTTGACGTTCAGGACTTGGCCAATCGGTTCGTGAGGTTTGATATTTCGAAGCCCAGTCGAATATTGGGTTGTGTGATTTCTCGATCTTCCTTATTTGATCGCATTAGAGAGTGCCAGTATGATGATTCTCATTTGCTTGTCCTTAAGGACAGAGTTCGGCACGATGATGCTAGAGATGTGACTATTGGTGATGATGGGATGTTGAGGATGTAGGGCCGAATATGTGTGCCCAATGTAGATAGGCTTTGGGAGTTGATTCTGGAGGAGGCCCATAGCTTGCAGTATTCCATTCATTCGGATGCCGCGAAGATGTATCAGGATCTGAGACAACATTATTGGTGGGGGATAATGAAGAAGGACATTTTGGGATTTGTAGCTCGGTGTCTCAATTGACAACATGTGAAATATGAGCATCAGAGACCGGGTGACTTGCTTCAGCAGATGGATATTCCAGAGTGGAAGTGGGAGCGGATCACCATGGACTTTGTAGTTGGGCTCCCACGGACTTTGAAGAAGTTAGATGCCATTTGGGTGATTGTGGATCCGCTGACCAAGTCCACACACTTCATTCTTGTGGGTGCTACCTATTCTTCAGAGCGGTTGGCAAAGATCTATATCCGGGAGGTTGTTCGTTTGCATGGTGTCCTAGTTTCCATCATTTCAGATAGGGGCACTCACTTTACTTCACAGTTTTGGAGGTCTGCACAGCGAGGGTTGGGTACTCAGGTTGAGTTGAGCATAACTTTTCACCCTCAGACGGACGGGCAGTCCGACGCACTACTCAGATATTGGAGGACATGTTGCGCGCTTGTGTCATTGATTTTGGAGGGTCATGGGATCAGTTTCTACCTCTTGCAGAGTTTGCTTATAATAACAGTTACCAGTCGAGTATTCAGATGGCTCCATATGAGGCTTTGTATGAGAGGTGGTATAGTCTCTAGTTGGTTGGTTTGAGCTGGGTGAGGCTAGGCTATTGGGTACAGATTTGGTGCAGGATGCTTTAGACAAGGTGAAAGAGATTCAGGAGAGACTTCATACGGTGCAGTCGAGACAAAAGAGTTATGCCGACAGGAAGGTTCGGGATGCATCCTACATGGTTGGTGAGAAGGTTCTGTTGAAGGTTTCACCCATGAAGGGTGTTATGAGATTTGGGAAGAAGGGTAAATTGAGTCCTCAGTTCATTGGGCTTTTTGAGGTGCTTCGGAGGATTGGGGAGATGGCCTATGAGCTTGCTTTGCCACATAGCTTGTTGAGCGTGCATCTGGTGTTTCATGTTTCTACGCTCCGAAAGTATATTGGCGATCCGTCTCATGTTTTGGACTTCAACACAGTTCAGTTAGATGATGATTTGACTTATAATGTGGAGCCATTAGCTATTTTGGAGCGTTAGGTTCGGAAGTTGAGGTCTAAGGATATAGCTTCAGTAAAAGTGCAGTGGAGAGGTCAGCTCTTGGAGGAGGCTACCTAGGAGACCGAGCAGGAGATGCAGAGCAGATATCCTCACCTATTTGAGGCTTCAGGTATGTTTTTTGACTTGTTTGAGGACGAACGTTTGTTTAAGAGGGGGAGGATGTAACGACCCGGCCGGTCGTTTCATGAGTTACCGCTTCGTTTCCCCCATTTCTTCTTCTTATTGCCATGTTCAGCTATATTATGTGTTATCGGGTTGGTTGGCTCGGGTTCGGTGAGGTTTTGGTAAGGTTTGAGACACTTAGTCTCTTTTGAGTGAGCTTAAGTTGAAAAAGTCAACCGGAAGTTGACTTATGTGATAAAGGGATCGTATGTGAGTTTTGATGGTTCGAATAGCTTCGGGAGGTGATTTGGGACTTAGGAGCGTGATCGGAATGTGTTTTGGAGGATCGGAGTAGATTTAGGCCTGAATTGGCGAAATTGGAATTTTGGCATTTTTCGGTTGATAGGTGAGATTTTGATATTGGGGTTGAAATGGAAATCCGGAAGTTAGAATAGGTCCGTTGTGTTATTTTTGATGTGTGTGCAAAATTTCAGGTCATTCAGATGAGGTTTGATAGACTTTTTGATCGAAAGCAGAATTCGGAAGTTTTTGGAATTCTTAGGCCTGAATTTGATGCAACTTTGGTGTTTTGATGTTTTTTTAGCGTTCCAAAGGTTGGAACAAGTTTAAATGATGTTATGGGTTATGTTTGCATGTTTGGTTGAGGTCCCGAGGGCCTCGGGTGAGTTTCGGGTGGTTAAACGGACCATTTCACCTTAGAGGAAATTGCAGAAAAACTGATGTTGGTGTTGCAGGTTTTTGACCTTCGAGTTCGCAATGTATGTCCCGCGTTCGCGAAGGGTTGTGAGGCTGGGAAGTTGGCCTTCGCGTTCGTGAAGGTGGTCCCGCATTCGCGAAGGGTTGAGGCTCGTGGTCATCAGGTTCGCAAGGTTCTTGCCGCGTTTGCATAGAGGAAGTGAGCAGATGGTGTCTTGGAGGGTTTGTTCTTCGCGTTCGCGGGTGGGGAATCGCGTTCGCGATGAAGGAAAAAGTGGCCAATGCAAAGTTTTGCTTCGCGAACGCGAGGCGTTGACTGCGTTCGCGAGAAGAGGTTTTAAGTGCTGGGCAGATTTTAAAAGACCAATTCCGCGATTTTTAGCCTAAGTTTCACCATTGTTGGGCGATTTTAGAGCTTTTTGAGGAAGATTGAAGAGGGAATCAAGGGGAAACACTTGGAGGTAAAATTTATGGATTTAATACTTGATCCTAATGTGATTTCTACCTAATTAATCATGGAATTTGTGGAATATAAGCCTAAAAATTGGAAGAAAGGCTTGGAAATTAGAGACCTAAATCTGGGGGTTTGAGGGGTCATTTCTGGTTAGATTTTGATGTATTTGATATGTATGAACTCGTGGGAAGACAAGGAGTCTATTGATGTAATTTTTATCAAATTTCGAGACGTGGGCCTGGGGGTCGGGTTTGGTTAATTTCAGGATTATGTTGTAATTTGATTACTTACGAGTGGGCTTTGTTCCCTTAGCATATTTTGATAGTTATGTACTGATTTTGGTTAGATTTGGAGCATCTAGAGGCCGATTTGAGAGGCAAAGGCATCACGGGATAGAGTTTGGACCGGATAGAGGTGAGTAATAATTGTAAATGTTGTCCTAAGGGCATGAAACCCCGGATTTCACATCGTTGTATTATTTTGAGGTGACTCACATGCTATATGACGCGCGTGGGTACGTGCACCATTGGGGATCGTGACTTAGTCCGTCTCGTATGACTGTTTAGCTACGTATTTGATTGAAAACTTCTTGCTATCATCATGTTTTGGGCTGAATGCCATATTTGGGCTTCGTGCCAACTGTTTTGGATCTTAGGGGATTTTTACTACTATTCCTCACTGTTTTGACGTTATACTTATACTCAGTCATGCCATATTTTACTGTTTTCATAACTCAACCATATTTACTCTATTTTGACATCTTAAATGATATTTTGAGTTGAGCATCATGGTGGTGAATTCCTTAAACTTCCTTCTGGAACCAAACATCAGGAGCAACATATAAACAGAAATACAGTAGTGAATTTCTTAAACTTCCTTCTGGAACCAAGAAGATGATATCACTACCTAGTCTTTCAACAAATCCAGTAAGCATGTCCAAGAAACCAACTGTGAAATATCTAGCATAGGCCGACCCTCAATAATAACTGCCAAACGAACATTGTTGCGCACATCCCTTTTTTTGTAGGTAAAGATAAGCTGATGTTAACCAAGAATTTTAAGGGGTCTCAATAATAACCACAGAAGGAGCACTTAATAATTTGGATCGAGGTAGCGGCATAACGGAATCATATGTGCAACCACGACCATTACTCAGCACAATGAGTAACTTATCAAAATGCAACATGGACTCTCAATCTTCAGCCAAATATCTTAATGGAAGAGTTTGTTGGGCATGGTACCTCCCTTTAAATTACAGCTGCGTAGGTTTATGATGTTCTATGCCCTGAAAGAGATAAAGATTTGTTTCTTGGTGAACTCTACCTCAGTCAAAAGCTTGTTGCAAGGTAACTGATTGCTGAGAATGCCAACATCGCACCACCCTCTTTTGAATTCTTCCACCAACAAGAAAGAAATCATTCTTATGCACAACTAATGCAAAAACTAGACTCTTATATTGTTTTGCATTCACAAAAACATCGTGCGTCTAGGCGTGGAATAAAATGACGCTACTTAAAATGATTAACGTCAAGGGCTGCAAACCTATTCTGAGGAAAGCTGTTCTAGTCTCTTTTCTTCCAAATTGTGCACCAAGTTGAAATTGAGGCTTGTAGTCGCCGCCCATGTAATCAAAATAAACTGTGCCATGAAATAGGTATGGTTCACCAGGGTGTTGAGCATGTGCATGCAATGTGAGATCAGTTCGCACTGTGAATATTTCATGCTTCTCACGATTTGAATTAACTGTGGCATTGTACCGAGCTTTTTGCAGGCATTGTAACAGTGAGTAATGACTCGAAATTTCAATTGCTTGGAATATCCATCACCAAAATCCTCAAGCACCCCATGTACTTTCTGCTCCCTAGCAGTCTCTCTCGATAAAGACATCAACAAACCAGTAAAAATTTGCTCATGTCCAGTATCAACCCAATTGCGTATTTGTAAGTTTGAATCATGGTGGTGCCCCAATATATTTTGAGTAGCACTAGCAACTGGAAATTCTATTCCAGTAAACCTTCTAATAGTATTTGATATGATATATCCTTGGCTAGTAAAAGGAATCTGATAACCAGATTCAGCCCTTAGAGGAGAAATTTCAAACATCTAAGCTACATTGTCACTTGCGTTTTCCTCGTCTTTATTTTTAGGTTCCAATAGTTTAGTTACATTACAATTGTAACCGGTTAAAACCACTAAAGAAATAATGAGAACATAGTTTGAAGAAATATCGATATGATTAACTAGAACCTTAGTAGTAACCTCGGTTTGCAAGGTCTTACAATGAGTCTGGTGCGTGTTGCCATTTTCTTGAGAGCCTTCATCAAACACCTGGACCTCTTTTGATTTTGCACTGTTTAAACCAAATTCTGGTGTATCAGTAAGTACTTCAACATCTGATCACTTAGTAGCAAACACTTGGAACAACAACATCCATGTGACATATTGTCGAACATCCGGGCTTCAAATTCAGTAGAATAGTCCTTGATTGTAGCCATGTGACTTTCCGTCCATTCGAGATGTTGTTTACGAAAATGAATTCGTACCTTTGCAACAAAGTGTTCCCAATTAGTCAATTGCTTGTTCCGGAGAAGCCATCAGAACCACTCCAACACCTCACCTTCTAGGTAAATAGACGCGCGTAATAATTTGTTGTTTTCTGATGTGCCGCAGAATTCAAAGTAGCGTTCACCTTGAGAAATCCGTAACTCTGGATCCTCGCCACTAAATCGTCAGAATTCCACTGGAATAGACTTACTCGTTTCAAGGTTTTCAACCAATTCATATAACAATGAATGAATTTCGGAAATATCCTTCGACTACAAATCCTTCACGACCTTAACTAAATAATCGATAGTTCAAAATATTTGGTCCTCCATTGAAGACCTCTGGATGAAAGCACCAATGAAACAACCCAGATAATATACCAAACCAACTAATTGTATTAAATCAACAATAATGGGAATTACAAAGCAATGTCTAATGATAGTATGGACAATGCAACGGAAATCTAAGAAGAACAGAGATGAGGAATAGCCTGATACAAAATTGGGGATGAGATGAGACATAGAGCTAACACTTGACAACTTCAGCATAAAATTCACTATACCATCTACTATATTTATAACTAGTTTCTCCATGCTGCACCTTCACGCACTGAGTGCCTCCTTAAGCTCAAAATAGGTCCCATACATAATTTTCCAAATTCCAAAATATATTTTCCACCGAGCAACTCGCTAAGTCCATAACAATACCTCCCTCCTCAAAAAGAACCTTGTCCTCAAGGTTTGAGTAGAGCACAAGTTGTAGCAACATCCGTTTGATATTGTTAATAGCGAGCAAGCAAGGCAGAGCAATAGGTTGAGCAACATCTACAAGCTTAAAGTACTGGCTCTTTACCGTTGCATCAGTGCAAATAGATGCACAGGAATTGTAGTGGTTCATTACTTCTGCATTAGTGCAAATGGGTCCTCAGGAACAACAACAACAACAACAACAACAACAACCCAATAAAATCCCACAAGTGGGGTCTGGGGAGGGTAGTATGTACGCAGACCTTACCCCTACCCCGAAAGAGTAGAGGGGTTGTTTCTGGAAGACAGTTGGCTCAAGATAATTAGAAAAACAAAAAGAAGAGAATTTTAGTTTTACCAGAGAGATTATAGGAAAAATAGGAACATAAAATACAGAAGGAAAAATGCAAAACAATCGTACAAGGTAACGCAAGACTCAACTACCTCCTAGCCTACAACCGTAATACTCGACCTCCATAACTTCCTATCAAGCGTCATGTCCTTAGAAATCTGAAGCCTCGCCATATCCTGCCTGATCCCTTCTCCCCAATACTTCTTAGGTCGCCCTCTACCTCTTCTCATACCCTCCACAATCAGTCGCTCACACCTCCTTACTGGAGCATCTAGGCTTCTTCTCTGTACATGTCCGAACCATCTGAGTCTCGCTTCCCACATCTTGTCATCAATGGGAGCCACGTTCACCTTCTCCCGAATATCATCATTTATAATCTTGTCCATCCTAGTGTGCTCACACATCCACCTCAACATCCTCATTTCTGCTACTTTCATCTTTTGGATATGTGAGTTCTTAACAGGCCAACACTTAGCCCCATACATCATGGCCTAACTACCGCTTGGGTGCATAGGAAATGGCTAAATAAATTGGTCTAATCTCAATGTGAAGAGCTCCTTTCCTAATCCATAGATTTAACAGCCTTTCAAGGAATTTCAGCTTCCTAACTAGGAGTATAGCCATGGAAAATACATCTCGCCATCTTTTGATACTAGGGACAAAATGATCAAAATTAATTTTCCTAGTTGCCATCAACTGGCACATAAGAGGCAATATATCTTGTTCTCCTTGTGGCAGATCACTTGCAGCATCAAGATAACGCATTGTAATATCCTGGGCTATCTCTTTCTTTATGGGAAACTCTTCTTTAGGAAATGGAACATACTCTCTCGCATCAAAAGCAAGTTCTGTGGCAAAAGCTATACATCCTCAATTGCAAGGCCAACATCAGAAACATTGGTTGAAAAACCAAAAGAATTGGCACATGATACACGAACAAAGAGCCAAACATCAGGAGCAACATGTAAACAAAAGTACAGTAGCGAATTCCTTAAACTTCGTTCTGGAACCAAGAAGATGATATCACTACCTAGTCTTTCGGCAAATCTAGTAAGCATGTCCAAGGAACCAACTATAAAATATCTAGCATAGGGTCGACCCTCAACAATAACTGCCAAGCGAACATAGTTGCACACATCCCTTTTTTTAGGTAAAGATAAGCTAATGTCAACCAAGCATTTTCCGAGGTCTCAATAATAACCACAGCAGGAGCACTAAATAATTTGGATCGAGATAGCGGTGTAACAGAATCAAATATGTTGCCACGACCATTACTCAGCACAATGAGTAACTTATCACAATGCCATATGGACTCTCGATCTTCAGCCAAATATCTTGATGGAAGAGTTTGTTGGGCATGGTAACTTCCTTTAATTTGCAGCTGCGCAGGGTTATGATCTTCTCTGCCATGAAAGAGATAAAGTTTTGTTTTTTGGTGAACTCTACCTTGGTCAAAAGCTTGCTGCAAGGTAACTAATTGCTGAGAATGTCAACATCGCACCACCCTCTTCTGAATTCTTCCACCAACAAGAAAGAATTCATTCTTATGCACGACTAATGCACAAACTAGCCTCTTATATTGTTTTACATTCAAAAAAACATCATGCATCTGGGCGTGGAATAAAATGCTGCTACTTGAAATGATTAACGTCAAGGGCTGCAAACCTATTGTGAGGAAAGTTGTTCTAGTCTTTTTTCTTCGAAATTGTGCACCAATTGAAATTGAGGCTTGTAGTCGTCGCCCATGTAATCAAAATAAACTGTGCCATGAAACATGTATGGTTCACTAGGGTGTTGAGCATGTGCATGCAATGTGAGATTAGTTCGCACTGTGAAGATTTCATGCTTCTCACGATTTTGAATTAACTATGGCATTGTTCCGAGCTTTTTGCAGGCATTGTAACAGTGAGTAATGACTCGAAATTTCAACTGCTTGGAATATCCATCAACAAAAACCTCGAGCACCCCCCCCCCCCCCCCGTACTTTCTGCTTCCTAGCAGTCTCTCTCGATAAACATATCAACAAACCAGTAAAATTTTTTGCCTTTCCAGTATCAATTCAATTGCATATGTGTAAGTCTGAATCATGGTGGTGCCCCAATATACCAGCAACTGGAAATTCTATTCCAGTAAACCTCCTAATAGTATTTTATATGATAGATATTTGGCTAATAAAAGGAATCTGACAACCAAATTCATCCCTTAGAGGAGAAATTTCAAACACCTGAGGTGCATTGTCACTTGTGTTTTCCTCCTCTTTCCAGTAGTTTAATCACATTATAGTTGTAACCGGTTAAAACCACTAAAGAAGTAATGGGAATAGAGTTTGAATAAATACCGATATGATTAACTAGAACCTTAGTAGTAACCTCGGTTTGCAAGGTCTCAGAATGAGACCGGGGAGTGTTACCATTTTCATGAGAACCTTCATCAAACACCTGGACCTCTTTTGATTTTGCATTGTTTAAACCAGATTCTGTTGTATCGGTAAGGACTTCAACATCTGATCGCTTTGTAGAAAACACCTTGGAACAACAGCATCCATGTGATATATTGCCGAACATATGGGCTTAAATTTTAGTAAAATAATCCTTTATTGTAGCCATGTGACTTTTCGGTGATTCGAGATACTTTTTACGAAAAACAATTCGCACCTTTGCAACAAAGTGTTCCCAATCCATTAAATGCTGGTTCCGGAGAAGCCATCGGAACCACTCCAACTCCTCACCTTCTAGGTAATAGACGCGCGTAATAATTTGTTATTTTATGATATGCCGTAGAATTCAAAGTAGAGTTCAGCTTGAGAAATCCATAACTCTAGATCCTTGCCACTAAATCGTTAAAATTCCACCAGAATAGGCTTACTCATTGCAAGGTTTTCAACCAACTCATGCAACAATGAATGAATTTCGGCAATATCCTTCGGTCATGAATCCTTCACGGCCTTAATTGAATAATCGATAGTTTAAAATATTTAGTCCTCCATTGAAGACCTCTAGATGAAAGCACTAATGAAACAACCTAGATAATATACCAAACCAACTAATTGTGTTACCTCAACACCAGTGGGAATTACAAAGCAATTGCTAATGATAAAAAGGACAATGCAACAGAAATCTAAGAAGAATGGAGATGAGGAATAGACTGATACAGAATTGGGGATGAGAAGAGACACAGAGCTAACACTTGACAACTTTAGCATAAAAATGCACTACGTCATCTACTATATTTATAACTAATTTCACCACGATGCACCTTCATGCACTGAGCACCTGCCTAAGCTCAAAATGGGTCCCACACTTAATTTTCCAGATTCCAAAATATATCCTCCACCGAGTGAATCACTGAGTTTACAACAATACCTCCCGCCTCAAAAAGAACCTTTCCCTGAAGGTTCGAGTGGAGCACAAGTTGTAGCAACATCCGCTTGACATTGTCAACAGCGAGCAAGCAAGGAGAGCAATATCTACAAGCTTAAAGTACTGGCTCTTTACTACTGTATCAGTGCAAATAGATGCACCGGAATTGTAGTGGCTCATTACTTTTGCATAAGTGCAAATAGGTGCACATGAAATGGCTAAATAAATTGGTCTAATCTCAATGTGAACAACTGTTTCCTAACCCTTCGATTTAACAACCTTTCAAGGAATTTTAGCTTCCTAACTGGGAGTATAGCCATGGAAAATACATCTCGCCATCTTTTGATACTAGAGACAAAAAGATCATACTTAATTTTCCTAGGTACCATCATCTGGCACATAAGAGGCAATTTATCTTGTTCTCCTTGTGGCAGATCACTTGCAGCATCAAGATAATGCATTGTAATATCCTGGACTATCTCTTTCTTTATGGGAAACTCTTATTTAGGAAAATGTAATGACCCGGTCGTTTTGAGAATTAAAGTTTCGTACAACGGCATAAGGTCTTGAGAAGCTTCATATTATGTTTATCGACTTGTGTGCATGGTTGAATTCAGTTACCAGATGATTCAGAGTTGAATTTGGGAGAAGGAATCTAGTTTTGGAAGCTTAAGCGGTGAGAATTTGGCTGGAATATGACTTTTGTGTAAATAGCTCTGGAATGAGTTTTGGATGATGTCAACAGCTTTGTATGGTAATTTTGGACTTAGGCGTGCATCCGGATGATAACAACAATGTCGAGAATCCAAACTAGAGTAAGAAGTTAAGAAGTAAATGCGGAAGCAATAACAATAAGAAATTGAACGACTAGAATTAAAGTGCAGAAAATAAAGGATATGGGAAAATTCAAGAAAAGAATTCCAAGAACTTCCAAGAACGCAAGTTCTATAGCCTTGACAAGATCCAAGCAACAACGTTTTAATTTATTGAAGAAATCAAATGCCTTTAATTAAGAACAAATAAAAAATAATAGATTCGGATCTTGGACGCTTTACGTGTAACTTGAGACAACGATTAATAACTATTATTAATCGCTTTAAGAATACCACAAAGGAATCAGTGATATCACAATAAAGAAGTTATCTTACTATCTTGAACTATGACTAGTAAAGGTTGAAAGATAAATCTCAAAGCATAAGTAACAAAGGTTCAAAAGAACTCTCAAAGTATAATATTATAATAATAAAGTACCACAATGAATGAAAAGAACTCCTATTTATAGGAGGTAAAAATCCTTAAAACTAGGTAGGGTGGTTTCCAAGGCAAACCCTAACTTGGAGGCTATGATAAATACTAGAAAACCGAATAAAAGCTAATAAAAATAAGAGGGTGGGCGGCCAAAACCCTTAGGGGCAGATTTGGGTCTTAAAACTACTAGTTTGGGCCATTAGTTTGGACTTCAATTGGGCTCCTTTTGAAATACTCCCTTTTGGACCTCTTTTAAGCTCATTTTAAGCCCTTCTAGGTGCCTTTTGGTGGACTTCAAGGGCTAATATTGGGACCCAATCTTCCTCCTTTTAGACTTCAATTTGGGCCACCAAATAATTATAAAACTTGGATAATTCATCTTCTTTTGGCTTGAGCTCTTCCTCTACAATTAAAAGCTTCTTTATTTGCTATTGAAGTCCAGCAACCATAGTCTGCAATTCTTTAGCTTGAGATCTTGTAAATGGTTTTCTTGGAGCTTCCAAAACTCTATCATTGTCCTTGATGCTATCAAAGGTTTATCAGACAAGAATAAGGCTTTGCTAGTATATGAAAGGGGGTTGTTGACATTGGTTTCTGTTGTACAAAAGTGGAGGCCCTACTTGCTGGGAAGACCATTCATCCTCAAGACTGATCACCATAGCCTTAAATACTTGTTGGAGTAGAGGATTACTACCACCGATCAACAAAAATGGCTAGTCAAGTTACTTGGTTATGATTATGGCTTACAAAAAGGGGAAGGAGAACATTGTGGCTGATGTCTAGGAAGGAAAAAGCTATCCAACTCTACAACATCTCTAGTGTCAATTCAGACATTTTGGATTCAGTTAAAGCCTCATGGAGCAAAGATCCTGCACTCCAACAACTTATAAAGTATATACAGAATGGGCAGACCACCAAACCTTATTACAGATTCCAGAATGGGATCCTGAGCAGAAAGAAAAAACTGATGGTTGGTGCTGATAATGCAATCAGAACTAAGCTTCTATCATTTTACCATGCTATCCTATAGGTGACCATTCTGGCATTACAACCACTTTGAATAGGATCAAGCAGGATTTCTATTGGAAGAAGATGAAGCAAGATGTTTATACTCATGTAAGGAGCTGTGATGTTTGCCAGAAATGCAAGAATGAAACTGTGACTTATCCTGGGCTACTTCAACCTCTACCTATTCCGGATAAGGTGTGGCAGGATATTTCAATGGATTTTATTGAGGGCCTTCCTAAGGCTGTTGGGAAGGAGGTGATTTTTGAAATAGTGGATCGATTGAGCAAGGATGCCCATTTCATAGCTCTCAAACACCCCTACACTACCTTGGATGTAGCTCAAATGTTCATGGATCAAGTGTTTAGACTTCATGGAATGCCCAAATCTATAGTATCAGATAGAGATGTTGTCTTCACAAGCAAATTCTGGAAGGAGTTGTTCAGATTACAGAAGGTTTCACTATTGACTTTAATAGCTTACCACCCTCAAACAGATGGCCAAACAGAGGTCGTCAATAGATGTATGGAATGTTACCTTCGATGCATGGAATTTGAGAAACCAAAAGCATGGCCATAATGGTTACCTTTGGCAGAGTGGTGATACAACACCACTTACCATTCCAGCACTAGTATGGCACCTTATGAGGCAGTTTATGGTCAGAAACCACCCCTTACTTCCTTACATGAGCTTTGATTCTCAACTGGATATGGTTGATAGAAGCCTTCAAGCTCGAGAAGCCACTCTCAGACTACTGAAGTTCCAATTAAAAAAGGCTCAAAATAGAATGAAGGTCCAAGCTAATAAAAGAAGGATTGACAGAACCTATGCAGTGGGAGACTGGGTATATGTCAAGCTACAGCCCTATAGACAACTTTCTCTTAAGCAACATGGTTTTCAGAAATTTTCGTCCAAATACTTTGGCCCCTTCAAGATTCTTGCTAAGGTGGGAGCTGTAGCATATACCTTGGACCTTCCTGTTAGTACAAAGATTTACCCTACATTCCACATTTCCCAGCTGAAAAAGAAGATTGGGCCTAACTCAGCTTCAGTCACTTTACCCGTGGTGCTTTCAGAAGCTGGCCATGTCCTACTAGAACCTAAAGCCATACTTGATAGGCATATGATTCAGAAGCATGGAAAGGCTATATCTCAAGTTCTGTCAAATGGTTTAATGTTGCACCAGAAGATAGTACATGGGAAGAATACCATGACCTTAAAAGGAGATTTCCTTTGTTCGATCCTTGAGGACAAGGATGATCTGTAGAGAGGGGTAATTTGATACGATCCTAATGAGCTCAGTTGTAATAGCTGTTAGTTTCAGTTGATTTTAGTGTAATTAGGTCGTTAGTTTGCTAGAATTTTAGTTAGAACTCACGTGACTTGCACGTGCAGAGCAGCTGCTGGAAAATGGGATTCCAAAAGTTAGTTATAACTAACTTCCCCACTTCTTCCTATATAGTTTTGTTTTTCTAAAATTGTAAGCATCTAAAAAAGTTGGAATAAGAAATCTCTTTCTTCTTTCTCATCTCTTCTCTGTTCTCATAACTCCATTGAAGTTCTACATCGAGCAAACTGTTCAAGGACAATTCTTCTCATTTGTCCTTTAGGTGAGCTCAATTGCTATTTCCTTTTCTGTGTTTTAGATCGAGTTCATATTTGTGTTATTGTCTATGGCTAGATTCAAGACCCAAGTACTTGCTTATGCTATAAATATAATATATATGGTGCAAGTTGTTTTCTCAATATGTCTACGCTATAGGAGCCTAAAGAGGGGTAGAGAAGGTAAAGTTCTGCTAAAGTACATAAATTCGTTTACATATGAATACTATTTTGTTAATTTATCTTTTTAACTGTTTTTAGTATAATTATTATTTTCACTTTTCCTGTCTCTTTGATGAAAATATCGAGCGATGCGAACTACTTGCTTCACAAATATCAAGATCAAGAGGTATTTCTCTTTTTAATTGTTCTAAGTATAATATCTATTTAGGAACTTTTACCTCATTAATTTTAAATAAATACCCTTTTAAAAAAACTGTATTCCATAGCTACCTTTTGATTTTTATAGCAAAATATCTATTTATGGTCACCTCCTACCCTTAAGCCATAAAATACGCTTTATATTATTTTTCTCTCTCATTCTTTCAGATTTTTCTCCACCCTCTCTCTCTCAACTCCAGTCTTTCTCCATGAAATTTTCTCTTATTTTAACAAATCAGATCTCATGGGTACTACAAGTTGACAGTGATCCTGAGGATGCGAAAATCGAACTAATGTCTGGGGACGAAACCAATAAATTTGGTCTATTTTCTTGGGAATTCGTCCGTCGCCATGGGTTGCACCTATTCGGCACAACTTCCACATGGTTCTTGTTGGACATTGCTTTCTATAGCCAGAATCTATTCCAAAAAGATGTGTTCAGTGCAATTGGATGGATACCAGCAGCCAAAACCATGAATGTCATTCAAGAAGTTTACAAGATTGCAAGAGCACAAACCTTGATTGCACTACTTAGCACAGTGCCAGGGTACTGGTTCACCGTGGCGTTCATTGATGTAGCTGGAAGGTTCGCGATCCAATTGATCGATATACTTCGGATACCAGATTCGCAGAAGAAATACTTCTGTTAATATATTTCGATGTATTTCAATATATCTTGTTGTATTTCATTGTATTCATTGTTTTTTTTATTGTATTTCAATGTATCTCGTTGTGTTCTATCTATTTTCATTGTATTCATTGTCTTTTTTTCATTGTATTTCAATGTATCTCGTTGTATTCCATTGTATTCACTGTCTCGCTATATTTCATGAATGTATTCACATATTTTTTTTAATTAATCTAATTTATGTATTCAGATGTATTATATAATTTCTCTGAAAATTGCTATGTTTTTGGGTGTTTTTCGGTTGAGAATCTTTTTAATAACTTGAAATACAAAATTTGTGTGTTATAATTGAGTTTGTTGAGTTATATTAGGAGTCTATTATGTTAATTGATTCACTTCCCGTTTAAAAATAGTGTAATCCGCTGTTTCACGCCGTGAATACAGTCGAATACAATAATCTGTCCAGTTGTAATCCCATGTTTCACGCTATGAATGCAGTCGAATATACTCGAATACAAAAATCTATCTAGCTGTAATCCCTTGTTTCACGCCTAGAAATGCTACTGTATTCATGAATATAGTAGATTAAATACATCGAATACACTCTAAAAAAATCTGAAAACATAGCTATAGGAAGTAATATAGTAAATAGTAGCTACAACTAGCTAATAACCACTAAAACATACTGGTTTCTGAAAGTTTCTCTAATATTTATTTTCACCTTCCTATGGCTTTTATGATTTTAGCCCATAAATCAAGTAAGACGAATTACTTGCTTCACAAATATCAAGATCAGCAGGGTTTAAACTTTCAATTTCTCTTATCTCATGTTCTTTTTCTTATTTCTTAGAATTTCTGGTTGTTATTTTATCTATTGATTTTCTTGTCACCTTAATCCTGATGCTAATTATAATTTTCGTAATTACCTTGTTGGTGCAGGCAAAAATCAGTTCCAAGTATAAAGCCCAACGGTTATGACATATCTCCTAATTTCTTCGTGCTTGTGAGTATATAGTTAAGCCTTTGCCAGCAAAAGATGTATACCTTGACTATGTATATTCACTATCAATAGACGAAATTGGTATTGTTACAACAAGAGTCTCAATAAAGTTTGCACTAATAATACGTACTATATTTGATTCTTTAAATGTGTGATATGTTAAAGCTGTGATGATGAAAAATATGTTTTTTTTTATCCAATATTAATTTACAAAGAAACATTTATTGTATGTTTGGCCAAAGCAGAACACAACAGTTTATCTGTCACGATCGTCGTGATGGCGCCGGACACCGCTGTCAGACAAGCCAATCATAAATACTTAATTAAATTCTCATTTTAATAATTTTAAAAACTATGATTTTCTTTCACTTTAACAAATAAAAGGTAATCTTTATAGAATAGTTAAAAATGTTTACAATTTAGAATTGAACAATCCCATAACCATCCCAGAATCCGGTGTCACAAGTGCATGAGCAGTTTCTAGGAAATAATGTAATACAACAATTGTCCGGAATATAAATTGGACATAAAAGAAAATAAAGTACAATACTCTGAAGGAGACTCTGATGGTTGCAGGTTGTCTCGAGAAGTGCAGCTCACCTAAGTCTCCGTATCAATCATGCCGTTGCGCCCAACTAGGCCACTAGACATACATGTGCATGTGCAATAAAAATGCATAGCAAGTGTAGTATGAGTACGAATACAACGTGTACCCAGTAAGTATCCCGTCTAACCTCGAAAAAGTAGTGACGAGAGGTTGACTTCGACACTCACTAGTGATCCAATAATAATATTTTAATAATGTGAATAATCATGAATTTTATAGGGCAATTGTAAACTAATAACTCCTGAAGCAGGTAAATAATTCCTTTTTAATAATAATAGATTTCCAAAGATTTTTATTTCATCATGTTTATCAATTTATCTCCGACCAGGGAGCCAACATCAATTTTGTAGATCTCAAGCAAGCATCACAAGCATGCGCAAATCATGCCGAGGTCGTATGGCCCGATCTAACAAATATTTAAACTGTGCACTGCTAGAGGGTCGAATGGCGCGAACCATAGATGCATCTATTTAATCTTCCAAGGCGATCGGCCCGTTCCAAATATAAACACACACAGACAGTCAATCAAGAAGTCATCAGGGAATAATTTTCCAAAGAAATAGAAATTTCTCTTTTTAATAGTTAAGAAAATGAGGTCAAACCTTTTAGAAAATTCATTTACTAATTCGATATGGTTCAAGCAATTTACATTGTCAATGAAGTTACAAATATTTCAAGAATAGCATGCTTTTGGGTCCTAGACTGCCCGGACTTAAACATAATAGTAGTTGCGCACGGACTCTCGTCATTTCATGCGTACGTAGACCCCACAAATAGAAGCACACAACCAATTATTTCATCTATAGGTGACAATTCCCTCTTACAAGGTTAGAATGGAGACTTACCTCGCTCCGAAGTTCCATCACCAGCATTTCACGCCCTTCCGAAGGCTCAAGCCGATACACAACGCGCCAAAACTAGCCAATAATCATGCATACCCATTAATTTATGCTAAATTACTCATAATAATCCAAGTCATAACAATTTCTAACCCCGATCGAAAAGTTGACAAAATTGCCCTCGGGTCCACGTTCCCGGATTTCAAAATTTTTCGAAGATAATCTTTATCCATAACCTCACGAACTCAAATATATAATTTACTCCCAATTTCTTGCCCAAAATCGTGGTCAAACTCCAAGAATACCAAATTTCTAGGTTTTTCTTCAAAACCCCAATTTTCACTAATTTCCCATGTTAAAATTTAGATATAATCCAAATAATTAACTTGCAATAGGTGGGAATCACCTACCTTGGCATGGATGATGAAAATCGAGCTCCAAAATCGCTCATAGGTCGGCATAGAGGAAATGAGATGAAATGAGCCAAACCCATTTCTTTACACTTATAAGTGGCCCAGACAACTCTTCTTTGCGTTCGCGAGACCCCCATCGCATTCGCGAAGAAGAAAATTCCTAAAAACTATTTTTCAAATTCTTCTCAGACAGACTATAATGGTTATAAATTTTTGTACAAAATTCTAAATGATAAATGGTTTATCATTTTGAAAACTAAAGACCAAGATCTACAACTTTCATGTTTTGGTCATCTCCCGATTCCTTATAAATTTCGAGATATAAGCCTCCAAAGTCAGCCCTGTGCAACACAAATTTCTTCTTCATCTTCTTGGACAGCCTGTAGTGTACCAGCCATAACTTTTGGGACACAAATTCAAATGCTAAATGGTTTGCTTTTATAAAACCTAGACACAAAGGACTACAACTTTTATTTTTGGATCATCTCCAAATTCCTTATAAATTGTGAGATATGAGCCTCCGAAATCAGACCTGTGCAATAGAGATTTCCTTCTTCGCGAATGCGAAGAAAAGTCCCTGATGCCAAATCCTTCTTCGCGAACGAGAGAGGATCCTCGCGAACGTAAAGAACAACACCAGATACCAGCACCAGCTATTACAAAACAGTCCGAAACGATCCGAAACCACCCCGAAGCACACCGAGGCCCCCGGCGCCCCATCCAAACATACCAACAAGTCCCATAACATAACACAGACCTGCTCGAGGCCTCAAATCACATCAAACAACGCTAAAACCATGAATCACACTCCAATTCAAGCTTAATGAACTTTAGAATTTCAAACTTCTATATTCCATGCTGAAACCTACCAAATCACGTCCGATTGACCTCAAATTTTGCACACAAGTCACATTCGACATTACGGACCTACTCCAACTTTCGAAATTGGAATCCGACCATGATATTAGAAAGTTCACTTCCGGTCAAACTTTTCAAAAACCTTCAAATTTTTTAACTGTCGCCAAATGACTCCAAAATGACCTACGGACCTCCAAATCCACTTCCGATCGCGCTCCCAATAATAGAATCACCATACGAAGCTATTCCCAGACTCGAAATCCCAAGCGGACATCAATAACACTGAAATGCACTTCAACCCAAATTTATGAAATTCTTCCAAAAATGCTAACTTCCACAATAGGTGCTGAAACGCTTCAGAATCATCCAAAACTCGATCCGGATATATGCCCAAGTCCAAAATCATCATACGAATTTGTTGGAACCTTCAAATCTCGATTCCGAGGTCGTTTACTCAAAAATCAAACCTTAGTCAATTCTTTCAACTTAAAGCTTTCGAAATGAGAATTTTCTTTCCAAATCAACTCCGAACATCCCGAAATTCAATTCTGACCATGCGTGCAAGTCATAAAGCCTGAGGTGAAGCTACTCATGACCTCAAACTGACGAACGACGCGTTAGAGCTCAAAACGACCGGTCGGATCGTTAGATTATCACCTGTATAGCTTACAATTGACGCCATCTTGGTGTTATCAATGAAAGCATTTTGGCAATTTTATAATTGTTCATTCTTTTGGATAATATACTTCTTAACGAATGAAAAAATATATTGGAGACTTTACAAAGAAAAAATATATCTCATCCTTGTATATTGGATGCACGTTTAGAAACATCAAAGTCGGCATCTTGTAGAAAGGTCTGCTCTAGAACTTCTCTACTATGTATATACGGGACATCCAAGAAGCTGTGATACTTTAATTTGTTCAGTAACAAGTGGTAGAAAGGCTTTCGACATTGAATTAATGTATTTATAATTTGTTTTAGCATATCTTAATAGAATAGTAATTTGCTTAAAAGTGAAACAAGTAAGTAGCTGTGAATCTGTGATGATTCGATTCTTTAATATATGTATAATTTTATTTGGTAGAAAATTTGATTTCAGGGACTGAATCACTGATGTTTCCATATTTAGTTAACACAATACACATGGAAATTCAAATTTAGGAAGAACTTTTGAAATATAAATTAGTCAATAGCAGTAATGTTTTTTTTTTTCCTACTCATATTTTGATATAATTTAAGATTATATAAGCTTTTTTTTAGTTTATACCGATGTTGCTCATATTACGTTTGGTGAATCATGTAATGTTCTTTTGAAAAGGTTAATTTTTTCATAACTAGAGAAACCAAATACTTCAGATAATACATGTTGGGGATCCACCTTGGTTGACCAAGCCAGCCAATTGGGGAATGAAAAGAACAATAATTTATATTATGTTGAGTTTAAAAACTAAAATGCATGTATTCAAGAACAATTTCAGAAGAAAATCAGAACGTTCTTTGTGGATAATTATTGTCTGTAAGTTCGTAATTTTCTGTTAATATAAATTAGCTTAGCCTAATTAATATTCATTGTTACTGCGAGATACTACATATGGCAACATTTTCATAGAAAATCTGGAAACATTACAAATTTGACAGTGTAATCATAAGATTTATCAAAAATAAATATTTCAAGATATATACTCGATATGCATCTATAATTACTTCTACTAAACAAAATCTTATTACTTGCCTTACACATAGGTAGGACGTGTGTATGATAAGGGTGCAGTTTGCATATATAGGAATTAGGCCCAACTCGACCATTCATGATAAATCTTATCCGAAACATATTTGAAGTGAAATTTGGCACTACAAATACTTTTTATTAATTTATACTATTATAAAAGCACAAAATTTTAACGCAAAATGTTGGCCGACTTTTTTACACGTGCAACGCATGTGCCCTTAACGAAATATCGTTCGCCTTTTATACCCCTTCAAACTATATTTTATATTAAACAAAATAGTAATTTAATTTATTTTACTAATATGTAGGAATAGACATTAATTATTTTTTAATATTAGAAGTAGCTATTTTAATTATTTGCCTAATATTTAGGACTTTAATTTGAAAATTATAATAATCATTTAATTATTTATCTAATATTTAGGACTTTGATTTGAAAAATCATATTATTTCTTTCAACTCCCTTTCAAGAGTACTTTACTATAAACTCCATTTATAGGAGTATTTGTATTTTAGGACTACGGATATTATTTTTTGTTATAAATTTTTTGCTTTACGGTTTCCTATTTTTGTTTTCTTTAGTTCCTTTTTCTAGGTTATGGGTACTTTTTTGGTTATAAAATTTTACGTTTAATAGTCCTTATTTTCCTTTTCTTTTTAGAATTCCTTTTCTTTGTTTATTGGAACTATACCAAATTTTACCTAACATAGACCCTTTTCTTTTTAAATTACATAGGCAAATACTACTATAAATGAAAAAAAGTTTGTATTCCTCATCATCATAGGTTAGCTTTCGTTATTGGATCTCTCGCTTTGTGAGTTTTCAGTTTTTTTCTTTAGAACACATATTTTATATTTATTCGTGCTTGAATTTTTGGCTTTCTAATCATGATAATTATTTTTTAGGTTATATTTAACTCTTGATATATGATGAATAAGTACTTCAACTATGTTAGCATGCATGCCTCTTCTTTTAGGAGTTTTATTTGTAAGATCCAGTGGCGGAGCCACATGCACTGGGGCGGTGCAGTTGCGGAGCGGGGCGGAGCGCGGGTGGAGATTTAATTTTTTGAACTAACAGAATCTGTTTTGATATTAAAACTTGCTTAACTACACAAGTTGTGTATATGAGGTCAATCCTATAATTTTCTTTCTCTGATGGTTCCTCAACAAAACTATTTTAAAAAATGCATAAATTTAGTTTATTAATAGATGCACACGAAGCTTTCAACACCCACTAAATATTTTAATTTAATTTCTAAACGAACGTCAATTACAGACACGTTTTTAATTTTATGTCAACATTTTATTAAAAGACATAACTTTTTATATACCCAAAATATTTTATTAAAAGACATTATTTTTATATATTCAGAATATTTGACACTTTTTTACCTTCCAAATTTCAGACTAAATAAATAGTGACTTATGATTATAACGTACTTTGCGTTATATTGATATGATTAACTCAGCATCCGATTTCATTTTAACAAATTGATAAAATTCAAACTCAGATGATTGAAAGATACCAAACAAATAAGATGCTAATTAGATTTACTCAGAATTAGTGTTTACGCTAAATTATATTAAATTTATTAAAATAAGATTAAATATAAACTAAGATAAGGTGTACTATATTGATTGTGTAACATGGGAGTATATTTTTTTTTCTCTTAAGCGAAGTCAGTATTTATTTGCTCGATTCGAACCAAAATTAAATTCTTTTTTCTCTTGGTGCTCATGCACTAAACGCTCACCTACTGCCTTTTTTACCCTTTTAAAATAGAATTCACGCTTGATAAAATAGTCATTTGATTATTATCCTGATATTTAGAAATAGTCATTTCACTAATTTACTACTATTTAGGAATAATCATTAATTAATTTCATACTATTTAGGAATGATCATTTAATTATCTAAAGTTTAAGTTAAATAAAGAAAAATATCTTTTCAAGAAGAAATCAAATACTTTCATATTATACTTTATTAAAAAGGAAATTCTAACTTTTGTTATGGAAAAACTTTTCGGCAATTTTTGCTGTTCAAACAAAAAATTAGGAATTTTTCTTTTACCCCCTTTTCTTTACATTTTGAATTGTAGAAACTTTTCGGCAAATTTTCTAGTTATCAAAAATAAATAAATTAGGATCTTTTCTTTTACCTCTTTTTATTTACATCTCAAACTGTAGAAATCTATGTTTCTACTTTAAACAATTTAATTTCTTCAAACGTAGCAGGTATGTATAATTTCAAATAAGAAAAGAACTATCCTTAGATCTCAATAAAATTAGTTTTAATGCGAATGTTTTTTCAAAACAAAGAATATTATAACTAAAATAATTATTTATGGACGAACATATTTTTATAACATTGATATTTCCTCTTACCCTTCAATTACATACTATTTCTTCAAAACAATATGAATCTAAAATTAATAAACTATTCTATAATGAATAATCGGTCAAACTAAAGCATATTCTTTGTATGAAAATTGAAGTTGGACATGAATTTGTGATATTTGAAAATTGAAAAAAGTAGTATTTGAATTTGAGTTAAACAAAGGTATTTGAAAGTCACATTTACCTTTTTAATTTGTTTCCTAAAAAAAGTTTAAAGGTTATAGACAGACTGAAATATCATTGTGAGCAATGTTAAAACAAGTTAAATACAATCAATATTTTTTTGTTTAAGGAACTTACACTATTTTCTTTATCTTTATATCTTATAATTCAAGATATTTTTGTAATGATATTAATGTGAATTTAAAAAGGTTTTACTCATGATATGGGACATACGCGCAACGCGCGTACGGAGCTCTTTAGTGAAATATTTTTTTATCTTTTTTACTCTTTTAAAATAGAGTTCCCAGTGAAAAAATAGTCATTATTATCTTATTATTTTCCTAATATTTAGGTTAAATTTAACTAAGATTTTGGCTGTTAAATCTTTTCTTATTTGAATTATGTAAGAACTACTAATATTTAGGAATTTAAATTTTTCCATAACTGTAATATTCTTAACATACGGTAAATGAAGAAATTGCAATTGGGCGCACTTGACTTTTTTTAGAAGTCCTTATTCTCATAAAAAAGTATTAGTTAAAAGAAAAATATAAATAATTTGTATTCTTTTATTTTTTCATAATAACCGAAAAAATTAAAATTGAACAACTAAATTGGGATGGAAAAAGTAATAAATACTCTCTTGTATAATATATAAAGGTTAATAATCTAAGCATTGGAGTTAGCTACCAATCATCTTTTTGTCTATATTAATACAATTTTTTAAAAGACTTACCCATTGAGATAGTGTACACGCGCAACACGCGTACCATAAAACTAATCTTAGGGTACGCGCATTGTGCGTGTACCCATGTTAATGAAAATAAATTTTTTAAAATAATTTAAATAATATTTAGAATTTGTAATTGAGTAAAGAAATTGAAAAAATAAAGTTCCTAATTTTGGTTCCATTTTAGTCAATTTTATCAAATAAATTCCTACCGTATATTTTTTCAGCTATATTCTTTCATCGTTAAGTTTTTGTCGTGGCAAATAAGTTCAACATAAGTATCCACGATATTTAAATTCTAAAATAAAATTTCTTCTTCCTAGCAAATACTACTATTTTTATTTTCTTAGTCTTACCCAGTCGAATGATCGAAATTGGGTAATTTGAAGAAAAAAATTCCTAAGAAACCAAGAGAACTTAGCAATAATGAACAATTATAAATATTAAATGGAAGAAATAGTAATGTTAATGGTTGAATCACTTATCTTGAGGAAACAAAGAAATTTTCAAAATCATTAAAAAATTAGAGAAAATCTTAAAATTAATTAAATAATAATAGAAGATGAAATGAAAGCATAATAATTAATTACAACTTACTTAGAATACATTCTATCTTCTGTCTCATTTCTATTCCTTCAGGCATAAAATTATACATCTTGAAATTATAGAGGTAAAAGATAAGTTGATTTCAAACTTCTAAATATTAGGTAGGATTAATTAAAAATACTATAATTTTGAAATCATTAAAAATTATAATTCTCGTTACATTTTAAAATGCACATTAATACCTCTTAATTCCGTCGAGAACACCTTTTTTTTTAATAGCTTTATATAGATTTTTTTTTTTACTTTTTATAAAAAATGAGTATTACGCATATTGGTGTCTCTTTGTTTTTCCTCTTAGTATTATTCTTTCTTTTATTCCTTTTATGAAAACATGAACTTGTTGTTAGATAATTGAAAGAGTAAAATCCAGTTTACCCCCTTAACCTTTAGGGCAAACTATACCCCCTTCACATTTTGAATGGGAACAGCAACCCTTTTGTAATAAAAAATCAGTTGGAAAAGAAAAACTATTATCACTAAAAATAAAAAATCAGAATAAACCATCTTTTTGGAGGGAATAGTTTTGGCGCCAGAATATGTTTGGCACTATATTATGGAAATTAGCAGAAATTACCGTGTTTACTTTTAACTTTTAAGCAAAAGCTTGGCATAAAACTTTGGGAAAAACCTAGAGTCAACTGGAAACCAGTCGAACTTTTCAAGGTGAGTAACCGTTTTCATTGTTACAATATAATGCCATATCTGAGGTTTTGTGCTTGTGCACAAGTTCGAAAGTCAGTATATATTTTTATAATAGTATATTCTTACTATAATATTATTTGCCACATTCTATGTTTCAAAAGACAAAATACAAATATTAAAATACTACAGTATGAATGGAGTCCGTCGGCCTTATCAGTTGAGAAACCATGGGTACTGCTCAGCAACAGTGGGGGTATTCTATTCTTTCTCAAAATCAACTTCTTGCTCAATATCTTGTGAGCGGATACTACACATCTGTTTCACTTTTTTATTTTCACTTAAGAATGTTTTCATTATATATATTGATTTACAAGTGGGTAAAGTTTTATCTATCCAATCCAGTATCTGTCTCTTTGTCAATTTTCATCGACGAATCCATATTTATTCGATCCAACAGCAAGGAATTCCACCCGAGAGCTTCACTTCTAGGTTTTTTTGTCTATATCTTCTCAATTGGGATTCTTGGGGTCCTCGTCATTTGCACCAAATCGATGCAAATTTATTCAAACACTTTCACTTTCATTTGAAGATTTCCAGTGTCTTGCTAGCCTAACATGGCATTTTACTATAAGGTGAAGTGTAATATGTTCATCCAAAATAATACTTGAGTTTCCTTGCTTGAATTTTTATTTTTATTTTGAGGTCATTCCTAAAATTCATGTAATAGGGAAAATCATATATCAAAGTTCAAGAAAAGATAGTCACCTTAAATAAATAAAAAAATTGAGATTCTTCTGACTATTAGATGAAAAAACTGTTGTTATGTAAAATTTTATTTTATTTATGTGCATTCTTTGTATATTAAAATTATTACGAGAGTTCAATTATTCAAACTTTACTTATCCTACAGAAATCATGGTGGACAAGGTAACATTGGAAATTCATTATGTAGGACTTTTATGTCTGACAGACAAAAGGTACGCATCTATCGTTTTATACATAAACTTATCTTCTTTTTTTCTTCCTTTTTTCCATAGCTAATATTGCATAATTTACTTTGTAGGGTCTCCTTGAATCCTTTAAGAAAGTTATGCCAAATGTTCATCACAGGTTCTGTGTTAGGCATCTGTATGCCAATTTCAAACTTAGGTTCAAAGATAAAAAACTGAAAGACTTGATGTGGGCAGCAGCTAGATCATATACTATTGTAGATTTTGAAAAGTATATGGAATTGATCAAGAAAGAAAATACAGAAGCTCATCGATGGTTATCAAAAATTGGAGCCAACCAGTGGAGTAAGTCAGCTTTTTCAACATTGCCAAAATGTGGTATGTTGAGCAATAATATCTGTGAAATCTTTAACCACTGGATTCAAGAAGCTAGAGACCAACCAATACTAACCATGTTGGAGATCATTCGAAGAAAGATGATGTGTAGGTTGCAAGAAAGATGTGAATGGATTAAAGATTACGATGGACTAGTTTGTCCAAGGATCATGGACAAGATTGAAGAGACCAAAGAACAAACTTTAGATTGTGAACCAATAGAAGCTGGAAATGGAATTTGGGAGGTTCATGAAGGGTTGGAAATATACGTGACAAAACTCAAGGAAAAGGTATGTACTTGTAGAGAATGGGATGTAACAGGTATATCATGTAGACACGGAGTTAGCGCCATAATGACTGCTCTTCGTGAACCAGAAGACTTTGTACATCCATTTTACCATGTTTCGACATTCAAAAAAGCTTATTCTGGGACAATTATTCCAATACCAGATCAATCACAATGGGACATTGCAGCGGGTGATCCTATTCTATCTGATAAGTTCAGCTGCTGTCAACTACCAATTCTAGAAGCCCACCATTGTTGAAGCCACCAACCCATTCTACAAGCAACCATTGTTGAATGAAGAATTCAACCACCAACCACCTTCTTTAAGGCTATAAATAGAGCCTTATGTTTTACACAGAAAGATCAATCCAGAGAGATTGAAATACAATCCAGGAAGAGATTGTGAGAACAAAAAGAGAGTTTGGTGAGGTTTTTTTGTAGAGAGAAATTCTTGGTGTAAATTCTCTGTAATTCTATTCTTGTGAAATAGAGTTGTTTTTCCTCCCAAATAATCTTTATATTGATCCAAGAATCACAACAAGTGGTATCAGAGCCTTCGATTCTGTGTTCATCGAGAAATATCGGAACACTGAAAATTTCAACCCGGATTTACGTTTTTCGAAAACATGATCTTCGGTGTGTTTTGATCATTTCATTAGATTCCTTGCGTCGATACGAATTCAACGCAATTTTCCGGAGGCAAAACAAAACTAAAACGAAGAAGTTATGGCAATTTAAATTTTACTATTTTTTTTCTTCTGTCCAATGAAGAAGATGATGAATAATAATTGCCCAGTCAGCGCCACGTCATCGTCCAATCAGCATCTAGTCAGCGCCCAGTCATCATAAATTTCTGAAAATTTATGAAATAACCCTTGAAGTTACTGAAATTATAAATCTGCCCTACAAGTTCAGTATATTTTCGATTTAACCCCCAAAAGTTTGGTGTAAATTTTGAAAATTTTCTGGAGGCCCTATTTTGACCCAAGAAGAGTCAATCCTACCAATTTTCACCATTACGGACACGTTGGTGAGATCCGTTTGGTGAGATTCTACTCCAAAAATTTTGACCAAGCCATTTTAAAGATATAATGGAAGAGTCATCATCATCTGGAGCTATGATAAGCTTACTGCCACAAATTACACATTGTGGAGACCTCAGATGGAAGATCTCCTCAGTTGTAAAGATTTGTTTGATCCCATAGAAGCAAAGGGTAAGAACCCCGATTCCACCAAAGAAGTAGAGTGGAAGAAATTAAACAAAAAAACTATCGGGCAAATTCGACAATGGATTGACGATAGCGTTTTTCATCATGTTTCACAAGAGACAGACGCGTATGCCCTCTGGGTGAAGTTAGAAGGGATGTATCAAGCCAAGACCGCTAGGAACAAAGCCTTGTTGATGAGGCGTTTGGTAAATTTGAAGTTAAAGCACGAAACTTCAGTTGCCGGGCATACCAGTGAGTTTCAGAGCTTGATAAATCAATTATCGTCTGTTGACATGCCGCTCGGGGATGAGATGCAAGCCCTACTACTTCTTAGTTCTCTTCCTGATAGCTGGGAGACGCTGGTAGTCTCTCTCAGTAACTCAGCTCCTAGTGGAAATCTGACCATGTCTATGGTTAAAGATGCCTTATTTAATGAAGAAGCCAAAAGAAAGGACATTGATCATGGTGAGTCGCATGCCCTTATTACAAAAAAAGGGAGACAACACGAAAGAAGTCAACATAAGAGGAGAGGGAGAAGCAAGAGTAGGGGAAAATCCACAAATGGTAGGAAGTCATCTTATGCGTGCTACCACTGTGGAATAAAGGGCCATTTAAAGAAGAACTGCAGAAAATTGCATAAGGAGAAGGAGCAGTTGAAGCAGAAGGATGGAAATGCATTAGTCACTACCCACGGAGAGGTAGCCATTTGTTCCATCCAAGAAGAGACATGCCTTCACGTCTCAAGTCAAGAAGAAAACGAATGGGTGGTAGATACTGCAGCATCATACCACGCCACATCCCGAAAAGATTTCTTCACAACATACAAAGCAGGAGACTTTGGAGTAGTGAAGATGGGGAACACTTCTTCCTGTGAGATAGTTGGAATTGGTGATATCAAAATACAAACAAATATCGGGAGTACAATGATATTGAAGGATGTCCGTCATGTGTCAGATCTTCGTCTAAACCTAATATCAGGTATAGCTCTTGACAAACAGGGCTATGAAAGTTATTTCGGAAAAGGCACATGGAAATTGCTGAAAGGGGTTATGATTCTCGCTCGAGGACATATTTGTGGCAACTTATATAAAACTCATGTGAAGGTATGTTCAGACAGCCTCAATGTTATGGAAAAAGAGGTGTCTCAAAACCTGTGGTACCAGAGACTCGGTCACATGAGTGAAAAGGGGATATCAATTCTAACGAAAAAGCAGCTTATCAGAATGGACAAGAATGCTGCTTTAGACCCTTGTAATCATTGCTTATTCGGAAAGCAACATAGAGTCTCTTTTACATTTTCTTCAACCAGAAAATCAGAGTTACTCAGTCTGGTACACTCTGATATTTGTGGTCCCATGGAGGAGAAATCACTTGGCGGCAATAGGTATTTTCTGACTTTCATTGATGATGCTTCTCGAAAGGTGTGGGTGTACTTCTTAAAGACAAAGGACCAGGCTTTTGAATTTTTTAAGATATTTCATGCCATGGTAGAGCGTGAAACGGGAAAGAAATTAAAATGCCTTCGCTTAGATAATGGAGGCGAGTATACTTCCAAGGAGTTTGATTCCTATTGCAAGAGACAAGGTATTCGACATGAAAAGACGGTCCCACGCACCCCACAACACAATGGAGTAGCCGAGAGAATGAACCGGATAATTATGGAAAGAGTCAGAAGTATGATCAGTATGGCAAAACTGTCTAAGCCATTCTGGGGAGAAGCTGTTCGTGCCGCCTGCTACCTAATCAACCGGTCACCATCAGCCCCGTTGAATTTTGAGGTTCCAGAGAAAATATGGTCTCGTAAGAATACCTCATATTCTCACTTAAGGGTATTCGGTTGTTTAGCACATGCACATGTATCCAAGGAGCTCAGGAAGAAGCTTGATGGTAGAACTATACCATGTATCTTCATAGGCTATGGAGATGAAGAATTTGGGTATATATTATGGGATCCAATACAGAAGACGGTGATCAGAAGTGGGGATGTTGTATTCTACGAAAACCAGACAATTGAAGATATTGAAAAGCCCACAATGTCTTATGAAAGAGGTTCTAGTGCCCAAATAGTTGGTCCAGATCCACTACCATTGCAATTTGACACAAATAGCATGGGGGAGCATGAAGTAGTACCAGAAGTAGAACATGAGGATGTTTGGCAGGGGGAGGCACAAACCCCTCAAGAAACTACAGAACCATCACAGGGGAACGATGACGGTACACCTCCTGAAGCTAATAATCAACAACCTCGTCGATCTGAACGAGGTCAAATTCCATGATACCCAGAAACCGAGTATATTCTACTTTCTGAAGATGGAGAACCAGAGAGTTTCCATGAAGCTATATCTCATAAGGATAAATAAAAATGGCTGCAAGCAATGACCGAAGAGATGAACTCTTTACAGAAAAACAAAACTTATGAGATTGTGAAGCTTCCACAAGGAAAGAAGGTACTGAAGAGTAAATGGGTATTCAAGCTCAAGAAAGATAGCAGAGGAAAGGTGGTGAAGCACAAAGCCCGGTTAGTAGTCAAAGGATTCCTACAGAAAAAGGGAATTGACTTTGATGAAATATTTTCACAAGTCGTAAAATTGACTTCAATCCACATCTTCCTTGGATTGGTAGCCAGTTTGAATTTGGAGCTTGAACAAATGGATGTCAAGACATCATTTCTTCGTGGTGATCTAAATGAAGAAATATATATGGAGAAGCCGGAAGGTTTTGAGGTTTCAGGAAAAGAAAACCTCGTCTATAAGCTTACGAAAAGTTTATATGGCCTAAAGCAAGCACCGAGGCAGTGGTACAAAAAGTTTGACTCATTTATGGTAAGTCAAGGATATAAAAGGACTGTTGCAGATCAGTGCGTTTACATTCAGAGATTTTCGGATGACAATTTTGTTGTACTTCTACTTTATGTAGACAACATGTTGATCGTCGGACAAGATGCAACAAAAATTAGACAGTTGAAGAAAGAACTCTCTAAGTCCTTTGAAATGAAAGACTTAGGTCCAGCTCAGCATATTTTGGGATTGCAGATAACTCGAGATAGGAGAAACAAAAAGTTATGGCTATCTCAAGAAAATTATATTGAACGGGTGATCAAACGGTTCAATATGAGTAATGCCAAACCGGTAGGTGCCCCTTTGACAAATCACTTCAAGTTGAGCAAGAGTTTGTGCCCCTCATCCAAGAAAGAGATTGAGGAGATGTCTACAATTCCATATTCTTCAACAGTTGGAAGTCTGATGTATGCCATGGTTTGCACGAGGCCAGATATCGCACATGCGGTAGGTGTGGTAAATCGTTTTCTTTCTAACACTGGAAAGAAACATTGAGAGACAGTTAAGTGGATTCTCAGGTATCTTAAAGGTACTTCAAAATCAAGTCTGTGCTTTGCAGGAGTTGATCCAGTCTTGGAAGGCTATACAGATTCATATATGGCCGGAGATCCTGATGGAGGAAAATCAACCTCAGGATATGTTTATACTTTTGCAGGGGGAGTTGTGTCATGGCAGTCAAGATTGCAGAAGTGTGTTGCACTATCCACAACTAAAGCAGAATATATTGCTGTAGCGGAAGCTGGAAAAGAAATGTTGTGGCTAAAGCGGTTTCTCCAAGAACTAGGGATAAATCAAACAGAGTATAAGATACATTGTGATAGTCAAAGTGCAATTGATTTAAGCAAAAACTCAATGTATCATTCTCGGACAAAGCACATCGACATTCGCTATCACTGGATATGCGAGGTGATGGATCAACAACTGTTGAAATTAGTGAAGATCCATACGAAGGAGAATCCAGCAGACATGTTAACAAAGGTGGTCACTCAAGAAAAGTTAGAGATGTGCAGAGACATAGTTGGAATAACTTTCAAATAGTAGCTGTGTTGGAATGCAGCTGAAGGGGGAGAATTGATAAGTTCAGCTGCTGCCAACTACCAATTCTAGAAGCCCACCATTGTTGAAGCCACCAACCCATTCTAGAAGCCACAATTGTTGAAGCCTCCATTGTTGAATGAAGAATTCAACCACCAACCACCTTCTTTAAGGCTATAAATAGAGCCTTATGTTTTACACAGAAAGATCAATCCAGAGAGATTGAAATACAATCGAGGAAGAGATTGTGAGAACAAAAAGAGAATTTGGTGAGGTTTTTTTGTAGAGAGAAATTCTTGGTGTATATTCTTGTGAAATAGAGTTGTTTTTCCTCCCAAATAATCTTCATATTGATCCGAGAATCACAACACTATCACCTGAAGCTTCATATAATAAATCCGGAAGACCAAGAAAGAGCAGGAAAAAAGGTATAGATGAACCAATAAATCCCAACAAGGTGAGGAAGTTTGACTATCCTCATGAATGCAACAACTGTCATGAGATCGGGCACAATAAAAAGACATGCAAAAATCCCAGCAAGCCAAGGCAAAAAAGAATTGTTCAGGTATTTTTCTTGATTAGCTTAAGCTTTTTATTTTTCCTCTTTTTTCTTTTTATACTTGATTTGGCTTTTTTTTTTTTTTTTTTTTTTTGTGTGTGTGTGTTCAATAGAACAATGGAAGAGGTGCTAATGGTGTGAGTGAGCTTAATAAGTTGCCCACTAATTCTAGAGGTTGGGAAAGAGGAATAGAAATAGAGATAAATAATAATAGCTATGGTAGAGCAACAACTAGAGGCAGGGGAGCAACTAATTTGCAGTCCATGAATGGTAGAGGCAGGGGCAGAGGAAGAGCGAGAGGAATGGGAAAGCAAAATAGACATGGTCCATATTGTGGAATAGGGGCTGGAATGGTATTGGAATGTCAAACATGAACCAATTTGTACTGGCCTCACAGGTAATAATAGGGTATTTTTCATACCATATGTTAATAATAGATGTTTTATCAATAATTTTCTACCCTAATTGTAACTTTTGGTTTTTAAGGTTCAACCACCTAGACCAAGTCAAATTGCTTCTTCAGCTACACAACTTGGAACATCTCAATTGCACAGGCAACCAACACCTTTTGGAGATGCTATTTTCTCAACTCAAGCGTCAGCAACTGGACGAGTTGTCCAAAATAGTGTAGGAAACCCATCTAGTGAGTGGGATAGCCTCCTTGACTTTGCATCAAGGATGTTCGTTGATTAATAGTCCAAATTGTGATGGATCATCTAATTTTCTCAATTTCGATTACAATTGAAGTTCTTTGGATCACCCAATCAAGGCATATATGCGTTGGAACAATTGAATTTGCATGGTCATGATATTTTTTAACATATTCAATGAGTGATTGAGTTTATTCCAACATGTTCATTGTTGTCCTTTAACAATTGCATTTCTTTGGTACTTTTATTTATTTAATGGTAGGGAATGAAAAATATTCCAATATGTTCATTTTTTTAAGTTACTGGGAATGTACTAGCGCCAAAACTATTCCCTCCAAAAAGAGGGTTTATTCTGAATTTTTATTTTTAGTGATAATAGTTTTTCTTTTTCAACTGATTTTTGATTATAAGGGGGTTGCCGTTCTTATTCAAAATGTAAAAGGGGTATAGTTTCCCAAGCCTTAAAGGTTAAGGGGGTAAACTGGATTTTACTCTAATTGAAAGAAGAAGAATTAGAATTCATAGTAATAAGATTATACTTTATTAATTAAGATAAAGTCACTGAAGTAATATATAAATATGAATTATTTTTTGTCAAAGTCTTTGTAGGATTCATGATTTCAAGAATGAATTTTTTTCCTTCTATTAAATCATTAAAAGCTCCAGAGTAATTAGTTCATCCATAACTTGGTTTTCTTTATTTAGTTTCTGAGGGTTATTATATTTTTATACTGTCTTCCAAGTATAACGTTTTTCTAGAGCTATAGTTTCTTTATCTCTCTCTTTTTTTTTTTTAATAAGGTAAAAATTTTAATCGACAATTCCTAAATATTTCAAATAAGGAAAGATCTAATAACTAAAATTTAGTTGATTACAAAGTTCTACTTAAATGATTATTTCTAAATATAATAAATGATTGTTCTTAAATATTAGAGACTTAATTAAATGACTATTCCTAAATAGTAGAAAAATAATAAAATGACTATTTTATCTAGTGTAAAGTTTATTAGTAAAAGGATAAAAAGGCAAACGATATTTCGCTAAGGACATTCATTTTTCTAATATAATATAGAGTATAGATTGATAGATACATTTAAACTTGTACGGTTATATATGATTAAATATTGTGTTAATTGTACTTGAATTATTATTTTCTACAATAAAATAGTACTGCTTAGCATTAAGACAAGGTGTTCGTGTCTCGAATGAATTTTATATCTTTTTTTATATCTTTGTTGATTGAATTCAAGCCTAAAAATTTCAAAAATTTTTGAATTCCGAATTCGATCAAAAAGTCTATTAAACCTCGTCCGAATGATCTAAAATTTTGCACACACATTACAAATGATACAACGGACCTACTCCAACTTCCGGAATTCCATTCCGACCCGATATAAAAATTTCCATTGCCGATCGAAAAATGCCAAATTTCCAATTTCGCTAATTCAAGCCTAAATCTACCACGGACCTCCAAAATACATTCTGATCACGCTCCTAAGTCCAAAATCACCTAACAGAGCTAACCAAATCATAAAAATCTGAATCCGAGATTGAATACTTAAAAGTCAAATCTTGGTCAAACCTTTCAAATTTTTAAGCTTCAAGCTGAGAACTGGTCTTCCAAATCCATTCTGATTACCCTGAAAACCAAAATCGACGATTTACATAAGTCGTAATACATCACACAGGGCTAGTCATGCTCGAGAATTGACGAGCGAAGTGCAAAAGCTCAAAACGACTGGTCGGATCGTTACAGTTCCAACATGTGACGTGCACCTAATTCACACATCGCGTATTGTACACTTAATTGCACTAGGCCAAAATCGCAGGAGTTTGCTTTGTATCTCATTATCATATGGATTTTACAACAAAAAAAAAATTAAGGACCTTTTAATATGTTTTGGCTAGGCCACAAAATCCGTTGAGCCACCCTTGAAGCTACATTCCAAAAGCACCGAACAAATAAAATACACTTCATTACGTTAATACGTGCATGACAAATGGAAGCATAATGATAGTAGGCTATATAGACGCTATTTACATTCTAAATGAACCATATTTTACTGTTGTTTTAAATGCAAAATGATAATAAAATACTCTAATTAGTGTTCTTTTGCTTTGCAGGAACTAATCCAAGTTAGGAAGAGACTATGGAGTATTTTAGAGTCAATAATATGGATATAAGGCCAATCAAGAAGAACCCAAATGAAAATAAGCAAGAAAAAGGCAAAGGATCGCCGGACAAGAGGCTACTGCGACCACGGTCGACCGCGGCTGGAATGCGATAGGCCAAACGAGTGAGGTAGAACTGATGTATTTCACCGCGGTCGCGCCGCGTTCTACCGCGGCCGCGGTCGACTTTGGAATTGCCCAGAAATTTAGGGACTTAAGTGTAAATCGTGGGAAACCTATCCTAACCCTGTATAAACTCAACAAACTCGCCCAAGCAGAAGTTAAGCTTGTTTTTAGACTGAATTGGAGGCAAGAACAAGAGTGAGAAGATCAAGACACCATTAAAGTTTTTCAATCTTCTTTTTGTTATCATTATTTGCAAATTATGAATAATTCTATATTTTTATCTTGCTTTGCTATGAGTAGCTAATTATTTATTCTAGGGTTTTGATGGAACCTGTTGAGGGATGAACTTCTTGTTATGTTAATATTGTTTTCCAAATTTAATCTCTATTTGTTCAACTACATTCTTGTTGTAGTTAATTGATAGGATCCTCAATTAGCTATGCCTATTTAATATGTATTACTCGTGAGAGATGCATATTTAGGTAGTTGTTGAACAACACCACTCCCAAAGTATATGAGGAATCAATAACCGAGGGTTTAAAGGTGGGATTAGGGATAACGAAACCTTGGGTGCGATCTAAGTGAGTTGTAAGAAAAGCCATCTAGCGTAACTCGGGAGAGTGCGTCTAGTAAATTGTCGTAATTACTAGGGAGAGATTTACGGTAGTAAGAGTGCTCATGATTGATAGAGACGATTAGGCAGATCTATGCAAAACATAACAGGAAGGGATTCCATCAATAGGGAAAATCACAACCTTAGATCCTTCTCTTATTTGTTTACAACTCAGTCATAGTTAGCTCTTAGTTTACTTAATTTTATTCCATTATAGTAGTAGAAATATCACCAATTGTTATTCAAAATATCTAGAAATTTGATTACAGAGAATTCAGTGAGTCTAACAACAGTAGTTGGTATGTTAATTCCCTATGAGATTCGACTCTGGGCTAAATACCCGAATTATATTTGCAACGACCGCTTGCCCTTTTATAAGGTATAGTTGGGCGTGATCTAATTTTGGTGCAGTTACCGGGGAATGAACGGTGTTATCAATTACAGTTGAAAGAAATACAAAAATTCTTAGTGTAGTCGGTTTTCTTTTTTTCAATCCATACATTAAAATTTTAACGTTTGTTAACTTGGTTGTACAGGTGCATGCCTAGAAACTCATCGAGAACTGGTGAAGTGTTTGAAGCATTATCAGATCCCGAAAAAGTTTTCAAGGCCTTGAATCGGGCTAGCCAGAAAAACAAACCAACAACAATCAACTGAACAACCTGAACCAGACATGGGGGATAACGTGGTAGACCCGGCTGCGCAGGTAGTAGAGCCTCTTGTGCTAGAGGCTCCTCTCTCTGACTGGGCGCAACCCACAACAGAGAATTTGGCCACATCGATATTAGTCCTGCAGATACAGGCTGAATCTTTTCAAATCACAAACAACATGTTGCACTTGTTGCAAAACAAGGGACTATTTTCGGGGTCATACATTGAATATCCTCAACAACATTTGAAGAATTTCCTGTCAATCTACAAAACTCAAAGGCAACCAACGTAACTCAGGAAGAAATAAAGCCGTTGTTGTTTCCATTTTCTATGACAAGAGCTGCCCAGACTTGGCTAAATTCACTCCCCATTAATTCCATCACGACTTGGGAAGAATTATTCAAGCAATTTGTGAATAAGTTTCATCTACCTAACAAGACTGACCATCAAATTGATGAAATTTTGAGCTTCAGACAAAAACCAGTGGAAATATTGCAAGAAACATGGGGACCATTCAAAGGGATGTTGGTTATATGTTCACACCACAATATTCCAGACCAGATGTTAGGGCAATGGTTTTACATGGGTCTAACAGATAGCGTGAAGGCTAATGGTGATGCTTCAGCTGGTGGAGCATTCTTGAGCAAATCATGGAGAGAAAGCCAAATACTGCTTGACAAGATGGCACAGAATTCGAGGTGGACAACTAGGAATGCACCGATCACTCTAGTAGTTCACTTAGTGCCCTTAGATCCAGTCAATACTCTTGCTAAAAATATGGCCACCTAAATGACACAAATGAGCATACTCACCAAAAAGGAGGAAGAGTCAGGGTAGAAGCAGCAGGTGCACATTGTAGATACAACCAATTGGGGCTTATGCACATCTTTCATTAGTCAGCCAATTGGTAGCTAGTGGAATGCGGAAAGTGATCATTATCATTACCCTGAGGACATGAATTATGTGTCTAATTATGGGGGCCAGAGACAGGGTGGTCAGAATCAACCATACATACCAGTCCAGCCACAATACAACAATGGAAATATGGGAGCTATGCGACCTACCAATAATGTGTCACCCTACCAAAGGCCACAGTGTTACAACAACCAAAATTAGCAGCAGGGTTATCATCCTCCTCAGCAACAACATGGTGGGAGACAGGAAGATGGGTTTGCTAGACTCGAGGCAATGATGCAGCAAGTTATTGGGTCAAATGCGAAAATGAGTGAACGAGTAGATGTACATGAGTCAGCCATAAAGAATATTGAAGTTCAAATAGGTCAGATCTCGATGTCTCGCACATTGCCTGCAGACACTCAGGTAAATCCAAAAGATCAAGGCCCGAAGCAGCTGATGGCAGTGAGTCTATTCACTATAGCTGATGGCAGTGAGTCTTCCCACTTCCCTTCATTGATCAGATGCTTGACAGACTGGCAGGGAGGTCCCACTTCTGTTTTCTGGATAGGTACTCAGGGTACAACCAAATCTCCATTGCACCAGAGGATAGAGAGAAGACCTCATTCACATGTCCATATGGTATTTATGCCTTCCGGAGAATGCCTTTTGGTCTATGCATGCACCCGCCACATTCCAAAGATGCATGATGGCCATATTCACCGATATGGTTGAAGACATAATGGAGGTGTTCATTGACGATTTCTCAGTGGTAGGAAACTCATTCGATGAGTGTCTTACAAACCTGACCCGAGTGTTGAAAAGATGTATCGAGACTAACCTTGTACTTAACTGGGAAAAGTTCCATTTCATGGTACAAGAGGGTATAGTCTTGGGACACCGAGTATCAAGCAAGGGAATCGAGGTGGATCGTGCTAAAGTTGATGTGATAGCAAAGCTTCCACCCCTACATCAGTAAAGGAAATCAAGAGCTTCCTCGGGCATGCCGGTTTCTACAGGAGATTCATCAAAGACTTCTCAAAATTTGCCAACCCGCTCTGTAAGTTGTTAGAAAAAGATCACACTTTCATGTTTTCTGATGATTGCAGGATAGCATTCGAGGAGTTGAAAAAAAAGCTAGTCACAACACCCATCATTGTTGCCACCGACTAAGAGCAACCATTCGAAATTATGTGTGACTCTAGTGACTATGCAGTGGGGGCAGTGCTAAGACAATGGAAAGAAAAAATAATACACCCAATTTACTACGCAGTAGGACGTTGAGTGGAGCCCAACTGAACTACAGTGTGACTGAAAAGGAGATGCTGACTGTGGTTTTCACATTCGATAAGTTCATATCACACCTGATTGGGTCTAAGGTAATTGTATATACTGATCATGCTGCTCTCAGGTACTTGATTGAAAAGAAGGAGTCCAAACCATGCCTGATTCGTTGGGTGCTATTACACAAAGAGTTTGAACTGGAGATTCGTGACCGTAATGGCACGGAAAACTAGGTCGCTGATTATCTATCACGACTTGAGGGAGCTGAAAACTCAATTGAGGCAAAGGATATTCTGAAAATTTTTCTAAACGAGTAGCTACTCGCCACAAGCCTTGAGAAAGTGCCATGTTATGTAGACTTTGCAAATTACCTGGCAAGCGGTATAATTCCCTATGACCTTTCCTTTGTGCAAAATAAAAAGTTTTACCGCGGTTGCCGCATGTATTACTGGGATGAACCTTATCTGTTTAGAATTTGTGTTGACAATATGGTCCGGAGGTGTGTACCCGAGATAGAACAATCTTCTGTTTTGCAGGCATGTCATGTATCGACATATGGAGAACATTTTGGAGGAGTCAGGACGGCAACAAAAGTTCTAGAAGCCGGGTTCTACTGGCCAACAGTGTTTAAGGATGCACATCAATGGGTGAATGGCTGGATGAATGTCAGCTAACCGGGAACATTTCCCGTCGCCATGAGATGCCCATGAACCCAATTCAAGAGGGTGAAGTGTTCGATGTATGGGGGATATACTTCATGGGCCCCTTTGTCAGCTCCTTTGATAATAATTACATACTTGTTGCGGCAGATTACGTGCCCAAATGGGTGGAAGCTGCAACACTCTCCACCAATGATGCAAGAGTGGTGATGGCGTTTTTGAAGAAAAATATATTCACCCGTTTCGAGACCCCAAGAGCTATTATTAGTGATGGAGGCACTCACTTCTGCAATCGAGCCTTCGAGAAATTGCTAGCAAAGTATGATGTGCACCACAAGGTGGCAACCTGATAGCATCATAAGAAGCTCAAATCTATTCAAGGACAAGGATGAAGCTTTGGAATCTCAAAGAGGGCCTTTAACAAGATCTCAAGCTAAAAAGTTGCAAAACAAGGTCATTGGACTTTAGGAACAATCGAAGAAGTTATTAGTTGGGAGGAAGAGCTTAAGGATAAAGGATATGAGTTATCTAGGTGTTATAATTATTTTATGGGACTATATTTATTGCTTTCCTAGTTATTTAAGGTTATGTTTTCCTTTTACTAAGATTTTTGGAATTACTTTCCAAGAATGACTTGATTTTTGCTTCCTAGTGTTTTCCTTTTCCTAAGGTAGTTGGACTTGTTGTCCAAAGAAGTTTAGGACTTTATTTTCTTTTTTTAGCCTTAATTTCGTGACCCCCTCCTACCTATATAAGGGGTGTCTTCTTTGTTTTTAGATAGATTATTCAAATTATTATCAACAAAAATTGTGAGATTTTTCTTGCACTCTTATGTGTGACTACTCTTGGATTTATTCTTCAATCTTCAAGACACAACTAAAGGTGGTAAAATTAAACCCTTTTCGAAATCTTAGATCACTTCTAGGTATTCAAGAAAGGTGATAAGTTTAGGCTTATTGTTGTTATTGTTATTCTAAAGGGTCGGGTTTCACAATTTATCTCTTGTTTTTAAGTCTCTACCAAAGGCGATTAGTTATTCGTTAGCTAATTGTTGTTGTTAGGATTCAACTTCAAGAATAGACTTTTTGAATTCAAGAAACTCTTTCTTGAATTCAATCTATCTTAATTTTCCGTCCTTTTTTGTTTCTTTATTTTCTTTTAGCTTCCGCACGTTTCTTGATTTTCTTATTTTTTCTTTAGTAATTCTTGAATCCCCTATCGTGTTGTTATCAAGTGGTATCAGAGCATAGGCTAATCAAGGTTTCAATCTTGATAATCTTGGGAGGTTCTTGAGCAAAAAAAAAAACAAAAAAAAAATCAGCCCAAAAAGAAAAGTGTTATTGCTCATTATTATATCCATATTCAAGTGTTATTTGGTTTCCAAGTCAATCAAGAAAATAAGAAGAGCGGATCCTTGTTCTTGACGATTAGGGAAACTTCTTTCCTTACTCTTGTAGGTTTTGGGTTTCCTAAAAAATTCTTTCCTTTTTTTTCTACTAACCAATTCCTATTCTTCCTAGGTTTGGTCATTCACTTTTCTTTCTTTTTCTTAATCCATATTCTTATCACTAAGGATTGTGACTAGTAAGGTTTATTAATAAATCTAAGATTAACGACCAAGAGTTGCATTGAGTGAAAAAAGGCAAGAGAGGTGAGAATATTAGAAGGAAAAAGCCAAATTTAAGAGAGACATAATTCTTCTAATCTTTGTTCAAGATGTTTCAAACAGGTAGTTATGAAGAAAGGAGGCGAGCTATGACTCAACAATTTGAAAAGTCAAACTTACAACATGCTGAAGGGAAGAAGGACAATGGTAAAGTTATTTTTCAAACAAGAGCTAAAGTGATGCGATTTGTGCCCTTAGAATTGACTAAGAGTTTGGCTATAACTCAATTAGCACTTATATGGTTGAGAAATTGAACTTGCCTTATGTTGAGCATATTGAACCCTACATGTTTGGAGGAGTAAAGGTAGATATAAGATTATTATTACCATTCTCTATTGGAAGGTATGATGATGCAATCTCGTGTGACATGATTCCCATGAATAATTATCATATCTTGTTGGAAAAGCCATGGTATGTTTATAGAAGAGCTTCATATAACATGGAAAAAAATAAATACTCTTTTGAGATTAACAGGAAGAAACTCATTCTTGGACTTTTGACTCCCTCACAAATTTGTGAAGATGAAAAGTCCGTTAAAGAGAATATGGAAAAATATGAGAGATAAAAGAATGAGAGGAGTAAGGGAGTGCATGTCGACATCCCAAGAGAGGAAAAATGAGATGTTGTATTGAGTGAAGAGAATGGGATGTCAAGTGAGAAAAAGAGCGAGCTTGAGGGAAAAGAAAAGAGGAAAGGCAATGAGATAACAAAAGTATGTGAGGTAGAGAGAGAAAAATATGAGGGTTTGAGTGAAGAAAAAGAAGAAAACTTTAGTGAGAGAAAAGAGGCTAAGGGTGAGGAAAAAGTTAGTCTTGAGATAAAAGCCAAAGAGAGTGTAAGTAAGAAAACATGTGCTTTACTTCCTAACCCATTAACTCTTTCTTGTTTTAGTTCTTGTATTTTTGTACAATCACATGTTGAAAGACCTTCTAAAAGGATAGGTGAGGTGCAAGAGATAGTGGTAAAGGATCCTATTGGATTCCAACATAAATTAGGAGAAATCAATTCTTGTTGGATGGTGGAAGATAAAAGCTCGATTAATTTATTTGTTGTTGAACCTTTTGACTATTTTGATCCTTATTTACAGGTTTATGACATGGAGTTGCCTAAATACATTGCTAAGTTGGAGCCATTGCATAAAAGAATACAAGGTGAAGATGTTCCATTGGTAAATAAGTGCAAGTATGATATGTATAATTGGTTTATTCGAATTCTTGGCTTTTCTAGAACACCTAAGGTATTTTTGGAGGTAATGAACTATACTCTTAATTCTTATGTTGGTGACTTTATAATTTTTGTGGATGATGATATTTTGATGCACACCAAGTCATTAATTGTAATACCTAAGTTCAAGTGCAAGAGTAATTTACTTCATTTTGAAATTGAGTATGACATAGATGATTATATATTCGAACTTGGTAGAAAGAGGCATGAAATTTATGAGAAGAGACTTGGAAATGAGTTTTCATGTGATAAATTGCTAGAATATGAGTTTTGTTGTGTGATAGGAAGTCATTCTTCTAGTCATGTTGATTCTGAGCGTGTAAAAGTATTTGATACTAGTAAAGAGGCTACACATGGTTATTGTGACGTTAGTGATCAAATACTCTTTCATGAGCTTATCTATGAGTCTTTCTGTGACACTTTGAGCAATTGTTTAGAATCCTTTGATGTTGAGAATATTATTTGGGAAAGTTATAATCATGAGTTTGAATGTATTGAAAATTTTGTTTTGGGAATTATGAGTTCTTCTAACCTTCTTGTGAATTTATGTGCTTCTTTGAATAACTTTCATATAGAAGAATCCATGAGATTTATAATTGATACTTGGCTATATCATAAAAGTGTCTTATTTGATAAATGTGGTAGAAATACTTGTTTTAAATGGATGCGTGATTAATATTTTATAATTTTATTGTCATGCACATCTTTTGACTACCTTAAGAGAGGTTTTTGTGGGACAAATCTAAGTAGGTATAAATTTTATTGGGATGATGATGTCCATATGCTTTATAAAGGAGTATTTACACCTATCAGGCTTAATTGGGTTAGGTGGATACATGGTCACTATCTTGTTTTGTTCTTACCATTTTTTTTAGATTAGTGAATGTTATTTTTTAGTGCATGTCTTCGTTTTCTTGCAAGGCCGAAATTCGAGGACGAATTTTATTCAAGAAGAGGGGACTGATAGCATCCTAGGAAGCTAAAATCTATTCAAGGAAAAGTATGAAGCTTTGGAATTTCAAAGAGGGCCTTTAACAAGATATCAAGCTAAAAAGTTGCAAAATAAGGTCATTGGACTTCAGAAACAATCAAAGAAGTTGTTAGTTGGGAGGAAAAGCTAAAGATAAAGGATATGAGTTATCTAGGTGTTATAATTATTTTATGGAACTATATTTATTGCTTTCCTAGTTAGTTAAGGTTATGTTTTCCTTTTACTAAGATTTTTGGAATTACTTTCCAAGAATGATTTGGTTTTTGCTTCCTAGTGTTTTCCTTTTCCTAAGGTAGTTGGACTTGTTATCCAAAGTAGTTTAGGACTTTATTTTTTTTGTTTTTTAGCCTTAATTTCGTGACCCCCTCCTACCTATATAAGGGCTGTCTTCTTTGTTTTAGATAGATTATTCAAATCATTATCAATAAAAATTGTGAGATTTTTCTTGCACTCTTATGTGTGGCTACTCTTGGATTTATTCTTCAATCTTCAAGACTCAATTTAAGGTGATAAGATTAAATCCTTTTCGAAATCTTAGATCACTTCTAGGTATTCAAGAAAGGTGATAAGTTTAGGCTTATTGTTGTTCTTGTTATTCTAAAGGGTCAGGTTTCACAATCTATCTCTTGTTTTTAAGTCTCTACCAAAGGCGATTAGTTTTTCGTTAGCTAATTGTTGTTGTTAGGATTCAACTTCAAGAATAGACTTTTTGAATTCAAGAAAATCTTTCTTGAATTCAATCTATCTTTAATTTTCCGTCCTTTTTTGTTTCTTTATTTTCTTTTAGCTTCCTCGCGTTTCATGATTTTCTTGTTTTTTCTTTTGTAATTCTTGAATCCCCTATCTTGTTGTTATCACAATCCCATATTATCCTCAGACCAATGGACAGGTCGAAGTGTCGAATAGAGAAACAAAGAGTGTGCTGACCAAGACGGTGAAACTGATTGGGCAAAAAAGCTAGATAATGCACTCTGGGCCTATAGAACCGCTTCCAAAACACCAATCGATATGTCACCATACAAGTTGGTGTTTGGGAAGGTCTATCACTTGCCAGTGGAACTAGAACATAGAGCTTGGTGGGTAATGAAACAGTTAAATCTGGACATTGAGGCTGCAGGAAATAATAGAGTCACAGAATTGCATGAGCTAGACGAGTTTCTATTTCTTGCTTTCGAGAACACAAGGTTATACAAGGAGAGAATGAAAAGGTTGCACGACAAGAATATTGTTGAGCGAAATTTCAATCCCGAAGACATGGTGTTGCTTTATAACTCAAGATTAAGGCTATTTCCGAGTAAACTCAAGTCACGATAGTCTGGACCATTTCGGGTGGTTGAAGTGTTCCCTTCAGTTGCCATAGAGATTGCCTCAGAAAAGGATTCCCACACAGTTAGAGTCAATGAGCAAATATTGAAACCATATGTGGGCATGGATGAACCCAAGGAAGTGTTAGTGATCCATCTGATTGAACCTCAGAGGTCGAGCAAGCCTTAAATGAGCTCATCTGAGCCGTGCCGCAATGTTAAATCAGGCGCTGAGTGGGAGGCAACCCATGATTTATTTTATTTCTTTTTCTTTTGTTTGATGTTGTACCAGATGTGTAGGAAACTAACATTCTTATAAAGAAAAAAAAGGCTTGTCCGCGACCGCAGTGGGACTGTGGTAAATGAAGAGTATTCTACTTTGGATTGCTCGATCCACCACGACCGCGGTGAAACACGAACATTCTATTTCGCCCCCTCCCGCCCTCTCATTCACCGCGGCCGCGGTGAAAAGCGACCGGTCTATCGCCCAGGTAAGTTGTACTTAATTTTTTTTTAAATTCCTTATTTTCTTTTCTTTTCTCTTCTCTTCTACCCCCCTAATAAAATTAAAAAAACACCCGCCCAACAATCACTTTCCCTATTCTTCTCTCACTCTACAAACCTTAACCCAACATCTCTCTCTCTTTCTTCTTCTTCTTCTCTCCTTCTATCCCCAACCCACTTCTTTCTCCCCCACACACACTCCCTCCTCCCTATCTTCCATTACTCTTAACTTCTACAAGACCCAGGTATGTCAATCTTTCCATCTCTCTTCTTTTAATTCTCTATTTTGCAATTTTCATGTTTGCATTGTTGTAGCATTTATAATTAGATTTTTTTGGTTTTTATTTTCTTCTTTCTAGTGGGTAATGTGTAAAAAGTTGTAGAGAAGAGCTTGGTATTATGGTGTAAAGTTAATTGTGGTGGGGTGAATTTGTGAAGTGAGAATGGTTGATTTGGAGGGAGAGTTTATGCTTCCATAGGGCTAGGTGTGTTAGATTAGAGACCATGCTCACAAGGTGTTTGTGAAATTGCCCCAATGGAGTTGTAATGGCTAATGTGACCATGGTGGTGGTGTAGTCTGAGTAACCACCCAGGGTTCACACAACTCAAACCCTCACTAATAGGAGCCTCTGTTTTGTCAGGTACAATGCATTAGTCCAGGAAGAGATATACCATAGGGTCATCCGCTATTGGACCTGGAGGGTCATCTAGCGCTCGGGGTCAGGCTAGTGCGGAATAGTTTGACCGCACTAGGTTTGTTTCCAAAGCAGCTCAGGATAGGTTTAACGCCAAGGCATCCAAGAAGTTGTTACCTGAAGTACACATTGACAGGCATGCCTTGCAAGCGGAATGCCCAAGTATCTTTGAAGAGTTGAGGAGGTGTCAGCTGAACATCTTCTTTGATGAACCAGAAGAGGCAGATGTACTGATGGTAAGGGAGTTTTACGCAAACTGCCCGGAGCATGTTGATAGGGTGGTCACAGTACGAAATACACGGGTGAATGCGTCTCTTGAGGCCATCCGTCGAGTGTACAGGCTACCGGTATTCACTGGGGGAATGGATTATTACCATGCTTATCACCTCCCAAATATCTGGTGGGCATCAATTCTTGAAGCAATATGTGTGGCTGACCGGGAGCCAATATGGATAAAGCACAGAATTATAGTAAACTCCCAATCTCTCACTTGGGAAGCTAAGTGTTGGCTCACAATCATCAATAGTCATTTGCTGCTCTCCAGTAACACTACATATGTAACTAGGCCAAGAGCAGCGACTATTTACTGTTTTATGACCCACCATGATTTTGATGTGGCCAAGCTCCTTCATGATGAAATGTTCATTTGCTCCCCGGAAGTACTCAAAAGGTTTTACTTCCCCTCTCTGGTCACCAAGCCGTGCCGTGCTGCACGAGTTCCTGAAAGTCCTATAGTAGATGGGAAGTTGCAATTGAAAGCCCCGTTTAAGGCTAGTAAAATCACAGTTGGGAGAGAGACGGTAGTGGTGGTTGATGATGATAATGATGTTGATGAGGATGCTAAGGATGTTGCCGCCCCACCACAACCGAGTGCTGCTGAGGCAGGCCCATCACAGGCTCGCCGAAGTACCCGCATGACAGCTCTAGAGCAAGAAATGGCTGGCCTACACACTTCGGTCACTAACCTGGGTACTAGAGTTGATAATTTGACTACTCAACATGCTAGTTCAGAGAAAAAGATCATGGGCTGGTTCTGGGCACTAGGAAGAGCGTGTTACCTCGATCCTATCATCGTCTGTGATCAGTACTAAGCACCAGGGAAGTCCCCTTACCTTACTCTACTTTAAATTCTTTGACATGGGTACATGGCAATTCTTTAAGTGTGGGGTGGGGGATGGTTGTTGTTGTATAATTGTATAAATTTGTTTGGTGTTTTTGTGTTGGGTATTTTTGGTTGATGTTAATTAAATGCGACTTGGCCCGAAGACGGACACCTCTCGACGGGTCTCTTGAGGGACTTAAGTCGAACAAAAAATAAAAATAAAAATAAAAATAAAAACAAAAACAAAAACAAAAGATTTTCATTTGTCAGGTAGTGTATCAACTCCCCCTTGGTTTTTCTTTAAACCACGGTTCTTTTCCAAGAGTTTTCATTTGAACAGTGTGTAGTTAGTTTTTTTCTTTTTAGTTTAGGAAGTCTTGCGCGAGAAACAAAAATGGAAATAGGGACCCTTAACTCTATGGTACCTTGAATAAAGACTGCTTTAGTGTGACACTTAGGCTCTTTAGTTGACTCAAATAAGGCCTTAAATTGTGTGTTCCTGAATGGTTCAAGTACTTAGAGCAGAGTGTCTGATGATCCTAACTGAATTGAGTCATGTGCCATGTATGAGTGAGGCTTTGTGTATTCTGTGTTAACATTCAATGCCTAGAACTTTCCCTATGTGTGCACAAAGCGAAATAGTAGTCTCGTTCGGTCTGGAAAGTGATATAGGCGCTTCTTTGCTTAACCCTTCTATGTACGCTTGCTCCCACCTAATTGTATATTAGTCAACCACGTTGAGCATGTAAGCCTATTTTCCTTGGCAACCACATTACAAGCCTAATCCAAGTTTAAATAGCCTATCTTGTTGAACCCTATCACCTCTTAGAAACACTCAAAGTATAATAGATATGAAAAAAATATAAGTGTGAGGTGGTTGGTTGGGCTGTTAAGTGGAATTATAGGGACATGAAAAAAAGTGCACTGGTGGATAAATAATATTAGAGGCCACCAGAAAAAGAAAAAAAGAAGAAGAAGAGAAGTCTCAAATTTGTGGTAGCTATTAAAAGAAAAAATGTGCTTACAAAAAAGGGGTTAACACAATAATGTAATGGTAGAATGAAGGTGTGACAAAGTTAAGAGCTTAAAAGTACACAATGTAGTGGAGTGCTTAGGGAGGTGTAGTGATTATACCCATATGTATCCTACCCGTCTCGCAACCAATACTACAACCAAATAAAATCCTATTTGATTCTAGACCGAATGAGCTCGATTAGTCGAGTATTACACTACGGGCAAGCCTATAGTGTGTTGTTTGTGGCATGAGAATTTGTTTCTGAGGGTGAGTGAAATGTTGTATTCTAGTTCCTCAGTATGTAGTTTGTAAATGATATAAGTCTCTTTTGTAGTGAGTGGGCACATGATTCATGAATGGAAGGTAAGTCTGGATCTCTATCTGAGAGTAGGAGAGTTGTTTAGGGGTATTGCGTGGCTAGAAAGGAGTGCACTCTTGAGGCGAGTAGGTCACGTAGAAGTAGTCTACCCATGTGAAGTATTCTTGGTATAAAGAGTAGGGGAGATATCCTGTGATGATTAGGCCTATAGAGTGTGGTTTGTTGCTAGAGGACTAGCAACGGTCTAAGTGTGGGGTGTTGATAGTAGGCTATATAGATGCTTTTTACACTCTAAATGAACCATACTTTATTGTTGTTTTAAATGCAAAATGATAACCAAATACTCTAATTAGTGTTCCTTTTCTTTGCAGGAACTAATCCAAGTTAGAAAGAGACTATAGAGTGTTTTGGAGTCAATAATGTGGATATAAGTCCAATCAAGAAGAACCCAAATAAAAATAAGCAAGAAAAAGGCAAAGGATGGCTGGACAAGAGGCTATTGCGACTGCTGTCGACCACGGCTGGAACGCGGTAGGCCAAACGAGTGAGGCAGAACTGATGCATTTCATCGTGGTCGCGCCGCATTCTGCCGCAGCCGCGATCGACTTTGGAATTGCCCAGAAATTTAGGGACTTAAGTGTAAATAGTGGAAACTTATCCTAACCCTATATAAACTCAACAAACTCGCTCAAGCAGAAGTTAAGCTTGTTTTTAGACTAAATTGGAGGCAAGAACAAGTGTGAGAAGATCAAGACACCATTAGAGTTTTTCAATCTTCTTCTTGTTATCATTATTTGCGAATTATGAATAATTATATGTTTTTATCCTTCTTTGCTATGAGTAGCTAATTATTTAGTCTAGGGTTTTGATGGAACCTGTTAAGGGATGAACTTCTTGTTGTGTTAATATAGTTTGCTCAGTTTAATCTCTATTTGTTCAACTACGTTCTTATTATATTTAATTGATAGGATCCTCAATTAGTTGTGCCTATTTAATATGTATTACTCATGAGAGAGTGCATATTTAGGTAGTTGTTTAACAACACCACTCCCAAAGTATATGAGAAATCAATAACCGAGGGTATAAAGGTGGGATTAGGGATAACGAAACCTTGAGTGCGATCTAAGTGAGCTATAAGAAAAGCCAGCTAGCGTAACTTGGGAGAGTGCGTCTAGTAAATTGTCGTAATTACTCGGGAGAGATTTACGGTAGTAAGAGTGCTCATGATTGATAGAGACGATTAGGCAGATCTATGCGAAACATAACAGGAAGGGATTCCATCAATAGGGAAAATCACAACTTTAGATCCTTCTCTTATTTGTTTACAACTCATTCATAGTTAGCTCTTAGTTTACTTAATTTTATTCAGTTATAGTAGTAGAAATATCAACAATTGTTATTCAAAATATCTGGGAAGTTGATTACAAAGAATTCAGTGAGTCTAACAACAGTAGTTGGTAGGTTAATTCCCTGTGGGATTTGACTCTAGGCTAAATACCCGGATTATATTTACAACGACCGCTTGCCCTTTTATAAGACATAGTTGGGCGTGATCACATAACAACATAATTATGTTAATTAGTTGTTGCAGAATACCTGAACCTACCACCACAAGACAAAAATTGGTAAAAAAGGAAGCCAAGTAATTGTTGTTTTCAAGTATTTACCAAACATTGTTCAACTTTCATAAGGTTGAACTCTTATATCTTCGTATTGCATAAGTTCTTGGAACCTTAAGGAAACTATGACTATATAGTTGGCAAGAATTCATTGATTATGACGTATATGTTGACGTATATGTTAATATAGTTTAACTTGTATTCATTGATAATATAAAAATATTTAACATGTTATAAAGGATTATCTCATATCTTATTTTTTAAATTATTAATTTAACTAAGTAATTGAAACAACCCAGATAATATACTAAACCAACTAATTATGTTAACTCAACACTAATGGGAATTACAAAGCAATTGCTAATGATAATAAGGACAATGCAATAGAAATCTAAGAAGAATGGAGATGAGGAATAGACTGATAGAGAATTGGGGATGAGATGAGACACAGAGCTAATACTTGACAACTTCAACATAAAAATGCACTACGTCATCTACTATATTTATAACTAGTTTCTCCACGCTGCACCTTCACGCACTCAGTGCTTGCCTAAGTTCAAAATGGGTTCCACACATAATTTTTCAAATTCCAAAATATATCTTCCACCAAGTGACTCGCTGAGTTCACAACAATAACTCCCGCCTCAAAACGAACCTTGCCCTAAAGGTTCGAGTAGAGCACAAGTTGTAGCAACATCCGCTTGACATTGTCAACAACGAGCAAGCAAGGTAGAGCATCATCTACAAGCTCAAAGTAGTGGCTCTTTACTGTTGCATCAATGCAAATGGATGCACAGAAATTGTAGTGGCTCATTACTTCTGCATCAGTGCGAATAGGTGCATAGGAAATGGCTAAATAAATTGGACTAATCTCAATGTGAACAACTCTTTTCCTAATCCCTAGATTAAACAACCTTTCAAGAAATTTTAGCTTCCTAACTGGGTGTATAGCCATGGAAAATACATCTTGTTATCTTTTGATACTAGGGACAAAATGATCAAACTTAATTTTCCTAGGTGCTATCAGCTGGCCCATAAGAGGCAATATATCTTGTTCTTATTGTGGTAGATCACTTGCAGCGTCAAGATAATGCATTGTAATATCCCGGACTATCTCTTTCTTTATGGGAAACTATTCATTAGAAAATAGAATATACTCTCTCGCATCAGAAGCAAATTCTATGGCAAAAGCAATATGTGCATCCTCAATTGCAAGGCCAACATCAGAAACATTGGTTGAAAAACCAAAAAAATTAGCACATGATACACGAACATAGAGCCAAACATCAGGAGCAACATGTAAACAAAAATACAGTAGCGAATTCCTTAAACTTCATTCTGGAACCAAGAAGATGATACCACTACCTAGTCTTTTGGAAAATCCAGTAAGCATGACCAAGGAACCAACTATAAAATATCTAGCATAGGGCCAACCCTCACTAATAACTGCCAAGCGAACATAGTTGCGCACATACCTTTTTTAAGGTAAAAATAAGCCGATACCAAGCATTTTCAAAGGCCTCAATAATAACCACAGCATAAGCGCTTAATAATTTGGATTGAAAGAGCGGCGTAAAAGAATCAGATGTGCAGCCATGACCATTATTCAGCACAATTAGTAACTTATCACATTGCCATATGGACTCTCGATCTTCAACCAAATATTTTGATAGAAGAGTTTGTTGGGCATGGTACCTTCTTTTATACTGTAGCTATGCAAGGTTATGATCTCCTGTGTCCTGAAAGAGATAAAGTTTTTTTTCTTGGTGAACTCTACCTCAGTCAAAAGCTTGTTGCAAGGTAACTGATTGTTGAGAATGCCAACATCGCACCACCCTCTTTTGAATTCTTCCACCAACAAGAAAAAAAATCATTCTTATGCACAACTAATGCAAAAACTGGACTCTTATATTGTTTTGCATTCACAAAAACATCGTGCATAGGCGTGCAATAAAATGACGCTACTTGAAATGATTAACGTCAAAGGCTGCAAACCTATTCTGAGGAAAGCTGTTCTAGTCTTGTTTCTTCCAAATTGTGTACCAATATATTTTGAGTAGCACCAGTAACTGGAGATTCTATTCCCAGCAAATCTCCCAATAATATTTGATATGATAGATCTTTGGCTAATAAAAGGAATCTGTCAACCAGATTCATCCCTTAGAGGAGAAATTTCAAATACCTGAACTGCATTGTCACTTGTGTTTTCCTCCTCTTTATTTTTAGGTTCCAGTAGTTTAGTCATATTACAATTATAACTGGTTAAAACACTAAAGAAGTAATGGGAATATAGTTTAAAGAAATACCGATATGATTAACTAGAACCTAAGTAGTAACCTCGATTTGCAAGGTCTCAGAATGAGACTGGTGCATGTTGCCATTTTCCTGAGAGCCTTCATCAAACACCTGGACCTCTTTTGATTTGCATTGTTAAAACCAGATTCCGTTATATTGGTAAGGACTTCAATATCTGATCCCTCAGTAGAAAACACCTTGGAACAACAACATCCGTATGACATATTGTCAAACATCTGGGCTTCAAAACCGGCCCAAAGTACCCCAAACCCAGTCCTCCCCCCAACAGTCCAAACGACATCGTTTTAATTATTTTGATCTGGACCGTTGATCTCAGTTGATCAGACGGTCCAAAACTGACTCGATTTTGGTATTTAAGTGTCGGAAAACCTTCCCCCTAGCTCACTCGTCTCTCTCGAACCTCACCTCTCAGAGACAAAGAACCCTAAGCTGCCGCCCTAAATCCCCTACCATCTCCACCGGTGGAGCCTCCTCCAATCACCCCCAAAATAACACCTCGTAACCCCGAAGACCCCCTCATTCCAAATCCCCACTCCGTTTGCCTCGAATCTTGCCCGAACTCCTCGAATATTAGATCAAATGATGAACCCTAAATCCTAAATAACCAAATTGGCGGGCCTGTTTGGAGATTTAGAATTGAAATAGACTTTATTTGGGTGTTTTCATATGAGAACACACGATTAGGGTCTACTCCGGTTAGAAATCGAAGATTCCGTCGAAGTTTTTCTTTTATTGCATTTTTCTTCTTTTTCTTTGACGTAGCTCAATTGCATGTTTTGTTCTGTCTCCTCCCTTCATTTCTTCATTACGTGTTCACTGTTATTTCATTTTTTTTGTTTGTTTGATTAGTTAGTGACAATTTAGTTCATGTGTTTAGTTAATTAGTCCGATTATTTTTTTCCTTTGTTTGAGTTTCATTTTAAACAGTTTTTTGGTCTTTTGGGAAATGTTGGTCAGTTTATTAAAATATGGCCATTTGACCAAGGTTGAATTTGAGTTTTGAAATCAGAAAGTCCAAATGGGAAGTGATTCGAATGGTTTTTCCTTTGAGCCCACGGCTGGTTTGAACCTTGGGTCAGCTTTGACCCATACCCATTGGGTTTCAGGGGTAATAACAGGGGCTTAAGGGGCAATTCGAGAATTCTAGGGGTAAGCAAATCCCAGTAACAGACTAGGAAGCTTCCAAGAAGCTGGGGAGGGGGATTATTCTAAAATTCTGCTTTGAAATTAAAGGTATTTGAGCTAAAACAAAAATTAAAAAGGACTGAGGGGAAAAAATTGACTACTTAGGGCTACCCTAGAATCTTGCCTATAAAGGCATCATAACTTGACATTCAAGTCATATTGGAAGAGATCAAAATTTAGAAAAAATCAAAAACGGCTGAAAATTTCATAAGACCACTGTTCCATTGAATTTCTTCTATAATTCTCGAGGTTTTCAATTTCTGAAGTAATTTATGGTCCATTTGGGGTTTGAAAATGGTTTGAATTAGAAGCTATGATTGATTTTCTGGGAATTGAAAAGGGTCTAATATTTTGTTGGTTTTGGATTTCAAATATGGACTGAAATTGCTGTTCTGCTGTTAATTATTGCTGCTAAACTACTGTTGATCTCACCTTCTTCTGCTGAAATTCTTTAGCTATTTTTGGTTGTATCTAGGTACACACTTTTAAGCTCTATTGATTGTGAAGTTGGATTTGAAGAGTGAAATTAAAAGCAGAAGGCTTAAAGCATAGTGTTAATTTATTTGTGTTTTAGCTATACCTCTTCTTGATGTTGTGTTTTAGTAAGTTTAGTTCTTATCACTGTATATTATCATGGGACTGTTAAGACTGTCGCAACAAAGATTTAATTTGGTTGCTTCTGGACTCTAAATTTTTGCTTAATTATTACTAAAGATTAGTGTTGCTTCAGCTTTGATTTCCATATGAATTTGTTAGATGTCAAGTATTGGTTTGTCGTTTGTGTTGATTTATCCAAGTCGTGCCTTGTTAGCATGTCTAGTTTTTTTGAAGTTAGGTTTGGAGTCATATCTATTGTATTGGGCATAGGTTTAAGTAGACTTGGAATGTGAATCATGATTACCAAAGTACTTCTTTGATTTGAGAAGCTTTAAATTCAGAATGCTAGTCTATTCGTTTTATGCCAGAATAGTTGAAAACTCGAAAGAAAACATGTTAGGCTTATTCTCATGTCTCATGTGGTATCACTGATAGGCACTTATGTGAGTTGGGGCAATCGTTGGTTTGGAAAGTTGGACCATAGTGCTTGGCCCAGATAGTGAGAACTTAATACATGGTTTGAGAGAGTGACACTATGCCTTTGGGTGTCCTCTCTTGTGTTATACTTGGGCTCATTTTGGGCCCAAGTTTGAGGGTGTTCACAGTGAAGATTTGGACTTGTTTCATCTTCATCGACCCATTTTTCCGTTATTTATTGCGTTGGCCCAAGCCATATTTTTAAATAATTTATTTTCTTTATGTAAGCTTTTTAGTTAGTTTGAGCGAAACTCTTAATTGCATTTAGCGTTCAATTAATTAGGCTCGTTAATTAGTGGAGGTGAGCCATATTAGATAACACAAATAGCTTATGGCCCTCCAAAAGTTTTGTTTGATTTCCCTTTAAAATTAGAAATAGAGGTGTGCCGTGCCAAATAAAATCTCAAAATTGCATGGCCCTCATCTACTTAATATTTTAATCCTTAGAAATCGAGGCGCACCATTTAGCGAATTTTTCATGGCCCTCGCAAAGTTGCAAACGTGTAGTTGCGTTAGGCGCACTATTTTAATAATTTACTTTCTTAAATTCGGGTGCGCATTTATGTGACCCAAATCCAAATCTCAACAATGTTAGATAAAATATGTCGAGAGTCGCAGGTGTATTTACGTGACGTGGTTCAAGACATATTTTAAATGACGTTGCAATTTTCCTTAAAAATAATTAAATTAAAAGCGGTTTTCAAAAGTTAAAATTGCACATAGGTTTAAGGGTGTACTAAAATCAGATAATAAGCCAATTGTCACAGTCGAGCGACCGTGCTAGAACCACGGAACTCGGGAATGCCTAACACCTTCTCTCGGGTTAACAAAATTCCTTACCCGGATATCTGTGTTCGCAGATTGTAAAACAGAGTAAAACTTTTCCTCGATTCGGGATTTGAACCGGTGACTTGGGACACCATAGAATTATCCCAAGTGGCGACTCTGAATCTTTAAATAAAATAATCTCGTTTTGATTGTCACTTTAAGTTGGAAAAAACTCCCTTATACCCTTCTCGGGGTGTAGTGAAAAAGGAGGTGTGAAAGCTCTGGCGACTTTGCTGGGGATCAAACCTAGAATCTCTGGTTCAGGGTTCAGAATTCGAGCTTAGATGAATTGTTATATTTGGCTTTATTTATTATCTGATTTTATTACATGTTTGGGCCTAATGTGCTAAATGTTGCTTTTTACCGCTTTGATATTATCTGAACTGTATATATAAACTGCTACGAAACCCTCTCTTCTCTCTCCCGAGGAGTGCACGCTGGTCATGACTTCTTTATGTTAGTGTCATGTCCCAAATAGAACGAGGTTCGGACAAGTTGCAAAACCGGATGATCTTTTGGTTACCGGTACACAGCCCCCCTTCGGCTCAAGTTGTCCGCTCGGGTAAGCCAGGTCTAGAACAATACACCCAGGTTTTAAACCTAGAATAACTCAGCCTCATGCCAGATCCCTAGTAGGAACGCTTATCTGCATCATGTGCATTTGACTTTGGAGACTCAACACAGGGGTTGGGTCTGTCTAGGACAGGTGTACCCGAAATAAAAAGACCATCCTCATACATCCTACTTGCTACTTGTGCATTCATTTGCTTCGGATTTGCATGTTGACCGGCTTATAGGGAAAAGGTTGAGAGAAGGAAAGTCAATGTGAGGGCTAAGAGAGATAATTGCTTGTTTTTAAAAAACCGATGTCCCAAAATATACTGAAACTCTGTCGAAATTTTGAAAAAAAAAACTTTTGTTTTATTTTGAGAAAAAAAGAAAAGAAAAAGGTTGATTTTTGTTTTAAATTGCCCGAACTAAACCAGCTTGATTCTCACCGGATGTGAGATACGTAGACAACCCCCATCGGGTCCAACTTCCTTTTTTGCAAAAATAGCCCAAAAAGAACAAAAAAAATTATGTCTATTACAAATAAGTAAGGTGATGTCATTCTTATCAAAAATAGCTGAATGTCCCTCAAAAAGGTGCCGGAGGGCTTTTTTTGCAAGAACAGCCACCTTTAGTCACTTTTAAAGGTTTTGGCTGGTTAGCCGACACAGCCTTAAAATCTTCATTTTCGAAGTGCTGAAAGTCCGTATTGGTAAAGCCGGATATTTTTGTGAAAATATTGAAAAAATGGTCATTTTTCTTGAGTCAAAATTTTCTTTTAATGAAAATCACCCTAATAAATGTGCAGAATGAGCACGAGTCAAAGTATGCCAATAATAGTCATGTACAAGATCCCTTTGGAGTTGCATATGTGGTGGGAGGATCTGGGTAAATCAGAGCAAGATAATGTCAATCTACATCTGGGAGGCCTCATCGGGTTGTTGAAGATCAGGCCTAGAGGAGACATCATAAGGGCGTGGTTACGTTTTGGAACCCATCTCACAATGTCTTGCAGTTCTCGAATTTTGAACTCACACCCACCTTAGAAGAGATAGCAGGTTATATAGGAAGTACTGAAGGTCTGAGGCATAAGTATCTGATCTCTCCAAGAGCCATTAACTCTCATAAATTCATGGATTTGCTAAAAATAAACAAAGGAGTCTCGTACTCCAAGTTGGAGGACGGTTTTTCCACTCTACGTTTTATATACTAGAGGTACGAGCATATGGGAGGATTCAACAACCCGGAAAGAGGGGTTTGTAGCAAAGGGAACCGAGCAAAATGGGATGAGCATAGGCGTTTCGCTTTCATGGTAACATTTTAGGCTTCATGGTGTTTCCCCGGAAAGATGGGAATATCGATCTGCGGGTGGCTAGAGTCGTCAAAGTCTTGATTACCAATGCCAAGAGCACCCTTGCCCCTATGATAGTATCTGAGATATATCGAGCTCTCACAGCTTGTAAAGCCGGGGCAGATTTCTTCGAGGGATACAATTTGCTATTACAGATGTGGATGATCGAACACCTGTGTCACCGCCCCCAATATATGAGTTATGGGTCCGCAGAGAAAAGTTGCATTGAAGAGTTCGACACAAGGATTTCAGGATCCTTACTTCCTTCTAATGGGTCTTCGAGGCATTCAACCTTATGCTCCATATCAGGTGATGAAACAGTTGGGAAGGTGTCAGGTGATGCACCTAGATGAAGATCTTGCGGTTGAGGTTAGCTCCGACGGCCAATTTCATTAAGAAACAGTTCGTTCTCTTTGGAACGAGTGCCAGTATTTGACAGCGAACACTCGAGTGCGTGACCTATCTAGAGGCGAGGTTCACCCGCCTATCTTGCCTGGTATAGAAAGAAGAATGCCACAAGGGCTGAACCTGAAAGACCAGCCAAAAAGCCTCACATTCAGGAATTCGTTGAGGCGTCACAAGAACAGTGGGCTTGGTTGGCCAAGGAGAATGAGTACGTGGCCACAATAGGAAAACAGGAAAAGCAAGTCAGGGATCTCCAATTTGAGAATGGTTTGCAAGCCGCGGCAGATGAAGGTGAAAAAAAAAGCTAGCCAAAGAAAATGAGGCCCTTCGAGCCCAGCTTCGAGAAATGAAAACAACAGCTGAAAATCCTGCCAGAAGTGCAAAGGATGAAAAACTTATAAAGAACCTTAGGCAGAAGGTGGATGAGTATGGTTTTGATTTGAACAAAGCAGAGGGTGAACTAGCCAGGGCTCGAACAAAATTGGCTAAGAATGCGGAAGAACGAGCGCGCTTGTTTAAACAGTTAAAAGAGAAATATGACAATGAGATTGTGGGGATTGAAGAAAAGGGTCACCATCTGTGAGAACAAAATGATCAAGCAGGCACAAGACTTCAAGGCAGAAAGAGAACATTGTTATGCAGCAATGGCACAGTTAGAAAGAGATTTGCAACAACTTCAAGAACAGAATCATGTAGCCGAACAAACTTTGGAAGCCAGGGCCCAGCAGATTGGGCGTTTGTTGCAAGAAAAGGGTGTCATAAGAGAGAGAGTCAGAAGGATCGCTGACTACATCGCGATGAAGTGTAGCGGTTGTGAGGATATGACTAGATCCATGTTCTTTGCCACCGCGATGACCTTTGTTCGTCAGATAATGGAAGATCTCTGCCACCTCTAAGGGGATTTAGCGCGTAGGCCTATGGCGAAACCGAATGATGTCCCGCGGGCCCCAGGAGCAGTTGAGGCGTTGAGTATTCGTGATTTTCACTGAAGTCTGTTAGTCTGTTTTCAAGTCTGTATTTTCATTTTTCTGTTTGAGTCTGTATCTTCATCTTTTCATCAAAGTCTGTTAGTGTCTTTTTGAGTCTGTTAGGTGCATTCACTCCTCAAATGTGCGTTGCTTATCTGTTAAATACCTAATCGCTAACAAGTTTGTTATTGATGAAATTCAGTTCAGGCAGGTGGTTAGTTTGATTGGCATTCTAGCAACTCACTCCTACAACACCCGGTCCAAAAACAAGCTGAACATGGCCAACCAGGAACTTGATGCAAGTATTGTCGATCCGTCAAAAGAGGTGGAAGAATCGGAGGTTAATCTGAAAGATGAGTTGTATAAGCTGAAGTAGCAGGTGGCTGAAATGTACCAAGCATAGGCAAAAAGGCACCCACCGCCAGTTTACCCCGCCAACCCTTCTTTTATCATGCCATTGGCTCAGACCCAGGAACCTCTCACTGTGAACTCATCCCCGGCCTTTCCCCTCTACCAACAATGCTATGACACCACTTCCCATACATCACAAGCTCCACCACCCAAACAAGTCTCGTACCCTTCTCCACCAGTCACTCCTATTTTTGTGGCACCCCCACCTGCTGTATTACACCGATCCTCGAGTGAGCCTCTGTTCCAGACTCACGACAACCAATATTATCCCCCAGAGCCCACTTTCAAAGTTCCCGAACCCTATTCCTACACTCCTCATTTTGACCTTCATGCGAAAATCGAAAAACCATCTAAAAATCCCGTACAGGAGAAGATGTTCAGGAAAGTTAAAAGCCTGGAACAGTCATTCAGAGACATGCAAGGGTTGGGAGGTCAAGTAAGTGTGACTTACAAAGATCTATGTCTATTTCCAGATGTGCAATTGCCGACAGGGTTTAAAATGTCCAAGTTTGATTTGTATGATGGGCACGGTGATCTAGTGGCGCATTTGAGAGGTTTCTGTAGCAAAATGAGGGGAGCTGGCGGGAAAGATGAGTTGCTAATGGCATATTTCAGTCAAAGTCTGAGTGGTTCGGCGCTGGAGTGGTACACTCGGCAGGATCACGAAAGATGGTACACATGGGATGATCTAGCCCAGGAATTTGCTTGCCACTTCCAGTACAATCTCGAGATTATTCCGGATCGTCTGTCTTTGAAGAAACTTGAGAAAAAGCACAATGAGAGTTTCAGGGAGTATGATTTTAGGTGGAGAGAACAGGCAGCAAGGGTTGACCCTCCAATGAAAGAAAGTGAAATGGTGGATTATTTTCTACAGGCTTTAGAACCTACGTATTACGGTCATCTGGTATCAGCTATAGGTAAGTCCTTCAATGAAGTGGTAAAGATGGGCGGTATGGTAGAAGAAGGTATCAAGACAAACAAAAGCATGAGTTATTCAGCTATTAAGACAACCACCTAGGCCATTCAAAGTGGAACTAGGGGAGTAATTGGAAAGAAGAAGAAAGATGATGTAGCAACGATCGATTCAGGAGCTTGGTTTGGACCCAGGGGCCCATCACATTACTATAACCAGCCTCGACCCCACCACCAAACCTACCCTCATACCCCATATAGCCCACAACAACACTACTACCCATCATCAGACCCCCATTTTTCTGTCCACCATGCCCAAACATATAGCCAACCTCCGGCCCATGCACAATGGCGTGCACCAGTCCCACAAAATGCGTACCTAGTTCCACAAAATGCCTATCCACCCCAAGAGCCTACCGAAACCCTCCTAGATCAGGTTTCTGGCCCAACCAAGCATTTAAGAACGAGAGGTTGAAAAAGAAGAAAACCTTTACTCCATTGGGAGAATCCTATACCAGTTTGTTCCACAGGTTGCAACAATTGGGTATGCTGAGTACGATCGAGCCAAAACTACCAAATCCTCCCCCGAAGAACCTTGATCACTCTGTGAGTTGCGATTGTTCTTCTGGTGCTCCGGGGCACGACACAGAGAAGTGCTGGCAATTGAAAACAGCTATTCAAGAGCTCATTGATATTAATTGGATTGAGGTCCAAGCTCCGGAGGCACCCAATATCAACCAAAATCCATTGCCGGCCCATCCTGAGACAAATATGATCGAGATAGTGCATAGGGGAGGGGAGCCCAAGAAGCCTTCATAGACCGTCATGATGATTCAGTCCAGTGAAGTCGGGCCGGTTGAAAAGCCAACAAGTGAGAAATTAGTGATCCAGTTGAGCGGGGCAAACAGTGAACCATCTGCAGTAGCCAAGAAGGGGACCCCAAGTGATGTGGCAATCAAACAAGAAAGAGCCAAAGTGGTTGTGCCAGGAGTGGCGAACAAGCCTGTTGTAATTGTGGAGGGTGCCCGCACACACCCTGTCATTATCAATCCGGTAACTCAATTACTGATAGTCAACAGCAAGGTGGTCCCGTGGAATTATGAACGAGTGATAGTGACTTACAAGGGGAAAGTGGTTAAAGAAGAAGTTTGTGAGACCCATGGTTTGACTCGATCGAGGAGATGCTTTTCCCCCGAAGAGTTGAGAAAAGCTAAGATTTCCAAAGACAACCCGGTGCTAGTGAAGAAAGCTGTGACCGAGGAAGAAGCGGAGGAATTCTTGAGAAAAATGGAAGTGCAGGAATATTCCATTGCGGAGCAGTTGAGGAAGATACTGACTCAGATTTCACTATTGTCATTATTGATCTATTCGGACGAGCACCGGTGGGATTTGATGAAGATCCTAAATGAGGCCCATGTTCCTGACAAAATATCAGTAAACCACTTGGAAAAGATAGCTAACAAGATATTTGAGGTAAACAGAGTCACTTTTTCTGATGATGAGTTGCCCGTGGAGGGTACTGAGCACGATAGAGCTCTCTACCTTATGGTGAAATGCGAAGATTCCGTGGTTACTCGGGTACTGGTTGACAATGGTTCTAGTGCGAATATTTGCCCTCTCTCCACTCTGAACAAGTTAAAGGTGGATGATGAAAGAATTCACAAAAACAGTATCTGCGTTTGGGGATTCGACGGTGGAGGGAAAGATTTAGTCGGGGACATAGTGCTTGAGCTTACAATAGGGCCAGTTGAATTTACTATGGAGTTCCAGGTGCTCGATGTGGCTGTTTCTTATAATCTGCTATTAGGTCGACCCTGGATTCATGCTGCCAAAGCGGTCCCGTCTACTCTGCATCAAATGGTCAAATTTGAATGGGATAGACAGGAAATTGTTGTGCACGGCGAAGACAATTTGGGTGTTCTCACTGATGCCATTGTTCCGTTCATAGAGTTTGAAGACGACAAGGGGCCATGGGTTTATCAGGTTTTTGACACGGTATCGGTAGAGAAAATTCCAGAAGGGAAGTGCGTTCCAACTCTGAGAGTAGTTGCTGCATCAGTCATGGTAGCCGTTGAAATGTTGAAAAATGGTTTTGTACCGGGCAAAGGTTTGAGTGCATCTCTACAAGGTATTGTACAGCCGGTGTCCCTCCCTAAAAACATGGATACATTTGGATTGGGGTTCAAGCCCACAGTTGCAGACATAAAAAGAGCCAGAAAGTTGAAAAAGAAGGCATGGGTCCTCTCAAAGCCCATCCCACGTCTCTCCAGATCATTTGTCAGGCCCGACACCAAGAAACGCCCAGCAACAACAGTTCCCAGTTCTGTGGTTGGTCCTGATAAGGAGTTGCTTGAAAGGTTTGAGAAATTATTCGACGAGGTGAACATGGTGGAAGCTGGAGAGGGTTCTAGCAAGGCGAATGTGCAATTTGTTGGGCCCAGTGCAAAGTTTAACAATTAGGAAGCTACTCCTCTCCCCACCAGGAAGGAGTTTTGGTAGTTTGCTTTGATTTTCTTTCAGTTTATCTAGATTATTCCAGGGTTGTAATTCAGATTCTATGTTCTGTCCATTTGGATGTATAAACCGTGTTATCTTTCAATTTAAATGAAATGCAATTTCCCTTTTCCTCATTCCTAACAGTTTTATTTTTGTTTTCTTTTCTTCCTTGTACAGTTCTTTTTATGCTAGTTTCAATAACATGACATGCATGCAGAATCTTCGGCCCAGTCTTAAAAGCCAATCTAATTCTGAAATGGTAATTCAAGAAATAGAGTGTGATGATGAATCGGAATATGACGATGATGAGGCCTTTGAAGAGATTAGTAAAGAACTAAGTCATTTTGAATAAAAACCCAAGCCTAACCTGAGTGATACAGAAGCAATCAATTTAGGGGACCCAGATAATATCAGAGAAACTAAGATAAGTGTCCATCTTGAACCTCAACTCAGGGAGGAGATAATAAAAGCGTTACTTGGGTACAAAGACGTCTTTGCATGGTCATATGACGACATGTCGGGTTTAAGCACTGACTTGGTGGTTCACAACTTGCCCACTGACCTGGCATTCCCTCCTGTCAAGCAAAAGCTGAGGAAATTTAAAACTGATATGAGTGTGAAGATCAAAGAAGAGGTCACCAAGCAGTTCGATGCAAAAGTCATTTGGGTCACTCGGTATCCCACTTGGTTAGCCAATGTAGTACCTGTTCCAAAGAAGGATGGCAAGACTAGGGATTTGTGTTGATTACTGTGATCTCAACAAGGCGAGCCCCAAGGACAACTTTCCACTGTCAAATATCCATATTCTGATTGATAATTGCGCCAAACATGAGATTGGGTCCTTTGTGGATTGCTATGCGGGCTATAATCAGATCCTAATGGATGAGGAAGATGCAAATAAGACAACATTCATCACACCATAGGGAACATATTGCTACAGGGTCATGCCTTTCGGTTTGAAAAATGCTGGGGCAACTTACATGAGGGCAATGACAACCATATTCCACGACATGATACACAAGGAGATCGAGGTTTATGTGGATGATGTGATCATAAAGTCTAGAAAGAAGTCTGACCATGTCAAGGATTTGAGAAAGTTCTTCCAAAGGCTTCGCAGGTACAATCTTAAGCTCAATCCTGCAAAATGCGCATTCGATGTGTCATCTGGAAAATTGTTGGGATTCATAGTCAGCCACCGAGGTATTGAATTGGACCCGTCAAAGATTAAAGCTATCCAAGAATTGCCACCTCCAAGGAATAAGACTGAAGTGATGAGTCTATTAGGGAGGTTGAATTACATCAGTAGGTTTATTGCTCAGCTTACGACAACTTGTGAGCATATCTTCAAACTGTTGAAGAAAGATGTTGCGGTCAAGTGGACAGATGAGTGTCAAGAAGCATTTGATAAGATAAAGGGGTACTTGTCAAACCCACCTGTGTTGGTGCCGCCAGAACCAGGAAGACCTTTGATTCTGTATTTGACGGTCCTAGACAATTCATTTGGTTGTGTGTTGGGTCAGCATGACATCACCGGCAGGAAGGAGCAGGCCATTTATTATCTCAGCAAGAAGTTCACATCTTATGAGGTTAAGTACACTCACCTTGAGAGGACATGTTGCGCCCTAACTTGGGTAGTACAGAAGTTAAAGCACTATTTGTCATCTTACAATACTTATCTCATCTCTCATTTGGATCCATTAAAGTATATTTTTTAGAAGCCTATGCCCACAGGGAGGCTCGCAAAGTGGCAGATTTTGCTCACATAATTTGAAATCGTCTATATGACCCGGACTACGATGAAAGCCCAGGCATTGGCTGACCATTTGGCTAAGAACCCAGTGGATGAGGAATATGAGCCTTTGAAGACTTACTTCCTTGATGAAGAAGTAATGCACCTTGATGAGTTGGAACAAGTTGGAGAGCCAGGTTGGAAACTTTTCTTTGATGGAGCTGCTAATATGAAAGGCGTTAGGATAGGAGCTGTATTGATTTCTGAAACAGGACATCACTACCCTGTTACGACTCAACTTCGCTTCTACTGTACTAAAAATATAGATGAATACGAGGCATGCATTTTAGACTTGAGGTTAGCTGCAGACATGGGTGTCCAGGAAGTTTTGGTCTTGGGGGACTCGGACCTTCTGGTGCACCAGATTCAAGGGGAATGGGAAACACGAGATTTAAAACTCATACCGTACCGGCAATGTTTGCATGATCTTTGTCAACGGTTTTGATCAGTAAAGTTCAAGCATATTCCAAGGATACATAACGAAGTTGCTGATGCTTTGGCTACCTTGGCGTCAATGTTACATCATCCGAATAAGGCTTATGTTGACTCGTTGCATATTCAGGTCCATGATCAGCATGCTTACTGTAATGTGGTAGAAGAAGAACTTGATAGTGAGCCTTGGTTTCATGATATCAAGGAATATATCAGGATGGGGGTGTATCCGGTACAAGACACAAGTGATCAAAAGAGAACAATTCGGCAGTTGGCGAGCGAATTTTTCTTGAGCGGAGGGGTTTTGTACAAAAGGACTCCGGATCTTGGATTGTTGAGATGCGTAGATGCGAGACAGGCCACAGCTATCATGACCGAAGTACATTCTGGAGTCTGTGGACCACACATAAGTGGGTACGTGCTGGCAAAGAAGATTCTCCGAGCAAGTTATTATTGGCTCACTGTGGAGCAAGATTGTATTAGTTTCGTGCACAAATGTCATCAGTGCCAAGTGCATGGAGATTTGATCTATTCTCCACCATCAAAATTGCACACAATGTCTGCACCGTGGCCTTTTGTCGCGTGGGGCATGGATGTCATTGGGCCAATTGAGCCGACAACATCAAATGGGCATAGGTTCATTCTAGTGGCCATCGACTATTTCACCAAGTGGGTGGAGGCTAAAACTTTCAAGTCCGTGACCAAGAAAGCAGTGGTCGATTTTGTACACTCAAATATCATTTGCCGGTTCGGGATCCCGAAGGTAATTATCACAGATAATGGTGCTAATCTCAACAGCCATTTGATGAAAGAGGTATGTCAACAGTTTAAGATCACGCATCGCAATTCCACCCCATATCGCCCCAAGGCGAATGAAGCAGTCGAGGCGACCAACAAGAATATAAAGAAGATACTTCGGAAAATGGTGGAGGGTTCTAGACAGTGGCATGAAAAGCTACCTTTTGCATTGCTGGGTTATCGCACTATTGTTCGTACTTCAGTAGGGGCAACTCCTTATTTGTTGGTATATGGCACTGAGGCGGTGATACCTGCAGAAGTAGAAATCCCGTCCCTTCGGATTGTCGCTGAGGCCGAAATTGATGACGATGAGTGGGTCAAAACTCGCTTGGAACAGTTGAGTTTAATTGATGAGAGGAGATTGACAGCAGTTTGTCATGGTCAGTTGTATCAATAGAGAATAGCAAGAGCATATAACAAGAAGGTGCGTCCACGGAAGCTTGAAGTGGGTCAGTTAGTATTGAAACGTATCCTTCCTTATCAGGTTGAAGCAAAAGGCAAGTTTGCCCCAATTTGACAGTGGCCGTTCACCATAGTTAGAGTGTTGTCCAATGGTGCTTTGTATTTAACAGATATAGAAGGCAAGTGTGTAGAAATGGCCATCAATTCCGATGCGGTCAAGAGATATTATGTATGATTTCTTTGTTTAAATTGTATTTGTTTGTACTTGGCATATTTTGAAGATTGGAATGACGAAGGCGTTTTGTTCCGCTATCTAAACACTTTATCCTTTGTTCCCCCTTTGATCCTTGTTTATTTCTTTTCATACCCCTCTTTTGGAATCCATAGCAAAGATCAGAAACGCAAGCATGAAAGACAAATAAAGGAAAAGAGAGAAAGGAAAAGAATGAAAAGAGAAAGAAAAAGAAAAAAGAGAAAAAAAAAGAGATAAAAACAAGAAGAAAAGAAGATAATAAAACAACAAAGAAGATAAAAAGAAAGTAAAAAAGAGAAAGAAAAGAAAGAGAAAATCACAACAGCAAAGCAGTTTTTGTGACATAAACTACGTTCGACCTGATTCCTTTTAAGGATACATAGGCAGCCTCACGGTTCGGTCCCATCAAAATAAAAATTCAAAAGTCCCCAAGCAAAGAAACTGAGGCAAAAGTTGTGGCTGTTGTAAGTAATTTGATTCCGAAAGTTGTAATTTTGAACCCATTTGAATTGTTTTGAGCCTTGATACCCTTTTTTTGTCTAAACCTATCCAAAAGCCCACATTATGGTCCAAAGAAAGACCTTCTGATCAATCTTCGAGAAATGCCAAGTCAAGCAAGGAGAGGTAATTCATATTAGGGGCAACACTCTGGTCCAAACAGGAAAAATAATCAAAATGAGAGAGTCTTATTGGTGAAAACCCTCACGGGCACCATAAGGCGACGGGAGCTGAGAGAAATAAAAAATGAGAGTCTTATTGGTAAAAACCCTCAGGGGCACCGTAAGGAGAAAGTGAGTTGAGAGATGAACAAATGAGAGAGGCTTGTTGGTGAAAACCCTTCAGGGCACCGCAGGCCAAGCAAGGTCAAGGTTTTAGCGAAGAAGTCAGGTTATGGAAACTCCGGGGCAACAAAGTATGGCAACTGACAGTTGATTGGTTGGACAAATTGGGCCTATTAATCCAAAATGCATGTCATGATCATTTGTACCAGCTGTTCCACTCAGATAAGTCTCTTTCCTTTTTCTTTTTTAGCAAGTCATCCAATTTTGGATTTTCTTTATCCTTAACTCTCAAGGTCATTGCATTTCATTTCTTTTGGGTCTCATTTCTCTAAGATGTTTCAATGTCAGTCTTGGTCAAGCAAAATAAGAAGGAATTTCAAAGCTTACTCCCAACTTCCAAAGTTGCACAAGGCATAGGGCGGCCAAGGCATTGCTAGAGATAGTATGATGTGAAATGGGGTATAAAAGGTCAGAGGAAGTTCCATCGGTGAAACGGTTTGGTAATTTCGTGGGAAATGCAGAGGTTCAAACAGATGGGGCAGAGATGTAACACAACGGTTTGGGTATAGAACACTCGGGTCATCCAAAGTCATGGGGGGTTTAAAAGTTAGTCGGGAAGTCAAGCGGTTCTTGGCAGTTCATGGGAAGTCAGTCAAAACAAAGCATGACAGCTGGGAGGCCACTGTCAGCAAGAATGCCACAAACTAACCGCCACATTTTTAAACTGACAAGATTTTTCTTTGATTGAAACAGGGGAAGAAAGTTTCGATTATTTCAGAGAAACCCTCCATAGGGTAAAAGCAAGCACCAGACAGGCTTGACTTTTAATTCTCAGGACCCTCCTGGAAAATAGGGCCTAGTTTAAAATTCAAAACAATTGTGAGTAGCATAATCTAGCATAAAGATATACCTTCAGAAGACATAATTTAGCTTTAAAATTGTCATTTAAATAGGAGTTATCAGGACCCTCCTGAATAATGGGACCTAGCTTTAAAATTTCCATTGGATAACAAAAGTTAGCGTAAGTTCTGGTGTAGGGTAATATAATTTAGCCGTAAAATAGTCACTCTTAAAATAAAACTTGACTTTTGATTTTCAGGGCCCTCTTGGATAATGAGATGTAGTTTTAAAACTTGCTTGGATAACAAGATTTAGCATAAGATATACCTTTAGGAGATATAATTTAGATTTAAAACTGTCGTTTAACTAGGAGTTGTCAGGACCCTCCTGGATAACGAGATCTAGCTTTCAAATTCTTTATATGATTTAGTTTAACACTCACATATGTGTCCAGCTACCAAACTGGGGCAGAAAATTTTCTTTATTTTGACTATTTTTGTTGAAATCAGATACCCACCTGGAGAGTACGGGAATACGATTTAAGTTCAGCAGTCAGACGCCCACCTGGAGAGCACGGGAATACAATTCAAGTTCAGCAGTCAGGCGCCCATCTAGAGAGCACGGGAATACAATTCAAGTTCAGCAATCAGGCGCCCACCTGGAGAGCACGGGAATATAATTTAAGTTCAGCAATCAGGCGCCCACCTGGAGAGCACGGGGATATAATTCAAGTTCAGCAGTCAGGCACCCACCTGGAGAGCACAGGAATACAATTCAAGTTTAGCAATCAGGCGCCCACCTAGAGAGCACGGGAATACAATTCAAATTCAGCAGTCAGGCGCCCACCTGGAGAGCACGGGAATACGGTTCAAGTTCAGCAATTAGTCTCCCGCCTGGAGAAAAGGGAAAGCATCTCAGATTACAATTCAAGTCGGCAACAAAGGGACTTCACCGGGAGAATACAAGTCAACAAGGAAACAAGAATCACAAGATCAAGTTTGAGGACATAGATAGGATTGTTGTAATGCATAGATCATAGTTTAGTCTAGCCTATTTTATTTTGGCATGGTGTAATAAGGAGTTCAGTAAGCAGTAGCAGCAACAGCAGCAATAGTGAAATCACAGCTTCATGGTAGTCCCAGCTACCAAAACTTTCCGAGCTACACTGACCTGATTCCTTTATAGCCAAGGATATGTAGGCAACCTCGGAAGCAGGGTGCAGTTAAATTTTTCAAAAAAAAAAATGTTTCCCACGGAGTATTCAAACGGGCAAAAATCGCTCATATCCGCTCACTTTATCTTTGCACGAAAACTCTTCGTGTTTCCGAGCAAAGAGGGGCAGCTGTGAGCACGTGATTTTTGCCCTATATTAATTACTCCCACAAATTCAAAACAAAATAATTTTTTCCATTATTTGCAATTTCGTGAATTTTTGTAGCATTTCTCGTTAATTGCTTGCATTTGTCTGCGCATGATTAATTTTATTTAATTCATAAAGAAAATACAAAAAAAATATGTTGCATCTACATTTAGGATTTAATTTTATATTTTTAGATTAATTAGTAAATTAGTGTTTCATAAAATTGGAAAATCACCAAAAAAAAAACCAATTTTGCATTTTATTGTTTAATTTCGAATTTTGGTAGTTTTCTTTAAATTTGGTTTTTTAGTAGTTATGTTAATTATTATTTAGAATTAATTAGTATTATTGATAGATTAATTTGGTTTTAGGATTTAATTTAGATTTTTAATTTAATTTTGGAAAAAAAAAGAGAAGAAAAAGAATTTTGAAGAAAAAAGAATTGAAAAGAAAAGGAATTGGAATTAAATCTTGTTGGGCTGTTTATTTAAGTCTCCATCAGGCCCAAATCACTCTCATTCCAAATACCCATTCGAAAAATTGGCCCAAAGTACCCCAAACCCGGTCTTCCTCCCCACAACAGCCCAAACGACATCGTTTTAATTATTTTGATCTGGACCGTTGATCTAAGTTGATCAGACGGTCCAGAACTGACTCGATTTTGGTATTTAAGTGTCGGAAAATCTTCCCCCCTAGCTCACTCGTCTCTCTCGAACCTCACCTCTCAGAGACAAAGAACCCTAACCCGCCGCCCTAAATCCCCCACCATCTCCACCGGCGCCGCCGCCTCCAATCACCCCCAAAATAACGCCCTGTAACCCCCCAAGACCCTCTTATTCCAAATCCCCACTCCCTTTGCCTCGAATCTTGCCCGAAGTCCTCGAATATTAGATCAAAGGATGAACCCTAAATCCCAAATAACCAAATCGGCGGGACTGTTTGAAGATTTAGGATTGAAATAGACTTTATTCATGTGTTTTCATATGAGAACACACGATTAGGGTCTATTCCGGTCAGAAATCGAAGATTCCGTCGAAGTCTCAAGTTTTGCATTTGTCCAGTTTAGGTAATGTTCAGGCCTTTTTCTTTTCTTTTATTGCATTTTCTTCCTTTTCTTTGACTTAGTTCAATTGCATGTTTTGTTCTATCTCCTCCCTTCATTTCTTGATTACGTGTTCACTGTTATTTCATTTTTTCTATTTGTTTGATTAGTTAGTGAGAATTTAGTTCATGTGTTTAGTTAATTAGTCCGTTTATTTTTTTCCTTTGTTTGAGTTTCATTTTAAACAGTTTTTTTTGGTCTTTTGGGAAATGTTGCTCAGTTTATTAAAATATGGCCATTTGAGCAAGGTTGAATTTAAGTTATGAAATCAGAAAGCCCAAGTGAGAAGTGATTCGAATGGTTTTTCCTTTGAGCCCAAGTCTGGTTTGAACCTTGGGTCAGCTTTGACCCATACTCATTGGGTTTCAGGGGTAATAACTGGGGCTTAAGGGGCAATTTGGGAATTCTAGGGTAAGGGAATCTCAGTAACAGACTAAGAAGCTTCCTAGAAGCTGGGGAGGGGGATTATTCTGAAATTCTGCTTTGAAATTAAGGGCATTTGAGCTAAAACAAAAATTAAAAAGGACTGAGGTGAAAAAATTGACTCCTTAGGGCTGTCCTAGAAATCTTGCCTATAAAGGCATCATAACTTGACATCCAAGTCATATTGGAAGAGATCAAAATTCAGAAAAAATCAAAAACGGCAGAAAATTTCATAAGATCACTGTTCCATTGAATTTCTTCTATAATTCTCGAAGTCTTCAATTTCTGAAGTAATTTCTGATTCATTTGGGGTTTGAAAATGGTTTGAATTAGAAGCTATGGTTGATTTTCTAGGATTTTAAAAGGGTCTAATATTTTGCTGGTTTTGAATTTCAAATATGGACTGAAATTGATGTTCTACTGTTAATTATTGCTGCTAAACTACTGCTGATCTCACTTTCTTCTGCTGAAATTCTATACCTATTTTTGGTTGTATCCAGGTACACACTTTTAAGCCCTATTGATTGTGAAGTTGGATTTGAAGACTAAAATGAAAAGCAGAAGGCTTAAAGCATAGTGTTAATTTATTTGTGTTTCAGCTATATCTCTTCTTGATGTTGTGTTTTAGTAAGTTTAGTTCTTATCACTGTATATTATCATGGGACTGTTAAAACTGTCGCAACAAAGGTTTAATTTGGTTGCTTCTGGACTCTAGATATTTGCTTAATTCTTACTAAAGATTAGTGTTGCTTCAGATTTGATTTCCATCTGAATTTGTTAGATATCAAGTATTGGTTTGTCGTTTGTGTTGATTTATCCAAGTCGTGCCTTGTTAGCATGTCTAGTTTTTTTGAAGTTAGGTTTGGAGTCATATCTGTTGTATTGGGCATAGGTTTAAGTAGGCTTGGAATGTGAATCATGATTACCAAAGTACTTCTTTGATTTGAGAAGCTTTAAATTTAGAATGCTAGTCTATTCGTTTTATGCCAGAATAGTTGAAAACTCGAAAGCAAACATGTTAGGCTTATTCTCATGTCTCATGTGGTATCACTGATAGGCACTTATGTGAGTTGAGGCAATCGTTGGTTTGGAAAGTTGGACCATAGTGCTTGGCCCCGATAGTGAGAACTTAATACCGGGTCTAAGAGAGTGACACTATGCCTTTGGGTGTCCTCTCTTGTGTTATACTTGGGCTCATTTTGGGCCCAAGTCTGAGGGTGTTCACAATGAAGATTTGGACTTGTTTCATCTTCATCGACCCATTTTTCCGTTATTTATTGCGTTGGCCCAAGCCATTTGTTTAAATAATTGATTTTCTTTATGTAAGCCTTTTAGTTAGTTTGAGGGAAACTCTTAATTGCATTTAGCGTTCAATAAATTAGGCTCGTTAATTAGTGGAGGTGAGCCACATTAGATAACACAAATAACTTATGGCCCTCCAAAAGTTTCGTTTGAATTCCCTTTAAAATTAGAAATAGAGGTGTGCCGTGCCAAATAAAATCTCAAAATTGCATGGCCCTCATCTAATTAATATTTTTATCCTTAGAAATGAAGGCGCCCCATTTAGCAAATTTCCATGGCCCTCGCAAAGTTGCAAACGCGTAGTTGCTTTAGGCGCGCTATTTTAATAATTTACTTTCCTAAATTCGGGTGCGCATTTATGTGACCCAAATCCAAATCTCAACAATGTTAGATAAAATATGTCGAGAGCCGCAAGTGCATTTATGTGACGTGGTTCAAGACGTATTTTAAATGACGTTGCAATTTTCCTTAAAAATAATTAAATTAAAAGCGGTTTTCAAAAGTTAAAATTGCACATAGGTTTAAGGGTGTACTAAAATCAGATAATAAGCCAATTGTAATAGTCGAGCAACCGTGCTAGAACCACGGAACTCGAGAATGCCTAACACCTTCTCCCGGGTTAACAGAATTCCTTACCCAGATTTCTGTGTTCGCAGACTATAAAACAGAGTCAATCGTTTCCTCGATTTGGGATTTGAACCGGTGACTTGGGACACCATAGAATTATCCCAAGTGGCGATTCTGAATCTTTAAATAAAATAATCCCATTTCGATTGTCGCTTTAAGTTGGAAAAAACTCCCTTATACCCTTCTCGGGGTGTAGTGAAAAAGGAGGTGTGACATCCCTAACTCTGGATCCTCGCAACTAAATCGTCGGAATTCCACCAGCATAGGCTTACTCATTGCAAGGTTTTCAACCAACTCATGTAACAATGAATGAATTTCGGTAATATCCTTCGACCACGAATCCTTCACGACCTTAACTGAATAATTGATAGTTCGAAATATTTGGTCCTCCATTGAAGCCCTATGGATGAAAGCACCAATGGAATAACCCAGATAATATATCAATCCAACTAATTGTGTTAACTCAACACTAATAGGAATTACAAAGAAATTGCTAATGATAACAAGGACAATGCAACAGAAATCTAAGAATAATGGAGATGAGGAATAGACTGATACAGAATTGGGGATGAGATGAGACACAGAGCTAACACTTGACAACTTTAGCATAAAAATGTACTACGCCATCTACTATATTTATAACTAGTTTTTCCACGCTGCACCTTCACGCACTGAGTGCCTATCTAAGCTCAAAATGGGTCCCACACATAATTTTTCAAATTCCAAAATATATCTTCTACCGAGTGACTCGCTGAGTTCACAACAATACCTCCCGCCTCAAAAAGAACCTTGCCTTCAAGGTTCGAGTAGAGCACATGTTATAGCAACATCCGCTTGACATTGTCAACAATGCTCAAGCAATGCAGAGCAACAAGGAGAGCAACATCTACAAGCTTAAAGTACTAGATCTTTACTGCTGCATCAGGGTAAATGGATGCACAAGAATTGTAGTGGCTCATTACTTCTGCATGAGTGCATATGGGTGCACAGGAAATAACTAAATAAATTGGCCTAATCTCAATGTGAACAGCTCCTTTTCCAATACCTAGATTTAACAGCCTTTTAAGGAATTTTAGCTTCCTAACTGGGAGTACAACCATGGAAATACATCTCGCCATCTTTTGATACTAGGGATAAAATGATCAAACTTAATTTTCCTAGGCGCCATCAGCTGGCACATAAGAGGCAATATGTCTTGTTCTCTTTGTGGCAGATCACTTGCAGCATCAAGATAACGCACTGTAATATCCTGGGCTATCTCTTTCTTTATGGGAAACTCTTCTTTAGGAAATGGAACATACTCTCTTGCATCAGAAGCAAATTTTGTGGCAAAAGCAGTATATGCATCCTCAATTGCAAGGGAAAAATCAGAAACACTAGTTGAAAAACAAAAAGAATTGGCACATGATACACGAACATAGAGCCAAACATCAGGAGCAACATATAAACAAAAATATAGTAACGAATTCCTTAAACTTCGTTCTGGAACCAAGAAGATAATATCACTACCTAGTCTTTCGACAAATCTAGTAAGCATGTCAAGGAACCAACTGTAAAATATCTAGCATAGGGTCGACCCTTAATAACTGCCAAACGAACATAGTGCGCACATCCCTTTTTTGTAGGTAAAGATAAGTTGATATAAACCAAGCATTTTAAGAGGTCTCAATAATAACCACAGACGGAGAACTTAATAATTTGGATCGAGATAGCGGGATAACAGAATCATATGTGTAGCCCCGACCATTACTCAGCACAATGAGTAACTTATTACAATGCCACATGGACTCTCGATCTTCAGCCAAATATCGTAATGGAAGAGTTTGTTGGGCATGGTACCTCCCTTTAAATTGTAGCTGCGTAGGTTTATGATGTTCTATGCCCTGAAAGAGATAAAGATTTGTTTCTTGGTGAACTCTACCTCAGTCAAAAGCTTGTTGCAAGGTAACTGATTGCTGAGAATGCCAACATCGCACCACCCTCTTTTTGAATTCTTCCACCAACAAGAAACAAATCATTCTTATGCATGACTAATGCACAAACTGGCCTCTTATATTGTTTTGCATTCACAAAAACATCGTGCCTCTGGGCATGGAATAAAATGCCGCTACTTGAAATGATTACGTCAAGGGCTGCAAACCTATTCTGAGGAAAGCTGTTCTAGTCTCTTTTCTTCCAAATTGTGCACCAAGTTGAAATTGAGTCTTGTAGTTGCCGAACCATGTAATCAAAATCAACTGTGCCATGAAACAGGTATGGTTCACTAGGGTGTTGAGCATGTGCATGCAATGTGAGATCAGTTCGCACTATGAAGATTTCATGCTTCTCATGATTTTGAGATAATTGTGGCATTATACCGAGCTTTTTGCAGGCATTGTAACAGTGAGTAATTACTCGAAATTTCAGCTGCTTGGAATATCCATCAACAAAAGCCACGAGCATCCCCCCATACTTTCTGCTTCCTAGCAGTCTCTCTCGATAAACATATCAACAAACCAGTAAAAAATTGTGCATGTCCAGTATTAATTCAATTGCATATGTGTAAGTCTGAATCATGGTGGTGCCCCAAAATATTTTGAGACGCACCAGCAATTGGAAATTCTATTCCAGTAAACCTCCCAATAGTATTTGATATGATAGATATTTGGCTAATAAAAGAAATCTGACAACCATGATTCATCCCTTAGAGGAGAAATTTCAAACACCTGAGCTGCATTGTCACTTGTGTTTTCCTCCTCTATCCAGTAGTTTAATCACATTATAATTGTAACCGGTTAAAACCACTAAAGAAGTAATGGGAATAGAGTTTGAAGAAATGCCGATATGATTAATTGGAACCTTAGAGTAACCTCGATTTGCAAGGTTTCAGAATGAGACTGGTGCGTGTTGCCATTTTCCTGAGAACCTTCATCAAACACCCGGGCCTCTTTTGATTTTGCATTGTTTAAACCAGGTTCTGTTGTATCGGTAAGAACTTCAACTTCTGATCGCTTGGTAGAAAACACCTTGGAACAATTGCATCCATGTGATATATTGTCGAACATTTGGGCTTAAATTTTAGTATAATAATCCTTTACTGTAGCCATGTGACTTTCCGGCGATTCGAGATACTTTTTACAAAAAAGAATTCTCACCTTTGGAACAAAGTGTTCCCAATCTGTTAATTGCTTGTTCCGGAGAAGCCATCGGAACCACTCCAACTCCTCACCTTCTAGGTAATAGATGCGCGTAATAATTTATTATTTTCTGATGTGCCGTAGAATTCAAAGTAGAGTTCAGCTTGAGAAATCCATAACTTTAGATCCTCGCCACTAATTCGGAATTCCACCAGAATAGGCTTACTCATTGCAAGGTTTTCAACCAACTCATGCAACAATGAATGAATTTTGGCAATATCCTTCGACCACGAATTCTTCACGACCTTAATTGAATAATCAATAGTTCAAATATTCAGTCCCCCATTAAAGACCTCAGGATGAAAGCACTAATGAAACGAACTAGATAATATACCAAACCAACAAATTGTGGTGACTCAACACCAATGGGAATTACAAAGAAATGCAACAGAAATCTAAGAAGAATGGAGATGAGGAATAGACTGATACAGAATTGGGGATGAAAAGAGACACAGAGCTAACACTTGACAACTTTAGCATAAAAATGCACTACGCCATCTACAATATTTATAACTAGTTTCTCCACGCTGCACCTTCATGCATTGAGCACCTTCCTAAGCTCAAAATGGGTCCCACACTTAATTTTCCAGATTCAAAATTATATCTTCCACCGAGTGAATCGCTGAGTTCACAACAATACCTCCTGCCTCAAAAAGAACCTTGCCCTCAAGGTTCGAGTAGAGAACAAGTTGTAGCAACATACGCTTGGCATTATCAACACGAGCAAGCAAGGCACAACAACAGGCAGAGCAATATCTACAAGCTTAAAGTATTAGCTCTTTACTACTGCATCAGTGCAAATGGATGCACAGGAATTGTAGTGGCTTATTACTTTTGCATAAGTGTAAATGGGTGCACAACAAATGGCTAAATAAATTGGTCTAATCTCAATGTGAACAACTCTTTTCCTAATCCCTAGATTTAACAGCCTTTCAAGGAATTTTAGCTTCCTGGGAGTATAGCCATGGAAAATACATCTCGCCATCTTTTGATACTAGGGACAAAAAGATCATACTTAATTTTCCTAGGTGCTATCAGCCGGCACATAAGAGGCAATATATGTGGTTCTCCTTGTGGCAGATCATTTGCAGCATCAAGATAATGCATTTTAATATCCTGAACTATCTCTTTCTTTATGGGAAACTCTTCTTTAGGAAATGGAATGTAACAACCTGGTCATTTAGAAAATTAAAGTTTCGTACAGCGGCATAAGGTCTTAAGAAGCTTCATATTATGTGTATCGATTTGCGTGCATGGTTGAATTCAATTACCAAATATTTCGGAGTTGAATTTGGGAGAAGGAATCTAGTTTTGGAAGCTTAAGCTGTGGGAATTTGATCGGAATGTGACTTTTGTGTAAATGGCTCTGGAATGAGTTTTGGATGATGTCAATAGCTTTGTATGGTGATTTTAGACTTAAGCGCGCATTCAGATTCGGATTTGGAGGTCCGTAGGGTAATTTAGAGCATTTCGGCGAAAGTTGGAAAAGGTTGAAGTTTGGAAAATAGAGAATTTAACCCATAGTTGACTTTTGTGATACCGAGGTCGGAATATGATTTCGAGAGTTGGAGCAGCTCCATTATGTTATTTGGGACTTGTTTGTAAAATTTGGTGTCATTCCGGGTTGGTTTGATTGGTTTCAGCACGAGTTTTCGAAGTTGGAAGAGTTGGAAGTTCATAGTTCGATTCATGACGTGATTTGCATTTTCAGCAATTTTTGATATGATTTGAGACCCCGAGCGAGTCCGTGTTAGGTTATAAGACTTTTTGTATTTTTAGACGGGGTCCTGGGGTCCTCGTGTGTGTTCCGGGTGGGCTACAGGTCAATTTCTCCTATTTTTGAAATGCTGCTTCTGTCTTTTGGTGTCCTTCTTTGCGATCGCGAAGTGCCTTTTGTGTTTGGGAAGTGCTTCTTCTGACCACCCCAAATTTCTTCTTCGCGTTCGCGAAGGTTTGTATTTTTTTTCATCGCGTTCGCATTCATCTCACGCGTTCGCGTAGTTAGGCCATTCCACTCTTCGCGTTCGTGTTCGCGTACTGCTTCACGCATTCGCGAAGAGCAGTCATTGGACCATCACACTTTTCTTCTTCCAGTTCGCAAATGTGTGGTCACGTTCGCGAAGCACAACTGGCAGCTTTCATTTTCCTTCTTTGCAAAAGTGATTGTTCTTCCGCATTTGCGATGCATAAATACTTGGGCCGGCAGAATATATTCCCAAATCGAGGGTTAGACCATTTTTATCATATCTTGACTTGTAGAGCTTGATTTTGAACGATTAGACCATTTTTATCATATCTTGACTTGTAGAGCTTGATTTTGAATGATCTTTGTGGGTTTCTCAAGCAAATCGATTGGGTAAGTGTTCTTCACCTAGAATTTAATATATTCCATAATTTTATCTTTGCTTTTATCATTTAATTTGTGTTTGGAGTTGAAAAAATGGTGGTTTTTGAAGAAAGTTTTCAAAATGAAAAATTCATGATTTGAGGGATCAAATGGTATCCGAATTTGATAATTTTTGTATGGTTGAACTCGTATCGGAATGAGTATTCGGTTTATGTAAAATTTGTCGGCTTACGAGGTAAGGGCCCAGGGGTCGACTTTTGGACAGATTTTTGGATTTTATTAAAGATTGAGACTTTATGATCTGGAATAGTTTCTTATGAGTTTTATTTGTGCTTTGAAATTATTTTGGTTAGATTTGAGTTGTCCGGAGGTCATTTCACCTGAGAAATTCATTTTAGAGTATCGGTTTGTCCTCTTTGAGGTAAGTATCTTACCTAACCTTGTGTGGAGGATTTCCCCTTAGGATTTGATCTTCTATGTTGATTGTAGTTCGTGTACGCGAGGTGAAGAGTGCATGCTCGGACTTATTTGTGGGAAATTGGCCTTTTAAGGTTCTTATATTCACTGTGTATGAAGTTGTTCTTGGTATGACTAAGTTCCTATTTACTGGTTTCACCTCTACTTGCTTAATTAGAAGTAATTGCTTTAGGATTCACTCTTATTGCCTATTTGACTCTTAATTGACTTAACTGAATATTTTACCTCTTCTATTGTCATGTTATCTTTTCATAACTACTTATCTTTATTTGAAATTATCATCATCTCACCTTATAATTGTTTAGTCTGAATTGAGGTTATGGTTATCTTTTCGCTTCTTATTCTTAATTGAGTTGTCAAACATCCTCGAAATTTCTCAACCTTAAAAGAAGTTTAGACATCATATATCTTAGTAGACTTGTCTTTATTTGAAACTATTTGACTCGTGTTACTTCCTTACTGCTAAATTATATATTGTAGGATCGTTGTTATATATTAGTTTTCCCTTGTTGAACTGTTCTCATTATGCCTAACAGTCTTTATTGTAGTTATTCCTTGTGAACTGGTTTTACCGTTTCTTTGTGATTTAAAGTTCTTGAGTAGATTTACTTGCCGTGTATTATTGCCATTGTTGTTGTTGTACCTGTTGTGGTGATGCACGAGGTTTTTGCCGTGCCGTAACTATTATCTATGTTGGTTGTGTTGCATATTTACTTTGGGACTACAAAACGGTATTCCGGGAGATCCCCCTATACTGCATATTTATTTTGGGACTACGGAACGGTATTTTGGGAGATCTCCCTACACATTTATGTTTGGGACTACGGAATGGTATTCTGAGAGATCCCCATGTACTGCATATTTACTTAGGGACTATGGAACAGTATTCCAGGAGATCCCCTAGCACCACATATTTACTTTGGGACTATAGAACGGTATTCCGGGAGATCCCCCTGTATATTTACGTTTGGGACTACATGATGGTATCCTGGTAGATCCTTTGTTGTTATCACTGTGTTCTGAGTTGTTGCCTTTCATTAATTCTATTCCTGTGTAAACATTCGACGTGTTGTCCGTTCTTTTTCCTTATGCTTACTAGCTGGTATGAACTATGTTAGGATACTTGTACAAGTATACACACGACTGAGCACCCTTATCGGATAAGAGGTTTCCTTGATATTGTTGAGCATAGGTGTACACCCTTGTTTACTTGCCTCCTATGTGAGAGTGGCTCTATTTGGCACGTGAGTTGTTAGCATGATTGTGAGGCGTGATGAGGAAACAAGATGTCAAGTGTTAGGGTTCAGGTATTGAGGCTCAAGAGTTGTAATTTATCCTAGGTTCGATACTCTGTGAAGGTTGTTGACTAAAATCAAATGTGAAAGATGTCGTAGTTGCAGGGTTACTATTTGTCCTTGTTGTATCTGTGGTTTCAGATTTAGGTTGTATTTTCGCTCACTCTTCTGTGTCATAATTATGGTATTCCGCTAGTACTTGTCGCTTTTCCCCTTTCTTGTTGTAATTACTGTATTTTTAGTCATATTGCGTAGTTTTCATGTAGAAATCATGCACTGTTATTCCCATACTTATACTTGTTCAATTTATTAGACCAGTAAGCGTCTTGACTGTTCCTCGTCACTACTCCACCGAGGTTAGTCTTGATACTTACTGGCCACCGCTGTGGTGTGCTCATACTATACTTCTGTACATTTTTGTATAGATTCAGGTAATTGCTCGTTAGTATCTGTGCGGATCATTGCTGTGGAGACTCACGATAAACCTGTTGCTGTGTTCGCAGGCTTCGGAGTCACCTTCCTATTTTTTATATTCACACCATTTACGTATTTCCAAACAGTTGTACTTAAAAGTTGTAATAAACTCTATAGAGCTTATGACTTGTACTACCGATTTTGGAAAATTGTAAATTTTGTAAAGATTTCTATATCGAGACTGTTAGATTATGTTTATTATTGTGATTATTCAGTAAATATTAGGCTTACCTAGTCCCTAAAACTAGGTGTCATCACAATACCGAACGGAGGAGAAATTGGGTCGCGACATGGAACATACTCTCTTGCATCAGAAGCAAATTCTGTGGCAAAAGTAGTATGTGCATCCTCAATTGCAAGGCCAACATCAGAAACATTGGTTTAAAAACCAAAAGAATTGGTACATGATACACGAACATACAGCCAAACATCAAGAGCAACATGTAAACCAAGCATTTTCTGAGGTCTCAATAATAACCACAACAGGAGCACTTAATAATTTGGATCGAGATAGCGGCGTAACAGAAACAGATGTGCAGCCACGACCATTACTCAACACAATGAGTAACTTGTCACAATGCCATATGGATTCTCGATCTTCAGCCAAATATCTTGATGGAAGAGTTTGTTGGGCATGGTACCTTCCTTTATATTGCAGCTGTGCAGGGTCATGATCTTCTCTGCCCTGAAAGAGATAAAGTTTTGCTTCTTGGTGAACTTTACCTCGGTCAAAAACTTACTGCAAGGTAACTGATTGCTGAGAATACCAACATTGCACCACCCTCTTATAAATTCTTCCACCAACAAGAAAGAATTCATTCTTATGCACGACTAATGCACAAACTGGCCTCTTATATTGTTTTGCATTCACAAAAATATCGTGCCTCTGGGCATGGAATAAAATTCCGCTACTTGAAATGATTACGTCAAGGGCTGCAAACCTATTCTGAGGAAAGCTGTTCTAGTCTCTTTTCTTCCAAATTGTGCACCAAGTTGAAATTGAGTCTTGTAGTCGCCGAACCATGTAATCAAAATCAACTGTGCTATGAAACAGGTATGGTTCACTAGGGTGTTGAGCATGTGCATGCAATGTGAGATCAGTTCGCACTATGAAGATTTCATGCTTCTCATGATTTTGAGATAATTGTGGCATTATACCGAGCTTTTTGCAGGCATTGTAACAGTGAGTAATTACTCAAAATTTCAGCTGCTTGGAATATCCATCAACAAAAGCCACGAGTACCCCATGTACTTTCTGCTCCCTAGCAGTCTCTCTCAATAAAGACATCAACAAACCAGTAAAAATTTGCGCATGTCCTGTATCAACACAATTGCATATGTGTAAGTCTGAATCATGGTGATGCCCCAATATATTTTGAGTAGCACTAGCAATTCAAAATTCTATTCTAGTAAACCTCCCAATAGTATTTGATATGATAGATCCTTGGCTAGTAAAAGGATTTGACAACCAGATTCATCCCTTAGAAAAGAAATTTCAAACACCTGAGCTATATTGTCACTTGTGTTTTCCTCCTCTTTATTTTTAGGTTCCAGTGGTTTTGTGACAATATCGATATTGTCACCAGTAGTTCCAGTATTTTTGAAGAAATACCGATATTATTAACTAGAACCTTAGTAGTAACCTCGGTTTGCAAGGCCTCAGAATGAGACTGGTGCGTGTTGCTATTTTCCTGAGAGCCTTCATCAAACACTTGGACCTATTTTGATTTTGCATTGTTTAAACCAGATTCTGTTTATCAGTAAGGACTTCAACATCTGATCGTTCAGTAGCAAACACCTTGGAACAGCAGCATCCATGTGATATATTGTCGAACATCTAGGCTTTAATTTCAGTAGAATAATCCTTGACTGTAGCCATGTGACTTTCTGGCGATTCGAGATGCTGTATACGAAAATGAATTTGCACCTTTGCAACAAAGTATTCCCAATCTGTCAATTACTTGTACCGGAGAGGCCATCGGAACCACTCCAACGCCTCACCTTCTAGGTAAATAGACACGCGTAATAATTTGTTGTTTTCTGATGTGCCGTAGAATTCAAAGTAGCTCTCAGCTTGAGAAATCCATAACTCTGGATCCTCGCCACTAAATCGTCGAAATTCCACCGGAGTAGGCTTGCTCTTTGCAAGGTTTTCAACCAACTCATGTAACAATGAATGAATTTCGGCAATATCTTTCGACCACGAATCCTTCACGACCTTAACTGAATAATCGATAATTCGAAATATTTGGTTCTCCATTGAAGACCTCTGGATGAAAGCACCAATGAAACAACCCATATAATATACCAAACCAACTAATTGTGTTAACTCAACACTAATGGGAATTACAAAGCAATGGCTAATGAAAATAAGGATAATGCAACAAAAATCTAAGAAGAATGGAGATGAGGAATAGACTGATACAAAATTGGGGTTGAGATGAGACACAGAGCTAACACTGCCTAAGCTCAAAATGGATCTCAAACATAATTTTTCAAATTTCAAAATATATCTTTTATGGAGTGACTCTCTGAATTCACAACAGTAATCATGATAAGTTACTTTAAAATAACTTTAAGGTGTCATAATAATATTTATTACAGAAAATTTAAACCCATACTTATATGTGTTACGTGACTTTGCGATACTTTGAGGTGGGAGGTTAAGGTCAAATCCGACTACATATAAGTAGTGGAAATCCGTGATTTTAAGTATAAGAGCTTTGAATTTTAGGACAAAACAATTTACTGGTATCAGAATATATTATTTATAAATATTAAATGGAACTCTTAAAAAAATGCAGAGTTCATGTCAAAAATGTTGAGTTCTGTGGAATTCCTAACTTGTACCGTAGATCCGCTCCAACCTATAAGAAGGGAATGGTCCTTTTTTGCATGTCCAACTATCTGAACCTCTCCCAAGTAAATTTTTTTTTTTTCTTTTTGTAATTTTTGTTTAAGGGTGTTTTTGTTAATATTTTATTTTTACATTTAAAGTAGATCAATTTCGATTACTTTTGAAGTTGTGGATAATCTTCAATTAGCAATTGTAGATAATGTTATTTCTGATTTTTTTTTTCTCAATAAAATAACTCATGGAGCGCCTTAAGGCTGAGAAAATATTTTCAGTCCATGTGGAATGCCCAACGACTAATTAGTCCAGAAATTTGTTTTTCCTTAATAATTTCTTATTATTAATTACATTTTCTTATAGATTCTTTATTTTGGCTAATCTATTTAATAAAGGAAATTTTACCTCCTACAGAAAACTATTACACCTTATTATTATAAACCAAACAATTTTAAAATATTACTATTAATTATAGCTACCTTTTCTATTTTATAGCAAAATAGGTATTTATTTATACCCATTATTGAGGCATGAAATACACCAATTATGTTCTATCTCTCTCCTTCTCTCTCTTCGAGCAAAAAGGAACAAATCGTGAATTCGCGAAGACCAATAAAAACAAAAATGGGGGCAGAGGAAGATGTAGCGATGGACGATAAAACAAAGAGAATGAGAGATCTATTATCAAGTTTCTACTCTCCCGATCCTAATTCTACTTCTTCAACATTGTCGCTCAGTGCTGCTTCTAATCATCGGCGACATCAGAATCGTCAGCGTCATCATTCACTATTGGCTCATCCTCTTAAGCGAACAGATCTGGCCATGACTATCTGGAGAAGATTTGAGGGCCGACTTTTTGTTCATCTCTATTTTTAGTTTTAATACAATGTAATCTTCAATTAGCAATTGTAAATGATGTTATTTCTGATTTTTTCTCCCAATAAAATAACTCATGGAGCGCCTTAAGGCTGAGAAAATATTTTCAGTCCATGTGGAATGCCCAACGGCTAATTAGTCGAGAAATTTGTTTTTCCTTAATAATTTCTTATTATTAATTACATTTTCTTATAGATTCCTTATTTTGGCTAATTTATTTAATAAAGGAAATTTTACCTCCTACAGAAAACTATTACACCTTATTATTATAAACCAAACAATTTTAAAATATTACTATTAATTATAGCTACCTTTTCTATTTTATAGCAAAATAGGTATTTATTTATACCGATCATTGAGGCATGAAATACGCCAATTATGTTCTGTCTCTCTCTTCCTTCTCTCTCTACGAGCAAAAGGAACAAATCGTGAATTCGCGAAGACTAATAAAAACAAAAATGGGGGCAGAGGAAGATGTAGCAATAGACGATAAAGCAAAGAGAATGAGAGAACTATTATCTAGTTTCTACTCTCTAGATCCTAATTCTACTTCTTCAATGTAGCCGCTCAATGTTGCTTCTAATCATCGTCGGCGTCAGAATCGTCAGCGTCATCATCCACTATTGGCTTATCCTGTTAGGCGAACAGATCTGACCATGACTATGCTGGAAAAGATTTGAGGGTCGGTTTTTTGTTTGTCTCTATTTTTAGTTTTAATACATTGTATGCAGTATTTTGTTTGGCCGAAAAATGCAATCTCCGGGGAATTTCCTTCTCTTCTTTGCTATTTAGTCACATACAGTAATACAAATACATTGTATTATGTACAAATACACTCAAATATATTGTATTTTTTATAAGAATACATTATTTTCCCCATGTATTTATGTATTCCGAAAGTCTGTATTTTTTGAATACAGCCGAATATCACTATATTTTGTGATTTTTTGTTGTTTGAATATAGTCGAATTGAATACGTTGAATTGAATACAATGTATAATAGTGAATAATAAATATATGTGATTGAATATAATGTATACAGTCGAATTGAATAGAATCACTGTATTTATAAACACAGTCGCACGAATACATGGAATACAATACAGTAGCAACAAAATTTATGTAGAATTGATTTTGTTGAGTTAAATTAGGAGTGATATATGCTAATTGATCCTCTTTCCGTTATTAAACAGCTGGACTCCCTTATTTTTAGGTGAATTCCACTACTGTATTCATGAATACAGTAGTACGAATACAGCGAATACGGTTGCACAGCTAGACTCCCTTATTTTTAAGCGAATTCCGCTACTGTATTTATGAATAAAGTAGCGCATAATACAACAAATACAGTTGCGTAACAACTAAACAGTAACTATAGGAAGTAATTATGTATATAATAGCTATAAAAAATTAATAGCCACTAAATAATAGTGGTTTCTGAAAATTTCTCTTTACCAAACCTTTTTCAAGAGAATTAGTGAAAATAACTTCCAAGTTTGATTGGGTTAAAACTTCTTAATTAAGTCCACTAATAATGGAAAGCTTGCATAACATTGAAAATGAGTAGCTTTGGGTTCAAAGAGATAATAACTTGTTGATAAGTGGATTTCTTAGTATTTTAGTAAGAGACATACCAGTACTGATTGTCACGGATAAGAGAGTTCATTTCTAACACTTAATGAGGTTCAATTCAAGAAATAAGTACTTCAAACGTGACAAAAACATTGAAAGAATTCCACCAATATGCTCGAAGTGATGCCAATCCAATTGAGAGTTGGAGTTACTCTCATAAATATTCATGAATATTGGATAGCACATGTGTAACGGTCCAAAATCCACTAGTTGTGATGGCACCTAACCCAACCCGCTAAGTAAGCCAACTAACAACTATCCAATTACAATAATATTAACAAGTCAATTAATAAAATAAATTATCTGGATCTATTACATTTCCCAAGGACTGGTAGTACAAATCAAGAGCTTCTAAGAGTAGAATTTACAAAAGCTGGTATGAAGTAAATACATCTTCTGTTTGAAAAGTACCATGATCAAGAGGCAACTACAATAAGAACGTAGGTACACCTTCAATGCTAACTCCTACCATGCATAGGAACATCGGTATCCGAAATTTGCACGCAATGTGCAGGAAGTATATTATGAGTACAAGCGACCCCATGTACTCAATAAGTAACAAATCTAACCTTAAGTTGAAAGCACTAAAGAGCTGGAATATAGGTCGGGTCCAACACCAATAACCAATAGCAATTCATAACAGTGTAAAGCAAGTAAATAAATAAGTAGCTCAGAGATAAAATGCTCAGCCTTTTCATAGTTTTCCGAAACAGTTCCGATTTTCAAGTATATCAGTACTGTAACTTTTTCCCAAAAAATTTTCATCAGGTAAATGTTTCATTTTCAGATAGCATGAGAAAAGTACATCTCTATGCCTACATGTTAAGATACAGGTAAAAATCATGAATGTCACCAAAATCGGACAGCAAAAGGAAAAATGCATCTCTGTACATGTATCTCAAGTACGTATGTCAAATGCAATGCCTCTCAGTGATGAACTCATGTATTCACACTCTCATAGCACTCAACCTCACTGTATCGCATTATCTATTACCGTGCTCAATACTCAGCACACTCAATCACTCAGCACTATACAATACTCGTTGCGGTGGCGTGCAACCCGATCCCCCCACACATACATACATACATACATACATACATACATACATTCATACATACATATATACATATATATATATATATATATATATATATATATATATATATATATATATATATATATATATATATATATATAGAGAGAGAGAGAGAGAGAGAGAGAGAGAGAGAGACTGCGCTCACTGGGGTGTGTAGACTCCGGAGGGGCTCCATCAGCCCAAGCGCTATAATTTGTACGGACAACTCACATGCTGCACGGACAACTCACGTGCTATAGTATCAATATCAGAATCCGCACGGACAACTCACGTGCTATAGTATCAATATCAGAATCCACACGGACAACTCACGTGCTATAGTATCAATAACCTCACAATTAGGCCCTCGGCCTTACTCAGTCATCAATCTCTCCAGTCTCACTCACGGGCTCACAATGTCTTGAAGCTAGCCCGACAATAATAATATGATGTATCAATAAATAACAACTGAGACTGAGATATGATATGAATGCATGAATATGACTGAGTACAAAATAGCAATGAAATCAGTGAAATGACAGCAAGAAACGACCACTATGGGTCCCAACAGTATCAGCATAAAGCCTAAACATAATATCTAGCATGATTGACAGCTCAATTACTTTGTCACATGGTGAAAAGACGGATATCAACAAAGTAGGGCCACTATATTGTGCCATAGAAATAATGGAGTCACAATTCACAGGGTGCACGCTCACACGCCCGTCACCTAGTATGTGCATCACCTCAATACAATCACACAATACGTAATTCGGGGTTTCATACCCTCAACACTGAGTTTAGAAGAGTTCCTTATCTCAAACAAGCCAATTCCAAACGCCAAGCAAGCCAAGTGATGCTCCAAGAATGCCATCACACTCGTAGCGACCTCCGAACGGCTCAAAACTAGTCAATAACAACTCAAATACATCAGATAAAGCCCAAGGAAGCAATTACAAATGATAAAGAGTAGATCCTAAATTAAATCCCAAATCTGGCCAAAAATCACACTCGGGCCCGCAATTCGGAACCCGACAAAACTCACAAAATCCGACAACCCATTCAATTACGAGTCCAACCATACTAGTTTCATTCAATTCCGACTCTAAATTGATGTTCAAAACTCAAAAATTCATATTATGAATTCCCTCTTTAAAATTCATCAACCAAACGCTAAAATCGAAGATAAATTCATGAAATATAACCAAAACCGAGTAGAGAAAACTTTCCCCCATTCACATGGTGAAAATTGCTTCAAGAATCGCCTTAATCCGAGCTCCATAACTCCCAAAATGCAAAAGTGGCCGAAACCCTTGAAATAGAGTACTTTATAAAACTGCCCAGGCCTCCTCTTTCGCGAACGCGGCAATACCATCGCGTTCGCGATGAACAAAAATGCACCAGCACAAAAGACTCTACGTGTTCGCGGCATAGTCCTCGCGAACGCGATGCACAGCAGGACCAACCCTTCGCGAACGCGGCTGCTACATCGCAAACACGAAGACATATCCTCCACTTTGCTCAATTTCAGCTCTATGCGAACGCAATTCCCAATCGCGAATGCGGAACCCAATCAACATACCTTTTGCGAACGAGTTCCTTATATCGCGTCCGCAAAGAAAAAATTTCGCAGTAGGACCAAACACACTTCGCGATCATGACTATACCTTTGTAGTCACAAAGAACACTAGAAACACCAGGTATCAGCAAAAACCAGCACAACAACATGGAGGAAAAATGGTCTGAAATCAAATCGAAAAACACCCGAGCCCCTCAGGACCCCGTCCAAACATACCAATAAGTCCCATAACATAACACAAACTTACTCGAGGCCTCAAACACACATAACAATATCGAAATGACGAATCACACATCAATTCGAAATCAATGAACTTTGAAACTTCAAACTTTCACAACTGATGTCGAAACCTATCAAGTCACGTCCGATTGACCTTAAATTTTTCACACAAGTCACATTTGACATTACAAACCTGTTCTATCTGGAATCGGAATCTGACTTCGATATCAAAAAGTCCACTCCCGGTCAAACTTTCCAAAATTCAAACTTTCACCATTTCAAACCAAATTCTACTTCGGACCTCCAAATCGTAAATTCGGACGCGTGCCTAAGTCCAAAATCACCCAACGGAGCTAATGAAACCATCAAAATCCAGTCCGAGGTCAAATACTAAAATGTCAAACTTGGTAAAACCTTTCAAATTTAAAATCTTCTAGCTCAGAATCATACTTCCAAATCAATTTTAAATAACCTGAAAATCAAAACCGACGGTTCACATAAGTCATAATACATCATACGGAACTACTCACACGCTCAAACAACCGAGCGAATTGCAAATGCTCAAAATGACCGGTCAGGTCGTTACATCCTCCCCCACTTAAGCATACGTTCGTCCTCGAACGTGTCTAGAGTTGTTTAAAAAGCCAACAATCGTCGTATAACCTTACCATGCACATACCTGGGAGTGTCCACAATGAAACTAGAGAAGAAGGGGTAGGTACTTAAACATTAATTTGTGAGGTTTTGCATGTAGGAAAATATGAGACGAATCTACTGATCATATGTTGCTACAAAACTTTGGAACTCTTAATGCTCATGAATATGTAAATAAATGTTACAACCCATATCCACATGTGTTAGTTCATGTCATATATTAGTTAACATAAATCCAAGAAGGAATTATCTTTGAGATGATAAGAAGTCAATCCTATTGGTCTTAAGTGATACAAGAGTGTATAAGGGTGATTAACAAGTATTAGAAGTTAAATGAATCAAGAATGTTGTAACTCGTATTTTCAAGTAATCTAGCAGTGCTTAATACACTCAAGAGTTCATTTATTAAGGTATTTTAATCATATAATATCCGTATCATAAGTCTTGAAGTCAAACGAGTTATGAAACAAAAGTCGACAAAAGTTGTCGCAACTTAGGTTCATAATTTTACTTAAACATTAGGTCAAATGTTTCTAATCTTTTCTCCTAATTTACAAGGAATTACGGGGTGATATACCAACCAAATTAAATATCTATGAGTCTAGTTTCCAATGCATTAAACCTTTTATCGATACAATCTCGGAGTAGATAGATATTCGCGTTTTCGCGAGACTGCGCCAAGCACCTCTCTATGGGGCCCACTAAGGCGGTTTAAGATATTTGGACCTATATAGGATGCCTCCAACCCGTTTTAAGTCATTTCTTCTCACTATTTTCATACCTTAGAACCCTAGGAACATCCTCTCAAGGTTCTCTCAAGATTCAAGACCCAAAAAGGGGCAAACAACACAAATCAAGTGTCGGGAATTCCGTGGCGCTAGTAAGTCTCTTGTTCTTCTTGTTGTTGCTCATTTTTGTGTCGTTCCAGCTCGTGTGGGAGGTTGTTTTAAAGGGTTTATGTTCTGTAAATACTCCCTCATGTTCTTAATATCAATCCTAGGTGATTTCAAGCCTTCTAAAGTGATTCTAATGCCGAAAAACACTAATTGATCTCTAGTTTCGCTTTTTTGTTGTTGTGGCAGCATTGGAGGGATATTTCATGGAAATTTAAGGTCAAATTGGAGTTATTATTTCTGTATAAAGGTAAGGAACCTCTTACTCTATATGTATTTAAGATTATCCAAGTTGCGGCTAAGCCATTGAAGCTAGAACTTGTGAAATATATATCGAAAGGCTTGGTAGTAATGTTATTGTTTTGTGGACTGTTTTGCGTTGCTGTTGTGCTGCATATTTTACTACTGTTTTGTGGAGTTTTGGAGGAGGAAGGGTGTGGATAAACACCATATATATGTAGGGTTATGGGCTGATAGTTATTCGTAACATTTCCAGGTTGTTTGACACGACTACGGTGGTCGTCGTATGTATGGAGTGATTAGGCTGTGTGTGGACTATTTTGGGAGGCTCAATATGTTTATTATTGATGTTGTTTGGGCTGTTTGGTGACTGTTTTGAATGGTGTGAGGTCATACATATAGGGGAGGTGCTGTCCGTTTCATCGTAAAATAGGTTGTGGTCGATACATAATAGTTATGACGCTTAAATGATAACGATAGTATCGTTTCTCTTATTGTAGACTAAGGAGTTTTGACAATTGCATAGCTTGAGATTGGGGCAGTATATACAAGGTATGTGAGGCTATCCCTTTCCTTCTTTTGCACGACTCCAATTGTACATAATGTAATGAACGAGCTTCCAAGATACTCTACTCTTAGAAGCTAGCAGTACTTACATTGTTTTCCCTCTTATGGGACGATTGATGTTAATGTTGCTTCTCTTATTCTTATGTTATCAATGTTGTTGGTACTTCCTGATTCTTATAAGGTTCATAGTGAAGAGTTAGTCCTAATAACGTGTACAGAGGATACCGACCTTACGTCACTCAGAAAGGTTTAGAATGTGATTCTATGAGTCGAGCATGCATTATATATCTGTATCTATTTTACTCTACCGAGCCACGCTATAGTTGGTCGGGTATGGCACCTATTGTGGAACCACTGATCAGTTGGGTTTTACCGAGCTCCACGTGGCCGGGTACGATTCTACCGAGCCTTATGATGGTCGGGTACGTTTTTTTTACCGAGCCTATTATGGCCGGGTACGATATGATGATGATGATGCCCACAGAGGCGAATGTTTTAAAGGTTTATGTATTTATACATATGTATCATGCATTTCATGTCAGTAGACCTCAGAGGTACTAAGATGTTACAGGTTGTATATTCTCTATCCTTGCTTACATTACTGATCGTATTTATGGTTCCCTGCCTTACATACTCAGTACTTTATTCGTACTGACGTCCTTTTATTTGTGGACGCTGCATGTCGTGCTGCAGGTCCTGATAAACAGGCAGGTGCAGCTCCCCCACCACAGTAGGCTGTCCAGTTCAACGGTGATTGGCGAGATCCCTTCTCCGGACTTGCCTTGGTCTTGGTATGCATTTTTGTTATAGACATTATGGGTATGTCGGGGCCCTTTTCCGGCTATATTGCAGCACTTATGTTCCTTTAGAGGCTCATAGACAGGTGTCGACTCATGTATAGTTTGGTATGCCTTGTCGGCTAGTTTTTGTTGTATAGTCTTTCATAGTAGCGTGGTAGCTCATACCTTATATGTAGTTTCTTGATTGTCTGGTCATCCCCTGCTATGTATGTTCATGCCGTCATATTTTATTACTGGTTGTCCATGATCCAGGTCTACCATTTATATTGATCTCGTCAGCCCTAAAAGATAATAATGAAGGTTAGATGAAATGTACGTTGGTGCTCGGCAAGTGTGGTCGGGTGCTAGTCATGGCCCTCCAGTTTGGGTCGTGACAAACTTGGTATCAGAGCAAGTCTGTCCTAGGGGTTGTCTATGAGCCGTGTCTAGTAGATTCTTGATTATGGATGTGTAGCGCGCCACATTTATAATCAGGAGGCTACATGACATCTAGGGTTGTTACCTTCTTCCTGAATCTAGATCGTGCGTAGAGTTGAGTCGTAAGTGTTCGTCTCTAATATTCACCTTGTTTTTTCAGTGATGCCTTCGACTAGGAAGCAAACGATTAGTAGACGGCTTGATACAGCAGCGGGAGAGGGTACCAGTCAGGTGCCCAAGTCAGAGCAGGACAAAGTGAGGCTCAGAGTGAGATGCCCTCTCATACCTCATCTACTCCATCTCCTACAGAGGATATTAGAAGGCACCCAGCACCTCCAGTTCCTCCGTCTAGCACTCCAGACCAGGATATGCAGGGTGCTTTGCAGTTATTGACTAGCTTGGTAGCTGCTCAGGCTCATAGGCAGAATACAGGTGCTGCTGAGAAACCAGTTAGTACAAGAGTTCGTGATTTTATTAATTTAGACCCTCCAGTGTTTACCGGATCAGACCCCAAGGAGGACCCACAGACTTTTATTGACCAGGTTCATCGTACACTTCGGGTTATGCATGTTAGTGATACAGAGGCAGTAGAGTTAGCTTCTTATCGGCTACGGGATTTAGCGGTTCTCTGGTATGATAGTTGGGAGAGATCCAGGGGTCCGAACGCTCCTCCAGCTGTGTGGAAGGAATTTTCTGAGGCCTTTCTTCATCACTACTTACCAGTTGAGATACGACGAGCTACAGCTGATAAGTTATTGAACCTTAGACAAGGTAATATGAGTGTGCGAGAGTACATTATGCAGTTTGATTCTTTGGCAAGGTATGCTCCTCATATGGTGGCCGAGATGAGTGATAGGGTGCATATGTTCGTGAATGGGTTGGGACCACATCTGATAAATGAGTGTACGACAGCCTCCTTGGTAGAGGGCATGGATATTTCCCGTATTCAAGCTTATGCCCAGACCATAGAGGATCGTAAGCGCCAGCAGAGGGTAGTTAGGGAGCAGGATAGGGGCCAGCATAAGAGGGCGAGATTTTCAGGGTATTCTGATGACTTTAGAGGCAGCATCAGGCCACAGTTTTCGAGGAGTTCGGCGCCACCTGTAGCTAGTGCTCCTCCACAGTTTCAGAGGCCTCGATATGATCGATCCTATTCTAGTCCAGGTCAGAGTTCGCTGGCATCTGGCTTGCAACATCATAGGGATACTAGTCAGATGAGACCCCCAACACCACATTGTGATTAGTGCGGCAAGGCCCACTTTGGACTGTGTCGTCGAGGTTCTGATGCATGCTATTCGTGCGGACAGCCTGGCCATATGATGCGGGATTGTCCTAATAGAGGAGGTGATGGTATGGCTCAGCCGACTGCATCTGTGTCTGGTTCTTCCTCATCAGTTTGACCTCCAGCACAGGGTTTTCAGCAGTTGACAGGTCGTGGTAGGGGTAGAGGTGCAGTGCCGAGTTTGAGTGGTGCTCAAAATCGAACCTATGCTCTAGTAGGTCGACAGGATCTCGAGTCATCTCCAGATGTTGTTACAGGTATTATATCTGTGTTTTGTTATGATGTATATGCGCTGATTGATCCGGGATCTACATTATCATATGTTACACCCTTTGTGGCTAATAAGTTTGGCATTGAACCTGAATTGATAAGTAAACCCCTTGCGGTATCTACTCCGATAGGAGATTCTATGATTGCTAGAAGGGTATATAGAGGTTGCACTGTGATGATTTGTAGTCGTCAAACCTCGGCAAATTTATTTGAGTTAGAAATGGTTGATTTTGATGTGATAATGGGAATGGACTGGTTGGCCTCATGCTATGCAAATGTTGACTGTCGTACGAAGATGGTTAGGTTCCAATTTCCGGGTGAACCCATCATTGAATGGAAAGGGAACATTGCTACACCGAAAGGTAGGTTTATTTCCTATCTTAAGGCAAGGAAAATAATCTCAAAAGGTTACATTTATCATCTCATTCGCGTTAGGGATGTGGAGGCGAAACCGTCTACTTTACAATCAATCCCTCTGGTCAACGAATTCCCAGATGTTTTCCCAGATGAACTCCCAGGCCTTCCTCCTGAAAGGGAGATTGAGTTTAGCATTGATGTGTTGCCTGACACTCAACCGATCTCTATTCCTCCATACACAATGTCCCCGGCAGAGTTGCGAGAGTTGAAGGTGCAGTTGAAGGACTTGCTGGATAAGGGCTTTATTAGGCCTAGCACTTCACCTTGGGGTGCACCAATCCTATTCATGCGGAAGAAAGACAGGTCGTTACGGATGTGTATCGACTATCGACAGTTGAATAAGTCTACTATAAAGAACAAGTATCCACTTCCAAGAATTGATGACCTGTTTGACCAACTCCAGGGTGCCAAGTATTTCTCCAAGATTGATTTACGTTCAGGGTATCATCAGGTGAGGGTTAGGGAGAAGGATATTCCAAAGACGGCCTTCCGGACAAGATATGGGCACTTTGAGTTCTTGGTGATGTCGTTCGGGCTAACAAATGCCCCAGCAGCTTTTATGGATCTCATGAATACTATATTCAGGCCCTATCTTGATGTGTTCGTGATTGTATTCATTGATGACATTCTAGTGTATTCTCGTTCGGAGGTGGAACATGCGGGCCACTTGCGGATAGTATTACAGACGCTTTAGGATCGTAAGTTATATGCTAAGCTCTCCAAATGTGAATTCTGGCTGAACTCAGTAGCATTCCTTGGCCATGTGATATCTGATGAGGGTATTAGTGTCGACCCTCAGAAGATCGATGCAGTAAAGAATTGGCCGAGACCTACAACACTATCAGAAGTTCGCAGCTTCCTAGGGCTAGCAGGATATTATAGGTGGTTTGTAGAAGGATTTTCCTCTATATCATCACCATTGACTAAGTTAACATAGAAAGCTACCAAATTCCAGTGGTCTGACACTTGTGAACGTAGTTTTCAGGAGCTGAAGAATCGATTGACATCTGCACCAGTGCTCACTCTTCCTGAAGGAACATAAGGTTATGTGGTATATTGTGATGGCCTCAGGTATAGGTTTGGGGTGCGTATTGATGCAGCGTGGGAATGTGATTGCTTATGCATCAAGACAATTGAAGAAGCATGAAAAGAATTATCCAACCCATGATTTGGAATTGGCTGCAGTAATATATGCTTTGAAGATATGGCGACACTACTTATACGGCGTCCATGTTGACATCTACAAAGATCACAAGAGTTTACAATACATCTTCAAGCAGAAAGAGTTGAATTTGAGGCAGCGTAGGTGGCTTGAATTATTGAAAGACTACGACGTCGAGATATTGTATCATCCCGGTAAAGCCAATGTTGTGGCAGACGCTCTCAGCCGTAAATCAATGGGAAGCTTAGTACATATTGAGGCAGGTAGATGGGGGTTGATTAAAGAGCTTCATCAGCTAGACAATATGAGAATCAGATTGTTAGACTCTAATGACGGAGGTGTTACTGTACAGAATACATCAGAATCATCTTTGGTAGCCGAGGTAAAAGCACGACAATATGAAGATCCTATCTTAGTACAATTAAGAGAAAGCATTCAACAGTGTAAAAGTATGGCTTTTGAGATCGGAAAAGACGAGGCACTGAGATACCACAGCCGATTGTGTGTGCCTAATGTGGCAAGGTTGCGAGAGAAGATTATGAATGAGATTCATCAATCCCGATATTCCATCCATCCCGGCTCGACAAAGATGTATCATGATGTCAAAGAGCAGTATTGGTGGGATAATATGAAGAAGTCTATTGCAGAATTTGTAGCCCAGTGTCCCAATTGTCAACAAGTAAAGATAGAACATCAGAAACCCGGTGGATTGCTTCAAAATATAGAGATTCCGACTTGGAAGTGGGAGGTGATTAATATGGACTTCATTATTGGATTACCTCGCTCTTATCATAAGTTTGACTCCATCTGGCTAATAATTGATCGACTTACAAAATGTGCCCATTTTCTGCCAGTGAAGACAACTTACACGGCTGAAGATTATGCGAAGTTGTATATCAAGGAGATTGTTAGGCTTCTTGGTGTGCCCGTATCTATTATGTCAGACCGAGGAGCTCAATTTACATCTAACTTTTGGAGGTTTTTCCAGAAGGGTTTAGGCACACAAGTAAATCTCAGCACTGCATTTCATCCGCAGACTGACGGACAGGCTGAACGTACCATTCAGACACTGGAAGATATGCTACGAGCATGTGTTCTAGATTTTAAGGGGAATTGGGATGATCATCTTCCACTCATAGAATTCGCCTACAATAATAGCTACCATTCCAGTATTAAAATGGCCCCATACGGGCACTATACGGGAGGAGATGTAGATCACCAGTTGGATGGTTCGAAGTCGGTGAAACAAAATTATATGGGCCAAATTTGATTTACCAAGCTATTGAGAAGGTGAAAGTGATACATGAGCGATTGAGGACGGCACAAAGAAGGCAAAAATCTTATTCTGATGTCCGACGTCGTGATCTAGAGTTTGAGGTTGGTAATTGGGTTTTCCTGAGGATCTCACCAATGAAGGGTATTATGCGTTTTGGGAAGAAAGGTAAGCTGAGTCCAAGGTATATCGGGCCGTATAAAATTCTTCGACGAATTGGACATGTTGCTTATGAGTTAGAATTGCCATCCGAATTGGAATTTGTCCACCCGGTATTCCATGTATATATGTTGAGAAAATGTATTGGAGACCCTTCTCGAGTCGTCCCTATCAAAGATGTACAAGTTACAGAGGACCTATCATATGAAGAAGTGCCAGTGGCGATATTAGATCGGCAAGTCTGCAAGCTGAGAACAAAAGATGTAGCTTCCATCAAAGTATAGTGGAGGAACAAAAATATGGAAGAAATGACATGGGAAGCAGAAGAGGAGATGAAGTCTAAATACCCTTACTTATTCCAGAATGAAGATAACAAGGATGCTGGTGGAAGACAGGATACATTGGAAGGTGAAACGACTCTATGAGGTAAGCAATAATTTGAGAATACTCCTCCTTAATACAAAATGGTGATATGTAGATAATGTAAATACGCATAATGCTTTGTGTAGCCTTGTGAAGCCATATGTTGGGCTTAATTACTTGCAAGTTTTGCTAGTGACCATTTTATAGGAGAAAATTGATCGGGAATTTCCATTGGAATCCACGATGATTTAAACTCCCCATAAACCCTTACATTCGAGGACGAATGTTCCTAAGGGGGAGGGTGTTACAACCCATATCCACATGTGTTAGTTCATACCATATATTAGTTAACATAAATCCAAGAAGGAATTATCTTTGAGATGATAAGAAGTCAATCCTATTGGTCTTAAGTGATACAAGAGTGTATAAGGGTGATTAACAAGTATTAGAAGTTAAATGACTCCAGGATGTTGTAACTCGTATTTTCAAGTAATCTAGAGGTGCTTAATAAACTCAAGATTTCATTTATTAAGGTATTTTAATCATATAATATCCGTATCATAAGTCTTGAAGTCAAACGAGTTATGAAACAAAAGTCGACAAAAGTTGTCGCAACTTAGGTTCATAATTTTACTTAATCATTAGGTCAAATATTTCTAATCTCTTCTCCTAATCTACAAAGAAATTACGGGGTGATATACCAACCAAATTAAAGATCTATGAGTCTAGTTTCCATCTCATTAAACCGTTCATCGATACGATCTCGGAATAGAGAGATATTTGCGTTTTCGCGAGTCTGCGCCAAGCACCTCTCTATGGGGCCCACTAAGGCGGTTTAAGATATTTGGACCTATATAGGATGCATCCAACCCGTTTTAAGTCATTTATTCTAACTATTTTCAGACCTTAGTACCCTAGTAACATCCTCTCAAGGTTCTCTCAAGATTCAAGACCCAAAAAAGGGGCAAACAACACAAATCAAGTGTCGGGAATTCCGTGGCGCTAGTAAGTCTCTTGTTCTTCTTGTTGTTGCTCATTTTTGTGTCGTTCCAGCTTGTGTGGGAGGTTGTTTTAAAGGGTTTATGTTCTGTAAATACTCTCTCATGTTCTTAATATCAATCCTAGGTGATTTCAAGCCTTCTAAAGTGATTCTAGTGCCGAAAAACACTAATTGATCGCTAGTTTCGCTTTTTTGTTGTTGTGGCAGCATTGGAGGGATATTTCATGGAAATTTAAGGTCAAATTGGAGTTTTTATTTCTGTATAAATGTAAGGAACCTCTTACTCTATATGTATTTAAGATTATCCAAGTTCCGGCTAAGCCATTGAAGCTAGAACTTGTGAAATATATATCGAAAGGCTTGGTAGTAATGTTATTGTTTTGTGGACTGTTTTGCGTTGCTGTTGGGCTGCATATTTTACTACTGTTTTGTGGATTTTTGGAGGAGGAAGGGTGTGGAGAAACACCATATATATGTAGGGTTATGGGCTGATATTTATTCGTAACATTTCCAGGTTGTTTGACACGACTACGGTGGTCGTCGTATGTATGGAGTGATTAGGCTGTGTGTGGACTATTTTGGGAGGCTCAATATGTTTATTATTGATGTTGTTTGGGATGTTTGGTGACTGTTTTGAATGGTATGATGTCATATATATAGGGGAGGTGTTGTCCGTTTCATCGTAAAATAGGTTGTGGTCGATACATAATAGTTATGACGCTTAAATGATAACGATAGTATCGTTTCTCTTATTGTAGACTAAGGAGTTTTGACAAGTGCATAGCTTGAGATTGGGGCAGTATATACAAGGTATGTGAGGCTATCCCTTTCCTTCTTTTGCACGACTCCGATTGTACATAATGTAATGAACGAGCTTCCAAGATACTCAACTCTTAGAAGCTAGCAGTACTTACATTGTTTTCCCTCTTATGGGACGATTGATGTTAATGTTGCTTCTCTTATTCTTATGTTATCAATGTTGTTGGTACTTCCTGATTCTTATAAGGTTCATAGTGAAGAGTTAGTCCTAATAACGTGTACAGAGGATACCGACCTTACGTCACTCCGAAAGGTTTAGAATGTGATTCCGTGAGTCGAGCATGCATTATATATCTGTATCTATTTTACTCTACCGAGCCACGCTATAGTTGGCCGGGTACGGCACCTATTGTGAAACCACTGATCAGTTGGGTTTTACCGAGCTCCACGTGGCCGGGTACGATTCTACCGAGCCTTATGATGGCCGGGTACGTTTTTTTACCGAGCCTATTATGGCCGGGTACGATATGATGATGATGATGCCCACAGAGGCGAATGTTTTAAAGGTTTATGTATTTATACATATGTATCATGCATTTCATGTCAGTAGCCCTCAGAGGTACTAAGATGTTACAGGTTGTATATTCTCTATCCTTGCTTACATTACTGATCGTATTTATGGTTCCCTGCCTTACATACTCAGTACTTTATTCGTACCGACGTCCTTTTATTTGTGGACGCTGCATGTCGTGCTGCAGGTCCTGATAGACAGGCAGGTGCAGCTCCCCCACCACAGTAGGCTGTCAAGTTCAGCGGTGATTGGCGAGATCCCTTCTCCGGACTTGCCTTGGTTTTGGTATGCATTTTTGTTATAGACATTATGGGTATGTCGGGGCCCTGTTCCAGCTATGTTGCAGCACTTATGTTCCTTTAGAGGCTCATAGACAGGTGTCGACTCATGTATAGTTTGGTATGCCTTGTCGGCTGGTTTTGTTATATAGTCTTTCATAGTAGCGTGGTAGCTCATACCTTATATGTAGTTTCTTGATTGTCTGGTCATCTCCTGCTATGTATGTTCATGCCGTCATATTTTATTGCTGGTTGTCCATGATCCAGGTCTACCATTTATATTGATCTCATCAGCCCTAAAAGATAATAATGAAGGTTAGATGAAATGTACGTTGGTGCTCGGCAAGTGTGGTCGGGTGCTAGTCATGGCCCTCCAGTTTGGGTCGTGATATTTCATGTTCTTTTTGTGATTGGCTTTAAACTCAAATACTCATAGCGATAATTTCCAATCATAGTAGCTACTCAAAACAGCCCAATGCCGGTAATATCCCTCTTATCAAACAAGGCCTCATTCTAATACCTTCATATACTACCAATGATGAAAGAAACATGCAAAAACTCTCTCCTCCGACAGGAACTATAGCAAATTTCTAAGCCGACTTCGATATTATCCTTCCAAACATATTGTAATCAATTCTGATAGTATCCATTCTAGGTCCAATGACCTCATCTCATCCAACACGACCACTCTGGTGACACGACACATCAATACAATCTAAAACTATAACATGTGCAATCTGTGCATCCAATAGCAACATTCCAAATGTACTCAATCATGAAAATGACTCAAACAAGGGAACTATCTTGCAAGCTCAACGGGTACCACAACAATGAAATGCTAAGAACACCATCACTCACCGCAGAACCAAAATACACAAATCTAACACAAAGGATCATACCTCAATATAACTCCTCGTTCCTTTGGCATATTTTGACGTCCTCGTTTTGATTTTGGATAGATTCGACGCGTGTGGAGGCCGATTCGAGAGACAAAGGCGTCACAGAGTAGTATTTTACCGGTTTGAGGTAAGTAACCATTGCAAATCTGGAACTGAGGGTACAAAATCCCGGTATTTGACTTGTTTTGATAAATACAGTGACGCACATGCTAGGTGACGAGCGTGTGGGCGTGCACTGGTAGGGATTGTGACTTGGTTTGTCCCGTAGTGACTATCAAGACGTGTAATTGATTTGAACACCTTATATCATTCTGTATTTTAGTTATTTATACTGTATTATGGGTTGTATGCCATGTTTGGGGCCTTGTGCCAACTTGTAGAAACCCTTAGGGGCATTTTAACTATTTTCCTCACTTTACTTGCTAGAAGCAAATCCTCAGTCATGTGTTACCTGCTTAAATGTTTAAAAAACTGGATTTATTACTCTACTCCCAATTGTGAGGATTGTTTGGGCTGAGTTCCCTAATTTCCATTGTTGTGCCTGAGAGGCTGTGAGGTTAAAGACTGAGAGTGGTTGAGAACCCAATTGTGAGGATAATTATATATATGTGAGTTATGGATTGGGCGATATTATATGTATATATTATGGATCGGGCTGCACGCCGCAGCAATACTTATATGGATTGGGTTGCACACCGCAGCGATATGTATATTGGATCGGGTTGCATGCTGCAGCAATATAATGCTTGGGCTGTAGGAGCCCCTCTAGAGTTTGTTCACCCCCAGTTAGCGTGGTCGACTATATATTACGGATCGGGTTGCACGCCGCAACAGTTACTATGATTTCTATTATTATGAGATACTAATGAGTCGAGTGCTGAGAGTGAGTACTGTGTGACGAGAGTCATGTCACGAGTGATTGAGAGGCTGTCCGAGGGGCCATATTCTGAGTGATTCCTTGCCCTAGAGGCCTTGTTATGATGTTTTCACTGATTTCACTCTTCTTTTAAATAAGACTCTGTTTGATATACCGCTAAGTATTTGATTCCAAATGTTTAAACTAGAAATGTGATTTTATAACGAAAACTGAATTTGAACTGTTAAGATGACCTGATATTCTGTTGATTATCCAGGTATATATTTTTGAACTGCTCGTCACTACTTTTAGTCCTTATTTACTCTAGTTACTTACTGAGTTGGCGTACTCAAGTTACTCCTTGCACTTTGTGTGCAGATCCAGGTGTCTGGGCGACCGAGTGAGGGCTTTCGGCTGTTCAGTATTTGGCAGAGACTTCGAGGTAGCTGCATGGCGTCCGCATCCCTGTTCTCTCCCTCCTATCTTATTATTTTTCTGCATTTCCTAGACTATTGATGTATTAGGTATTCAGACTTGTATTAGAGGCTCTAGACTCGTGACACCAGATTGTTGGGGATGTGTAGTTATTGTTATTTTGACCTTCCGCATATTTCTGTTGTTTTAACACTTATAATGACTTCAGTATTTAAAACTTGTGTTAGAAAATGGCTTAATGTTAAAGGAAAATGGGTTGTGGCTAGTTGATTGGTTGGCTTGACTAGTAATGTGATAGGCGCCATCACGACCAGTATTTGGGGTCGTGACACTTCAAGACTCAACTTAAGGTGGTAAGATGAATTCTTCGAAATCTTAGATCACTTCTAGGTATTCAAGAAAGGTGACAAGTTTAGGCTTATTGTTGTTCTTGTTATTCTAAAGGGTTGGGTTTCACAATCTATCTCTTATTTTTAACCTCTACCAAAGGCGATTAGTTCTTCGTTAGCTAATTGTTCTTGTTAGGATTAACATTCAAGAATAGACTTCTTGAATTCAAGAAACTCTTTCTTGAATTTAATCTATCTTTAATTTCTGCCTTTTTCGTTTCTTTATTTTCTTTTAGCTTCCGCACGTTTCTTGATTTTCTTTAGTAATTCTTGAATCCCCTATCATGTTGTTATCAAGTGGTATCAGAGCGAATTTACAGTATACCGAATGGAAGGAAGATAATGGTAAAGTTATTTTTCAAACAAGAGCTAAAGTGATGTCTGCAATTTGTGCCCTTAGAATTGACAAAGAGTTTGGCTATAACTCAATTAGCACTTATATGGTTGAGAAATTGAACTTGCATTATGTTGAGCATATTGAACCCTATATGTTGAGAGGAGTAAAGGTAGATAAAAGAGTGTTATTACTATTCTCTATTGGAAGGTATGCGGATGCGATCTGGTGTGATGTGATTCCCATGAATAATTATCATATCTTGTTGGGAAAGCCATGGTATGACTATAGAAGAGCTTCATATAATATGGAAAAATATAAATACTCTTTTTAGGTTAACGGGAGGAAACTCATTTTTGGACCTTTGACTCCCTCACAAATTTGTGAAGATGAAAAGACTGTTAAAGAAAATATGGAAAAATATGAGAGAAAAGAATGAGAGGAGTAAGGGAGTGCATGTTGACATCCCAAGAGAGGAAAAAGGAGAGGTTGTGTTGAGTAAAGAGAGTGGGATGTCAAGGAAGGAAAAGAATGAGCTTGAGAGGAAAGAAAAGAGAGAAGGCCATGAGATAAAAAAGGCTTTGAGGTAGAGATAGAGAAAAAAGATGGTTTGAGTGAAGAAAAAGAAGAAAACCTTGGTGTGAGAGAAGAGGATAAGGACGAGGAAAAAGTTAGTTTTCTGATAAAAGCCAAAGAGAGTATAAGCAAGAAAAAAAAAATTTACTTCCTAACCCATTAACTCTTTCTTGTTTTAGTTCTTGTGATTTTGTGCAGCCACGTGTTGAAAGACATTTTGAAAGGGGAAGTGAGGCGCAAGAGATGGTGGCAAAGGATCCAATTGGATTCCAACATGAATTTGGCGAAATCAGTTCTTGTTGAATGGTGGAAGATAAAAGCTTGGTTAAATTCTTTGTTATTGAATCTTTTGGCTACTTTGATTCTTATTTACAGGTTTATGACAAGGAGTTCCCTAAAGCCATTGCTAAGCTGGAATCATTGCATAAAAGAATACAAGGTGATGTTGTTCCATTAGTAAATAAGTCCAAGTATAGTATGTATAATTGGTTTATTGGCATTCTTGAGCTTTCTAGAATACCTAAGGTACTTTTGGAGGTAATGAACTATACTCTATGTTGGTGACTATAATTTTTGTGGATGATGATATTTTGATGTACATCAAGTGACTAACTGTAATATCTAAGTTCAAGTAAAAGAGTAATTTACTTTCTTTTGAAATTGAGCATGACATAGATCATTATATATTCCAACTTGGTGGAAAGAGGCTAGAATTTTATGAGAAGAGGCTTGTGAATGAGTTAAATAATTTTTCTTCTCTTATTCAAGTGTCTAGTGAGTTCTCGTGTGATAAATTGCTAGAACATGATTTTTGTTGTGTGATGGAGAGTTATTCTTTAAGCCATGTTGGCTGTGAGCTTGTAAAAGTGTTTGCTACTAGTAAAAAGGATATGCATGATTATCGTGACGCTTGTGATCAAGTACTCTTTCACCAACCTATCCATGACTCTTTCTGTGATAGTTTGAGCAATTGTTTAGAATCCATTTATGTTGGGGATATTATTGGGGAAAGTTATAATCATGAGCTTGAATGTATTGAAACTTTTATTTTGGGAATTATGGGTTCTTCTAACCTTCTTGTGAATTTATGTGCTTCTTTGAATAGATTACATGTAGAAGAATCCATGAGATTTGTAATTGATACTTGGATATATCATAAAAGTGTCTTATTTGATAAATGTGGTAGAGATACTTATTTTAAATGGATGCGTGATTAATCTTTTGTAAATTCATTGTCATGCACATTTTTTGACTACCTTAAGAGAGGTTTTTATGGGACAAATCTAAGTAGGCATAAATTTTATTGGGATGATGATGTCCATGTGCTTTATAAAGGAGTATTTACACCTATTAGGCTTAATTAGGTTAAATGGACACATAGTCATTATCTTGTTTTATTCTTACCATTTTTTCAAATTAGTGAATGCCATTTACTAGTGCCTGTCTTCGTTTTCTTGCAAGGTCGAAATTCGAGGATGAATTTTCTTCAAGAAGAGGGGAATGATAGCATCCTAGGAAGCTCAAATCTATTCAAGGACAAGGATAAAGCTTTGGAATCTCGAAGAGGACCTTTAACAATATCTCAAGCTAAAAAGTTGCAAAACAAGGTTATTGAACTTCAGGAAAGATCAAAGAAGATGTTAGTTGGGAGGAAGATCTTAAGGATAAAGGATATGAGTTATCTAGGTGTTATAATTATTTTATGGACTAAATTCATGTCCAATAAGAGGTGGATTAGATCCCAAGAAACATCCTCTGAAGAAGGTCCAAATCAAGCCACTGTTGGACCAATTTAGCACCTAAAGTGTGTCCAAACTTACAGCCCATGAAGTCCTATATAAATCCATGTTTCAATAGCATAAAAAGAACTTACTTGATATCCAAGAATGATACAATAGTCATGCTAGATGTTGAGTGCAAGTTAGTGCCAAGTTGCTTGCAAATTTCCTTCAAGATTTTCAAGATTCTATCCAAGATTGGTTTGGGACTTATTTCCATATATTATGGGACTATATTTATTTCTTTCCTAGTTAGTTAAGGTTATGTTTTCCTTTTACTAAGATTTTTGGAATTACTTTCCAAGAATGACTTGGTTTTTGCTTCCTAGTATTTTCCTTTTCCTAAGGTAGTTGGACTTATTGTCCAAAGTAGTTTAGGACTTTATTTACTTATTTCTTAGGTAGAATTTCGTGACCCCTATCTATATAAAGGGGTGCATTCTTTGTTTTTAGATATAGATTATTTAGATTATTATCAATAAAAATTGTGAGATTTTTCTTGCACTCTTGTGTGTGGTTACTCTTAGATTTATTCTTCACCTTCAAGACTCAATTTAAGGTGGTAAGATGAATTCTTCGAAATCTTAGATCACTTCTAGGTATTCAAGAAAGGTGATAAGTTTAGGCTTATTGTTGTTCTTGTTATTCTAAAGGGTCGGGTTTCACAATCTATCTCTTGTTTTTAACCTCTATCAAAGGCGATTAGTTCTTCGTTAGCTAATTGTTGTTGTTAGGATTAACCTTCAAGAATAGACTTATTGAATTCAAGAAACTCTTTCTTGAATTCAATGCATCTTTAATTTCTACCTTTTTTGTTTCTTTATTTTCTTTTAGCTTCCGCACGTTTCTTGATTTTTTTTAATAATTCTTGAATCCCTATCGTGTTGTTATCAGAGCGTGAGTGCTGAGTGTGAGTGCTGATTGATGAGAGTTGAGTCTCAAGTGATTGAGAGGCTTGCCCGAGGGGCTTGTTTTAATGTAATTACTGTTTTCACTCCTCTTTATACTGAGTTTCTGTTGAAAATGTTGAACAAATGCTTTTAAACAACTTTCATTGAAACTGGAGGTTTTATGAGATGTTCAAAATTTAATCACTGATTTGGCTTTGTTATTTCCACTGAGATTTTTCTGTTATGAGATGTATATGATTTATGTTTGCCTGAGGGGCTGTATACGAACTATGTTTTGCCCGAGAGGCCGATTATGATTTTCATCACTTTTACAATAAACTGTATTGAACCTCTATTGAAACTGTTGGAAAGCATCTTCAAATGATTTTTACCAAAAGCTGGATTTTAAATGAGGTGATTGACTCATATTCTGATTTGAAAGCTTGTTGTGCTTACTGAGTTTATCATGATGTGGATTTACCGTTTCCTACTGCTTAGTCTTTATTTACTTTTATTACTTACTGAGTTGGCGTACTCACATTATTCCCTATACCTTGTGTACAGATCCAGGTATTTCTAAGCTCGGTGGCAGGTTCATCAGAGTTAGCAAGGTAGCTGCCTGGCGATCGCAGCCCTGCTTTTCTCCCTTCTTATTATCCCTTAGTGTATTCAGTGATTTTCCCCGATCATATTGGTCTTGAGGTTGTCAGACAGTTGTAGTAGATGCTCATGACTAGTGACACCCCGATGTTGGGCTTTCTTTCCGCACTATTATTTTGTTTTAAACACTATATAAAGATTTATTGTTAAATAGATTGGATTTTATCCTATGAATGGAAAATACTGATTGGTTTTGGGTTTGTGTCGGCTGGCCTAGTTCCATGATAGGCGCCATCACGACCGGGTTGGTTTTGGGGTCGTGACATTAAATAAGTCATTAATCCTCGACAATGGATACTTGTTCTTGATAGTGACTTTGTTCAACTGCCGATAATCTATGCATATCCTCATCGATCCATCCTTTTTCTTTACAAATAACACGGGCGGACCCCAGGGTGAGACACTAGGTCTAATAAAGCCCTTATCAAGTAAGTCTTGCAATTTCTCCTTCAATTCTTTCATCTTTGGTGGGGCCATACGGTATGGCGGAATAGAAATGGGCTAAGTGCCCGGAGCCAAATCAATACAAAAGTCAATATCTCTGTCGGGTGTCATCCCCGGTAGGTCTGCAGAAAACACCTTTGAAAACTCACGAACAACGAGCACAGAATCCATAGAAGGAACCTCCACACTAGAATCACAGACATAAGCCATATAATCTAGACACCCCTTCTCGACCATGTGTCAAGCCTTCATATAAGAGACAATCCTGTTGGCAGAATGGCCAGGGCTCCCCCTCCACTCTAATCGAGGCAACCCCGTCAAGGCTAAGGTTAATATTAGTTTTGTAGTGACAATCCATTATAGCATGATAAGGTGACAACCAATCCATGCCCAAAATGATATCAAAATCAACCATATCGAGAAGCAGAAGATCTACGCTAGTCTCAAGACCTCCAATAGTAACCACACATGAACGATAGACACAATCTAGTATAATATAATGTCCTACAGGGATGGACACATATACATGAGCACTCAAAGAATCACGAGGCACAACCAAATATGAAGCAAAATAGGACGACACGTATGAATATGTAGATCCCGGATCAAATAGATTTGAGGCATCTCTACTGCAAACTAAAACTTTACATGTGATAACAGCATCAGATGACTGAGCCTCCGGCCTGGCTGGAAAAGCATAACACCGGGGTTGGGAAACACCACTCTGAACCATATCTCTAAGACGACCTCGTGCTGGCTGGCCTCCACCTCTAGCAGCCTCGCCTCTACCTCTAACGGCCTGACCTCCACCTCTAGTGGCCTGACCTCCACCTCTAGCGGCATGACCTCTACTTATATCTCCCTGACCCCCTACCTTTGGCTGGCTGAGCGAGCGGTGATGAAACAGGTGCCAAAATCATGGAACGAGAACTCTACTTTTGCATACCGCCCAATAATCTTGGACAAGTACTCCTAATATGCCCATAACCACCACACTCAAAACATTCGTCCTGGTACTGTGGCTGCTGAAACTGAGACTGACTCGAACATGTTGGCTGACCACAGTAATAACTCTGAATAGGAGGTGCACTGTAGGCTGGCTGCCCAAAATGAGGCACATAATGACCACGACTCCCTGAAGCATTATGGGATGTCTGAAGTGCTGAATGATATTGCCTGGGAGGATCGCCCCTACCAAAAGTACCCCTACCTCCAAACGAGGCACCACTAAAACCACCTGAATGACGAGGTCTCTTGTCAAATCCCTGACCACTCCCCTGAGCTAGTACCATCTCAACTCGCCTAGCAATATTGGCTGCCGCCTGATAAGAAATCTCGCTCCCAGTCTCCTTAGCCATTTGTAATATGATAGGCTGAGCAAGTCCCTCAATAAACCTCCTCACCCTCTCTATTTCTCGGTGGGAAGTAGAAGAATAGCATGATGGGCCAGATCCACAAATCAAGTCTCATACTGAGTGACAGTCATGGAACCCTGCTGAAAACGCTCGAACTACCTCCGATAGTCCTCTATCTGAGTGATAGGAAGGAACTTCTCAAGAAATAACTGAGAGAACCAGTCCCAAGCAAGAGCAGGCGACCCAGCTAGTCTGGTCAACATATAATCCCTCCACTATTTCTTGGTAGAACCCGACAAATGAAATGCAGCCAAGTCGACCTCATTGATCTCTACTATCCCCATGTTCCGTAACACCTCATGAAAGCTATCCAAATAGTCCTGGGGATCCTCTAAAGATACACCACCTAAGTGAACTAGAAAAAGCTTGGCAAACCTATCCAACCTCCACAAAGCCTCAGAAGACATAGCTGACCCATCACGGGTCTATGCTGCAACCCCCAACGAAACAGCCCCCGCTGACTGGGCTACTGGCGTCTGAAACTGGGGAGCCATCTACTTCGGAGTTTGAGTAGCGGGAGTCTGGACTCCTCCCCCAGCCCAAGAAACTACTAGTTCCACAGGAAATATGCCAGTCTGAGCAACACTCTCCATAAGGCCCACTAGACGGACCAAAGCATCTTGAAGCACTAGGGTGGCGATGAACCCCTCCGGGACCTGAGCTGGTCCGACAGGCACAGTCTGGGCTGGAACCTTCTCATCAAACTCTACCTGAGACTCCACCACTGGTGCTGCTGCTCGAGCTCGGGGTTGAGCTCTTCCCCTACCTCGGCCTCTGGCACGACCTCAGCCTCGACCCCTACCCCTGTAGAATCTGCTGCTGGGAGCTCTAGCTATTACTCAGCTAAAGATGCGGTACGCATCCTCACCATCTGTGAGAGAACACAATAGAAGAGTTCGATCAGCAGTGATAGAATAAAATCGCACGATAGAGAAGAATAGAAGTGAAACTGTTCCTAACTCCATAGCCTCCGGAAGATAAGTAAAGACGTCTCTGTATCGACCCGCCAAACTCTACTAAGTTTGCTCATGACTTGTGAGACCTATGTAATATAGTGCTTTAATACAAACTTGTCACGACCCAGATTTTCCACCATCGGGACCGTGATGGCATTTAACATTTTACTTGCAAGGCAAGCCAACGTTAGAACAATCTTACTCCTTTAAATATTTTAAATGAGATATTAAAGAAGAACTAAGCTAGTTGAATAAATTTAAAGTAACAATGCGGAAGTTGAACTAGCCAAAGATCTATTACAATTTCCTGAACCTGGTGTCACGAGTTCGAATGAAAGTTCAAAGCTAAATAAATAGAGGATGGGGACTCCAAGAGCTGCAGGCACTAACCAGTTGTACCTCAAGTCTCCACGAATGTCCGATCTGAGCCCTCTAGTAGTCGCTGCCAGGACCATCTCCAAAATCTGCACAGTGTGCAGAGTGCACTATCAGTACAACTGACCCCATGTACTGGTAAGTGCCGAGCCTAACCTCGATGAAGTAGTGACTAGGCTAAGGCGGGTCACCTACACTAAAACATGTACGTAGTCTATAATATTGACAGAATAACTGAAATGTTGTACAGAATTAAACAGCAAACAGGAAATGATAACCACAGCCTCTAAAATAAACCAATATCATCCCGATCCTACCAGTCAACACATAATCCTCCTTATTCCACCATAACAATATCAATAACAGTAAATAATATATATTTATTGTGGTGCGCAACCCGATCCCACCATATATCAATATCAGTATCCTAATTCACCCTTATTTCACCATATCAATCCACCCTTATTACACCGGTTGCGGTGTGCAATCCGATCCTACCATATAGTATATATTCACCCTTATTTTACCATATCAACCCACCCTTATTACACATGCTGCGGCATGCAGCCCGATCCTACTATATTAGTACCAAGCTGTCAATGTACGCAGTTGATGGGTCTTCAATGTCTTTGCCTTATGTTTTGATGATCTAACAAACTTACTGTCAAGAACCAGATAGGGAACCTGACACACTTGGTACACATTATAAATGAACGAATTCCAGTCAGGACTCCAGCTAATGTGAACTACTGCAAGTGTAGAAAATAGAGAAATGAGACACGGACCTGATCCCTTGTGTTTCCTTGATAGCATTACGAAAGTCAACTGTGCACAGCTGGAAAGTGATTGCCATAGAAACAGTGCAATAGTGTTGCAGTCACTTGCCATTTGACCAACCAAGTGCTTACATCATTCAAGTGATGTCATCAAAGGTGTATTAACAAGAGAATTATAACAAAACATCACTTGAACACTTAAGTATTCACTTCAAGCATTCAAGTTTTCTGCAACAGTGAACTTAATTCTCAAGAGCTTGAAGAACAAAGTTAAGCATTACTACGGACCAGTTCCTAAATCTAGTATTGTGTTGTCGTTAGTTGAGCTGTAACTTTGTGATTGTTATTATTGTAACTCATATCTTACTTTCTTAGAAGCTTTGTTTTAGGAAACTCAAAATCATAAACTTTCTGAGTTTGTATTGTGACTAGAGTTAGTCATAAGTTAAAGTCTTTGTAAGTAATGAGTGACAAAGTGGCTTGTGGTAAGTGTATCACAAGTTAGTTGAGTTGAAGTCTTTGTAATAGAGTCATTACAAAGTGGCTTGTAATAGTGTGTTTACAAGTAAGTAGTGAAGTTGAAATCCTACAAGTGTAGGTCATGGTTTTTGTCCCCTTGAGTTTGGATTTTTCCACGTAAAAATTCCGTGTCTCATTTACTTACTGTTTCATTAGTATTTTTAGTAGAAACGCATAGAGGACCAGGTACTCTATAGTTTGGTAGACTCATATATACTAACAATTGGTATCAGAGCGGGTTCCTCCTATCAGGCTAACACCTAGGAAGGATCCATATGGCTGCTCCACCAAACTTTGAAGAAGGTCAATCTACATACAGACCACCCAGGTTCAATGGTCAATACTATGGGTGGTGGAAGACAAGAATGCATGATTTTATCATGGCTGAAGATTTTGAGTTGTGGGATGTCATATGTGATGGTCCTTACATCCCAACATAGGCAGTTGGAGACCTTCCATTGACAATGCCAAAAACCAAAAAAGAATATACTAACGCAGAAAGGAAAGTTGTGGAGAAAACTTTTCGTACCAAAAAAATTTTGGTATGTGGAATAGGACCTGATGATTACAATAGAATTTCTGCTTGTGAAATTGCAAAGGAGATATGGGAAGCTATGCAAACAGCATATGAGAAAACCACTCAGGTAAAGTAATCCAAGAGTGATATGCTCACCACCGAGTATGAACTATTTAGGATGAAGGACGATGAATCTATTCAAGATATGCACACAAGATTTACCTCTATCATAAATGAGTTACACTCACTTGGTGAAATCATTCCCAGAAACAAGCTAGTGAGGAAAATTCTCAGTATCCTGCCTAGTTCTTGGGAAAGCAAGGTGAATGCTATTACTGAAGCAAAGGACCTATAGGAGCTGACCATAGACGAGCTGGTTGGATATCTGAAGACCTACAAGATGAAAATGAAGATAGATAGTGAAAGAAAAGAACCAAAGAAAGAAAAGAACCTGGTACTCAAAGCTAAAAGCAATGACTCGAGTGAGGAGGACAGTGACATAGCTTACTTAACCAAAAGATTTCAGAAGATGGTCAGAAGAAATGGAGAAATACTAAAAAGGGGCAACTCCAGCAAACCAAAGAACTATGATCTCTACCATAAGTGTAGAAAGCCTGGGCACATCATCAAAGATTGTCCTCTCCTGAAACAAGAGTACTCCAAGTACAACCCTGAGAAAGTAGCCAAGAGGAACCCAGTTCCTTATAAGGACTTCAAGAGGAAGAGATCTGCTGACAATGTTGTGAAACATGCTCTTGCAGCATGGGGAGACTCCTCGAGTGAGTCTGAAGATGAAACTGATGCAGATGACAACTCCATGATGGCAGTTGAAAGTGATGAAAATGAATATAATTCAATATTTGCTTTGATTGCCCAATCAGATGATGATGAAGACGATGACAACAGTGAGGTAAATTTCAAAGATGTTCAGAGAAATCTGAAATCCTACTCTCCCAAGAAACTCATGTCTTTAGCTAGTGTATTAATTGATGCCTATCATAGTCTTGTGGGGGATAAGGATACCTTGACCTTAGTGCTAGGAGAAGCTAAACAAACTAGAGATGTTCAGGTAGTATGTGTAGTTGATCTGAAGGAAACCATTTGTGAGCTGGAGAAAGAAAATTTTGTTTTAACCGAAACATTTGCTAACATAGAACATGAAAGAGATGACTTAGTGGTTGTAGTTGTTGACCATAAGGAAACCATTGAAAACTTCAAAAAGAAAGAGAAGCCTTAATGAAGAGAGTGACTGAGATTGAGGAAGAAAGAGATGATCTCTTGGTAGTGATTGTAGACCTAAAGGAAACAATAGAGGGACTAGGGACTGAGTCAAAACCTGGAAATTCTAGAAAAGGAAAAGAGGTAGCCAGTGAGGAACACATTAGGCTTGAAAATGAGTTGAAGGCTGTGAGAACTAGTTTGTGTGTTGAATCTGAGAAAAACAAGCATCTCCAGACTGAACTGGAAAAAAGTAAAAAATAATCTTGAAAAGTCCCTAAAGTGAACCTGGTCCTCAGAAGCTATCACTTCCATGTACGTTAATAATGGTGGGAATAGGGTTCCAAAGGGAGAAAACCTCTTAGAACCCCCATAGCAAGTATGTTACTGTACCAGATAACTGGTTGTGTACCCACTGTGGGAACAATGGGCATTTCAAGGAAAATTGCCAAGCCAAGGTCCAGTCTATTCAGAAAAACAAAGTGTTTGCTGAAAATGTAACTACTAAAAAGGGCCAGGTGCCACCCACAAAAAATGCATATTACCTGCATGGACTAAGAGATCTCTTATTCATCCTCTTGCCTACTACAAGGGACCCAAACTTGCTTGGGTTCCTAAAACAAACTCTTGATCTCCTTGTGCAGGGAACAGTGAAAGGAAGCAGTCAACAATGATTCATGGATAGTGGATGTTCAAAGCATATGACTGGGAACACCATGGACTTTCTTTCCCTAAAATCCCTACAAGGGGGAGTATATCCTTTGACAATGGAAAAAGGGGTACATTCTTAGAGTTGGAAAAGTCAGGAAATCACTCACTCACTCTACTGAGAATGTGTGCTATGTCAATGGTCTTAAGTACAGTCTCTTGAGTGTCTCTCAGATCTATGATAAAGGAAACAAGGTGGAGTTATTGTCCAAGATATGTAGAGTTACTAATCTGGTAACTGGTGAAGTGGTACTTGTGGCCAAGAGATACAAGAACATCGATGTTGCTGATTTCGAGTCCATAGAAAGTGGTGATCTGAGTTGTCTGAAAGTTGATGATGATGTTGAACTCTAGCATAAAAGATTGGGGCGTGCAAGCTTCTCTCTTCTGAACAAACTAATTCAGAAGGACCTGCTCCATGGCCTGCCCATGTTAAAGTTCAAAGTACAAAAAGTATGTGATGTTTGTGCTAGAGGAAAGCATGTGAAGTCCTCTTTTAAGTCTAAAAATGATGTAAGCACCTCAAAGCCACTCGATCTTCTGCATATGGATTTATGTGGCCCTATGAGAGTGCATAGTAGGGAAGGAAAAAAATACATTTTTGTGCTAGTGGATGACTACTCCAGATTCACATGGAGTCTATTTCTTAGAACTAAAGATGAAACCTTTGAGGTGCTTCTGGTTTTTGTGAAGAAAATCCAGGTGAAGATGGAGTCTAGAGTCGCATGTATTAGATCAGATCATGAAACAGAATTTGAAAATGCCAAATTTGATGAGTTCTGCAATGAAAATGGCATTACTCACAACTTCTCAGCTCCAAGAACCCCCCATCAAAATGGAGTAGTGAAGAAATGGCAAGAACAATGTTGATCGACAGTGGGATTGCAAAGAACTTCTAGGCTGAAGCTGCCAACACTGCCTGCTACTTGGTGAACAGGTGCATGATCAGATCTCTCCTGAACAAAGCCCCTATGAGTTGCTGAATGGAAGGAAACCCAAGGTGACTCACCTAAGAATATTCGGGTGCAAATGTTATGTTCTTAACAATGGAAAGGATCAGCTTGGTAAATTTGATGCCAAAAGTGATGAAAGAATATTTCTGGGGTATTCTTATCAAAGCAAAGCTTACAAGATATACAACAAATGGACTCAATGTGTTGCGAAAAGTGTTCATGTTATCTTTGATGAGTCCTATCCTTTCTGTGAGAAAAGTGCTAAAGATGATCAAGATGGAGAGCCCTTACTAGTTACTGGTGGTCATTGACATGACAAATGGAAAGGCAGATATGATGAACCAGGTACCTCAATTACAACCACTGAAGCTAAAGAAAGAGTGGTTGATGTAGTACAGGGTACTCCACTAGTACCTGAGAGAAGAACACAAGAGAACCAGTTAGATATACCCAGCTCCTCTAAAAATGAACCTCAAATGCCCAATTGGAAACACAAAATATCTCATCCTCTTGACAACATAATTACTCCTCTAGATTTTGGAGTACAAACCATATCAAAAGCCAGAAATTCACTTGCCTTCTCAGCCTTTCTCTCCCAAATAGAACCTAAAAATATCAAGGAAGCCCTGAAAGATGCAAATTGGATTACAGCCATGTAAGATGAGCTGCATCAGTGTGAAAGGAACAATGTCTGGCACCTGGTACCTAGACCCTCAGATCGAACCATTATAGGAACCAGGTGGGTATTTAGGAATAAGCTTGATGAACATGGAAACTTTACAAGGAACAAGGCCAAGCTAGTGGTTCAAGGCTACAATCAGGAGAAAGGGATTGATTATGATGAAATGTTTGCTTCGGTTGCTTGCATGTAAGCTATTAGAATCCTAATCACTTTTGCATCTCATATGGAATTCACCTTATTCCAAATGGATGCCAAAAGTTCATTTCTGAATGGACTTCTTAAGGAAGAAGTCTATGTGAAGCAACCTCCAGGGTTTGAATGTCATGAACACCCTAAATATGTGTTTAAACTGGACAAAGCATTGTATGGGTTGAAGTAGGCTCCTCGAGCTTGGTATGAAAGGTTGTCAAAATTCCCCTTAGAAAATGGTTTTCCAAGAGGGAAAATTGACAACACGTTGTTTCTAAAGAAACGGGGAAGGAACCTGCTCATTGTTCAGGTCTATGTTGATGATATCATTTTTGGGGCAACCGCTGATTCTCTGTGTGAAGAGTTTGCAAAACTCATGGGAAGTGAGTTTGAAATGAGCATGATGGGGGAGCTGAATTTCTTCTTGGGTCTTCAAGTGAAGCAGTCCACAAAGGGTACATTCATTTGTTAGAAGAAATACATCAAGGAGCTCTTGAATAGGTTTGATATGGAAGCATCAAAAGTGATAGACATTCTCATTACAACGGCTACTCGACTGGACATGGATGAAACTGGATCTCCTGTGAATCAAACTATGTATAAAGGCATTACTGGGTCTTTTCTCTATCTCACTGCCAGCAGACCCAATATTGTCTTCAGTGTAGGGCTATGTGCAAGGTTTCAATCAAATCCCAAGGGATCTCATTTAAAGGTTGCCAAAAGAATTTTGAGATACCTTAAGGGAACACAAGACCTGGTCCTATATTACCCTTCAGGTGGCAGTCTTAATCTCATTGGGTATGCTGATGTTGACTATGCAGGTTATCTTGTGGACAGGAAAAGCACTTCTCGAATGGCTCACTTTCTAGGATCATGTCTCATCTCTTGGGACACAAGGAAGCAAAAACTCAGTGGCTCTTTCAATAGCTGAAGCAGAATATATAGCTGCAGCATCCTACTGTGCTCAACTCCTATGGATTAAGCAGCAACTAGAGGATTTTGGGGTATTTACTGATTGTGTGCCTCTTCTATGTGATAACACCAGTACACTCAACATGGCCAAGAATCCAGTTTAACACAAAAGAACCAAGCACATTGATGTGAGACATCATTTTCCGAGGGACAATGTGGAGAAAGGGCTGATCTGTATGAAGTTCTGAAGCACAGAAGACCAAATTGCAGATATCTTCACCAAAGCATTGAGTAGGGAACATTTTGAAAGAAACAGGGTGAAGCTGGGGCTATTGAAGCCTAATTGAGAACTTGATTTCCAATCAGTTGGCTATGAAAATCATCTTCAGGTAAAATTAGCTAAAGTGTTTTCTGGCCAAGTCTAACTCACTTCAATACCGTTGCAGGTAAACACGCATGATGATTATAGAAGCTATAGATGCATTTCATGGGTAATAAAAGAGGATTGAAATTTTCAATGACAGATCAAGAACTTGGTTCTTGTACCAAAGATTAGTAGTTCTGTGCACTATTTAATACATATCTTAAAAAGGTACAAATATCAACTACCATGTCATCCACCTTTTCAGACCCTACTGTCACGTCCTTGCACTTCAAATTGTTCTATCTCCCTCTAAAACGTTGCAACTCTCAAAGCACAACCGTCGTTTCAGAACTGGTTCCTATCTCTCTCTTCATAATTATGCTCTCTCATTAAAAACCATCTCTTTTCTTCACAGACCATAGTTGATAGCATCCTAGGAAGTTCAAATTTATTCAAGAATAAGGATGAAGCTTTGGAATCTCAAAGAGGGCCTTTAACAAGATCTGAAGCTAAAAAAATTACACAACAAGGTCATTGGACTTCAGGAACGATCAAAGAAGTTGTTAGTTGGGAGGAAGAGCTTAAGGATAAATGATATGAGTTATCCAGGTGTTATAATTATTTTATGGACCAAATTCATGTTCAATAAGAGATGGATTAGATCCCAAGAAACATCCTCTGAAGAAGGTCCAAATCAGACCACTGTTGGACCAATTTAGCACCTAAAATGTGTCCAAACTTGCAGCCCATGAAGTCCTACATAAAGCCACGTTTTTATAGCATAAAAATGACTTACTTGATTTCCAAGAATGGTACAATATTCGTTCTAGATGTTGAGTGCAAGTTGGTGCCAAGTTTCTTGCAAATTTCCTTCAAGATTTTCAAGATTCTATCCAAGACTAGTTTGGGACTTATTTACATATATTATGGGACTATATTTATTTCTTTCCTAGTTAGTTAAGGTTATATTTTCCTTTTACTAAGATCTTTGGAATTATTTTCCAAGAATGACTTGGTTTTTGCCTCCTAGTTTTTTCCTTTTCCTAAGGTAGTTGGTCTTGTTGTCCAAAGTAGTTTAGGATTTTATTTCCTTATTTTTTTGGGTACAATTTCGTGACCCCCTCTCTATATAAAGAGGTGTCTTCTTTGTTTTTAGACTTAGATTATTCAGACTATTATCAATAAAAATTGTGAGATTTTTCTTGCACTCTTGTGTGTGGCTACTCTTAGATTTATTCTTCAACCTTCAAGACTCAACTTAAGGTGGTAAGATGAATTCTTCGAAATCTTAGATCATTTCTAGGTATTCAAGAAAGGTGATAAGTTTAGGCTTATTGTTGTTTTTGTTATTCTAAAGGGTCAGGTTTCACAATCTATCTCTTGTTTTTAACCTCTACCAAAGGCGATTAGTTCTTCGTTAGCTAATTGTTGTCGATCGGATTAACCTTCAAGAATAGACTTCTTGAATTCAAGAAACACTTTCTTGAATTCAATATATCTTTAATTTTCGCCTTTTTCATTTCTTTATTTTCTTTTAGCTTCCACATGTTTCTTGATTTTCTTTAGTAGTTCCTGGACCCCTATCGCGATGTTATCAAGTGGTATCAGAGCATAAACTAATCAAGATTTCAATCTTGATAATCTTGGGAGGTTCTTGAGCAACAAAAAAAAAACAAAAATCATCTTAAAAAAGTGTTATTGCTCATTATTATTTTTAGAATTCAAGTATTATTTGGTTTCCAAGTCAAGAAAGGAAACAAGAAGAGGGTTGTTCTCGAAGATTAAGGAAACTTCTTTCCTTATTCATGTTGGTTTTGGGTTTCCTAAAATTAAACATTAATAATTTCTTAAAAACCATTAAATTTTTAGACTTACAATTTTCATCAAAAATTCACAACTCGAACTACGGACCTCCGATTTCGATTCCGGACATATGCTCACGTCCCATATTTTGATACGGACCCACCGGGACTGTCAAAACAAGAATTCCAGTCTGTTTACCAAAAATATTGACCGAAGTCAACTCAAATAAAGTTTTTAATCAAAAATCCCTATTTTTATCAACTTTCAACATACAAGCTTTACAGAAATACGACTGGACTACGCACGCAAATCGAAAAGGAATAAAATAAGGTTTTGAAGGCTTCGAAACACAAAATTTAGTTTTAAATCATAAGATGACATATCGGTTCATCACAAATACAAATGCATTTAATTAACCTATCTTTTGGAGACTAAAGATGGTGAAGAAGGCGGCAACAATATTAATTGTTTTAGGAAAACTGATAAAAGGAATTTCAGTAGGAAGATTAAAGAGGAAGAAGATGTTAGACGGTGGGGTTAGAAGACAAAATGGAAAAAAAAAATTAAAGGATCTTAAATATCTATATCTATATTATTATAAATTCACGAATATTTCATGCTAAATATTAAAGGACCAAAATATTCGTGCAATATTGATAGATTTTTATGCCCTTCAAAACTAAATTATTTTTTTATATAAATAACTTCATGTTGGATAAATTATAAAATTAAGAAACTTACCTCATAATACTTAAGATTTTGAAATCAATTCAAACTTTATAAGAAATTTGTAATGAAACGCAATCGAACAATTTGAGCTTGCAAAAGGAAAAACTTTGTGAAGGGACGAGATTGAAGAATTCGTGCTTGCAAAGGAAACTATCCTATAAGTCTCAATTTAATTAGGAATCGATTACATATTATACAGCAATTAATTTTATATAAAATATCGCTGACTTTTTTCCTTTTAGTATTTGTGGAGTGATGATATATAAGTATTTAATCCTGTATGTCACGACCCAAAATTCATTAAGGGTCGTGATGGCGCCGAACACTACTGTCAGGCAAGCCAACACTAAGAAGTTATTTAAGTTCTCTTTTTCGTATATTTTTTTTTTGAAATCATTTCTTTTCCTTACATTTCCACAGTAAATAATAAAATCCACTGAATAAATAACAATGTTTTTAACAAACTTAAATATTGAATAATCCCATAGTCATCCCAGAACCCGGTGCCACAAGTGCATGAGCAATTTCTAGGAAATAAAGTACAATATGATAACTGTCCGGAATACAATTGGACAGAAAAGAATTACAATACTCTGAAAGAGACTCTGCTGGTTGCGGGTCGTCTCGAGAGATGCAGCTCACCTAAGTCTCCGTGTCAACCATGCGGCTGCACCCAACGAGGCCACTAGACGTACATGTGCTTGTGCAACAAAAATGCACAACAAGTGTAATATGAGTACGTAAACAACGCGTACCCAGTAAGTATTCCCTCTAATCTCGAAGAAGTAGTGACGAGAGATCAACTTCGGCACTCACCAGTGGTCCAATAAATAAATATCAAAATGTGCAAAAGCATGGATTTTATAAAGTAATTTCAAACTCAATAAGCATGAAGCATGGATTGTATAATAAGAGATTTCCAAAGATTTATATTCCATCATTTATCAGTTTATCTCAGGCCAGAGACGCAATATCATTATTTATAAATAAAAATTCCAAATAAATAGCATGCGCAAGTTATGCCGATGTCATATGGCTCTATCCAACATAATAATAAAATGTGCACTGCCAGAGGATCGAATGACGCGAACCATAGATGCATCTAGTTACCCCACTCGCGAATCATACGTGCGACGCAGGTACCCATAGATACACACATTCAAATAGTCAATCCAGACTTCATTAGGAAACAACTACCCAAGGAAATTACAATTTCTCTTTTAACGGTCAAGAAAATGATGTTTAACTTTTTAGAAATTCATTTGCCAGGTTCGATATGATTTAAGCATATTAAATTGATAATAATTTTACAAGTACAGCAAGTAAGCATGCTTATGGATCCTAGACTATTCGGACTTAAGCATTTTAGTAGCTACACACGGACTCTCGTCACCTCGTGCGTACGTAGCCCCCACAAATAGAAGCACATATCTAGTTATTTTTCCTATGGGGATAATTCCCTCTTACAAGGTTAGAAAGGAGACTTATCTCGCTCCGAAGCTCCATAACCGGCTCCCAAGACCTTCCGAAAACTCAAACCGATGTCCAACGCTACAAAACTAGTCAATAATTATGCAAACCAATTAACATATATTGAAATATCTATTATAATCCTATTTACAATCATTTCCAACTCTGCTTAAAAAGTTGATAAAATCATCATTGGTCCCACGTGCCCAGAATTCTGAAAATTTTTGAAGCTAAACTTTACCCATAACACCACGAACTAAACAACAACAATAACAACAACAACAACAACAAACCCAGTATGTTCCTACCAGGTGGGATCTGGGGAGGGTAGTCTATACGCAGACCTTACCCCTACCTAAAAGGTAGAGAGGCTGTTTCCAATAGACCCTCGGCTCAGGAAGGTAATAAGAAGAAGTGGATAGCAAAAAAGGAAGAAAGAGGGAAGAGAAAAGAAAAAGGGAGATATAAAGGATAATTAGTACCAAATACTAGAAACAAGGGATACAATACCTGAAGCGAACAAAACCACATAACGTAATTAAAATCTAAGAATATGAAGGGACATGTGTGCTACTAAGAGTCTAAGACTATCGATGAGCAACTAAAAACTACCCACTAACCTTCTACTTTAATCCTTGACCTCCACACCCTCCTATCAAGTGTAATGTCCTCAGTAAGCTGAAGCAGCGCCATGTCCTGTCTAATCACCTCTCCCCAGTACTTCTTAGGCCTACCTCGACCTCTTCTCAAACTCGCCATGGCCAACTTCTCATACCTCCTAACAGGGGCATCAATGCTTCTTCTCTTAACATGTCCGAACCATCTCAGCCTCGACTCCCACATCTTGTCCTCCACGGAGTCTACTCTCACTCTATCTCGGATAACTTCATTCTTAATCTTATCTCTCCTGGTATACCCACACACCCATCTCAACATCCTTATCTCTACTACTTTCATCTTCTGCACGTGGGAATTCTTAACTGGCCAACACTCAGTCCCATACACCATAGCCGGTTGAACCACCACTCTATAAAACTTGCCCTTAAGTCTTGGTGGCACATTCTTATCACATAAAACACCGGAAGCGAGCCCTACTTCATCTATCCCGCTCCGATGCGATATGCAACATCTTCGCCAATCTCCCGATTACCTTGGATAATAGACCCAAGATACTTAAAACTCGCTATCTTGGGGATAACTTGAGCATCAAGCTTTGCCTCTACGTCTGCTTCATGTGTCTCGTCACAGAATTTGCACTCCAAGTATTCTATTTTGGTTCTACTCAATTTGAAACCTTTAGACTCCAAGGTCTGTCTCCAAACCTCCAACCTCGCATTAACTTTGCTTCGCATCTCGTCAATCAACACTATATTATCGGCAAATAGCATGCAACAGGTCACCTCCCCTTGGATGTATCGCGACAGTACATCCATCGCTAAGGCAAATAAAAACGGGCTAAGAGCCGATCCCTGGTGCAACCCCATCACCACAGGGAAATGCTCCGAGTCACCACCCACAATCCTCACCCGAGTCTTAGCATCATCATACATATCCTTAATCATCCTAATGTACGCTACCGGAATTCCACTAGCCTCCAAGCACCTCCACAGGACCTCCCTCGGGACTTTATCATACGCTTTCTCAAGGTCAATAAACACCATATGCAAGTCCTTCTTCCTCTTCCTATACTTCTCTACTAATCTCCTAACTAGATGAATTGCTTTCATAGTTGAATGCTCCGACATGAATCCAAACTGATTCTCGAAAATAGACACACACCTCCTTACTTGGCCTCTACCACCCTCTCCCAAACCTTCATAGTGTGACTCAACAGCTTGATACCCCTATAATTGTTACAATTTTGGATATCACCCTTATTCTTGTAAAGCGGAACCATCATACTCCACCTCCATTCTTCGGGCATCTTCTTCGTCTTAAAAATAACATTAAACAGCCCAGTAGCCACTCCAAACTTAATCGCCCCGCGCTCTTCCAGAATTTCACCGGGATTTTGTTTGACCCCGTTGCTCTGCCCCTGCACATCTTACGCATCGCCCTTTCCACCTCCTCTACTTTAATCCGCCTACAGTACCCAAAATCTTGTTGACTCTCAGAGTGCTCTAACTCACCCAGCACAATGCGTCTATCCCTCTCCTCGTTCAACAGTTTATGGAAGTATGTCTGCCATCTTCTTCTAATAAGTGCCTCATCCATCAATACTTTGCCATCCTCATCCTTGATGCACTTGACTTGGTCTAAGTCACGGGCCTTCGTCTCCCTCACATTGGCCAACCGGTACAACTTCTTGTCCCCGCCTTTGCCCCCGAGCTCCTCGTACAAACGAGCAAACGCCACATTTTTAGCCGTCGTAATTGCTACCTTTCCTCTTTCTTTTCCTTTCTGTAACACTCCCGATAAGTCCTTTTTTCCTCCTCGTTTGTACTCTCTACTAGCTTCAAATAAGCAACTTTTTTTAGCTTCCACTTTACCTTGGCCCTCTCCATTCCACCACCAATCCCCTCTATGACCCCCGGGAGAGCCCTTCGTGACTCCTAAGACCTCTCTAGAAGCTACCCTAATGCAATTCGCAGTCGTGAACCACATACTAGATGCGTCCCCCTACTCATCCAGACCCTCATAGACAACAACTTCTCCCCTAACTCCTGAGCTTCGTCCTTGGTCAAGTTACTCCACTTGATCTTAGGTTGCCTGCACCCTGCCCTCTTCGTCCTACTCCTCTTGATCTCCAGGTCCATAACTAGGAGCCTATGTAGGGCCTTGAGGTGCTCACTTGGGATGACTTGCAATCAGTGCATAGACCTTTATCATATTTCCTGCAGAGAAGATAATCAATTTGAGTCTTGCCCATTGTATTCCGGAAAGTGACCAGATGCTCTTCCCTCTTCGGAAAACTCGAGTTAGCTATAACCAAATCAAAAGCTCTAGCAAAATCCAACAGTAAATTACCTCCCTCATTCCTATCCCCAAAATCGAACCCGCCATGCACATCATCATAACCCCTAGCACTATCCCCAATATGGCCATTGAAACCTCCTCCAATGAACGGCTTCTCTGTGTGCGGGATATTACGCACCATCTCGTCCAAATCTTCCTAGAATCGCTTCTTGACCTCGTGGTCTAAACCTACTTGAGGAGCGTATGCACTAATCACCTTTATAGTAAACCCACCAACTACAAGTTTAATACTCATCAACCTATTATTTACCCTCATAACCTCGACCACGAGCTCCCTGAGGTCCCTGTCTACTAAAATACCTACCCCATTCTTACCCCCATCACTTCCTGAGTACCATAGTTTAAACATGTCTACATCTCGTGCCCTAGTACCCTTCCACCTAGTCTCATAAACATGCGTTATGTTGATTTTCCTCTTCTGAAGAATCTTAACTAACTCTATAGACTTCCCTGTCAACGTCCCAATGTTTCAAGACCCAACTCTCAGCCTAGAGACTTTCTTACCCCCTTCCCACCCCTGGACACCACCCCCAGCCCCACCCGAGGACATGAACTTACTCTCACATTGTACACTACCACCACTATAAGAAAAAGATATTAGGTAAATACTACCACTAAGAACAAGTAGTGGGAATGAAGGACTACAAGCTAGGAACCCGAGAGCTAAAAAAAACTCAAAGGCGCTACTACGAGAACAGTCACGCGAGCAGGCAGTAAAACAATGAATATACCACGTCTAAGAAACTACCCCTATGCAAACAAGGAATTAAAAGGGATAGATGAAACTTTAAGCTTAAAACATGTTACACCCCACGTTTTCATACGTGAGAGTAAGTCATAAGCCATTGATGTAAGCTCGGAAATGAGATTATATTTGGAAGCAAATAAAGTAAGTTAATCATGTTACCTTGGAGGTTAAAAATATTTAAGATCGTGAATAACGAGTACCAAGAGGGTTGGAAAACTTAGAAGCTAAACGAATTGAAGAAAATAAGTTTTGTCAAAAGTTGACAAGCTTTGAATGTTATAACATGTGTTTTTGGGGTGAGACTAGAGTGCTTAACATGATAAGGATGTTATGTTATGAGCTATTTTAGTCGTATGATAGTCGTGTGTTATGTTTTGAAGTCAAGCGGGTTGTGGAACAAAAGTTGGCAAAGGTCATCACAAGTTACATTCATAAATTTACTGAAAATTAGGTAAAATGTAGCTGAGCTTTTCTCCAAATATACTGGGGATTATAGGGTTATCTACCTATTAATTGAATATCTACGAGTCTAGTTTCTAACTCATTAAACCATTCATCTATATGACATCGGAGTAGAGAGATATTCGCGTTTTCGCGAGACTGCGCAAGTAGCTCAAATGGGACCCACAAAGTCGGTTTAAACTTCAGCTTGTATTTAAGTCATTTATATGTCATTTTAACTCATTTTTATCATCCACAACAGTTCCTAAACCCTTCTAAATTATCTCCAAGGGTTCCTCCATGATTCTATGGTGAAAACCTAAGATAAAAACATGAATCCATCGCTAGAAAACCCGTGGTGCTTTCTAGATCGTAGTTCTTCATCTTGTGGCTATTTTGGAGGGTTCTTCAAAGGTAAGTAACCTCAGATTTCGTTTTGTTTTTTATGATTAAGCAATAATCAGTACCTCCTTTATGTATATTATAGTTTCAAGGTGAAATACAAGTGTTTACACACCAACATGAACACAAACGTTGATTCAAGAAGAGAATACAACTCCTATAGTGTTGTGGTGCGATTGAGGATTGTTGTGACTACACCAACTGGGGATTTCAAGTTTTATCTACTTCCTAAGGTAATTCAATCATGTTCTTGGTTGTGCTTAAGGTCAATCATGTGTTGGTTGAGTTGTTTGAGTGAAAATCTACAAGATAGTAATTGACATGGCATAAGGAATCGTTATCTTTGTTTGTGGGCTGTATTGAGACTATATATATGGTTTATTGTGGCTGAAAATTGTTATAAATAGTTTTATTATGTTGTGGCTGCTGTTGTTAAGCTTACCTATGTGCTAATTCAGTGTATTGAAGAAGATAACATGAAAAATAAGATGTTGACGATAAAGGTTAAGGAGCTAGGTGTGTGGACTATATTTGAAGATTATGCTTATGATGTCTTGGGTTGAAAATGATATGGTAAGCATAAGTATTGGACCCAGAAGTCATAGGAATCATGATTGAGAACATAGTAGAATCACCCTTAATATCAGAGGTATAAGAGAGATAGTACAGTATATGTTATACATGTTGTAGGCAGATTCATGTAAAAGGAGTTGGATTCAAACCATATTTTGCTAATCGTAAATCGAGTTCGCCGCTCAAAATGGTTGTTGAACTAATCGGAGAGCTTATTGTGAATTATATTGTTGTTGTTTGGGCTGTTTGGTGACTTTTGGTAATATATAGGATGTAGTACAAACAAGGGAGGTGTTGTCCATTTTCTTGTAGAATATTGGTTTCCAGATATGAGAGTTACAATGCTTATATGATAACGACGAAGTCGGTTTACTCATTGTAGATGTAAGAAGATCATATTGAGCTTGCTTGACGATTGGATAGAATATTTCAAAGGTATGTTAAGGCACTTCCTTCTTTATTTTGGCATGATCTAAAGTGAAATGAATACGTTATTTGATAACGGATCTACTCCTAACAGCTAAGGTTGTCCATGTTGTTCTTTCCTTATAAAATTATTCTAAGCAAGTGTCTATGATCCTTGAATCCTACTGAGGTTCATATTGAAGGTATGGATGTCCATAATGTTAATTGAAGGTGCAACGACCTTAAGTCATTTCGAAAAATTTAGAACGTGATTCCATGAGTCTAGCATGCATTATATATAGTATCTATTTTACTCTACCGAGTCGCGCTATAATCGGCCGGGTACGGAACCTATTGTGCAATCACAGATCAGTTGGGTTTACCGAGCTCCACGTGGCCGGGTACGATTCTACCGAGCCTTATGATGGCAGGTATGTTTTTACCGAGTCCTCTTTGAGGCCGGTTACGATATGATGATGATGATACCCATAGAGGTGTATGTTTTTAAAAGTTTATGTATATATATGTATTATGCATTTCATGTCAGTAGCCCCCAGAGGCACTCAGATGTTACCGATTGTATCTCCTCTATATCTCTTTACATTACTGATCATGTTTATGCTTTACTACCTTACATACTTGGTACTTTATTCATACTGACGTCCCTTTTGCCTAGGGACGCTACATTTCATGCCTGCAGGTCCCGATTGATAAGTTGACAGTCCTCCTAGTAGGCTATTAGCTCAGTGGAAGGTGTTGGTGCACTCCACTTGCTCTGGAGTTACCTATTTGGTCAGTATGCTTTGGATATATATTGATTGATATGGCAGGGCCCTATCCTGACATTTATGATGTGTATGTACTCTTAGAGGCTTGTAGACGGATGTCATGTATATGAAAGATTGTATGGCCTTGTTGGCCTATGTTCAGTGTACGAGTGTTCATTTTGGTCTTATAGGACCGTATGTCACATGTATAAGTTTGTATTACATGTTGGGTCGTCTTATGTCAATACCCTTATATTTTATTCTGGTTATATCATGACGTTCCTTCAAGCCCATTTACACATGATGGTATGATAAGAAAGATATTTTACGTTGGTACTCGGTTGAGTAAGGCACTGGGTGCCTGTCGTGGTCCTCCAATTTGGGTCGTAACAAAAAGTGGTACCAAAGCAGTTCTTGATAACACAAAGGTTGGGAGATCCAAGAACTTAAAGAAAATAAGTTGATGAAATGCGGAAACAGTAAAGAAATGCAAGCGGATTAAGAAAAGCAAGAAAAATAAACTAGATATGTTGAAATTCAAGGAAAGGTCCAAGAACCCCGAGATTATGTTAATCTAGATTTTGACAAGATCCTAATGACAACAAGTTGGTTATGAAACCAATTGCCTTCACTAGAGATAAGCTAATCAAGAACTAGATTCGGATCTTGACTTTCTAGTTTGAATAACTTACGACAACAACTAGTAAAAGAAACTAGTCACCTTCAAAGAATATCAAAAGAAACCAAAGATATCACAAGAAAGAAAATTACCTTACTACCTTAAGCTATGAACTAGTTAGGGTTGCAAGATAAATCTCAAAGTAATGTTCACAAAGGTTCAAAAGAACTCACAATAATAATATTAATCTTCAATATTCTTCTATAATGGAAGACAAGCACCCCTTTATATAGTAGTAAAGAAGGAGCTAGTCAATACTTTAATAAATGAGAATTATATTCCCTAGAATCATAGAAACTACCCACACTAAGACCAATGTAGTCAACATACACATAGACCAATGCAAGTCAACATGGACTAAAACAAATATTAAATATATATTCTAGAAACTATTTTTGGGCTTATTTGGGCTGCTGAAAATTCCTCTCTTTTGAGGCATATTTAGGCCTCATTCCATCACCTCTTGGACTTTAATTTGGGCCTCCAAATAATTGTAAGACTTGTCCCAAAGATCCTCCTTGTGCTGGAGCTCTTCTTCTATTATAAGACACTTCTTAATTGTCAATTGAAGCCCATTAAGCTTGTCTTGAAATTTCTTTGTTTGAGACCTTGTCATGGGCCTTCTTGGAGCTTCCAGAGCTTCATCCTTCTCCTTTAATGTTGTTGAGCTACCATGGATGCTATCAGTTCTTTTCTAGGGAGTCTACAAGCCGTGTCTAGTAGAGTCTTATTTATGGATGTGTTGTGCACCACACTTATAAGCAGGAGGCTACAGGGCATTTAGGACTGTCACTCTTTTTTCTTATTCTAGATCATGTGGTAGAGCTCAGTTGTAAGAATTCAAACTCCTAAATTCGACTTTAGTCATAATATAATGATACCTACATCTACAAAGACAGTTGGTAAGATATTGAATGTGGCTCTGGAAGAGCTGAGTTAGAGGAACTCGATTTTGCATCATGCTTATGATGAGTAAATTCTTAGTCTTCAGCAGATCATGTGCTTACTAAGATGTGTGAGCTTCTTGATAAGGAGCCCCAAGGCATGAATATCTATCCACCCATATGGTAAAGAGCGGCGAGAGAATTAGGAGGTGGATACAAGTTTCAATAAGTAAAAAAAGCAACTTGAAAAAGAGTATGAGGTACCCAGCTAATAAATATTATCAGCATTTGCAATTTAGGAAGAGAAATATAAGCATTTTGAGTTACATTCAATAGTAACAGAGGTATGTAATTGGCCACGCCCATCTCAATTATGCCCCATGGGAGTTGACATATATAGTTTAAGAGAAAAAGAGGATAGCAAGATCCAATTGGGGCTAGAGTAACCCAAAATGGTAGATGGATATAATTAGCTAACATTTCTGAAGGATATTGCAAATGTGGTAATAAATCTCCTTGTGATACACCCCGATGGTACAATCTAGAATAGTACATTTAGATATGAATACTAGAATGTCTGAAAAAATTTAGAAGATTGGCACTGGAATCCTAGAAGGGATAAACATTTACCTTTGTATGGCTCCTGTCCCTAGTAAAGAGAGAATATTAGGCGACCCGAAGAGCCAGTGGATGAAGCAAGGGGAGATAAAAGTGAAAGAATGTTTTGTTGAAGTTATTAGAATAAAGTGATAGATAGAAATATTAGTCGGAGAATAAAAAGAGAGTAATTGAAGCATTATGAGTAAGATGTGATAAAAGGATGATAACGGTAAATCAAAATATGACAAAATGACAGAGTCTATAGTCTAGTGAAGGAAAAGACAAGAGGTGAAAGGCCTTGAGACAATAAAAGAGTATAGGCCAAAGGCTATATCCTCATTCGAGAATTGAGTGGTGACTCGAACGTGATTACCAGAAGGAAAAATTAGACCCCTGTGGTAATAAAATTTAGTATGGGATAGTAAACAAGATACAAAAACAAACATGAATTAGGGACCGGAGGATTTGATAATAGTCGACATCGTAAGAATTTCAGAGATCATGTTCCAACAATAATAGAACAACAGACGAGTAACCTTTAAAGGTCATTTAGGAAGTCGCTTACCTAAAGTAAGCATTTTGAGCAGAGTTAATCTTAAGGGACTATGTGTGCAAGTTACACAAGGTGTCACCTTCGTGCATAAGAAATTCAGTTATCCCTGGTATAGAAGGGTTATCATAAGGAGAGTAAGGGTCATTGATGATGTGAAAAGATGCCAAAGATGAAAAGGTAAAACATCTATAGCTAGATCTTCGTAGCACTAAGTCTTAGTACTCTCTAAAGAGGGGGGGAATGGTGTGATATGGTATTAAGTCGAAGTTATTGATTTAGGTAATTATGGAATAATAAAGGAAGAACGTGGTAGAAAGGCGAAAGGAATGAGATTGCATTTATTCAGACCTTACAGATATGTTACGACTCCAGAACATTATGCAAGCATGCCGCCGAGGAGAGGTAGTAAGGGTTCCCACACCAGATGTTATTGATAAATAAGTGCGGATAAACACTTGATACATAAGGATCCAGTACGAGTGGTAAGTTAAGACAAAGAAAATAACCCAAGAGAGATTACGCAGAATATAGATATGAGAATGGACCAACAAGTAGTCAGTAGTTGATTCGGGAAGAGCCTTGTTATGGATAGATAAGAGGATACAGACAAATCATGCAGATTGTGCAAGGTAAACGTAGTGAACCCCAACTATTAAATATATATTCTTGAAACTATTTTTGGGCTTATTTGGGCTGCTAAAAATTCCTCTCTTTCGGGGCATATTTGGGCCTCATTCCATATCCTTTTGGACTTTAATTTGGGCCTCCAAATAGTTGTAAGACTTGGCAGAAAGATCCTCCTTGTGATAGAGCTCTTCTTCTATTATAAGACACTTCTTAATTGCCAATTGAAGCCCATTAAGTTTGTCTTGAAATTTCTTTGTTTGAGACCTTGTCATGGGCCTTCTTGGAGCTTCCCCAGCTTCATCCTTCTCCTTTAATGATGTTGAGCTACCATGGATGCTATCAGTTCTTTCCTAGGGAGCCTACAAACTGTGTCTAGTAGAGTCTAGTTTATGCGTGTATTGTGCACCACACTTATAAGCAGGAGGCTACAGGGCATTTAGGATTGTCACTCTTTCTTCTTATTCTAGATCATGTGGTAGAGCTCAGTTGTTAGAATTCAAACTCCTAAATTCGACTTTAGTCGTAATACAATGATACCTACATCCACAAAGACAGTTGGTAAGAGATTGAATGTGGTTCTGGAAAAGCTGAGTTAGAGGAACTCGATTTTGCATCATGCTTATGATGAGTAAATGTAAGGTCTTCAGAAGATCATGTGAGTACTAAGATGTGTGATCTTCTTGATAAGGAGCCCCAAGGCATGAATATCTATCTACCCATATGGTAAAGAGCGACGAGAGAATTAGGAGTGTGAGCACGTGATTTTTGCCCTATGAGAACTACTCCCAAAAATTCAAACTAAAATAATTTTCCTTTGTGTGCAATTTGGAGAATTCTCGTGGCATTTTTTGGATTTTTGTCTATGAATGTTTATTCTATTTTAATTAATGAAAAATACAAAAATATATGTGTTGCATTTGCATTTACAATTTAGGATTAATTAAACAGTAATTTGTTTCACCAAAATCGAAAAAAAATTAATAATAACGTACTTCGCATTTTTAGGGTTTAATGTCAAATTGTGTGATTATCTTTGTATTTAATTTTGTGTGATAATTTTTATTAAGGATTAATTAGTATTTTCTAAGTTAATTTTGAATTTTGGTAATTAGGAATCAAAAAGAAAATAAAAGAAAAAGAAGGAACAAGAGAAAAAGAGTTAAAAATCGGACTGGGCTAGTTTTTAAAAGAAAGGTTTAGGCCCAAGGTCATACCCCAACCCAGGCCCAAACCGGCTGGTCTCAGAGACGGCCAAAACGACATCGTTCTCTGACGCCCAATCTGGGCCGTTGATATGACTTGATTCGACGGTCCAGATCACCCCATCCCACAACTCGTTTCTAGCCTGACCCGCTTACCCTGAACCATACCCGCCCCAGCTAAGCCTAAATAACCCCGTTTGGTTTAAGTGACTTAATCTGGACCGTTGGTTCCCATCATCCAACAACCCAGATTAATCAATGGGGTTTCAATATATCAAAACACCCAAACCTCTCTCACCCGCCTCATTTCCTCCCCTTCGTCTCCAAGAACCAGAGACCAAACGACCCCCCACCAAACCCTAACCGCCCTCGTACCCCTTCGCCTGAAAGCCGACGGCAACGATGCCGGTGACCACGAAACTCACACCCCTGAACCTTCTAGCCACCCTCTCCACAAATCCATGTGCTGTTTACTTCGAATCTCAACGGAACTCTTCGAATCTTCAATCAAAGATCGTCCAAAAACCTCACCTTCTCCGATTAACCCCAAAATTACACCACAACCTCCCCACGACGTCCTCTTTCAAAATCCTGAATCAGTTTTCTTCGAATCAGTACCAGACGCTTCGAATCTTAGATCGAAGAATCGAACCAAACCCTAATCCGTCCAATGGCCACCAAACTCACACCTTTTGTCCACTAGACCACCCTCGTCCCAAGTCCCTTACTAGTTTTGCGCGAATCAGAGCGGAGTTGGTCGAATCTCAAAACGAAAGAGCAAACCCTAAAGGGAAAGAATTGAGGTCGTGGTCGACCTTAGTCATGTGTTCTCATTCAAGAACACTCGATTAAGGTCTGTCTCGGCTTCAAACACAAGTGGGAATTTCAACTAAAACAAATGGGAACTGGGACTGAAATTCTGAGGTACTTATTTTCTTTACTTTTTCTTTTGATTGTTTCATGGCTTGTCTGATTAAGTTTCGTTATAGTTCTATCTCTTTCAATTACTTTCCTTTATTTCTTCTCCATCGGACTTTTTCTTGGTCCAGTCTTCTTCTATCAGTCAACATATGGTTAAATAGTTTCGTCGATTAATTCGGTTCAATTGTAGTTCAGTAGTTCTGGTCAAATCGTTTGTTGTTACGCCAAATTGTTTCATTTTTATGTGATGTTTGGTCCCCTACTCTGTGACGTGACTTGGCATATGAATTTAGTTGTTCATTCAATGTGTTTACAGTTTCATCTGCTCGTATTTAGGTTTAGTGTAGAATTGCGTTAGTCTATTCCCTGAATCCTTAAACCCTTCATCTTGGTTGCAATACTGTTCATTCTGATCAGAGTTCAATTGTTGTGTGAGTTTAGTGGTTTGAGTATGACTGTGGTTCTGTTTAAGTTTGGGGTCCGAGGGAATTGAACTTGTGTTTAAATTCAGCTTTAGTTAATCAGTGATTAGGTTTCTTTCTTAAGAATTGGTTATAGCTGAAAGAAGTAATCACAGGGGTTCCATGAGGGTAATTTGGGAATTGAAAACTTGAAGAAATGGGTAGTTTGAGTGTTCTGTCCACTAAGTACTAATGTACCATTAAATAGACATTTGTTTAATAGTTAGTGGGAAACAAAACATAATGGTATGTGGAGGCTTAAAAGGAATTGATTAAAATATAGCATGGCCCATACACCTTTGAATTAAACAATGAAGTTAGACACTTAGTAGTGACTGTCAGGGAATATGATGGAAGAAACACATTTCTTAATGATTTAAGTGTTAAAACAGGCTGGAAAAGGGGTCTGTCTGAGGGTATAAAAAACATTGCAGACCTTAGAATGAGAGGACATTTTTTTGGAGAGTATTGGCAGGGCATTGCTAATAGAGTCTTTGAGGCTGAAAAAAATAGGCTGAAAATATAGACATACACACTTGGGTTCTACTGTGGCATTCAGGTCAGGTCTTAGATAATATTCTTAAAAGTTATAGCATTCAACCCTGCAAGGAGCTACAGTTCCATAAAAAAAATGTTGTTACGTTGGTTTAGAGTTTCATGCTGAGTAATTTTGATCAAAGTTGAGTAGGTTTTCGATTGAGTTTTGCTGCTGTCGAGATTTCAAAGGTTTTGAGACAGCTTGAGATGAGTTTGGGTGTAGTGTTGCAGTAGTATGTTTTTTTGATTTCATTTCCGAGGTTGTTTGAGCTGTTTAAGTTTGAGTGTTCTGGTTTTAACTGTCTTCAAATTCTCCTGGGTTTGCTGCATATGCTACTGGGCTGTTTGTGGATTGCTGTTTGTATTGCTGCTCGTATTACTGTTATACTGCTGCTGACTTCCTCTTTATTCTTCGGTTCACTCCAATCCAGGTACACAACTAAGCTCAATTTGCTATAGCCTTGAGATGTAAACATGAAATGGAAGTGTTATGACCCTTAATTATTTGATATTGTATTTGTAGCTTAGTAGATATAGATGATAAGTAGTTATATAGTCCAATTTGATCTATAACTCAATGAAATGGGAACTGTGAAGTTTGTACCTAATTAGGACTGTTTAAACTGTTAATTCGTGTATATTAGTTGTAGATTTAGTATAGTTTGGTACTGATTTCAGTTAACATCGAATTAAAATCGAATATCAGTATTGTTTGGACCTACAATTATCCAGAAGTCAACGTGTGGTGCTTATTCCGATTTCAGGTTAAACGCATTTTTTTCTAAAAAACAAAAGCCCAACATGCTAGTTATTAATGTCCTCTCTTTTGTTCGTTAAGCTCACTATTTCGACGTAGGAACAAGTAATTGCATGTTAATGGTTGATATCAATAGTCTACTTGAATTTGAATCAGTTAACTTATGAATGTTAGCAGGATCAAATAACCGAGTCGTGTAATTCAAAATTCGATCCAGCATATGGATTGGGTTCTTTGGACCTAAATTTGAAATGGTATTTGATCTACTAATTTTCAATTGATAGACTATAGGATTTTCTAATATTAACCAATTGGGGCCCCCTTTATTTCTTTAAAGACAAATAAATAGAAGAATAATAGTCATTTTAGGATTAGCCTTTAAATAATAAATGAGATGAGCCTCGCCAAATAAAACGCAGAAGTTGCGGGGCCCTCAGTAAATATTGCATTAAAATACTTTAGATTTTGGGACGGACCGTCTAATGAATTTCAAGGCTTTCCTCAAAATAATAACGCGCTAGTCACTTTAGGCGCGCTTTCAATAAATTACTTTCTTAAACTCGGGTGCACATTTATGTGACCCAAATCCAAATCTCAACGGAGTCGAAATATGTCAATAACCACGGGTGCATTGATGTGACATGGTTCGAGACGTGTTTTCACGACGTTCCAATTCTCTCTTAAAATAACAACAATAAAAGCGGGAAAGAGTTAAAATTTGCACACAGGTCCAACATGTACTAAAATCAGATAAATAAGCTGAATATGTCATTTGAGCGACCGTGCTAGAACCACGGAACTCGGGAATGCCTAACACCTTCTCCCGGGTTAATAGAATTTCTTATCCAAATTTCTGGTTTGCGGACTATAATACAGAGTCAATCTTTTCCTCGATTCGGGATTCAACCGGTGACTTGGGACACCATAAATCTCCCAAGTGGCGACTCTGAATTAAATAATAAATCCCGTTTCGATTGTCCTTTAATTGGAAAAAACTCCCCTACGCTCCTGCGGGCGCAGGTAAAAGGAGGTATGACAGCTCTGGCAACTCTACTGGGGATGGTTGAACCCAGAACTTCTGGTTCAGGGTTCCAGAATTCAAGCTTAGAATAATATTATTATTTGACTTTACTCATTATCTGATTTTATTACGTTTTGGTTTAAATGTGCAAAATGTTGCTTTTACCACTTTGATATTATCTGAACTGTATATAAACTGTTACGAAACCCTTCTCTTCTCATCTTCGGGGATGTGCTCGCTGGTCAAGACTCCCTATTCTGTTAGTGTCATACCTTGAAATAAGAAAGAGTCTCGGACAAGTTACTAAGCCGGATAGCCTTTTGGTTCCCGGTACGTAGCCCCCTCCTCGACTCGAGTTGTCCGCTCGGGCACACAGTCTAGAACAAATACCCAGGTTATGAACCTAGAATAACTCAGCTTCATGTCGGATCCCTAGTAGGAACATTTGTTTGCATCACGTGCATTTGACTTTGGAGGCTCAACACAGGGGTTGGGTCTGTCTAGGACAGGTGTACCAAAAATGACAAAAGACCATCCTGATGCATCTTACTTGCTACTTGTGCATTTGTTTGATTCGGACTTGCATGCTGACCGGTTTTTGAATATTTTGAGGAAAAAGAGATAGAGGTACGAGGGTTAAAGAGAGTTAATCGCCTGGAAAAAAAACCAATGTCCAAATAGTGTCGAAACTCTGCCAAATTTTTGAGAAAATGAAAAAAGAAAAAGAAAAAAAAATGCCAGTAGCTAGGACCCACTTTCTATTGATGGGGCTCAAGAGCGTTCAGCCTTACGCGCCATATCAGGTTTTGAGACAACTCGGGAGATGCCAAACAGTGCCACAGGAGGAAGATCTTAGTGCTCAAGTAATTGAGATTAGCCTTGACGGACAGTTCCCTGAAGCAAGAGTCCGTCAGATCTGGAGTGAATGCCAATATTTAAAAGCAGATACTTGCGTGCAGGATCAGGCCAAAGGCGAAGTGGCGCCAGGATACCTTGCTTGGTACATGAGAGAACTTGAGCACGAAAGGCCGGCTAAAAGACCCCATCTCCAGGAATTCGTCAAGGCGTCGCAAGAACAGTGGGATTGGTTGGCTAAAGAGCACGAGTACAGGGTTACAATAGGCAAGTTGGAGAAGCAAGTTATAGATTTGAAATTTGAGAAAGATTTGCATATCGCTACAGATGAGGGAGAAAAGAGAAAACTAGCTCAGGAAAACGAGGTCCTCAAATCTCAAATCCAGGAAATGAAAATAGCTACCGGAAACCCGAAGAGAAGCCGGGCTGATGAAAGGCTCATAAACGGTCTAAAGAAGAAAGTCCTCGAGTGTCAAGAAGACCTGGAAAAATCTAAAGCTTGTCTAGCAAGAATCTAGGTGAAATGGATAAAGAAGGCAGAAGAGCGAGCACGGTCTATGCAACAAATGAAGAGGGACTACAAAAGGAACATCGCTATATTGAGAGAAACAATATCCACTCTCAAAGAGCGGATCTTCAGACAAACCCGAGATGCCAGAGCAGATAGGAAGCGCTACTATGATCTAATGGCCCGAATGGAGAAACAGATGAATGAGTTTCAGGATCAACTCCTTTACAATGCTCAAATGCTGGGGACGCGGAATCAACAAATAGAGCGATTGCTTATGGAAAGGGACAGAATCAAGGGAAGAATCGACGATATCGGGCACTACATCACCATAAAGTGCCTAGCTTGTGAGGATATGTCCCGCACCACCTTCCTTGCTTCAATAATGATTTATGTCCACCAGATCATGGAAGATTTGAAAGATTTGCAAAGGGGCCTTGCACCAAAGCCCGCGGCGAGGCCGAACGACGCCCCGCGGGCGCCAAAATTCAAAACTCTGAAACATTCATAGTTTGAGTCTGTATTTTCCCCATAGTTTGAGTCTGTTGTCCGTCGGAGTTTGTATTTCCCTTTTTTGCATAAAGTCTGTAGTCTGTATCAAGTCTGTCAATTTCCTTTCAAAAATGGTTTGCCTTGTAATAAAACGTTTTGCTAGTAAAGGTTGAAAAATCCAAAAATGGTGTCTTTATTCTCCGCACTTGTCACAGAACTACGCGCGGTCTGATTCATGCGGGGACATCATACGTAGGCAATCCATATAAGATTCGACCACCACTAAAAAGAAAAAGAGAAAGGAAAAGTGAATAAAAGAAAGGAAAAGAAAGAAATAAAAAGAGAGATAAAGAAAGTTTTAGAAACACTTAAACGAGGCACAAACAAAGTAAGCCGGAATGACGCATGCGGTCGAAGCAAAGACATGTTAGAAATGGTTAAACTGCCTAGGAACATTGCATCCCCTAACGTGAAATTGCAATATGTGTTAAACTCTAACGCTAACAAGTTTGTTATCCTTCCAGATATTTCGAACCAGTTAGTTTGTTAGAACTTTCTGGCAGATTACCATTACCAAACAAGATCCAAAGGGCCCATACTAAAAAGCATGACTAGTTCAGACCAAAGTGTCGAGGATGAAAGGACGGAGAATCAAATGCTGAAGGAGGAAATGGATAAGATGAGACAGGAGATGAAAGAAATGCAGCTGGCCTTAGCTAGGGTACAAAAAGTGCCTAACCCTCCCGTTACTCCCACTCTCCCACCAGGACACTCGCCGGAATACCCTCCCCCCGGCCCTTCGACAAGCTTCCCTAGTCACCAATACTATCAGGGAAGAAATGCCTATGATCCCCAAGCTTCACAACCCAATCAGAACCCTCCTCCACCAAATATTCCTGTTTTTGTGGCACCCCCACCAGCCACGCTGCAAAGATCATCCAGCGAACAGTTGTTTCAGGCTCACGATAACCAATATTACCCCCCTGAACCAACCTTCAAAGCACTCGAGCCTCATACTTATAATACTCACTTCGAGATCCCGGTAGAGACTGAAAAGCCGGCTAAGAGCCCAGAGCAAGACGAAGTGCTTCGAAAGTTTAAAAGACTGGAGCAGTCCTTCAGGAATATCCATGGGTTAGGCAACCAAGTCAGTATGGCCTACAAAGACTTGTGCCCTTTCCCTGACGTTCAATTGTCGGCAGGGTTCATAATGCCAAAGTTTGATCTATACGAGGGGCACGGCGATCCTATGACACATTTGTGAGGTTTTTGTAGCAAGATAAGAGGAGCAGGTGGTAAAGATAAGCTGCTGATAGCTTGCTTTGGTCAGAGTCTGAGTGGTTCTGCACTGGAATGGTACACAAGACAGGATCCTAGCAGGTGGTACACCTGGGACGATCTGGCACAAGCCTTTGCAAGCAACTTCCAATATAACCTTGAGATCGTCCCTAACCGTCTCACATTGCTGAAACTTGAGAAGAAACCCGGGGAAAGCTTCCGAGAATTTGGGTTCCGCTGGAGAGAGCAGGTGGCAAGAGTTGATCCTCCAATGAGAGAGGGGGAAATGGTGGACTACTTTCTGCAGACTCTGGAGCCAACTTACTTCGGGCACCTGGTGACGTCAGTTGGCAAATCTTTCAACGAAGTAGTAAAAAGGGGCGGTATGATTGAAGAGGAACTTAAGTCCAACAAAATCCTGAGCTATTTGGCGATTAAAGCAACCACTCAGGCCATCCAGAGCGGCACGGGAGATGCGCTCGGAAAGAAGAAAAGGGAAGATGTCGCAACAGTCGAGGCAGGTACTTGGTCCAGATCCAGAGGTCCCCCCCCTCACTACAAACCTAGACCCCATCACTCAAATTACCCGCACATTCCATACGGCCCTCCACAGCCCTACTACCCACCACAAGAGCCATATTTCTCTGTCCATCATGCCCAAACTTACACCCAGCCTCCGGCTCACCCGCAATGGCGTGCGCTGGCTCCCCAGAATACATATCCACCTCCACAAAACACATATCCACCTCCACAAAATGCATATCCACCTCCACAAAACACATATCCACCACCAAGGGCCTACAGGAATCCTTCGGGACCAGGTTACCGTGGGAATCAGACTTTTAGGAATGAAAGGGTGCAGAGGCAGAGAACATTCACTCCGCTGGGAGAAACCTATACTACTTTGTTCCACAAATTGAGGTAGTTATGCCTATTGAGTCCTGTGGATCCCAAATTGCCAAATCCCATTCCCAAAAATCTGGACCACACGGTAAGCTATGAATATTGTTCGGGGGCTCTCGGGCATGATACTGAGAAGTGTTGGAAGTTGAAGGCTATCGTACAAGACCTTATTGACACAAATAGGATCGAGGTCCAGGAGCCAGAGGCACCTAACATCAATCAGAACCCGTTGCCGGCACACCATGAAGCCCACATGATCGAACTAGTGCACGAAGGAGGGAAGCTCAAGAAGCCCTTACAAATGGTAATGATGATCCGTGCCAGTCCGAAAGAAAAGTCGATCAGTGGAAAAGTGGTAGTAGAGTCGAAAAGGATAGAAGGCAAGCCAGTGGTGATGATGGGGAAGAGTTCGTCTGATGTTGACAAGAATCCAAAGTCGGTCAAAGTAACGGTGCAAGGGATATCAAGAAAGCCAGTAACCATGAAGGGGGCATGCATAGGACCAGTTGTTATCAGGCCAGTAATGCAGTTGCCGATAATCAGCGAGAAAGTTGTGCCATGGAGCTACAGTCCAGTAATGGTAATGCATAAGGGGAAGGAAGTTGTGGAGGAAATATGTGAGGCACAGGGGTTAACTCGTTCGGGAAGGTGTTTTGCTCCCGCAGAGTTAAGAAGAGCCAATCCAGTAGCGACAAAGAATCTAGTTACCGAGGAAGAGGCGGAAGAATATTTAAAGAAAATGAAGGCGCAAGATTACTCCATTGTGGAGCAGTTGAGGAAGACCCCGACACAGATCTCATTGTTATCATTGTTGATCCATTCAGACGAGCACCGCCGAATATTGATGAAAATTCTGAACGAAGCCCATGTTCCGGATAAGATGTGTGTGAACCATCTGGAGAAAATAGCAAACAAGATTTTCGAGGTCAACAAGGTCACTTTTTCAGACGACGAGTTGCCCGTGGAGGGTACAGAACATAATAGAGCCTTTTATTTGACCGTGAAGTGCGAAGACTCGGTAGTCACTCGAGTACTGATTGATAATGGGTCCAGTGCCAATATCTGTCCTTTGACCACATTGAACAAACTGAAGGTCAATGGTGACAGGATTCACAAGAACAGCATCTATGTTCGAGGGTTTGATGGTGGTGGTACAGACACAGTGGGTGACATCATACTGGAATTAACAATTGGTCCAGTCGAGTTCACCATAGAGTTTCAAGTGTTAGACATGGCAGTGTCATATAATCTTCTGTTGGGGCAACCTTGGATCCATGCCGCCAAAGCAGTGCCTTCTACATTACATCAGATGGTCAAATTCGAGTGGGATAGGCAAGAGATCATAGTACATGGGGAAGACAATGCAAGCACCGTAAGTGATGTCATCGTGCCCTTCATAGAGACTGATGATGATAAGAGACCGTGGGTTTACCAGGTTTTTGATACGGTTTTAGTGGACAAAGTTCCCGAAGGTGAAAGCATCCCACTTCCCAAAATGGCAGCTGCAACTGTCATGGTAGCCTCGGAGATGTTGAAGAACGGGTTTGTGCCAGGCAAAGGTTTAGGGGCTGATCTTCAGGGTATTGTTCAGCCGGTTTCTTTGCCCAAAAATTTGGATACCTTTGGGTTGGGGTTCAAGCCTACAGTGGGGAATGTGAGACGGGCCCGCAAATTGAAGAAAAGAGTCTGGGTCCTTCCCAAGCCAATCCCGCGCCTATCCAGATCATTTGTCAGAGCAGGTATCAGAAAGTTGTCGGTCCCGAAAGTTCTCGGACCACTGATTGGGCCAGATGGAGATTTGAATGAGGGCTTTGAAAGGCTGTTCGCCGATGTCAACATGATAGAAGCTGGAGAAGGGTCCAGTAGGTTAGATGTACAGTTTGTGGGGCCTAGGGCAAATATCAACAATTGGATGGCTACTCCCCTTCCTACCCCAAGGGAGTCTTGGTAGTGGGCTCTGATTTTTCTTTCTTGTTTTTTTTTTTGGATTATTCCAGGGTTGTAATCCAGTTTTGTTTTGTATTCGGCAAAGTGTGAAACTCTGTTATTCCGTATTTTAAAAAAAAGTGAAAGCTTTTCTCTTCTTATTTTGTTTTAACTTTGTTTTCTTCTTTTCTCTTTCTGAACAGTTCTCTTTATATTGGTTCTAATGACATGGCATGCACAACGGATCTTCAACCTAGTCTAAAAAATCAATCTGATTCCGAACTAATTGTGCAAGAGGTCGATTATGATGATGAATCGGAATGCAATGAGGATGAAGCCTTCGAAGAGATAAACAGAGAGTTAAGCCAGTTTGAAGAGAAATCCAAGCCCAACTTAAATGACACAGAAGCCATCAATTTAGGGGATGCAGATGATATCAGGGAAATTAAAATAAGCATCCACATTGCACCGAATATCAGGTAAGAACTAATCAAAGCACTTATTGAGTTCAAAAACGTTTTTGCATGGTCGTATGATGACATGCCGGGGTTAATCATGGATTTAGTGGTTCACAAATTGCCCATTAATCCGGCATGCCCTCCCGTCAAGCAGAAATTGAGGAAGTTCAAAACAGACATGAGTGTGAAGATTAAAGAGGAAGTAACCAAGCAGCTGCAAGCAAAGGTTATTCGGGTCACTCGATATCCTGATTGGTTGGCTAATGTGGTGCCAGTGCCGAAGAAAGATGGGAAGATTAGGGTGTGTGTCGATTACCGCAATCTGAACAGGGCAAGCCCAAAGGATAACTTTCTATTACCCAACATCCATATCTTGATCGATAATTGTGTCGGACGTGAGATCGGGTCTTTTGTGGATTGCTATGCTGGGTATCATCAGATTCTGATGGATGAAGAAGATGCGGAAAAGACGGCTTTCATTACGCTGTGGGGGACTTATTGCTACCGGGTGATGCCGTTTGGTTTGAAGAATGCTGGGGCAACGTACATGTGAGCAATGACTACTGTGTTTCGTGACATGATACACAAAGAGATTGAGGTATACGTGGACGATGTGATCATAAAATCCAAGCATCAGGAAGACCACGTAGCAGACCGAAGGAAGTTTTTCCAAAGACTTCGAACGTACGATATTAAGCTCAACCCGGCCAAATGTGCATTTGGTGTTCCATCTGGAAAGCTGTTGGGATTCATCGTCAGTCGGCGAGACATTGAGTTGGACCAATCAAAGATCAAATCCATCCAAGATTTGCCACCACCGAAGAACAAGACAGAAGTAATGAGTCTGTTGGGAAGGTTGAATTATATCAGCAGGTTTATTGCTCAACTCACAGCAACTTGTGAACCCATTTTTCGGCTACTTGAAGAAAGATGCTGCGGTAGAATGGACGGCAGAATGTCAGGAAGCATTTGACCAAATCAAAGGATATTTATCAAATCCACCTTTGTTGGTTCCACTTGAGCCGGGAAGACTGTTAATTCTTTATCTAACGGTCCTGGAGAATTCGTTTGGCTGCGTACTGGGGCAACACGACATTACAGGAAGGAATGAGCAAGCCATCTATTATCTCAGCAAGAAGTTTATAGGCTATGAGGTTAAGTACACTCAACTCGAGAAGACATGTTGCGCCCTAACTTGGGTGGCCCAGAAATTGAAGCATTATCTGTCATCATATACTACTTATCTCATTTCACGCTTGGATCCACTGAAGTATATTTTCCAGAAGCCTATGCCCACAGGGAGATTGGCGAAATGGCAGATATTACTCATAGAATTCGACATCGTCTATGTGACGAGGACGGTCATGAAGGCCCAAGCATTGGCTGATCACTTGGCTGAGAATCCTGTTGATGAAGAATACGAGCCCTTGAGGACGTATTTTCCTGATGAAGAAGTGATGCATATAGATGAGTTGGAAATGACCAAGGAACCAGGATGGAAGTTTTTTTCGATGGAGCCGCAAATGCGAATGAAGTTGGAATAGGAGCGGTACTTATTTCTAAAATAGGACATCATTATCCTGTTATGACTCAGCTGCGTTTCTATTGTACCAACAACATGGTTGAGTATGAGGCATGCATTTTGGGTCTACGGGTAGCTGCAGACATGGATGTCCAGGACGTCTTGGTCTTGGGAGACTCGGACCTCCTGGTGCATCAGATTCAAGGTGAATAGGAAACAAAAGATTTGAAGCTCATACCATATCGACAATGTTTGCACGATCTGAGCAAGCGATTTCGATCAGTGAAGTTCAGACACATCCCAAGAGTTCATAATGAGATTGCCGATGCTTTGGCCACCTTAGAATCAATGTTGCACCACCCGGACAAAATTCATGTTGACCCGTTGCATATTCAGGTTCGTGATCAGCATGCTTACTGCAACATGTTAGAGGAAGAACTGGATGGGAACCATGGTTCTATGATGTCAAGGAATACCTCAGGATGGGGATATACCTGGAGCAGGCCACCGGAGATCAAAAGAGAGCCATTCGGCGACTGTCAAATGGATATTTCCTCAGTGGAGGAGTGTTGTACAAAAGAACACCAGATTTGGGATTGTTGAGATGTGTAGATGCTAGTCAAGCCATGACAGTTATGATAGAGGTACATGCTGGAGTTTGTGGGCCACATATGAGTGGATATGTATTGGCAAAGAAGATTCTTCGAGCAGGGTACTATTGGCTCACTATGAAGCGTGATTGTATCAGTTTCGTACGAAAATGCCATCAGTGTCAGATACACGGAGATCTGATTCATTCTCCACCGACAGAATTGCATACAATGTCAGCACCATGGCCATTTGTTGCCTGGGGCATGGATGTCATTGGACCTATTGAGCCGGCAGCTACCAACGGTCATAGGTTCATTCTGGTGACCATCGATTATTTCACTAAGTGGGTTGAAGCTAAAACTTTCAAGTCGGTAACCAAGAAGGCAGTGGTAGATTTTGTTCATTCCCATATCATCTATATATTTGGGATCCCAAAAGTGATCATCACGGACAATGGTGCTAATCTTAACAACGGTTTGATGAAAGAAGTATGTCAACAGTTCAAGATTACACACCGTAATTCCACACCATATCGTCCCAAGGAAAATGGAGCGGTCGAGGCGGCCAACAAGAACATAAAGAAGATACTGAGGAAGATGGTAGAAGGGTCCAGACAATGGCATAAGAAGTTACCATTGGCATTGTTGGGTTATCGCACTATTGTTCGTACTTCAGTAGGTGCAACTCCTTATTTGTTGGTATACAGAACTGAAGCAGTGATACCGGCAGAAGTTGAAATTCCATCCCTCCGGATTGTCGTTGAGGCTTAGATTGATGATGACGAGTGGGTCAAAACTCGTTTGGAGAAGTTGAACTTGATTGATGAAAAGAGATTGGCAGTTGTGTGTCATGGCCAGTTATATCAAAAGATAATGGCAAGAGCATACAACAAAAAGGTGAGTCCCCGGAAGTTTGAAGTGGGCCAGCAAGTGCTGAAACGCATCCTCCCACATCAGGCTGAGGCAAAGGGAAAGTTCGCCCCGAATTGGCAAGGGCCATTCATTGTAACCAGAGTGTTGTCCAATGGTGCTTTATGTTTAATAGATATCGAAGGGAAATGCGTCGACATGGCTATCAATTCTGACGCAGTTAAGAGATATTATGTGTGATTTCTTTTAATTGTAATTGTTGTTTGTTTGCATTTGGCATGGTATCGGAGAATGAAATGACGGAGGCAATTTGTTCTTCCATCCAAACACTTCAACCTTTGCTTCCCCTTTTGAGCCTTATTTATCCTTTCATACCCCTCTTTTGGAATCAGTAATGAAAATGAAAGAAAAAAATGATGATAATAAAGACAAAAGAAAAGTCACAAGAAAAACAAAGGAATTGGGAACTACGTTTGACATGATTCCTCAAAAAGGATACGTAGGCGCCTCATGGCTCGGTCATAGTGTAACAAAAAATAAAAAAATCCCCAAGCAAGAAATTGGGGCAGAAGGTATGTTTGTAATTTTGGGAAGGAAGTTTAATTCCAAGAGTTGTAATGTTTTACCCATCAAAATTATTTTGAACCTTTTGATACCCCTTTTCTTTTAGCCACACATAAAAACCCATATTGATGTCCAAAAAAAAGACCTCCCGATCAGTATCCGAGAAGTGCCAAGTCATGCAAATGGAAGTCGGGAATAACAATCTGATCCCCAGCAGAGAAGAGGATCATAAGCTGGAAATAAATTGATAGCCGAAAGAATCCCCAGCAGAGAGAGTCATATCGGTAACACTCCAATCCCCAGCTGGAAAAAATAAAATAAAATGAGAGAGTCTTATCGGTGAAAACCTCCACAGGCACCATAAGGCGACGTAAGTTAAGAGAAATAAAACAAGAGAGTCTTAACGGTAAAAACCTTCACATGCACCATAAGGCGACGGTAGTTGAGGGAAATGAGAGAGTCTTATTAGTGAAAACCCCTCGAAGGGCACTATGACGCGATAAGGGGTCAAAAGAGGCAAACAAGATAAGATTGACGGAAAGGACCCGTCGAGGTATCAAGCGATGCAAAGATGTTGAGTCGACAAAGGAATTGGGCGCTTACATATGCCCAACAAAGTAAGGCCATCAGATAAATTGACTGATATAAATAGACTGGGTTGGTTAATCCAAAATGCACGACGTGATCATTGGGATCGGTCGTATCATTCAGAGAACTATTCTTCTCTTATTTTCTTGAATTCGTCATTTTTTTTATTTTTAAAGACTTTATCTCCCCACCAGTTTGTTTTTGAAAAGCTTTCAGAGCTTATTACCAGTTGCCAAGATGGTGCAAAAATACAATGTGGATAGGACGGGCCAAAGATAATGCAATGGAACGAGAAAGACGTTCGTTGCAAGACCAAATGATGGATTGGTCTAGGATTTCGGGGAGAGTATGGAGAAAAATGGGAAGCAACAATTGGTGAATAAAGAATCGTCAAGAAACAAGAGCATCCCTGGCAGATTATCGACCAAGTTCCAAAAGGGTCGGACAACACGGAGCAGGGAAAGAAGAGGGGGAAAACCATCCCCAGCGGGAATATGATCGCCAACAGGAATATCATCCCCAACAAATAATCTCATCCCCAGCAAGCTTTGGTAATGTAATGGAACACAAAGCTGGGAAAGGAGAAAGAGGAAACCATCCCCAGCAGGAGTGGCACGACCATTCACCATGTTTTAAACTAACAAAATTTTTTCTTTGTTTTAAAGCAGGGACAGGAAATGTTATAGATGATGAAAAGACATCATGATACAAGAAAGATTGTCAAACTGGGGCAGAAAATTTTCTTTCATTTTGAAAATTTACTGGCAGTCCGGTACCCACTTGGGGAAGAAGCAAGATAACACAAGTTTGGGGGAAAATGGTATCCCCAGCAGTTTTCGGAAGAAGGCCAAACAAGTTTTAAAGGAAGCAATTTCGGAAGGAAGATAACACAAGTCTTAAGGGAAGTAGTTCCAGTGGAAGGAAAGCACCAGCTTTAAGGGAAGTAGTCTTTGAAGAAGGAAAATAACATATTTGTGAATAAAATACCGGTGTTATCCCCAGCAGTTTTCAGAGGAATGAAACACCAGTTTTGAGGGAAGCAGTTCTGAAAGAAGATAATTTCAAGTTAGAAGGAAAATGGTCCAGGAGGCAGGAAGGAGCAACAGCAATAAAACGCATTTTTTAAGAAAGAGTCGAAGTTAGGAGCCCGCCTGAAAAATGGAGGTGTTATATTTTTAAGTTGTAGTCGAAGTCAGGAGCCCGCCTGGAGAATGGAGGTGTTATATTTTTTTAATTGTAGTTGAAGTCAGGAGCCCGCCTAGAGAATGGAGGTGTTATGTTTTTAAGAAATAGTCGAAGTCAGGAGCCCGCCTAGAGAATGGAGGTGTTATGTTTTTAAGAAATTGTTGAAGTCAGGAGCCCGCCTGGAGAATGGAGGTGTTATATTTTTGAGTCGTAGTCGAAGTCAGGAGCCCGCCTGGAGAATAGAGGTGTTATATTTTTAAGAAGTTGTTGAAGTCAGGAACCCGCCTGGAGAATGGAGGTGTTATGTTTTTAAGAAATAGTTGAAGTCGGGAACCCGCCTGGAGAATGGAGGTGTTATATTTTTGAGTTGTAGTCGAAGTCAGGAGCCCGCCTGAAAAATAGGGATGTTATATTTTTAAGTTGTAGTCGAAGTCAGGAGCCCGCCTGGAGAACGGAGGTGTTATATCTTTAAGTTGCAGTCGAAGTCAGGAACCCGCCTGGAGAATGGAGGTATTATCTTTTTAAGTCATAACAGAAGTCAGGAGCCCGCCTGGAGAATGGAGGTGTTATATTTTAAGAAGTTGTTGCAGTCAGGAGACCGCCCGGAGAATGAAAGTATATATTCTGGAGAAATGGTTGTTGTTGAAGTCAGGATCCCCCCTGTAGAACGGAGGTTGTTATATTTTAAGTTAAAGGAGTCAGGAGCCCATATGTAGAACGGAAGTTGTTATATTTTAAGTTGAAGAAGTCAGTAGCCTGCCTGTTAGAACGGAGGTGGTTATATTTGAAGTTGATGAAGTCAGGAGCCGGCCTGTAGAACGGAGGTTGTTATGTTTTAAGTTAAAGAAGTCAGGAGCCCGCCTGTAGAACAGAGGTTGTTATATTTTAAGTTGAAGAAGTCAGGAGCCCGCCTGTTAGAACGGAGGTTGTTATATTTGAAGTTGATGAAGTCAGGAGACCGCCTGTAGAACAGAGGAATAAATTTCAAGTTTGAACTTTGAAGTCAGGAGCCCGCCTGTAGCACAGAGGACTGCACTCAATTTCAAGTCAAGAGTCAGTAAAGCGGAGGATTACAACAAAATATCCCCAGCATGAATCCCATTTCAGAAATCAGAAAGAAGACTACAAGAGCAAGTCGAAGATAGATAAGATTCTATAATCATTAGTTTAGTCTAGCTTTTTATTTTCTTTCTAGCAATGGTGTAATAAGGAGGTCGGAAAGCTGTAGTAACAGCAGCAGCAATATCAGTAAATCCACAATTCCATGGTAGTCCCAGCTACCAAAACTTCCCGAACTACATTGACCTGATTCCCTTTTAGCCAGGGATATGTAGGAAACCTTCGAAGCAGAGGTTCGGTCAAATCTTTCAAAAAATGCTTCACACGGAGTAACCGAATAGGTAAAAATCGCTCGTATCCGCTCACTTTATCTTTGCACGGAAACTCTTCATGTTTCCGGACAAAGAGGGGCAGCTGTGAGCACGTGATTTTTGCCCTACGAGAACTACTCCCAAAAATTCAAAATAAAATGGTTTTGTGTTTGTTTGTGATTTATTTGTATTTTTGTCTGTGCATGTTTATTTCTACTTTAATTAAGAAAAATACAAAAATATGTGTTACATGTGCATTTAGGATTTAATTTTATAATTTAGGAATTAATTAAACAATCAAGTTTGTTTTACAAAACGGAAAATCACAAAAATGTGTACTTTGCATTTTTAGCATTTAATGTCCAAATTGTGTGATTTTATCTTTATTGATGTTTAATTTCGTGTGATAATTATTATTAAGAGTTAATATTTTTAGTTAATTGTCGATTTTATAATTTAATTAGGATTTTTAATTTTATTGTTGAAAAGGAAAATTGGAAAGGGAAAAAAAGAATAAGAAGAGGAAAATTCAGTTGGGCCAATTTGGCCATGCCCAAATCCAAAACACAGCCATACCTGGCCAAAAAACCAGCCCATACCCTCCCCAACTCCAGTCCACCTGCGACCAATCCAAACAACGTCGTTTTAAGTCAGTCAATCTCAACCATTCGTTTGATTGGATCGAACGGTCCAGATCAACTCCTCCAACACCTGACCCATTCCCATCCAAGATCGATCCGGTCTCGAGGTAAGTGAAGCGACGTCGTTCCCATTAAGGAATGGATCCAAGTCGTTGATATGACTTGATCAAACGACCAGGATCTAATTCCCTCCCCCGTATATAAGTCCAACCTCTCACCCCACACCCCCTAAGCCATACCCCATGTTCCTATCTCGTCTCTCTTAGAGACTAAACCAAACAGACCTCCCCTGAAACCCTAGTCGTCCTGAAACCCCTTCGCCTGAAAGCTAGCGGCAACGATGTCGTTGGCCATGAAACTAACACCCCTAGAGCACCTAACCACCCTCTCCACGAATCCCTTATCCGTTTTGCTCGAATCAGCCTGTAGCTTCTCGAATCTTCAATCGAAGGTTCGAGCAAAACTTGAAACTACCCCAACCATCCCCAAACTCACACCATGACGCCACCAGACCTCCCTCGTTACCAAACCACCTTTGGTTTGGTTCAAATCAGGCTAAAATCGTTCGAACCCCAAATCAAACCCCAAGAACCCTAGAAAACCAAAGGCTGGAGTTTGTCCAAAGTAAAGGAATTTGGGTGTCCAGTGGACCTTAGTCGAAGTGTTTTGAGTTGAGAACACTCGATTAAGGTCCGTTCGACCTCAAAAAAAAAGGTCCAAGTCAGAGTCCAAGTCAGGGTCGTCCAGTTTCCGAGTTCTCGAGGTATTTTTCCTTTCTTGTTTGTTCCATTTTTGTGTTTGTTTATATCTGTTTATTTGTTTAGTGTAGTTTTATTGATTTTTAAATTTTTTGTCGATTGATTCTGTCCTTCTTCAAAGACCTTTTATTTGGTCGAACTTTTTCTGGTCATGGTCGAGAATATAATAAACTATTTAATCGATTCGAATGAGCTCCGTCGACTAGTTAAGTTTCATTATAAATCCTTTTTTCTATCAATATGACTCTAATCACCTCTGCGCCTGTTCGATTCTGATTATTTGCTATTGATTGTATGTGTTGTAATTCGTGTAGGCGATTCGATAAGTGTCACCGATTAGTTTTACAGTCTTGAATGTTAGAATAACCTAATAATAATTTGATTCATACTGCTTAAATTTTGATTAAGTCATTGTTTGAATTTAGTTGTGAATTGGTTATAGCTCTAGTACTTTAGTGATCAGTTAGAAATCAGTTATTAGGGTTGTAACTTAGAAAACAGATCAATGAAGCTTAGGGCAGGGCAGTAATACACAGGGGTTAAGGGGGTAATTTTGGGATTTAACAGGTCTGAAAGTGGATTAACTTAAGGGTCTGTTCAGTAGGTAATAGATACCATTAGTTTAATATCAATGGGGAAGATAACATGATAGTATGGGAGTCAATAGGAATATTAGAATAACCCATAGTTTTGATTGAAACAATGGGGAACAAGGCATGCAAGTGTGGGGAACAAAATAACTTCAAACAAGAAGACATTAAGTAATGGGATTCAAAGGGGGATGGGCAGTTAGAATCTGATGGTTTCAAGGCAGAGATAACAGGCCTGTTTTTGGGTTATAAATAGGGTCATTCAAGACAGAAAAGGGGCTGGGTTTTTTTTGGGAGAGGAAATATCAGTTTTCTTTCAGTTTTTTTTTCAGAGAGTCTAGGCTGGATTTTTAACATTTAAGAGTTCAGTAATTTGAGAAAAAACAGGCTAGTTTTTAATCCTAAAAGGTTCAGTGTTTGAGAGCTAAGAAACTGAAAAGTAAGGTCTTTTATTTTACTGTTGAATATCAGAACTAGTACTGTTACTATTTTATTGGTGTTGCTGGTTGGTATTTCTGGGGTTTCAATTGGTTTTTCTTGAGTTTGCTATTGGTTATTTGCTACTGTTTCATTGGGTGCTGCTGGAATTCTGCTGGTTGTTTTCTTTCTAATCTGTCACTGGGTATTTTTTTTACTGGTTGTTGCTGGTTATTGTTGTTGTTGCTGTGTTACATACTACTCTGTTGATCTTCTTCTTCTTGTATTCCAATACCAGGTACACTACCCTAAACCACATTGATATAAGCTCGTTGAAGTTTGAAATGAAATGTTTGAACACATTTATTGTTCAACTGAGGACTGTTTGCATTTTAATTGATAGTAGTTTAGATGTTTTCCTGTTATATAGATGGTAGTTATGTGTATAATCAAAACTGTTTCTTAAGGTGGGTTATCTGTTAAACATTGTATAACATTGAACTGTTAAATTGAACCCTTGGAATGGCATGAAGTGTAGTCAGTTCAATAGGTTTGTGAAATGGGATTGTTGAATCAGTTTGGAGGAACTCGATTGTCATCAGTAATAGGTGGATCTAGATTAATGTCAGGTTAAAAGGGTAATGAACTTGTAATAGGATTTCAATTCATGAGCTGATCTAATAATATTCATCCTACTCGGTAGTAATTTTATCATTAATCATGCTAGTGTATTAGGATGTCTTCATTTGAATAACAGTTTCTGAATTCGATAGTAAGCAAAACCTGAATTGTTGTTGGTAGATTAGTGTTGAAATCAGTTAAAAGTCAGGAAAAGAAAGGCTCATTTACGTTAAATCGGTTCATTAAAACCCATAGTTCGTAATAGATAATGGGTATGATAAATTGGTTTAGGAATTTTGGAGTTCATGTCTGTCAATTAAAATGAAGGTATGCATTGTCGTTGAGGTGCGTCATCGTTAAGTTGTTGGTTCGAACAACAAAAGCTGGGACATTGCACGCTTGTAATTAATTAGGCCTTTTTCTCTATCTTTAGAGACAAAAGTAAATAGAGAACCATAGTCGCTTTAGGATATCCTTAAAATAAACGAGGCGTGCCTCGCCTAATAAGTTGCAAACTGCGGGGCCCTCAATAGGTGCTTATGATAAACACTTAGGTTTCGGGATATGCCGTCTTAGCAAATTTCGCGGCATTCTCAAAATAATAACGCGTTAGCATCTTTAGGCGCGTATTTAATAATGTTACCTCCCTAAACTCGAGTGCACATTTATGTGACTCAAATCCAAATCTCATCGAAGTTGGAACGTATCAAAATTGCGGGTACATTTATGTGGCGCAGTTCGAGATGCATTCTCACGACGTTGCAATCTCTTTAAAAATAATAAAAAATAGAAGTGGCTGATTAGCCCTTTTAAAAATAAGTGAGGCGTGCCTCGCCGAATAAATTACAAATTGCGGGGCCCTCAACGGATAGTTATTTCAAATGCTTAGATTTCGAGATAGGCCGCATAGTGAACTTTACGGCTTTTCTCAAAATAACAACGCGTTAATGTCTTTAGGTGCGTATTTAATAATGTTATCTTCCTAAACTCGGGCGCACATTTATGTGACCCAAATCCAAATCTCAATGAAGTTGGAACGTATCGAAAATTGCGGGTACATTTATGTGACGCAATTCGAGATGCATTTTCAAGACGTTGCAATTCTTTAAATAATAAATGATAAAAGCGGTTAAAAGTCAAAATTGGCACATGGGTTCAAAGGTTTAAACATCAGATAAATAAGATAAACATGACAGTTGAGCGACCGTGCTAGAACCACGGAACTCGGGAATGCCTAACACCTTCTCCCGAGTTAACAGAATTCCTTACTCGGATTTCTGGTGCGCGGACTATTAAACAGAGTCATTATTTTCCTCGATTCGGGATTAAACCGGTGACTTGGGACACCATAAATCTCCCAAGTGGCGACTCTGAATTAAATAATAAATCCCATTTTGATTGTCCTTTATTTGGAAAAACTCCCCTAATCCTTCTGTGCCCCGGCGGGCGCGGGCCAAAAGGAGGTATGACAGCTCTGGCGACTCTGCTGGGGATTGAAGAACCCAGAATCTCTAGTTCAGGGTTCAAGAATTCAAGCCTGGAATAATTGTTATCATTTGGCTTCATTTATTATTTGATCTTATTACATGTTTTGGCCTAAATGTGCAAAATGTTGCTTTTATCGCTTTGATATTATCTGAACTGTATATAAACTGCTACGAAACCCTTCTCTTCTCACCTCCGGGGATGTGCTTACTGGTTGAGACTCCCTATTCTGTTAGTGTCATACCCTGAAATAAGAAAGAGGTCGGACAAGTTACAAAGCCGGACGATCTCGCGGGTCCCCGGTACGTAGCCCCCTCCTCGACTCGAGTTGTCCGCTCAGGTACACAGTCTAGAACAAATACCCAGGTTACGAACCTAGAATAACTTGACTTCATGCCGGATCCCTAGTAGGAACGTTTGTTTGCATCATGTGCATTTGACTTTGGAGGCTCAACACAGGGGTTGGGTCTGTCTAGGACAGGTGTACCAAAACGACAAAAGACCATCCTGATGCATCCAACTTGCTACCTGTGCATTTGTTTGCTTCGGACTTGCATGCTGACCGGCTTTTGAATACTTTGAGGAAAGATAGATAGAGGTAGTTAATCGCCTGTTTTGAAAAAAATCAATGTCCAAATAGCGTCGAAACTCTGTCGAATTTTTGAGAAAATGAAAAAAAAAGGGGGGGGGGGGGGGGTTTGTTTATGAAAATGGTTTTATTTGCTATTGAAAAGACTCTTATTTTTCAAAAGAAGTTTGTTTTATCTACCCGAACTACGCCGGTTTGATTCTCACAAGGTGCGGGATACGTAGGCAACCCTCATCGGGTCCAACCTTCCCTTTACAAAAATGTCAAAATTTTAATTTTCGTCAGAAATAAGTCGGGTGACGCCGTTTTATCAAAATAGCCGAATGTTCCCAAAAGGGACGCCGGAAGGCTGACTTTGCATAAACGGCCACTTGTAGTCATTTTTTTTTATTTTTGACCGGTTGACTCACCCAGCCTCAACGAAGTGCTGAAAGGTCGTGTTCCGAACCGGATCTTTCTTTTAATTTGTGAAAAATTTAAAATAGCCAATTGGTTGAGTCAAATAAATTTTATTTTTTGCTTAATCACCTTAATAAATGTGCAGGATGAGCACGATGCAAAATGAACCTTTTTCAATAATGACTAAAATCCCTTTCAAGTTGCGGCTATGGTGGGATGATTTAGGTGGTGAAGGGCAAGATGAGATCAAGAAATATCTAAAAGGTCTTACGGGTTTATTGGAAATCCAGCCTCGGGGGGATATCATAAGAGCTTTGGTCACCTGCTGGGACCCGGAACACAATGTCTTCCACTTCTCCGATTTTGAACTCACCCCGACTTTGGAGGAAATAGCCGGGTGCATCGGAAATACTGAAGTTCCGTTGAGGCAAAAATACATGGTTGCTCCAAGAGCTGTCACTGTGCATCGGTTTTTAGATTCGTTAAAGATCCTAGGACGGTCCATAACCCAGATTTGGCCGCAGATTTTTGTAATCCGCGCTTCATATACGACAGATACGGTCATGTCGGAGGATTCAACAACCCGGGTAACAAGTTATGCAGCAAAAGTAACCGTCAGAAATGGGACGAGCGTAGACGAGTGGCTTTTATGATAACCTTTTTGGGCCTTTTAGTATTTCCAAGGAAAGACGGAAACATTGATCTGAAAATAGTCGAGGTCGTCAGTACCTTGCTCACTCAAGATGAAAGCACTCTTGCGCCTATGATAGTATCTGATATCTTCTGAGCTCTCACAGCCTGCAAAGCCAGAGGGAACTTTTTCGAGGGGTGTAACTTGTTGCTACAAATATGGATGACTAAGCATCTCTGCCACCGTTCCCAGCTCTTGAGTTATGGTTCCTCGAAGAAAACTTGCATAGAAGAGTGCTACACAAAAATCAAGGGGGTCAGTCTACCCGAGGGAGTTACGGCGTGGACATTATTCTTTCAGACCCTCACCGCCAGCCAAATATAGTGGACACTAGGATGGTTGCCCATTGACGTGGTCATCTATATGCCGGCAGCTAGGACCCACTTTCTATTGATGGGGCTTAAGAGCATTCAGTCTTACGCGCCATATTGGGTTTTGAGACAACTCGGGAGATGCCAAACAGTGCCACAGGAGGAAGATCTTAGTGCTCAAGTAATTGAGATTAGCCTTGACGGACAGTTCCCTGAAGCAAGAGTCCGTCAGATCTGGAGTGAATGCCTATATTTAAAAGCAGATACTTGCGTGCAGGATCAGGCCAAAGGCGAAGTGGCGCCAGGATACCTTGCTTGGTACATGAGAGAACTTGAGCACGAAAACTCGGCTAAAAGACCCCATCTTCAGGAATTCGTCAAGGCATCACAAGAACAGTGGGATTGGTTGGCTAAAGAGCATGAGTACAGGGTTACAATAGGCAAGTTGGAGAAGCAAGTTATAGATTTGAAATTTGAGAAAGATTTGCATATCGCTACAGATGAGGGAGAAAAGAGAAAACTAGCTCAGGAAAACGAGGTCCTCAAAGCTCTAATCCAGGAAATTAAAATAGCTACCGGAAACCCGAAGAGAAGCTGGGCTGATGAAAGGCTCATAAACGGTCTAAAGAAGAAAGTCCTCGAGTATCAAGAAGACCTGGAAAAATCTAAAGCTAGTCTAGCGAGAATCCAGGTGAAATGGATAAAGAAGGCAGAAGAGCGAGCACGGTCTATGCAACAAATGAAGAGGGACTACGAAAGGAACATCGCTATATTGAGAGAAACAATATCCACTCTCAAAGAGCGGATCTTCAGACAAGCCCGAGATGCCAGAGCAGATAGGAAGCACTAGTATGATCTAATGGCCCGAATGGAGAAACAGATGAATGAGTTTCAGGATCAACTCCTTTACAACGCTCAAATTCTAGGGACGCGGAATCAACAAATAGAGCGATTGCTTATGGAAAGGGACAGAATCAAGGGAAGAATCGACGATATAGGGCACTACATTACCATAAAGTGCCTAGCTTGTGAGGATATGTCCCGTACCACCTTCTATGCTTCAATAATGATTTATGTCCACCAGATCATGGAGGATTTGAAAGATCTGCAAAGAGGCCTTGCACCAAAGCCCGCGGCGAGGCCGAACGAAGCCCCGCAGGCGCCAAAATTCAAAACTCTGAAACATTCATAGTTTGAGTCTGTATTTTCCTCATAGTTTGAGTATGTTGTCCGTCGGAGTTTGTATTTCCCTTTTGTGGCATAAAGTCTGTAGTCTGTATCAAGTCTGTCAATTTCCTTTCAAAAATGTTTTGCCTTGTAATAAAACGTTTTGCTAGTAAAGGTTGAAAAATCCAAAAATGGTGTCTTTATTCTCCGCACTTATTGCAGAACTACGTGTGGTCTGATTCATGCGGGGACATGATACGTAGGCAATCCACATAAGATTCGACCACCACTAAAAAGAAAAAGAGAAAGGCAAAGTGAATAAAAGAAAGGAAAAGAAAGAAATAAAAAGAGAGATAAAGAAAGTTTCAGAAACACTTAAACGAGGCACAAACAAAGTAAGCCGGAATGACGCATGCGGTCGAAGCAAAGACATATTAGAAATGGTTAAACTGCCTAGGAACATTGCATCCCCCAACGTGAAATTGCAATATGTGTTAAACTCTAACGCTAACAAGTTTGTTGTCCTTCCAGAGATTTCGAACCAGTTAGTTTGTTAGAATGTTCTGGCAGATTACCATTACCAAACAAGATCCAAAGGGCCCATACTAAAAAGCATGACTAGTTCAGACCAAAGTGTCGAGGATGAAAGGACGGAGAATCAAATGCTGAAGGAGGAAATGGATAAGATGAGATAGGAGATGAAAGAAATGCAGCTGGCCTTAGCTAGGGTACAAAAAGTGCCTAACCCTCCCGTTACTCCCACTCTCCCACCAGGACACTCGCCGGAATACCCTCCCTCCGGCCCTTCGACAAGCTTCCCTAGTCACCAATACTATCAGGGAAGAAATGCCTATTATCCCCAAGCTTCACAACCTAATCAGAACCCTCCTCCACCAAATATTCCTGTTTTTGTGGCACCCCCACCAGCCACGCTACAAAGATCATCCAGCGAACAGTTGTTTCAGGCTCACGATAACCAATATTACCCCCCTGAACCAACCTTCAAAGCACCCGAGCCTCATACTTATAATACTCACTTCAAGATCCCGGTAGAGACTAAAAAGCCGGCTAAGAGCCCAGAGCAAGACGAAGTGCTTCGAAAGTTTAAAAGCCTGGAGCAGTCCTTCAGGAATATCCATGGGTTAGGCAACCAAGTCAGTATGGCCTACAAAGATTTGTGCCCTTTCCCTGACGTTCAATTGCTGGCAGGGTTCAAGATGCCAATGTTTGATCTATACGAGGGGCACGACGATCCTATGACACATTTGCGAGGTTTTTGCAGCAAGATGAGAGGAGCAGGTGGTAAAGATAAGCTGCTGATAGCTTACTTTGGTCAGAGTCTGAGCGGTTCTGCACTGGAATGGTCAACAAGATAGGATCCTAGTAGGTGGTACACCTGGGACGATCTGGCACAAGCCTTTGCAGGCCACTTCCAATACAACCTTGAGATCGTCCCTGACCATCTCACATTGCTAAAACTTGAGAAGAAACCCGGGGAAAGCTTCCGAGAATTTGGGTTCCGCTGGAGAGAGCAGGAGGCAAGATTTGATCCTCCGATGAGAGGGGGGGAAATGGTGGACTACTTTCTGCAGACTCTGGAGCCAACTTACTTCGGGCACCTGGTGACGTCAGTTGGCAAATCTTTCAACGAAGTAGTAAAAATGGGTGGTATGATTGAAGAGGGACTTAAGTCCAACAAAATCCTGAGCTATTCGGCGATTAAAGCAACCACTCAGGCCATCCAGAGCGGCACGGGAGGTGCGCTCGGAAAGAAGAAAAGGGAAGATGTCGCAACAGTCGAGGCAGGTACTTTGTCCAGATACAGAGGTCCCCTCCCCTCACTACCAACCTAGACCCCATCACTCAAATTACCCGCACATTCCATACGGCCCTCTACAGCCCTACTACCCACCACAAGAGCCACATTTCTCTGTCCATCATGCCCAAACTTACACCCAGCCTCCGGCTCGCCCGCAATGGCATGCGCTGGCTCCCCAGAATACATATCCACCTCGACAAAACACATATCCACCTCTACAAAATGTATATCCACCTCCACAAAACACATATCCACCACCAAAGGCCTACAGAAATCCTTCGGGACCAGGTTACCGTGGGAATCAGACTTTCAGGAATGAAAGGGTGCAAAGGCAAAGAACATTCACTCCGCTGGGAGAAATCTATACTACTTTGTTCCACGAATTGAGGCAGTTAGGCCTATTGAGTCCTGTGGAGCCCAAATTGCCAAATCTCCTTCCTAAAAATCTGGACCACGGTAAGCTATGAATATTGTTCGGGGGCTCCCGGGCATGATATTAAGAAGTGTTGGAAGTTGAAGACTGTCGTACAAGATCTTATTGACATAAATAGGATCGAGGTCCAGGAGCCAGAGGCACCTAACATCAATCAGAACCCGTTGTCGGCACACCATGAAGCCCACATGATCGAACTAGTGCATGAAGGAGGGAAGCTCAAGAAGCCCTCAAAAACGGTAATGATGATCCCTGCCAGTCCGAAAGAAAAGTCGATCAGTGGAAAAGCGGTAGTACAGTCGAAAAGGGTAGAAGGCAAGCCAGTGGTGGTGATGGGGAAGAGTTCGTCTGATGTTGCCAAGAATCCAGAGCCGGTCAAAGTAATGGTGCAAGGGATATCAAGCAAGCCAGTAGCCATGAAGGGGGCATGCATTGGACCAGTTGTTATCAGGCCAGTAATGCAGTTGTTGATAATCAGCGAGAAAGTTGTGCCATGGAGCTACAGTCAAGTAATGGTAATGCATAAGGGGGAGGAAGTTGTGGAGGAAAGATGTGAGGCATAGGGGTTAATTCGTTCGGGAAGGTGTTTTGCTCCCGCAGAGTTAAGAAGGGCCAATCCAATAGCGACAAAGAATCCAGTTACCGAGGAAAAGGCAGAAGAATTTTTAAAGAAAATGAAGGCGCAAGATTACTCCATTGTAGAGCAGTTGAGGAAGACCCCGGCACAGATCTCATTGTTATCATTGTTGATCCATTCAGACGAGCACCGCCGGATATTGATGAAAATTCTGAACGAAGACCATGTTCCGGATAAGATGTCTGTGAACCATCTGGAGGAAATAGCAAACAAGATTTTCGAGGTCAACAGGGTCACTTTTTCATACGACGAGTTGCCCGTGGAGGGTACAGAACATAATAGAGCCCTTTATTTTGACCGTGAAGTGTGAAGACTCGGTAGTCACTCGAGTACTGATTGATAATGGCTCCAGTGCCAATATCTATCCTTTGACCACATTGAACAAACTGAAGGTCGATGGTGACAGGATTCACAAGAACAGCATCTATGTTCGAGGGTTTGATGGTGGTGGTACAGACACAGTGGGTGACATTATACTTGAATTAACAATTGGTCCAGTCGAGTTCACCATGGAGTTTCAAGTGTTAGACGTGGTAGTGTCATATAATCTTCTGCTGGGGCGACCCTGGATCCACGCCGCCAAAGCAGTGCCTTCTACATTACATCAGATGGTCAAATTCGAGTGGGATAGGCAAGAGATCGTAGTACATGGGGAAGACAATGCAAGCGCCGTAAGTGATGCCATCGTACCCTTCATAGAGACTGATGATGATAAGGGACCGTGGGTTTACCAGGTTTTTGATACGGTTTTAGTGGACAAAGTTCCCGAAGGTGAAAGCATCCCACTTCCCAAAATAGCAGCTGCAACTGTCATGGTAGCCTCGGAGATGTTGAAGAACGGGTTTGTGCCAGGCAAAGGTTTAGGGGCTGATCTTCAGGGTATTGTTCAGCCGGTTTTTTTGCCCAAAAATCTGGATACCTTTGGGTTGGGGTTAAAGCCTACAGCGGCAGATGTGAGACGGGCCCGCAAGTTGAAGAAAAGAGTCTAGGTCCTTCCCAAGCCAATCCCGCACCTATCCAGATCATTTGTCAGAGCAGGTATCAGAAAGTTGTCGGCCCTGAAAGTTCTCGGACCACTGATTGGGCCAGATGGAGATTTGAATGAGGGCTTTGAAAGGTTGTTCGCCGATGTCAACATGATAGAAGCTGGAGAAGGGTCTAGTAGGTTAGATGTACAGTTTGTGGGGCCTAGGGCAAATATCAACAATTGGATGGCTACTCCCCTTCCTACCCGGAGGGAGTTTTGGTAGTGGGCTCTGATTTTTCTTTCTTGTTTTTTTGTTTTTTTGGATTATTCCAGGGTTGTAATCCAGTTTTGTTTTGTATTCGGTAAAGTGTGAAACTTTGTTATCCCGTTTTTTAAAAAATGTGAAAGCTTTTCTCTTCTTATTTTGTTTTAACTTTGTTTTCTTCTTTTCTCTTTCTGAACAGTTCTCTTTATATTGGTTCTAATGACATGGCATGCACAACGGATCTTCAACCTAGTCTAAAAATCAATCTGATTCCGAACTAATTGTGCAAGAGGTCGATTATGATGATGAATCGGAATGCGATGAGGATGAAGCCTTCGAAGAGATAAACAGAGAGTTAAGCCAGTTTGAAGAGAAATCCAAGCCCAACTTAAATGACACAGAAGCCATCAATTTAGGGGATGCAGATGATATCAGGGAAATTAAAATAAGCATCCACATTGCACCGAATATCAGGGAAGAACTAATCAAAGCACTTATTGAGTTTAAAGACGTTTTTGCATGGTCGTATGATGACATGCCAGGGTTAAGCACGGATTTAGTGGTTCACAAATTGCCCATTAACCCGGCATGCCCTCCCGTCAAGTAGAAATTGATGAAGTTCAAAACAGACATGAGTGTGAAGATTAAAGAGGAAGTAACCAAGCAGCTGCAAGCAAAGGTTATTCGGGTCACTCGATATCCTGATTGGTTGGCTAATGTGGTGCCAGTGCCGAAGAAAGATGGGAAGATCAGGGTGTGTGTCGATTATCGCAATCTGAACAGGGCAAGCCCAAAGGATAACTTTCCATTACCCAACATCCATATCTTGATCGATAATTGTGCCGGACGTGATATCGGGTCTTTTGTGGATTGCTATTCTGGGTATCATCAGATTCTAATGGATGAAGAAGATGCGGAAAAGACGGCTTTCATTACGCCGTGGGGGACTTATTGCTACCGGGTAATGCCGTTTGGTTTGAAGAATGCTGGGGAAACGTACATGAGAGCAATGACTACTGTGTTTCATGACATGATACACAAAGAGATTGAGGTATACGTGGACGATATGATCATAAAATCCAAGCATCAGGAAGACCATGTAGCAGACCTAAGGAAGTTTTTCCAAAGACTTCGAAGGTACAATATTAAGCTCAACCCAGCCAAATGTGCATTTGGTGTTCCATCTGAAAGTTGTTGGGATTCATCGTCAGTCGGCGAGACATTGAGTTGGACCCGTCAAAGATCAAATCCATCCAAGATTTGCCACCACCGAAGAACAAGACAGAAGTAATGAGTCTGTTGGGAGGGTTGAATTATATCAGCAGGTTTATTGCTCAACTCACAGCAACTTGTGAACCCATTTTTCGGCTACTGAAGAAAGATGTTGCGGTAGAATGGACGGCAGAATGTCAGGAAGCATTTGACCAAATCAAAGGATATTTATCAAATCCACCTGTGTTGGTTCCACCTGAGCTCAACCCAGCCAAATGTGCATTTGGTGTTCCATATGAAAGTTGTTGGGATTCATCGTCAGTCGGCGAGACATTGAGTTGGACCCGTCAAAGATCAAATCCATCCAAGATTTGCCACCACCGAAGAACAAGACAGAAGTAATGAGTCTGTTAGGAAGGTTGAATTATATCAGCAGGTTTATTGCTCAACTCACAGCAACTTGTGAACCCATTTTTTGGCTACTGAAGAAAGATGCTGCGGTAGAATGGACGGCAGAATGTCAGGAAGCATTTGACCAAATCAAAGGATATTTATCAAATCCACCTGTGTTGGTTCCACCTGAGCCGGAAAGACCGTTAATTCTTTATCTAACGGTCCTGGAGAATTCGTTTGGTTGCGTACTGGGGTAACACGACATTACAGGAAGGAAGGAGCAAGCCATCTATTATCTCAGCAAGAAGTTTACAGGCTATGAGGTTAAGTACACTCAACTCGAGAAGACATGTTGTGCCCTAACTTGGGTGGCCCAAAAATTGAAGCATTATCTGTCATCATATACTACTTATCTCATTTCATGCTTGGATCTACTGAAGTATATTTTCCAGAAGCCTATGCCCACAGGGAGATTGGCGAAATGGCAGATATTACTCACAGAATTCGACATCGTCTATGTGACGAGGACGGTCATGAAGGCCCAAGCATTGGCTGATCATTTGGCTAAGAATCCTGTTGATGAAGAATACGAGCCCTTGAGGACGTATTTTCCTGATGAAGAAGTGATGCATATAGATGAGTTGGAAATTACCAACGAACCAGGATGGAAGCTTTTTTCGATGGAGCCGCAAATGCGAAGGGAGTTAGAATAGGAGCGGTACTTATTTCTAAAATAGGACATCATTATCCTGTTACGGCTCAGCTACGTTTCTATTGTACCAACAACATGGTTGAGTATGAGGCATGCATTTTGGGTTTACGGGTAGCTGCAGACATGGATGTCCAGGACGTCTTGGTCTTGGGAGACTCGGACCTCCTGGTGCATCATATTCAGGGTGAATAGAAAATAAAAGATTTGAAGCTCATACCATATCGACAATGTTTGCGCGATCTGAGCAAGCGATTTTGATCAGTGGAGTTCAGACACATCCCAAGAGTTCATAATGAGATTGTCGATGCTTTGGCCACCTTAGCATCTATGTTGCACCACCCAGACAAAATTCATGTTGACCCATTGCATATTCAGGTTCGTGATCAGCATGCTTACTGCAACATGTTAGAGGAAGAACTGGATGGCGAACCATGGTTCTATGATGTCAAGGAATACCTCAGGATGGGGATATACCCGGAGCAGGCCACCGGAGATCAAAAGAGAGCCATTCGGCGACTGGCAAATGGATTTTTCCTCAGTGGAGGAGTGTTGTACAAAAGAACACCAGATTTGGGATTGCTGAGATGTGTAGATGCTAGTCAAGCCATAACAGTTATGACAGAGGTACATGCTGGAGTTTGTGGGCCACATATGAGCGGATATGTATTGGCGAAGAAGATTCTTCGAGCAGGGTACTATTGGCTCACTATGGAGCGTGATTGTATCAGTTTCGTGCGGAAATGTCATCAGTGTCAGATACACAGAGATCTGATTCATTCTCCGCCGACAGAATTGCATATAATGTCAGCACCATGGCCATTTGTTGCCTGGGGCATGGATGTCATTGGACCTATTGAGCCGGCAGCTACCAACAGTCATAGGTTCATTCTGGTGACCATCGATTATTTCACTAAGTGGGTTGAAGCTAAAACTTTCAAGCCGGTAACCAAGAAGGCAGTGGTAGATTTTGTTCATTCCCATATCATCTGTAGATTTGGGATCCCAAAAGTGATCATCACGGACAATGGTGCTAATCTTAACAGCGGTTTGATGAAAGAAGTATATCAATAGTTCAAGATTACACACCGTAATTCCACACCATATCGTCCCAAGGCGAATGGAGCGGTCGAGGCGGCCAACAAGAACATAAAGAAGATACTGAGGAAGATGGTAGAAGGGTCCAGACAATGGCATGAGAAGTTACCATTGGCATTATTGGGTTATCGCACTACTGTTCGTACTTCAGTAGGTGCAACTCCTTATTTGTTGGTATACGAAACTGAAGCAGTGATACCGGCAGAAGTTGAAATTCCATCCCTTCGGATTGTCACTGAGGCTGAGATTGATGATGACGAGTGGGTCAAAACCCGTTTGGAGCAGTTGAACTTGATTTATGAAAAGAGATTGGCAGCTGTGTGTCATGGCCAGTTATATCAAAAGAGAATGGCAAGAGCATACAACAAAAAGGTGCGTCCCCGAAAGTTTGAAGTGGGCCAGCAAGGGCTGAAACGCATCCTCCCACATCAGGCTGAGGCAAAGGGCAAGTTCGCCCCGAATTGGCAAGGGCCATTCATTGTAGCCAGAGTGTTGTCCAATGGCGCATTATGTTTAACAGATATTGAAGGGAAATGCGTCGACATGGCTATCAATTCTGACGCAGTTAAGAGATATTATGTGTGATTTCTTTTAATTGTAATTGTTGTTTGTTTGCATTTGGCATGGTATCGGAGAAGGAAATGACAGAGGCAATTTGTTCTTCCATCCAAACACTTCAACCTTTGATTCCTCTTTTGAGCCTTATTTATTCTTTCATACCCCTCTTTTGGAATTAGTAATGAAAATGAAAGAAAAAAAATGATGATAATAAAGACAAAAGAAAAGTCACAAGAAAAACAAAGGAATTGGGAACTACGTTTGACCTGATTCCTCAGAAAGGATACGTAGGCACCTCACGGCTCGGTCATAGTGTAACAAAAAATAAAAAAAATCCCCAAGCAAGAAACTAGGGCAGAAGGTGTGTTTGTAATCTTGGGAAGGAAGTTTGATTTCAAGAGTTGTAATGTTTTACCCATCAAAATTATTTTGAACCTTTTGATACCCCTTTTCTTTTAGCCATACACAAAAACCCATATTGATGTCCGAAAAAAAGACCTCCCGATCAGTATCCGAGAAGTGCCAAGTCATGCAAATGGAAGTCGGGAATAACAATCTGATCCCCAGCAGAGAAGAGGATCATAAGCTGGAAATGAATTGATAGCCGAAAGAATCCCCAGCAGAGAGAGTCATATCGGTAACACTCCAATCCCCAGCTGGAAAAAATAAAATAAAATGAGAGAGTCTTATCGGTGAAAACCTCCACAGGCACCATAAGGCGACGTAAGTTGAGAGAAATAAAACGAGAGAGCTTATCGGTGAAAACCTTCACAGGCACCATAAGGCGACGGGAGTTGAGGGAAATGAAAGAGTCTTATTAGTGAAAACCCCTCGAAGGGCACTATGAGGCGACAAGGGGTCAAAAGAGGCAAACAAGATAAGATTGACGGAAAGGACCCGTCGAGGTATCAAGCAGTGCAAAGATGTTGAGTCGACAAAGGAATTGGGCGCTTACATATCCCCAACAAAGTAAGGCCATCAGAAAAATTTATTGATATAAATAGACTGGGTTGGTTAATCCAAAATGCACGACGTGATCATTGGGATCGGTCGTACCATTCAGAGAACTATTCTTCTCTTATTTTCTTTAATTCGTCATTTTTTATATTTTTAAAGACTTTATCTCCCCACCAGTTTGTTTTTGAAAAGGATTTTCAGAGCTTATTACCAGTTGCCAAGATGGTGCAAAAACACAATGTGGATAGGACGGGCCAAAGATAATGCAATGGAACGAGAAAGACGTTCGTTGCAAGACCAAATGATGGATTGGTCTAGGATTTCGGGGAGAGTATGGAGAAAAATGGGAAGAAACAATTGGTGAATAAAGAATCGTCAAGAAACAAGAGCATCCCTGGCAGATTATCGATCAAGTTCCTAGAGGGTCGGACAACACGGAGCAGGGAAAGAAGAGGGGGAAAACCATCCCCAGCCGGTATATGATCGCCAACAGGAATATCATCCCCAATAAATAATCTCATCCCCAGCAAGCTTTGGTAATGTAATGGAACACAAAGCTAGGAAAGGAGAAAGAGGAAACCATCCCCAGCAGGAGTGGCACGACCATTCACCACGTTTTAAACTAACAAAATTTTTTCTTTGATTTAAAGCTAGTACGGGAAATGTTATAGATGATGAAAAGACATCATGATACAAGAAAGATTGTCAAACTGGGGCAGAAAATTTTCTTTCATTTTGAAAATTTTCTGGCAGTCGGTACCCACTTGGGGAAGAAGCAAGATAACACAAGTTTGGGGAAAATGGTATCCCCAGAAGTTTTCGGAAGAAGGCCAAACAAATTTTAAAGGAAGCAATTTCGGAAGGAAGATAACACAAGTCTTAAGGGAAGTAGGTCCAGTGGAAGGAAAGCACCAGCTTTAAGGGAAGTAGTCTTTGAAGATGGAAAATAACATATTTGTGAATAAAATACTGGTGTTATCCCCAGCAGTTTTCAGAGGAATGAAACACCAGTTTTGAGGGAAGCAGTTATGAAAGAAGATAATTTCAAGTTAGAAGGAAAATGGTCCAGGAGGCAAGAAGGAGCAACAGCAATAAAACGCATTTTTTAAGAAATAGTCGAAGTCAGGAGCCCGCCTGAAAAATGGAGGTGTTATATTTTTAAGTTGTAGTCGAAGTCAGGAGCCCGCCTGGAGAATGGAGGTGTTATATTTTTAAATTGTAGTTGAAGTCAAGAGCCCGCCTGGAGAATGGAGGTGTTATGTTTTTAAGAAATAGTCGAAGTCAGGAGCCCGCCTGGAGAATGGAGGTGTTATGTTTTTAAGAAATTGTTGAAGTCAGGAGCTCGCCTGGAGAATGGAGGTGTTATATTTTTGAGTCGTAGTCGAAGTCAGGAGCCCGCCTGGAGAATAGAGGTGTTATATTTTTAAGAAGTTGAAGTCAGGAGCCCGCATGGAGAATGGAGGTGTTATGTTTTTAAGAAATTGTTGAGGTCAGGAAACCGCTTGGAGAATGGAGGTGTTATGTTTTTAAGAAATAGTCGAAGTCAGGAACCCGCCTGGAGAATGGAGGTGTTATATTTTTGAGTTGTAGTCGAAGTCAGGAGCCTGCCTGAAAAATAGGGATGTTATATTTTTAAGTTGTAGTCGAAGTCAGGAGCCCGCCTGGAGAATGGAGGTGTTATATTTCCTATTATAGTAGAAGTCAGGAGCCCGCCTGTAGAACGGAGGTGTTATATCTTTAAGTTGTAGTCGAAGTCAGGAACCCGCCTGGAGAATGGAGGTATTATCTTTTTAAGTCATAACAGAAGTCAGGAGCCCGCCTGGAGAATGGAGGTATTATATTTTAAGAAGTTGTTGCAGTCAGGAGCCCGCCTGGAGAATGAAAGTATTATATTCTGTAGAAATGGTTGCTGTTGAAGTCAGGAGCCCGCCTGTAGAACGGAGGTTGTTATATTTTAAGTTAAAGGAGTCAGGAGCCCGCCTGTAGAACGGAGGTTGTTATATTTTAAGTTGAAGAAGTCAGGAGCCCGCCTGTTAGAACGGAGGTGGTTATATTTGAAGTTGATGAAGTCAGGAGCCCGCCTGTAGAACGGAGGTTGTTATGTTTTAAGTTGAAGAAGTTAGGAGCCAGCCTGTAGAACGGAGGTTGTTATAATTTAAGTTGAAGAAGTCAGGAGCCTGCCTGTTAGAACGGAGGTTGTTATATTTGAAGTTGATGAAGTCAAGAGCCCGCCTGTAGCGCAGAGGACTGCACTCAATTTCAAGTCAAGAGTCAGTAAAGCGGAGGATTACAACAAAATATCCCCAGCATGAATCCCATTTCAGAAATCAGAAAGAAGACTACAAGAGCAAGTCGAAGATAGATAAGATTCTGTAATCATTAGTTTAATCTAGCTTTTGTTTTCTTTCTAGCAATGGTGTAATAGGGAGGTCGGAAAGCAGTAGTAACAGCGGCAGCAATATCAGTAAATCCACAGCTCCATGGTAGTCCCAGCTACCAAAACTTCCCGAACTACATTGACCTGATTCCCTTTTAGCCAGGGATATGTAGGTGTCACACCTCCTTTTTCCGCCCCCGCGAGGGGCGTAGGGACTTTTTCCAATTAAAGGACAATCGAAACGGGATTTATTTATTTATTTCAGAGTCGCCACTTGGGAGATTTAGGGTGTCCCAAGTCACCAATTTTAATCCCGAATCGAGGAAAAGAATGACTCTGTATTACAGTCCACGAACCAGAAATCCGGATAAGGAATTCTGTTAACCCGGGAGAAGGTGTTAGGCATTCCCGAATTCGTGGTTCTAGCACGGTCGCTCAACTATTATATTTGGCTTGATTATTTGATATAATACGTATTATAAACTTATGTGCAAATTTTATCCTTTGGCCGCTTTTATTATTATATTTTTAAAGAATGTGAACATCGTTTAAAAACATGTCTTTGGATTGCGTCACATAAAATGCATCCACGATCCGGAACATATTTTTATTCAATGTTTTGGGATTTGGATTTTGGTCGCATAAATGTGTACCCGTGTTTAAGAATGTATTATATCGCGCCTAAAGCGATTAGCGCTTTATTACTTTAGGGAAGGCCGTGAAACTTGCTAAACGGCCCATCCCGAAGTCTAAGTAATCAATTAAATTTTTATCGAGGGCCCCGCAATTTGTGTGTTTTATTTGGCAAGGCTCGTCTCATTTATTTTAAAAGGATAATCCTAAAGTGCCTACATTTTTCCTATTAAATTTGTCTCTACAAAATAAAAGAGAAAATGTCTTAATTTATTTACATGTTATTACCTAGTTGCATTATATTAGGCATGTTCTCAGTTTGTCAAATTAAAAAAAAACATGGCAATCTATTTTTAATCCTAGACCATTTACATGCTGAAATTAACCAATATTATTTAACTTAAACAATATTTCTGTCAAGTTCCTACTAGATGGCCTATTCGTTTGATTTTTACTTGACGGAGTTACTGCACCATTTATTTATTTTTTGGCAATATATAGATAGTTCAATCGTTAAGCTATCGTCGGATGTTCCACTGTATGTATTAAATAGCTACACAATTCTGATTTTTTGCAAACTAAATAAATTATACATACAAATAAAATTCAGAATATAATTAAAACTAATTCAGAATTTCAACTCTTCATTTTTCGTATTCATGCTTCATATTCGGATTGCAATAACCAGCGTGTCAGATGTGTACCTGATATTGGAAGCAAAAGAAAATGAAGATGAGAATCAGCAGCAGTAATAACAGTACAACACAGCAACAACAGCCCAGCAACAGTAACAACCCAGTAACAGACCGGTGGAGTAGTAATCCCAAAACAAATGCTTCCAACTTTTATGAAACAACAACAATTAATGCTGATTTCAAACAATGAAAGAAAGCAGAAGATTTTTTTTTAGTTTCTTTTATTTGAAAGTTTGAATATTTTTCGGAATTTTTCTCTCTCTTAAATATTCAGCTTTTTTTCTCTCTCTTATTCTCTTTCTGTTATGTTATTCTTTGTCTTTTTTTTCCAGATTCGTTCCCTCTTTGTTCTTCTGTCTATTTCTGTGTTCAAGACTTCCTATATATAATCCCAACCCATAAATCTTTTAATCAATTAAAATCAACCCATTTTCTCTACCAAACCCATTATCTTCCCACTCATCCCCATTACATTAAATAAATATATCACACCACCCCATTATATTTTGTCCCCCATGCCTAACATAAACAAATACAAGATTCCCCCACACTAAAATTTGTCTTGTCCCCCCTTTATATTAAATAATTATAGCACAACTCACCCCATTTCATTTTGTCCCCCATGCTTCATATAAACAATTACAAAATGTACAATTCCTAAACTACCCCTCCGACCTTATTGCAAATTACTATTTCGGATTCAAGATCATCTAAACAAAGTATGAACATGAATGAATCTATTTTTCTTAAAACAACAAACATGACGGATTTTAATGACTCAAACAACATTAATAATTTCTGGAAAATATATAACAACATGAAACAAATTGAAGAAATAATCAATTAAATTTCAATTTGAATCTAACAAACATCAAACTAACAAATTCTTACTTAAACAATAAAACAAACATGAAATAAACATGAAAAACCACTAATTAACTTTCCATTTGAAATCTGAAAATTAATTCAATCAAAACACATGAACACACTAGAAAATTATTTCAACGATGAACAACGAACAAAACAAGAATCAAATATTTAACGATTTTAACTTCGAGAAATATAAAACGAAATATGGACAAAAATAAAACTCAAGAACGACTAACCGGAGATGAATCAACGACGAACTCGATTGTAAACAAATTTGTCCGGGCTTCGACTCAACGAAAGACCTTCGACAAAACGAAGAAGACGAAGGGAAGATGAAGCAATTGGAAGGAGGAAAGGACTGCCGCGACGAGCAGCAGAAACTTGTTGGTGCAGCGGCGACAGTAGCCATGGCGATGCTCAAGCTTGAAGAAGACGAAGTGAGGCAGCAGCTCGCGAAACAGAAGAAGCTGGTCGATGCACCTGTGCGTGCTCGTCTATGGCGGAGAAACAGCAACTCGGAGGAGAAGGAACAGCAGCCGCGACGGAGTTGTTGGTCGTCGAATGTGGAGCTGAACGTCGACGAAAGACTGGTGGTTGTCCGGCTGTGTCGACGGAGCAAGCTGGCTCGTTCAAAAGAAAACGAAGCAGCCATTTGACTGCCTGTGATGTTACTCCTTCAAGAAGATGAGGACGAGGAAGAAGGAGGAGCAGCAGCCATGGACGGGCTGTTGCGTGTGTGCGTGTGTGTTTTGTTGTGTATGTCTGTGTGAGTGTGACGAGCTGTTTGTTAATGGAGTTTGGACGTGAGGGAGTGGGGTCGAGGGCAGCCATGGTTGTGTGCTTGAGGAAGCTTGAGGAAGAAGAAGAAGATAGGAGGGGGGCGGATGGCTTCTTAGTTTTTAGGGTTTTTTCTTCTTCTTTTTTTTTTGTTGTTTTGTTTTTTGTAAAATGTAAGATAATAGGATGTTGGGTTAGGGACTGGGTCGACCCAGTTCGAAATGGACTGGGTCGTTTGGGAAGATTGGGCCATTTTTTGGGCCTGTGGCTTGAAATCGAAGAAGAGGCTCAATTCCGACTTTCTTTATATTTTCGCTCTCTTTTCTTCTTTTATTTCTCTAAAACTAAATTATAAAAATACTTAACTTATTATTAAGAACAAAATTAAGTTATAAAAGCGCAAATTAACTCCCAATAACAATTAACGCACAATTAAGTAATAATTAAGCATAAAATTGTATATTTGGATATTAAATGCTAAAAATGCAAACGATGCCTATTTTTGTAATTTTTAATTTTTTGTAAAACAAACTTAATTACTAACAATTATAGAATTAAATCCTACATGCAAAATGCGACATATTTTTGTATTTTTAATAATTTAACAAATAAACATGCACAGACAAACATACAAATAATTACACAAAAATACCACAAAATTGCACACCAAGGAAAATCATTTTATTTTTGAATTTTTGGGAGTAATTCTCATATTGGGCAAAAATCACGTGCTTACAGTAGGAAACCTTCGAAGCAGAGGTTCGGTCAAATCTTTCAAAAAATGCTTCACACGGAGTAGCCGAATAGGCAAAAATCGCTCGTATCCGCTCACTTTATCTTTGCACGGAAACTCTTCGTGTTTCCGGACAAAGAGGGGCAGCTGTGAGCACGTGATTTTTGCCCTACGAGAACTACTCCCAAAAATTCAAAATAAAATGATTTTGTGTTTGTTTGTGATTTATTTGTATTTTTGTCTGTGCATGTTTATTTCTACTTTAACTAAGAAAAATACAAAAATATGTATTGCATGTGCATTTAGGATTTAATTTTACAACTTAGGAATTAATTAAACAATCAAGTTTGTTTTACAAAACGGAAAATCACAAAAATGTGAACTTTGCATTTTTAGCATTTAATGTCCAAATTGTGTGATTTTATCTTTATTGATGTTTAATTTCATGTGATAATTATTATTAAGAGTTAATATTTTTAGTTAATTGTCGATTTTATAATTTAATTAAGATTTTTAGTTTTATTGTTGAAAAGGAAAATTGGAAAGGAAAAAAAAGAATAAGAAGAGGAAAATTCAGTTGGGCCAATTTGGCCATGCCCAAATCCAAAACACAGCCAAACCTGGCCAAAAAACCAGCCCATACCCGCCCCAACTCCAGTCCACCTGCGACCAATCTAAACGACGTCGTTTTAAGTCAGTCAATCTCAAACATTCATTCGATTGGATCGAACGGTCCAGATCAACTCCTCCAACACCCGACCCATTCCCATCCAAGACCGATCCGGTCTCGAGGTAAGTGAAGCGACGTCGTTCCCATTAAGGAATGGATCCAAGCCATTGATACGACTTGATCAAACGGCCAGGATCTAATTCCCTCCCCCGTATATAAGTCCAACCTCTCACCCCACACCCCCTAAGCCATACCCCTCATTCCTATCTCGTCTCTCTCAAACACCAAACAGACCTCCCCTGAAACCCTAGCTGCCCTGAAACCCCTTCGCCTGAAAGCCAGCGGCAACGATGTCGTTGGCCATGAAACTAACACCCCTAGAGCACCTAACCACCCTCTCCGCGAATCCCTTATCCATTTTGCTCGAATCAGCCTGTAGCTTCTCGAATCTTCAATCGAAGATTCGAGCAAAACTTGAAACTACCCCAACCAGCCCCAAACTCACACCATGACGCCCCCAGACCTCCCTCGTTACCAAACCACCTTTGGTTTGGTTCGAATCAGGCTAAAACCGTTCGAACCCCAAATCAAACCCCAAGAACCGTAGAAAACCAAAGGCTGGAGTTTGTCCGAAGTAAAGGAATTTGGGTGTCCAGTGGACCTTAGTCGAAGTGTTCTCAGTTGAGAACATTCGATTAAGGTCCGTTCGACCTCAAAAAAAAAGGTCCGAGTCAGAGTCCAAGTCAGGGTCGTCTAGTTTCCGAGTTCTCGAAGTATTTTTCCTTTCCTGTTTGTTCCATTTTTGTGTTTGTTTATATCTGTTTATTTGTTTAGTGTAGTTTTATTGATTTTTCAATTTTTTGTCGATTGATTCTGTCCTTCTTCAAAGACCTTTTATTTGGTCGAACTTTTTCCGGTCATGGTCGAGTATATAATAAACTATATAATCGATTCGAATGAGCTCCGTCGACTAGTTAAGTTTCATTATAAATCCTTGTTTCTATCAATATGACTCGAATCACCTCTGCGCCTGTTCGATTCTAATTATTTGCTATTGATTGTATGTGTTGTAATTCGTGTAGGCGATTCGATAAGTGTCGCCGATTAGTTTTACAGTCTTGAATGTTAGAATAACCTGATAATAATTTGATTCATACTGCTTAAATTTTGATTGAGTCATTGTTTGAATTTAGTTGTGAATTGGTTATAGCTGTAGTACTTTAGTGATCAGTTAGAAATCAGTTATTAGGGTTGTAACTTAGAAAACATATCAATGAAGCTTAGGGCAGGGCAGTAATACACAGGGGTTAAGGGGGTAATTTGGGATTTAACAGGTCTGCAAGTGGATTAACTTAAGGGTCTGTTCAGTGGGTAATAGATACCATTAGTTTAATATCAATGGGGAACATAACATGATAGTATGGGAGTCAATAGGAATATTATAATAACCCATAGTTTTGATTGAAACAATGGGGAACAAGGCATGCAAGTGTGGGGAACAAAATAACTTCAAACAAGAAGACATTAAGTAATGAGATTCAAGAGGGGATGGGCAGTTAGAATCTGATGGTTTCAAGGCAGAGATAACAGGCCTGTTTTTGGGTTATAAATAGGGTCATTCAAAACAGAAAAGGGGCTGGTTTTTTTTTTTGGAGAGGAAAAATCAGTTTTCTTTCAGTTTTTTTCAGAGAGTCTAGGCTGGATTTTTAACATTTAAGAGTTCAGTAATTTGAGAAAAAACAAGCTGGTTTTTAATCCTAAAAGGTTCAGTGTTTGAGAGCTAAGAAACTGAAAAGTGAGGTCTTTTCTTTTACTGCTAAATATCAGAACTAGTACTGTTACTGTTTCATTGGTGTTGCTGGTTGGTATTTCTGGGGTTTCAATTGGTTTTTCCTGAGTTTGCTATTGGTTATTTGCTATTGTTTCATTGGGTGCTGTTGGAATTCTGCTGGTTGTTTTCTTTCTAATCTGTCACTGGGTATTTTTTTTACTGGTTGTTGCTGGTTATTGTTGTTGTTGCTGTGTTACATACTACTCTGCTGATCTTCTTCTTCTTGTATTCCAATACCAGGTACACTACCCTGAACCACATTGATGTAAGCTCGTTGAAGTTTGAAATGAAATGTTCGAACACATTTATTGTTCAACTGAGGACTGTCTGCATTTTAATTGATAGTAGTTTAGATGTTTTCCTGTTATATAGATGGTAGTTATGTGTATAATCAGAACTGTTTCTTAAGGTGGGTTATCTGTTAAACATTGTATAACATTGAACTGTTAAATTGAACCCTTGGAATGGCATGAAGTGTAGTCAGTTCAATAGGTTTGTGAAATGGGATTGTTGAATCAGTTTGGAGGAACTCGATTGTCATCATTAATAGGTGGATCTAGATTAATGTCAGGTTAAAAGGGTAATGAACTTGTAATAGGATTTCAATTCATGAGCTGATCTAATAATATTCATCCTACTCGCTAGTAATTTTATCATTAATCATGCTAGTGTATTAGGATGTCTTCGTTTGAATAACAGTTTCTGAATTCGATAGCAAGCAAAACCTGAATTGTTGTTGGTAGATTAGTGTTGAAATCAGTTAAAAGTCAGGAAAAGAAAGGCTCATTTACATTAAATCGGTTCATTAAAACTCATAGTTCGTAATAGATAATGGGTATGATAAATTGGTTTAGGAATTTTGGAGTTCATGTCTGTCAATTAAAATGAAGGTATGCATTGTCGTTGAGGTGCGTCATCGTTAAGTTGTTGGTTCGAACAACTAAAGCTGGGACATTACACGCTTGTAATTAATTAGGCCTTTTTCTCTATCTTTAGAGACAAAAGTAAATAGAGAACCATAGTCGCTTTAGGATATCCTTAAAATAAACGAGGCGTGCCTCGCCTAATAAGTTGTAAACTGTGGGGCCCTCAATAGGTGCTTATGATAAACACTTAGGTTTCGGGATATGCCGTCTTAGCAAATTTCGCGGCATTCTCAAAATAATAACGCGTTAGCATCTTTAGGCGCGTATTTAATAATGTTACCTCCCTAAACTCGAGTGCACATTTATGTGACTCAAATCCAAATCTCAACGAAGTTGGAACGTATCAAAATTGCGGGTACATTTATGTGGCGCAGTTCGAGATGCATTCTCACGACGTTGCAATCTCTTTAAAAAAATAAATAATAGAAGTGGCTGATTAGCCCTTTTAAAAATAAGTGAGGTGTGCCTCGCCGAATAAATTACAAATTGCGGGGCCCTCAACGGATAGTTATTTCAAATGCTTAGATTTTGAGATAGGCCGCATAGCGAACTTTACGGCTTTTCTCAAAATAACAACGCGTTAGTGTCTTTAGGCGCGTATTTAATAATGTTATCTTCCTAAACTCAGGTGCACATTTATGTGACCCAAATCCAAATCTCAACGAAGTTGGAACGTATCGAAAATTGCGGGTACATTTATGTGGCGCAATTCGAGATGCATTCTCATGACGTTGCAATTCTTTAAATAATAAATGATAAAATCGGTTAAAAGTCAAAATTGGCACATGGGTTCAAAGGTTTAAAAATCAGATAAATACGCTAAACATGACAGTTGAGCGACCGTGCTAGAACCACGGAACTCGGGAATGCCTAACACCTTCTCCCCAGTTAACAGAATTCCTTACTCGGATTTCTGGTGCGCGGACTATTAAACAGAGTCATTCTTTTCCTCGATTCGGGATTAAACCGGTGACTTGGGACACCATAAATCTCCCAAGTGGCAACTCTGAATTAAATAATAAATTCCGTTTTGATTGTCCTTTAATTGGAAAAACTCCCCTAATCCCTCTGTGGCCCGGCGGGCGCGGGCCAAAAGGAGGTGTGACACTAACAACCTCTTTCTTCCTTCTTTCTTTCTTTCTTTCTTTTTTCTTTGATTTTAAATCCTAATTAAACTAATTAAAGCCTAAATTAAATCCTAAATCGAACCTAATTTGCAACATTAAACCTACTCATCTATTTTCTAATAATTAATTAACTTAATACTAATAAATGAAAATTATTAATTTAAGACAAAAAGCTAAAAAAATGTAAAATGACCATTGTATTTTTACGATTTTCGTTTAATGATGCAACTAATAAAGACCTAAATTAATAAAGAAATAGTTAAAATCAAAACCAAGTAACCTAAAACAATCTAATAATCTAATCAATCCGCTTCCTAAGGGCAATGTTAACCTCAAACTTCGGCAAACATATGAGTTTGCTAAATAATTCCAAGAATATAAGGAAATAAAAAGAAAAAGAAGAAAATATACCTAAAAGGCTCCAAAACAGATGCTATAAAAGCTGGCCGGATTCCGGTGTATTTAGAAATGGATCAAAACTAACCTAAAATGATTGCTCTCGTCAAGAGCAATTGATTCAAGTGAGTCTCAAACCAAAACAACCAAAAATACCAAAGATATTTGAAGCAGGCCTAACTAAGTTTTTTTTTTTTTTTGGATCTGAAAATCGACAATTTTGGTGGGGTTTCTGGTGAAATTGAACGGAGATGTGTGATGAGGGAAGGATGGGGGTTGTGGATTTGGGGTGATTTGGAGTGGTGCCGCCGACAGGGTGGCTTAGGGCGGCTAGGGTTTGGATGAGAGGTGAAGGAGATGAGGAATGAGAGGTTCTGAGGATTGGGAGTGAGAAATTTCAGATAGTCTTAAGGGGAGAAGGGTTCAGTTCCTGTCCGTCCGATCAAGAGGAATGGAGGGTTGAGATCAACTATACCGAGACGGTGTCATTTGGTTTATAAGGGGTGTGGACCGGATAGGGGATTGGGTTTGGGCTGGGGCGAGATTGTGAGGTCTTTGGGCCATTGAGGCCAGTCCAATTCAAATAACTCACAACCTCTTTCTTCCTTCTTTCTTTCTTTCTTTCTTTCTTTCTTTCTTTCTTTGATTTTAAATCCTAATTAAACTAATTAAAGCCTAAATTAAATCCTAAATCGAACCTAATTTGCAACATTAAAATTATTCATCTATTTTTTAATAATTAATTAACTTATACTAATAAATAAAAATTATTAATTTAAGACAAAAAGCTAAAAAAAATGTAAAATGACCATTGTATTTTTACGATTTTCGTTTAATGATGAAACTAATAAACGTAATTAAATCCTAAAAATGCAAATAAAAACCTAAAATGCTATGCAAGAAGATTTGGACATTTTTGTATATTTTTCATGATTTTTGAAATATTAAATACGCACAAAATGCGACTAAGTGCAGATAGACAATTTAAAGAGGAATTCCTAAAATTCTATAAAATTAAAACAATTAGAGAAAATCTATTTTTATGAATTTTGTAGGAATATTGTCATCGGGCAAAAATTACACGCTCACAAAGGTGGCACCTAAAATGCTAGATTGGTGCAAGTTGCCACTGGCAAAGAGCAAGGAATCCCTCCCAAATGGATGGGAGTTCAAACTCAGCCTTCAACGTGTATTTTTGCTTTTTCTGGCTTGTTGCAAATAAAAATTTTCACGTGTAATTTGCTCTTTTGGCTTGTCTCAAATACACGGTTTCGTTTTTATATTTTTTTGTGTGTTTTGCTTTTTTTGGCTTGCTGCAAATACACAATTTTACATGTATTTTGCTCTTTTTACTATTCCTTTATTAATCCTAGTTGACTATTTTTTTTAAATTTATTCTTGACTTTTTCTCGCTATTTTAATTACTAGTCTCACTAAGTTCTAAATTTAAAAAATTACATAAATATTAATCCAATAAAAATGGGTTTAAATAGTAAATATAAATAGAAAAAAGGTTTAGATTTTGAAAATAATGAATGTGGATTATATTTCTTTTAAATTTGCAGTATTATTTTGATCTTTCACCAAAAAGAGTGGACTATTAGCAAATGTAAGTAATGATGACATCATTGACCGTCTTCAAATTTTAAAACTCGTCGAGGAGGATTGCAAATGAAAGATCTACATTTATAATATTAGTATAGTATTTTGAAAGTTTTATGCTTTGTGCAAAATTATCATAATTATTATATTTTTTTTCAAGCGATTTGTTTATATAAACTGAAAACGAAGAATAATCTGAACTGAAGCCTAAAATGGATCAAATTGACCAAAGATTTATCCTATTTCAACCGTGTAAATAGTAATACATCTGCGCTTAAAATAGTATAGCACCCGAAACCTTCAAATTCTTTATTTGCTTCTGTTTGCTTGACATTCATCTATCTAATCACCGAGAAAAGAACACTCAAAAGTTAAAGCCTACATTTATTTTTCCAAGTATGAATAAGCAACTCTGATGAATTCTTAAGCCGCGATCATGAAAAATTAACGGAACGGTTCTTTATAGATCTCTGTCCACTTAATTGTTATTCAGCAGATTGAAAGTTTAAGGCATTGATCGATATTTTACTTTTGAAGTGTAACATGGCCAACTTGTCGAGCAGTCTATCCTTTGCATTATTCGCCCTTTTTTAACCGCAAACATAGTCGTAGGCTGTACATGGACCGAGTTGGTTAATGGGAGAATTTTTTTAGTAACACATGATAGTTATTCAGCACAGAGTTTAAGGGGAAAAAGGGACTGTTAGTATAACTTATGTTCTTAAACAAGTCATGAGATTTATGTGGTGGTTAAATCAACAGATAAAAAAAAATAAATAAATAAATAAATAAAGAGTCACATAAGATGAAGCAGAGGAAGTATCTTTTTCGATTATGGTTATTGCAGACTCTTTCTTCTTTTTTGCATCATATTGCAAAGGAGGATATTTTCATATGCAGATAACATATAGGAGAATGTGTTGGCCAACGTTTAAAATTTGCTATTTTTTCAATTTTCTTGTATAATTATTCTAGATTGTGTTGGCTAACCTTTAAAATTTGCATCTTTTCCGATTTATCTTATAGGCTTACTGCAGATTCTCTATTTCACTAGAGTACTGCAGGTTAAACTACCACCTGCCAACCTTGAACAATCTCATCAAGAAATATTTCCTTCCAACTATGAATGTTATTGAAGCTTCTGACTCTCTCCAAGATCTCAGAGCACACAGTAAAATGATACAAAAATGAAATAATTGCACAGCTGGCAAAGCAAAGAATACTAACTCAATTTGAGAAGACCAAGATTGACGATGGAATGTGCAGTTAGCATCTGAAACTGTAAAATCTCAAAGTAGTAGGAAGTTACTGGCTCTTATCATGCCATCTATCTATTTAAAGCTCCAATAATCTAACAACATCAAAGTTTGAAAGCCCATGTAGATCATAGTTTCAGCTGCTTTTTAGGTTTTTTCGCCTTTCCATTTGAAAACTCCTCTAGTTTCTGGCCAAAAACCACATTCAGGACTAACATGGAAGGCAAAAGATAAACGATAGAAGATGTGTATACTGATAGAATACCTTGTGCTGTTTCTCCTTCTTCAACTTCTTCCTCTTCTTGTTTTTCTTACTTTTCTTTGAGATGGATATTTTTATATCTTCTTCTTCTTCAGCAGATCCCTGAAAAAGATTGTGCCAACTTAGTCAGGCTTGAATACTTAATAGATCTTTGACATGCGAAAGATCTTAATAGAAATCACAAATCGTGTAAAATTGTGATGTCCTGTACTTGATGTACTTGATGAACAGTTCTTCCTGTACTTGATGTCCCACCTGTTCCATTTCCAAATTGTAAGAGAGTAATTATGCTCTATCGCAATATCCAAATTTTAGACCAGCTAAAAAGGCATGCAAATGAAGGGCACTTCTGTAAGATGAATACTATCACCTCATTTAATGACAGGCAATGAGCAACTTCATATAGCATTACAAACTAAAATCATATTCGTATTATTTATTGGTTAGATTCAAGCACTAAACGTCAAAACGATCTTCAGTTTGAAAAGCCTAATCAAGTAACAAAACTTTTGACCAGAAAAATTCGGTTGAAATACAGAGCAACATGTAACATGTATAATCTACTTTGACTGGCTGCATGTGGCTTTAATGTTGGTTTTCAGTATCCAAATATTATTTTGTTAAGTTCGGAGTTGAGATAAATTTCAAATCTAAGTTACAATTTTATAGGGATTCAAAATAAAAATCCTTAGAACTGTATGTCTATTGGACTCCTTCTAAAGGAGGTCCGGTACTATTCAACCAGAAAGAGACTAAAATGGTGTATTTGCACAAAAGACTGTCATCTGGGGGGAAAAATTGAATTCAAATGCTTTTTTTACTAACTTTGGCTTCCAATGTTTCTTCAATTAGATCAAGTAACCCATTTAACAAAAAGCACCCGTTACGATCACAAAGTTTTCCACAAACTAATCAAAGCTGTGAAATCACATGTTTATTATTTTGGGAGAGTACTAAGTTTGAAGTTTATGTCAGCTTTTGGAAAATAAATGGGACTTAGTGACTAGCAGAAAGAAAGTATATACTGTACCACAGCTTCAAACTGAATCCCAAAAAACGATGGGACACAACCCCAAAGTAAGATAAATCAAATGCTAATTTATCAGCATTAAATTAGTTGCCCTGCTTTCTATTTCAAGTTTTTTTTTCTCACCAAAGATTTGTTTATTAGTAAAATAAGGACATCAAATGCCCAAAGGAGTTTACGGCATCATTTTGCAAGCCAACTTGGGAACTTAGTCAGCCGAAATACTGCATGCATTAAGGAGACAGAAAACATAGCTAGACTACGCGCAACAGAACTAAAAGATCCAGTTATATATACAGAATCTACTTTCTCAAAGTTGAGCCACTATATTGTCCAGCTACCTAAAACTGAATTATTTACTGCAGAAGGAGATACGCGATGCAATCAGCAATTCACTTAAAGTAATGCATATTTCAATCTTAAAAGAATCATGTAAAACTCAAAAGGGTATTCAAGATTCTGTAGCACAGTTGAACTGATAAAGAAACCCACAAAAAATTTTAAGCGTTCAAATGGGAGCAAGAAATGGTGGGCCGGAAAATGGTAGTAGCATATAGCAGTAGTGGGAAAAAACACATTAACCCATACTTGGATCCACGTGTCATTGTGCATAACTTAATATGTGGAGATCATGTAAAACACAAAAGGGTATTCAAGTGTGGCACGATTAATGTGATTAAGAAACTAGCAGAAAATATCAAGTTAAAGAGCGAAAGGGAGCAGCAGTGATGATTGAACAAAAAAAAGAGCAGTGTACTGATTGTCGTTGTGCATCATTTAAAGGGCAGCCCGGTGCATTAAACTCACGCTATCTGCGGGGTCCGGGGAAGGACTGGACCACATAGGGTCTAACATACGCAGCCTTAACTTGCATTTCTGCAAGAGTTTATTTCTGCGGCATGAACCCTTGACCTAATGGTCACACGACGACAACTTTTACTGTTGCGCCATTTCTTCCCTTCTCATAGTGCATCATTTGATCTTTAAAATCATGTAAAACTTTGTTATCAAAAAGCAATTCAAGATTTTGTGGCACAGTTAAATATACAAGCAAACCACCAAAAGTTTAAGCGATCAAACAGGAGTGCAAAGTGATGATGATTGAATAAAAAGAGTTGAAGTATATATCATTACTGGACAGTCATAGTGCATAATTTAATTTTAAGAAATCATGTAAAACTCAAAGGATATTCAAGATTATGTAGCACAATTGAAGTGGTAAAGAAACCAGAACAAAAGGGTATGACAAGTGATGATAGAATGAAAAAAGAGAAAGTAAATAGAACTCCCGGATTTCATAGCGCATAATTTAAATCACAATAAATCATGTAAAAACTCGGATTCAAGATTCACTAGCACAGCTAGAGAAATATGAGAAACCAGCAGAATATCTGAAATTAAACAGTGTACTGGGTTAAAACAAGTAGTAGTACTAGTAAATAAGTAGTACTGGATTGAACAGTGTGTTTAGCATTTTTGACGGCGACTTCAATGAGACGGGGGTCAAGAGAGGCCAAGCCATTGGGGTCTTGCAATTTCCTCTCAAAGAATTTGGCTAAAGCTGCTGCCTTGTTAGTCTTCATTGGTCCTCCTGGATGAGCCAGCCTACGACCACCACATCCGTATCAATTAATCAATCAATCAACTCCTCCTCACTCACTGGCTATATATTAATCATCCATATAAAGGCGGATGTCTACATAAGTATCTTTTTCAAAAAAAAAAAATAAGTAACTTTGGCAAGATTCATATATATGTGTCACCAAATATGCTAAATATGTATACATATCAAATTTAGAACCCAATAACTCAAATGATCAGTGGGTCAAGTGACATGCAGAACTCATGAAGTTCAAATTCTGGATTCCCCTGTAGCCTATATTTGTTCCTCTCTACAACCATATCTATATACATCTACTATATGCCTCAATCGCAAAATTGTTGGGGTCAACTGCTTAATTCCTGAATATCATATATAACAATATAGTCAGTAATCATTATTCATACAGAGATATTAGCGTTTTGGCGTATTGGGGATTCGGGCCTTTTTTAAAAAATTAATTTTTTCGCTTTATTATACCTGGGTTGAGAACGAGAAGAAGATGGAGCAGAAGGGAGCGGTGCGAATTTGCTTCCGCGAAGTGCCTTTTTCTCTTCTTCAGTCAGTTGTTCCATCTCTCTATATTCTTCTCTCCAACTTCGCCGGAGCAGAATTTCTTAGCAGGCAAGTAGGGCACAACGCCGGCGACGTAACTCTCTTTCTTCCCCCAGCAAAAAGGACACCAGTTCTGCCTATATACGATGTCGTTTTGGTGCTCCGGGATCTTTACACAAAATAGCCACTTATTTGGGACATTGATATACAATTTTATACACAGCGGCTATTTAGGCTATTTTTCTATCCGCCTAATAATTATACAAGATAATTATAATTAAAAGGGGAGATTTGCAGCAATAACCACTCTTAATGTTGTTCTTTAAAACATAACCATAGAAAAAAATTAATGCAACTTTTGCCCATCCTCTAACGCACCGCTCATCACTCCCTCCAGGGGTGTTCATAAAAATCCGAAAAATCGAACCAAACCGAAAACCAAACCAAATCGACCAAAAAAACCGATACTTTTTGGTTTGGTTTGGTTTGGTTTTGGTTTTAAATTTTAAAAACCGATCAAATTTAGTTTGGTTTTGGTTTTAATCAGAAAAAAATCGAACCAAACCGACTATAGGAGTAACTATTTTAGATTTATTATTAAACCTATATATATGTATATTTCTCTACAAAGTTTCAAAAATTTAATGGTAAATGTTAATAGTTTGCACTTTTAGTATAGTTCTTTACCTTTACATTCTAGTTTGATTGATAGTTTCTTTTGTTAAGTGTAAGAATCCATTTCTTGTTAAAATAATATATTTTTAATCGAGTCCTTAAATTATTCATCACTATTTAATTTTGATTCAATTATCATCAATATATCTTGGTAAATAATAGATTTCTCAAAGGGCAATTGATTTGATAGTGTTACGTTGAAATGTGGTCTCCGAAATATGTGTTTGGTAATGTATGTCTTATATTTAAGAAAAAACCGAAAAACCGATAAAACCCGACATAAACTGAATCAAGAAAAAACCGACTTAAGTGGTTTGGTTTGGTTCTAATATTTGAAAAACCAACTTACTTGGTTTGGTTTCTTTTTAGGGAAAAACGGATCCAAACCGAACCATGAGCACCCCTAACTCCCTCTTCCATTCTTAGGGGTCGTTTGGTAGGAGGTATAAGAATAGTGCTGAATAGAATATATTATCAATATTGGTATTAATAATGCTGACATTAGTTACATTGAGATTAGTTCTTATCCACTATTTGGTTTGTCGTATTAAAGTATTGCATAATTTTTAAAAAAAATTAATTGTTTATAAAAATACCCTATACATTTTTTAAGTTTGTACACTTTGACGGATTTGAGGGGCAATTATGTCTTTAACCATGTTTATGCAAGTATTAAAATCTCTTGCATTGCTAATACCATGATTTGTTGTGTATTAGTTATACATAGGATAATACCAATTAGGATATATAATTAATACATATAAATTAAGAAAATATATCAAAGAAGAAATTAGTTATACACAAAACAAATACTTACATTATTTTTTTAATACCTCCTACCAAACGATCCCTTAAAGCAGAACTCAACTGGACCAAGAATAACATTTGTATGCTTTTATATGTAACTAGCGGGCGTGAATAGGAGTCCGAAATCAAAGTAGAGTGAAAATTTTCCAAAAGAACAAGAATAATACGAAAAAAAATTGATAAAAACTAAGAGCCCATTTCGACATAAGAAATTTTTTCCTTTTTCCAAAAATAATTCACTTTTTTCGAAATCAGCGTTTGTTCATACAATTTTCAATTTTTACTTGAAGATGCATTTTGAAATTTTCGAAAATTTGAAAAACTCCAAAAAGCCATTTTTCAAAATTTTCACTCAAATCACTCACAAAACTTGAAAAGCAACCCAAAATTATGTTCATGTCCAAACACAACTCTAAATTTTAAATATCATTTTCACTTGAAAAAAAAATTCCCCTTATTTTGAAATTTTATAATTCTTATGTCCAAACGCCCACTAAAGTAGCATACCATGCGCTAGGGGTGTACATAGGTCGGGTTGGTTCGGATTTTATAATTATCAAACCAAACTAATTGTGTCGGATTATTAAATCTAAAGATCAAACCACACCAATATAACTCGGGTTTTTCACTCTCGGTTTTTCTCGGGTTTTCTTGGGTTTTCGGGTTATTCGTATTTTTTCGGGGCGTAGAACAAAACATATAAATTATGCTCAAAATATTTCTTTAGTCCTAGTAAGATACAACTAAATAAAGTATTTTCCAAGAAAATAATATATAATCGGGTTTTTTTTTCGGTTTGACTCAGATTATCGGGTTGGTACGGTTTGTCGGTTTCCTTTGTACACCCCTACCATGCGCTATATAACCGTTGCCTAACGTATCAGGCTAAACGCCGTTCGCCAAGGCTTTTTGTGTGTGTGTGTGTGAAATAACATAGCACATGTTTACCACTTTTTTGTCCAAACAAAGTAAATTTTCACGTTTTGCTTCAATATGTATGTTTGCACCTAATGCTAATATTATAAAGAAACTTCATTGAATATTTTCTTTCTTCCTTGAATCATATGCTGCCTGCTTTACCTTTTTGTCCTCTTCTTAGACTAAGAATGTCTTTCCATATATTTTAATCTTTCTCTTTTCTAAAATTATAAATAAATAGACAAGTTGATTATATACTAGACCCCCTAAAGTTACCCATGCCTACACTCATGTTGGTTGGTGGAGCTTCATTTCATCCAAATTCTCCTACTTGACGTGAAATTAGAAATAAAGAATGATTTCAGCAGGAATTAATTTGTTTGATTAATATGTGTTTAAATCTCAATTTGTACTAATAGGCTAAGAGAGAATAGGATGTTCATATAAACGAATTGGAATAAGATTTTTGGACTTCTCCTAAGGTTAGAGTGAGCAACGAAATGAATTGAGAACTCAAGTTATATGTAATAATACGTTAGACATTGTTTGGATTATGTCAAATATTAGCCGCAAATAAAAGAGAATAAAGTGCAGTTTTCCATATTTTACTCTCATGGAAAAAGAGTGATTTAATTAGCAAGGAAATAAAGTAATTATGGTGCAAATTAATTCATTGAAAAGAATAGGATAGAGTACAAATCACAAAAGAGAACCCAGAAGTTGGGATCCTTGATGATAATAACTGCTTGAATACAGAATGATTCTCAAGAAGTCCCCTTTGATATTGACAAGTTGAATGTTGGAACAAACAAAATTAGTAATTCCTACAACCAGCTTATTTTATTTGTTAACACCAATATTATCATTGTATAAAAAGTAGCCAGAAAATCACATAACTTATTTGTTTGTTTGGCTTCATATCTCGATGCTTGCTTGGGTGTCCAATAGTCCACAACTACAATTCGTGTCTGTTAATGAAAAATAGTTCCATGTTTAAGGAGTTGTCAATGTATTTTGCCTATAACAGCTCCTCTTTTGAGTCGAGTGGCATTGGATCTCATATCTGTTTCAAGTTTTGAACATAAATGAACCTCGAGCTTACCTGCCTATTATATAAGGAGATCCGAAATTCAAAAGTAGCCAGATTTACAAGTGGTAATTGAAAAATAGTCATAGTTTCAAAAGTAATCGAAATTTAGCCACTTTTCATGTAAAAATAAATCTAAACGAAAACATTGTTCAAAATTCGAAAAATATTCCAACATAATATACTGAAGTTCCAATATAATATACTGGAGTTCCAATATAATATACTGAACTTCCAGCATAATATGCTGGAAGTTGATACACAGGTGCACCAATCTCAAGTATATTATGCTGGAACTTTCCGTGTTACAGCAAACTAGTGGCTATTTTCAATGAATTTGCAAACGCTAGCTATTTTTCAATTACCAATCCGAAAAATGACTAGCCCGTGCTATTTTCACCTAGATAATGGTGGGAAGGCCAATACCAAATTTAAAATTCATTAACACATTGCGAATCACAAATTCGTGGTACTTAAACAAATAACCAAAAAAAAAATCATTTTTCCATAGTAACTGCATGATAAACTATTAACAGGTACTGTGATTTTACTGTACTTATCAGTTTGCAACAGATATAATGGCAACATAACCTGCCTAATAATACTTATTAAGGAAAATATGGCCAGCTGATCTTAATCCTTTAGTAACTGTGAAAGGAGGGAAACAATTGTGAAAATTTACATGCCTCATTCTTTTAGCCTAACATCCTAAAAGACCAGGCCATTATACTTTGAGGCCAATCAATTGTATACACGAAAGAATCGGGATCGAATCCCCATAAAAAATGGGGTGCACCATGAGCTATGAGTAATACTGATAAAGGCAACCGTCATCAAAATTGCGTCTGCCGTCAATTATTTGCTTCAGCTAGCCAAGCAAGAACTTGAAAATGTCACTGAGTGATATGATACCTTCTACACGTTTGCTTCCCGCTTCCACAACAACAAGTCGCCTGACCCCTGCAAGCAATATGCAACAAGTTACTACTATAACACATGAAAAGATCACAGGCCAAAGAAGATTTAATACTACGATTAAACAGATAAGAGATTTAAAAGAGTGTTGTAGTCAATAGTATCATAGTAAAAAAGAGGACAAAGGCTTAACCAGGTCTGGACAATCTTTCCATCACTTCATGCAATGGATCAGAACGTAAACACATGTGACATTTTTGACTGCTCGACCCATACGATGCATATGGTTCCTCTGCAAGCTGCAATGCCTGCAAAAACATATACAGATGAAAGGGAGATTAACAGAAAACACATCTCGAGTATATATACCAATGTAGCTCTGCACCTAAAAGTATGTTTACATACATAAGCTGCAAATTATAAACTCAGCATTGTTCCTGTATCTAACCAAAACAAACTACTTAGAGATGTTTTTCCTTGAGCCAAAACATGAACGACGACTATAGAGTTGACGATGAATTGATTTCTGTACTGTATATATTTTTGAATGAATGGGTAAAAAATTATAAACTTGCCATAGATTTAAAAAAGAAAACACAGGAATTTCCACCAAGAAAAATATTCCAGCTGTTCGGCGTTGTTAACAGCTTATAGCAGCATAGACCACCTAAACTCTGACCAACACCTCCCCGTTACCCCCCCCCCCCTTCTTCTTCTTTTCCTGTTAGCTAAAATGTCCGCAAGTTTAAAGACTCTCGAGCAACTATTCTGTTAGCCAAATGCATAACATATATTCTGGCAAGAAAGTTCATTACCGCTGGCATCCAACTTTGATCGAGTTTCATAAAACTATCCCCAAAATATAGTTGTTGAAAGTGAGTCTTGGAACAATGGTAAAGTTGTCTCACTGTGGTGACGGGTTCGAACCGCGGAAGCAGCCACTAATGCTTGCATTAGGGTAGATTGTCTACATCACACCCTTTGGGATGCGGCCCTTACCAGTACACTGCGTGAAGAACGCGGGATGCCTAGTGCACCGGGCTGTCCTTTTATCCACAAAATATAGTTGTTGTCCCATCCAAGCAAATATGCAAGATACATGTGCTGATTTTCTAGTTTTTTTGCGAATCTTTTAATGAGAGAAGAGTAACAATGCCTACGTGAAAAGCAAAGCCGATCTCAGGAGGAGGGCCGTGGAAGGTTAACAGCCAGCATAAATAGTCAAATCACGGTGAATATTTTAGGATACAGAGAACCTCATACAGCCAACCCAACTAGTTGGAGACTGAGGCATAGTTGCATTGAGAATTGTTCGAGGAAACTAAAATTCTACCTTTCTGGAAAGGGAATGCTCAGCCGCAGGTGAGAGCAAGGGAATAAAAGCCCAGGCACAGCAGTCATACCACTGAACTACACCCATTGAAGCTAGAAATATACTTAAATGTAAACACACATCAATACTGCATGAGCTCAAGGCACTACCTGATGAATACTCATTTCCTCAAGACTTATGTGTGTATAAATCTTGTCCTTGGCCAAAGCTGTAATATCACTGCCAACCATAGATTCAGCAAATTAACCCAATGAAAGTCTACATACACTACAAAATCTACCAGTGTGAAGTATGGCAAAACAACTATTCATTTATAAACCTTCGGGAATATATATCCAATAGGGAGTCATTATCATCAACAATGGGAATTGCACTAACTTGAGCTGCAAAGGGAACAAAAACATACATAAGAGACTGAGATCAGACAGCGTATTGAATCACTAGCCAAAACTTATCACCATGAGACAGAAACCATTAAGATTCCAAAAATTGAGAATGCACATTCTTCAGCAATAACAGTGTGAAATAAACTTTTTTTTTGAAAAGGAGTGTGAAGTAAACTTTTTAGCGGGCAAGTAATTATACATGATCTTAGCCAAAAGACTGAGAAAAGATTAACCTTGCACTAACAAATCCAATGCTGCATTTAGAGAGGCAGTAGGCCTCAACATTGCCAGTGGTTGTCGATTTGGCTCTCCAATTTTTGGAACCCATGTGCCCAAAGGAATTGACCCAATTGGCAACTGAAGAATTGGTAAAGATTCTGGAGAATGCTTGAAATACCTGCAAATATCTGAAAATTAACAAAGTTGTGAGCCACGATACCAAGAGTCAGTGAACACCCAAGAAAAATTTAAAACTCACGTTTTAGTATCTCAGAAAGAGAAGCAAGATATAATAGCTGAGGATATGATCCATCCTGAGCTGGTGAATGAATTATAGGTATTGTAGCCACCCCATTTTGCAAAATTTCCAATGCTACATTCTTCAAGTTGTCATCTGGCCCTGCCTGCATTGCATAGTGAAAATCAAGCCATGTAAAAGAAGTAAATGACAAACAATAGGTCCTAAATACACAACAGGAGTCTGTGATTCATGAATCAGGACATAAGACTAACAATGTTTTATACTTTTGGTGTAAGGAAAGTGTAGCTGAAAACTTATTTCAGTATTTGGAGGTCTTGGATACGCTGAGCTGATTATTGTAAGAGCTATCCCAGATTCTCTTTGTTGTACTTTTCTGTACCTCCTTGGTACTTCTTTCAATAAATTTAACCAACCTTATCAAAAACAGATAACAGAAGTAAAAGAAAAAAGTACGGGATCTTTAGCACGAAAAGTGCCATAATAGCCAGATGCAACTAAACAAATTTAATCAACTGATCTCACATTAATACAGCGCATCAGCAATGACTAGATGGGAACAGGGAATGCTATTCTCTCCTACAAAATAGAAAAAGTGTGCAATTCATAGCAGCAAAATTGCGATGATCTTAGTAGGCCTTCATCATTTTCATTTTCAATCATCAAACTCATGATTGATTCCAAGGTATAGGATACAATAACAAGTCGATATAAACTATATTAGTCTTATTATCTACTCTTAGAGAACCATAAAAGAGCAGGATCTTATTCTCCAGGCTATCCCCCCTCAATTTTATCCTATCTATTACAAATAAGCATGATTTAAATGCTTGAAGATTTTCTTCAACCAAAATCTGTAAGTTACAGATATGGATGGCAATACTACAGCAAAGTGCTCGAGAACGTAAATGGGGATTTTAAGTGTTTAACAATAACCAAAAATATCCATCACAATTGCAAGGCGAAAGGATAAGGTCAAATCTGGGCTATGCACACTGACATTTCAAGCAGGCCAAATCAACTCACCCAGACAAGTCGTCGGGGAACTGATTTACCATGCTCATTGGCGTGTCTGCTTAAGTAAGATTTTGCCTCTTTCCATGCAGATATAGTATGTGTCTCAAGCTCTTCCTCCGTCAGATTGGAACCATGATTCCCAAGCTGCAATAGGCCACGTTTTTTTTTAAATCCATCACTTACGAGAGCAAAGAGTAAAACATCCGAATGTCTTTTCTCAGAAACATACTAATTAGGGCAAATGCACCCTAGATTCTCACAATATGTGTTGCATGAAGGATGCACTATTAACAACATTATGAAACTATAACTAAAATGGCAAAATTACAAGAAATTCTACAACTTCAAGTAGCAAGTTAGCACTAAATGTATCATGGCATGGTGTCATAAAAGATTAACCATAAAAATGGCAATCAGCCAGAAGACAAAACGAATGCCCCCATAAACCTGCCAGCTGATTTCAACTAACTGATCGTTGATTTTGAAATGAAGCATGATCATAAGACCTCAGCCGTTAGGGAAAACAAAAAATACATAAATTTAGCTAGATCCCACCCCATAAACCCACATTTTGATGGAATGTAAAGGCATATTATGTCAACAAGGGAAACTTTCAACATAGAACTCTCAAGTAATAACAGCATAGGTACAAAGATACTAAATCAAGTGTTAAGTAATTTGACTAGATTACCAAAATGGCATAATTACAGCACTTGCCTACTTATCATATAAAACTTTTGGTATCATCTATTTCTTTTTTAAAAATTTCCACCTTTCTTAGCTTGGAGGTGGTCAAGTTCCTACGTGCAGGTTTTTCAGCTTAAAGAAAGTGAAATAATATTTCTGTACAGTTTTGAAACAATATAGATGGGAGACAAAGCCAAAGCTGCTCAAACATACATATATATAATAAAAGCATTGGTATATCCAAAATGCATAATGGATCATGTTATGATAGGAAGCAAGCACAAAAGCAAACCAGAGGGCTACCTTCAAATGTCACTTTACACATACTTCGCCTTCAGTATGTCTATAGATAAGACAGGTGCAAGGGCACCTCCAAAGCAGTAACAAAAGTATAGCACCACAAAGGGAACAAGCCAGACCACATTGTAAGCCCAAAAAAATGGACCAGCATTAATAAATTCATAACAATTAGAAGTCGTACAAGATGTTGGAAGAAATACAAATACTGATAGCAGCATATTAGTGCTAAAAGGAATTTGCCAGTTAAAAGACATAACCAAAACTTTAGTCGAGGTGCGTGCAAGGTGCCTGGACACCATGGTTGTCCCCAAAAAAAATAAGACATAACTAAAACTTGCAAAGAGCTCTGTGTACCTCTCTCATGATTAAAATAAAATCCAAAGCGCTAAGGACTCCAACAAATTGTGCCCTGCTGAAATCCCATAAAGGAGCCATAGGAATACCCTGAAAATAATACGGCTCAGAAACAGATCTTACAAGATTTTCAGGAAGAGAATATCTAGAAGTATAAACAGCATAATGGAGACGGCAAAGCCTAATCTTTTTATTTTTATTTTTATTTTTAGTGCATAGGGCATTGCGCAATCTTATCTAATAAACTGAGTGTATCTGCAGAGGAAGCAGAAGTATTAACTAACAAGTCATTCTATTCCCAATTCTAGTAAATGAACAAGGCTCATACAATAATGCATGAGAAATCACAAATTACAAAATATGATTCTATAAGAGAATCTGTTCTGACATCCACAAACTTCTGTTCAATGACCATCCTGACTTTTCTCTTTTAAATGGAAATGAGGCTTCAAGGCTGGACCCAATGGAAGAACAGTTCTCAAATGTAACAAAGTCTGAAAGTACCATACGTATGAGGATACAAACAGGACATCTAGCGCGATAGAAGATATACCTGCTCATGAAGAATATGAAATGCTTGCTTTACGGGTAAGTCAACATCCAAAGCAATGACCTGAAAAATAGCCCTAATCAGGAAAGGCAACAAAACACTCATACCCATCACATCACCTAGACAAAATATAGGATAAATATATCAAACCTTGCTTGACCCTGGAAGCAGCTCATAAGCTGTATGTGTTGATAGGACTGCAGATATACGGTGACGGGAAATATCTAAATCTGTCTGTGATATCCTGGAAGCATCATCTGGCAAAGCATCATCTGACACTCTTACCTACAACAGATATAAGCAAAAAGATTTTTAACAAGTCAAAAGGCAGAGTCACTAGCTCCCCCTCTAGAGGATATAAGAGAATATGTTAAGAAGGGAGTAAAGAAGTCACATAGGCAATAATGGTTGAACACCAGGGTGCTTCAAGATCACTTCTTTTAGCATTTAATTAGTGGACCAAAGTGACTGGTGTCTCACAAATAGATTCAGAGGTTCTTAAAAATGTCATCAAGTCATCGCGCCTCAGAAAACAAGGGGCTAGAAAAGAAGTGACACCCTCATACCACAAATGAGCTGGTTCAGCAAAGAATAAACATAAACTATGCAGTTAATATGGAGGCTTCATGTCTAACCTCTTCAAAAAAACTGGACAAGTAGAAGTTAACTATTGATGACGAATGACGGCTGATGCACCAAAAGAATATATACATACAAAAGCATAAATCCTCAGCTCCAGGTACAGAATAGTGCATACAATGTGATGGAGAAATTCATTAAAATGATAATAGATACACTAAGAAAGTCTCAATATCCTAAGCATTCATGAACAACTTGCAATGTTCAGCAATTTGCACGAGTACAGCATTCTCTTACCAAGCGCTGAAAAGCCTGACTATCCACATCCATGCTAGAACTAGGAGGTATTCGTGGAGTTAGTACCGCTGGAACGTAGTCCGATTCCCTAGCCAAGAGGACAGTATTAACTGTTCCATAGCTTCCAGTCACAAAAGGTTGGTTCTCATCATGTCGCCATTCACCATCAACAATGAACTTGTACTGCAAGTAAAGTATGTAACCAGAAATCCTTTATCAGTTCATGTAAGGAAGCTGAAATGCTAAATCTAATGAGGAAAAGAAGCAACAAAAAAAAAAAGGCAAATGATATTAAAACTCAAAATCATGACACAGATAAAAATGACTCCCAGATCTGAGACACAGGTAAGATGCAAGACTTCCGAAGGCCGTCCCATATTTCTCTCGTCATGAACGAGAAAGTGCATGGAAAATGCTGGCAAGACCTCACACTTATAAAAGGCTCTTTCTTGTTTTTTCTTAATTCTGAAACCAAAGTTTTGGCAAGCCTTTAAACTGAACAGTCACAGCTGAGTATGAACTCTCTGTCTACTACAGTTGTCTAGAAGAACTAATTAACCATCTGCCAGCCAGCTCAGGTGTCTGTTTTTGAATTTATACGGACTAAAATAAGGATGATGCCCACACCAGCAAAGGAAATGCTTTTATGCTGGTCTAGAAAGAAAATGAGTAAGGACCGTAGGAGTGCTTGGTTAGCAATAGCAGCTTGCTTTTTGGCAACGTGGAAGGAAATGAATCATCTTTAAAGTAAGGCCGCAGCAGTAAATGGACTTACATACAAAAGCTTGTATCTTTCAGCAATTTGGTGCAACCTAATGAATATGTATGATCTAGATACCCTGCTCCTTGGCGTTGGTTTAGATGAATATAATGGCATACTTACTCCCAAAAAGACGGCCTACTAGCATCCCCCTCCAGCACCCCACTCAGATGCTTCCTTCCATTACATCTCTATTCTAACTAGATGGCAGGAGTTTCCACACCAGAAATGAATTTCAATCCTTAAATAAAGCAAGCAATGAAAACCAATATCCAACGACAGGCCCACATACTTGCTGTAGTAAGTCAAATAAAACATCTTATGACCATCTAAGTAGCTCATCAGCAAGTTTACACACTGGACTAGGCGGTTAATGGTCTCGGCAAGTAGCAGCAAGGCTTAAGAAATCCCAAAATCGGGGAAAGTGTTTTCTAATTTGCTCTAGATTGAAGTTAGGTCACATGTCGATATCTACAAGAACTAAATGATTTGTCACAATAGATAGCATGACAGCCTTAGACAATCGACAAATATGTGAAAAATAGTCCTGCTATCCAACTACTCACTAATTAAAAGAATAACATTCACAATTGATTGCTATCCACTAGCAAAGCATATAACTACTGAAACTAATAGTACTATCTTTTGCTCAAATCACTTCTATAAAAAACGTAACTTTATAATATTAATCCATAATACAAAACAAACCTGGTGGTAACCAGGTGGTATGCTGCAAAGAGTCTGAAATACAGTTGGACATCCTTCAACAGGAGTCATCGGCCATTGCGACCACCTTCAAAATTATCCGTAAGAAACACAAGATGTTAGCCGAGCGCGCGCACACACAGAGACAAAAAGAAAAAAGAAACAGTAATGAAATGAATTTTGCCAGCTTAAAGTTAGTACCCAGTAAATGTGCCACTCAAGCAAACACTTGTTCCCCCATAAGGCCACACAAAACGTGTAGGAATCAGAGCCGTACCACTGTCCCGTGCATAATCCATACCAGCAGGATACATTGACCCTCCAAATTAGATTAAAACACAACCCCAGATACTGTACTACTCTAAATTCTAAAATGCTGAAATTTATATATAATCTGATGAATGCAGCACAAACAAATTAAAAAACACAATAATTATGGTTGACCCATGACACGAAAAAGGTCTCAAACTTTAATAATACTAACCAGCAAAACCCAAATTAAATGGAAATAAATAACAGATACCCACTAGAGGTAAAGAAAAGGAAAAGGCTAAAAACTTTACACACCAAAAGGAATTTTAAGCAAATACTCAAATTAATAGATGAAATAACAAATAAATTTATAATTTAAAATTTCCAATACCATTGAACGATAAAATGGTGAAAAAGCTTCGATCTTTGGGACGAAAGGGAAGTCGATCAGGGGAAATGAAAACCCTAGAAATGTGAAAATAGAGAATTGAGTTAAAATTTTATTTGAAAAAAGAAAAAAGGAAATGCAGAGATATGAAGAATTATAGAGAGAGATAGGAGAAAACCCTAATCCTAGAATTTTTTTTTGTTTTTGCTTCAGAGGATTTTTCCCGATTCTTTTTCTTGAATTGAAAATGAAGATGTTCTTTTTCCACTATTGAAAAAAAAGAAAATACAAAATCGACAATACGAAGTACTGTGAGATGCAGGAAAACGGAGCGGAAACGGGGCAAGTACAGACCCGAAAGTGACAAATTGAAAACTGAACACTCCACTAATATTACTTCTAGTGTTGCTCTTGTGTTTTTCTTGGGTTAATTTGGACCTTGGAGCATGGGTGTTTATCGGACGGGCTGGGACGGGCTGAACGGTAAAAACCCCAGCCTGTTCGGTTAGCAGACGGGCTGGTTAGCGGGCTGGGAAAACGGGCTGCTGGCGGGTTGGGAAATTTCGAGTTTTTTAGGGCCCGTACGGGTTCGGGCTAAGCGGGTTCGGGCGAGCCGGGCAGTTTTTTTTAAATTAAATTTTATTTTTCTTATTCAATGTTATTAGTGGATCTGGGTCAATATTACAGATCCATCTCCGGCGCGTGCTTCTGGTTTCTTTATCATTTCTCTTAGCCGGCGCGTGAGTTCCCGGCCGCGATTCAACTTTTCCGTTACCTTTTCCAGATGAGATTGTGTGTAATTTTCAGGCTCCATTTATTACTACGTTGCTATTAGCTGAAGTAATTAACTAGCACTGAGGAAGCTGTCAGATCTGGAATAAAAATCCAGATTTGAAATTTTAGAAAGGGCTAAAAAAGAATAAACAAGAAAAATCAGAAATAAGAGAAGATTTTCGATTTTGTTTCTTTGCTATTTTCGATTTTTGATTTTAGCTTAATAATTACTGGGAATTTGGCGGATTGAATCGCTGTCCATTGCTATCGAGTTGCACTCGTTTGGTCACCGGTTTGTTGCTGTTATGTTGCCGGATCTCCTCGCATATTTCAGAAGCTTGCTTGTTGTTTTTCTTCAGTTAATTTCGGCTGCTAGTTACTTTCGGTGCTACACCAGTGGTAGCGGTGACAGCTCTTTTGGTTTTTGGGTCGTGGTATTTTCTGTGTTTTCAGGGAAATTCTCAAAGATTGTTGGAGATAAGTTGGGCGCACGAGCACTAGCAAAGGAGAGCAACCTGGACGAGCGTCAGCAAAGGGCGGTGGGAAGCGGTGTGTGAGCTTGCAAGTACATCGAGGGCTGCAAATCACCACAGGTTTGGTTCTCGGGAATTGGTACCTCCCGTTCTACTGTTTTCCTTTTGGTGTTAGCAAAATTAATGTTACTTTAGTTCACAATAGTTAAATCATTCAATAGGTGTACCGGTAGTCACTTGTTTCCTTCTAGTTTGATTCGTTGTCCGTTGTGCACTAGCGAGTCTTCTGTAGATTTGTCGTAGGTGTAGTGGCGGTAGTCTGGGATGATAGATTAAAGGCATGTCCTCAGGTGGGGCAGAGTGTGGGGCAAAGAGTGGGGCCGAGGTCAGGGGGTGGGTCGGGAGGCAGGGGAGGTAGAGGGGGAAATGGAGCCTATAGATTGAGAATCGGGCCATGGAACATAGGTTCGCTAACGAGTAAGTCTATAGAGTTGGCGAAGATCCTTCAGAAGAGGAAGATTAATATAGCGTGTGTCCAGGAGACTAGGTGGGTCAGATCGAGGGCGAGAAATGCGGATGGGTATAAGTTGTGGTACTCTGGAGTCGTGAGGGGTAAGAATGGAGTGGGTATCCTGGTAGATAGCTGTCACACCTCCTTTTTCCGGCACCGCGAGGTGCGTAGGGAGTTTTTTCCAATTAAAGGACAGTCGAAAACGGGATTGGTTTAATTATTTCAGAGTCGCCACTTGGGAGATTTAGGGTGTCCCAAGTCACCAATTTTAATCCCGAATCGAGGAAAAGAATGACTCTATATTACAGTCTGCGTACCAGAAATCCGGATAAGGAATTCTGTTAACCCGGGAGAAGGTGTTAGGCATTCCCGAGTTCCGTGGTTCTAGCACGGTCGCTCAACTGTTATATTCGGCTTATTTATCTGATTTTTAATACAATTATGAACCATGTGCAAATTTTATCTTTTACCGCTTTATTATTATAATTATTATTTTTTAGGAATGTGAACATCGCTTAAAACATATCTTTGGATTGTGTCACATGAAATGCACCCACAATACGAAACATATTTTATTTGATGTTTTAGGATTTAGATTTGGGTCGCATGAAATGCGCATCCGAGTTTAAGAAGGTAAAATTAATTAAATCGCGCTTAAAGAGTCTAACGCGTCATTATCTTTTGGGAAAGAAGTGAAATTCACTAAACAATTCATCCCAAATTCTAAGTAATTTTTTTTTAAAATAATTAAATAAATAAATGAGATTGGAGAATCCTATACATTTGTATTATTTACATCTATTTATTTTTAGCGAAATCCTTTAATAATATCCTTTAATGACTACCTTTTATTATTACTAAATTTTTTATAAATATAAAATCAATATCTACATTCTTGAAAATGACATATTAAATAGAAGAGAAAAACAAATATTAGCAGAAAGTAATAAAATTATAATCATAGATACAACATGGAATTATCGAAAAGTAAAAAATAAAAATAAAAAAAAACTAATTATCCCATAGTTGGATTAAAATTCAAATTGTTAGTAAGACTATCTATTTATTTTTAGCGAAATCCTTTAAGAATATCCTTTAATGACAACCTTTTTATTATTACTAAGTTTTTTATAAATATAAAATCAATATCTACATTCTTGAAAATGACATATTAAATAGAAGAGAAAAACAAATATTAACAGAAAGTAATAAAATTATAATCATAAATACAACATGGAATTATCGAAAAGTAAAAAAATAAAAAAAAAACTAATTATCCCATAGTTGGATTAAAATTCAAATTATTAGTAAGACTTAAGCTTATTGAAACTAATTATTTACAAATACTGAAAATTGAAAGAAATAAAAATAAAAACTTGAGTACTAAATCATATTTCTAAAAATTTAAACAATTTAACATTAACTAACTTTGTTTTAATTCATCATGTCCTAATACTTGTTTGCAAACTAATTCATGTTATAACTGAAATTGACTACATGATTCGGATTAACTTATCGTTGACGAAAAACCTTATGAATAAGGAACTTAGTTAATTTTTGCCAAACTGATTCAATAACGCCATTTTTACGTTATTTCTTCTATTTTTTTATTTAAACAATTTTAATTAATAATCAGGTTTAAATATATTTCCTAATAATCTGGTAAAGACGTTATTTAATATGTCGCTATAATATGCCTAGTTATGCCGATGACAGTGATTTACGGAATAATAATACATGAATAACCTAAATACAATACAAAAAATTAAATTAAACTAAATTAAAAATTTAACACTCCATTCTTCATTTCAGCTTACAAAATGCCAAAATTACAGTTGTGTACCTGATATTGTCAATATAAGAAGAAGAAAGTCAGCAACGTAATACGTAACACAGCAACAACAACAATAACCAGCAATAACCAGTCAACAAAAATCCCAGTGACAGCTTTGAAAAATTCAAAATAAAATCCAGGAATGCCGAAAATAACGGACAGAAACCAAGGGAAATTTTCAGATTTTTGAAAGGCTAGTTAATCTTCAACCCTTAATTTCTACACCTGTATACCAGAATATTTATCAGGTGTGTACTACTTTCTCTTCTAATTTTCAATTTTTTTTTCTTTGTATGTTTTTCTTTTCTTGAGAGTTTCAATTTTTTTTTTCGGAATAAATGTTCAGCTTTTTTTCAATCTCTTTTTTTTCTGTCTGTCTTTCTTCTCCTTCTATCATTTTTCAGACCTCTATATATAATCCCCACCCTTTAATCAATTAAAATCAATCCCTTTCTCTACCAAACTCATTATCTTCCCACTCATCCTCATTACATTAAATAAACATATCACACCACCCCATTTCATTTTGTCCCCCATGCTTCAAATAAACAATTACAAAATGTACAATTCCTAAACTACCCCTTCCGACCTTACTGAAATTACCAAACTACCCCTGAACGTATTACAAATTTACCAAACTACCCATCGGCTATAACACATCAATTAATCAAACTTAACCAAAATATAGACAATATGATCAATTTCTAACAATGTTCAAACAACAATATGAACATGGATGAACATCATAACAACAATATCACATGAACATGATTTTAACAACATTTCAACAACAAATCACATGAACACAAATTGAACAACCAAGAACAACCAAAATTTGATTGAACAATATTTTTGGCAACAACAAACCTATTTTTCGGATTTAAACAACAACAACAATCAAACAAGTATATTTAGATTCTTAAATTCAATAATATTGAACTTAAAATCAACTCTAACAATATTATAACAAACAATTCTTTTAAACAAGATTATGAGACTAATTCAAGAAATAATCACAAATGGTAAACAAGAAATCAAACTATACACATTTCGGATTCAAAATCAAACAAACATAATATGAACATGAATGAAAAGATTCAACCACAATAACAAACTTTATTCAAATTTCGAATTGAACTTAAACAAAACAAATAAACATATTCAAATCACTAATCTTCAAATAATCAATTAATCTTCAAATAATCAATTAATCTTTCTTAATTAAATCCAACAAAAAATATAACAAAGATACATGATCATGAATGAAATCTATATTAAACAAACAACGGATTCAAGCGATTTAAACTAAATCTAACAATATTAAACCTAAACTAACAATTCCTTTTTTTGCAAAAATTAAATTAACATGAAATAAACTAAAAATCAATTAATTAAATTTTCATTTGACTCTGAAAATTAAACCAACCAAACATATAAACAAACTAAAAAAAAATTATTTCAATGATGAACAAACAAAACAAGAATTGAATCATTTATCGATTTTGGATCCGAAAAATACCAAACAAAAAATATGGACGATAAATGAGATCCAAAAAAAAACCACTAACCGGAAATGAAACGACGAACAACGACCCACCAACGACGAACTCGGACAGTGATCGACGACATCGACCAAAACTACTTCATGTATGCAAACTCGACTGGACTGAATGATGAAGACGAAACGGAAGCAACTGATGATGAAGAAGCCATAGCCATCGAGGTTTGCGAGCTCGATATGGACTGAAGCAGTAGCATCCGCTACTGCTGGACATCGGAGATTTGAAATGGACGCAGCAGCAGCTCGGACGCGAGGAGGAAGCAGCTGCGGCGAGCAAAAGGAGTTGAAGAAGAAGCCGCGATAGTAGCGGCGTGGCGCAGGCAGGTTGTTTGTTCGCCGTTGGTGTTCGCGACTGTGGTCGGAGCTCGTGACTATGGTCGCGCTGGCTGGGGTTCGATGACGAGGAACGCAGCCATGGCTGCTAGAGAAACAGTGGTCGTCCATGGATGTCGAGCTCAAGCTTGAGCTCGACGAAGAAGATGAAAGCAAACGCGGGCAGCCATGGCGCAAAAACAAAAACGACAATGGTGAAGCTTGAAGGCAACCATGGTTATGTGGTGAAGGGGTGGTTGTAGTGGAGATGGTGAAGTAGCCATTGATGGAGCTTTGCTTAAGGAAGAAGAAGAAGAAGAAAGATAGAAAAGGGGGGGGGGGGGGGGTGAGTTAGGCATTTCTTAGGGTTTTCTAATTTTTTTTTTGTTTGTTTTTCTTTGTTTTTTTTTTTTAAAAAAAAAATGCAAGATTATAGGGTGTTGGGTTATGGACCGGGTTGACCCAGTTCGAAATGGACTGGGTCGTAGGGAAGATTGGGCCATTATTTGGGCCTGTGGCTTGAAATTGAAGAAAAGGCCCAATTCCGACTTTCTTTATATTTTCGCTCTTTTTTCTTCTTTTATTTATCTAAAACTAAATTATAAAAATACTTAAACTATTATTAAGAACTAAATTAAGTTATAAAAGCGCAAATTAACTCCCAATAACAATTAACGCACAATTAAGTATTAATTAAGCATAAAATTGTATATTTGGACATTAAATGCTAAAAATGCAAACGATGCTTATTTTTGTAATTTTTTAATTTTTGTAAAACAAATTTAATTACTAAAAACTATAAAATTAAATCCTACATGCAAAATGCGACATATTTTTATATTTTTTTATTAATTTATCAAATAAACACGCACAAACAAATACAAATAATTATTCAAAATATCACAAAATATCACAAAATTGCACACCAAAGAAAAATCATTTTATTTTTGGATTTTTGGGAGTAATTCTCATATAGGGCAAAAATCACGTGCTTAAAGCTGCCCCTCTTTGCCCGGATACACGAAGGGTTTTCGTGCAAAGATAAAGCGAGCGATTTTTGCCCATCCGAGTACTCCGTGTGAAGCATTTTTTGAAAAAGATTTGAACGAACCTTTGCTTCAAAGGTTTCCTACATATCCTGGGCTAAACAGGAATCAGGTCAATGTAGTTCGGGAAGTCTTGGTAGCTGGGACTACCATGGGACTGCAATGTTATTGTTGTTGCATGCTACTTTTACTGTTTGCTGACCTCCTTATTACACCATGCTTAAAAAATAAGAAGCTAGACTAAGCTAGAAATTACAGAATCTTATCTGTTTTCCCCCTTGCTCCGGTTGCCTTGTTTTTTGTCGGTTTGTGTTTCCTCTGGTGCCTTTTTACCAAGACTTCTGGCCCTTGGCTTTTTTTTTTTTTAATACCAGTTTTCGTCATTTTGTTCGGTCCGCTGGGGACATGGCTTTCTTCATTAAGCTTTTTGGCGGTTCCTCGGGGGACACGATTATCTTCATCAGATTCATCAAGACGCGTCTTTTCTTTCTTTTGACTCATGCGCTTGAATTTGCGCTGGGACTTCTTGTTGCCACCTTCTGCCTTCTGGTGTTGGGATTTTATTGTTTCCTGCTGGGGATTCTTGTTGTAACCTTTGCCTTCCGGTGGGGTTACTAACTTCAAAATCTGCAGTATAAGACTGAAAAGTATTCCTCTCGTTATACAGGTGGGTGCTTGGAAATGGAAAAATGAAATGTATGCCCGCATTATACTGGTGGACGACCTGGAAATAGAAAACTGAAATGTATGCCCACATTATACTGGTGGGCGACCTAGAATATGGAATGAACAGACAAAATGTATTCCCTCATTATACTAGTGGGCGACTTAGAACTGAAATGTATTCCCGCATTATACTGGTGGCGACCTAGAACTGAAATGTATTCCCGTATTATACTGGTGGGCGACCTAGAACTTAAAAGTATTCCCGCATTTTACTGGTGGGCGACCTAGAACATAAAGTATTCCCGCATTATACTGGTGGGCGACCTAGAACTTAAATGTATTCCCGCAATTTACTGGTGGGCGACCTAGAACTTAAATGTATTCCCGCATTTTACTGGTGGGCGACCTAGAACTTAAATGTATTCCCGCATTTTACTGGTGGGCGACCTAGAACTTAAATGTATTCCCGCATTTTACTGGTGGGCGACCTAGAACTTAAATGTATTCCCGCATTTTACTGGTGGGCGACCTAGAACTGAAAAGTATTCCCGCATTATACTGGTGGGCGACCTAGAACTTAAAAGTATTCCCGCATTATACTGGTGGGCGACCTAGAACTTAAATGTATTCCCGCATTTTACTGGTGGGCGACCTAGAACTTAAATGTATTCCCGCATTTTACTGGTGGGCGACCTAGAACTTAAATGTATTCCCGCATTTTACTGGTGGGCGACCTAGAACTTAAATGTATTCCCGCATTTTACTGGTGGACGACCTAGAACTTAAATGTATTCCCGCATTTTACTGGTGGGTGACCTAGAACTTAAATGTATTCCCGCATTTTACTGGTGGGCGACCTAGAACTTAAATGTATTCCCGCATTTTACTGGTGGGCGACCTAGAACTTAAATGTATTCCCGCATTTTACTGGTGGGCGACCTAGAACTTAAATGTATTCCCGCATTTTACTGGTGGGCGACCTAGAACTTAAATGTATTCCCGCATTTTACTGGTGGGCGACCTAGAACTTAAATGTATTCCCGCATTTTACTGGTGGGTGACCTAGAACTTAAATGTATTCCCGCATTTTACTGGTGGGCGACCTAGAACTTAAATGTATTCCCGCATTTTACTGGTGGGCGATCTAGAACTTAAATGTATTCCCGCATTTTACTGGTGGGCGCCTAATTGGTAAAGAATAATTTGAATTTGTTTCCTTGATTCTCCGAGAAAATTTCCACTTGTGGCGGAAAACTTTCTGCCCCAATTCTGGCGATCTTTCTTATGGCGTATCTTTAGGCCATCATCAACACTTTATTTTCCTGTTCAAATCAAAGAAAATTTAGTTAGTTTTTTTTTTTTTTTTGAAATATGGCGAGTGGTCATGTCACTCCTGATGGGGATGATTGTTCCCTTTCCCTTATTCCTGTTCGGCGTTCTCAAAACTTGTTGGGGATGATGTTATTTGCTGGGGATAACATTCTGCTGGGGATGGTTTTTCCATTTATCCCTTCACCATTTTGTATCTCAAAAATTTCTGGAGGTTATTTTGCCGAAGAGGGATTTTCCTTTCTTCCCTTTCCCTTCTGTGTTGTCCGACCACCTCGGAGCTTGGTCGATATTCGGTCAGAGTACTCTGGGGATCGTCTTGGAACTTGGCTTACAATTTTCTCAACATGTTTTTTTTTTCCGGCTCTTCCCCGTACTTTCCTTGCCATTTTAGGACAGTATTATTCGGCCTAGCAACCAACGTCTTTTGTCTTATTGCCTTGTCTCTTGCCTGCCCTTTTCACATTTTATGTTGTACCATTTTGGCAACTGGTAGTAAGCTCTGAAAGACCTTTCTTAAAACATAAATTTCTAGAAAAATTCTTTTAAACAAAGAAATGAAAAGATAGAAAAATGAGAAAATCTTTCTGAACAAAAAAAATGAACTTATCTGGGTGATACAACCGAGTCCAATGATCATGTTGTGCATTCCGGATTAATCAACCCAGTCTATTTGTGTCGATCAAACTTTCTGATGTCTTCACTTGCTGGGGATAAATAGGTGCCCAATTCTTCGCAAAATACGGATCTTTTCCATCAATCTATCTTGTCGCCTTATAGTGCCCTTCGCGGGGTTTTCACTAACAAGGCTCTCTCATTTCTCACAACTCCCGTCGCCTTATGGTGCCTGTGAAGGTTTTCACAGATAAGACTCTCTCATTTTGTATTTCTCAGCTTACGTCGCCTTATGGCGCCTGTGAAGGTTTTTCGCCGATAAGACTCTCTCATCTTATTTTCTCAGCTTGGGATTGGAGTGTTGCCGATAAGATTTTTCTCTGCCGGGAATTCTTTTGGCTATAAATTCTTTCAATTCATGATCCTCATTCAGTCAGGGACCGACGTTTTATTCTTGGTTTTCATTTGCCTATCTTAACACCTCTCGGATACTGATCGGGAGGTCTTTTTTGGATATCAATATAGGTTTTAGAAGAAAAGGATATAAAATTCAAAATAACTTTGATGGGTAAAGTATTACAACTCTTGGAATCAAACTCTTTTTTTTTTTCAAAATTTAGAAACATAATTTCTGCCCCAATTTTCTTACTTGGGGATTTTTCTTTTGATTTTTTTTTATTACCTTATGACCGAGCCGTGAGGCGCCTACGTATCCTCTTTGAGGAATCAGGTCGAACGTAGTTCACTGACTCCTTTGTTTTCTTGCGACCTTCAAATTTTATTTTTTTTTCATACATTTTTTCATTAATGATTCCAAGAGAGGGGTATAAAAAGATAAGTATGGCTCAAAGGGGTAAAACAAAGGTTAAAAGTGTTTGGATAGAAGAAAGAATTGCCTCCGTCATTTCATTATCCGATAAGCACTAAGTACAAACAAACAAATAAACAACAAAAGAAATTACACATAATATCTTTTGACTGCATCAGAATTGATAGCCATGTCGACGCATCTTCCTTCAACATCCGTCAAACGTAAAGCGCCATTGGATAATACTCTGGTCACAATATACGGCCCTTGCCAATTCGGGGCGAACTTGCCTTTTGCCTCAATCTGATGTGGGAGGATCCGTTTCAATACTTGTTGCCCTACTTCAAATTTTCTGGGGCGCACCTTCTTATTGTATGCTCTTGCCATTCTCTTTTGATACAACTGGCCATGACATACTGCTGCCAATCTTTTTTCATCCATTAAACTCAGCTGCTCTAGTCGGGTTTTGACCCATTCATCATCGTCAATCTCGGCCTCAGCGATAATTCGAAGGGAAGGAATTTCAACTTCCGCTGGTATTATTGCTTCGGTTCCGTATACCAACAAATAAGGAGTCGCACCTATTGAAGTACGAACAGTAGTGCAGTATCCTAACAACGCAAATGGTAGCTTTTCATGCCATTGTCTGGATCCTTCAATCATTTTCCTCAATATCTTCTTTATATTTTTGTTGGCTGCCTCAACTGCTCCATTAGCCTTGGGCCGATACGGGGTGGAATTACGGTGTGTAATCTTAAACTGTTCACATACTTCTCTCATCAAGTTGCTGTTAAGATTAGCACCATTGTCCGTGATTATTATGTTTGGGATCCCAAATCTACAAATGATATGGGAATGGACGAAATCCACCACTGCCTTCTTGGTTACAGACTTAAAAGTTTTGGCTTCAACCCACTTAGTGAAATAATCGATGGCTACCAGAATGAACCTGTGACCGTTCGAAGCTGCCGGCTCGATAGGCCCAATGACATCCATGCCCCATGCTACAAATGGCCATGGTGCGGACATTGTGTGCAATTCCGTTGGTGGAGAATGAATCAGATCTCCATGTATCTGACACTGATGGCATTTCCGTACGAAACTGATACAATCATGCTCCATAGTGAGCCAATAATATCCCGCTCGCAGAATCTTCTTTGCCAACACATATCCGCTCATATGGGGCCCACAGACTCCAGCATGTACCTCTGTCATCACTATCGTGGCTTGACCTGCATCAATACATCTCAGCAATCCCAGATCTGGGGTTCTTTTGTACAACATTCCTCCACTGAGGAAAAATCCATTTGCCAGTTGTCGAATGGCTCTCTTTTGATCTCCGGTTGCCTGCTCCGGGTATATTCCCATCCTGAGATATTCCTTGATATCATAAAACCATGGCTCGCCATCCATTTCTTCTTCTATTATGTTACAGTAGGCATGCTGATTACGAACCTGAATATACAATGGGTCAACATGGATTTTGTCTGGATGGTGCAACATCGATGCTAAAGTGGCCAAAGCATCGGCAACCTCATTGTGAACTCTCGGGATGTGTCTGAACTCCACTGATCGAAATCGCTTGCTCAGATCGTGCAAACATTGTCGATATGGTATAAACTTCAAATCCCGTGTTTCCTATTCACCCTGGATCTGATGTACTAGGAGGTCCGAGTCTCCCAAGACCAAGACGTCCTGAACATCCATGTCTGCAGCCAATCGTAGGCCCAAAATACATGCCTCATATTCAGCCATGTTGTTGGTACAATAGAAACGTAGCTGAGCTGTAACAGGATAGTGATGTCCTGTTTCTGAAATAAGTACTGCTCCTACTCCAACTCCTTTTGCATTAGCAGCCCCGTCAAAGAAAAGCTTCCACCCTGGTTCCTCATTCAGTTCTAACTCCTCTATATGTATCACTTCTTCATCAGGAAAATACGTCCTCAAAGGCTCGTATTCTTCATCAATAGGATTCTCAGCCAAGTGATCGGCCAATGCTTGAGCTTTCATGGCCGTCCTCGTCACATAGACAATGTCGAACTCTGTGAGTAATATCTGCCATTTTGCCAATCTTCCTGTGGGCATAGGCTTCTGGAAAATATACTTTAATGGATCCAGACGTGAAATAAGGTATGTAGTATGTGACGATAGATAATGCTTAAACTTCTGTGCTACCCAAGTTAGAGCACAACATGTCTTCTCAAGTTGGGTGTACTTATTCTCATAGACTGTAAACTTCTTGCTGAGATAATAGATGGCTTGCTCTTTTCTTCCTGTGATGTCGTGTTGACCCAACACGCAACCAAACGAATGATCCAGGACCGTTAGATAAAGGATTAATGGTCTCCCCGACTCAGGTGGAACCAATACAGGTGGATTGGATAAATAACCTTTGATCTGGTCAAATGCCTCCTGACATTCTGCCGTCCATTCTATCGCGGCATCTTTCCTCAGCAATCGAAAAATGGGTTCACAAGTTGTTGTGAGCTGAGCGATGAATCTGCTGATATAGTTCAACCTTCCCAACAGACTCATTACTTCTGTTTTGTTCCTCGGTGGCGGCAATTCCTGGATGGATTTGATCTTTGACGGATCCAACTCAATGCCTCGCCGACTGACGATAAATCCTAACAGCTTTCCAGATGGAGCACCAAATGCACATTTGGCTGGGTTGAGCTTAATGTCGTACCTTCGAAGTCTTTGAAAAAACTTCCTAAGGTCTGCTACGTGGTCTTCCTGACGCTTGGATTTGATGATCACATCATCTACGTACACTTCGATCTCTTTGTGTATCATATCATGGAACACAGTAGTCATTGCTCTCATGTAAGTTGCCCCAGCGTTCTTCAAACCGAATGGCATTACCCGATAACAATAAGTCCCCCATGGCGTAATGAAAGCTGTTTTCTCTGCATCTTCTTCATCCATCAAAATCTGATGATACCCAGCGTAGCAATCCACAAAGGAGACGATTTCTCTCCCGGCACAATTGTCGATCAAGATATGGATATTGGGCAATGGAAAGTTATCCTTTGGGCTTGCCCTGTTCAGATTACGGTAGTCGACGCATACCCTGATCTTCCCATCTTTCTTTGGTACTGGCACTACATTAGCCAACCAATCAGGATATCGAGAGACCCAAATAACCTTTGCTTGCAGCTGCTTGGTTACTTCTTCTTTAATCTTCACACTCATATCTGTCTTGAACTTCCTCAGTTTCTGCTTGACAGGAAGACAGGCCGGGTCAATGGGCAATTTGTGAACCACTAGCTTGGTGCTTAAACCCGGCATGTCGTCATATGACCATGCAAAAATATCTTTAAACTCAATGAGTGCTTTGATTAATTCTTCCCTGATGCCAGGCTCAATGTGGATGCTGATTTTGGTTTCTCGGACATTATCCGTATCCCCTAGATTTACAGCCTCGGTGTCATTCAGATTAGGCTTGGGTTTCTCTTCAAATTGGCATAGTTCTCGGTTTATTTCTTCGAAGGCTTTATCCTCATCATATTCAGACTCATAATCGATCTCTTGTATCATTAAATCAGAGTCAGATTGATTTATTAGACTAGGTCGAAGATCCGTCGTGCATGCCATGTCATTAGAACCGGTAAAAAGAGAACTGTTCAGAAAGAGAAAAGAATAAAACAAAATTAAAATGAGACAAGAAAAGAATTTTATTAAAATGCGGAATAACAGGGTTCACACTTTTACAAGATAAAATGAGATTTGGATTACACCCTGAATAATCTGAAAAATAAAAAAGCAAAAATCAAAGCCTACTACCAGGACTCTCCCCGAGTAGGAAGAGGAGTAACCGTCCAATTGTTAGTTTTGGCCTCAGGCCCCATAAACTGTATGTCTGTTCCGCTGGAACCCTCTCCGACTTCTACCATATTGACATTAGTGAACAATCTTTCGAAACTCTGATTCAGATCCCCATCAATCCCAATCAATCGCCCGAGAACTTTCGGGACTGGTGACCCCTTGGCGCTTGCTCTAACAAAAGATTTTGAAAGACGTGGCACAGGTTTGGGAAGAAACCAAACTTTCCTCTTCATTTTCCGAGCTCGTTTTACATCTGCCGCAGTCGGTTTGAACCCCAACCCAAAGGTCTCCAAATTCTTGGGCAAGGAAATACGTTGAACAATTCCCTGAAGTTCAGCTCCCAAGCCTTTTCCTGGCATAAACCCATTACCCAGCATTTCTGAAACCATCATAACCGTTGCGGAAGCTATCCTAGGATGCTGAATGATTTCACCATCGGTGATCTTGTTTGCCGACACTGCATCAAAAATCTGGTAGACCTAGGGACCTTTGTCATCATTGGTCTCTATGAAGGGTACAATGGCGCCTCCTACGGTGCACGCAGTGTCCTCGCCGTGCAACACGACCTCTTGTCTATCCCACTCGAACTTGACCATCTGATGCAAGGTGGATGGCACTGCTTTGGTTGCATGGATCCACGGACGTCCCAACAGAAAGTTATAAGATACCGTAGCATCTAATACCTGGAATTCCATGGTAAACTGGACTGGACCGATCGTCAACTCAAGTACAATATCCCCCATGGTGGCTGTTCCATTTCTGTCAAATCCTCGGACGCAAATGCTATTCTTTTGGATTCTTCCGTGGTCGATCTTCAATTGGTTCAGGGTGGATAATGGACAAATATTGGCACTTGAGCCATTATCCACTAATGCCCGAGTAACTGCCGAATCTTCACATTTGATAGTTAGGTAGAGAGCTTTATTATGCTCCGTGCCCTCCACTGGCAGATCATCATCTGAAAATGTTACCCTGTTCACCTCGAAAATTTTGTTGGCAATCGTTTCCAGGTGATTTACAGAAATTTTATTGGGCACATGAGCTTCATTCAGTATCTTCATCAGGGCCCGACGATGTTCATCCGAATGGATTAATAATGATAGTAGTGAGATCTGGGCCGGTGTTTTCTTCAACTGTTCGACCACGGAGTAATCCTGCACTTTCATCTTCTTTAAGAAATCCTCAGCTTCTTCTTCTGACACAGGTTTCTTTATTGCAGCTGGATTGGGTCTTCTCAACTCCGCCGGAGCAAAACACCGTCCTGATCGAGTCAGTCCCTACGCCTCACAACTATTCTCCTCCACTTGTTGTCCCTTGTACATCACCACCGCCTTCTCATACTTCCAAGGCACAGTCTTGCTATCAATCACTGGTGTTTGGACTACTGGTTTTATGATGACCGGTTCCCTGCAGACCCCCTTCACAACAACCACGGGTGCAGATGATGCTCCCGTTATTACCAACTTGGCTGGTTCTGGTTTCCTTGTAGCGGCAGATAGATTCTTCCCCAATATCACCACTGGCTTGACATCTTCCCCCTTCAACTGTACCCCTGCTTCCTCATCGATCGATTTTTCTTTCGGAGTGGCACGGATCATCATCACTGTCTGTGAGGGTTTCTTCGGCTCCCCTCCTTCGTGCACAAGTTCGATCATGTGGGCTTCAGGGTGCTTTGGCAATGGGTTCTGGTTAATGTTGGGTGCCTCCGGTGCCTGTACCTCGATCTTGTTGGTATCAATAAGATCTTGTATTGCATGTTTCAGCCTCCAACATTTCTTGGTATCATGTCTGGGAGCTCCCGAACAATATTCACATCTTACCGAGTGATCCATATTTTGGGGTAAGGGATTTGGTAATCTAGGCTCAACAGGATTTAATAAACCCAACTGCCTCAATTTATGGAACAAGGCAATATAAGTTTCCCCCAACTCAGTAAAAGTTCTTTGCCTCTGCAATCTTTCATTTCTGGCGGCCGGATTACCCTTGAAACCCATCCCTTGAGGGTTCCTGTAGGCTCTTGGTGGTGGATAGGTGTTTTGTGGTAGTGGGTATGTGTTATGTGGAGGTGGGTATGTATTGTGGGGAACCGGCGCGCGCCATTGTGGGCGAACCGGAGGTTGGGTGTATGTCTGGGCTTGATGGACGGTGAAATGTTGTTCTTGTGGTTGGTAGTAGGGTTGTGGAGGGTAATTTGGAATGTGTGGGTAGTTTAGACGATGGGGTCTGGGTTGGTAATGAGGGGAAGGACCTCTAGATCTGGACCAATTGTCGGCCTCTAATGTCGTGACCTCCTCTCTTCTTTTCTTCCCTAGCGCACCTCCCGTGCCGCTCTGAATGGCCTGAGTTGTTGCCTTAATTGCCGAATAACTCAGGATCTTATTGGACTTAAGTCCCTCTTCTATCATACCTCCCATTTTCACAACTTCATTAAATGATTTGCCAACTGACGTCACCAAGTGACCAAAGTAAGTTGGCCCGAGAGTTTGTAAGAAGTAATCCACCATTTCTCCTTCTCTCATTGGGGATCAACTCTGGCTGCCTGTTCTCTCCATCGGAACCCAAATTCCCGGAAGCTCTCTCCGGGTTTCTTCTCGAGCTTTAGCAATGTGAGACGGTCTGGGACTATCTCAAGGTTGTATTGGAAATGTCCTGCGAAAGCCTGTGCCAAGTCATCCCAGGTGTACCACCTGCTCGGATCTTGTCTTGTATACCACTCTAACGCCGACCCGCTCAAACTCTGGCCAAAGTAAGCTATTAATAGCTCATCTTTGCCCCCTGCTCCCCTCATTTTGCTACAAAAACCTCGTAGATGTGCCATAGGATCACCATGCCCTTCGTATAAATCGAACTTGGGCATTTTGAACCCTGCTGGTAATTGAACGTCAGGGAAAGGGCATAGATCCTTGTAAGCCACGCTGACTTGGTTACCTAACCCGTGTATGTTCCTAAAGGATTGCTCCAGGCTTTTAAATTTCCGCATCACCTCGTCCTGCTCTGGGCTCTTAGCCGGCTTTTCAATCTCCGCCGGGACCTCAAAGTGGGGATTATAGGTATGTGGCTCGGGTGCTTTGAATGTGAGTTCAGGGGGTAGTATTGTGTATCGTGAGCCTGAAACAGTGGCTCACTAGATGATCTGTGCAATGGGGCTGGGGGAGGTGCCACAAAGACGGGAACATTTGGTGGAGGAGGGTTTTGAGTGGGTGGTGGAGCTTGGGAATCATAAGCCTCTCTTCCCTGATAATAGTGATGGCTTGGGAAACTTGTTGAAGGACCGGGAGAGGGGTATTCCGGTGCGTGTGTTGGTTGGAGGGTAGGAGTAACGGGTAGTTCTTGCCCCTTCTGGGCTCTAGCTAAGGCTATCTGCATTTCATTCATTTCTAGCCTCATTTTTTCCATTTTCTCCAGGGCTTCCTTCAGCATCTGATTGGCCGTTTTTTCTGACTCAACGCTGTTGTCTGACCCAGTCATGCTTTCTGGTATAGGACCTTTTGATCTTGTCTGATAATGGTACGGTGCCAGTACGCTCTAACAACTAACTGATATTGATTGGAAAAACAACAAACTTGTCAGTGTTAGAGTCTTAACAGATATTGTAATTGCACGTTAGGGGGATGCAATGCTCCTAGGCAGTTAATCATTTCTAACATGCTTTTGCTCTGACCGCATGCATCATCCCGGCTTATTTTTTGCTCTGACAAATATATATTCTTTTTTTATTCTTTTTTGCTCTGACAAATATATATTCTTTTTACGGTCGAATCCTATAGATTGCCTACGTATCGTGACCCCGCACGAATCAGACCAAGCGTAGTTCGTGCCATAAGACCAAATATTTTTTTTATTACTCAAAATAATGCTATTACAAGCCATCACAAAAAAAACAAAAATACAGACTTTATATATATATATATATATATATATTTTTTTTTTGAGAATGTTTGAAGAAAAGGAAAAAAAACATATGGCTAGACAACAGACTCGAAAAACAAACAAGTGCAAGATTGAACTAGGGATACATTAAAGCTTTGAATTTTGGTGCCCGCGAGGCATCATTCGGCCTTTCCGCGGGCTTGGGGGCCAGGCTTCTTTGCAAGCTTTTTAGTTCCTCCATGATCTGATGGACATAACCCATGATTGAGGCAAATAGGACATCACGAGGCATCTCTTCACATGTTAGGCACTTTGTGGTGATATAGCGCCCTATATCATTGATCCTACCCCTGATTCTATCCCTCTCTATGCACAGCTGTTCTATCCGTTGATTCTTTAGTCCTAATATTCGAGTATTGTCAATGAGCTGCTCTTGGAACCTCTCCATTTGTTCTTCCATCCGGGCTATCGACTCATGGTAGTGTTCTCTATATGTTCTAGCATCCTGGGCTTGTTTGAGGACCCGATTATTGAGAATGGAGTTTATCTCTCTCAATGTCGCAACACTCATTTCGTAGTCCCTTTTTACTTGCCATAGGTGCTCTCTCCGTGATGTTGTAACTGTAGCCCACCTGACCCGCATTCTTGTTATACAAGCCTGGGATCTCTCCAAGTCTTCTCGGCTTTGGCTGACTTGATTTCTCAATTCCGCTATCAACCTTTCATCAGAGCGACGTTTCTGTCGGTCGCTATCACTCTTACTGACTTGGCGAATTCGGGCTTTCAGTGCCTGGTTTTCTTTGGCTAATTTGTTCTTCTCACCCTGCTCTGAGGCTACTTGAACGTTGTTTTCAAACATAAGCCTTTCAATTTGTCGCTTCAGCTTCCCGATTTCAACCCGGTAGCCTTCCTCTCTCACTAACCAGCCCCACTGTTCCTGCGAATCATCCATAAATTGTTGGACGTGAGCTCTTTTGGCAGGCCTCTGACGAATCTGGAACCTTTTCCCGAACCAAACATCGTATTTTGGGTCTACCTCACCCTTAGCCAGCTCTCGAACCATAGTCTTGGGTTCAAGGAATCTACATTCGTGCCACAACTTTCTAATTTTTCCTTCGGGGAACACGACTCCTGGACTCAACTCAATGGCGTGCTTGCTTAGATCCTCATCAGTGGGAATTACCTGAAATCTTCCTAGTTGGCGCAGTACCCGATGAGGAGCATATGGTTGTATGCTACGAAGTCCCATCAAAAGAACATGACATTCCTCGGCCGCCATGTATATTACCTCAGTATCATTCAACCACCCAAATGCCCATTCAACTTGGTCGGCTGTTGTTGACTTCAATTGTGCAAGCCATGCTTCGACGCCTTCGGGAAATATGACGCCTGTCATTCGTTTCTCAAAGCCGCTAATGCAGTTTCTCTCAGTCAACCCGTGGTTCATGTATCCCACTCGGTGATGGAGGTGTTCTTGCATCCACAGCTGGAGTAACAGATTGCATCCCTGAAAGAACTTGCCTCCTTCTCGGCATATAGTTAAAGCTCGGTAGATTTCGGACAAAATCAAAGGAACCACAGTACTGTCGGTTCTTTTGATTGCAACATCGGCCATCCCTACAAGGCCTATCTCTATTTTTTTATCTTTGCGGGGACAGACCACAACTCCCAGAAATGCTGTGATAAATGCCAAAGTACGTCTTGCTTCCCACTTGATTCTGTTCCTAGTGTGAATTAATCCGAGGTTTGGTTCTTCCAAACCCTGAGGAATTCCGTACCGTTGATACAAGAATTGGAGAGTACAACATCCCTTCGACAAATCATCATTCTGTACCTTCCGACTAATGCTTAGCAAATCCAAGAACGCGTGCGGAGATACTGGTCTTGGTGAAAGTAAATACTGCCCTCTTAGTTTCCCATTCAACCCCGCATATCCGGCGACTTCCTCTAGTGTAGGTGAAAGTTCAAAGTCAACAAAACGAAACACGTTGCGGGTTGGGTCCCAGAACGGTATTAGAGCCTTGATGATATCTGTCCTTGGCTTGATATTCAACAGATCGACAAAACCTCCCAAAACTCTTTCCACTATCTTTATACTATCCTTTCCCATATCATTCCACCACATGTGGAGTTGTGAAGGGACCTCGCTACACACTGAGAATGATTCATTTTGACTTGTGCTCATCCTGCACATTTATTATAGTGATTAAAGAAGGAAAAACTTTTATTTGACTTAAAAAACTATCTATATTCTAAAGAAATATTTTTTGGACTTAAAATTTTTTTTATTGAAAAAAAACTTTTAAGGAGAAAGGAAATATTTTTGAACTAATATTCTGAATTTATGAAAGAAATACTACAGAAAAAAAATATTTTTTGAATTTTATTTTGAATATCTTTTAAACAAATAAATGGGATTTTGAAATTAAAAGGAAATATATTTTTTTTAAAAAAAAATTGAGGTCTAAAAGAAAAACTTTCTAAAGAAGTGAGTAATGTTAAATATTTTTGAATTTTTTTTTTGAATACAGTGAGCCGAAACCAAAGAGGTTTGCCTCTGATCTCATATCCGGTGAGAATGACCTGCGTAGTTCAGGCTATAAACTAACTAATTTTTGAAAACAAACAAATTTTTCCTTTTTCTTTTATAGCAAAAAAAAAACTATTTTCCTTTTTTTTTTGTTTTGAAAATAAAGCAAATTAAAATAAAAGACTTATTCCTACACACTTTCTGCTTTCTAAGCAAACAAACAATTAAAAGTAAAAATATATATGTTTTTTTTAAAAAAATTCGGCAGCATTTCGACAGTACTTGGACACTGATTTTTTTCTAAATTAATCATCTAACTTTCCACTTGCTATTTTTATTTTATTTTATTCTTTACACTCCCGAGACTCAGAAGCCGGTCAACATGCAAGACCGAGCAAATAAATGCACATAAAACAAATAAGATGCATCAGGATGGTCATTTTCATTTTTGGTGCACCTGTCCTAGACAGACCCAACCCCTGTGTTGAGCCTCCAAAGTCAGATGCACGTGATGCAAACAAACGTTCCTACTAGGGATCCGGCATGTGGCTTTGTTATACTAGGTTCAGAACCTGGGTGTTTGTTCTAGACCTGGCTTACCCGAGCGGACAGCTCGAGCCGAGGGGGTAGCGTACCGGGAATACAGAAGCTTCACCGGCTTAGCAACTTGTCCGAACCTCGTTCTAAATTGGGATTTTACACTATACAGAAAAGAAGTCGTACGAAGTACACCCTTCTTCATGATTTAGAAGACTCAGAGAGGAGATGGGTTTCGGCACAGTTTATACACAGTTCATGTAATATCAAAGCGGTAAAAGCAGCATTTAGCATATTAGGCTCAAACATGTAAAAATCAGATAAAACCAAATATAACAATTTATATGAGCTCGAATTTCTAACCCTGAACCACTGGTTCTGGGTTAAGGTTCCCCAGCAGAGTCGACAGAGTTGTCACACCTCCTTTTTCCGGCACCGCGAGGTGCGTAGGGAGTTTTTTCCAATTAAAGGACAGTCGAAACGGGATTGGTTTAATTATTTCAGAGTCGCCACTTGGGAGATTTAGGGTGTCCCAAGTCACCAATTTTAATCCCGAATCGAGGAAAAGAATGACTCTATATTACAGTCTGCGTACCAGAAATCCGGATAAGGAATTCTGTTAACCCGGGAGAAGGTGTTAGGCATTCCCGAGTTCCGTGGTTCTAGCACGGTCGCTCAACTGTTATATTCGGCTTATTTATCTGATTTTTAATACAATTATGAACCATGTGCAAATTTTATCTTTTACCGCTTTATTATTATAATTATTATTTTTTAGGAATGTGAACATCGCTTAAAACATATCTTTGGATTGTGTCACATGAAATGCACCCACAATACGAAACATATTTTATTTGATGTTTTAGGATTTAGATTTGGGTCGCATGAAATGCGCATCCGAGTTTAAGAAGGTAAAATTAATTAAATCGCGCCTAAAGAGTCTAACGCGTCATTATCTTTTGGGAAGGAAGTGAAATTCACTAAACAATCCATCCCAAATTCTAAGTAATTTTTTTAAAATAATTAAATAAATAAATGAGATTGGAGAATCCTATACATTTGTATTATTTACATCTATTTATTTTTAGCGAAATCCTTTAATAATATCCTTTAATGACTACCTTTTATTATTACTAAATTTTTTATAAATATAAAATCAATATCTACATTCTTGAAAATGACATATTAAATAGAAGAGAAAAACAAATATTAGCAGAAAGTAATAAAATTATAATCATAGATACAACATGGAATTATCGAAAAGTAAAAAATAAAAATAAAAAAAAACTAATTATCCCATAGTTGGATTAAAATTCAAATTGTTAGTAAGACTATCTATTTATTTTTAGCGAAATCCTTTAAGAATATCCTTTAATGACAACCTTTTTATTATTACTAAGTTTTTTATAAATATAAAATCAATATCTACATTCTTGAAAATGACATATTAAATAGAAGAGAAAAACAAATATTAACAGAAAGTAATAAAATTATAATCATAAATACAACATGGAATTATCGAAAAGTAAAAAAATAAAAAAAAACTAATTATCCCATAGTTGGATTAAAATTCAAATTATTAGTAAGACTTAAGCTTATTGAAACTAATTATTTACAAATACTGAAAATTGAAAGAAATAAAAATAAAAACTTGAGTACTAAATCATATTTCTAAAAATTTAAACAATTTAACATTAACTAACTTTGTTTTAATTCATCATGTCCTAATACTTGTTTGCAAACTAATTCATATTATAACTGAAATTGACTACATGATTCGGATTAACTTATCGTTGACGAAAAACCTTATGAATAAGGAACTTAGTTAATTTTTGCCAAACTGATTCAATAACGCCATTTTTACGTTATTTCTTCTATTTTTTTATTTAAACAATTTTAATTAATAATCAGGTTTAAATATATTTCCTAATAATCTGGTAAAGACGTTATTTAATATGTCGCTATAATATGCCTAGTTATGCCGATGACAGTGATTTACGGAATAATAATACATGAATAACCTAAATACAATACAAAAAATTAAATTAAACTAAATTAAAAATTTAACACTCCATTCTTCATTTCAGCTTACAAAATGCCAAAATTACAGTTGTGTACCTGATATTGTCAATATAAGAAGAAGAAAGTCAGCAACGTAATACGTAACACAGCAACAACAACAATAACCAGCAATAACCAGTCAACAAAAATCCCAGTGACAGCTTTGAAAAATTCAAAATAAAATCCAGGAATGCCGAAAATAACGGACAGAAACCAAGGGAAATTTTCAGATTTTTGAAAGGCTAGTTAATCTTCAACCCTTAATTTCTACACCTGTATACCAGAATATTTATCAGGTGTGTACTACTTTCTCTTCTAATTTTCAATTTTTTTTTCTTTGTATGTTTTTCTTTTCTTGAGAGTTTCAATTTTTTTTTTCGGAATAAATGTTCAGCTTTTTTTCAATCTCTTTTTTTTCTGTCTGTATTTCTTCTCCTTCTATCATTTTTCAGACCTCTATATATAATCCCCACCCTTTAATCAATTAAAATCAATCCCTTTCTCTACCAAACTCATTATCTTCCCACTCATCCCCATTACATTAAATAAACATATCACACCACCCCATTTTATTTTGTCCCCCATGCTTCAAATAAACAATTACAAAATGTACAATTCCTAAACTACCCCTTCCGACCTTACTGAAATTACTAAACTACCCCTGAACGTATTACAAATTTACCAAACTACCCATCAGCTATAACACATCAATTAATCAAACTTAACCAAAATATAGACAATATGATCAATTTCTAACAATGTTCAAACAACAATATGAACATGGATGAACATCATAACAACAATATCACATGAACATGATTTTAACAACATTTCAACAACAAATCACATGAACACAAATTGAACAACCAAGAACAACCAAAATTTGATTGAACAATATTTTTGGCAACAACAAACCTATTTTTTGGATTTAAACAACAACAACAATCAAACAAGTATATTTAGATTCTTAAATTCAATAATATTGAACTTAAAATCAACTCTAACAATATTATAACAAACAATTCTTTTAAACAAGATTATGAGACTATATCCTCCTCAGGAGATGCGACAGAAGGTTGTGCGAGGATTGCAAAGTTATCCTAGGTGAGACCCTTTCAACGCAACATAGGCTTTTGGTGATGGACATTAGTATTATGATAAGAATGAAGCAGAGGTCAGTACAAGGCCGCCCGAGGATTAGGTGGGGCGCTTTGACTAAGGTTAAAGCCCAGGAGTTGGAAGGAAGGTTGTCGGCAATGGGAGCTTGGAGAAGTAGTGGGGACGCAAACACTATGTGGTCGACGACGGCGAACTATATAAGGAAGGCGGCGAGAGAGGTGTTAGGGGTATCTTCAGGCCGCACTGGTGGCCACAAAGGAGACTGGTGGTGGAATGCAGTTGTACAAGGTAAAGTGGAAGCGAAGAAGGTGGCTTACCTGCAGTTAGTGGGGAGCACTAGCGAGGAGGAGAAGAGAGCGAACATTGCGAGATATAAGGTAGCTAGGAAGGAGGCAAAAATGGCAGTGACGGAGGCTAAGACCGCAGCTTTTGCTCGTTTGTATGAGGAACTAGGGAACAAAGGTGGGGAGAAGAAGTTACTCCGACTCGCTAAGGTGAGAGAGAGGACGACTCGGGATCTGGACCAAGTGAGGTGCATAAAAGATGATGACGCCAAAGTTTTGTTGGGGGATGACCAGATTAAGAGGAGATGGCAGACCTACTTTCATAAGCTTCTAAATGAGGAAGGGGATCAGGATATTGTACTAGGTGAATTGAGGAATGCCGACAGCCCCAATGAACTAAGTGATTGTAGGGACATTGAGGTCGATGAGGTCATGGAGGCAATGCGTAAGATGAGAAGGGGCAGAGCTACCGGACCAGATGAAATTCCGGTTGAGCTTTGGAGGTGTGTGGGTAGAGCGGGCTTGGAATGGCTTACTAAGTTGCTTAATGTTATATTCAAGACTAATAGGATGCCCGAAGAGTGGAGGTGGAGTACAATGGTCCCGTTGTATAAGAACAAAGGCGATATCCAGATCTATAACAACTATAGGGGTATTAAATTACTAAGTCATACCATGAAAGTCTGGGAGAGAGTGGTAGAAATGAAAGTGCGAAGGACGGTGTCTATTTCAAACAACCAGTTTGGCTTCATGCTGGGGCGATCTACCACAAAAGCTATCCACCTTATTAGGAGGATGGTGGAACAATACAGGGATAAGAAGAAGGATCTCCACATGGTGTTTATCGATCTAGAGAAAGCGTATGACAGGGTTCCTAGGGAGGTCTTATGGAGATGCTTAGAGGCTAAAGGGGTCCCGGTTGCCTACATTAGGGCGATTAAGGACATGTATGATGGAGCTAAGACTCGGGTTAGGACAGCAGGAGGCGATTCCGATTATTTTCCGGTTATTACGGGGTTGCACCAAGGGTCTGCGTTCAGCCCTTTCTTATTTGCCCTGGTGTTGGATGTTATAACGCATCATATTCAAAGGGAGGTGCCATGGTGCATGCTATTTGCTGATGACATAGTCCGAATCGACGAGACACGACGCGGCGTCAGCGAGAGGTTAGAGGTTTGGAGACATGCCCTTGAGTCCAAAGGTTTCAGGTTGAGCAGGACGAAGACGGAATACCTTGAGTGCAAATTTGGGGCAGAGCCGACGGAAGCGAGAGTGGAAGTGAGGCTTGATTCTCAAGTCATCCCTAAGGGGGTAGTTTCAAGTACCTGGGTTTGTTTATTCAGGGGACCGGGGAGATCGACGAGGATGTCACACACCGTATAGGGGTGGGGTGGATGAAATGGAGGTTAGCGACGGGAGTCCTGTGTGACAAAAAAGTGTCACCGTTACTGAAAGGTAAATTTTATAGGGCAGTGGTTAGGCCTGCTATGTTGTATGGGATCGAGTGTTGGCCGGTGAAGATCTCACACATCCAGAGGATGAAAGTTGCTGAGATGAGGATGTTGAGGTGGATGTGTGGGCATACAAAGAAGGATAAGATTAGAAATGAAGATATTCGAGAGAAGGTGGGTGTGGCCCCCATGGAGGACAAGATGCGGGAAGCAAGACTCAGATGGTTCGGGCACATTCAGAGGAGGAACACTGATGCACCGGTGAGAAGGTGTGAGCGACTGGCTGTGGTGGGTACGAGGAGAGGTAGAGGGAGACCTAAGAAGTATTGGGGAGAGGTGATCAGGCAGGATATGGTGCGACTTAGGGTTACTGAGGACATGGCCCTAAACAGGGAATTATGGAGATCGAGCATTAAGGTTGTAGGTTAGGGGAAATTGTGATTTCTTTTTTACAGCGCACTAGAGTGAGACTAGCCAGTTAGGAATTAGTCTTAGGATGCTATTGATCAGATGGGCTTTATCTGTTGTTTATTAGTATACTTTGCATCTTTCTCGTATTTCATATATCTCTTATATTGCTGTTATTTTGTTATTTTATGGTATTTGTGTTATGTTATGGATTTTATGGTATTGTATGTTATTTTATTATGAGTCTATTAATAGTACTAATATAGTATCTCTTGTTGCCTTCTTGAGCCGAGGGTCTCCTGGAAACAGTCTCTCTGCCCCTTGGGGCAGAGGTAAGGTCTGCGTACATATTACCCTCCCCAGACCCCACTTGTGGGATTACACTGGGTTGTTGTTGTTGTTGTTGTTGTTGTTGTTATTCAATGTTATTGATAGTTAAGTATTTGCAAACTTTTAAGGGTTAGAAATTTAGAATTAAACTTTGAAGTTTAAAGTTTAAAGTTTTAAATTTGAAACTTGTATTATAAAATTGAAAATTTGAAATTAGAAAGTAAGTGGCTACAAAAAATTATTTAATAAGACCAATAGTATAACGGCCCGACCGGTCGTTTTGAGCTTTTGCACTTTGCTCGCCAGTTCTCGGGCATGACTTACCCCGTGTGATATATTATGCCTTATGTAAATCGTTGGTTTTGGTTTTCAGGGTAATCAGAATGAATTTGGAAGAACAACTCTCAGTTTGAAGCCTTAAATTTGAAAGGTTTGACCAAGAGTTGACTTGTTTGTATATGATCTCGGATCGGAATTTTTATGATTTAGTTAGCTCTGTTAGGTGATTTGGGACTTAAGGGCATGATCAGAATGGATTTTGGAGGTTCGTGGAAGGTTTAGGCTTAAATTGGCGAAATTGAGATTTCGGCGTTTTCTGATTGATAGGTGAGATTTTGATATAGAGGTTGGAATGAAATTCCGGAAGTTGCAGTAGCTCCGTTCTATCATTTGTGGCATGTGTGCAAAATTTCAGGTCATTCGGACGAGATTTGATAAACTTTTTGATCAAAAGTGTAATTTAGAAGTTCTTGAAATTTTTACGCTTGAATCCGATGTGATATTGGTGATTCGATGTTGTTGTGAGCATTCCGAAGTTTTGAACAAGTTTGAACGATGTCATGGGATGTGTTGATACAATTGGTTTGAAGTTCCGGAGGTTCCGGGTAGGTTCCGGGATGTTTTAGGCCGAAAATCATAGTTGTAGCAGGTTCAGAAGGGTTGCAGGCCTCGGAACCCACCAACGCGGTCCGCACAAAAAGAAGTGCGTCCGCAATATGTGTTGTGCGGACCGCACAAAATGCAGTGCGGCCGCGGTGGGGGACATTTCACTGGTCCTACTTCGGAAGCTCATATCTTTTGATCTACAAGGAATTTTAAGATGTTCAAAAACGAAAGTTGTAGCCCTTCGTGTCTAATTTCCAGAAAGGTAATGATATCGCAATTTGGACATCTAGCGAAAGTTATGGCCAAAATACTAAAGCCTGTCACTACAGAGGAAAGACTGTGCGGCCATGGTCATTTTGTGTGGACCGCACTGATTTTGTGCGGACCGCGGTCGATTTTGTGCGGTTCGCGAAGGTGGAAATCTGTGGGGTACTCTATAAATACGAGGCTTTGGGTTTTATTTGATATTTTGACCTAGAGAGCTCGGATTTTGGTGATTTTTTGAAGGTTTTTCAAGAAATTCATCGGGGTAAGTGATTCTAACTCAGATTTGGCTAGAGTACATGAATCTATCATTGAATTCATCATTTAATTTGTGATTTGGGATGGAATTTGGGAAAAAATTGTAAAATCTTTCAAAAATGTAAAATGATGATTTGAAGGACCAAATGATATCGGAATTGGATAATCTTTGTATGGTTAGACTCGTGAGAGTATAAGGATTTTAGTTTTGTGAATTTTGTCAAATTTCGAGATGTGGGCCCGGGGGTCAGGTTTGACCAATTTCGGGAATTTTGTGGTAATTTGATTATTTTCGAGTGGGTTTTGTTCCCTTAGCACATTTTGATGATTTTATATAGATTTCGGCTAGATTTGGAGCATCCGGAGGCCGATTCGAGAGGCAAAGGCATCGCAAGCTAGAGTTCGGACCGGATAGAGGTGAGTAATGATTGTAAATGATGTTCTGAGGGTTTGAAACCCCGGATTGCACATCGTAGTGCTATATTGAGGTGAGGTACACGCTTGATGACGAGCGTGGCACTATTGGGGATTGTGACTTGGTCCGTCCCGATTGATGATTTTACCGCGTATTTGATTGAAACTTGTTTGCTTTCATCATGCTTTAGGCTGATTGCCATATTTGGGCTTCGTGCCAACTATTTGAACCCTTCGGGGATTTTTATTACTATTTCCTCACTGCTTTTGGCTTATTAATTGAACTCAGTCATGTTATTTTCCACTATTTTACCACTCAACCATTTTTAATCCGTTTTGAGACTTAAATGATATTTTAAATGATGTTTTGGGCTGAGAATACTATTTTACTAATGCCCGTGGGCCTTGTGAGTATTTTTGACTGAGTAAGGCCGAGGGCCTAGTTGTGAGGAAACACTGATACTAATTGAGGCCGAGGGCCTGAGATATGTACGCCACGAGGTGGCTTGTTGATATTGTTTATGAGGCCGAGGGCCTGAGATACATATATACGCCACGAGATGGCTTAACTGATATGAGGCCGAGGGCCTAGATTTGATGCCACGAGATGGCTTGATTGCGCTTGGGCCGTAAGGGGCCCCTCCTGGAGTCTGTACACCCCAGTGAGCGTGGGTACCCATTGTGATATGAGATATAGCTCGAGAGGCTGGTGTTGTTCCACATTATTGCTCGAGGGGCTAATTCTGTTGACATTGTGCCCGAGGGACGAATCGTTCTATGTGATTGCCCGAGGGGCTGGTATTGTTCTGAGATATTGCCCGAGGGGCGGAGTTGTTGACATTGTGCCCATGGGCGAATCTTTATTTGTTTATCTTTCATATTTACTTGTCATTTTACCTGTTAAACTATGGTATTTGTGCCCGAGGGGCAAATTTTTGTGCTTCCTTGCACTAACTATTTGCATTCGTTTGCGTAACTGTTGAAAAAGTCATTTTTAAAGAAGTTTAAACTGAACTAAGATATTTTAAGAGATTTTTACAGCTTCACTACTTTCTTACTGGTTTTGGACTGCTTCTATACATCATCTTGATATGTTTTACGTGATTTATTGCCTTTAGTCTTTATTTATTATTATTACTCACTGAGTCGGAGTACTCACATTACTCCCTGCACCTTGTGTGCAGATTCAGGTATGTTTTGGCTGATCGGAGGCAGAGTCATCAAAGTTTAGCAAGGTAGTTGTCGGCATTCGCAGCACTGCTTTTCTCTCTCTTCTTTTCATTAGACTGTATTTGTACACTCCAGGCTTTCAGTTGTATTTATACCCTAGTAGATGCTCGTGACTTGTAACACCCTGGTTAGGGTTGTGTTGGGTTGTACTTCCGCACCTTATTGACATTATCCGCTACTTAGTATTGCTATATCATGTTTTAGACTACTTTTATGATATTTAATTGTTTAAAAAGTGAATTGGGTATAATTGGCTGGTCTTGTCTTCACGAGAGGCGCCATCACGATCGAGTTCGGGTTTAGGGTCGTGACAAATAGGAAATATATAAGGAACAAACTCCGAAGGCTTTCATTTTATATTTTTAATACTTCAAATTAATTTGCAAGTTCTTTTTTTATTTTTTTATTTTTGAACTTGCAAATTAAAAGTTTACAATAATTATAAAAAATAAAAAATAATACATCACATGCTTTGCATCATTTTTGTAAGTTCTTCCATGTCAACATGAGGTTCTTGGTTTCCGGCATTGGTTGAATCGGAATCATAAACCATTATATCTCCAATTTCTTGGTCCTCCTCTTCGTCTACCTCGGCACGCCCTTGATTTCGCCGTTCTGATCTTATCCAATCTCTGAAGCACACTAGAATTTTCAAAACGTTGCTACCTAATGAATGACAGGTATCTCCTAGTTGCTGCCTTGCTTGGCTAAATGCGCTCTCTAATGCGACTGTTGAAATCGGCACATTTAGCACGTCTCGAGCCATGGCCAAAAGAACAGGAAATTGATTTGAGTTGCTCCTCCACCAACCCAGCAGTAGAAAATTCTTTGTAAGGGGCTCTGGTGATTTTTGCAAGTAGAATTGTAGTTCATCAATATTCCTACTACTTGTTTGTTGATGCTCTCCTAGTGTAGACCAAATTAGATAATCTTGAACAGAATCATCATCATCCATAATTGTTCTAGATGTTGAAGGATTAGTTGAAGGAATATTTGCATCTACAACCGAAGAAGCATCAACAATGTTAGTATAATAATTATATAAAATTTATAAATATGTGTGTAGCTCAGAAATACAAGTGTCAATATTAGGAGTTTCAGTTGGTCCAATATCCATATAAGTATATAATGCTCTAATTAATTGGCGACACTTTATCATTTGATAGTAGGGTTTAAAATAGCACCAATTAGGTAAATATAGGGAATTGGGTAGAAATACTTTTTAAACTTATCTAGCATAGATTCAACAATAGTGACATATCCTTCTTTCTGCTTCAAATTATGTAGTAAAAGAGAAATTTCAGCAATATGAACTAAACCATTTGAAATGGTAGGATAATAAGCTCGAGAAAACTCAAGTGTAGCCACATAAATTTTTTGTAAAAATTGTACAACATCATGAATGACATCCCAAGTTTTAGATGTTAACAAACGGTTAGGATCGGTACAATGAGAATTAGCAACTTCAGTTATAGGCATTCTATATTTATAACAACATCTTAAGAACAAATAAGTATAATTCCATCTAGTAACTATTTCTTCAGGCATAAGTCTTGGTTTTAGTTCATAGTGAACACATTTTTCCTTAAATGCATTTAATCTAGCACTTCTATTATTTCCTTGAATTACACCAACAGCTCTACTAACTAAAGTAATTTCATCTCTAAATAATTCAAGGTCACTCTTCACAATCAAGTTATAAATATAACAAGCACATCTAACATGAAATATTTCAGGAAGTGGTGGGTGTAGACGCAATTTTAATATTGTAATAGCAACATTGTTGTTAGAAGCATTATCAAATGACATACACAAAATTTTTTCTGCAAGATTATAAAATATAGCAACTTCATGTATAATATTACTTATAAATGCACCAGTATGACTTTGATCTTCATCATATTTAAAAGCAATAATACGTTTTTGCATACAAAAATTATCATCTATCCAATGGCATGTAACAATCAAATAATCATTTTCATTTACAGCACGACCAATATCAGAAGTAAGAGAAACTTTACAAGGAAGACTTGCGAACAAATAACGTATATATGTCTGATATTGTCCAAAAAGCCTAAAGATATCAGCTCTACAAGTACTTCTAGGAATACCTTTAAACATAGGGTTATAAATTCTTTGAATATAAGTAACAAGATATGGTGAAGAAGCAAAACTAAAAGGTAAACAACCTAAAACAATCATTTTAGCTAATTCTTCCCGATCTTTCTTCATATCGTATTTCCCAAATAACCCCCCAGTACTCGGGTTAAGTTTTTGTTGCCTAGATGACTCATCTACTCTTCAATCAAGAGGGTGTTTCTCTTCCATATGCCTATAAAGTTTACCCGTTCCCCCTCCTTTACCGGGCTCATGTTTATAATGTTCACTACAAATTTTACATTTTACATAATTTTTTTGATCTTCTAGTCTTTCAAAAAATATCCAACACTTACTTCTTAATCATCGATTCTTTTTAATAGGGAGAGGAGGCCTATTTATTGCCCTCCTAACATTTTGAGTTTGACTAGCATTACCAGGTGTAGGTGGTGGTGTTTCAAGATTATCGGGTGATTGAATATCATCTAACATATCATCTACACCAAAATTTTCTTGCATTCGCTCATAATCTACATTTAAATTTTCATGTGAACTTTCAGAAATATGTGTAAAGCTACTAGAAGAACCAACACCACCTCTTGTTCTTTTGGAAGCTTTCTTACTACCACCTCTACTAGTGCACGCTTTTTTGACCGTAGGTAAATCCATTATGTAAATTAAAGTAAGATATTAATTAAAAAATTAAATTAATAATTCTAAATAATAAAATAAGTGTACGCCAAATAAGAGAAAGAGATGAAACGAGTGTACCGGGATTCCGGATGCCGCACTAATTTTGAATTTTTGATATCAAAAATCAAATTTTAATTGATAGACCGAAACTTGATAGTTGATACTTTATACTTGAATACTTGATACCACACTTCACTTGAATACTTGATATTTGATAATAATAATTTTGTAATGGCTAAAATAAATAATTGATGAAACTTGAAATAATAAATAATTGAGAATTTAAGAACTATAATATCAAGAGAGACTTGAGACTTGAGAGAGAACTAGAGTAGTAAGAGAGTGAATTGTGAGGAAAAAATGAAGAAGAAGGGGGGCTATTTATAGATTTTAAAAGGTTAAAAATGTAATTTTTCAATTATTAGGGGTGGGAGGGCTATATTTTTAATGGGGGGTGCGAAATGGCCATTTTTGCAAAATCTGGCCGTTCCCCAACAGTAATTTATCAATTTGACCATTGGGAACGGTCCAATTAATTTTTTAAAGAAATTCCAACGGTAACCGGGCTGCAGCCCGTTAACGGATGACGGGTTACGCGGGTTCGGTGTCCCGTTAAGCTGAACATGTTCGTCCAAAACCCAGTCCCCCCTACCAACCCGCCCCAGCCCGCCCTATATGCTACAGTACCGGGCTGACCCGGGTTGAAGCGGGTTGAAGCGGGTTGAAAACGGGTCAACCCGCCCTGATTAACAGGTTTACTTTGGAGGGTAGCAAAAAGTGGAGTAAGAGAGGTATTGAGTCAAATTATGATAGAAAAGTCATATACTTCAATGGTTGATTGGGTCAAACGACTATTTTTGCATTACGGTGGCATAAAATGTATTGTTAGTACAAATATGAAATTTCTCATTTTGATGAAAAGAATTAAATAAGTAAGAATTACTCTTGTAATGGTGTAAATCGAAAAAATTGAATGAGTAAGAATTACAATTATGATGGTGTAAAGTGAAAGAACTGAGTGAGTAAGAATTACTATCATGATGGTATAAAACGAAAAAATTGAATGAGTAAGATTTACAATCATGATGGTGTAACGCGAAAGAATTGAATGAGGATTTACAGTCATGAATGGTGTAAACTGAATTGGTATGAACATAAAATATTTCGTTCTGATGAAAAAAATTGAAAAAGTAAGAATTACAATCATGATGGTGTAAAGTGAATTATTGAACATGAATTTTTGTTTTGATTGAAAAACTAAATTAGTAAAAAATTACAATGTCTAAGAAAATTATTTTTTCTCAACCAAAATGAGTTATTCATATAATTGAAAATAAAATAAATAAATATATAAAAGATATTGCTTTAATGGAGATTACAACACCAAGCTCACTATTTAATGGCTTTCTTGTTTTGTTCATAATTACAAGATTTTTGAGATTACAAATATTCTATCATCAATTGTTTTTTCCTATCTTTTTTTAAAAGTCACTTTATGGCAACTTTTCACTATGTATGAACAACATCAACATGATTTTATCATTCATAAATTTGATATGTGATACTGTAGACCTTCAAATATCTCGCTATTAACATGTCATTTTTCTTGGATTCTTTTTATAATTATTTTAGGATATAAATTAGATAAAATAAAGGTTATGATTTCAAAGTAATAATAATTAAAATGACTTTATCAAAAATAATAACATTCAAAACACATTATAGTGAGCTGCATTTCCATGTTACGATTCGCAACACAAAGAGTTTCCATCATATTTATTTACTTTATCCTGTCTATCTTGTATTCCAGACAAATGTTGTATTGTTATTGTACTTCCTAATAGATGTTCATGCACTTGTGACACCAGGTTTTAGGGGTTCCTAGTGGATGATCATTATTGTAGTCCACGTTATTTTTATCATTTTACTTTGCAATTTATTTACATTCGAAAATTGGTAAAGAAAAGCACAGGTTCCTATGAGTGCCACGTTTTATTCTATTTATTTAATGAAATTTCTGATTTTAAAATTAAAAATGGATAATTATTTAGATGGTTCTCGTTGGCTCGTCTAACGGCGATGTTGGGCGCCATCACGACCTATGGTGGGTTTTAGGTCGTGACAGCTTGGTATCAGAGCACTAGGTTCACTTACGTCTCACGAGTCATGAGCAAGTCTAATAGAATCTTGTGGATCGATACGGAGACGTCTGTACTTATCTTCGAGAGGCTACAGGGCTGTTAGGAGCATTTCCCTTCTTGATTCCTCGTCGTGCGATTTGATTCCATTGAAGCTTATGCATTCATTTCCTTCCTACTTATTATACGATGTTGAGCGCTTGTTATCAACTGGGCATCGAGGAGTTGCAATGATATTGCAGATGTGGTGCAAAATATTTCTCTCTGCGTATTCGAGTGGGCTATTATCATCGCCTTGTGGAGGGTGTTCTGTCATTTCAGCCCAGGATTGATGTTGCATACGGTCGAGATTTGATATTTCCGAATTTGGTGGAATTCTTGTTAATATTGTGGTTTTGCCATCCTTGATTGAATGCATTGTGGCTCATCGACATGTTGGTCTTCATTTGCTTGCCTCTGGGCACGGTGTTGTGAAATGGAACTAAGAGGAAGTTATCAAAGATGGTTGTGTATTGCGACTTTAGGATCGAGTCGGCGTTTCCAATATTGATGGTTCGAGGGAGATGGTCTCTGAGGTGGTTTATATACTTAGGAATTTTGAATGTGACGAGAAGGGATTGATTTGAATATAGGAAAAAGTGAAGTATTCGATCATTGTCTTGGATGCAATATGGCTTCGATTTTCAAACACGTTATTGGACCTTCCGGTGATGTTAATGAATGAAGGGATACTTACGGCTGGCGGATCAGTGTGGACCCAGGGAAATTAATTGATTTCATGATGGATGTAAATATGCAATGACATTGGAGGAGGTCGATACGAGGCTACACAGGTGGGGTATCTCTAGTGAGCAGGTTAGTGGTTGCGTGGTTTTGATGAGGTTCCTATGAAGAATTCTACTTTCTGCCTAACACGAGATGCATGTACTATGATGTGATCTTGGATTGCTAGGAGAATATAGTACGACTGTTAGGAGGTTGAGTGTGCACTTGTGACTAATAATTCGGGATGTGTTATGATTAATCCGACAAGAACTTATGAGAAATTTGGCTGAGCAACGGTGTGGGATCATGGGAACTGGGAAGAAAAGGTCGTTGTGGGGTTTGGATCTATGTGCTTGTAGTGTAAAGTTAAGTGAGGGAGTCCTCCTCCTATGATTGAGTCACGTGGTTGTGTGCCTATGTAATTTCTGGTTATCGGCGCATTAGTGGATTAGTTATGACCAAGAGGAATTTTGGACAAGGAATTTGACATATATGTGTTACAATTCATCTTATCGATTCATGTGCATATGTCGGGGATGACTCAGAATTTATGCTTCCTGTGGATGTGATGTGCAAGGAAAAGAATTCATCTGGTTGCTTCTTTGGAAGTGTTCATGTGCTAGTAGAGCACTAGAGTTTGGTTATATATTCAGGACCAGGTTAGAGTGGGTGACTCTCAATAATGGTTCTAGTGGGCTCAAGAATTAAAGTGTGGTATTTAAAGATTTTGGGTTCGTTATGTGGATGAGGACTAAGTTTTGCAATAGAATGTGAAAGTTACTTGTGAAATTTCTATATTATCAGTAAGGCTATGGTGCAGTATTAGATGAAACAACTTCGGATTCGTAGAAGACCTTTCAAAACAGGTGCATTAGTTGGAGATACTATTACGTGTACAAGGAGGGTATGATATGGCTTATGGGTATTGAGACAATGTGGTCTCGCGAATTGGGTCACTCAGATGAATGTTGTTGGAGTTCTGTTATGTGTTTCAATACGACTATTATTCCAAAGGCAAGTCAAACGTAAACTAGAAGAAGTTGAGCTAGTTAGTAATGGCTTGAATCGACATGGCTATGGAAATGATCGGTCCCTTCGGTGTGTTAAGCTATGCAGGTGGTTTGTGACTGTACGTGCGGGCTTGACAGTCGCCGTGGTTCGAGTGATTTGGAGGTATTTGATTCTAATGGCTTGGTTAGGTGTGAATGGATCCCGGAAAAGAGGTATGGTGGTTTAGACCGCGACCTGAGGTTTGCATCTTCTATGGTTATTGGAATTCGGTTGCATGTTGCAATTGTTCTTCTGGAATAAGTGGAGTAAAAGGGGTTCTAGCCGATGAAGTGTTTATTCTACTAGTGGTTCAGGTTTATGATGAAATACTTGGACTTTCGCGTTACAGCATGATAGGTGCAGTGAGCGGTATGGAAATTAAAAGTTGAGGATCAAGGTTGCGGTTCATTTTTTTATAAGAATATCACAAGCTCGTAGGAGCGGGGGAGGATTTCAGATGTTCAAAGTATGCTAGCACTATTTTCGGGCAGCCTAAGGATGGCCTATTTTGGTGGAAGAAGTGTTAGGTATTGAAATGCGGATGCTTGGCTAGCACTATAGAAATAGCATGGCCGATGGCCATTAATATTCAGATTTACTACCTAGTGCAGAAGTTTGTGGGGGTATATCTCATGAGAAGATTGTATAAGTGTGACGTGTTAGTCATTCGATTATTGGAGATTGAAATCAGATATGGAGATTTTGGTATTATCGCCAATAGGAAAGGTTATGACTGAGAGCGCTCTAGTCCTTTGGTTGTGGAGTGTGGAAGTCTGTTCCGGATTTGACGACTGCTCGTATGTGCCATGAATAGGGTCATTGTGGATCCTTGTAAGGTTATTGGCCCAATATGGGATTACCGGAATCGGCTTGAGGTCTGTTGGTAGATCTAATGTGAATGTATGTTTTACATTAGGTCGTATGTGATCATTTAGCACAACACTGCTTATGGATGAGTCTTGGGGCATTGGATGTTTTTCCTGTCGTTAGTCATTCTATGTAATACTCTATTATGCTATGTGGGTTGTGAGCCGGTTTGATTATTTGCACATGTATGGTGATCCCGTGTAGTTTGTCGTGTTAAATGAACAGGATGGCTCTCTAGATGCAAGTCACTTGTTGCACCTTAGTCGTGTTTGAGTTTTTGTAGCACATGGCGCTATCCGTCTCCCCAAAGTTGTGTTTATGCATTTGGTGTGCTTGTGATCGATATTCGCGCATTTACTAGGTATGAGCTTTATGGCTCGATGGGTATTTTCTTATTGATTGTTATGTGTGGATCGGGTGGCAAGCCACTATGGGTATGATGTTTGGATCGAGTTGCATGTTGCAACGGTATCATGGGTGGATTGGGTTTCACGCTGCAACAGTGCAAGGTTGAGTATCGTTCCCTATACTTATTTTGTGTGTCTTATTTCTCATCTTTGAGAAAGGTTCATAACATATGTTGGCCATTTTATTCCTTATGCGGGCTAGGTAGTTCTTTGCTAGAGTGCATTCTTCCTTATGTGGCATATTCAAGTTGTAGCTTTTTGGTGCATCGATGACTTCATATGAGATGTTAGTTAGTGTTTAAGGTGGCTTATTGCCTGAGCAGCTGGTGCTGGGTGAGACGAGGTTATTGGACCTGAAGTCAGTGTGATCGGATTTATGTAAGGTATATTAAAGATAAAATGTCACTATTCAGTTCAGAATGAGGTAATGGTTCTTGTTAAGCGGAGAAACTCCATGAGTTGTTGATTTGATGGGTGGTTATGAGTTACTGCACATCTCTTTCATCGTTGCAGTATTGTGAGGGTTGAGACCGGGCTTATATGTGTAATGAATTATATTACAGGCATCGACTTCATGAATTTACAACTATTGTGGTTCGAGGATGTTATTATCGGCATACGAATTATGCGATGCATTCTGTGGTTTCACCATGGGTGCATGATCATATTTGGTACAACGGGATGAAATTGATATGGTGTTCATATGTTAGAATCAGGTCTCGTAGAGAATTCCGGATGTTAGAAATTGGTTCTAAGGCTTGTCGGCTAAGGAAAAAGGAAGGATTCTCAGTATGGCTCGAGCTAATGTGCTCACATCAGTCGTGGTGGCACAAGTAGGTGCACGAGATATTAAACAGTGGTTTGGGACAATTTCGAAGCGGTTCTTGACATGTTCGAGGACGAACGTATGTTTAAGTGGGGGAGAATGTAACGATCCGATTGGTCGTTTTGAGCTCTAGCGCGTCGTTCGGCGGTTTGAGGCCTTGAATAGCTTCACTTCATGCATTATGCGTTGTACATATAGTCGAATTTGAATTTCGGGAAGTTCAGAGTTGATTTGGAAGGAAAATTCTCAATTCGGAAGTTTTAAGTTGAAAGAGTTGGCCAAGGCTTGAACCTTGAGTAAACGAAGGATTTGAAGGTTCAAATAAGTTCGTGTGATAATTTTGGACTTGCGCGTATGCTCGGGTTAAGTATCGGATGGTCCGGGAGCATTTTGGTGCTTATTGTGGAAAAGTGGCTTTTAAAAATTTGGAAATTTTTCTAAGTTTGACCATGGTTTGACTTTAAAGCTATCGGGCTCGGATTTTAGTTTCGAGACTTGGAATAGGTCTATTTCATCATTTGGAACTTGTCTGCAAAATTTGGTATTGTTTGGAGTTGATTTGATGTGGTTCGGACGCTTGGTTGCAATTCTAGAAATTCTTGAAGTTCATTGCGATTTTCATGCGTTTTGGCGTCCGATTCGTGATTCTAGAGGTTATTTTGGTGTTTTGATTGCTGCAAGCGAGTTCGTGTTACGTTTTTAAACTGGTTTGTGTGATTAGATTGGGTGTAAAGGGTCTCAGATGTGTTTGGGTTATGTCGCGCTCTTATTTGATGTTTCAGCATCGTTTTCTTGGGTATAGAGGATACTATATTGAGAAAACAACCTTTGATTTGTGATTTGATTGAACTATTATATCTGTATCGTAATTATCTAGTCATAGCAAAAAGAATCATCGAATTCTGATGTCGTATGAGAGAGTCATGCCCATTTTCGTATCGGAAAAGGTTGCTGGTGTTGCTGGTGCTCAGGTATCGCAATTGCGAACATTTTGTTCGCAATTGTGAAGATTGTAGATTTTTGCCTTCGTTCGCAATTGCGAACATTTGTTCGCAATTGCAAAACCTGTAGATTTTTTCCTTAGTTCGCATTTGCGAAACATGTAGATTTTTGCGTTGGTTCGCAATTGCGAATATTTGTCCGCAATTGCGAGGGTCCGCAAATGCTAGCCCTGTGTTGTAAATGCGACATATGTACCTGGTAAAAGGGCTGGGAGACGGTATTTTGGAGACATTCTCTTATTTTTTGAACACTAGGTTTGGTAGGAGGCGATTTTGAAGAGGGATTTTCATCTATAATCTTTAGGTAAGTAATTTTGTTCAATTTCCAACTATTTTACATGATTATTCATGAAATTTAACATCAAAAATTTGAGAATCAAAGTGAAATTTTGATAAACTTTGGGTATGTTTTGAGAAATGAGGATTTGAGCGTTGAGAGTCGATTTGAACTCGAAATTTGAAACAAAATGCATGCATGGACTCGTGAGGTTGTGGTTAACATTTATTTGCAAAAAAATTCGGATCGGGACACGTGGGCCTGAGGGTTGACCTTTCAATCGAAGTTGGTAAATATTATAAATTGATTAATTATGAGTATTAGAGTATATTTGTATTGGTTTGCACATTGTTTGACTAGTTTCAGATCGATGGGCATCGGTTTGAGTTGTTAGAGAGGCGTTGGAGCTGGTTATAGAACTTCGGAGCAAGGTAAGTCTCATGTCTAACTTTGTAAGGGGGATCTACCCTGTATGTGTTATATCTATTATGTGCTACATGTTATGGGAGTTACACACGTATGAGGTGACGAATGTTCGTGCTTATGCTGGAATTCCTGATCATGTCCGGGTAGACTTAGACTCACGCAATGCCTTAGTTGTACTATTTGAGTTATTCTTGTTTGTTTAGTACTTTAATTCGCATTATGACCTGAGACTAGACTCGCATAGAGCAATGGGCTCGCCATTTTAGATATTTGACGAGCTACTTGATTAGCCATAGAAATTGTACTTCTTTTACGAATTTCTTCCGCTTGTGCGTACTCGTCAAAAAGCTTTCTTAATTTCATAACTCACACGTATATTCGTGAGTGGGGTAAAGGACCCGTTAAAACTTCTTATTCTAATGAGATCGGGCCACTTGTCTTGACAGGATATTGTAACACACTCCTATGAGATCGGACCGTTCGCCTTGGCAGGATATTGTAACACACTCCTATGGGATCAGGTCGTTTGCCTCGGCATGATATTGTAACACACTCTTATGGGATCGGGTCTTTCGCCTCGACAGGATATTGTAATACACTTTTATGGGATCGGTCCGTTCGCCTCAGCAATATCATATATCATATTCTTATGGGATCGGGCTGTTCGCCTCGGCATTTCTATGAAACACTCTTATGGGATCGGGCCGCTCGCCTCGGCAGAATTGTTACACCCATGTTCTAGTATGTGGAAGTACGCCATAAGTAAATTATATAAGCTCGGAAATGAGATGTTACATTCCGCATTTTCGTACGTTAAAGTTTCGTCGTAAGCTAATCGACGTAAGTTCGGGAATGAGATTATTTTGAGATTATAAGCATTATGGTATTTCAAACAAACAATGAGTAAATTCGTGAAGGTGAGAGGGTAAGCAAATCAAAGAAAATAAATTTTCATCAAAATTTGACATGTTAGGATAAAATATGGCCCGAGCTAAAATACCCGATATTTATGGACTAGTGCCATACAAGGCACCACATGATCATAATAGTACAATGTATAAAAAGTGTTAAAAGAGAGTATTATTTTAAGTAATTTGAGATAATTCTTAATTATGTGAATAAGGATATTTTTGGGGCTGCCACATGGCATTAAGTCAAGCCAAGTGCCACCAATATGCATGATGAGTCAAAAGATTTAAATTGCCACGTAAGGGTCTTCTTTGGGAATGTGAATTATAGAAGACCATCAACGTTATCCAACTCATGTATAAGAAGCATTCATTACCATTTCTTGAACTATGTTGTCCTAAAGAACTGACTTTCTGGAACTTATCAAATTAAACATTATAAAAATATGTACATGACCAAAATCTGATTTTTTTTTGTAAAAGCAATAGGGAAAGAGATCGTAGTCTATCCTTAAACATGGAAAAGAATCATATTTGTTCCATTGCCAATGACGTCCTACAGAGACATTCTTTTAGTGTGAGACGCAATTCGAAGGGAGCACTGTACAATTTTTTTCAAAAATATCATACAGATTTTTTCCTAATTCGATTCGTCGTTATGTGTTCTTCGCAAAAGACGTGTGTTAGAGGAATTGTCAAGAGAATCGGTCCAGGTATGTTAAGACTGTCGCTTCTTTCTTTTGGAATAATCTATACGACACAACAAAGTGAGCAAATGCGCAATTTCCATAAATGACTCTATTCGTAGAAATACTAGAGATGCTTATGTTCTTGATTTCCCATGTATCATATTATTCTATCATATGTTCATGGGTCTCAGAAAATACGTAAATTGATAAATTTTATTTCATGGTATTAATCAGAGGCATAATGGTCTTATGACATACCGAGAGATTTTATTATTAACGTATCTCAAATGTATTTCATGCATTTATACATGCACATTGACCCATGACCAGATGACATTATATACACGTATATATATGTATATGGGATATGGGAAAGGTTATGGCATTATATATATGGGATATGGAAAAGGTTATAGCGTTATATATGCACCACCCTGATCAGCCGGTATACGCTGACGATTTTGCCCACAGTGGCCGAGATGATGTGATGGGATGCCCTCAGAGGCCTGATGATGTTATGAAACATGTACCTATGCACGACATGACATTCATACGCATATGCATGACACTACAATTATTTCATGATTTATAGAGTTATCCCGACTTACAGGTTGAATCATTTACTCTAAGTTTCTCCCATGTCTGTTATGTACTTATTTATGTGCCTTACATACTCAGTACATTATTCGTACTGACGTCCCTTTTGCTTGGGGACGCTGCTTTTCATGCCCGCAGGTCCTGATAGACAGGTCGAGAGTCCTCCAAGTAGGCTATCAGCTCAACGAAAGGTGTTGGTGCGCTCTATTTGCTCCGGAATTGCCTCTTTGGTCAGTATGATTAGTACATATATTGATTGTATGGTGGGACCCTATCCTGACCTTTATGATATTATGTATTCTTAGAGGCTTGTAGACATATGTCATGTACGTAAAAGATTGTATGGCCTTGTCGGCCTATGTTTAGTATACGAGTGATCATTTTGGTCTTATAGGCCCGCATGTCTTATATATAAGTTGGTATTACATGTTTCATTCTAGTTATCCTATGGCAACCTTTCTGTCTCATTTACTTTTGATATCATGATACGAAAAGATACGTTATGTTGGTACTCGGTTGAGTAAGGTACCTTGTGCCCGCTCATCGGTTTGGGTCGTGACAAAAGTGGTATCAAAGCAGTTCTGTCCTAGGGAGTCTACAAGCCGTGTCTAGTAGTGTCTTATTTATGGGTGTGTCGTACACCACACTTATAAGCAGAAGGCTACAGGGCATTTAAGACTGCCACTCTTTCTTCTTACTCTAGATCATGTGGTAGAGCTCGGTTGTAAGAACTCAATTTCCTAAATTCTATCTTATTCATAATACGACGATGCCTACATCTAGAAAGACGTTTGGTAAGGTATTGAATATGGCTATGGAAGAATTAAGTCAGAGGAACTCGATTTTGCATCATGCTTATGATGAATGTAAGGTCTATAATAGAACATGAGGATACTAAGACATGCAAGCTTCTTGATAAGAATCCCTAAGACAAGAATGCTTATCCCCTTTTACGATAAAAAGGAATAACGGAATCGGAAGTTAGACACAAGTTTCAGCAAGTAAAAGAAGCAAGGTGAAGAAGGGTGCGAGGTACCCAATTAATAAATATTATCATTATTTACCATTCAAAAAGGGAGATATAAGCAATTTAAGTTACCTTCAATAGTAATAGATGTACGTACAATCGGCCACACCTATCTCAGTCATGCCCTATGGGAGATATGGTTTAAGAGAAAGACAGGATAGCAGGATCCGACTGGGGTTAGAGTAACTCCAAATGATGGATGGATGGTTTGCGTTAATTGATGTTTCAGAAGGACATTGCAAATGTACCAATAGATCTCCTTGCGAGACACCCAGATGGTGCACTCTAAAATAATACAACCAGATATGAGTACTACAATGATAGACATTGGAAAACTTGAAGGGACAAATATTATCTTAGTGTGGCTTCCGCCCCTAGTAGAGAAAGAATGTTAGGCAATTCGAAAAGCCAATGGATGGAACAAGGGGAGCTAAAAGCAAAAGAATGTCTTGTTCGAGTTTTCATAATAAAGTGATATGGTGTTAAGTCGGAATTAAGTGGTCTTAATGACTATGGAATGGTAAAGGAAGAATGCGATAAAAAAATGAAAAAGGAATGAGATGACACTTATCCAAATCCTACAGATATGCTACAATGCAAGTGTAAGCACGACGTCAAGGAGAGGAAGTAAAGGTTCTAGCCCGAGCTGTTATTAATAAATAAGGAGCCAGTGCGAGACATAAGTTAAGACAAAGAAAATAACCCAAGAAATATTACACGGAACGTTGAGATGAGAATGGGCCAATGAGTAGTTAGTAATTGATTAGGAATAGCCTAGTTATGGCTAAACAGGAGGTTACAGACGAGTCAAGCAGATCGTGTAAGATAAACATAGTAAAACCCAATATAATGAATTCAGCCTCGCAGTTATGACATTGTGATCCCTGAGAAATATTCAAGTAGGAGTTGAGATAGTAAAAGGTACCATATGAGTATTACGGAAATAAAAGAGAATGTCATTGGGAAGACAGTCGAAATATTAGTTCAGAAACAACCCTACAACCACAAGGGCGTGGAGGTAAGTAACTATGGATAATTAGAGGCGAGGAAGAACGTCAAAAATTCCATCGGGTATTCGATGTTATAAGCTCGCATCTTTACAGAGGGTCCTTCCTAAGTACTACTACGAAAGACTAACTGAGAAAATAAGGAAGGAGGCTTCAACCTAAGCACAGTGACTTAAAGAGGAAATGGTCTTGTAGCAATAATCTTACTACAACATTGTATGCACTCCATAAGAAAGTGTCACCTACCATGGCTAATGAATGGGAAGTAAGATCAAAAGCAATACTCGAGATAATATGAAGTTGCATGAAAATTCCGGCATGCGTGGTAACTAAGATAAGCTAAGTATGCACGCAACAAAGAGGCAGAAGACCAAAAAAAGTAATAACTTACGTTTAAAGAAAATTGAGAAGGAACTATACAATCAATGATCCGGAATTGGTTACGTTATGAATGCACTTGCGATTTCGGAGTATACATATATGTTGATAATCATACAACCGTAGAAGACTCTGATATAAGTTAAAAGAAAGAATTGAGTTCAGTTCATAGAGAAAGAATTGAATTATTAGAAGATTATATCCTGCATATTCTATAGCGTCCATGAAAGGATAAAGTAATACCATGAGCCGCAACTCGGAAGATAGCTTAAGCATAAAGGCTGATCAAACGGAGGAGGAAACTAAAGAGCTACATCAACAAATTAAATCAGGAATCTGATTATTGGACCCAGAAAATTATAGAAATCGTGATTAAGAACATTATAGGATCACTCTTAATGTCAGAGGTACAAGAGGGATAGTACAACAACCATATTTTATAACGGCCCTACAATAAAGCCGGTTAGAAAAGTACCAGCCTCATAAGTAGTTAGTACGAAGCTCCCACCAAATTGTGTATGCACCAGAGGTGCAAGTATTATAATAGAGCTTCAAGTTATGGACGTGAATTATACTTATACGGAAGGGAAGTCATGAAAGAGATAGAAGATAGAAGCGAGATTTTAAGGTAAGTAAGGTAAAGGTGAACAACGTACGAGATACTCAAAGGCAGAAGATCGTGAATAGTCCATGCTTCGGATAGAAGGCTAGAAGCGTTGGGATTCAGTATCCAGGAATGATAGTGGTATCGTCAGTGGCGTAGCTTCCAACCTATGGTTTCTAAGTATCGAGAGATCTAGTCAAGAGAGTAAAGAAGAATTAGAGACGATGTGATGTCTCGCTTGATGTTCCAAAATAACACAAGAAAATCTGTGGTGCAAGCAAATTGAAGGAAGGTGGCGAATAATAAATAGATATGTGTAGGTCGCAAGCTAAAATTGGGTAAAGCGATAAAGTTTTAAGAAGATATGAGTAAGGATAAAAAAGGGGGCAAGTGAGAAGGTGACAAAAATGGATAAGTCCTCAAAATTAAACCCGTGAAGACAAGAAAGCTATTGGTTTCTCTATGTTATGAAAAGTTCAGTATAGCCTAAATGAACTCAAAGGAGTCTGAGACTAATAACGTTTAGAAGAGATGAAATACTGCCCTGGTAGTAGAATAAGGGTGTAATTATGACGTTTGGGCCTTTGATTGAGTGGTGATTTGAAGAGGATTTTATGAATTGTATGAAATTAAAATACCCACGTAAGGTGAATCGTATTGGGATGCTGTAAAATACAATTACTGAAGTACAATATCGCCCCTAAAGTAGATCAGGAAAATCACTTCAAATGTTCCACGATGCAACATGAGCCCTAGTGGTAATATATTACATAAGAAGTTTCAAGCCATTAATGGAAGGATGTAGATCAACATTGAGGTGAATCAACAATTGATGGGTAAAAGTTGTATGGTGTCACACCTCCTTTTTTCGCCCCCGCGAGGGGTGAAGGAGTTTTTTCCAATTAAAGGACAATCGAAACGGGATTTGTTTATTTATTTCAGAGTCGCCACTGGGGAGATTTATGGTATCCCAAGTCACCGGTTGAATCCCGAATCGAGGAAAGAATGACTCTGTTTAACAGTCCGCGAATCAGAAATCCGGATAAGGAATTCTGTTAACCCGGGAGAAGGTGTTAGGCATTCCCGGATTCCGTGGTTCTAGCACGGTCGCTCAACTATTATATTTGGCTTATTTATTTGATTTTTTTAAACAATTAAGGACTTATATGCAAATTTAACTTTGACCCGCTTTTATTATTATTATTATTATTATTATTATTATTATTATTATTATTATTATTATTTTATACAAGAATTGCAACGTCGTGAAAACGCATCTCGAATCACGTCACAACCAGTGTACACGTGATTTGTTGACGCATTTTGACTCCGCCAAGATTGGGATTTGGGTTACATAAATGCACACCCATATTTAAGAAAATACCCTTATTAAATACGCGCCTAAAGACTACGCGTTGTTATACTTTTAGGTAGGACCGTGAAATTTACTAAACGGCCAGTCCCGGAATCTAAGTATTTTAAAAAAAAAAAAATTGGAGGACCCTGCAAATTTTTGTATTGTTTATATATATATATTTTTTAGCGAAATCCTCCCTTATTTTATGAATATCTTAAAATGACTACATTTTTTTATTATTAAGTTTGTCTAAAAATATAAAATCAATCTTTACATACTTAAAAATAACATATTAAATACTAGTTTAAAACAAATATTAGCGGAAATGAATATTACTAAAATTGTAATTATAAATACAATATGGAATTGTCAAATAAATTTTTTAAAAAAGAAATTAATTATCCCATAACTGGATTAAAATCATATTGTTAGATGACTTGAGCTATTGAAATTAATTATTTACAACTACTGAAAATTAGAAACAATCTTGATTACTAATGCGTATTTCTAAAATTTAATTAATTTAACCTTAACTAACCTTGTTTTAATTCAAATCATGTCCTAATACTTGATTCGCAAAATTAATTTGAATTCATGTTTTAACTAAATTTAGCTACATGATTTCGATTAACTTAATGTTGGCGATACTAAAACCCTTATAAATAGTGAACTTAATCAATTTTGCCAAACTGATAAAGTCATTTTTACGTTATTTTCTTCTCATTATAATTATTAGACAGTTTAATCAGTAATGAATATGCTTAAATATATACTACCTAATAATCAGGTTAAAGCAAAGCATTATTTAATACATCGCTACAATATGTCTAGTTATGCAAAACGACGATGATTTACAGAATAATAATATATGAAATAACCTAAATACAATTAATAAAAAAAAGGAAAAAGCTAAATTAGAAATTTAACATTCCATTCTTCATTTCAGCTTACAAAATGCCAAAATTACAGTTGTGTACCTGGTATTGCCAATATAAGAAGAAGAAAGTCAGCCACGTAGTACGTAACACAACAACAACAATAATAACCAGCAATCCAGTCAACAGAAATCCCAGTGACAGATTTGAAAATCAAGATAAAATCCAGAAACACCGACAACAAACAAGGGACAGAAGCCAAGGGAATCTTTTCAGATTTGAAAGACTAATTAATGTTTAACCCTTAATTTTTGAACCCGTATATCAGAATATTTATCAGGTGTATACTACTCTCTTTTAATTTCCAGCTCTTTTTTTTTATTTGTATTTTTTCTTTTTTGAAAGTCTTAATATTTTTCGGAATTTTTCTTTCTCTCTCTTCAATCTTCAGCCCTTTTTTTCTCTCTCCTCCTTTTTTTTCTGTCTCTCTTTCTTTTTTTATCTCTCTCCTTTCTTTTCTCCGTCTCCCCTTCTTTTTTTTTAAAATCTGATCAAGTCCCCTATTTATTACCATCTTTCAGCATTTTTAAACATAAAACCCACTATCTTCCCACTCATCCCCCTTTTAATCTCACTACCTAATGTTTTGTCCCCCACTATATTAAACAAATACCTCATTATATCTTGTCCCCCATGCTTATATTAAATAATTGCATTATTCCCCATCATTATATCTTGTTCCACCATTATTGATATTTTAATATTATTTTAATCCTAATTGACAGAGCACTCAAAATAAATAATTGTTCAGATTTTTAATTCCAAAAATACCCCTCTGACCTTACTGAAATTACCATTTTGACCCTGAAAATATTGTAATTTACCAATCTATCCCGTCAGCTATAACAAGTTCAACTAATCAATTCTAACCAAAATATAGCGGCTATAACCAATTCCTAATCAGATTTTATGAACAAACTCAAACTATATGATGAACAACAAAGAAACAACTTGAATTATTTTCACTGAACAATGTTTTTACACAACAAACCTATTTTCAGATTCACCAACAATAACAAACAAATATATTCAAAGCATGAACTCAAATTCAAATTAAACTTTAAACAAAATAAATAAACAGATTGAAACTCTAAACTCAAATAATCAATTGATCTTCAAATTAAATTCAACAAAATTACAACAAAGATACATGATTCAAACTAAATCAAAAAATTAAAAACCAAAACATAAACTCACATTAAATCACTGAATTAAAAACGAATTTCAAATAAAATGAACACGAATTAAATCTATATTAAATAACAAAGAACGGATTCAAGTGATTTAAACTAACACTCTTCTATATTAAAACTAAATCCTCTTAAATTAATAAAACAAACTGAAAAATAATTAATTGAATCTTCAACTTAAATCTAACAACATTATAATTAAACTAATCAATTTCTTCCTAAAAATAAACAAGAAGAATGAATGAAACAAACTGAAGAAAATAACAAAACGATAAGCATGGAATTAATATCGAACATATCTATTTTTAGATCTGAAAATATCAAACAAAATACGGACAAAAAGAAACTCAAACCCACTAACCGGATCGAAACGACGATCGAAGAACGGAAGAAGGAAGCCACGGACAGCAGCAGTAGCGGAGGAGAAGAAGACGCAACAGCAGTCCAATGGCGAAGACGCAGCCATGGCAGCAGCGACGCGAAGGAGAAGACGCAGCAACGGTGAAGGCAGTAGCAGCTGCTACTGCTGAGCATGCTCGACGTGAGGGCTGCCATGGATGGTGGTTTTGAGCTGGAAGGAGCAGCTGCGTCGAGCAGCAGTGGTGAATAACAAAAACGCAGCAGCAGCTCGTCGAGACAGCAGTAGCGACGAAGAAGAAGACGCAGCCGCGGCCATGGCGATGTGAAACGCAACAGCGGACGGAGAAGAAGTGACCAACAACGATAGCAGCTCGGCGTTAGACGTGAAACGCAGCAGCAACAACAACAAATGGAGAAGAAGAAGCAACAGCAGCACGAAGGATGAAGAAGACGCAGCAGCAGGAGGAGAAGCAGCTAAGGGCAGCAATGGCGGCGGAGCAGTTGCTCGACGAACTTGAAAACGCAGCCATGGCAGCGAGGGGACGTCGTGGGGGTGAGGGTGGTTGTGTTGTGTGTGTGTATGTGTGTGTGTGTGTGTGTGTTGACGTGAGGGGGCAGGGGTGTGAGGGGGAAGGGCTGCCATGGGAGGAGCTTGGGGTAGGAGGAGAAAGAGAGGAAGAAGAAGAGAGGGGGGGGGGATGGTTAGCTTTTAGGCTTAGTTTTTTTTTTTGTCTTTTGTTTTCTTTTGTGAAATGTAAGATAATAGGGGTGTTGGGTTATGGACTGGGTCGACCCGATTGAGATGGACCGGGTCATGGGGAAGGTTGGGTATTTTTTGGGCATGTGGCTTGAATTTGAAGAAGAGTCAAATTCCGATTTTCTTTATATGTTTTGCTCTCTTTTCTTCTTTTATTTTTCTAAAACTAAATTCTAAAAATCCTTAAATTATCATATAGAACTAAATTAAGTTATGAAAGCGCAAATTAACTCCCAATAACAATTAACACACAATTAAGTAATAATTAAGCATGAAATTGTACAATTGGACATTAAATGCTAAAAATGCAAAAGATGCCTATTTTTGTGATTTTTATTTTTTGTAAAACAAACTTAATTACTAACAATTGTAGGATTAAATCCTAAATGCAAATGCGACAGATTTTTGTATTTTTTATTAATTTAACAAATAAACATGCGCAGACAAATGCAAATAATTATCCAAAAATACCACAAAAATTCAAAAATTACACACCAAGGAAAATTGTTTTATTTTGAATTTTTTGGGAGTAATTCTTTTATAGGGCAAAAATCACGTGCTTACATATGGTACGAGATGAGATAAGGCCATCGGTCTTAAGATGAACAGTAATGAAGAAGCGTTAAAGGACTCATATTCATACATATTGGATAAGCAACGAGAGTAACCTAGAGTTTGGTAACAGACCGCAGCAGCGATAAATCGAGGTAAGATTTACGGTATAGTACGACCTATTTAGCCGCAGTAAAGTCATACGGATAGATAACTGGGTCTATGAAACAAGATATAGCAATATTCCTAAGTTTAACAAAAGTACCAAATGAAGAACTTCAGTATACCTATAGATGCCCAGAGGGACATCTTTTTAAGCTTTGCATATGTTTACAAAGTGAGGCCTAGAGATGGGCTAAAAGTTGGAGGAAAAAGGAGAGAAGAGTTGCATAGGCGCACTTACAAGGTCAGAGTCGTACAGACTGTATGATAGAAGGCATCAACAGTTACGAGATTGGAAAGATTCCGACCATAAGTCGTGGTATGAGAAAGAGGCCTAAAGAGGGGAATGCCCTAGCCGTTGGAATTATTCACATAACAGTTGCCTAGATGACAAGGAGAGTACAAAAGTATTCAGAAGACATAAGTCATGAAAATGATAAGTGCATCAGTCAACATTCGAGGACGAATGTTCCAAAGAAGGGAATGATGTTACACTAGATGTTCTAGTACGTGGAAGTACACCATAAGTAAATTTATATAAGCTCGGAAATGAGATGTTACATTCCGCATTTTCGTACGTTAAAGTTTCATCGTAAGCTAATCGACGTAAGTTGGGGAATGAGATTATAAGCATTATGGTATTTCAAACAAACAATGAGTAAATTCGTGAAGGTGAGAGGGTAAGCAAATCAAAGAAAATAAATTTTCATCAAAATTTGACATGTTAGGATAAAATATGGCCCGAGCTAAAATACCCGATATTTATGGACTAGTGCCATACAAGGTACCGGATGATCATGATAGTACAATGTATAAAAAGTATTAAAAGAGAGTATTATTTTAAGTAATTTGAGATAATTCTTAATTATGTGGATAAGGATATTTTTGGGGCTGCCACATGGCATTAAGCCAAGCCGAGTGTCACCAATATGCATGATGAGTCAAAAGATTTAAATTGCCACGTAAGGGTCTTCTTTGGGAATGTGAATTATAGAAGACCATCAACGTTATCCAACTCATGTATAAGAAGCATTCATCACCATTTCTTGAACTATTTTGTCCTAAAGAACTGACTTTCTGGAACTTATCGAATGAGACATTATAAAAATATGTACATGACCGAAATCTGATTGTTTTTTGTAAAAGCAATAGGGAAAGAGATTGTAGTCTATCCTGAAACATGGAAAAGAATCATCTTTGTTCCATTGACAATGACGTCCTACAGAGACATTCTTTTAGTGTGAGACGTAATTCGGAGGGAGCACGGTACAATCTTTTTAAAAAATATCATATAAATTTTTTCCTACTTCGATCCGCCATTATGTGTTCTTCGCAAAAGATGTGTGTTAGAGGAATTGTCAAGAGAATCGGTCCAGGTATGTTAAGGCTATCCCTTCTTTCTTTTGGTATGATCTATACGACACAAACAAAATGAGCAAATGCGCAATTTCCATAAATGACTCTATTCGTAGAAATACTAGAGATGTTTATGTTCTTGATTCCCCATGTGTCATATTATTCTATCATTTCTTCATGGGTCTCAGAAAATACGTAAACTGATAAATTTTATTTCATGGTATTAATCGGAGTCATAATGGTCTTATGACATACCGAGAGATTTTATTATTAACGTATCTCAAATGTATTTCATGCATTTATACATGCACATTAACCCATGACCAGATGACATTATATACGCATATATATGTATGTATATATATATATATATATGGGATATGAAAAAGGTTATGGCGTTATATATGCACCACCTGATCAGTCGGTATACGTTGACAATTTTGCCCACAGTGGCCGAGATGATATGATGGGATGCCCTCAGAGGCCTAATGATGCTATGAAACATGTACCTATGCACGACATGACATTCATATGCATATGCATGACACTACAATTATTTCATGATTTATAGAGTTATCCCGACTTACAGGTTGAATCATTTACTCTAAGTTTCTCCCATGTCTGTTATGTACTTATTTATGTGCCTTACATACTCAGTACATTATTCGTACTGACGTCCCTTTTGCTTGGGGACGCTGCGTTTCATGCTCGCAGGTCCTGATAGACAGGTCGAGAGCCCTCCAAGTAGGCTATTAGCTCAACGGAAGATGTTGGTGCGCTCCATTTGCTCCGGAGTTGCTTCTTTGGTCAGTATGATTAGTACATATATTGATTAGTATGGCGGGACCCTATATCAACCTTTATGATATTATGTATTCTTAAAGGCTTGTATACAAATGTCATGTATGTAAAAGATTGTATGGCCTTGTCGGCCTATGTTCAGTATACGAGTGATCATTTGGGTCTTATAGGCCCGCATGTCTTATATATAAGTTGGTATTACATGTTTCATTCTACTTATCCTACGACAGCCTTTCTGTCTCATTTACTTTTGATATCATGATACGAAAAGATACGTTATGTTGGCACTCGGTTGAGTAAGGTACCATGTGCACATCGCGGCTCATCGGTTTAGGTCGTGACAAGAATCGTGCAAATACTTGATAAGAAGTCCGCGTACTCACGAGTTTCTTGACTTGAGATATAACCGTTGATTTGGTATTGACCATTACATAATCCCTTTGAGGAGGTATTCGATAATTGAGGACTTTGAGTTCAACGTTCACATGTAGATCGTATTATTTGTCTATATATGCATTCATTGTTTACTTACCATGTTTCATACCTGTCTGCTTTATTATATTTGTTTTACTGGACCAGTAGTAAATATCAATATCGACCCCTCGTCACTACCTCTTGGGAGTTAGGCTAGATACTTACTAGATACGCGTTGATTTACGTTCTCATGCTGCACTTCTGCACTAAATGTGCAGGATTTGACAGGTTGATTTAATGGTCATTTGGGCGCGTGGGTGCAGCTGTTGAGGAGATTTTATGGTGAGCTGCATTTCCATGCTACGATTCGCAGCACACAGAGTTTCCATCATATTTATTTACTTTATCCTGTCTATCTTGCATTTCAGACAAATGTTGTATTGTTATTGTACTTCCTAGTTGATTCTCATGCACTTGTGACACCGGGTTTTGGAGTTCCTAGTAGATGGTCATTATTGTAGTCCATGTTATTTTTATCATTTCACTTTGCGATTTATTTACATTCAGAAATTGGTAAAGAAAAGCACAAGTTCCTATGAGTGCCACGTTTTATTCTATTTATTTAATGCAATTTTTGATTTTAAAATTAAAAATAAATAATTATTTAGATGGTTCCCATTGGCTTGCCTAACGGCGATGTTGGGCGCTATCATGGCCTATAGTGAATTTTAGGCCGTGACAAATATTTTCATGAATTATTTTTAAATGAATATAATGAAATTAAAAAAATGACATGTATATTGATTAATTGAGAAGCCAACTTAAATTTCATTAGACATGTCCCTAATTGTTATTTGTCCAAATAGTTATAAATGTTATTTTTTCTCAGGAAGGCTTGATATATCTAGGGGTGGGTATAAAATACGAAAAACCGAATTCCGAACCGAACCAAATAAATTTGGTATTTCGGTTTCGGTTTTTTCGGTATTTCGGTCTAATTCGGTACTGGATTTTCGGTATTTCGGTATTTTGGTTTGGTTCTCGGTATTATAATTTTACAATTTCGTTAAACTGAAATACCGAAATTTTGGTGAACCTATAAAATATATATGACTATATCTAAGCCCAATTACCGAATGATTATAGCCCAGTACCCATACGGCCATACCGTCCCACCCAGATCCCCCAAGCCCAATTACCCAAGCCCCAAGCCCATTACTCTGCCTCTCTAATCTATTCTCTTACGACTTATAGCCTTAGTAAGGGGTCGGCATAAAATCCGAAAAACCGAATTCCGAACCGAACCAAATTAATTTGGTATTTCGGTTTCGGTTTTTTCGGTATTTCGGTCTAATTCGGTACTGAATTTTCGGTATTTCGATATTTTGGTTCGGTTCTCGGTATTATAATTTTACAATTTTGATAAACTGAAATACCGAAATTTTGGTGAACCTATATAATATATATGACTATATCTAAGCCCAATTACCGAATGACTATAGCCCAGTACCCATACGGCCATACCGTCCCACCCAGCTCCCCTAAGCCCAATTACCCAAGCCCCAAGCCCATTACTCTTCCTCTCTAATCTCTTCTCTTACGACTTACAGCCTTAGTTACTCTCTTAGACCATCTGAATCAAATTAGGGCATTAGGGCTTAGGATATCATTTGAATCGAGAATCGACTGCGAGTCTACGAGTTACGACTTACGACCAGTCGACAGTCGAGCTCGAGTCTCATATCATCTTCACCGGTTAACTTCACTACTTTTGTAAGTTTTGTAAGTCTCATCTCATCCCAGTACTCTCTGAGGTTTCTTTTGAGTTTTTATATTTTAAGTTTTGAACTTTTTGACTTCAGAGTTTAGCCGCATAATTTTTTTAATTTCTGATTTTCTGCATCAAACTAATTTAGGGATATAGACGGCGATTTCTAGCTCGATTCGATTCCTCACTCCTCACAAATTCCGGGCAAACGAAGTGTCGAAGACGCTGCTGTCCTGTTCCAGTGTTCCGAGCTCGATTCAATTTCAATTTCAAAGGTATGTTTCGTTTTCTTTTGGTTGTACTGCTGATTGAATGAACTGTTGTTCCGAGCTTTTCCCTTTAGTAGGCAAATATCATCTGTATCACGTTCATGCTGTTTAATTCATTTGCTTGTATAATAACAATTGTGAGTACACGACTATGTGTTAGGCTTACCATATGATTACTTTGTTTAGGTATGATTTTTAGAACTTTCCTTGCATTTTTCTTGTGATAGACACTTTAGGATGATGACAGTTGAGTGAATTCACTATTAGTCTTCTTTGTTGTGACATTCTTATGGTTGCTGGTTGCTGGAGTCATAAGTTAGCTTGTTGAAATCTTAGTTTCTTTCAGGAATATTTCACAAGGATAACAGAATGCGAAAAGAGTTATAATCATCTCTTGGTGCGTATGATGTTTATTTGGATGTGATCTGAGGCGAATAAAGAACTATCTGAATTTGCATATATGATGCCACAAATTGTAGATTAGGAGTATTTTGATAGTAACTAGCTAGCTAGTGTTTTTGGATTCATTCACTTGTTCCTTCCTTTATGTTTACTTTGCTAAGTCTACTTGGATTAGTTAACTTTCAAAATCTATTGAATCTAAGGACTTGCTGTGTTCCATTATGTCTTGATTGTCAATGGTATATATCATCTATGAAAGTTAATGAGAAACTCTTGTTTCTTGACAATGTATTTGTTTAGTTTTGTACAGATGGCAGATACAAGTAGAGTAAGTGATGTTGGTTCAAGCGAAAGTTTACCTATTACGGTATATAGTAACACCAACACCATTGATACTCAAGATTCCAAGAAAAGGAAAGCCATGCAACCTAGGTCTGATGTTTGGAACCATTTTGATAAATTTGAGGTTAATGGGGCTGGGAAAGCACGGTGTCGATATTGTAAACAAGCGTATGCTGCTAATTCATCTAAGAATGGAACAACAGGATTGAAGAATCATTTGCTTAGATGCAAAGAATACCCACTTAACATTACTAAAGATAATAGTCAAACAAAGATAAATTTTCAATCTTGCCAAAATGATGAAGGATCAATTTGGAAATTTGATCAAAACGTTGTTAGGAGGGCCTTAATTGAGATGATAGTTATTGATGAACTACCATTTAGCTTTGTAGAAAATGAAGGCTTTATGAAGTTTATGAGAAAAACTCAACCATTATTTCGTCTTCCTTCTCGTAAAAGAATAACAAGGGATAGTTGTGAAGTTTACTGTGAATTGAAGCAAAATATAAGCAGTTCTTTTAGAGAAGCACAACCAAAAATTTGCCTCACAACAGACACATGGACTTCATTACAAAGAATAAATTATATGTGTTTGACAGCCCACTTCATTGATAGGGATTGGAAGTTGCATAAAAGAATACTAAATTTTTGCCCTATCACTAGTCATAAGGGTGAAGAGATGGCTAAAGCTATTAGGGATTGTTTAATTGACTGGAAATTAGACAAGGTTTTCACTATTACCGTGGACAATGCTTCTTCAAATGATGTCACAGTCAAAGAATTATCTAAACAGTTAGATATGTGGAAAACTAATATAATGAGTGGCAAACATCTTCATGTGAGATGCATGGCTCGTATACTAAATCTAATTGTGCAAGATGGTTTGAAAGAACTTGATGCTTATGTGACACGTGTTAGAAATATTGTGAGGTATGTGAGATCTTCGCCTGCAAGGACCCTAAAGTTTAAACAGTGTTGTGCACATGTAAAGGTAGAATGTACCAAAATATTGTGTTTGGATGTTCCTACTAGGTGGAATTCAACCTATTTAATGTTGGATACGACACAACACTTTGAAAAGGCCTTTGACAAGTTTCATCTTTTTGATGATGGATTTTCTACTTATCAATGTTCTCATCTTTGTGAAGATGGTAGTAGTGCAGGTCCTCTTGAATCTGATGATTGGGTGAATGTGAGGAATGTGATAGAGTTTCTTGCAAGATTTCACGAGTTAACTAAAAAAGTTTCAGGTTCACGTTATGTTACTTGTAATTCTCATTTTGAGGATGTATCTGAACTTTATGGTCATTTGAAAATGTGTTTAGCTAGTGAAGATGAGCATTTGAGAAAAATGGCTGAGCGAATGCAAGAAAAGTTCAAGAAGTATTGGGGTGAGCCTGAAAAGATGAATAAAATGATTTTTATTGCTTCCTTCTTGGATCCACGTAACAAATTCGAATATGTTGAGGGAGCACTTGAAGAACTTTTTGGGGAGGAAAAAGGGAAGAAAATAAATGTTGAGGTGTATGCTTATATGAATTCTTTGTTTGGAGAGTATCTAAAAAAGTATTCAACTGGATCTTGTCCTCAATCTCCATCTAATTTTACTTCATCTAACAACACATCTAATACATCTAGTGGGAGTGTTATAAGTGCATCAAAAATAAGGACTAAGCTTAGCTTGAAGAAACAAAAGGAAGACAATGGAAGTGGGGGTGCTAAATCGGAGTTGGATAAATACATTAGTGAAGAACAAGAGCCTTTTTATGAAGAATTTGATATCTTGAGTTGGTGGAAAACACATGCTCCTAGATTTCCTATTCTTTCGGAGTTGGCTCGTGATGTGTTGGCCATTCCAACTTCTAGTGTGGCGTCGGAATGCGCATTTAGCACCGATTGCCGTATTCTTGGTTTATTTAGGAGTTCATTGACTCCTAAATGTGTGCAAGCTCTTATTTGTGTTCAAGATTGGCTTAGAGAAGAGAAGAATCCTATTAGTGTTGAAGAAGACTTGAAGTATCTTGAGGAACTCGAGCTTGGTAAGCTTTAATATTTTGTGTGTATTTTAGTTCAAAATAATATATCATGCCTTTTCATTTGTATGACATATTTGGTTGAATTATCTTTAGATATGGAAAATAATGGAAGCACCACTATCATTGTTTGATGTATAGTTGCAACTTGCATCTTGAGTGGTAAGTTTAAATGTTTAATACTCTAATTGTTTGGTGATATACTTAATACTTTTGTAGTTTTGTTTTATTATCATCAAAATATAATATTCTAACTTATAATTTATATTTTTTTTAGGTTCAAGTGCAATCATGCCCCGTGCTCCTAAAGTACGCTCCGATATTTGGGAACACTTTGAGGGGAAAGAAGATAATGGAGAAGTTCGCAAAGTAGAGTACAAGCATTTTGGTCAAATCTATAATATTAATCCGAAGAGGAATGGAACAATTGGTTTAAGGAAGCATATTACGCGTTGTCTTGCGCGTCTTCCTAGAATCCGTATTTAAGAATTAAGACTATTTTTGTGCCCTCTCTGTTTTTGTTGCACTATGTTTAAGTGTTAAGACTGTTGCAGACTTGCAGTTGGCCAGTTGCACTGTGTTTAAGTGTTAAGACTATTTTTTTGCACTATGTTTAAGTGTTAAGTGTTAAGACTGTTGCACTGTTAAGTTAATTTTGTATTTCTGCTGCATTCTGGTGCATCTGTTGGCTGTTGCACTATTAATTCTGTTATATAGTGTGTAATTCTGTTAACAGTTACTTCTGTTAATTATGCTGCATCTGTTGGTCGTCCCTTTTAGGCCAACTTTAGTTTTAGCTTTGGTGTTAGACTGTTAGGCAAAAGTTTCATTTTGCAATTTGTAGTGCACTGGACTGGAGTGGCGTCAACTTGTGTTTTAGCCTATACTTTGAGTAAAAACTCAATTCTTCCAAATTTGAACTCTAGAAAAGATTCCATGGCTTGATTACTTGATCAGTTGATTGCCAAAAATTCTCTATTCTTTATAGTTTGGAATAGATTCTTTCACAATTCACAATGAAAGTTCCAGTTGTGCATGTGCACTGTTAGCATTGAATCATTGATTATTCAGCGATTATTAAACCGAAACCGTACCGAACCAAATTAAGAAATACCGAACCGTACCGAAATATTTTGGTATGGTATTTGGTATACACAATTGATAAACCGAATACCGAAATACCGAACCGAAATTCTTTAATACCGAACCGAAATACCGAATGCCCACCCCTAGCCTTAGTTACTCTCTTAGACCATCTGAATCAAATTAGGGCATTAGGGCTTAGGATATCATCTGAATCGAGAATCGACTGCGAGTCTACGAGTTACGACTTACGACCAGTCGACAGTCGAGCTCGAGTCTCATCTCATCTTCACCGGTTAACTTCACTACTTTTGTAAGTTTTGTAAGTCTCATCTCATCTCATCCCAGTACTCTCTAAGGTTTCTTTTGAGTTTTTATATTTTTGAGTTTTGAAGTTTTTGAGTTCAGAGTTCAGACGCATAATTTTTTTAATTTCTGATTTTCTGCATCAAATTAATTTAGGGTTATAGGCGGCGATTTCCAGCTCGATTCGATTCCTCACTCCTCACAAATTCCAGGCAAACGAAGTGTCGAAGACGCTGCTATCCTGTTCTAGTGTTCCGAGCTCGATTCAATTTCAGTTTCAAAGGTATGTTTCATTTTCTTTTGGTTATACTGCTGATTGAATGAACTGTTGTTCCGAGCTTTTTCCTTTAGTAGGCAAATATCATCTGTATCACGTTCATGCTATTTAATTCATTTTCTTGTATAATAACAGTTGTGAGTACACGACTATGTGTTAGGCTTACCATATGATTACTTTGTTTAGGTCTGATTTTTAGAACTTTCCTTGCATTTTTCTTGTGATAGACACTTTAGGATGATGACAGTTGAGTGAATTCACTGTTAGTCTTCTTTGTTGTGACATTCTTATGGTTGCTGGTTGCTGGAGTCATAAGTTAGCTTGTTGAAATCTTAGTTGCTTTCAGGAATATTTCACAAGGATAACAGAATGTGAAAAGAGTTATAATCATCTCTTGGTGTGTATGATGTATATTTGGATGTGATCTGAGGCGAATAAAGGGCTATCTGAATTTGCATATATGATGCCACAAATTATAGATTAGGAGTATTTTGTTAGTAACTAGCTAGCTAGTGTTTTTAGATTCATTCACTTGTTCCTTCCTTTATGTTTACTTTGCTAAGTCTACTTGGATTAGTTAACTTTCAAAATCTATTGAATCTAAGGACTTGCTGTGTTCCATTATGTCTTGATTGTCAATGGTATATATCATCTATGAAAGTTAATGAGAAACTCTTGTTTCTTGACAATGTATTTGTTAAGTTTTGTACAGATGGAAGATACAAGTAGAGTAAGTGATGTTGGTTCAAGCGAAAGTTTACCTATTACGGTATATAGTAACACCAACACCATTGATACTCAAGATTCCAAGAAAAGGAAAGCCATGCAACCTAGGTCTGATGTTTGGAACCATTTTGATAAATTTGAGGTTAATGGGGTTGGGAAAGCACGGTGTCGATATTGTAAACAAGCTTATGCTGCTAATTCATCTAAGAATGGAACAACAGGATTGAAGAATCATTTGCTTAGATGCAAAGAATACCCACTTAACATTACTAAAGATAATAGTCAAACAAAGATAAATTTTCAATCTTGCCAAAATAATGAAGGATCAATTTGGAAATTTGATCAAAATGTGGTTAGGAGGGCCTTAATTGAGATGATAGTTATTGATGAACTACCATTTAGCTTTGTAGAAAATGAAGGCTTTATGAAGTTTATGAGAAAAACTCAACCATTATTTCGTCTTCCTTCTCGTAAAAGAATAACAAGGGATAGTTGTGAAGTTTACTGTGAATTGAAGCAAAATATAAGCAGTTCTTTTAGAGAAGCACAACCAAAAATTTGCCTCACAACAGACACATGGACTTCATTACAAAGAATAAATTATATGTGTTTGACAGCCCACTTCATTGATAGGGATTGGAAGTTGCATAAAAGAATACTAAATTTTTGCCCTATCACTAGTCATAAGGGTGAAGAGATGGCTAAAGCTATTAGGGATTGTTTAATTGACTGGAAATTAGACAAGGTTTTCACTATTACCGTGGACAATGCTTCTTCAAATGATGTCACAGTCAAAGAATTATCTAAACAGTTAGATATGTGGAAAACTAATATGATGAGTGACAAACATCTTCATGTGAGATGCATGGCTCGTATACTAAATCTAATTGTGCAAGATGGTTTGAAAGAACTTGATGCTTATGTGACACGTGTTAGAAATATTGTGAGGTATGTGAGATCTTCGCCTGCAAGGACCCTAAAGTTTAAACAGTGTTGTGCACATGTAAAGGTAGAATGTACCAAAACATTGTGTTTGGATGTTCCTACTAGGTGGAATTCAACCTATTTAATGTTGGATACGGCACAACACTTTGAAAAGGCCTTTGACAAGTTTCATCTTTTTGATGATGGATTTTCTACTTATCAATGTTCTCATCTTTGTGAAGATGGTAGTAGTGCAGGTCCTCTTGAATCTGATGATTGGGTGAATGTGAGGAATGTGATAGAGTTTCTTGCAAGATTTCACGAGTTAACTAAAAAAGTTTCAGGTTCACGTTATGTTACTTGTAATTCTCATTTTGAGGATGTATCTGAACTTTATTGTCATTTGAAAATGTGTTTAGCTAGTGAAGATGAGCATTTGAGAAAAATGGCTGAGCGAATGCAAGAAAAGTTCAAGAAGTATTGGGGTGAGCCTTAAAAGATGAATAAAATGATTTTTATTGCTTCCGTCTTGGAGCCACGTAACAAATTCGAATATGTTGAGGGAGCACTTGAAGAACTTTTTGGGGAGGAAAAAGGGAAGAAAATAAATGTTGAGGTGTATGCTTATATGAATTCTTTGTTTGGAGAGTATCTAAAAAAGTATTCAACTGGATCTTGTCCTCAATCTCCATCTAATTTTACTTCATCTAACAACACATCTAATACATCTAGTGGGAGTGTTATAAGTGCATCAAAAATAAGGACTAAGCTTAGCTTGAAGAAACAAAAGGAAGACAATGGAAGTGGGGGTGCTAAATCGGAGTTGGATAAATACATTAGTGAAGAACAAGAGCCTTTTAGTGAAGAATTTGATATCTTGAGTTGGTTGAAAACACATGCTCCTAGATTTCCTATTCTTTCGGAGTTGGCTCGTGATGTGTTGGCCATTCCAATTTCTAGTGTGGCGTCGGAATGCGCATTTAGCACCGATTGCCATATTCTTGATTCATTTAGGAGTTCATTGACTCCTAAATGTGTGCAAGCTCTTATTTGTGTTCAAGATTGGCTTAGAGAAGAGAAGAATCCTATTAGTGTTGAAGAAGACTTGAAGTATCTTGAGGAACTCGAGCTTGGTAAGCTTTAATATTTTGTGTGTATTTTAGTTCAAAATAATATATCATGCCTTTTCATTTGTATGACATATTTGGTTGAATTATCTTTAGATATGGAAAATAATGGAAGCACCACTATCATTGTTTGATGTATAGTTGCAACTTGCATCTTGAGTGGTAAGTTTAAATGTTTAATACTCTAATTGTTTGGTGATATACTTAATACTTTTGTAGTTTTGTTTTATTATCATCAAAATATAATATTCTAACTTATGATTTATATTTTTTTAGGTTCAAGTGCAATCATGCCCCGTGCTCCTAAAGTACGCTCCGATATTTGGGAACACTTTGAGGGGAAAGAAGATAATGGAGAAGTTCGCAAAGTAGAGTGCAAGCATTGTGGTCAAATCTATAATATTAATCCGAAGAGGAATGGAACAATTGGTTTAAGGAAGCATATTAAGCGTTGTCTTGCGCGTCTTCCTGGAATCCGTATTTAAGAATTAAGACTATTTTTGTGCCCTCTCTGTTTTTGTTGCACTATGTTTAAGTGTTAAGACTGTTGCAGACTTGCAGTTGGCCAGTTGCACTGTGTTTAAGTGTTAAGACTATTTTTTTGCACTGTGTTTAAGTGTTAAGTGTTAAGACTGTTGCACTGTTAAGTTAATTCTGTATTTCTGCTGCATTCTGGTGCATCTGTTGGCTGTTGCACTATTAATTCTGTTATATAGTGTGTAATTCTGTTAACAGTTACTTCTGTTAATTATGCTGCATCTGTTGGTCATCCCTTTTAGGCCAACTTTAGTTTCAGCTTTGGTGTTAGACTGTTAGGCAAAATTTTCATTTTGCAATTTGTAGTGCACTGGACTGGAGTGGCATCAACTTGTGTTTTAGCCTATACTTTGAGTAAAAACTCAATTCTTCCAAATTTGAACTCTAGAAAAGATTCCATGGCTTGATTACTTGATCAGTTGATTGCCAAAAATTCTCTATTCTTTATAGTTCGGAATAGATTCTTTCACAATTCACAATAAAAGTTCCAGTTGTGCATGTGCACTGTTAGCATTGAATCATTGATTATTCAGCAATTATTAAACCGAAACCGTACCGAACCAAATTAAGAAATACCGAACCGTACCGAAATATTTTGGTATGATATTTGGTATACACAATTGATAAACCAAATACCGAAATACCGAACCGAAATTCTTAAATAACGAACCGAAATACCGAATGCCCACCCCTAGCCTTAGTTACTCTCTTAGACCATCTGAATCAAATTAGGGCATTAGGGCTTAGGATATCATCTGAATCGAGAATCGATTGCGAGTCTACGAGTTACGACTTACGACCAGTCGACAGTCGAGCTCGAGTCTCATCTCATCTTCACCGGTTAACTTCACTACTTTTGTAAGTTTTGTAAGTCTCATCTCATCTCATCCCAGTACTCTCTAAGGTTTCTTCTGAGTTTTTATATTTTTAAGTTTTGAACTTTTTGAGTTCAGAGTTCAGACGCATAATTTTTTTAATTTCTGATTTTCTGCATCAAATTAATTTAGGGTTATAGGCGGCGATTTCCAGCTCGATTCGATTCCTCACTCCTCACAAATTCCGGGCAAACGAAGTGTCGAAGACGCTGCTGTCATGTTCTAGTGTTCCGAGCTCGATTCAATTTCAATTTCAAAGGTATGTTTCATTTTCTTTTGGTTGTACTGCTGATTGAATGAACTGTTGTTCCGAGCTTTTCCCTTTAGTAGGCAAATATCATCTGTATCATGTTCATGCTGTTTAATTCATTTTCTTGTATAATAACAGTTGTGAGTACACGACTATGTGTTAGGCTTACCATATGATTACTTTGTTTAGGTCTGATTTTTTAGAACTTTCCTTGCATTTTTCTTGTGATAGACACTTTAGGATGATGACAGTTGAGTGAATTCACTGTTAGTCTTCTTTGTTGTGACATTCTTATGGTTGCTGGTTGCTGGAGTCATAAGTTAGCTTGTTGAAATCTTAGTTGCTTTCAGGAATATTTCACAAGGATAACAGAATGTGAAAAGAGTTATAATCATCTCTTGGTGTGTATGATGTATATTTGGATGTGATCTGAGGCGAATAAAGGGCTATCTGAATTTGCATATATGATGCCACAAATTATAGATTAGGAGTATTTTGTTAGTAACTAGCTAGCTAGTGTTTTTAGATTCATTCACTTGTTCCTTCCTTTATGTTTACTTTGCTAAGTCTACTTGGATTAGTTAACTTTTAAAATCTATTGAATCTAAGGACTTGCTGTGTTCAATTATGTCTTGATTGTCAATGGTATATATCTTCTATGAAAGTTAACGAGAAACTCCTGTTTCTTGACAATGTATTTGTTTAATTTTGTATAGATGGCAGATACAAGTAGAGTAAGTGATGTTGGTTCAAGCAAAAGTTTACCTATTACGGTAGATAGTAACACCAACACCATTGATACTCAAGATTCCAAGAAAAGGAAAGCCATGCAACCTAGGTCTGATGTTTGGAACTATTTTGATAAATTTGAGGTTAATGGGGTTGGGAAAGCATGGTGTCTATATTGTAAACAAGCTTATGCTGCTAATTCATCTAAGAATGGAACAACAGGATTGAAGAATCATTTGCTTAGATGCAAAGAATACCCACTTAACATTGCTAAAGATAATAGTCAAACAAAGATAAATTTTCAATTTTGCCAAAATGATGAAGGATCAATTTGGAAATTTGATCAAAACGTGGTTAGGAGGGCCTTAATTGAGATGATAGTTATTGATAAACTACCATTTAGCTTTGTAGAAAATGAAGGCTTTATGAAGTTTATGAGAAAAACTCAACCATTATTTCGTCTTCCTTCTCGTAGAACAATAACAAGGGATTGTTGTGAAGTTTATTGTGAATTGAAGCAAAATATAAAAAGTTCTTTTAGAGAAGCACAACCAAAAATTTGTCTCATAACAGACACATGGACTTCATTACAAAGAATAAATTATATGTGTTTGACAGCCCACTTCATTGATAGGGATTGGAAGTTGCATAAAAGAATACTAAATTTTTGCCCTATCACTAGTCATAAGGGTGAAGAGATGGCTAAAGCTATTAGGGATTGTTTGCTTGAATGGAAATTAGACAAGGTTTTCACTATTACCGTGGACAATGCTTCTTCAAATGATGTCACTGTCAAAGAATTGTCTAAACAGTTAGATATGTGGAAAACTAATATGATGAGTGGCAAACATCTTCATGTGAGATGCATGGCTCGTATAGTAAATCTAATTGTGCAAGATGGTTTGAAAGAACTTGATGCTTATGTGACACGTGTTAGAAATATTGTGAGGTATGTGAGATCTTCGCCTGCAAGGACCCTAAAGTTTAAACAGTGTTGTGCACGTGTAAAGGTAGAATGTACCAAAATATTGTGTTTGGATGTTCCTACTAGGTGGAATTCAACCTATTTAATGTTGGATACGGCACAACACTTTGAAAAGGCCTTTGACAAGTTTCATCTTTTTGATGATGGATTTTCTACTTATCATTGTTCTCATCTTTGTGAAGATGGTAGTAGTGCAGGTCCTCTTGAATCTGATGATTGGGTGAATGTGAGGAATGTGATAGAGTTTCTTGCAAGATTTCACGAGTTAACTAAAAAAGTTTCAGGTTCACGTTATGTTACTTGTAATTCTCATTTTGAGGATGTATCTGAACTTTATTGTCATTTGAAAATGTGTTTAGCTAGTGAAGATGAGCATTTGAGAAAAATGGCTGAGCGAATGCAGGAAAAGTTCAAGAAGTATTGGGGTGAGCCTGAAAAGATGAATAAAATGATTTTTATTGCTTCCGTCTTGGATCCACGTAACAAATTCGAAATGTTGAGGGAGCACTTGAAGAACTTTTTGGGGAGGAAAAAGGGAAGAAAATAAATGTTGAGGTGTATGCTTATATGAATTCTTTGTTTGGAGAGTATCTAAAAAAGTATTCAACTGGATCTTGTCCTCAATCTCCATCTAATTTTACTTCATCTAACAACACATCTAATACATCTAGTGGGAGTGTTATAAGTGCATCAAAAATAAGGACTAAGCTTAGCTTGAAGAAACAAAAGGAAGACAATGGAAGTGGGGGTGCTAAATCGGAGTTGGATAAATACATTAGTGAAGAACAAGAGCCTTTTAGTGAAGAATTTGATATCTTGAGTTGGTGGAAAACACATGCTCCTAGATTTCCTATTCTTTCGGAGTTGGCTCGTGATGTGTTGGCCATTCCAATTTCTAGTGTGGCGTCGAAATGCGCATTTAGCACCGATTGCCATATTCTTGATTCATTTAGGAGTTCATTGACTCCTAAATGTGTGCAAGCTCTTATTTGTGTTCAAGATTGGCTTAGAGAAGAGAAGAATCCTATTAGTGTTGAAGAAGACTTGAAGTATCTTGAGGAACTCGAGCTTGGTAAGCTTTAATATTTTGTGTGTATTTTAGTTCAAAATAATATATCATGCCTTTTCATTTGTATGACATATTTGGTTGAATTATCTTTAGATATGGAAAATAATGGAAGCACCACTATCATTGTTTGATGTATAGTTGCAACTTGCATCTTGAGTGGTAAGTTTAAATGTTTAATACTCTAATTGTTTGGTGATATACTTAATACTTTTGTAGTTTTGTTTTATTATCATCAAAATATAATATTCTAACTTATGATTTATATTTTTTTAGGTTCAAGTGCAATCATGCCCCGTGCTCCTAAAGTACGCTCCGATATTTGGGAACACTTTGAGGGGAAAGAAGATAATGGAGAAGTTCGCAAAGTAGAGTGCAAGCATTGTGGTCAAATCTATAATATTAATCCGAAGAGGAATGGAACAATTGGTTTAAGGAAGCATATTAAGCGTTGTCTTGCGCGTCTTCCTGGAATCTGTATTTAAGAATTAAGACTATTTTTGTGCCCTCTCTGTTTTTGTTGCACTATGTTTAAGTGTTAAGACTGTTGCAGATTTGCAGTTGGCCAGTTGCACTGTGTTTAAGTGTTAAGACTATTTTTTGCACTGTGTTTATGTGTTAAGTGTTAAGACTGTTGCACTGTTAAGTTAATTCTGTATTTCTGCTGCATTCTGGTGCATCTGTTGGCTGTTGCACTATTAATTCTGTTATATAGTGTGTAATTCTGTTAACAGTTACTTCTGTTAATTATGCTGCATCTGTTGGTCATCCCTTTTAGGCCAACTTTAGTTTCAGCTTTGGTGTTAGACTGTTAGGCAAAATTTTCATTTTGCAATTTGTAGTGCACTGGACTGGAGTGGCATCAACTTGTGTTTTAGCCTATACTTTGAGTAAAAACTCAATTCTTCCAAATTTGAACTCTAGAAAAGATTCCATGGCTTAATTACTTGATCAGTTGATTGCCAAAAATTCTCTATTCTTTATAGTTCGGAATAGATTCTTTCACAATTCACAATAAAAGTTCCAGTTGTGCATGTGCACTGTTAGCATTGAATCATTGATTATTCAGCAATTATTAAACCGAAACTGTACCGAACCAAATTAAGAAATACCGAACCGTACCGAAATATTTTGGTATGGTATTTGGTATACACAATTGATAAACCGAATACCGAAATACCGAACCGAAATTCTTAAATACCGAACCGAAATACCGAATGCCCACCCCTAGCCTTAGTTACTCTCTTAGACCATCTGAATCAAATTAGGGCATTAGGGCTTAGGATATCATCTGAATCGAGAATCGATTGCGAGTCTACGAGTTACGACTTACGACCAGTCGACAGTCGAGCTCGAGTCTCATCTCATCTTCACCGGTTAACTTCACTACTTTTGTAAGTTTTGTAAGTCTCATCTCATCTCATCCCAGTACTCTCTAAGGTTTCTTCTGAGTTTTTATATTTTTAAGTTTTGAACTTTTTGAGTTCAGAGTTCAGACGCATAATTTTTTTAATTTCTGATTTTCTGCATCAAATTAATTTAGGGTTATAGGCGGCGATTTCCAGCTCGATTCGATTCCTCACTCCTCACAAATTCCGGGCAAACGAAGTGTCGAAGACGCTGCTGTCATGTTCTAGTGTTCCGAGCTCGATTCAATTTCAATTTCAAAGGTATGTTTCATTTTCTTTTGGTTGTACTGCTGATTGAATGAACTGTTGTTCCGAGCTTTTCCCTTTAGTAGGCAAATATCATCTGTATCATGTTCATGCTGTTTAATTCATTTTCTTGTATAATAACAGTTGTGAGTACACGACTATGTGTTAGGCTTACCATATGATTACTTTGTTTAGGTCTGATTTTTTAGAACTTTCCTTGCATTTTTCTTGTGATAGACACTTTAGGATGATGACAGTTGAGTGAATTCACTGTTAGTCTTCTTTGTTGTGACATTCTTATGGTTGCTGGTTGCTGGAGTCATAAGTTAGCTTGTTGAAATCTTAGTTGCTTTCAGGAATATTTCACAAGGATAACAGAATGTGAAAAGAGTTATAATCATCTCTTGGTGTGTATGATGTATATTTGGATGTGATCTGAGGCGAATAAAGGGCTATCTGAATTTGCATATATGATGCCACAAATTATAGATTAGGAGTATTTTGTTAGTAACTAGCTAGCTAGTGTTTTTAGATTCATTCACTTGTTCCTTCCTTTATGTTTACTTTGCTAAGTCTACTTGGATTAGTTAACTTTTAAATTCTATTGGATCTAAGGACTTGCTGTGTTCAATTATGTCTTGATTGTCAATGGTATATATCATCTATGAAAGTTAACGAGAAACTCCTGTTTCTTGACAATGTATTTGTTTAATTTTGTATAGATGGCAGATACAAGTAGAGTAAGTGATGTTGGTTCAAGCAAAAGTTTACCTATTACGGTAGATAGTAACACCAACACCATTGATACTCAAGATTCCAAGAAAAGGAAAGCCATGCAACCTAGGTCTGATGTTTGGAACTATTTTGATAAATTTGAGGTTAATGGGGTTGGGAAAGCACGGTGTCTATATTGTAAACAAGATTATGCTGCTAATTCATCTAAGAATGGAACAACAGGATTGAAGAATCATTTGCTTAGATGCAAAGAATACCCACTTAACATTGCTAAAGATAATAGTCAAACAAAGATAAATTTTCAATTTTGCCAAAATGATGAAGGATCAATTTGGAAATTTGATCAAAACGTGGTTAGGAGGGCCTTAATTGAGATGATAGTTATTGATGAACTACCATTTAGCTTTGTAGAAAATGAAGGCTTTATGAAGTTTATGAGAAAAACTCAACCATTATTTCGTCTTCCTTCTCGTAGAACAATAACAAGGGATTGTTGTGAAGTTTATTGTGAATTGAAGCAAAATATAAAAAGTTCTTTTAGAGAAGCACAACCAAAAATTTGCCTCACAACAGACACATGGACTTCATTACAAAGAATAAATTATATGTGTTTGACAGCCCACTTCATTGATAGGGATTGGAAGTTGCATAAAAGAATACTAAATTTTTGCCCTATCACTAGTCATAAGGGTGAAGAGATGGCTAAAGCTATTAGGGATTGTTTGCTTGAATGGAAATTAGACAAGGTTTTCACTATTACCGTGGACAATGCTTCTTCAAATGATGTCACAGTCAAAGAATTGTCTAAACAGTTAGATATGTGGAAAACTAATATGATGAGTGGCAAACATCTTCATGTGAGATGCATGGCTCGTATACTAAATCTAATTGTGCAAGATGGTTTGAAAGAACTTGATGCTTCTGTGACACGTGTTAGAAATATTGTGAGGTATGTGAGATCTTCGCCTGCAAGGACCCTAAAGTTTAAACAGTGTTGTGCACATGTAAAGGTAGAATGTACCAAAATATTGTGTTTGGATGTTCCTACTAGGTGGAATTCAACCTATTTAATGTTGGATACGGCACAACACTTTGAAAAGGCCTTTGACAAGTTTCATCTTTTTGATGATGGATTTTCTACTTATCAATGTTCTCATCTTTGTGAAGATGGTAGTAGTGCAGGTCCTCTTGAATCTGATGATTGGGTGAATGTGAGGAATGTGATAGAGTTTCTTGCAAGATTTCACGAGCTAACTAAAAAAGTTTCAGGTTCACGTTATGTTACTTGTAATTCTCATTTTGAGGATGTATCTGAACTTTATTGTCATTTGAAAATGTGTTTAGCTAGTGAAGATGAGCATTTGAGAAAAATGGCTGAGCGAATGCAAGAAAAGTTCAAGAAGTATTGGGGTGAGCCTGAAAAGATGAATAAAATGATTTTTATTGCTTCCGTCTTGGATCCACGTAACAAATTCGAATATGTTGAGGGAGCACTTGAAGAACTTTTTGGGGAGGAAAAAGGGAAGAAAATAAATGTTGAGGTGTATGCTTATATGAATTCTTTGTTTGGAGAGTATCTAAAAAAGTATTCAACTGGATCTTGTCCTCAGTCTCCATCTAATTTTACTTCATCTAACAACACATATAATACATCTAGTGGGAGTGTTATAAGTGTATCAAAAATAAGGACTAAGCTTAGCTTGAAGAAACAAAAGGAAGACAATGGAAGTGGGGGTGCTAAATCGGAGTTGGATAAATACATTAGTGAAGAACAAGAGCCTTTTAGAGAAGAATTTGATATCTTGAGTTGGTGGAAAACACATGCTCCTAGATTTCCTATTCTTTCGGAGTTGGCTCGTGATGTGTTGGCCATTCCAATTTCTAGTGTGGCGTCGGAATGCGCATTTAGCACCGGTAGCCGTATTGTTGATTCATTTAGAAGTTCATTGACTCCTAAATGTGTGCAAGCTCTTATTTGTGTTCAAGATTGGCTTAGAGAAGAGAAGAATCCTATTAGTGTTGAAGAAGACTTGAAGTATCTTGAGGAACTCGAGCTTGGTAAGCTTTAATATTTTGTGTGTATTTTAGTTCAAAATAATATATCATGCCTTTTCATTTGTATGACATATTTGGTTGAATTATCTTTAGATATGGAAAATAATGGAAGCACCACTATCATTGTTTGATGTATAGTTGCAACTTGCATCTTGAGTGGTAAGTTTAAATGTTTAATACTCTATTTGTTTGGTGATATACTTAATACTTTTGTAGTTTTGTTTTATTATCATCAAAATATAATATTCTAACTTATGATTTATATTTTTTTTAGGTTCAAGTGCAATCATGCCCCATGCTCCTAAAGTACGCTCCGATATTTGGGAACACTTTGATGGGAAAGAAGATAACGGAGAAGTTCGCAATGTAGAGTGCAAGCATTATGGTCAAGTATATAATATTAATCCGAAGAGGAATGGAACAATTGGTTTAAGGAAGCATATTAAGCGTTGTCTTGCGCGTCTTCTTGGAATCCGTATTTAAGAATTAAGATTGTTTTTGTGCCCTCTCTGTTTTTGTTGCACTATGTTTAAGTGTTAAGACTGTTGCAGACTTGCAGTTGGCTAGTTGCACTGTGTTTAAGTGTTAAGACTGTTTTTGTTGCACTGTGTTTAAGTGTTAAGTGTTAAGACTGTTGCATTGTTAAGTTAATTCTGTATTTCTACTGCATTCTACTGCATCTGTTGGCTGTTGCACTGTTAATTCTGTTGTATAGTGTGTAATTCTGTTAACAGTTACTTCTGTTAATTATGCTGCATCTGTTGGTCGTCCCTTTTAGGCCAACTTTAGTTTTAGCTTTGGTGTTAGACTGTTAGGCAAAAGTTTCATTTTGCAATTTGTAGTGCACTGGACTGGAGTGGCGTCAACTTGTGTTTTAGCCTATACTTTGAGTAAAAACTCAATTCTTCCAAATTTGAACTCTAGAAAAGATTCCATGGCTTGATTACTTGATCAGTTGATTGCCAAAAATTCTCTATTCTTTATAGTTCAGAATAGATTCTTTCACAATTCACAGTGAAAGTTCCAGTTGTGCACGTGCACTGTTAGCATTGAATCATTGACTATTCAACGATTATTAAACCGAAATCGTACCGAACCAAATTAAGAAATACCGAACCGTATTGAAATATTTTGGTATGGTATTTGGTATACACAATTGATAAACCGAATACCGAAATACCGAACCGAAATTCTTAAATACCGAACCGAAATACCGAATGCCCACCCCTAGTCGTGACAGCCCCGTAATGATGTACTTGTAATATCTGTACTCATGAATAAAACTCGAGTTAAACGTGTGTTAATTGATCTAGATAGCTCGGCCAACATCATTCGATCGAGGGTCCTAAAACAACTCGGCCTACTGGACCAAATCGTGCCTACTGCCCGAGTGCTAAACAGATTCAACATGGCTCGTGAAACTACTAAAGGTGAAATAACGTTACTGGTAAACGCAACCGGAACCATCCAGGAGACAAAGTTTTACGTGATCGAAGGGGAAATGAGGTATAACGCCCTGTTCAGGAGACCGTAGATTCACAACATAAGGGATGTTCCCTCGACCTTTCACCAGATGTCAAAATTCCTAACACCAGAGGGGATTAAAATGATCTACGGGGAGCAACCTGCCCCAAAGGAAATGTTTGTTGTCGATGAAGTAATTCAATATCAACACTCTTATCGACAAAGAAGCCAGATTTCAAAGCAAATCAGGAAGCCAAATAGCAATCAACGATGCCGGCCTCGACCCAATCAGACAAGCAGAGGACTGACGAAGACGATGATTATGGGGTTCCTCGATCCTTCATAGTCCCTAATGATTCCGACGCTACCAAATCAACGGTCTAAGAGCTAGAGCAAGTCATACTGATCGAACATCTGCCAGAGCGAACGGTATACCTGGGCACGGGGTTGACTCCCGAGCTTAGGAAAAAACTCATTCAATTTCTTATAGCTAACATGGGTTGTTTTTCTTGGTCCCATCTCGACATGACAGGGATCCCACCGGAGATCACCACTCACAAACTGAGCCTGGACCCGAAATTCCATCCGGTCAAGCAGAAAAGAAGACCACAGTCCGAGATCAAGCATGCCTTCATCAAGGACGAGGTAACTAAACTCCTTAAAATAGGGTCCATCCGGGAAGTCAAATACATGGAATGGCTAGAAAATGTAGTAGTAGTCCCTAAAAAAGGGAACAAACTGAGGATGTGTGTGGATTACAAGGATTTAAATAAGGAATTCCCCAAGGGATCTTTCCCTTTGCCTAACATCGATCGCATGATCGATGCCACGGCCAACCACGTGATCCTCAGTTTTCTCACCTACTCCGGGTACAACCAAATACGAATGAACCCGAATGATCAAGAAAAGACCTACTTCATCACTAAGTATGGCACATATTATTATAACATAATGCCATTTGGACTAAAAAATGCTGGTGCTACTTATCAACGCCTAGTAAACCGAATGTTCGAAGAACAACTAGGGAAATCTATGGAAGTTTACATTTATGATATGTTAGTTAAGTCCCTACGAGTAGAGGACCATTTAAAGAATTTGCAAGAAACCTTCAGTATATTAAAGAAGTACAACATGAAGCTAAATCAGTAAAAATGCGCATTCGGGGTTGGATCAAGTAAATTTCTCAAGTTCATGGTATCTAATCGAGGAATCGAGATCAACCCCGGCAAGATCAAAGCTATCGAGGATATTACGGTAGTGGACAACGTGAAGGTCGTGCAAAGTCTAACTGGGCGCATAGCCACCCTGGGCGATTCATCTTGAGGTCCTTCAATAAGAGTTGTCAATTTTTCCCGTTATTGAAGAAGAAAAACAACTTCACATGGACCCCGGAATGCCAGCGGGCCTTGGAAGAACTTAAGCGATATTTATCGAGCCCGCCACTGCCTTACACACCGAGGGCGGACGAACAACTATACTTGTATTTGGCAGTATCGCCGATAGCGGTAAGTGGAGTCCTAGTCTAGGAAGAACAAGGTACGCAATTTTCGATTTATTATGTTAGCCGAACCTTAGGTGAGACCGAAACTAGATATCCTTACCTAGAAAAACTGGCGCTCGCTTTGCTAAGTGCCTCTAGGAAACTAAAACCGTACATTTAGTGACACCCTATATGTGTTGTGACAACTTACCCATTGTGAAATATAATGCATAAACTCAAACTCTCGGGATGATTGGCCAAATAGGCCATAAAAATCAGGGGATACGATATTGAATATCGACCCCGAACAACCATTAAGTTTCAAATTTTGGCAGATTTTGTGGCTGACTTCACACCGGCCCTAATACTCGAGGTCGAAAGAGAGTTGTTGGTAAACTCGGGGACGTCTTGAGGAATCTGGACCCTCTTTACGGACGTTGCATCAAACGCAAATGGTCTGGACTTGGCATCGTAATGAAGCCACCCACAGGCAATATAGTTAGACAATCCATTAGAACTGTGAAATTGACTAACAACAAGGTCGAATATGAGGCCATAATTGCAGGTCTCGAACTGGCCAAAAGCTTAGGGGTGGAGGTGATCGAAGTTAAGTGCGACTCTCTCCTCGTGGTAAATCAAGTTAACGGAATGTTCGAAGTCAGAGAAGAACGGATGCAATGGTACCTGGATAAGCTGCATGTAACATTACATCGATTTAAAGAGTGGACTTTGCAGCATGTACCTCGAGATCAAAATAGTGAGGTCGATGCACTTGCAAACTTAGGCTCTTCAGTCAATGACGACGAGCTCAACTCGGGGGCAGTCGTACAACTCATGAGATCGATAGTAGAAGAAGGTCACACCGAAATTCCATAAGCCTAACTTGGGATTGGAGAAATAAATACGTAGATTATTTGAAGACCGAGAAATTACCCTTAGATCCAAAAGAATCAAGGGCCCTGTGCGCAAGTCAACCCGATTCAGCTTGTCCGAGGATGGAACCTTGTTCAGAAGAATGTTCGATGGCCCGCTATCAATATGTCTGGGACTAGGAGATACCGAGTACATTCTGAGGAAAGTCCACGAGGGCACTTGCGGAAACTATTCAGACGCCAAATCATTGGTTCAAAAGGTAATCAGAGCCGACTATTACTGGATCGATATGGAAAAAGATACGAAGAAATTCGTACGGAAATGTGACAAATGCCAAAGACATGCTCCGATGATTCACCAACCTAGGGAACTGCTGTATTCAGTCTTGTCACCATAGCCATTCATGAAGTGGGGAATGAATATTGTTATCCCTATTCCATGGGCATCAGGTAAGACTCAATTTATCTTATTTATGATTGACTATTTTTCTAAGAGGGTTGAAGCCCAGGCGTACGAGAAGGTCAGGGAGAAGAAAGTCATCAACTTCATTTAGGACCACATTATATGTCAGTCCGGGATGCCATCTGAAATTTTATGTGACAACAGGAAATAATTTATCGGCAACAAAGTGACTAAGTTTCTCGAGGATCATAAGATCAAAAGAATTTTATCAATGCCTTATCACCCTAGTAGGAACGGACAAGTCGAATCAACCAACAAAACTATAATACAAAGCCTTAAGAAAAGGTTGACCGACGCTAAGGGAAAATGGAAGAGATCCTGCCCGAAAATCTTTGGGCATATCGCATAACCTCGAAGTCTAGTACCGGGGATACCCCATTCTCATTAGTTTATGGCACCGAAGCTCTAATAGCGATCGAAGTCAGGGAGCTAAGTATCAGATTTCGATATGCAACAAAGGAATCAAATGACGAGGCCATGAATACGAGCCTGAAACTATTGGATGAAAGGCGTAAGCCGCCATTGTCCAACTGGCCGCCCAAAAGCCACGCATCGAGAGTTATTACATCGAGAGGTGACTTAGTAATAAGGAAGGTCACACTAAACACCCAAAATCCGAATAAAGGGAAGTCTGGTCCAAACTGGGAAGGACCGTACCAGTTTCTCGAGGTCACAAGGAAAGGATCCTAAAAGCTCGAAATGATAAACAGAGAACAACTACCGACATTTGTTAAGGTATGACCCCATTTGTTTTCTTTTATTTTGGACTAACATTTACAGGTAATCGACAAAAAGCAGCACAAAGTTTTAGGTCTGAAAGTCCGCGTTGCACTCTTTTTTCCTTAAACCGATTTTGTCCCAAATGGATTTTTCGGCAATGTTTTTAACGAGGCAACAGTGGATCGTGCCAACTTAGAATTAAAGGCCGATCACGAATTGATGTCGAAGATTGCGTTTACAGTATCCGAGGTTCCTCTACAATCAACCTCGAATACTGAGGGGGAGGCATTACCCTCGGATATCAGCTTTAGCGAGGAAATTACTTCGTAATGGAAGGGTCTTGATAGGTAGGATTTGTTGTAAGGGCCAAACGGTCCAACGAACCGTGCCCACATAGATTGCTCGATCCATGACATAAAACATGTACGCATATATATTTGTTTTGCACAAGAATAAAGAGAAGTACTTTCCTTGCAATCATCTTTTCTATATATTAGAAGAACAAGACTTTCGACATGTCTGCTTAGTGTCTTTTTAAAAAAGCTTGAGGGTAATTCAGTCATTTAGCATTATCTTTTGGCCTATTTTCTCTACAACAAATAATACGTGTAGCTTTCTTGGTTTCTTTCTCAGCCACCGCATCCTTTTCCCATCTTCAGCCCCAGTGCTCTCAAGATCTGTTTGTGTTCTTGCTGCAATTAATTTTGCATATATCTTCTTCTTTTTCCTTAATTTTTTTCTTTTAGATTTCTCTCCATCGTTTTTAGTTTTGCTATTCAGTGGCTGTAGAATTCATTCATCTTCAACCTCAAATTTCATCCTTTGTATCTCGCTTTATCTCTCTTTTTCCCTTTTACCAGAAGCTTAATAGTTTCCCATTGTTGATCTTTTCTTTTTTAGAGTCTAAATGCTTTTTCATCTCAACCCAATACTGACTCGGATCTGATTGATAAGCCTACTTAAGAAGAAGAAAATTTTGGGTATAGCCTCACATTGCTTAATAAAGTTTGGAGTTTTGTATCTTCTCCAGTTCTCTTCCAATGTTTCTTTTTCTTCAATTTCATCTCATCTCTTTTGCTCTTTCGTGGTTCTGTCACGGTAAACTACTACTGATTTTGTTTATCTCTGTCTAAATAACAAGAACGAGATTTGAGTTTCTGCACCATCTGCAGAAAGGCTTCAATTGTTGGGTTTTAGCTCAGCTCTATCTTGCATTTAGTTTGATTTGCAGGTAACAAATTACTCATATTTTTAGCATTCATAGTAAGCTCGGTAAAGAAATGCTCCTCCTATGTTGAAGCTTTAGTTTTGGGCAAGGTAACAATTGTTAGTTTTCTGGAGCATTCTTTTTCTCATTCTTTCACTCTTTTATTATTTTTGATTTGACTTCTGTTGGTCTGACTTTTTGGGAAAATGCTTTGTTGATGGATTTTATCAAGGTAAGATTATCCTTCTATGCCCTCCCTATTCTTTGAAAGACTCGGACAGATTCACTTTTCTTTTTATCATTTTTTTCATTTGATGGTGGGAGATGGGATATTTTCACTGTAGCTTTGTGGTTGATTTGGTAACGAGAAGATAAAAAGCATATAGATTACTTTTGAATGTAGAAAGTTGTGTACTATCACTTTGTGTTACTCTTATATTTTATGGCAACTTTAGTTTCGATGTGTGTGCTTCACGTCAATAAATTTCAAAACAAGGGCATATTATTCATTATATCTACAAAGAGATACACCACATTTATTTCTACAGCCACCACCATAGTTTTGTAGCTCTTACTCTTTTTTCTTTCGATTTTCTTCAGCCATGATACTTTTCCAAATTCACTGGTTTGCTCCTATTCGAAAGTTTGACAAAAATTTGTTCTTTTCCTCTTGATTTGTATGCATGATATCTTTTTTCCCTCATTGTATAATATTGTTCCATCTATCTTAAAGTGTTTGTTTTTTTAATCTGATCTGACCTTTTGGGTTTAGAGCATCAAGAAGAAGAGTGTAGGACAGCAAGAAAGAGACAACTTGGAGCTCTTCATCAGAAACAAAGGTGAATTTTCTCTCTTCTCTTTGTTTCCTGCATGTTCTGTGTCTACCTCTTTTTCATCTCAAAAGTTGCCCTTCTCTCTGTTTAATTTAGATTGTGGATTGTAGATATCTATGTTGATTCAGCAGATTTAACTTGGTCAGAATCTTTGGTTGACTGTGCTACGTCAATTTCATCAGAAAATTCTAAATATCCAAACACTAATTTCAAAATTCTACGTTATAAACTTTTAGAAATAGAGGATAGATTATGTACATAGATATAGATATGATTTATTAGTACATATAATTTTCTCACTATTAGATTTGGTTGCGATAGCTAAGTTCAGAGAATAGAAAAGGGCTGCTGAAATGATACAAATGATCAAACCATGCGAAAAGTACATGCTGATAAAAAGGCTAGGCGACAGAAAATTATATAGAGTGATGCAAGCTAATTAAAAGAGGCTCTCTTAGTGAAATTATAAGAAATCAAAGCTGAATCAAGCATACGACATCTTTCTGTCAGCTCAATTTATTACTAAATCAGCCAATACATCTTCAAAGTTATAATGTTGTTCTTATTCTGAGCAATTTAGGTAGATTTGTGTTATTAAATTAACTGTATCTTCAGAGTTGGTTTAGGCTTAAAAGAGCAAACTTGATTAAAAACTTGCAAAATTTGCTAAGCACCAAGTTCTTTGAGAAATATATGCAGTATAAGTATTCTATAATAATCATTACTTTATTTGCCAGATTGTGTGAGAGAATGATGAGAATAGAGGAAAATCAGGTATTATGAAATAGATTTAACATCACATGAACATTTAGTTTGAACTTGCGCATCAAAGTTTGGACCAATGCTTGCTGAAATCTTATCAATTTGGGCTCTTCATAATTATTCATGAAAAATTCTATCCAAACTTTTATTGTTGTGTAGTTTGTTAAATGAAATGTTCTCATGTTTAATACCTCTTCTGTGTTTTTATTCTGAACATTTGATTTGGTTATGATTATAATTATTAAGGAAGACAATATTACTTATATCATAATGAATTTGATTATCATTATACGGTAAATAGTGGGTAGCAATATGATTGGATATAAATTACATTTGATATATGAAGCTCATGTATACTTGACAATATGGCCGGTCAGTTCAACATGTGGACATGTTTCTTTATATGGTGAGAGCACAAATATCTTTTTAAAGAGGTATGTCAGTTACAAGCATAATCTCCAATAATTTTTTGAGATTTTCCCAAGAAGGGTCCGAAGTATTGGTCTTATTGGGTATTGATGTCGTCCTCTATGACTATGATTGCCAACCTATTTGGTAGCTTAAGAGACTGGTTTGAGCCTTGAAAGTTTTTTCACTAAAATTGAGTTTACTTTAGTCTTAATTTATCTTAGATAATATGTTGCATATGCATTCTCAACAACTCGCACATTCTCTTTGAACCTCAAAGACACCTTATGGTGAAAGGTATGCAATTAAGCCACTTCTTGCTGCTATTTCAGAATGCGGTTGAATCTACTTCTGCTTTCTAGATGTTGCTGCTATTATCTTTCACTGTTATGATGTAAGTTTAGTTCAACTAGTTATAAATCAAACTCTGCATTACTTTTAACTTCTAAGCTCCACATGCAGGATTACTGTCTTACTATTTGTTTGTTTAGGATACCACATTTTTTCGATTTCTTTTGCCTAACAGATTTTGAAAGCAGATTTGGCTACTTAATTTTTGTGTTAAAGTTCACAAAAAGTACCAACAAAGAGAATAAGGAAAAAACAATAGCTTGAACTATTGTGATAGTTTTTCTTCAAGTACGACAATTACAGACTAGAGTTCTAGGAAACAGTGAGAAGACTTCTTATGTGTGAGGATATTTAGTTCTGAAAATAGCTCTGTACAGTATCTACCGGTTGAAATAATGAACAAAAGCTTCAGCTTTCTTGACAACAAAATACAAGAAGTAACTCTAAAATCATATGCTAAGTTGAATAGTATACTAAATTCAAAACATTAAGTTTAGACAAACAATTGACTTCATTCAAGATTTGACAACATGGATTACTAAAAGAGCTGATTTAGTTTAGTTATAAATTTTGCAAAGGTTCGCATAGTAATATTTGGCATGCTCTGCTACGTATTAATCTTTAGAATTACTAAACCAATTGGTAGTTGAAACGCTCCAACATAGAGTTTAGCGATCATTTTGTCGGGTAGGCTGGCTTTTCTATATTTCTGCATTATACTTATTTTTATTATTTATCACTGATGATGTGCGTTGGTGCGAATGAATTATATAGTTATACCTATAATTTACTTATTAAATTTGAGAAGAACAAGTATGATATTTGTATAGAGCCGCAGAGTCATGTATTTAACACCATCTCCTACAATTTCTCCTTCTGTGACGACCTGGCCAGTCGTCTCATGAGTTGCCGCTCCGTTTTCCCAATTTTTGCTTTCCTATGCTTTAATTATCCATGTTATGTGGTATCGGGTTGGTCGGATCGAGTTCGAAAAGGATTTGGCAAGGTTTGAGACACTTAGTCTCTTTAGAGTGAGTTTAAGTTGAAAAAGTCAACTGGATGTTGACTTATATGATAGAGGGCTTGGATGTGAGTTCTCATGGTTCGGTTAGCTTCGGGAGGTGATTATTGGCTTAGGAGTGTAATCATAATGAATTTTGGAGGTCCGTAGTAGATTTAGGCTTGAATGGCGAAGTTGATATTTTGGCGATTTCCGGTTGATAGGCAAGATTTTTATATAGAGGTCAGAATGGAATTCCGAGAGTTGCAGTAGCTTTGTTGTGTCAATTGGGATATGTGTGTAAAATTTCAGGTCATTCGGACGTGGTTTGGTTGGGTTTTTAATCAAAAGCGTATTTCGGAAGATTTTAGAAACTTAGGCTTGAATCCGATGTGATTTGGTAGATTTGATATTGTTTGAGGTATTTTGATGATTGGAACAAGTTTGAATAGTTTTTAGGATATGTTGGTGCTTTTGGTTGAGGTCCCGGGGGCCTCAGGTGAGTTTCGGGTGGTCAATCGGACCATTTTGGAGTTTGGAAAATTGCAGAAAAACAGTTCCAGCAGTTGCAGACATTTTTGGTCTTCGCGTTCGCGAAGAGTCTACTGGGGGAGGTGAAGGTTTAGCCTTCGCCTTCGTGAGGCAGGTGACACATTCGCGAAGGGCTGCGAGGCTGTGCATCGCATTCGCGAGAAGGTGTTCGCGATCGCGTAGAAGAACTTGGTCAGCTGGGTTAGAAGTCAAGTTGATCTTCGCGTTCGCGAGAGATAGAGCGCATTCGTGAAGGGTCGCCTGGGTGAAGCATCGCATTCACGAGGGCTTTGTCGCGATCGCATAGAAGGAAATTTGGTCAAAATAAGTTTGTTCTTCGCGAACGCGAGGCTTTGACCGCGTTCGCGAAGAAGGATTTCCAGGCCTGGGCAGAATGTTTAAAAGGCGTCTTGTCCGCGAATGTGGCTCTATTTTCCTCCATAATTGATCGTTTTTAGAGCTTTTTGAAGGAGATTAAAGAGGAATTCAAGGGGAAACGTTTGGAGGTAAGAATTTTGGACTTAGAACTCGATTCTATTGTGAAATCTACCTAGAAAATCATGAAAACTAAGCCTAAAATTGAAGAACTAGGGCTTGAGAAATTGGACTTTTGATTGGGGATTTGAAGGACCATTTGGGGTCGGATTTGAGAACTTTTGACATGTATGAACTCGTGGAGAGATAAGGAATCTAATAAAGTGAAAATTTCTGAGTATCGAGAAGTGGGCCCGGGGCTCGGATTTTGCTAATTTCGGGATTTATGCCCTTTATTGATTGTTTTCACTTGGGCTTTGTTCCCTTAGCATAGTTTGACATCCTCCTTCTGATTTTGGATAGATTTGACGCGCGTGGAGGCCGATTCGAGGGGCGAAGGCGTTGCGAGCTAGAGATTTAGCCGGTTCAAGATGAGTAATGATTGTAAATGATGTTTTGAGGGTTTGAAACTCCGGATTGCACATCGTAGTGCTATATTGAGGTGAGACACACGCTTGATGGCGAGTATGAGGTTGTGCACTATTGGGGATTGTGATTGGGTCCGCCCTGATTGATGATTTTACCTCGTATTTGATTGAAAACTGTTTTCTATCATCATTATTTGGGTTGAATGCCATATTTAGGCCTAGAGCCAACTATTTGACCCCTTCGGGGCTATTTATAGATATTCCTCACTGTTTTGAGTTATTACTTGATCTCAGTCATGTTATTTCCCACTGTTTTCATGCTCAGTCATGTTGAACCGGGTGAGGCTAGGCTATTAGGGACAGACTTGGTGCAGGATGTTTTAGAAAAGGTGAAGGTGATTTAGGAGAGGTTTCGTACAGCACAATCGATACAAAAGAGTTATGCTGACAAGAAGGTTCGAGATGTGTCCTACATGGTTGGTGAGAAGGTTCTGTTGAAGGTTTCACCCATGAAGGGTGTTATGAGATTTGGGAAGAAGGGTAAATTGAGTCCTCGGTTCATTGGGCCTTTTGAAGTGCTTCGGAGGATTGGGGAGGTGGCTTATGAGCTTGCTTTGCTACCCAGCTTGTCGAGTGTGCATCCGGTATTTCATGTTTCTGTGCTCTGGAAGTATATTGGGGATCCGTCTCATGTTCTGGACTTCAGCACGGTTTAGTTGGATGGTGATTTGACTTATGATGTGGAGCCAGTAGCTATTTTGGAGCGTTAGGTTCGAAAGTTGAGATCAAAGGATATAACTTCAGTGAAGGTGCAGTGGAGAGGTTGGCTCGTAGAGGAGGCTACCTGGGAGACCGAGCGGGAGATGCGGAGCAGATATCCCTACCTATTTGAGACTTCAGGTATGTTTCTTGACTCGTTCGAGGACGAACGTTTGTTTAAGAGGGGAGGATGTGACGACCCGACCAGTCGTCTCATGAGTTACCGCTCTGTTTCCCCCATTTCTTCTTCTTATTGCTTTGTCTATCGGTTCTATATGTGATCGGGTTGGTTGGCTTGGGTTCGGAAAGGATTTGGTAAGGTTTGAGACACTTAGTCTCTTTTGAGGAAGCTTAAGTTGGAAAAGTCAACCGGATGTTGACTTATGTGTTAGAGGGCTCAGATATGAATTTCTAGGGTTCGGATAGCTTCCGGGGGTGATTTGGAAATTAGGAGCGTGATCGGAATGTGTTTTGGATTTCCAGAGTAGATTTAGGCATGAATTGGCGAAATTGGATTTTTGGCATTTTCCGGTTGATAGGTGAGATTTTGATATAGGGGTCGGAATGGAATTTCGAGAGTTGAAGTAGTTCCGTTGTGTCATTTGGGATATGCTGGCATGTTTGGTTGAGGTTCCGAGGGCTTCGGGTGAGTTTCGGGTGGTCAATCGGACCATTTTATGTTGTTGAGAATTGCAGAGAAGTTAGATCTTCACGTTCGCGAGTAGGTCCTCGCGTTCGCGAAGGGTTAGCTGGGGAAGGCTGAGACTTAAGCCTTCGTGTTCGCGAAGGGCTGTGTGATTAGGCATCGCGTTCGCGAGGGAAGCTCCGCGTTCGCGTAGAGGAGATTGGGCAGCTGGGTTTGAGGTGTTTTGTTCATCACGTTTGCGAGAGAGGGAGCGCATTCGCGAAGAGTCAGGCTGAGGAACCATCGCGTTCGCGAGTGTCATGACGCAATTGCAAAGAAGGATTTTTGGTCAAAGTTGGATTGTGCTTCGCGAACGCGAGGAGTTGACCTCGTTCGCGAAGAAGGAATTAAGGCCTAGGCAGAATGTTTAAATAGTCGTCTTTTCCGCGATTTTGGGGTTTATTTCCACCATTTTTGAGCGGATTTGGAGTTTTTGAAGAGGATTGAAGAGGGATTCAAGAAGAAACACTTGGAGGTAATTTTCATGGACATAATACTCGATTCTAATGTGAATTCTACCTAATTAATCGTGGAAATTAAGCCTAAAAATTGAAGAACTAGGGCTTGAAATTGGAGACCTAGAATTTGGGATTTGAGGGGTCGTTTGTAGTTGGATTTTGATGCTTTTGGTATGAATGAACTCGGGGAGTGATAAGGAATCCATTGATGTGAATTTTATCGAATTTCGAGACGTGGGCCCGGGGGTTGATTTTTGGTAATTTCGGGATTTATGTTATAAATTGATTATTTTCGCTTGGGCTTCGTTCCCTTAGCATATTTTGACATCGTGATTCTAATTTTGGATAAATTCGACGCGAGTGGAATCCGATTCGAAGGGCAAAGGTGTTGCGGGCTAGAGTTTGGACTGGACTGAGGTGAGTAATGATAGTAAATGATGTCCTGAGGGTATGAAACCCCGGATTGCACATCGTTGTGCCATATTGAGGTGACGCACACGCTAGATGACGAGCGTGGGGTCGTGCACCGTTGGGGATTGTGACTTAGTCTGTCCCGAATGACTATTTTACCACGTATTTGACTGAAAACTATTTGCTATCATTATGTTTTGGGCTGAATGCCATATTTGGGCCTCGTGCCAACTATTTGAGCCCTTAGGGGACTTTTACTGATATTTCCTCATTGTTTTGACTTTATACTTGAACTCAGTCATGCTATATTCTACTGTTTTTATAACTCAGCCATGTTTACTCTACTTTAACACTTAAATGAGATTTTAAATGACATTTTAGGCTGAGCATCATGTTTTATTGTTACCCGAGTGGCTTGTGAGAATTTTGACTGAGTAAGGCCGAGGGCCTATGTTGTGAGGAAACACCTGATTATGATTATGAGGCCGAGGGCCTGAGATTTGTACGCCACAAAATGGCTTGCTGATATGAGGCCGAGGGCCTAGTGATGATGCCACGATATGACTTGATATTGCGCTTGGGCCGTAAGGGGACCCTCCAGGAGTCTGCACACCCCCAGTGAGCGCGGGTACCCATTGTGATGTGAGATATTGCTCGAGGGGCGGATTTGTTGACACTGTGCCTGAGGGGCGATCCTTTATGTGTTTATCTTTCCTAATTGCCAGTCATTTGCTTGCTTAATTGTTAAAAAGGCATTTTATGAAGTTTTAAACTGAACTCAGTAATTTACACATCTTTACTCCTTCACTGTTTTACTGGCTTTTACTGCTTCCTTATAGCCTATAATGTGCCTTACGTGATTTCTTGCTTTCAGTCTTTATTTATGATTATTACTCACTGGGTTGGAGTAATCACTTTACTCTCTACACCCCGTGTGCAGATTTAGGCGCATCAGGTCCCGCTAGCGAGTTTTGATTTTCCAGCTCAGGCGGATTCAAAGATTCTCTAGGTAGCTGCCGGCGTTTGCAACCCAGAGCTTCTTCCTTTATCTTATCTTCCTCTGTTTTAGATTTGAATTAGACTATATAGACCTTTCTTGTATCATCCGTATTGTAGATGCTCATGACTAGTGACACCCCGGTATCGGGCTGTGTTGATTTTTACTTCCGCATTGTACTATTCACTGCTTACTTTGGGATTATTTATTATGTTTTAGACTTAATTCTTATTTTTTAATTGCTTAAAATTGAAATGAGAAAGTGCCTACTGGCCTTGTCTTCATGAGAGGCGCCATCACGACCGGGTCCAAGTTTAGGGTTGTGACAGGTTCTCCAACCGCTTCTGCGGTCATAGCCTTCCCAACCACTTTCCGCTTCTGCGGCATCGCACCTGCGGTCCCCAATCCGCAGGTGTGGAAACAATAGAAGTAGAAAATCTGCAGCTTCACTAAAACTCCAAACTCCCCGTCAACCATCCAAAATCACCCTGAGGCCCCCGGGACCTCAACCAAAAACACAAACATACCCCATAACCTTATTCAAACTTATACCAATCTTCAAACACCTCAAACAACATCGAATCAACCAAAACACATCGGATTCAAGCCTAAGTTTTCAAAATCTTTCGAATTACGCTTTTGATAAAAAACCCAACCAAACCACGTCCGAATGACCTGAAATTTTGCACACACATCCCAAATGACACGTCGGAACTATTGCAACTCTCGTAATTCCATTCCGACCCCTATATCAAAATCTCACCTATCAACCGGAAAATGCCAAAAATTTAATTTCGCCAATTCAAGCCTAAATCTACACTGGACCTCCAAAACACATTCCGATCATGCTCCTAAGTCCCAAATCACCTCCCAAAGCTATTCGAACCATCGGAACTCACATCCGAGCCCTCTAACACATAAGTCAACATCCGGTTGACTTTTCCAACTTAAGCTTCCACAAAAGAGACTAAGTATCTCAAACCTTACCAAATCCTTCCTGAACCCGAGCCAACCAACCCAATCACATATAGAACCGATAGACAAAGTAATAAAAAGTATAAATGGGGGAAACAGAGCGGTAACTCATGAGACGACTGGTCGGGTCGTCACATCCGACAAGTTAAATAACCACAAAATAAAATAGAGGGAGTAGTAAATAAGAGATAGGGGCTAATACTCTCAAAACGACCGGTCGGGTACATATATCTAGTTGAAATAAGGCTTGCTAAGATGTTATAAGCATTTATATGATATATTTTGGCTAATCTATATCTATACTATATTAAAAGTACGAAGGCCCTTAGTAAAATATCGTTTTCCTTTTTTACTTTTTAAAATTAACTCTTTGGTTATTAAATGTTTTCTTATTTGGACTATATACTATAATTCATGATATTTGAGACTTTAAAATCAAATAAAATTGGAATTTTTTCGTTCCTATATAATATTTGAAACTTATTTTACCAAAATTGTCCTAATGTTGTATATTACCCCCCCTCCCCTCCCCCTAACAAACAAGTATTGCTTACAATTTATATACAATTCATTATTAATGCCTTAAATTAGGTGATTCAGTTACACCCATTTCCTTTTTAATCTCCTCTCCTCTTTTCACATTATCTGCAACCCCTCTCCACCAAAAAGCGTTTGAATATTGAATCCACAAACGTTATTGTTACCTTCCTTAGTTTCCGAGAAAAGTCAATAAATTTTGTATTTGGATTAAAAAGAGAAAAAGCGGATGAACGAAATAAGTGTTTTTGTTTCAGCGAAACATTCTGTGGACCCGAAAGAGAGATATTGATTCTTTCTATCTTCTTTTCTTTTCCATTTTGCATAAATATGTATAGGGTTGAAAAGATGAATCTTATATTTCTGTTTTGGGCTTAACTTACAACATGTAAATTCTAACAACTCTAGCAACATACAAATTAAGAATAAGTTTCGTAAAAATTTGATATATCTACAATAACAAACATACTAAAAACAAATTTCATACAACTAATTATATAGTATACAACTTGTCTATAACTTTCATATATATATATATATATATATATATTGTAACAATCCGACCGGTCGTTTTAAGAATTAACGCCCCGATTCCCTATTAACTACATTCCTCGTGTTTGTTTCTACTATTGTGAGTTGCCGGGAGGATTTATTTGGAGTTTCAGAGAGTTTTGGGACACTTAGACCCTAAATGAGAGCTTAAGTTTTAGAATTTGTACTATAGTCGGAACAGTGTGAAGACGGCCTCGGAATGAAATTCTGTTGGTTCCGTTAGCTCCGTTGGGTGATTTAGGGCTGAGGGGCATGTTCGGATTGTGTTTTGGAGGTCCGTATCTTATTTAGGCTTGAAATGCCAAAAGTCAAATTTTTGAAGTTTCCGGTTCGATAGTGAGATTTTGATCTAAGGGTCGGAATGGAATTTTGAAAGTTGGAGTAGCTCTGCAATGTGGAATGTGACGTGTGTGCAAATTTCCAGGTCATTCGGACGAGGGTTGATAGACTTTTTGATCGAAAGCATAATTCGAGAGTTTTTGGGGGTTCTTAGGCCTGAATCCGATGTTAAATTGGTGTTTTGATGTTGTTTTGAGTGTTCCGAAGGTTTGAACAAGTTCATATGATGTTTTATGATTGGTTGGCAAGTTTAGATGAGGTCCCGGGGGCCTTGGGTGAGTTTCGGGTACTTAACATAAATTGATTTTGGACTTAGGCAAAACATCTTATTGCTGAACCTGTCATAACTGCACCTACGTGTGGGGGACCGTAGGTGCATTGCCGTAGAAGCAGCTAGGTGACAATAGAAGCAGAATTCGGTCCAGGTTCCAAAAGTCGTAGGTGCGAGACGTGGAACGCACCTGCGAGACCGCAGGTGCGGAAAGACAGTCGTAGAAGCGGAAAGTCCCCGTATAATAAAAGGTCGCAGGTGCAACTTGGTCTTCGTAGAAGTGGGACCGCAGGTGCGGTCCCAGAGCTGCAGATGGGGTTTCACTGGTCAGAAAATGGGCAGAATCGAGGGTTTAGTTTCAAAACCTTAGAAATTGATTTGGGAGCTCGGGATTGGCGATTTTGAGAGAGATTTTCATCTGGGTGTTTTGGGTAAGTAATTCTTATTCGGTTTTGACTAATTTCCATGAATCTATGCTTAAATTCATCCTTTAAATTTGAATTTGGGGTGAAAATTGGAGAAAAGTTGGAAAATTTCTTAGACCTAATTTTTGAGTTTGGATCAGGATTTTGATATCATATTGGAGTAATTTCTATATTGGAGTAATTTCTGTATATATGAACTCGTAAGAGTGTGAGGATTCCGAATTTGTAAATTCTACCCGATTCCGAGGCGGGGGCCCGGGGGCATTTTGGTCATTTTTTCTAATTTCACATATTAGCTTAGAATTAATTAGTTGAATCAGTTACTTGAAGTTATATTTACATTATGCAATTGAATTGAATAGATTTGGGCCATTTGGAATCGAGTACTCGTGGCAAGAGTGTGGTTTCGGGTTAATTATTTGAGTTGTTTCGAGGTAAGTGGCTTGCCTAACCTTGTGTTGGGGAACTCCCCTTAGGATTTGGTATTGTTGATATTTGAAATTCTTTGTATGTGAGGTAACGAGTGCGTACTTGTGCTAATTGTTGAAAATCCTGTTTTTATTTATTAACTATAATTGTGCTTCTTTTCCTGTCTATACTACTTGCAATTTAAGCTTACTGTTAGCTTAGGGAAGCATGTCTAATTGACTTAATTGCTTTATTTTCTCAAACTGCCTTATTTGAATTCTGTGCAGCATGCTAGGTTAAACATACATGTTTTACCTTGGTATGAAATTTGAATTGAATTGAGTGTTCTTCGTGTTGCTGCTGTGTGTTTACTTTGGGACTACGGGACGGTATCCCGGGAGATCCCCCTGCATGTTTACTTTGGGACTACGGATTTGTATTCCTGGAGATCCCCCTGCACTTTTATATTGGAACTACGGGACTGTACTCGGTAGATTCCCCCAGTACTGGATATTTACATTTGGGACTATGAATCGGTATTCAGGGAGATCCCCGCGCATTATGAGTTGGACTATGGGACGACACCCTGGAGATGCACTGGATATTTATATTTGGGACTAGAGGACTGTATCCTGGGAGATTCCCCGGTTGTTATCTCTGTGTCGAGCTGTATTCTTTTCTGTGATTATTTTGTCTCTGTTGTAGTGGTTGTTGTTTTTTTTTCTATCATGTGCTACTTCTTACAGTTGCACTTAATTATACTATCTTATTCTATACTGTTATACCTTATTTTTCATGTAAACTAAGTAGGGCCCTAACCTTCCTCGTTACTACTCGACCGAGGATAGGCTTGGCACTTACTGAGTACCGTTATGGTGTACTCATGCCCTTTTTGCGCACGTTTTTCATGTGCAGATCCAGGTACTTCGACTCAGCCCTACTACCCTTGAGGCGAGGTTATTCTCCAGAGACTTCGAGGTATATCTGCCGCGTCCGCAGACTGAGACATCCCTTTCCATTCTCTCTCATAATATTAGCCCTTTTGTATTTACTTTTGCTTAGACCTTCTGGAGTTAGACACTTGTAGTTATTCAATAGCTTGTGATTTCATGAGATTCCGGATTTTGGGAAATGTAGTTTCAGCTTGAGAGTTGTATTGTATATGCCGAGTGGCATCTTAAACGCTTCATTTTGATATTTTTCTACAGTTTTGGCTGGTTTATTTCTATTGTTTTCTTTTTCCGCAATTTGTTAGGCATACCTAGTCGTAGAGACTAGGTGCCGTCACGACAGTTCACGGAGAGCGAACTCGGGTCATGACAAGTTGGTATTAGAGCTCATGAATCACAAGCCGGTTTATTAGAGTCTCGCAGATTGGTACGAAGACGTCTGTACTTATCTACAAGAGGCTATGTAACTATTAGGAAAATTCCAATTCATTTGATTTCCTTGTCGTGCGAGATTTTGATATCACAATTCTAAACTTCTGTCTTCTATTCTCTCACAGATGGTGAGGACATGTGCTACCAGAGATGATCAGTCACCCGCGCCCCCTATTGGAGCCATCAGAGATCGGGGCCCGGGTAGAGGCCGAGGACGCGCACGTGGTGAAGCAAGAGCACCCGCGTGAGCTGCCGCCAAGGTGCCACCAGCAGTTCTAGCCAGAGTCCAGGCACCTGATACGCCTACTGCTACTACTACTCCAGCTTTCTAGGAGACTCTTGCACAGTTCATGAGCATGTACACCATTCTCGTTCAGGCAGGGTTGCTTCCCCTTGCTGTAGCTACATCTCAGGCTAGGGGAGGAGCACAGACTCCCGCCTTCCGCACTCCTGAGCAGCGAGTGCATGTTGACCAGGTCCAGAGATTATTCCTGTACAGCCTGCACACCTAGATCAGCCCGAGGACAGGGCAGCGGCTTCCGAGGACGAGCAGCTGAGGCTTGAGAGGTTCAAGAAGTATAAGGGGTTATATGAGCGGTGCCCGTGCTCCAGCTACAATTCGTCATGGTAGGGGTTATATGAGTTTCCCCGTTCATTCAGATCTTCCAGCAGCCAGTGGTATTCCAGCTCCTCCTAGGCCTCAGGAGCCTTATTATGCACCTCCAGTATCTAGTACGCCTCCTGCGCGGGGTGCTTTCAGTGGTCAGTCCAGCAGAATTGGCCCAAGCCAGTCACAGCTGCCACGTCCTCCCAGAGCTTGTTTTGAGTGTGGTTACACATGCCATACGGTGAGGGATTTCCCCAGACTTAGGAAGGGTGCACCTCCATAGACTTCTCAGTCACAGCGTGCCCCGCAGAGTTCTCAAGCTATGGTTATAGCTCCAGTTACTACCCCACCTGCTCAGCCAGCTAGAGGTGGAGGTCGGGGAGGTAGAGGTCACCCTAGAGGGGGAGGCCATGCCAGATATTATGCCCTTCCTGCCTGTACCAAGGTTGTTGCCTCCAATTCTATCATCACAGGTATTGTCCTGGTTTGTCATAGAGATGCATCAGTTTTATTCGATCCAGACTCCACCTATTCTTATGTGTCTTCTTATTTTGCCCCGCATTTGGGTGTACCTCGGGATTCTTTGAGTACCCATGTTTATATTTCTACTCATGTGTGAGATTCTCTTATTGTAGATCGCGTTTATCAGTCGTATGTGGTTGCTCTTAGTGGTTTTGAGACCAGAGCCAATTTATTATTGCTCAGCATGGTAGATTTTGATATTATCTTGGGCATAGACTGGTTGTCGCCCCATTATGCTATTCTTGATTGTCACGCCAAAACTGTGACACTGGCTATGCCAAGTGTACCGTGTGTTGAGTGGAGGGGTAGCTTAGATCATACTTCCAGTAGAGTTATTTCATTCCTTAAGGCTCAACGTATGGTTGGGAAGGGGTATGACGCGTATCTAGCTTATGTGAGAGATGTCAGTATTGATACCCCTACAGTTGATTCAGTCCCAGTAGTATGGGATTTTCCTGATGTGTTTCCAGTTGATCTTCCAAGCATGCCGCCCGATAGGGATATTGATTTTGGCATTGATCCGTTGCTGGGCACTCAACCCATTTCTATTCCTCCGTATCATATGGCCCCTCTTGAGTTGAAGGAATTGAAAGATCAGTTACAAGAATTGCTTGATAAGGGTTTTATTTGGCCTAGTGTATCACCTTGGGGTGCTCCTGTCTTGTTTGTCTAGAAAAAGGATGGTTCTATGCGTATGTGCATTGATTATCGCCAGTTGAACAAAGTTACGGTGAAGAACTGTTATCCTTTGCCTCGTATTGATGATTTGTTTGACCAACTACAGGGTGGATGAGTGTTTTCTAAGATTGACTTGCGTTCAGGTTACCATCAGTTGAAGATTCGGGAGCCAGATATCCCGAAGACTACTTTCAGGACTCGGTATGGTCATTACGAGTTCCTTGTTATGTCATTTGAGCTGACCAATGCCCCAACAACCTTTATGCATTTGATGCACAGTATGTTCTGGCCATATCTTGACTCATTCGTCATTGTCTTTATTGATGATATTTTGGTGTATTCCCGGAGTCGGGAAGATCATGAGCAACACCTGAGGACAGTGCTTCAGACTTTGAGGGAAAATAAGTTTTATGCAAAGTTCTTGAAATGTGAGTTTTGGTTGGATTCTGTGGCATTCTTGGGCCATGTGGTTTCGAGTGAGGGTATTCAGGTGGATCCGAAGAAGGTGGAAGCAGTGCAGAGTTGGCCCAGACCATCCTCAGCTACAGAGATCCGCAGTGTTCTTGGCTTGGCGGATTATTACTGTCGATTTATTGAGGGGTTTGCATCTATTGCAGCCCCTATGACCAGGCTGTCCCAAAAGAGTGCTCCGTTCCAGTGGACAAAAGAGTGTGAGGCGAGCTTTCAGAAGCTCAAGACAACTTTAACTATAGCCCCAGTTTTGATATTACCTACAGGTTTGGGGTCTTATACTGTCTATTGTGATGCCTCGAGGATTAGCCTTGGAGCAGTATTGATGCAGGACGGTAGGGTGATTACCTACACGTCCAGACAGTTGAAGGTACATGAGAAGAATTATCCTGTCCGTGATCTCGAGTTAGCTGCTATTATTCATGCCTTGAAGATCTGGCGTCATTATTTGTACGGTGTGTCTTGTGAGATTTATACTGATCACCGGAGTTTGCAGCATCTATTCAAGCAGAAGGATTTTAATTTGCATCAGAGCAGGTGGTTAGAGCTATTGAAGGACTATGATATTACTATTTTATACCACCCGGGCAAGGCCAATATAGTGGCCGATGCTTTGAGTCACCGGGCGATGGATGCTTTGGGGAGTTTGGCTTATTTACCAGCAGTGAAGAGGCCCATGGCGATGAATGTTCAGGGCTTATCCAGCCGGTTTGTGTGATTGGATCTTTCGGAGCCCAGCCGGGTTCTAGCTTGCGTGGTTTCCTGGTCTTCCTTATTTGATCGTATCAGAGAGCGTCAGTTTAATGACCCTCATTTTCTTGTCCTCAAGGACACGGTTCAGCATGGTGATGCCAGAGATGTGACTATTGGTGATGATGGGGTATTGAGGATGCATGGTCGGATTTGTGTACCCAATGTTGATGGGCTTCGGAAGTTGATTCTACAGGAGGCCCATAGTTCGCGGTATTCCATTCATCTGGATGCTGCGAAGATGTACCAGGATTTGAGACAGCAGTATTGGTGTAGGCAGATGAAGAAAGATATAGTTGGGTTTGTAGCTCGGTGCCTCAATTGCCAGCAGGTGAAATATGAGCACCAAAACCCGGGTGGATTGCTTCAGCAGAGAGAGATTCCGGAGTGGAAGTGGAAGCGGATCACCATGTACTTCGTAGTTGGACTCCACGGGCTTTGAGGAAGTTTGATGCCATTTGGGTGATTGTGGATCGACTGACCAAGTCCACACACTTCATTCCTGTGTGTACTACCTATTCTTCAGAGCGGTTGGAAGAGATTTATATCTGGTAGATTATTCGTCTGCATGGTATTCAAGTTTCCATCATTTCATATAGAGGCACTCAGTTCACATCACGGTTTTGGAAGGTCGTACAACATGAGTTGGGTACTTGGGTGGCGTTAAGTATAACATTTCACCCTCAGACGGACGGACAGTCCGAGCGCACTATTCAGATTTTTGAGGATATGCTCCATGCGTGTGTGATTGAGTTTAGAGGGTCTTGGGATCAGTTTTTTCCATTGGCAGAGTTTGCCTACAACAACAGCTATCAGTCCAGCATTCAGATGGCGCCGTACGAGGCTTTATATGGTAGGCGGTGTAGATCCCCGGTGAGTTGGTTTGAGCCGGGTGATGCTAGATTATTGGGCACAAACATAGTTCAGGATGCCTTGGAGAAGGTTAAGGTGATTCAGGATAGACTCCGTGCAGCTCAGTCCAGACAGAAGAGTTACGTGGACCGGAAGGTTCGTGATGTTTCCTATATGGTTGGAGAGTAGGTTCTGCTTCAGGTTTCACCTATGAAGGGCATTATGAGATTTGGGAAGAAAGGGAAGTTGAGTCCGAGGTTTATTGGTCCTTTAGAGATATTGCGGTATGTTGGGGAGGTTGCTTATGAGCTTGCCTTACCTCCCAGCTTGGCAGGAGTTCACCCGGTATTTCATGTTTCAATACTCCAGAGGTATCACAGTGATCCGTCGCATGTGTTGGATTTCAGTTCAGTCAAGTTGGACAATGATCTATCTTATGTTGAGGAGCCAATGGCAATATTGGGCAGGCAGGTTTGGAAGCTGAGGTCAAAGAACATTGCATCAGTAAAGGTTTATTGGCGGGGTCAGCCGGTCGATGAGGTGACCTGGGAGACCGAGCAGATATGCGCAGCCGTTACCCTCATCTTTTCACTACTTTAGGTATGTCTCTATGCTCGTTCGAGGATGAACGAATGTTTAAGTGTAGGAGGATGTAACGATATGGCCGGTCGTTTTAAGAATTAATGCCCCAATCCCCTGTTAATTGCATTTCCCATGTTTGTTTCTGCTATTGTAAGTTGTCGGGAGGATTTATTTGGCGTTTCGAAGAGTTTTGGGATACTTAGTCCCTAAATGAGAGCTTAAATTTTAGAATTTGGACCGTAGTCAGAACAGTGTGAAGACGGCCTCGGAATGGAATTCAGTTGATTTCATTAGCTCCATTGGGTGATTTCAGGCTTAGGGGCGTGTTCAGATTGTGTTCTGGAGGTCCGTAGCTTATTTAGGCTTGAAATGCCGAAAGTTGAATTTTTGAAGTTTCCGGTTCGATAGTGAGATTTTGATCTAAGGGTCAGAATGGAATTCCAAAAGTTGGAGTAGCTCCGCAGTGTGGAATGTGACGTGTGTGCAAAATTTCAGGTCATTCGGATGAGGGTTGATAGACCTTTTGATCAAAAGCATAATTTGAGAGTTTTTGGGGTTCTTAGGCTTGAATCCGATATTAAATTGGTGTTTTGATGTTTTTTTGAGCGTTTCGAAGGTTGGAACAAGGTTGTATGATGTTTTAGGATTGGTTGGCAGGTTTAGTTGAGGTCCCGGGGGCCTCGGGTGAGTTTTAGGTACTTAACGGAAATTGATTTTAGACTTAGGCAAAAAATCTGATTGCTGAACCTGTCATAACCGCACTTGCGTGTGGGGGACCACAGGTGCATCGCCGCAGAAGCGGAATTTGGTCTAGGCTCCAGAAGTCGCAGGTGCGAGACGTAGAACGCACCTGCGAGACCGCAGGTGAGGAAATGTAGTCGCAGAAGCAGAAAGTCCCCATTTAATGAAATGTCACAGGTACGAATTGGTCTTCGCAGAAGCGGGACTACATGTGCGGTCCCAGAGCCGCAGATGCAGTTTCACTGGTCAGAAAACGGGAAGAATCGAGAGTTTAGTTTCAAAACCTTAGAAATTGATTTGGGAGCTCGAGATTGGCGATTTTGATAGAGATTTTCACCTGGGTGTTTTGGGTATGTAATTCTTATTCGGTTTTGACTAATTTTCACGAATCTATGCTTAAATTCATCCTTTAAATTCTAATTTGGGGTGGAAAAATTGGAGAAAAGTTGGAAAAGTTCTTAGACCTAATTTTTGAGTTTGAATCAAGATTTTGATGTCGGATTGGAGTAATTTCTATATATATTAACTTGTAAGAGTGTGAGGATTCCGAATTTGTAAATTTTACTCGATTCCGAGAAGTGGGCTCGGGGGCGTTTTTGTCATTTTTCCTAATTTCGCATATTAGCTAAGAATTAATTAGTGGAATCAGTTACTTGAAGTTATATTTATATTATGCAATTGAATTGAATAGATTTGGGCCACTTGGAGTCGAGTACTCATGGCAAGGGCGTGGTTTCAGGTTGATTATTTGAGCCGGTTCGAGGTAAGTGACTTGCCTAACCTTGTGTGGTGGAACTCCCCTTAGGATTTTGTATTGTTAATATTTGAAATGCCTTGTACGTGAGGTGACGAGTGCGTACTTGTGCTTATTGTTGAAAATCCTGTTTTCATTAATTAACTATAATTGTGCTTCTTTCCTGTCTATACTACTTGCAATTTAAGCTTACTGTGAGCTTAGAGGAGCATGTCTAATTGACTTAATTTCTTTATTTGCTCAATCTGCCTTATTTGGATTCTGTGCAACATGCTAGGTTAGAAATACCTGTTTTACCTTGGTATAAAATTTGAATTGAATTGAGTGTTCTTCGTGTTGCTGCTGTGTGTTTACTTTGGGACTACGAAACGGTATCTCGGGAGACCCCCCTGCATGTTTACTTTGGGACTGCGGATTTGTATTCCGGGAGATCCCCCTGCACTTTTATATTAGAACTACGGGACTTCACCTGGTAGATTCCTCCTGTACTGGATATTTACATTTGGAACTACGGATCGGTATTCAGGGAGATCCCCGCGCATTATAAGTTGGACTATGGGACGACACTAGGAGATCCACTGGATATTTATACTTGGGACTACAGGACGGTATCATGGGAGATTCTCCGATTGTTATCTCTGTGTTGAGCTGTATTCCTTTCTGTGATTATTTTGTATCTGTTGTAGTAGTTGTTGGGTTTTTTCTATCCTGTGTTACTTCTTACTATTGCACTTAATTATACTGTCTTATTCTATATTGTTATACCTTGTTTTTCATTTAAACTCAGTAGGGCCTTGACCTTCCTCGTCACTACTCGACCAAGGTTAGGCGTGACACTTACTGAGTACCGCTGTGGTGTATTCATGCCCTTTCTGCGCACGTTTTTCATGTGCAAATACAGGTACTTCGACTCAGCCCTACTACCCTTGAGGCGAGGCGATTCTCCAGAGACTTCGAGGTATATCTGCCATGTCCGCAGACCAAGGAGTCCCTTTCCATTCTCTCTTATAGTATTAGCCCTTTTGTATTTACTTTTGCTTAGACCTTCTGGAGTTAGACACTTGTAGTTATTCAATAGCTTGTGATTTCATGAGATTCCGGGTTTTGGGAATGTTTCAACTTGTGAGTTGTATTGTATATGTCGAGTGGCATCTTAAACGCTTCGTTTTGATATTTTTTCTACAGTTTTGGCTGGTTTATTTCTGTTGTTTTCTTTTTCCGCAATTTGTTAGGCTTCATAGAGACTAGGTGTCGTCACGACAGTTCATATATATATATATATATATATATATATATATATATATATATATATATATATATATATATATATATATATATATATATATATATATATATATATATATATATATATATATATATATATATATATATATATATATATATATATATATATATATATATGTGTGTGTGTGTGTGTGTGTGTGTGTGTGTGTGTGTGTGTGTGTGTGTGTGTGTTCTTCTTCTTCTCTGAAATTCCAATCAAAACTTTCTCTCTTAATATTTTTTTGATACATATCAACAACTTAATGTAATAATGTAGTACTTAAATACAAATTTCATACTACGATTCATATATTATACAACTATTTCTCAACTTTCATACAATATTCAAATAAAAAAATATATAGCGACAATGTAAGACAATTTAAATACAATTTACATACAACTATAATACAATTTTAATACAATTTCGTAACTATTGTATGTCATGTGTTCTTCGAGTTTCAACCTGAAATTCAGCCAAAATCATGTCTAGTTTTCACTAAATACCTTCAAAATTGAGATAGAAACTCCAAAGAATATTCTCAATTGTTTGCAACAACACCCAATTCAAACAAATGATAGTTTATGAAAACCCAAATTCGAATTCAAAGCGTTGAAGCTTTTTAATGGTTGATAATGGTGGAGAGTCAAATGCTTTCAAAATTTATTGATTGATAATTTCAATTCGAACACCAATTGTGTGCCATGAAAGGAAATTGCTAAGTTAAAACTCTATATCAAAATAATTGAAACTCATTGATGAATTCCCTGGAAAAATAGAGGATAAAAAGTAGAGAAAAATGAAGGAAGAAAAATTGGGGAAAGAACAAAGAAGGAAAGAAGAGAGAGAGAGAGAGAGAGAGAGAGAGAGAGAGAGAGAGAGCAGGGATGGGGAAATAACTGATTCCTTATTCAATTTCTAATAAAAGGGGATATTCATTAATACTAATTTGTATATAATTGGTAAATTGTATATGCCTATGTAATTAAGTTAAAACCTGATTAGGAAGGGTAAATAGGTTTCATATGAAGTATAGATAGGTAAAAATCCAATAAATTTAACTTATATGAATGCATTCCTAATTGGGTTAAAAAACTATTAGCCCGTCATTTATGTTTCTTCCATGTAGAATAAAGTGATCTTAACTCCAAAAAATTAACCATCACGAGTCTAATTAGATAGAGATATTGCTTACTTTATAATTATGACTATATTTCTTTCTAAAGATACATACAAGCCTAATTAGTTATAAAACTTAATAGTGTAAACAAAACAGATATTGGAAATCAATGAGGATTTTGGCTTTATGTAATGATCTGATCGGTTGTTTGGAGCATTTGCAGCCGATTTGGTAGTTTGAGGTCACGAGTAGCTTCATATGGTATATTATGACTTACGGGGTGTTTTAACCATTGCTTCAAGTTGTTGGTGCTGCAGACTTTATATTTGCGAAGGTCTGCTCGCATTTGCTATGCCTGCATTTACGAAGGTCTGATTGTTTTTGCAAAGTAGGACTGCCTGGGAAAAATTCGCAAATGCGATTGCTTTGGTCGCATTTGTAACAACTGAATGGGCAGCTGGAACCTTGCTTTTGCGAAGGTTCTATTGCATTTGCGATGATGGATGGGAATTTTGGACTTCGCATTTGCGGAGTCCTTGGTCGCTTTTGGGAGAGTAGTTGACTTTGCATTTTACATTATCACATAAGGAAGAGTGTAAAGTATGAAAGGTGATGCCGTGCCATTTCATATACGTTATTATGCAGGAAGGATAATGCCGTGCCATTTTATTTACATTATCATGTGAGGAAGAGAGTAAAAGCACGAAGGGTGATGTCATGCCATTGTATTTACATTATCATGTGAGGAAGAGAGTAAAAGCACGAAGGGCGATGTCGTATCATTATTTTTATATTATCATATATTCATGGCATGAAGAGTGTTCTTGTGCAGCTGAGGACGAGAGGCATGCATTATAATGTGACATATTTTCCTTGCATATACGTTTATGCCTTTATCCTGAGCTGTTACTGTTGCACCTATGTTTTCTATGATGCTTGTGGTTGTCACGTCTTTGCCATTCTCCCTTATTTTCTATGGTTCTCTCCGTGCCTTTTATTTGTTATATTGTTATGTTCATGTCTACCTTCTTATTTGTTATATTTACATCTATGCCTTTCTTCATTTTTTGTACTTTCATATAAACCTTCTACTTTGCAAGATAGTGAAATTTATGTTCCCCTACCTTTAATTGCTATCATCACTTCTGTGATTTCTACTCTGTCTATTACCATTGTCCGTATGCTTTGCCTTATTCGTCATTGATACCTGTGTATTTTCCACTTTATTGTTACTATTATTGGCATTTACCTGGTTAGTACTGTTATACATATTCTTGGAGAGGATGAGATAAATGTACGAAAGGTGTTGTCGTGCCAATTAATTTGACATACATTCATATATTTGGTGAGGATGAGATAAATGCACGAAGGGTGTTGCATGCTATTTGACTTGATAAAATGAACGCATTCCTCATACTATGAAGATTCGTGGATTTACTATGTGGTTTGGTGGTTATTGCTTAAAAGAAAAGGATTATTGAGAAAAATGATTGTGATTTCTTTTAGTAATCATTTATTGTTTCACACATTTGTTCTTGTAAACTTCTCTATTATTTCTAGTATTGTTTCAATTGCAAATATTGCACAAGTTATATTAGTGAGTATCTTTTAACTAAAAAGCCTTGTCACTACTTCACCGAGGTTAGTCAAGATTCTTAGTGAGTACATGAGGTCGATTGTACTCATACTACACTTATGCCCTTTGCGTGCTGATGAGCGCAAAATCGATGTATAAAACTTAGGCTCGCTAGTCAACGATAGTATAGTATTAAATCGTTTCCACAGGGATTGGGTTAAATAATGCTCAAAGAAATCTTCAGCTTAACTGTGACGACCCGGCCAGTCGTCTCATGAGTTACCACTTCGTTTCCCCTTTTTCTTCTTCTTATTGCTTTGTCTGTTGGTTCTATATGTGATCGGGTTGGTTGGCTCGGGTTCGGAAAGGATTTGGTAAGGTTTAAGACACTTAGTCTCTTTTGAGGAATGGTTGGAATTTCTAAAGGATTATGATATCACTATATTGTACCATCTGGAAAAGGCCAATGTGGTGGCCAATGCTTTGAGCCGAAAGGCAGTGAGTATGGGGAGTTTGGCATATATTCCAGTTGGGGAGAGACCTCTTGCAGTTGATGTTCAAGCCTTGGCCAATCGGTTCGTGAGGTTAGATATTTCGGAGCCTAGTCGGGTATTGGCTTGTGTGGTTTCTCGGTCTTCCTTATATGATTGCATCAAAGAGCGCCAGTATGATGATCCTCATTTGCTTGTCCTTAAGGACAGAGTTCAGCAAGATGATGCCAAAGATGTGACTATTGGTGATAATGGGGTGTTGAGGATGCAGGGCCAGATATGTGTGCCCAACGTGGATGGGTTTCGGGAGTTGATTCTAGAGGAGTCCCATAGCTCGCGGTATTCCATTCATCCGGGTACCGCGAAGATGTATCAGGATTTGAGGCAACATTATTGGTGGAGAAGAATGAAGAAAGACATTGTGGGATTTGTGGCTCGGTGTCTCAATTGTCAGTAGGGGAAATATGAGCATCAGAGACCGGGTGACTTGCTTCAGCGGATGGATATTCCAGAGTGAAAGTGGGAGCGGATCACTATGGACTTTGTAGTTGGACTTCCACGGAATTTGAAGAAGTTCGATGCTATTTGGGTGATTGTGGATCGGCTGACCAAGTCCGCGCACTTCATCCCTGTATGTACTACCTATTCTTCAGAGCGGTTGACAGAGATCTATATCCGGGAGATTATTTATTTGCATGGTGTCCCAATTTCCATCATCTCAGATAGGGGCACTCAGTTTACTTTGCAGTTTTGGAGGTCTGTGTAGCGAGAGTTGGGTACTCAGGTTGAGTTGAGCACAGCTTTTCACCCTCAGACGGACGGGCAGTCCGAGTGCACTATTCAGATATTGGAGGACATGTTGCACGCTTGTGTAATTTATTTCGGAGGGTCATGGGGATCAGTTCCTACCACATGTAGAGTTTGCTTATAACAACAACTACCATTCGAATATCTAGATGGCTCCATATGAGGCTTTGTATGGGAGACGGTGTAGATCTCCAGTTAGTTGGATTGAGCCAGGTGAGTCTAGGCTATTGGGGATAGACTTGGTGCAGGATGCTTTAGAAAAGGTGAAGGTAATTCAAGAGAGGCTTCGTACAGCGTAGTCGAGGCAGAAGAGTTATGCTGATAAGAAGGTTCGAGATGTGTCCTACATGGTTTGTGAGAAGGTTCTGTTGAAGGTTTCGCCCATGATGGGTGTTATGAGATTTGGGAAGAAAGCTAAATTGAGTCCTCGATTCATAGGGCCTTTTGAGATGCTTCGGAGGATTGGGGAGGTGGCTTATGAGCTTGCTTTGCCACCTAGCTTATCGAGTGTGCATCCAATATTTCATGTTTCTATGCTCCGGAAGTATATTGGGGATCCGTCTCATGTTCTGGACTTCAACACGGTTCAGTTGGATGGTGATTTGACTTATGATATGGAGCCAGCAGCTATTTTGGAGCGTCAGGTTCGAAAGTTGAGGTCAAAGGATATAGCTTCTATAAAAGTGCAGTGGAGAGGTCGGCCCGTGGAGGAGGCTACCTGGGAGACCGAGCGGGAGATACAGAGCAGATATCCTCACCTGTTTGAGGTTTCAGGTATGTTTCTTGACTCATTCGAGGACGAACGTTTGTTTAAGTTAGGGAGGATATGACGATCCGGCCAGTCATCTCATGAGTTACCGCTCTGTTTCCCCCATTTCTGCTTCTTATTGCTTTGTCTATCGGTTCTATATGTGATTGGGTTGGTTGGCTCGGGTTCGGAAAAGATTTGATAAGGTTTGAGACACTTAGTCTCTTTTGAGGAAGCTTAAGTTGGAAAAATCAACCGGATGTTGACTTATGTGTTAGAGGGCTCGGATGTGATTTCTGATGGTTTGGATAGCTTCAGGAGGTGATTTGAGACTTAGGAGCGTGATCGGAATGAGTTTTGGAGGTTCGGAATAGATTTAGGCTTGAATTGGCGAAGTTGGTATTTTGGCGATGTTCGGTTGATAGGTGAGATTTTGATATAGGGGTCGGAATGGAATTCCGAGAGTTGCAGTAGTTTTGCGGTGTCATTTGGGATGTGTGTGCAAAATTTCAAGTCATTCGGACGTTGTTTGGTTGGGTTTTTGATCGAAAGCGTAATTCGGAAGATTTTGGAAACTTAGGCTTGAATCCGATGTGTTTTGGTTGATTCGATGTTGTTTCAGGTATTTTGAAGATTGGTATAAGTTTGAATAAGGTTATGGGATATGTTGGTACTTTTGGTTGAGGTCTCGGGGGCCTCAGGGTGATTTCGGATGGTTGACAGAGAAGTTTGGAATTTTGGTGAGCTGCAGGTTTTCTGCTTCTGGTATTTCCGCACCTGCGGATTGGGGACCGCATATGCGATGCCGCAGATGGGAGAAGTTAGGTGCAGAAGTGGAAAATGCTTGGGAAGGCAGGAACCGCAGATGCGGTTGTGGGACCGCACCTACGAAGGCGCATGTGCGGAATGTTCACCGCAAATGCCAAAAGCTGGGACTAAGTGAGGACCGCAGATGCGGTGGCTTGACCGCAGAAGCGAGAATATGGCCACAGATGCGAAATCTCTGGGCCAGAAAGTATAAATTGTTTCCTTCGCGACTTTTGAGCTATTTCACCATTTCTAAGTCGGCTTTGGAGCTTTTGAAGAAGGATTTCAAGGGAACTTCATTGAGGTAAGGATTTTGGACCTAAAACTCGTTCCCATGGTATTATTTCACGGATTAAAGCTATAATTAATGGAAATTAAGGGTTAAAATTGGGGGAAATTAGGGCTTGGAAACTTAGACCTTTGATTGAGGATTTGAAGGACCATTTGAGTTCGAATTTCAGAACTTTTGATATGTATGAACTCGTGGGGAGATAAGAAGTCTATTGATGTAAAAATTATCGAATTTCGAGACGTGGGCCCGGGGGTCGCGTTTTGGTAATTTCGGGATTTGTGTTGTAAATTGATTATTTTTGCTTGGGCTTCGTTACCTTAGCATATTTTGACACCGTGATTCTGATTTTGGATAGATTCGACGCGAGTGGAGGCCGATTCGAGGGGCAAAGGTGTCGCGGATTAGATTTGGATCGGATTGAGGTGAGTAATGATTGTAAATGATGTTCTGAGGGTATGAAACCCCGGATTGCACATCGTTGTGCTATATTAAGGTGACGCACACACTAGATGACGAGCGTGGGGTCGTACGCTGTTGGGGAGTGTGACTTAGTCCGTCCCGAATGACTGTTTTACCACGTATTTGACTGAAAACTATTTGCTATCATCATGTTTTCGACTGAATGCGATATTTGGGCTTCGTGCCAACTATTTGAACCCTTAGGGGATTTTTATTGATATTTTCTCATTGTTTTGACTTTATACTAGAACTCAGTCATGCTATATTCTACTGTTTTTCATAACTCAGCCATGTTTACTCTGCTTTAACATTTAAATGACATTTTAAATGATATTTTGGGCTGAGCACTATGTTTTACTATTGCCCGAGTGGCTGTGAGATTCTGACTGAGTAAGGTCGAGGGCCTATGTTGTGAGGAAACACTGATTATGATTATGAGGCCGAGGGCCTGAGATATGTACGCCACGAGATGGCTTATTGATATGAGGCCGAGAGCCTAATGATGATTCCATGAGATGGCTTGATATTGCGCTTGGGCCGTAAGGGGCCCCTCCAAGAGTCTACACACCCCTAGTGAGCGCAGGTACCCATTGTGATGTGAGATATAGCCCGAGGGGCTAGTATTGTTAACATTGTGCCCGAGGGGCAATCCTTTATGTGCTTATCTATCTTATTTGTCTGTCATTTACCTGGTTAATTGTTTAAAAGGCATTTCATGAAGTTTGAACTGAATTAAAAATGACTTTACCCATTATCACTGCTTCACTGCTTCTATTGGTTTTACTGCTTTATTATAGCCTGTAATGTGCCTTACGTGTTTTCATATCTCTCAGTCGTTTATTTATGATTATTACTCACTGAGTTGGAGTACTCACTTTACTCCCTGCACCCCGTGTGCAGATTCAAGCGTTGCTGATCCTGTCAGCGCGAGTTGAGAGCTCCCGGCAGACTTCGGAGTCCACGAGGTAGCTGCTTGGCGTCCAGAGTCCCATGTTTCTCCCCCTTTATCTCATTTCTATCTCTTTATCAGTTATTCTGTAATAGTTTAGTAGGCATTTCAGACTTGTAGCATACTAATAGATGCGCATGACTAGTGACACTTTGGTATCGGGTTGTGTTAGGTTGTATTCTGCAAATTTTTCTGTATTGTCACTGCTTACTTTTGGATTTATATCATGTTTAAGACTAAATGCTTATTGTTTAATTGCTTAAAACTGAACTGGAAATGCGTCGGCTGACCTTGTCTTCACGAGAGGTGTCATCACGATGGGGTCCGGGTTTGGGGTCGTGACATTAACACTATTCAGAAAAATAAACCTTTGATTTTGCGTTATTAACTTCCTAAGAGTAAAAACTAATATTACCAATTGTGAATGAATAATAGAAATTAATGGATTAAGTAGCAACGATCGAATATCAAGGGAGAAACAAGGGCTTTGACAAGATATGTGATCAACTATTACTATGGGAAACTCTGTGTTATGTTCACTCTTAACTTCTATTGACTCTTTCGATTTAACAGATGATTAGGCTATCCTAAGGATTCAAACTCTTCTTCCAAATGAATTAGAGTTCGCTAAACAGCCTAATGATATGTACTGTGAAAACATGCAAAAATATGTTGAGTGAATGATCTTACGAAGAACGTCTCTCGACTATTCTTCTAACTTGGGCCAATTGATAACTCTATAAGCTCTTTCGATTACCTATGAGAGTTGTGAAATCAACCCAAACAAGATAACACAATGCGAATTGCAGCAACACTTCTCTTTCCATTATAGGAAAATCACAATTAACTTTGTAATTCGATTAGTAACTCATTCAACGAATTCAAGCAACTAACAGAAAGCAAACCCAAAACAATAGTCAAATCACAATAATAGCCCTAAGAAAGATTACTCCATAGTGGAGAATTTGTTCATCACAAGAGTATTAAGAGAACGAGAAAACATTATAATCCCCAAAATCAAACAAACTTGCATATTGAATGAATTGGATGAAGTATTCAGAGTCTATGTTGTTTCCTTGCCTTCTTCTCTCCAAAAATTGCTCTGAAATCTGAGATACCTTATTTTGGGACGAGCTAGGCTTCATATAGGTCAAAAGGTTGCCTCCAAAATTACAAAAATAGGCCTAGGTCGAATTCTCGGAGATGGTCGTGCGCGGCCGGGCACCTAGGAGTATGACAGTGCTCATGGTCGCGCACCTCTGGTAGACTTCTGTAGCACTTGCACACTCAAGTGCACACTGGGGGTCACTCGTGTGCGGCCGCGCATGAGAATTTCTTCTTGCTCAACTTTTTTTCCTCCCACTTAGTGCACTATTCGTCTATTGATCCCCTCTACATCACCTGCACTGAAAGATAATATATTAGAACAAAATTGGACCAAATATCTATCGAATCAACCAAATCAAAGATGCAAAGTGAGCATAAATATTAAGTAACTTTAAGTTCATCACGTGCAAATCTTGGAGCCGCATAACTGTGAAAGACGAAGCTTGGCATTGAAGACGCTCTAGTTCAAGCTACCTCTTGTTCATGGTAGTTTAAGACTTTAACTCTGTTTATGTGATTTTCAAATGAATATTGTACTTATTCTTCATATCAGTTTTGAAAATCTAAAATCATAGTGGCTCATGACTTATACTACCAGTCCTTGTGGTGATTGTATTGAATTCAGTTGTAGTTTATATATATAAATAAATATATATATTGTCGTTTTCTCGAATTTGTTGTGCTTTTTATTGGTTGGCTTACCTATCGGGTTGAGTTAGGTGCCATCACGACTAAGTGATTTTGGGTCGTGACAAGTTGGTATCAGATCACTAGGTTCATAGGTTGTACTAGTCATAAGCAAGTGTATAGTAGAGTCTTGCGAAACGGTACGATGACATCCATACCTATCTTCGAGAGACTACAAGGCATCTAGGAAACTTCCCTTTTTTCTTTCCTCATCGTGGGCTTTGTTTCACCTTGGTGCCTATCTTTGATTTCTTCCTATTCACTCGTATGTGATGTTGTGCACTCGGTTTTAGCTATGCACCGATGGTTTGTGATGTTGTGGATGGGCTACGAAGGGCTATGGATGCTTGATTATAGTTGCAGTATATTGTCTAGTCTTGGAAGGAGGTGTAGTGGTAGATCTTTCGGTGTTTCAATTGTGGGATGCAATGAATTCTTGTTTTTTGTTGATGAGTATGGACTCGAAATAATTAATTGATTTTCTAGTTGTTGTGACCATGGTAGGGTCATAGGGAGATGTTGGATAGAAGCTAGCCGGTGGGATTTGAGGTTGTATGTTTCGTATGAGGTTTCCATTCAGTGGAATGCATATGTCATTATTTTAGAGCATTTGGGAAGATTCGCTCGACTATCACAAGGATGAGTACGCGCTTGGCAGAATCTTCAGTTTGTTCTATGACCAGTGTTATAAGTGTTTATGAAGTATTCATATGATTAGCAATGCGGATCGGGGCAACTATAAAGGAAGGGTAATGTGGGTTACTGACGACATGTTCTATGGCTTCAAGCCAAGTGGCGGAGTCTTGTAATGATGATCAGATTGCATAGTCATGTGGCTGTCACGCCCCGAGCCCGGGGGCGAGACCGGCACCTAGTGCCTCATCTATCCTTGCGTACCACTTGCGACTAAGAGACTCTGAACATGTAATGTCATACTTTGGCTATGGGCCACATTACAAGATAATGTGCGATACAAAATATAAAATTAAATGGAGACTAATGCTGACTAATGTCAACATAAAGCTGGGCAGACAAGGCCGTCATAATTACTACAACTGACAAGCCAACAAATATACGTACAGGGCCTACAAGCCCAACATACTGCACTAACCGACAGGATATGTCTACAAGCCTCTACTGATAGATGTACTGTGATCGGAACAGGACCCCGACCTACCCATAACCTATCTACATATATACACTAGATATACACCACACTGCTAGGCTCGGCAACTCCGAAGAAGGGGAGCTTACCGATAAAGCTGAACTCGGACAACACCTACTGAGGAGGTTTACCCGTCTGTCTGTCTGAACCAGCACGCATGAAATGCAGCGCCCCCAAAAAGGGATGTCAGTACGAAATAATATACCGAGTATGTAAGGCAATATACTGAAGCTGAAACTGAACTGATAATTTAATAACTGAAAATAACTGGAAGTCAAGAAAATGTGAAGATATGCTCATCTGCTAATACTGACTCAACTCTCTCAATATAGTGAGTAAAATAGTTGTGCAACCCTATAAGGCTCGGTACATATATATAACTGCTCTGCCATAGTAGGCTCACTCATAGACACTTGGTCATACTAGGCTCTGTATCTCGACTAACCGGGCTCGCTCATAGGCGCTCGGCCACAGCAGGCTCGGTATATATACCAACTGGGCTCGCTCATAGGAATTCGGGCACAACAGACTCGATATATAACTTACCATCTGATCAGAGGTTGCCCAATAGAGGTCTGCCCATCGATTATAGCTCGATGGTAATGAAAGTACTTTTAATACTGTATATATGTAAACTTTCTGCTCTTTTTGACCGAAAGAAGGAAATACTCAACTGAATATGCAGTCTCGATAAGAAGAATATGGTAACTTACAAAACTAGAAAAATATATGTAATTTGCGAGATTAGCAAAATATACGTAAATTTCGGGATACAAATTTTTCTTTATGCCTCGTTATCCAACTTATTTAATTACGATATCATGCTAAAATGAAAGAAAAGCTTAGCCTTAACATACATGTTTCTGCGAAATATGAACGAAATTACACTTGAATGAACTTGTTTTGCTTTGCTGCTAACATTATTTGAACAAAGACATAAATGGACTTAACTTGTTCCAACAAAAACTTGGTTCTTGAACAAAGACACTAACATTTTTGAGGAAAATATTTTTGATTCTTCATAAGTCTTGAAAGAATAATATTGAATTCATTTGGTTTTGGTGGAAAATGTTTCTGATTCTAGCCTTTGAATGGGTTTAGTACTAAATTGTGATAATATCACATTTTTTGAGTTTATTAAATTCCTACAAAGTGATAAGATTTAGACACCTCTTTTCAATTGTTATGAGTCATATTTTTAAATTGGTGGCCTTGTGCCACGTGGAGAGTGGTGTATTTTAGTTGATTTTTATCCACTTATTGGTTAACTGGGTAATGTCCCGTTACCCGATAATTAACCAACTACCCGCATAATTTAAAAATTACCACAAATTATTTAAAGTTTTATTTATTTTAAAATACTTCATATATACTTTATATATTATACTACCGTGGTCATATGGTACCTTGCATGGTACTAGTTCATAATTATCGCGTATTATCGTTCGACCCGTATTTTATTCCAAATTGACCACTTTCAATGAAACTCGTTTTCTCTAATTCGATGGCATATCAGTTTCAAAACTAAGGGACGCTCGTGAATTAGCTATGACTTGAAAAGAATGCCTTTGGAAGTATTTCAAGCTTGATACTCGCTGTGAATGTAGTGTGCAAGAAAACGGAATTGCTTGGATGTTTCTTTTGATGTTCCTATGCTGGTGAAACACATGTTGTTTGGTGTGTATTGGCTGTATAATGGAGAGTAGAGCAAGATGAATGACTTTCGAGGGGGTACTGATGAGTTCAAGATTCATATATGGCATTTAAGGATTTTCAGATTTGTGTGTGGGTAGGGCTGGAGGTTGATAGTGGATGGTATCTGGATTTGCAGTACTTCAATATCAATAATGACTCTACCTTATAATAGTAGGGAGATGCAAGAAACGACTTCGAATTCACAGAGGGTTCCTATAGAGCAGACATTTCGGATTGAGTTACTATTTGTTTTGGCAATCTGCATGACCCTATTGAGTTAGAGGAAATCACTTCTGATGACTTGATTGCGATTTGGTGTGTTTCGAAGAATTCACGAGGGTTATGGACATGGTTCAAAAGATGATGCCTTATACGGGTATAGAAGGTGTATGCATGTGGTGATGTCTGCTCGAATTGAGCTATATGGAAAGTTCTTGGGTGATGAGGTGTTCATCCTACTTGTGATTCAGAGTTGATTATGAGATTTTCGTATTTTTATGAGTCAGCATGATAGTTGCGGTGTGCCGTGTGGGATTGAAAATTTACAAGCACCAGGTTGTAGTTTAGTTCGAGAGGAAGGTCATGAGTTCTAGATAGCATGTATGATTTCGGGTGCTTGAGGGAATGCTTGCACTATTTGGTATCGCTTAGGGAAGGTGTGTACTTTAGAAAAAAGCATTATCTTTTAACTTGCGGATGCTTGACTAGTATTATGGTAATCACTTGGTTCAGAAGTAGTTTTCTGGTAGTTAAAAAGGCAATTAGAGAACTAAAAGTGAGTTTAACTTTGGAAATTGAAATAAAAAACTAGGAAACATGAAAAGAAAATTTAATGCTTGCCATTATCAAAAAAATAATTGAAGTTTGTAATAATTGAAAAGACTTTGAAAATAGTTTTTACAGCTTCATAACGTGACTATACAGTGTGATAAATGATTTTTAATTTAATTAAGAGTTATTGCTTTTTTTTAACGTGTCAAAAACTTGAAAAACTAAAATTAAAACTTAAAATTGTTGAAAGGAGATTTAATGTGCTCCTAATGTTACTATATGAGAAAATAATAAAGTTTTATTTATTAAACACCTGAAATAATAAGCACAAGAAAATAATTAAGTTTTAAGAACTAACTGCAATTTGAGAAATTGAAGTGAAAGCTTCGACATGAGATTTATATCATCAAGAAAATAATTTTGTATCAAGTAAAAAGACGAATTATAATACAAGAAATAATAATATATTTAATGAACAATTATTATTATGATTTTATCTAACATGAAATGCAAATATGAACGATAGAAATGTCAAACAACAATATATATCAGAAATCATATAAAACTTTGGATTGAAATACTCCTCCTCCTTCACTTTAGCCTTCATTCTCTTTATAATTTTCTCTCTGTAATTGTTCGCATGATTTCGAGTCACAACAAAACATTTTAGAAACCATAAAATTCAGCAATGGAAGCTGACTAATCGCAACATAAATAGTTAACTATTCCTGCTCTTCAATTATCGGTGAGTATAGATTTAACTCTAAATATTCTTTTTTAGGAGTTCTATTTTTTTTTTTTTTTTTTTTTTTTGCTATATGTTCGTTTTTGGAGTTTTGCAAAAGCTTTTTTTGTAACTTATTTGCTTATAAGTTTTGGTAGTTCTTTAATAATTTGGACCTAGGGTAAGAAACATCAAAGAGTTTAGCCGGTTTACCCTCAAAATCGGATAACAATTAAATTTATACTCGGTTTTAAGGATACATAATATAACTTGATATAAATTAAGAAGACATATTAATATTAAAATTGATGATAAGAGAATAAATGCAAACCACACAAATTGAACAGCCTTGGCCTTTGAGTTCGATCACCCTCGAACCAAGAAATGCCTCAACTGATGTAAGAACAGAATAATAAGATGATAAGAGCTAAAAATTACAGTATATTACTTTGTGCTACGTATTACATTGTGTGTTAAAAATGATCAGATCTACTTTATATAGTAGGGGTTTCCTACTTTTGATACAATTTATACAAGGTAAAAATTCCCATGATTTACTAATTAATCGACCTCTCCTTGATACGTGCCGAGATTTTCGCCGTGATCTCTAATCGATTGCGGATATTTCGGCCTTCTGTTATTCGGCTCGGCAAATTTCCCTCGATCTCGTTTAGTCTCGATCTTGTTCGGTCTCGGGGTCACGAGCTCAATGACGTAACTTCGCACCTCGGTTCGATATAACCCGAGATCGAGCTTTAACTATGTTTCAGTCTCGATTGGTCACATGATAGGCAAATCTGATTTCGACCGTATACAGATAGTCCCCTCATTTTTCGGAGAGAAGATAACGAGAAACAATATGAACTTCTGAACCTCGCTTCGATAGACCATGACGTAAGCAACAAACGGTTGCTGAAACGTCCCGTCGGTCCAGTTACCAAGGCATTAAATGCATGTCAATCGTTGGTCGGCCACTACGGGTTTTGAACCGTCATTAGAAGATTTTAAATATCCCAACTTTCATCCATTCAAACTTTATGTTCAAAATTTCTACTATTCTTGTTCTTCAAAAAATCTCTTCACTCTCCAATTTTAGTACCCAAATTTCTTGAATCTTTTGCAAACCACCAAACATACCTTGTTAATTTCCTCTTCTTCATCTTTGCTCTAAAATGGCGAAAACTTCTAAGGTTGTCCCATAAAAAGAGTCCGTCTCTTCATCACGACCTGCCGGCAATGGGACTGCGGCGGAACTACTCCCTGAAGAGTTCGATCCCGGAGGGTGCTCGACCGGTGCTGATTTCAAGGTCGAAAAAAATTCCTCGGTATCAGGTCGCTGCGAGCCGATCTTGAGGTATATATGTTCTATCACCGAGATGATCTCCTCTCCAAGGTCAAAGAGGATTGCAACTGGGCCGATAAGCATGTGGTGGTACCTTCACATGAGGAAGGAATTACTACCCATGTGGGGTTTTTTTAGGTGTTTACACTTACCTCTTCACATTGGGTCCCTTAAACCCGGTCATTATCGCCTTCTGCAAGAGGTACGAGGTGACCTTCGGTCAAATTCACCCCTCCTTCTGGAGGATAGTGATTCTTCTTCATTTTTTCGTAAACAAAATCGAGGGTGTCTCTTCACCCTCGATCATCTTATGCGCCTGTACACTCCCCGACTCTATCGAGGGGCATTAATCAAACTTGCTCGTTGGGCCATTAGGTCCCCGTTCTCGAGTGTATATGAGGATCGGGACCGAGGCTAGATGGGTCGATTCGTTCGAGTGAGGACCTTGGACTTGATACCTGCCGAGGACATGCCATTTCCCGAGAAATGGAACATGAACCGTAAGTATAACTTCACCTTAAAGATTTTATTTATTATTTCTCCCCTTTCCTCCCTTCTTATAGGTGCTTTTGTGGTGCAGCTGTGGCTCGAATGTCGGATGTAGTTCCTCAACTCAAGGAATAGGTTGAGGGCCTTGTGTCATAGAGACCATATTCTGAGTGCGCATGGCGCGAATTGTCGAAGGGTCGATGGGAGGCCCGTAATCATGGTAAGTTTTCTTTTCTGATTTAATGATGTTTGATTTTCTCCTTGCACTATAGAATTCTTATTGGCTTTGTTTTCTTTTGTAGTCTCCCCAAAGACGTTGCTATGAGGCCTCCATCCGATGATGAGGGTGTGCCTCTCGAGTCCCCTACTCCGGGGCAGAGTGATGAAAAGAAGAGAAAAAGGGTCCTGAATTCCTTGAACTCGGAAAAGAAAAACCAAAAAGGAGGTCGAGCAAGCCCAAGGTAAGCTCCGACGCTCTACCCTTGGACTCCGTAAACCGGCTAAGTGATGAGTCCGAAGAAGAAGAAGAAGAAGAAGAAGAAAAATACAAGTTGGTGGCCTGCATGCGGGCAGGTGTCACAATACAAGAGGCCTCCGAACTGGCATGTGCTGAAAATGAACAGTCTCGACTTGATGAGGTCGATGAGAGAGCTTTAGACGAAGCTCCCGAACTAGAAGGGGGTGAGGCCACTCTGCCTTAAGCAAGGGAGGTCAAGAGGGAGACCAGGGCTGATACTCCTCGAGCAGAGGAAAATGCCCCGAAAGATGCGCTTGGGGCGATTGACCTTGTCGGGTCTCCTATGTTCTCCAACTCGATGATCAATGCGGCCGGTATGATGGAAGGTCGTTCTCACAAGGGGTTTCAGGGGGGTGGCAGACATTCACAACTTCTTAGATGGCTTAGAATCTACCACCTTGGAGGACGTTACTGGGTTCAGAGACTTACTAGTTCCAAAGAAGATATCATCGCCGGGAGCCAGCAGGTTTTCCTCGAGCCCAAAGTTAGTGATCGGTTCCTGGCCCCAAGTGTTGATCCTAACCGAAAGTGGTCAATAATTTTCTCTATCCCGGAGGATGCCCGTGTTTTCTCTGCCCCCGTAGGGGTTGATAGCTATCTTCGGTGTTTGGTGACCGAAAAGGACCAAGTAGTGATGAATAAGGTAGAAACCCCATGCCTATTCAATGAAGCTCAACAAGCGTTGGACCGGGTAATTTCTAGTGTCTCTTTTATTATGTATTTTAAACTTAAAGTTGTAAATAATCATAACACCTTCCTTCATGCTTGCAGGTTTCGGTACTGCACCATGAGACTTTCCTCCGATACCGGGATGAGTTAACCCATCACGAGGCCAAGGTCTGGGAGCTTACTGAGAGGAGGGACACCTACAATCTTCTCAATGAGAAGCTTCAGGCTGAATTAGAAGTGGCTCAGAGGGAGCATGGCGAGATGGCCGAGCAGGTAAACCGAGTACTTCATGATAGTGATGATGAGTTAGACATATTGGCTAACAATCGATCCTCACCCGAGCAGTCGTTTTGAGCTTTTGCACTTTGCTTGCCAGTTCTTGGGCATGACTAGCCCCGTATGATGTATTATGTCTTATGCAAATCATCGATTTTGGTTTTCAGGGTAATCGGAATGGATTGGAAGGACAACTCTCCGTTTAAAGCATAAAATTTGAAAGGTTTGACCAAGTTTTGACTTGTTAGTATATGATCTCGGATTTGAATTTTTATGATTTGGTTAGCTCCGTTAGGTGATTTGGGACTTAGGAGCGTGATCAGAATGTGTTTTGGAGGTCCGGAGTAGATTTAGGCTTAAATTGGCGAAATTGGAATTTTGGTGTTTTCCTATCGATAGGGGTCAGAATGGAATTCTAGAAGTTGGAGTAGGTCCGTTGTGTCATTTGTGACGTGTGTGCAAAATTTCAGGTCTTTCAAACGAAGTTTGATAGACTTTTTGATCGAAAGCAGAATTTGGAAGTTTTTGGAATTTTTAGGCTTGAATCCGATGATGATTTAGTTTTTTGATGTTGTTTTGAGAGTTCCGAGGGTTGGAACAAGTTTGAATGATGTTATGGGATATGTTGGCATGTTTGGTTGAGGTCCTGAGGGCCTCGGGTGAGTTTCGGGTAGTTGAACGGATCATTTCATGTTGGAAAAATTGCAGATTTTGCTGGTTTTTGTTGCAAAGATTTTTGTTCATCGCGTTTGCAGAGGGTGCATCGCATTCACGAAGGGTGTTTTATGTGATGATGATTTTGTTCTACGCGTTCGTGAAGGAGAGGACACGAACGCGAAGGTGAAGGCAGCATGTGCATCGCGAACGCGTGATTGGGATCGCGTTCGCGAAGAGGAGTGAGGTCGTTGGGCACCCCAAGCCCTTGTTCTATGCGTTCGCGTGATTAGTATCGCATTCGCAAAAGCCTGGACTGGTGAAGCATTGCATTCGCATGGCAACGTTCGGAAAAGTGGAGAGGCAGTATAATTTGGTCTACGCGAACGCGAGGGGGCGGTCGCGTTCGCAAAGAAGGAAATTTTACCTAGGGCAGAATGTTTAAAAGTGGGTTTCACGATTTTTGGTCTGTTTTCTCCATTGTTGAGCGATTTTTGGAGCTTTTGAGAAGGATTGAAGAGGGAATCGAAGGGAAACACTTGGAGGTAAGATTTTTTAACTCAATACTCGATCCTATGTTGATTCTTACTTGTTTAAACATGAAATTTGTGGAATTTAAAGCCTAAAATTGGGGAATTAAGGCTTGAAATTGCAGAGTGTAAATTGGGGATTTGAGGGGCCATTTGAGGTCCAATTTTGATGTTCTTGGTATGTATGGACTCGTGGGAGGATAAGGATTCTATTGATATGATTTTTATTGGATTTCGAGATGTGGGCCCGGGGCTGGGTTTGGCCAATTTCAGAATTTTTTATGTAAATTGGTTATTTTCGAGTGAGCTTTATTCCCTTAGCATATTTTGATGGTATAAATCTGTTTTTGGATAGATTTGGAGTATTCGGAGGCCGAGTCGAGAGGCAAAGGCATCGGGGCTAGAGTTTGTACCAGGTTGAGGTAAGTAATGATTGTAAATGTTTGTCCTTATGAAACCCGGATTTCATATCGTTGTGCTACATTGAGGTGACACACACGCTAGATGACGAGTATGAGGTCATGCACCGTTGGGGATTATGACTTAGTCCATCCCGTATGACTGTTAAACCATGTATTTGATTGAAAATTGTTTGCCATCATTGTGTTTTGGAGAGTATCATCATGTTTTGGGTTGAATGCCATATTTGGGCCTCGTGCCAACTATTTTGGACCCTTAGGGGATTTTTACTACCACTACGCACTGTTTTAACTTTATATTTATACTCAATCATGTTGTATTATACTGTTTTCATAACTCAGCCATAATTACTCTGTTTTGACATTTTAAAAGATATTTTGGGCTGAGCATCATGTTTTTACTGTTGCCCGAGTGACTTGAGAGATTTCTGACTGAGTGAGGCCGAGGGCCTGTGTTGTGAGGATATTATGGGATCGGGCTATGCGCCGCAGTAGTGTGGTACTGATTCATGATTATGAGGCCGAGGGCCTGATTTGTTATGCCACGAGGTGGCTTGATATGAGGCTGAGAGCCTGTTTGATTATGCACGAGATGGCTAGTTATTGCGCTTGGGCCGTAAGGGGCCCCTCCTGGAGTCTGTAGACCCCTAGTGAGCGCGGGTACCCAGTGTGAGTGATGTGATGTAGCCCAAGGGGCTGTTTTTGATTCATATTGTTGCCCGAGGGGAGGTTCTTCCTTCATGTTATGCCTGAGGGGCTGATTACGAGTGATTGTGAGGTAGCCCGAGGGGCTGGTTCTGTTGATATTATGCCCGAGGGGCGGTTTATGGTACATGTTTTGCCCGAGGGGCTGTTTACGTTTCTATCATGTTCACTCATAGTTTTATCGCTCGTTTGAAACTATTAAAAATTGTTTTAAAAGGTTTTACCGAAAATGAGCATGATTTACGAAGTAAATAATTTCTGTACTGTGTTGGAAATGTCATGTATTTGTTGTAGCGTTTTGACGTGGCTTACGTGTTTTCTTACTGCTCAGCTTTTATTTACTTTTATTACTTACTGAGTTAGCATACTCACATTACTCCCTGCTCCTTGTGTGCAAATTCAGGTAATTCTGAACCCGATAGCGGGTGTTGATTGCTTAGTGGCGGAGTTAGTAAGGTAGCTGCCAACGTCCACAACCCTGCTCTTCTCCCTCATGTCTTCCATAGATTGTTTTTAGTATATTTTCATACTCTCTGTTTTGTTCAGACCTTAGTAGATGCTCATGACTTGTGACACCCCAATGTCGGGCTTGTGTATTTATTTCGTACTGTTCATTTAGACTTACATTATGAGATATTTAGATTAATTAAAGGCTTAAAATGATTGTATTGATTAATGGTTAATTCGAGAGTGGTGTCAGTTGGCCTAGTTTCACGATAGGTGTCATCATGACCGGGTCGCTTTTAGGGTCGTGACATCCAGGCACAGGTAGATAAGATACAAGCTGAGGCTGAGGAGTTCAAAAAAAATATGGACATATTAGCCTTGAAAAAGAAAGTTGTCCAAGCACAACTGGAGTCGGCCGAGGCCCAGCTCCGGGCTGAAAAAGAGAAAACCTTGGCACAGGCCAAGAAAATTGAGGAGCTCCAATCTCAGTTGAACTCGGCTATTTCTGGTAAAGAGAATCTGGCCAAGGAACTCAAGGTGGACAAATCAGAGGTAGTTGTGGCCAAGACCGAGGTTGATGCTAAAGTAGCCTAGTACAAGGTTGACATCGAGGCGATTCAGGCGCAGGCTAAAAGTATAGTGGAGAATGAAAGGTTGAAAGCTCGAAGGGAATCCCTCGAGGGAGTCCATGCTCAAAACTTCGATATACTGGCTAAAATCAAGAATGCCAAAGTATGTGAGGTCAGGACCCGGAAGCTGGCTTTTCCCAAGGAAGATTCCGAGAGCTTAAGCGAGTCTAAAGGTGGGGAAAATCCCAAGGATGAAGATGCTGCTTCCGATGAGGACCAGGCCACTTAGGCCTTTATATGTTTTTAATTTTTGCATCTTTTTAGGCCGTTTCGGTCATTGGTATTGGGCCATTCTGGTCTTTGTAAAAAAGATTATTGGGTAAATATATATACAAGGCTTTCTTTCCCCTTCGGCTTTCAAATTTCTCCTTTGCTTTATTACTTGTATTCACAAAGGCCGGAATGTCTTAGCATAAAATAACTTAGGTTATGTGTGAAAGTTCAAACAGACCTCGCCTTTACATTACTCTGTTTTGAGGCGAACCAAAAATTTTCTCCCAAAGTAGGTAATTCAGATTATAGTTTGCCGAGGAAAGCCTTTAAAATCGATTATGAAAAAATTACTTTTTTGAAGGCATATACGGTTCTCGGACATATCCGAATCGTGTTAATATGGTCGTAGCCTTTTAGTTCGGGCGTCACCCAATGGGCTTGCTTTCTCGAGTTATCCAGGCTTGCCTAAGATAACAGTCCCCGAGAGGGTATGGCCGTGGCCTTATGCTCCCGATGTTTATTAGATCGATCTATTCGAGTTTGTTTTTCGGACGGTAGTCCCCGAGTGAGGGAGTAATCATCCGAACTCTGGTTACAAGCGGCCCTTGATCTCGTTACTTTTAGGAGATCGGAAGTATGAAATTCTTTAAGGGATATAAAGAGGATTTTTTTAAAACATACTAGGTAGGGATAGCCTGTGCCAGCACGGGCCTAATATAGTATATATTTAGCCTTTTCTTTTTCAATTGCAGCAATGATAGTAAACAAATCTAAATAGATAATCATACTCAAAAGAGTTTTCCATACAACATGAGCATAATTTCATTTTTTTATTCACAATATGTGCAAAAAGGACATAAGAACGATGCCTTTCAACAACCAATCAAGAGCCTCATTTACTGCGTCTTTTTCAGCTTGCTACTTAATGGAAGACTATCATGTTACGCATTTCGTCGAACTCGGTTGTTTCTCAATAGTTAGTTATTAGATTGCCTTGTCTTGTAGGTTGATATTGCATATACTGATCAATTTGGTAACACCTGGACCACCTTCTTTACTTGGTAGAAGACTTGCTGCAACACAAAAAATGAACTATACCAAAATGATAGTGTGTGATGGCGCATCCATGAGCAAATCCACACGAACTTGAAAGTAGCAGAGCAAAATGATAGTCTTATACGGTTCCTGCTAAGGTTGCTAAGTATAAAAGAACCTATAAAATCTTTTTCTAGCCAGCATAAATCAACAAAAAAAAGGTAATATATTTCAACATATAGCAACTTCGATAAAGTAGCATGTTTCTTTCCTTATATGTAATAGAAATGCGAAGTAAACTTGTCAATACTAAGTTACTAACTGGACCTTATATGAAAAATAAAACTTATCAAGTTTTCAATGTTTGAAATAGACAAAGCAGCAGTTACTATAAAGAACAAGAAGCTATGTCATAAATTCAACCCCGGGACTTCTCTAGTTTTTTTGTTGGTCTAAGAAGTTACAAGGATCATGTATGAAGATAGGGATGGAAGTGTTAAAAGTTTGTCTTTATAAGACCACAAACCGCGAATTTGATGTTAAAATCTTGCACATAATTTAAAAGGAAAATCACACCTTTCGGATTTTTCATCCTTTTTCTACGATACAAAATTCTGAGAACTAATCAAGTCCCATGTACCATCTTTACTTTTAGGGCTAACTTGGTGCGGAAGCTACACCATGTGTCACAATGCAATCTTAAACAAGTGTACTCTATATTTTATATTAACTATTATATCTAGTAAGATCCGTTAATGACTCAGTTTACATAGAAAGTTATATGATACCTACCCTTTTCATACATGTTATATCATGTTTCAACAATGATAAGCGATCCACAATAAATATCTCAGAATCAGAAACCTCCCACAATTCCAATGAGATATGTTTCACTCATAAAGATACCAAACACAGAAAAAGAGTTAGTTGAAAGCAAACCTCCATAATGGTATCAGCCATGAAAAAAAATCAAGAGCTATTAAGATATGACCAAAACTAATTTCGGTGCAGAGAAACAATATCAAAGAGTTAATGTGTTCTGTAGGGTAGAGAGAGGTGGTCAGTACCTTTGTAATGATCTCTACAGAGAGGACATTTGCTGCAATGTCGGGTACTTTTCTTTTGAAGGTTATTCTCACACAAGCATCTTTAGCAGGCAAAAACTGTATAGAAAAATAGTTGTAGTCAGTTTTGATTATATGATTGATACTACTTTATAACTGATATATCTAGGAAATATAACTTAAGCAAAACTTAGAAAAACGATGCTCCCAGCCTTTTTTTTTTCTCCTTCACACTATTTCTTTTTACTCTTCCAATTTTCCCATAAAGAAGTAGGGGATAAGAGGCAATTCCAGAGAGAACCTTTGTAGTATTATAATATGAAATTCTGAACACCGTGATATTATGGCTAAAATGAGTATATAGAAAAGCATAAACCAGTAGACACAATAAAAATATAAAAACCCCAGGTAAAACAGAAATTTAAAAGCAATTCTACCAATAATCCTTGTTTCCACATAAATTGTTCACTAATAATCTAAATAACGATTTTTCAGTAAACAACGGCAAAAAAAGATATCAAAAAATAGCATTCCAATTACATAGTACTTAGAAACACTAAAGAAAGAGGTATATAAAGGCTTAAGAGAAGTAGGTATGATAAGAAAGTAATAATCAAGAGAGGTTGTTGTATGACTTAAAAGTGTTACAATATATGAAAACTTACCCGTAAGAATGAAAACCGTTAAGTTTTTTTATATATACCCACTAGGAGACTGGAAAAGCTATTATCACACATTTGCTATACATCTAAGTTTTTGTTTATTAACATTGTTCATTCAAGTCGAGAGTAGATACTTTGCCATAGTGAAGTCTTCAAGGTTGAAGAAAAGAAAAGACATTCAAATGCAAAAAGATCTCGCATTGAACAAAAATATGCCGTCATAATAGAGGTTTTAGACGGTAAGTATAGGTGAAAAATAAAAATATATCCTTGATCTGCTAAATATTCCTACATAGACCTCCATAGGCATACAAAATGGTTCAACAACGTCCCACTCCGTGATAGGCGATCAAATTAAAGTGATCACAATAACTGAAGTTCATGAATATATCTAATAAAATATGACAACAACAAGATTTAAATGTGTCACGACCCTAACTCCGAACCCGATCGTGATGGTGCCTCTCGTGAAGACAAGGCCAGCCAATTAAACCCAATTCACTTCTTAAACAGTTAAATAACATAAAAGCAGTCTAGAACATGATATAGCAATACTAAGTAGCAAATAATGCCAATAAAGTGCGGAAGTACAACCCAACACAGCCCTAACCGGGGTGTCACAAGTCACGAGCATCTATGAGCCATAATACAAGTCTGCTAAAGTCATGAACTACTACAAATGTTTGAAAAGGAACAAAAGTGCTAGAGGAGTAGAGACACGGGGCTGCAGATATCAACAACTACCTCGTAATTTCTGAAAGGCCCGCCTGGAACTGGAGGAAATTAGCACTCCGGAGCGGAACCAATAACGCCTGAATCTGCACACAGGGGTGCAGGGAGTAAAGTGAGTACTCCAACTCAGTGAGTAACAAAGGTAAATAATGACTGAAAGTAAGAAAACACGTAAGGCACAAGGCATTCTATAATGAAGCAGTAAAACCATTTAAAAGCAGTAAAACAATGGAAAGTCAAGCAAAATCCTCTTTAAGTAAATAAGTAATTGACAGGTAATTAAGGTCAAGTAAACAAATAGAAGTTCGCCCCTTGGGCACAGTATCAACAAATTCGCCCCTCGGGCGACATCTCAGAATAGTACCAGCCCCTCGGGCAATCACATAGAACAATACCAGCCCATCGGGCTTAATCTCACATTACAATAGGGACCCGCACTCACTGGGGGTGTACAGACTCTTGGAGGGGCCCCTTACGGCCCAAGTTAAGCCATCTCATGGCATCAAATCTTGGCCCTCGGCCTCATATCAATCAAGCCACCTCGTGGCATATATATATCTCAGGCCCTCAGCCTCAAATAAGTATCAGTGTTTCCTCACAATATAGGCCCTCGGCCTTATTTAGTCAAAAATCATCACAAGCCTCTCGCGCAATAGTAAAACGGTGTTTCTCAGTTCAAACATCATTTAAAATATCATTTAAGTCTTAAAACTGAGTAAACATGACTGAGTATGAAAAAACAGTGGGAAATAACATGACTGAGCTCAAGTAATAAGTTAAAACAGTGAGGAAAATCAATAAATAGCCCCGAAGGGTTCAAATAGTTGGCTCTAGGCCCAAATATGGCATTCAGCCCAAATAATGATGATAGCAAATAGTTTTCAATCAAATACGCGGTAAAATCATCAATCAGGACGGACCAAGTCACAATCCCCAATAGTGCACGACCTCATGCTCTCCATCAAGCGTGTGTCTCACCTCAATATAGCACTACGATGTGCAATTCGGGGTTTCAAACCCTCAAAACATCATTTACAATCATTACTCACCTCGAACCAGCTAAATCTCTAGCTCGTGATGCCTTTGCCCCTTGAATCGGCCTCCACGCACATCAAATCTATCCAAAATCAGAACGAGGACGTCAAAATATGCTAAGGGAACAAAGCCCAAGTGAAAACAATCAATAAAGGGCACAAATCCCGAAATTAGCAAAATTCGAGCCCCGAGCCCACTTCTCGATACTCGAAAATTTTCACATCATTAGATTCCTTATCTCCTCACGAGTTCATACATGTCAAAAGTTCTCAAATCCGACCCTAAATGGTCCTCCAAATCCCCAATCAAAAGTACAATTTCTCAAGCCCTAGTTCTTCAAATTTAGGCTTAGTTTTCATGATTTTCTAGGTAGAATAGAATCGAGTTTTAAGTCCAAAATTCTTACCTCCAAACGTTTCCCCTTGAATCCCTCTTTAATCTCCTTCAAAAATCTCTAAAAACAATCAACTATGGAGGAAAATAGACCCACTTTCGCGGACAAGACGACCTTTTAAACATTCTGCCCAGGCCTGGAAATCCTTCTTCGCGAACGCGGTCAAAGCCTCGCGTTCGCGAAGCACAAACTTATTTTGACCAAATTACCTTCTACGCGATCGCGACCAAGCCCTCGCGAACATGATGCTTCACCTAGGCGACCCTTCACGAACACACTCCATCTCCCGCGAATGCGAAGATCAACTTGACTTCCAACCCAGCTGACCCAATTATTCTACGTGATCGCGAACACCTTCCCGTGAACGCGATGCATAGCCTCATAGCCCTTCGCGAACGCATCACCTGCCTCGCGAACGCGAAGGCTAAACCTTCACCTCCCCCAGCAGACTCTTCGCGAATGCGAAGACCAAAAATGTCTGCAACTGCTGGAACTGTTTTTCTGCAATTTTTCAAACTCCAAATGGTCCGATTGACCACCCGAAACTCACTCGAGGCCCCCGGGACCTCAACCAAAAGCACCAACATATCCTAAAACCTTATTCAAACTTGTTCCAATCATCAAAACACCTCAAACAACATCAAATCACCCAAAACACATCGGATTCAAGCCTAAGTTTCTAAAATCTTACGAAATACGCTTTTGATCAAAAACTCAACCAAGCTATGTCCGAATGACCTGAAATTTTGCACACACATCCCAAATGACATAATGAAGCTACTGCAACTCTCCGAATTCCATTCCGACCCCTATATAAAAATCTCGCCTATCAACCGGAAATCGCCAAAATATCAACTTTGCCAATTCAAGCCTAAATCTACTACGGACCTCCAAAATGCATTCTGATCGCGCTCCTAGGCCACAAATCACCTCCTAAAACTAACCGAACCATCGGAACTCACATCCGATCCCTCTAACATATAAGTCAACATCCGGTTGACTTTTTCAACTTAAGCTCACTCTAAAGAGACTAAGTGTCTCAAACCTTGCCAAATCCTTTCCGAACTCAATCCGACCAACCCGATACCACATAACCCGGATAATTAAAGCATAGCAAAGCAGAAATAGGAAAAACGGAGCGGCAACTCATGAGACGACTGGCCGGGTCGTCACATCCTCCCCAACTTATTCGTCCTCGAACGAGTCAAGAAACATACATGAAGCCTTAAACAGGTGAGGATATCTGCTCTGCATATCCCGCTCGGTCTCCCAGGTAGCCTCCTCCACGGGCCGATCTCTCCACTGCACTTTCACTGAAGCTATATCCTTTGACCTCAACTTTCGAACCTAACGACCCAAAATAGCTACTAGCTCCACATCATAGGTCAAATCTTCATCCAACTGAACCGTGCTGAAATCCAAAACATGAGACGGATCCCCAATATACTTCCGGAGCATAGAAACATGAAATACCGGATGCACACTCGACAAGTTGGGTGGCAAGCAAGCTCATAAGCCACCTCCCCAATCCTCTGAAGCACCTCAAAATGTCCAATGAACCACGGACTCAATTTCCCTTTCTTCCCAAATCTCATAACACCCTTCACGGGTGAAACCTTCAGTAGAACCTTCTCTCCCACCATGTAAGACACATCTCGAACCTTCCTGTCAGCATAACTCTTTTGCCTCGATTGCGCTGTACGAAGCCTCTCCTGAATCACTTTCACCTTCTCCAAAGCATCCTGCACCAAATCTGTCCCCAATGGCCTAGCCTCACCGGGCTCGAATCAACCAACTAGAGATCTATACCGCCTCCCATACAAAGCCTCATATGGAGCCATCTGAATACTCGACTAGTAGATATTGTTATAAGAAAACTCTGCAAGCGGTAGAAACTGATCCCATGACCCACCGAATCAATAACACAAGCATGCAACATGTCCTCCAATATCTGAATAGTGTGCTCGGACTGCTCGTCCGTCTGAGGGTGAAAAGTTGTGCTCAACTCAACCTGAGTACCCAACTCTCGCTGCACAAACCTCCAAAACTGCTATATAAACTAAGTGCCTCTATCTGAAATGATGGAAACTGGGACACCATGCAAATGAACAATCTCCCGGATATAGATCTCTGCCAACCGCTCTGAAGAATAGGTAGTACACACAGGAATAAAGTGCGCGGACTCGGTCAGCCGATCCACAATCACCCAAATAGCATCGAACTTTCTCAAAGTCGGTGGAAGTCCAACAACAAAGTCCATAGTGATCCTCTCCCACTTTCACTCAGGAATATCCATCTGCTGTAGCAAGCCACTCGATCTCTGATGCTCATATTTCACCTACTGACAATTGAGACACCGAGCTACAAATCCCACAATATCTTTCTTCATTCTTATCCACCAGCAGTGCTGCCTCAAATCCTGATACATCTTCACGGCACCCGAATGAATAGAATACCGCGAGCTATGGGCCTCCTCCAGAATCAACTCCTGAAGCCCATCCACATTGGGCACACAAATCCAGCCCTGCATCCTCAACACTCTATTATCACCAATGGTCACATCTCTGGCATCATCATGTTGGACTCTGTACCTAAGGACAAGCAAATGCAGATCATCATACTGGCGCTCTCTGATGCGATCATATAAGGAAGATCGAGACACCATAAAGCCATTACCCGACTGGGCTCCGAAATATCTAACCTCACGAACCGATTGGCCAAGGCCTGAACATCAACCCCAAGAGGTATCTCCCCAACTAGAATATATGCCAAACTCCCCATACTCACTGCCTTTCAGCTCAAAGCATCGGCCACCACATTGGCCTTTCTTGGATGGTACAATATGGTGATATCATAATCCTTAAGCAACTCCAACCATCTCTGCTGCCTCAAATTAAGATCCTTTTGCTTGAACAAATGCTGAAGATTGCGATGATCAGTGAACACCTCACAAGATACGCCATACAAGTAATGCCTCCAAATATTCAATGCGTGAACTATGGCAACTAACTCCAAATTGTGAACAGGGTACTTCTTCTCATGGGGCTTCAACTAACGAGAAGCATAAGTAATAACTCTACCCTCCTGCATCAATACACAACCAATCCCAACTCTCGGAGCATCACAATACACGGTATATGAACCTGAAGCTGATGGTAAAACCAACACTGGAGCTGTGGTCAAAGTTGTCTTGAGCTTCTGAAAGCTCTCCTCACACTCGTCTGACCATACAAATGAAGTACCCTTCTGAGTCAACTTGGTCAAGGGCGATGCGATAGATGAGAATCCCTGTACAAACTGGCGATAATAGCCTGCCAAACCAAGAAAGCTGTGAATCTCTGTGGCTAAGGATGGTCTGGGCCAACTCTGAACCGCCTCTATCTTTTTCGGATCAATCTGAATACCCTCGTTGGGCATTATGTGCCCCAAGAAAGCCACTGAACTGAGCCAAAACTCACACTTGGAGAACTTTGCATACAACTTCTCCTCCCTCAATCTCTACAACACAACTCTCAAATGCTCCGTGTGCTCTTCCTGAATACGAAATACACCAGAATATCATCAATGAAGAGTATGACAAACGAATAGAGATAAGGTCAGAACACGTTGTTCATCAAATGCATGAACGTTGCTGGGGCATTGGTCAATCCAAAAAACATCACCAAGAACTCATAATGACCATATCGGGTCTTGAAAGTTGTCTTAAGAATATCCGAGTCCCTGATCTTCAACTGGTAATAACCTGAACGGAGATCAATCTTGGAGAACACCCTCGCTCCCTATAGTTGGTCAATAAATCATCAATGCGAGGCAAAGGATACTTGTTGTTAATTGTTACCTTGTTCAATTGCCTATAATCAATGCACATTCTCATTGTGCCATCCTTTTTCTTCACAAACAGAACCGACGCACCCCAAGGTGACACACTAGGCCAAATGAACCCTTTATCGAGGAGTTCCTGAAGATGTTCTTTTAATTCCTTCAACTCCGTTGGTGCCATACGATACGGCGTAATAGAAATGGGCTGAGTACCCGGCACCAGGTCAATACCAAAATCAATATCTTTGTCCGGTGGCATGCCCAGCAGGTTTGTAGGAAACACATCGGGAAAATCCCTCACAACTGGAACAGAATCAATACTGGGAGCCTCAGCTCCGACATCCCTCACAAATGCTACATATGAAAGGCAACCCTTCCCAACCATACGCTGGGCCTTCAAGAAAGAGATCACTCTACTAGGAACATAATCAGTCACACCTCGCCACTCGATCCGTGGCGCACCCGGCATAGCCAATGTGACTGTCTTAGCATGACAGTCCAGAATAACACGACACGGAGATAACCAATCCATGCCCAAAATGACATCAAAATCCACCATGCTCAATAGCAATAGATCCACTCGGGTCTCCAAACCCCCAATAGTCACCACACACGAGCGGTATATATGGTCTACAACAACAGTATCGCCCATCAGGGTAGATACATGAATATGTAAAGCAAGAAACTCACAGGGCATACCTAAATAACGAGAAAAGTATGATGACACATAAGAAAAGATGGAACCAGGATCAAATAATATAGAGGCATCTCTGTGGCATATTGAAACAATACCTGTAATAACAGCATCTGAAGCGATAGCATCGGGTCTGCCTGGGAGTGCATAGAAATGAGCCTAACCGCCCCCTGATTGACCTCCCCCTCTGGGACGGCCTCTAGCTAACTGACCCCCACCCCTAGCTGGCTGAGCGGGTGGTGGTGAAGAAACTGGCGCTGAAGCCAATGACTGACCCCTCTGCTGGGACGAACTAGCAACACGACGATGACACTGCCTACACATGTGGCCCATCTCACCACACTCATAATAACTCCCAGGTGCTGGAGAAGGGGACTGAAGGGAACCCCTTGCACTAGAGTGACTAGCAGATGCATTCGGCATAGAAGAACCCTGAGCTGATGGAGCATGGGATGAACTCTGAGCTGGAAGGGCGCTGAGTGATGACTAGCCCTACTGAGATCCATGATAAGCATGACCCGAAGATGCCCCACGATAACCTGGGCAAGCTGCCTGAGCAGGCCTGAATGAACGGCCTCTGCTATGCTGAAACCGGCCCCTCGAAGGAGCGCCACTATAGTTGCCAGATCCTCGAGGACTTTTGGCCTCCCTTTCCTCTCGCTCCTGACGGCGAACCGTCTCAATCTCACGGGCAATATCCATAACCTCCTCGAAGGTAGCACCAGTCACCCTCTCCCTAGTCATAAGAATACGGAGATGATAAGTAAGACCATCAACAAACCTCCTGATCCTCTCTCGATCTGTCGGAACCAACCAGATGGCATGACGAGCCAACTCAAAAAACCTCAACTCATATTGTGACACAGTAATATCCCCCTATCGCAACCACTCAAACTGCCTACGCAGCTCCTCTCTACGGGACTGCAGCACATACTTCTCCAGGAAGAGAATGTAGAACTGCTACCAAGTAAGGGGTGCTGCACAGATAGGCCTACGCCTGTCACACGCCTCCCACCAAGTGAAAGCAGCCCCAGAAAATTGAAAGGTAATAAATGCCACACCACTAGTCTCAAAAATCCCTGTTGTACGAAGCATCCGTTGGCACTTATCCAAGAAACCCTAGGCATCCTCGCCCTCTGCACCGCTGAATGTCAGAGGCTAGAGTCTACCAAACCTCTCAAGTTGATGTTGCTCATCATCCGGCATAACTGGTACCACAAACTCTTAAGCTAGTGCAACTGGCTGGGTTGGAGGTGCCCCCGACGTCTGAAGTCCCTGCACAGCCTGCTCAGGCGTGCGAGCGGCGGGAGTCTGATTGCCTCCCCCGGCCTGTGAAGTAGCTGCGGTTGTAATGGCTGAAACCACTTGAGCCAGGCCAGTGCAAACTGATAAGATCTGTGCCAAGGCCTCCTAAAGACCCGGAATCATGAGGCACAGCTGGTGCCTGAACTGGTGCTGCTGGAGCATCCATAGCTGGAGCCTGATCCTGAGCTGGGGCAGCTGGTGGATCTACAGGTGCTGCCCTCGCTGCTCTGCCTCTGCCACATCCACGACTGCATCCACGGCCTCTGGTGGCCGTAGCTGGTGGCACTGGTGGTCATCCACCTCGTCCGGTAGTGCGTGTCCTCACCATCTATGAGAGAATAGAATAATAGAAGTTTAGCACTCGGATCAACAAGTTTGCACGACAAGAATTTCAAGAATATGAAGTTTTTCCTAAAGGTTCTGCAGCCTCTCGAGGATAAATACAGACGTCTCCGTATCGATCTGCGAGACTCTACTAAACCTGCTCATGACTCGTGAGACCTATGTAACCTAGGCTATGATACCAACTTGTCACGACCCTATCCCCGAACCCGGTCGTGATGGCGCCTCTCATGAAGACAAGGCCAGCCAATTAAACCCAATTCACTTTTTAAATAGTTAAATAACATAAAAGCAGTCTAGAACATGATATAGCAATACTAAGTAGCAAATAATGTCAATAAAGTGCGGAAGTAAAACCCAACACAGCCCTAACCGGGGTGTCACAAGTCACGAGCATCTATGAGCCATAATACAAGTCTGCTAAAGTCATGAACTACTACAAATGATTGAAAAGGAACAAAAGTGCTAGAGGAGTAGAGACACGGGGTTGCAGACATCAACAGCTACCTCGTAATTTCTGAAAGGCCCGCCTGGAACTGGAGGAAATTAGCACTCCGGAGCGGAACCAACAATGCCTGAATCTGCACACAGGGGTGCAGAGAGTAAAGTGAGTACTCCAACTCAGTGAGTAACAAAGGTAAATAATGACTGAAAGTAAGAAAACACGTAAGGCACAAGGCATTCTATAATGAAGCAGTAAAACAGTGGAAAGTCAAGCAAAATCCTCTTTAAGTAAACAAGTAATTGACAGGTAATTAAGGTAAAGTAAACAAATAGAACTTCGCCCCTCGGGCACAATATCAACAAATTCGCCCCTCGGGCAACATCTCAGAACAGTACCAGCCCCTCGGGCAATTACATACAACAATACCAGCCCCTCAGGCTCAATCTCACATCACAATAGGTACTCGTACTCACTAGGGGTGTACAGACTCTTGGAGGGGCCTCTTACGGCCCAAGCGCAATAACAAGCCACCTCGTGGCATCAAATCTAGGCCCTCGGTCTCATATCAATTAAGCCACCTCGTGGCGTATATATATCTCAGGCCCTCGGCCTCAAATCAGTATCAATGTTTCCTCACAATATAGGCCCTCGACCTTATTCAGTTAAAAATCATCACAAGCCTCTCGGGCAATAGTAAAATGGTGTTTCTCAGTCCAAACATCATTTAAAATATCATTTAAGTCTTAAAACTGAGTAAACATGGTATGGAGCCATCTGAATACTCGACTGGTAGCTGTTGTTATAAGCAAACTCTGCAAGGTACAAACTGATTCCATGACCCTCCGAAATCAATGACACAAGCACGTAATATGTCCTCTAATATCTGAATAGTGCGCTCGGACTGCCCGTCCGTCTGAGGATGAAAAGTTGTGCTCAACTCAACCTGAGTACCCAACTCCCGCTGTACAGACCTCCAAAACTGCGAAGAAAACTGAGTGCCCCTATCTGAAATGATGGAAATTGGGACACCATCCAATCAAACAATCTCCCGAATATAGATCTCTGCCAACCGCTCTGAAGAATATGTGGTACGCATAGGAATGAAGTGCGCGGACTTGGTCAGCCGATCCACAATCACCTAAATAACTTCGAACTTCTTCAAAGTCCGTGGGAGCCCAACTACAAAGTCCATAGTGATCCGCTACCACTTCCACTCTGGAATATCCATCCGCTAAAGCAAGCCACCCAGTCTCTGATGTTCAGATTGCACCTGTTGATAATTGAGATACCGAGCCACAAATCCCACAATGTCTTTCTTCATTCTTCTCCACCAATAATGCTGCCTCAAATCCTGATACATCTTCATAGCACCCGGATGAATGGAATACCGCGAGCTATCGGCCTCCTCCAGAATCAACTCCCGAAGCCCATCTATATTAAGCACACATATCCGGCCCTACATCCTCAACACCCTATCATCACCAATGGTCATATCTCTGGAATCATCGTGCTGAACTTTGTCCCTAAGAACAAGCAAATGAGGATCATCATACTGGTGCTCTCTAATGCGATCATATAAGGAAGACCGAGAAACCACACAAGCCAATACCCGATTGGGATTCGAAATATCTAACCTCACAAACCGATTGGCCAAGGCCTGAACATCAACTGAAAGAGGTCTCTCCCCAACTGGAACATATTCCAAACTCCCCATACTCATTGCCTTTCGGCTCAAAGCATTGGCAACCACGTTGGCCTTCCCCGGATGGTAAAATATAGTGATATCATAATCCTTTAGCAACTCCAACCATCTCTGCTACCTCAAATTGAGATCCTTCTGCTTGAACAAGTGTTGGAGGCTACGATGATCAGTAAACATCTCACAAGACACACCATACAAGTAATGCCTCCAAATCTTCAACGCGTGAACTATAGCAGCCAACTCCAAATCATGAAGGGGTAGTTCTTCTCATGGGGCTTCAACTGATGAGAAGCATAAGCAATAACTCTACCCTACTACATCAATACACACCTAATACCAACTCTCAAAGCATCACAATACACTGTATATGAACCTGAAGTTGATGGCAAAACTAACACTGGAGTCGTGGTCAAGGCTATCTTGACTTCTGAAAGCTCTCCTCACACTCATCCGACCATACAAATGAAGCACCCTTCTAAGTCAACTTGGTCAAGGGCAATGCGATAGGTGAGAATCCCTGAACAAACCGGTGATAATAACCCGCCAAACCAAGAAAGTTGTGAATCTATGTGGCTGAGGACGGTCTGGGCTAACTCTGACCGCCTCTATCTTTTTTGGGTCAACCTGAATACCCTCGCTGGACACCACGTGCCCCCAAGAAAGTTACTGAACTGAGCCAAAACCCACACTTGGAGAATTTTGCATTAAGCTTCTCCTCCCTTAATCTCTGCAACACAACTCTCAAATGATCCGCGTGCTCCTCTTGACTACGCGAATACACCAGAATATCGTCAATGAAGGCTATGACAAATGAGTCTAGACAAGGCCAGAACATGTTGTTCATCAAGTGCATGAACGTTGCTGGGGCATTGGTCAGCCCAAAAGACATCACTAAGAACTCATAATGACCATATCGGGTCCTGAAAGTTGTCTTAAGAATATCCGAGTCCCTGATCTTCAACTGGTGATAACCTGAACGGAGATCAATCTTGGAGAATACTCTCGCTCCCTGAAGCTGGTCGAATAAATCATCAATGTGAGGCAAAGGATACTTGTTCTTAACTGTTACTTTGTTCAATTGCCTATAATCAATGCACATCCTCATAGTGCCATCCTTCTTCTTCACAAATAGAACTGGCGCACCCCAAGGTGACACACTAGGCCGAATGAACCCCTTATCAAGGAGTTCCTGAAGCTTCTCCTTTAACTCCTTCAACTTTGCTGGTGCCATACGATATAGTGGAATAGAAATGGGCTGAGTGCTCGGCACCAGGTCAATACCGGAAACACATCGGGAAAATCCCTCACAACTGGAACAGAATCAATACTGGGCGACATCCCTCACAAAGGCTAGATACGAAAGACAACCCTTCCCAACTATACGATGGGCCTTCAAAATGAGATTACCCTACTGGGAACATAATCAGTCAAACCTCGCCACTCAATCCGTGGCACACCCGATATAGCCAATGTGACTGTCTTAGCATGACAGTCCAGAATAGCACGACATGGAGATAGCCAATCCATGCCCAAAATAACATCGAAGTCCACCATACACAGTAATAAAAGATCCACTAGGTCTCCAGACCCCTAATAGTCACCACACACGACCGGTACACACGGTCTACAACAACAGTATCACCCACCGGGGTGGATACATGAATAGGTGAAACAAGAGACTCACGGGGAATACCCAAATAACGAGCAAAGTATGATGGCACATAAGAAAAGGTGGAACCGGGATCAAATAATATAGAGGCATCTCTGTGGCAGACTGAAACAATACCTATAATAACAGCATTGGGTCTAGCTAGAAGTGCACAAAAATGGGCCTGATTGCCACCTAATCAACCTCCCCCTCTAGGGCGACCCTTAGTTGACTGTCCTCCACCCCTAGCTTGCTGGGCGGATGGTGGTGAAGTAAATGGCGCTGAGGCTGATGGCTGACTCCTCTACTGAGATGGACCCGCAAGACAACGAGGACACTGCCTCCACATATGGTCCATCTCTTCACACTCATAGCAACTCTCGGGTGCTAGAGAAAGAGGACTAAAGGGAAACCCTAGCACTGGAATGACTAGATGATGCACCTGGCATAGAAGAGCCCTGAATTGATGGAGCACGGGACGAACTCTGAGCTGGAAGGGCACTAAGTGATGACTGGCCCTGATGAGAATTGTGAGAACCATGACCCGATGATGCCCCACGATAACCTGGGCGAGCTGGCTGAGCATGCCTAAATGGACGGCCTCTGCCGTGCTAAAACTGACCTCTCGACGTGGCACCACTATAACTACCAGATCCTCGAGGCCTCTTGGCCTCCCTCGCCTCTCGCTCCTGGCGACGAACAGACTCAATCTCACGAGCAATGTCCACCACCTCCTCGAAAGTAGCACCAATCACCCTCTCCCTGATCATGAGAATACGAAGCTGATAAGTGAGACCATCAACAAACCTCCTAATCCTCTTTCTATCTGTCAAAACCAACCAAATCGCATGATGAGCTAACTCAGAGAACCTCATCTCATACTGCGTCACTGTCATCTCTCCATAACACAACCACTCAAACTGCATGTACAGCTCCTCTCTGCGAGACTGCGGCACATACTTCTCCAGAAAGAGAACAGAGAACTGCTGCCAGGTAAGGGGTGATACACCAACAGGCCTACGCCTCTTAAAAGTCTCCCACCAAGTGAAGGCATCTCCAAAAAACTGATAAGTAGTGAAAGCGCCCCCACTGGTCTCTAGAATACCTGTTGTACGAAGCATCCTCTGACACTTATCCAAGAAAACCTGGCCATCCTCACGCTCTGAACCCCTGAAGGTCGGAGTCTGAAGTCTACCAAACCTCTCCAACCTACGCTGCTCGTCCTCTAGCATGGCAAAAACTACATAGTCCTGAGCAACTACAACCGGCTGGGCTGGATGTGCCCCCGGCGTCTGAAGTCCCTGCACAACCTGCTCAGGTGTGCGAGCGGCGGGAGTCTGAGTGCCTCCCCCGGCCTGAGAAGTAGTTGCGGCTGTAGAGATTGAAACCGCCTGAGCTAGGCTAGTGCATACTGATAGAATCTGAGCCAAGGCCTCCTGAAGACCCGGAATCACAATGGGCATAGCTGGTGCTGGAGCTGGTGCTACTGGAGTGTCCACAACTGGGACCTGATCCTTAACTGGGGTGGCTGGTGGATCTGCAGGTGCGATCATAGCTGCTGTGTGGGCCACACCTCTGCCCCTATCGTGACCACGACCGCATCCTCGGCCTCTAGTGGCCAACGCTGGTGGTGCTAGTGGTCGTCCATACTGACCGATAACGTGTGTTCTCACCATCTGTGAGTTAATAGAATAACAGAAGTTTAGTACTCGGATCAACAAATTCGCACGACAAGAATTTCAATGATATGAAGTATTTCCTAAAGGTTCTACAACCTCTCGAGGATAAATACAAATGTCTCCATACCGATCCGCGAGACTCTACTAAACCTTCTCATGACTCGTAAGGCCTATGTAACCTAGGCTCTGATACCAACTTGTCACGACCCTAAACCGGACCCGGTCGTACTGGCACCTCTCATGAAGACAAGGTTAGCCGACACTTCCCCATTTCAGTTTTAAGCAATTAAACAATAAGAATTAAGTCTAAAACATAATAAATAATCCCAAAGTAAGTAGTGAATAGTACAATGCGGAAGTAAAACCAACACAGCCCGATACTGGGGTATCACTAGTCATGAGCATCTACAATCCGAATGATACAAGAAAGGTCTACATAGTCTAATTAAAATCTAAAACAGAGAAAGATAAGATAAAGGAAGAAGCTCTAGGTTGTGAACGCCGGCAGCTACCTAGAGAATCTTTGAATCGGCCTGAGCTGGAAAGATCAACACTCGCTAGCGGGACCTAATGCGCCTGAATCTGCACATGGGGTGCAGAGAGTAAAGTGAGTACTCCAACTCAGTGAGTAATAATCATAAATAAAGACTAAAAGCAAGAAATCATGTAAGGCACATTATAGGCTATAAGGAAGCTGTAAAAGCCAGTAAAATAGTGAAGTAGTTAAGATGTGTAAATTACTGAGTTCAGTTTAAAACTTCATAAAATGCCTTTTTAACAATTAAGCAAGCAATAACAGGCAATTAGGAAAGATAAACACATAAAGAATCGCCCTTCGGGCACAGTGACAACAAATCCGCCCCTAGGGAAATATCTCACATCACAATGGGTACCCGCGCTCATTGGGGGTGTACAAACTCCTAGAGGGTCCCTATGACGACCCGGCCAGTCGTCTCATGAGTTACCGCTCCGTTTCCCCCCATTTCAGCTTCTTTACGGTTCGTTATCCGTGTTTTATATGATCGGGTTGATTAGTTCGAGTTCGGAGAGGATTTGGTAAGAAATGAGACACTTAGTCTCTTTTAAGAAGGCTTAAGTTTGGAAAGTTAACCGGATGTTGACTTATGTGTTAGAAGGCTTGGAAGTGAGTTCCGAAGGTTTGGTTAGCTTCGGAGGTGATTTGTGACTTAGGAGCGCGATCGGAATGGGTTTTGGAATTGTAGAGAAGATTTAGGCTTGAATTGGCGAAATTGATATTTTGGCAAATTCCGGTTGATAGGCGAGATTTTGATATATGGGTCGGAATGGAATTCCGAGAGTTGCAGTAGCTTCGTTGTGTCATTTGGATGTGTGTGCAAAATTTCAGGTTATTCGGACGAGATTTGATAGACCTTTTGATCGAAAGCATAATTTAAGAGTTCTTGGAGTTCTTAGGCTTGAATCCTATGTTAAATTGGTGATTTGATGTTGTTTTAAGCATTCCGAAGTGTTGAACAAGTTTGAACGATGTCGTGGGATGTGTTGGTACAATTAGTTTGAAGTTTTCGGGATCCCGGGTAGGTTCCGGGATGTTTTAGGCCGAAAATCATAGTTGTAGCAGGTCCAGGAGGGTTGCAGGCCCCGGAACTCACCCACGCGGTCCGCACAAAAATGAGTGCGTCCGCAGTGAGTGCTGTGCAGACCACACAAAAGCGGGCGCAGCCGCGGTGAAGAACCTTCCCGCTGGTCCAACTTTGGAAGCCCATATCTTTTGATCTACAAGGAATTTTGAGGTGATTCAAAAACGAAAGTTGTAGCCCTTAGTGTCTAGTTTCTAGAAAGGTAAAGATATTGCAATTTGGACATCTGTATAAAAGTTATGGCCAAAATACTAAAATCTGTCACTGCAGAGGAAGGCCTGTGTGGCCGCGGTTGTTTTTGCGCGGACCGCACTGGCTTGTGCGGACCGCGGTAGCTAAAATCTGAGGTGTAAATACGGGTTTTTTGGGTTTTATTTAATATTTTGACCTAGAGATCTCAGATTTTGGCGATTTTTTAAAGATATTTCAAGAAATTCATCAGGGTAAGTGATTTTAACTCAGATTTAGCTAGAATAAATGAATCTTTCACTAAATTTATCGTTTAATTCGTGATTTGGGATGGAATTTGGGAAGAAAATTGTGAAACCTTTCAAAAATGTAAAATGATGATTTGAAGGACCAAATGGTATCAGAATTGAATAATTTTGGTATGGTTAGACTCTTGAGGGTATGAGGATTCTGAAAATGTAAATTTTACCCGATTCTGAGACGTGGGCCCGGGGCTCGGGTTTTGCTAATTTCAGGATTTTTTATATTTTTCGAATGTTTTCGCTTGGGCTTTGTTCCCTTAGAATATTGTGACGTATTTGTTCTGATTTTGGATAGATTCGACGCGCGTGGGGGCCAATTCGAGGGGAAAAGGCATCGCAAGCTAGAGAATTAGCCAGTTCAAGGTGAGTAATGATAGTAAATGATGTCCTGAGGGTTTGAAACCCCGGATTTGCACATCGTAGTGCTATATTGAGGTGAGACACACGCTGGATGATGAGCGCAGAGTCTTTTACTACTGGGGATTGTGACTTGGTCCATCCCGATTGATGATTTTACCGCATATTTGATTGAAACTTATTTGTTATCATCATGATTTTGGGTTGATTGCCATACTTGAGCTTCGTGCCAATTATTTGAATTCTTCGGGATTTTTTATCACTATTTGCTCACTGTTTTGACTTATATTTAAACTTATTCCTGTTGATAATTATTGTTTTACAAACTCAACCGCTTTTATGCAGATTTGAAAACTCAAATGATATTTTAGACTGAGAACTACTGTTTAACAAATGCCCGAGGGGCTTATGATGATTTCCGGACTGAGTGAGGCCGAGGGCCATATGTGAGGATATGATGAGTGGTAAGAGGCTGAGGGCCTGAGATACTATTTATGCCACGTGGTGGCTTTAGTGATGTGAGGCCGAGTGATATGAGGCTGAGGGCCTGAGATACTTTATATGCCACGCGGTGGCTTGAGTGATGTGAGGATATGCTGAGTGATGATACCATGAGGTGGCTTGATATAGCGCTTGGGCCGTAAGGAGCCCCTCCGGAGTCTGCACACCCACAGTGAGCGCGGGTACCCATTGTTCTGAGTGATTAATGGTTATGCCCGAGGGGCTAATATGAGTGATTGTGAGGTAGCCCGAGGGGCTGATACTATTCTGAGAGTGAGCCCGAGGGGCTGATACTGTTTTGAGTGATTGATACTGAGCCCGAGGGGCTGATACTGTACTGAGAGTGAGCCCGAGGGGCTGATACTATGCTGAGCGATTGATACTGTGCCCGAGGGTCAGATTTCTACTTGTTATTTACTTGTTAAATTACCGGTTTTACTTGTTCTAAAAAGGAATATCATTTGATTTCTTCACTAATTTACTGCTTTAAGTGATTTTACTGCTTGATATGGAATTGCTTTGTGGCTTTACATGTTTTCATACTTTCAGCCATTATTTATAATTATTACTCACTGAGTTGGAGTACTCATATTACTCCCTGCACCGTGTGTGCAGATTCAGGCATAGCAGAGTCCACGCCTGAGCGCTGATTCCGTCAAGGCTAGGCAGTGATTTGGAGTTACGAGGTAGTTGTCGACGTCTGTAGCCCCTTGTCTCTCTTATCCTCTATTATTTATGTTTTCTTTAGATTGTTGTATCGGATTCCATACTTTGTAGACCTATAGCAGATTCTGTAGTAGCTCATGACTTGTGACACCCCGGTTTAGGCTGTGTCGGGATGGTTCTTACGGTTATTATCGTTAAATTCCGCAATTTATGAGCATTATATTATATGTTATTACTGTTTATGATGATTAACTGTTAAAAAGAGGTGTTCCGGTTTGGTCTGGCTGGCCTTGTCTTCACGAGAGGCGCCATCACAACCGGGTTTGGGGATTGGGTCATGACAAGTTGGTATTAAAGCCTAGGTTACATAGGTCTCACGAGTCATGAGCAGGTTTAGTAGATTCTCGCGGATCGGTACGGAGAGGTCTGTATTTATCCTCGAGAGGCTGCAAAACTGTTAAAAAACTTCATATTCTTGAAACTCCTGTCGTGCGAACTTGTTGATCTGAATGCTAAACTTCTGTTATTTGATTCTCTCGCAGATGGCGAGGACTCGCGCTACCGGATGAGGTGGACGACTACCAGTGCCACCCACTGAGGCCACTAGAGGCCGTGGACGCGATCGTAGACATGGCAGAGCAGCGAGGGTAGCACCTGTTGATCCACCAGCTGCCCCGGCTCCGGATCAGGCTCCAGCTATGGATGCTCCAACAGCACCAGTTCAGGCACTAGCTGTGCCTATCGTGGTTCCAGGTCTTTAGGGGGCCTTGGCACAGATCTTATCAGTTTGTACTGGCCTGGCTCAGGCAGTTTCATCCACTATAACAGCAGCTACTTCACAGGCCGGGGGAGGCAATCAGACCCCCGCTGCTCGCACACCTGAGCAGGTAGTGTAGGGACTACAAACACCGATGGCACCTCCAGCTCAGCCGGTTGCACCAGCTCAAGAGTTTGTTGTGCCAGTTATGCCGTATGATGAGCAGCGTCGTCTTGAAAGGTTTGGTAGACTCCAGCCTCCGTCATTCAGTGGTGCCGAGGGTGAGGATGCCCAAGGTTTTTTTTGATAAGTGTCAACGGATGCTCCGTACAACAGGGATTCTTGAGGCTAGTGGTGTAGCATTTACCACCTTTCAGTTTACTGGGGCTGCCTTCACATGGTGGGAGGCGTAGGCCGGTTGGAGCAGCGCCCCTTACTTGGCAGCAGTTCTCCACTCTCTTCTTGGAGAAGTATGTGTCGCAGTCCCACAGAGAGGAGCTGCGTAGACAGTTTGAGTGGTTGCGACAAGGGGATATGACTGTGTCACAGTATGAGTCAAGGTTTTCTGAGTTGGCTCGTCATGCCATTTGGATGGTTCCAATAGATCGTGGGAGGATCAAGAGATTTGTTGATGGCCTTAACTATCACCTCCGTATTCTTATGACCCGAGAGAGGGTGTTGGGTGCTACGTTCGAGGAGGTGGTCGATATCGCTCGCGAGATTGAGACGGTTCGCCATCAGGATCGAGAGGAGAAGGAGGCCAAGAAGCCTCGAGGATCTGGCAGTTATAGTGGTGCTTTTTCGAGGGGCCAGTTTCAGCATGGTAGAGGCCATTCTTTCAGGCCTGCTCAGTCAGCCCGCCTAGAGTATCGCGGGGCATCTTTGGCTCATGGTCATCATGGATCTCAGCGGGGCCAGTCATCACTCAGTGCCCTTCCAGCCCAGAGTTCATCTCATGCCCTATTAGCTCAGGGTTCTTTTATGCTGAGTGTATCAGCTGGTCACTCCGGTGTGAGGGGTTCCCTTCAGTCCCCTTCTCTATCACCTGTGAGTTGTTTTGAGTGTAGAGAGTTTGGACATGTGTGGAGGCAGTGTCCTCGTCGTGTTGCTAGTTCGTCCCAGCAGAGGGGTCAGCCCTCGACTTCTGCTCCAGTTACTTCACCACCCGCCCAGCCAGCTAGGGGTGGAGGTCAGGCAGCCAGGGGTCGCCCTAGAGGGGGAGGTCGATCAAGGGGCGGTCAAGCCCGTTTCTATGCACTCCCAGGCACACCCGATGCTATTGCTTCGGATGCTGTCATTACAGGTATTGTTTCAGTCTACCACAGAGATGCCTTTGTATTATTTGATCCCAGTTCCACCTTTTCTTATGTGTAATCATACTTTGCTCGTTATTTGGGTATGCCACGTGAGTTTCTTACTTTACCTGTTCATGTATCTACCCCGGTGGGCGATACTATTGTTGTGGACCGTGTGTACCGGTCATGTGTGGTGACTATTGGGGGTCTAGAGACCCGAGTAGACGTATTGCTATTGAGCATGGTGGATTTTGATGCCATTTTGGGCATGGATTAGCTATCTCCGTATCGTGCTATTCTAGACTGTCATGCTATGACAGTCACTTTGGCTATGCTGGGTGTACCGCGGATCGAGTGGCATGCTGTGACTGATTATGTTCTTAGTAGATTGATATCTTTCTTGAAGTCCCAACGTATGGTTGGGAAGGTTTGCCTTTCATATCTAGCGTTTGTGAGGGATGTTGGAGATGAGACTCCTAGTATTGATTCTGTCCCAGTTGTGAGGGATTTTCCCGATGTTTTTCCTGCAGACCCGTCGGACATGCCACCGGATAGGGATATTGATTTTGGTATTGACCTGGTGCCGGGCACTCAGCCCATTTCTATTCCGCCGTATCGTATGGCACCAGCGGAGTTGAAGGAATTGAAAGAACAACTTCAGGAACTCTTAGATAAGGGGTTTATTCGGCCTAGTGTGTCCCCTTGGGGTGCACTAGTTTTGTTTGTGAAGAAGAAGGATGGCAGGATGAGAATGTGCATTGATTATAGACAATTGAACAAAGTAACAATTAAGAACAAGTATCTTTTGCCTCGCATTGATGATTTATTTGATCAGCTTCAGGGAGAGAGAGTGTTCTCCAAGATCGATCTCCGTTCAGGCTATCACCAGTTGAAGATCAAGGATTCAGATATTCTTAAGACTGCTTTTAGGACCAGATATGGTCATTATGAGTTTCTTGTTATGTCTTTCGGGCTAACCAATGCCCTAGCAGCATTCATGCATTTGATGAACAACGTGTTCCGGCCTTATCTTGATTCATTCGTTATAGTATTCATTGATGATATCCTGGTGTACTCGCATAGTCAGGAGGAGTACGCGGAGCATTTGAGAGTTGTGTTGCAGAGATTGAGGGAGGAGAAGCTTTATGCAAAGTTCTCCAAGTGTGAGTTTTGGCTCAGTATAATGGCTTTCTTGGGACACGTGGTGTCCAGGAGGGTATTCAGGTTGACCCAAAGAAGATAGAGGCGGTTTAGAGTTGGCCTAGACCGTCCTTAGCCACAGAGATTCGTAGCTTTCTTGGGTTAGCAAGCTATTATCGCTGGTTTGTTCAGGGATTTTCATCCATTGCATCGCCCTTGACCAAGTTGACTTAGAAGGGTGCTCCATTTGTATGGTCGGACGAGTGTGAGGAGAGCTTTCAGAAGCTCAAGACAGCCTTGACCACAGCTTCAATGTTGGTTTTGCCATCAGCTTTGGGTTCATATACTGTGTATTGTGATGCTTCGAGAGTTGGGATTGGTTGTGTCTTAATGCAGAAGGGTAGAGTTATTGCTTATGCTTCTCGTCAGTTGAAGCCCCATGAGAAAAACTACCCCGTTCATGATTTGGAGTTGGCTGCCATAGTTCATGCATTGAAGATTTGGAGGCATTACTTGTATGGCGTATCTTGTGAGGTGTTCACTGATCATCGCAGTCTTCAGCATTTGTTCAAGCAAAAGGATCTTAATTTGAGGCAGCGGAGATGGTTGGAGTTGCTTAAGGATTATGATATCACTATATTGTACCATTCGGGAAAGGCCAATGTGGTGGCCAATGCGTTGAGCCGAAAGGCAGTGAGCATGGGGAGCTTGGCATATATTCCATTTGGGGAGAGAACCCTTGCAGTTGATGTTCTGGCCTTGGCCAATCGGTTCGTGAGATTGGATATTTCGGAGCCCAGTCGGGTGTTGGCATGTGTGGTTTCTCGGTCTTCCTTATATGATCGCATCAAAGAGCGCCAGTATGATGATCCACATTTGCTTGTCCTTAAGGACAGAGTTCAGCATGGTGATGCCAGAGATGTGACCATCGGTGATGATGGTGTGTTGAGGATGCAGGGCCGGATTTGTATGCCCAATGTGGATGGGCTTAGAGCGTTGCTTCTGGAAGAGGCCCATAGCTCGCGGTATTTTATCCATCCGGGTACCGCGAAGATGTATCAGGATTTGAGGAAGAACTATTGGTGGAGAAGAATGAAGAAAGATATCATGGGATTTGTAGCTCGGTGTCTCAATTGTCAGCAGGTGAAATATGAGCATCAGAGACCGGGTGGCTTGCTTCAGCAGATGGATATTCCCGAGTGGAAGTGGGAGAGAGTCACCATGGATTTTGTGAGTGGTCTTCCTCGGACTTTGAAGAAGTTCGATACTATTTGGGTGATTATGGATCATCTGACCAAGTCCGCACACTTCATCCCTGTGTGTGCTACCTATTCTTCAGAGCAGTTGGCAGGAATTTATATCCGGGATATTGTTCGGTTACATGGTGTTCCGGTCTCCATCATCTCAGATAGAGGTACTTAGTTTACTTCCCAGTTTTTGAAATCTGTTCAACGAGAGCTGGGTACTCAGGTGGAGTTGAGCACAGCTTTTCATCCTCAGACGGACGAATAGTCCAAGCATACGATTCAGATATTGGAGGACATGTTGCGTGCTTGTGTTATTGACTTTGGAGGTTCATGGGATGAGTTTCTACCGCTTGCAGAGTTTGCTTACAATAACAGCTACCAGTCAAGTATTCAGATGCTCCGTATGAGGCTTTGTACGGGAGGCGGTGTAGATCTCTGGTTGGTTGGTTCGAGCCCGGCGAGGCTAGACTATTGGGGACAGATTTAGTTCAGGATGCCTTAGAGAAGGTGAAGGTGATTCAGGAGAGGCTTCGTACAACACATTCGCGTCAGAAGAGTTATGCGGACCGAAGGTTCGAGATGTGTCCTATATGGTTGGTGAGAAGGTCTTGCTGAAGGTTTCGCCCATGAAGGGTGTTATGAGGTTTGGGAAGAAAGGCAAGTTGAGTTCGTGGTTCATTGGGCCTTTTGAGGTGCTTCGGAGGATTGGGGAGGTGGCTTATGAGCTTGTTTTGCCACCCAGCCTATCGAGTGTGCATCCGGTATTTCATGTTTCTATGCTCCGGAAGTATATTGGGGATCCATCTCATGTTTTGGACTTCAGCACGGTTCAGTTGGATGATGATTTGACCTTTGATTTGGAGCCAGTAGCTATTTTGGATAGTCAGGTTCGGAAGTTGAGGTCAAAGGATATAACTTCAGTGAAAGTGCAGTGGAGAGGTCGGCCCGTGGAGGAGGTTACTTGCGAGACCGAGCGGGAGATACGGAGCAGATATCCTCATCTATTTGAGGCTTCAGGTATGTTTCTTGACTCGTTCGAGGACGAAAGTTTGTTTAAGTTGGGGAGGATGTGACGACCCGGCCAGTCGTCTCATGAGTTACCACTCCGTTTCCCCCCATTTCAGCTTCTTTATGCTTCGTTATCCATGTTTAATGTGATCGGATTGATTAGTTCGAGTTCGGAGAGGATTTGGCAAGAAATGAGACACTTAGTCTCTTTTAAGAAGGCTTAAGTTGGGAAAGTTAACCGGATGTTGACTTATGTGTTAGAAGTCTCGGAAGTGAGTTCAGATGGTTCGGTTAGCTTCGGGAGGTGATTTGTGACTTAGGAGCATGATCGGAATGGGTTTTGGAGTTGTAAAGAAGATTTAGGCTTGAATTGGCGAAATTGATATTTTGGCAAATTCCGGTTGATAGGCAGAGATTTTGAAATAGGGTTCGGAATGGAATTTCAAAGTTGCAGTAGCTTCGTTGTGTCATTTGGGATGTGTGCGCAAAATTTCAGGTCATTCGGACGAGATTTGATAGACCTTTTGATCGAAAGCATAATTTAAGAGTTCTTGGAGTTCTTAGGCTTGAATCCTATGTTAAATTGGTGATTTGATGTTGTTGTAAGCGTTCCGAAGTGTTGAACAAGTTTGAACGAAGTCGTGGGATGTGTTGGTACAATTAGTTTGAAGTTTCGGGGATCCCGGGTAGGTTCCAGGATGTTTTAGGCCGAAAATCATAGTTGTAGCAGGTCCAGGAGGGTTGCAAGCCCCGGAACTCACCCGGAGGGTTGCAGGCCCCGCGGTGAGTGCTGTGCGAACCGCACAAAAGTGGGCGCAGCCGCGGTAGGCGTCGCGCGGACCGCACAAAAGTGGGCGCGGCCGCGGTGAAGAACCTTCCCGCTGGTCCAACTTCGGAAGCTCATATCTTTTGATCTACAAGGAATTTTGAGGTGATTCAAAAACGAAAGTTGTAGCCCTTCGTGTCTAGTTTCCAGAAAGGTAAAGATATTGCAATTTGGACATCTGTATAAAAGTTATGGCCAAAATACTAAAGCCTGTCACTGCAGAGGAAGGCCTGTGCGGCCGCGGTTGTTTTTGCGTGGACTGCACTGGCTTGTGCAGACCGCGGTCAATTTGGTGCGGCCCGCGGTAGCTGAAATCTAAGGGGTACCTATAAATACGAGTTTTTGGGTTTTATTTAATATTTTGACCTAGAGAGCTCGGATTTTGGCGATTATTCGAAGGTTTTTCAAGAAATTCATCGGGGTAAGTGGTTTTAACTCAGATTTGGCTAGAATACATGAATCTATCACTAAATTCATCATTTAATTCGTGATTTGGGATGGAATTTGGGAAGAAAATTGTGAAACCTTTCAAAAATGTAAAATGATGATTTGAAGGACCAAATGGTATTGGAATTTGATAATTTTGGTATGGTTAGACTCGTGAGGGTATGAGGATTCTGAAAATGTAAATTTTACCTGATTCCAAGACGTGGGTTCGGGGCTCGGGTTTTGCTAATTTCGGGGTTTTTGATATTTTTGAATGTTTTCGCTTGGGATTTGTTCCCTTAGCATATTGTGACGTATTCGTTCTGATTTTGGATAGATTCGATGCGCGTGGGGGCCAATTCGAGGGGCAAAGGCGTCGCGGGCTAGAGAATTAGTCAGTTCGAGGTGAGTAATGATTATAAATGATGTCCTGAGGGTTTGAAACCCCGGATTTACACATCGTAGTACTATATTCAGGTGAGACACGCGCTGGATGATGAGCGCGGGGTCTTTTACTACTGGGGATTGTGACTTGGTCCATCCCGATTGATGATTTTACCGCATATTTGATTGAAACTTATTTGTTATCATCATGATTTTGGGCTGATTGCCATACTTAGGCTTCGTGCCAATTATTTGAATCCTTCGGGAATTTTTATCACTATTTTGACCTATATTTAAACTCAGTCCTATTGATAATTATTGTTTTACAAACTTAGCCGCTTTTATGCAGATTTGAAAACTCAAATGATATATCTAAGTGATATTTTGGGCTTAGAACTACTGTTTTACAAATGCCCGAGGGGCTTATGATGATTTCCAGACTGAGTGAGGCTGAGGGCCATATGTGAGGATATGATAAGTGGTATGAGGCCGAGGGCCTAAGATACTATTTATGCCACGTAGTGGCTTGAGTGATGTGAGGCCGAGGGCCTGAGATACTTTATATGCCACGTGGTGACTTGAGTGATATGAGGATATGTTGAGTGATGATGCCATGAGGTGGCTTGATATAGTGCTTGGGCCGTAAGGGGCCCCTCCGGAGTCTGCACACCCACAGTGAGCGCTGGTACCCATTGTTCTGAGTGATTGATGCTATGCCCGAAGGGCTGATATGAGTGATTGTGAGGTAGCCCGAGGGGCTGATACTATTCTGAGAGTGAGCTCGAGGGGCTGATACTGTTCTGAGTGATTGATACTGAGCCCGAGGGGTTGATACTGTACTGAGAGTGAGCCCGAGGGGCTGATACTATGCTGAGCGATTGATACTGTGCCTGAGGGGCAGATTTCTACTTGTTATTTACTTGTTAAATTACCGGATTTTACTTGTTTTAAAAAGGAATATCATTTGATTTCTTCACTAATTTACTGCTTTAAGTGATTTTACTGCTTGATATGGAATTGCTTTGTGCCTTTACGTCTTTTCATACTTTCAGCCATTATTTATAATTATTACTCACTGAGTCGGAGTACTCACATTACTCCCTGCACCGTGTGTGCAGATTCAGGCATAGCAGAGTCCGCACCTGAGCGCTGATTCCATCCAGGCTAGGCGGTGATTTGGAGTTACGAGGCAGCTGTTGACATCCGCAGCCCCTTGTCTCCCTTATCCTCTATCATTTATGTTTTCTTCAGACTGTAGTATCGGATTCCGTACTTTGTAGACCTATAGCAGATTCTGTAGTAGCTCATGACTTGTAACACCCCGATTTGGGCTGTGTCGGGATGGTTCTTGCGGTTATTATCGTTAAATTCCGCAATGTATGAGTATTATATTATATGTTATTAGTGTTTATGATGATTAACTGTTTAAAAGAGGTGTTCCGTTTTGGTCTGGCTGGCCTTGTCTTCAAGAGAGGCGCCATCACAAACGGGTTCGGGGATTAGGTCGTGACATGCCCCCTACGGCCCAAGGGCAATATCAAGCCATTTCGTGGCATCATCACTAGGCCCTCGACCTCATATCAACAAGACACCTCGTGGCATACAAATCTCAGGCCCTCGGCCTCATAATCATAATCAGGTGTTTCCTCACAACATAGGCCCTCAGCCTTACTCAGTCAAAATTCTCACAAGCCACTCGGGCAATAGTAAAACATGATGCTCAGCCAAAAATATCATTTAAAATCTCATTTAAGTGTTAAAGCATAGTAAACATGGCTAAGTTATAAAAATAGTAGAATATAACATGACTGAGTTCAAGTATAAAGTCAAAATAGTAAGGAAATATCAGTAAAAATCCCCAAAGGGTTCAAATAGTTGGCACGAGGCCCAAATATGGCATTCAACCCAAAACATGATGATAGCAAACAGTTTTCAGTCAAATACGTGGTAAAATAGTCATTCGGGACGGACTAAGTCACAATCCCCAACAGTGCACGACCCCACGCTCATCATCTAGCATGTGCGTCACCTCAATATGGCACAACGATGTGCAATTCGGGGTTTCATACCCTCAGGACATCATTTACAATCATTACTCACCTCAATCCGGTCCAAACTCTAGCCCGCGACGCCTTTGCCCTTCGAATCGGCCTCCACTCGCATTGAATCTATCCAAAATCAGAATCACGACGTCAACATATGCTAAGGGAACGAAGCCCAAAATCGGTGGAAAATGGTGGAAATAAACTCCAAAATCGCGGACAAGACGACTATTTAAACATTCTGCCCAGGCCTCATTTCCTTCTTCGCGAACGCGGTCAACGCCTCGCGTTCGCGAAGCACAATCCAACTTTAACCAAAAATCCTTCTTTGCGATCGCGTCTTGCCACTCTCGAACGTGATGGTTCCTCGGCCTGACTCTTCATGAACGCGCTCCCTCTATCGCGAACGCAATGAACAAAACACCTCAAACCCAGCTTCCCAATTTCCTCTACGTGAACGCGGAGCTTCCCTCACGAACGTGATGCCTAATCACCCAGCCCTTCGCAAACGCGGAGACTTCCTTGCAAACGCGAAGGCTAAAATCTCAGCCTTCCCCAGCTAACCCTTCACGAACGCGAGGACCTACTCGCGAACGCGAAGGTCTAATTTCTCTGCAATACTCAGCAGTTTTTCTGCAATTCTCAACAACATGAAATGGTCCGATTGACCACCCGAAACTCACCTGAGGCTCCCGGGACCTCAACCAAACATGCCAACATATCCCAAATGACACAACGGAACTACTGCAACTCTCGAAATTCTATTCTGACCCCTATATCAAAATCTCACCTATCAACCGGAAAATGCCAAAAATCCAATTTCGCCAATTCAAGCCTAAATCTACTCCGGACCTCCAAAACATATTTCGATCACGCTCCTAAGTCCCAAATCACCCCCCGAAGCTATTCGAACCCTCAAAATTCACATCCGAGCCCTCTAACACATAAGCTAACATCCAGTTGACTTTTCCAACTTAAGCTTCCTCAAAAGAGACTAAGTGTCTCAAACCTTACCAAATCCTTTCCGAACCCGAGCCAACCATCCGATCACATATAGAACCAATAGACAAAGTAATAAGAAGCTAAAATGGGGGAAACAGAGCGGTAACTCATGAGATGACTGGTCGGGTCATCACAGAACTGCACCTCGATGGCGCAGGTGCGGAGTGAGCATCGCAAATGCGGAAAGTTGGGACTTAAGTGAAAACCACAGAAGCAGTTCAAAGACCGCAAATGTGGTACCGCAGAAGTGGGATTTTGACCACAGATGCAAAATTCCTCGGCCAAAAGGTATAAACTGTTTCCTTCACGATTGTTGAGCTATTCCACCATGTCTAAGTCGACTTTGGAGCTTTTTAGATGATTTTGAAGAAGGATTTCAAGGGGACTTCACTGAGGTAAGGATTTTAGACCTAAAACCCGTTCCTATGGTATTATTTCATGGACTAGAGCTATAGTTAATGGAATTTAAGGGTTAAAAATTGGGGAAACTAGGGCTTGGTATTGGAGACCTAGACTTGAGGATTTGAGGGACCATTTGTGGTCGGATTTTGATACTTTTAATATGTATGAACTCGTGGGGAGATGAGGAATCTATTAATGTGAATTTTATCGAATTCTGAGACGTGGGCCCGGGGGTCGGGTTTTGGTAATTTCAGGATTTAAGTTGTAATTGATTATTTTCACTTGGGCTTCGTTCCCTTAACATATTTTGATGTCGTGATTCTGATTTTGGATAGATTCGACGTGAGTGGAGGCTGATTCGAGGGGCAAAGGTGTCGCGGGCTAGAGATTTGACAAGATTGAAGTGAGTAATGATTGTAAATGATGTCCTAAGGGTATGAAACCCCGGATTTCACATTGTTGTGCTATATTGAGATGACGCACATGCTAGATGACGAGTGTGGGGTCATGCAATGTTGGGGATTTTGACTTAGTCCATCCCAAATGATTGTTTTACTGCATATTTGACTAAAAACTATTTTCTATCATCATATTTTGGGCTGAATGTCATATTTGGGCCTCGTGCCAACTATATGAATCCTTAGGGGATTTTTATTGATATTTTCTCACTGTTTTGACTTTATACTTGAACTCAGTCATGCTATATTCTACTATTTTCATAACTCAGCCATGTTTACTCTGCTTTAACACTTAATTGATATTTTAAATGATATTTTGGGTTGAGCACCATGTTTTACTGTTGCCCGAGTGGCTGTGAGATTCTGACTGAGTAAGGCCGAGGGCCTATGTTGTAAGGAAACACCTGATTATGATTATGATGTCGAGAGCCTGAGAGTTTGATATTTCATTGGGCCGTAAGAGACCCCTCCAGGAGTCTGCACACCCCCAGTGAGCGCGGGTACCCATTGTGATGTGAGATATAGCCCGAGGGGCTAGTATTGTTTTTGAGATATTGCCCGAGGGGCAGATTTATTGACACTATGCCCGAGGGGCGATCCTTTATGTGTTTATCTTTCCTATTTGTCTGTCATTTGCTTGCATAATTGTTAAAAAGGCATTTTATTAAGTTTTAAACTAAACTCAGTAATTTTACACATCTTTACTGTTTCACTGTTCTACTGGCTTTTACTGCTTCCTTATAGCCTATAATGTGCCTTATGTGATTTCTTGCTTTCAGTCTTTATTTATGATTATTACTCACTGAGTTGGAGTACTCACTTTACTCTCTACACCCCGTGTACAGATTTAGGCACATCAGGTCCCGCTAGCGAGTGTTGATCTTTCCAGCTCGGGTGGATTTGAAGATTCTCTAGGTAGCTGCCGGCGTTCGCATCCCAGAGCTTATTCCTTTATCTTATCTTCCTCTATTTTAGATTTGAATTAGACTATGTAGATATTTCTTGTATCATCCGAATTGTAGATGCTCATGACTAGTGACACCCCGGTATCGGGCTGTGTTGGTTTCATTTTTCACAATTGTACTGTTTCACCTTATCTATTTGGGATATTTATTATGTTTAAACTTAATTCGTATTGTTTAATTATTTAAAATGAATTAGAAATGTGTCGGCTGGCCTTGTCTTCACGAGAGGCGCCATTAAGATCGGGTTCGAGTTTAGGGTCGTGACATCAGAGTACTTGGTGTCGGGTTCGGGGCAGTTTTAGAGTGGAATGGGACACATAGTCCCTAAGTTTGAAGTTTGATTTGTAAGAGTTGACCGTAGTTTGACTTGTGTGAAGACGACTCCGGAATGAAGTTTCGTCGGTCCCAATAGCTCCGTATGGTATTTTGGTCTTAAGAGCATGTCCATGGGTTGATTTGGATGTCCGTAGGTCATTTTGGCGTTAATTGGCGAAAGTTGGAAATTGGTGGAATTTTTGAGAAGTTTGACTAGGAGTTGACTTTTTGATATCGGGGTCGGATTCAGATTATGAAAGTTGGAGTATGTCCATAATGCCAAATGTGACTTGTGTGCAAAATTTGAGGTCAATCGGACGTGATTTGAGAGGTTTTAGCATCGAAGGTAGAAATTAGAAGTTCAAAAGTTCATTAAGCTTGAATTGGGGTATAATTCGTTGTTTTAGCATTGTTTCATGTGGTTTGAAAGCTCAATTAGGTTCTTATGATGTTTTAGGACTTGTTGGTAGGTTGGATTAAGGTCGCGGGCGCCTTGGGTGGATTTCGGATGGTTAACGAATTGGAATTTAGACTTGAAAGATGGCTGAACCTTCAGATTTCTGGTGTTTAGTTTCCTTTTACGCGTTCGCGTAGAGGAGTTTGAGTGTTACCGGAATTTTGCCTTCGCATTCACAACGTAGGTCCCGCATTCGCTAAGCTTTGGAGTCTTAGGTCTACGCATTCGCGAGAGGGTCCACGTGTTCGTGTAAAGGAATGGTTAGTGGGGCATCAGGCCTTAAGCCTACGCGTTCGCGACTGAGGCTCCGCGTTCACGGAGGCCTGGGGGTAGTAGTCATCACGTTCGCAAGTGGGACCTCGCATTCGCGTAAGAGGTTTTCTAGGCAGTAACTTTTTTGTGCTTCGCGAACGCGAGGCTAATTCTGCATTCGCGAAGAAGAAATACCTAGGCAGCAGATTAAATTTCAAATCGATTTATTTTGGGACTTTGAGAGCTCAGATTGAGGCGAAATTTTGGGGGATTTTCATAGAAAACATTTGGGTAAGGATTCTTTACCCATTTTTAATTATATTCCACTAATCTATCATTATCTTCATTTAATTAAGGATTTAGCTTGTGAAATTAGGGGGAAAAGGTGTAAGATTCTTAGGCTGAATTTTGAGGTTTTGATCGAGGTTTTGGTATCGGATTTGAGTAATTTTGGTATGGGTGGACTCATGGTTAAACGGATGTTCAGATTTTGTGGCTTTTACCCGATTCCGAGATGTAGTCCCGGGTCTACTTTTTGGACCGATTTTCCAATTCTTTGCTAAATTCATAATTTCATTATTTATATTAGTTTCTTATAGTTATATTTATAGTATGTAATTGCTTTTGGCTAGATTTGCGTCGTTCAGAGTCCGAAAGTCGAGGGAAAGACATTCTTATTAATTGATTGAGTGAGGTTTGAGGTAATTGACTGCCTAACCTTGTGGGGGGAATCCCCTTAGGATTGGTATTGTTGTAACAATTTGTGATATGTAAGTGCCGTGTACGCTAGGTGACGAGTGTGTACACGGGCTAAATATTGAAATTCCGGTCTTTGCTAAGTAGTTTCCTTTTTATGCCTTATTTGAGTTATGCTAGCACATGTAGTTATCATGTTTAGCCCAATTTCACATGTTTACGTGTCTCATCTCTTAATTGCAAATATGTACATCATGCTTAGTTGAATTACCCGTTTTCCTTGATTTCCATATTCATTATTTAACGCTAGGATTCTTTTCTTGAAATATCATTGTTTCATTTACTACGCGTTGACTTTTGTGATTCTTGTTGAGATGACTGTTTGGTTGTGGTGCGAGGTTTCTTCTGTACGGATTGTTATTGGCACAAGGTTTCTTCCATGCAGAGTGTTATTGGCATGAGGTCTCTTCCGTGCAGAGTGTTATTGGCACGAGATTTTTTCCGTGCGGAGTGTTATTGGCATGAGGTTTCTTCTATACGGAGTGTTATTGGCACGAGGTTTCTTCCATGCAGAGTGTTATTGGCACGAGGTTTCTCCCGTGGGGATTGTTATTGGCACGAGGTTTATTCTATTCAGAATGTTATTGGAACGAGGTCTCTTCCGCGCGGAGTGTTATTATGACACGAGGTTTCTGCCGTGCGGATTGTTGTTGTGGCACGAGGTTTCTACTGTGTGGTTACTATGTTTCCTCAATTTGCTGTATTGTGTTGTTGTTCCTTAACTTGTAAGATATTCGTTCCCTGATGTGTTGTAATTGTCTTCTTGTTTTCCCGTGCTATTATTTTTCGTACATTCTTTTTGTTTATTAACCTGCCATTTATTTTTATCATTTCACTTTCTGCCTTGTTTCTTATAATCTAGTAGGGCCTCAACCTGACCTCGTCACTACTCTACCGAGGTTAAGCTTGGCACTTACTAGATACCGTTGTGGTGTATTTATACTATGCTTCTGAACATATTTTTGTGCAGACCCAAGTACATCTTATCATCCTCGATAGTAGAGTGTTGTGTTACTGCTCGGAGACTTCAAGGTATATCTGCCAGCGTCCGCAGACCTTGGAGTCCCCCTCTATCCTTATTATGTTATTTTCCTTATTCTCTTTAGACTCTAATGTATAGAGATAAATTCTTGCAACTACGAAAACCAGAACACAAGCACTCCTTTTCCATTCATTCTATTTAAGAAAAAGAATTCAGCATAGCCCCCGACCGCCCCACCTTTTCATTTAGGGCTCTTTTTTAATGATTTCCCCCGACCTCAATGAGAGCGGGGATTCGTTTCTCCTCGGGTAACTCATCTTAGAACTTCCTTTAGAGCTTGTGGCTTATAACTACCGGGTTTTGGGAGTTGTTCTTATTTTGAATTGCAGATTTGCTTATACATGCTGAGCGGCAGTTTTCAGTTATATATATATCTATTGATGTTGAGATTTTAGTTTTTATTTCCTTTATTTCCGCATATTGTTAGGCTTACATAGTCTTAGAGACTAGGTGCCGTCACGACATCCTACCGAGGGGAAATTGGGTTCGTGACAAGTTGGTATAAGAGCTTTAGGTTCATAGGTGTTATGAGTCACAAGCAAGTTTAATAGAGTCTCGTGGATTGGTACGGAGATGTCTGTACTTATCTTCGGGAGGCTATGGAACTGTTAGGAAAAAGTTTCACTTCTTTAATTCCTTGTCGTGCGAAATTGTTGACTTCAGGATTCTAAGCTTTTGTCTATCTATTCTCTTGCAGATGGTAAGAACACGTACAACCGGATCATATGACCAGACACCCATGCCTCTACTAGAGCCGCAGAGGCCATGGCCGGGGTAGTGGCCGAGGACGTCCACATGGTGCAGCCAGAGCACCTGCACAAGCTGCTACAGATGAGTCGCCAATAGATCTAGTTGGATCGTAGTCACCTGAGATGCCTGTTACTATACCAGCTCTTCAAGAGACCCTCGCCCAGTTTCTGAGCATGTTCAGCACTTTAGCTCGGGCAAATTGATCCCACTTGCTCCTGTCACATCTCAGGCCAGGAGAGGAGCATAGATTCCCCCTGGCCGTACCCCAGAGCAACGAGTCTAGGTTGACAGGTTCTAGAGGTCATACCAGTGTAGTCGGTAGCCCGAGTTCGGCCCGAGGCTAGGGCAGCAGTTTCTGAGGGGGAGCAGCTCAGGATCGAGAGGTACAAGAAGTACCACCCTTCTACTTTCAATGGCTTACGTCAGAGGGTGCCCAGGGTTTTCTTGAGGAGTTCCACCATATCCTCCATACTATGGGTGTTTGGGAGTCTAGTGAGGTTTCGTTTACTACGTCCAGCTTAGGGGAGTGGCTTATCAGTGGTGGCGTGCATATGAGTTAGGTAGTCCGACCGAGGCAGCTTCACTCACTTGGACTTAGTTCTCATATATGTTCTTGATGGAGTATGTTCCTCCAGAGTCTCAGAGATGCATGGTGCGTAGAGTTTAAGCAGTTTCGCCAGGGTTCTATGTCCATGTCAGAGTATGCGCTTCAATTCAGTGATCTGGCTAGGCATGCATCAGCCTTGGTTGCTAATATTCGAGAGTGGGTCCGTCGATTTATCGAGGGGCTCAACCCCAATATCAAATTTAGCATGGCCCGAGAGTTGGAGATGGACATCGCATACCAGCGGGTTATGGGGATTGCTAGGAGATTGGAGGGTATGTTGACTCGGGAGAGAGAGAGAAGATAGAGGCCAAGAGGTCTCGAGAGTCTGGCACATATAATGGTACTCGTGCCCCAGCTACAGCTCGTTAGGGTAAGGGTTATGTGAGTCACCCTATTCATTCAACACATTCAGCCGCCAGTAGTATTCCGGTCACCCCTAGGCCCCAGGCTCCCTATTATGCACCGCCATTGTCTAGTGCACCTCCTGCACAGGGTGCTTTTAGCGGTAAGTCCAGCCGATCTGGCCCAAGCTAGCCACAGTGGCCACGTCCTCCGAGGGCTTGTTTTAAGTGTGGTGACACTCGTCATATCATGAGGGATTGCCCCAGACTTAGGAGGGGTGCACCTCCACAGGTTTCTCAGGCCCCACCTATTCCACAGGGCCATCAAGCTATGGTTATAACACCAACTACCACTCCACTTGCTCAGCTAGCTCGAGGTGGAGGTTGGGCAGGTAGAGGTTGCCCTAGAGAGGGAGGCCAGGCTAGGTATTATGCTCTTCCTGCTCGGACGAAGGCAGTTGCATCCGACTCTGTCATTAGAGGTATTGTTCTAGTCTATCATAGAGATGTGTCAGTCTTATATGATCCAGGTTCCACTTATTCCTATGTGTCATCTTATTTTGCTCCGTATTTGGGTATATCCCATGATTCTTTTAGTTCTCCTTTTTATGTGTCTACACCTGTGGGAGATTCTATTATTGTTGACCATGTGTATCAGTCGTATTTGGTTGTTCTTAGTGGTTTTGAGACTAGAGCCAATTTATTGTTGCTCAATATAGTAGACTTGATATTATTTTGGGCATGGACTGGTTGTTGCCCATTATACTATTCTTGATTGTCACGCCAAGACCGTGATGCTAGCTATGCCAAGATTACCACGATTAGAGTGGAGAGGTACTTAGATTATATCCCTAGCAGAGTTATTTCATTTCTAAAGGCTCAATGGATGGTTGAGAAGGGGTGTGATGCGTATCTAGCTTATGTAAGAGATGTCAGTGTTGATACTCCTATCGTGGAGTCATTTCCGGTAGTGAGGGATTATCTAGATGTATTCCCGGTAGATCTTTCGGGCATGCTGCCTGACAGGGACATCAACTTTGGTATTGATTTGTTATCGGGCACTCAGCCCATCTCTATTCCTCTATATCATATGGCTCCGCCTGAGTTGAAGGAGCAGTTACATGAGTTGCTTGACAAGGGCTTCATTCATCCTAGTGTGTCACCTTGGGGTGCTCCAGTCTTATTTGTGAAGAAGAGGGATGGCTCTATGCGCATGTGTAGTGATTATTGCCAGTTGAACAAAGTTACAGTGAAGAACAGGTATCCATTGTCACGTATTAATGACCTATTTGATCAGCTACATGGTGCTAGAGTATTTTCCAAGATTGGCTTGCGTTCAAGCTATTATTAGTTGAAGATTCGGGAGCCATATATCCCGAACACTGCCTTCACGACTCGGTATGGTTACTACGAGTTCCTTGTGATGTCATTTGGGCTGACCAACACCCCAGCAGCATTCATGCACTTGATGCACAGTGTATTCCGGCCCTACCTTGACTCATTCGTCATTCTGTTTATTGACGATATTCTGGTGTACTCCCGAAGTCGGGAGGACCATGAGCAACACCTAAGGACTGTGCTTCAGACCTTGAGAGAAAAGAAGTTATATGCAAAATTTCCAAAGTGTGAGTTCTGGCTAGATTCAGTGGTATTTTTGGGTCACATAGTATCAAGTAAAGAGATTAATCTAGATTCGAAGAAGATTTAAGCAGTGTAGAGTTGTCCCAAACCGTCCTCGGAGATTTGGAGTTTTCTTGGTTTGGCGGGGTATTACCGTCGATTTGTAGAGGGTTTCTCATCTATTGCAGCACCTATGACCCAGTTGACAAGAAGGGTGCTCTATCTAGGTGGACAGAGGAGAGTGAGGAGAGCTTTCAAAAGCTCAAGACTGCTTTGACTACAACCCAGTATTGATATTACCTACAAGTTCGGGGTCTTATACTGTGTATTGTAATGCATTACGTATTGGTCTCGGGCTCTCGGTGCGATGTTGATGTAGGATTGTAGGGTGATTGCCTATGTGTCTAGACAGCTGAAGGTGCATGAGAAGAACTATCATGCCCACGACCTTAAGTTAGCAGCTGTTGTTCATGCCTTGAAGCTTTGGCGGTACTATTTGTACGGTGTCCCGTGTGAGATCTACACTAACCACCGGAGTCTGCAGCATATGTTCAAACAGAAGGATCTCAACTTGCGTCAGAGGAGGTGGTTAGAGCTGCTTAAGGATTATGATATCATCATTCTATACCATCCCGGGAAGGCCAATATGGTGGCCGATGCCCTGATTCGTAGGGTGGAGAGTTTGGGTAGTCTAGCATATATACCAGCAGTAGAGAGGCCATTGGCATTGGATGTTTTTAGTCCTTGGCCAACCAATTTGTAAGATTGGATATTTCTTAGACGAGCCAAGTTTTGGCTGTTGTGGTTTCTCAGTCCTATCTTTATGATCGTATCAGGGAGCATCAGTATGATGACCCCTATCTGCTCATCCTTAAGGACACGGTGATGCTAAGGAGGTCACTATTGGAGATGATGGTGCATTGATAATACAAGGCAGGTTATATGTGCCTAATGTAGATGGGTTGCGTGAGTTGATTCTCCAGGAGGCTCACAGTTCACGGTACTCCATTCATCCAGGTGTCGCGAAGATGTATCAGGATTTGAGGCAGCAATATTAGGAGAATGAAGAAGGACATAGTGGAGTATGTAGCTCAGTGCCTAAACTATCAGCAGGTGAAGTGTGAGGATCAGTGGCCAGGTGGTTGCTCCAGAAGCTAGAGATTCCGGAGTGGAAGTGGGAGCAAATCACTATGGATTTTGTTGTTGGGCTCCCACGGACTTAGAGGAAGTTCGATGCAGTTTGGGTGATTATGGATAGGTGGATCAAGTCGGCTTATTTCATACCAGTGATGACTATTTATTCTTCTGAGTAGCTGGCTCGAGTTTATATCGGAGAGATTGTCAGGCTTTATGGCGTGTCGGTATCCATCATCTCTGACCGGGTACATAGTTTACATCGCGGTTCTGGAGGGTCGTACAACATGAGTTAGGTACTCGGGTTGAGTTGAGCACATCATTTCACCCTCAGATGGACGGACAGTTCGAACGCACTATTCTGATATTGGAGGATATGCTCCGTGCTTGTGTGATGGAGTTTGGGGGTTCTTGGGATCAGTTCTTGCCACTTGCGAAGTTTGCCTAAAACAACAGCTTCCACTCGAGCATTCAGATGGCTCGTATGAGGCTTTGTATGATAGATGGTGCCAGTCTCCAGTGTGTTGGTTTAAGTACTGTGAGCTAGGCTATTGGGTACAGACTTGGTTCTGGATGCTTTTGAAAAGGTTAAATTTATTCAGGATTGACTTCGTACAGCCTAATCCAGATAGAAGAGTTATGCAGATCGAAAGGTTCGCGGTGTTGCATCATGGTTAGAGAGTGGGTCTTGCTCCAGGTTTCGCCCATAAAGGGTGTTATGAGGTTCGGGAAGAAGGGCAAGCTGAGCCCAAGGTTTATTGGCCCATTCAAGGTGTTGCGACGAGTTGGGGAGGTTGCTTATGAGCTTGCCTTGCCTCCTAGTCTATCAGAAGTTCATCCAGTATTCCATGTTCTGTGCTCCGGAAGTATCACGGCGATCCGTCTCATGTGTTAGATTTCATCTCAGTCTAGTTGGATAAGGATTTGTCTTATATTGAGGAGCCAGTGGCCATCTTAGACAGGCAGGTTCGAAAGTTGAGGTCGAAGAACATTGCCTTAGTGAAGGTTCAATATAAGGGTTAGTCAGTCGAGGAGGCGACTTGGGAGACCGAACGTGATATGCATAGCCGCTACCCTCATGTCTTCACCATTTCAGGTATGTCTCTATGCTCGTTCGAGGATGAACATTTATTTAATAGGAGGAACATGTAACATCCTGACCGGTCATTTTGAGAGTATTAACCCCAATCCCATATTTGTTGCTCCCTCTGTTTCATTTTGTGGTTATTTGACTTGTCGGGGTGTTTGTTGTCGGATTTGGGGGAGTTCCGAAGTGGAATGAGACACATAGTCCCTAAGTTTGAACTTTGAGTTGTAAGAGTTGACCGTAGTTTGACTTGTGTGAAGACGACTCTAGAATGGAGTTTCGCCGGTTCCAATAGCTCTGTATGGTGATTTTGATCATAGGAGCGTGTCCGGAGGTTGATTGGGAGGTTTGTAGATCATTTCGGCGTTAATTGGAGAAAGTTAGAAATTGGTGGAATTTTTGGGAAGTTTGGCCGTGAGTGAAATTTTTGATATTGGGGTCGAATTTCGATTCCGGAAGTTGGAGTAGGTTCTTAATGTCAAATATGACTTGTGTGCAAAATTTGAGGTCAATCGTACGTGATTTGATAGGTTTTGGCATCGAATGTAGAAGTTAGAAGTTCAAAAGTTCATTAAGCTTGAATTGGGGTGTGATTCACCCGAAGAGCCGATGAACGAAGCAAGGAGAACTAAAAGCAAAAGAATATCATGTTGAAGTTTTCACAAGAAAGGGATAGGCAGAAATATTAGCAGAGTAATGAGAAGATAGATAAGGAATAATTATGAGTGAGATGTGATACATGGATGACAACGATAGAGTGTTACAGAACTTATAGTCAAATGAAGAAAGAGACGAAAGGTGATGGACCTTAAGACAACAAAAGAGTATAGGTCATACAGTCACATCTCCATTTCAAGAAATAAGTTCGCGACTATAACGTGATTAAGAGAAAGAAAAGTTAGACCCCAGATTAATAGAAATCAGTATGGACTAGTGAACAAGATAAACTAAACATAAATTAGGAACTGAGTAATTTGATAATAGTCAGCATCATGAGAATTTTAGATTGCATTCCGGCAATAATAGAATGGACAACAGAAGAAGATCCATGATGAATTCAGAGAATAGTCATTCAGGAAGACGCTTCCCTAAAGCAAGCAATATGAGCAAAGTTAAGCTTAAGGGACTGTATGTGCCAGTTACACTAAGTGTCACCATCGCGAGAGAGAAATTTTGTTATCCTTGGTACAGAAGGATTACCACAAGGTGAGTAAGGGTCATGGATGATGTGAAAGGACGCCAAAGATGAAGAGGAAAAATATCTATAGGCAGGTCATCATAGCTCCAAGTCTTAGTACTCCCCTAAAGGGGGGAATATGGAATGATAAAGGAATAATGCGATAAAAATGAGAAAAGGATGATATTGCACTTATCCAAATGTTACGGATATGTTATGATTCCAGAATGTTATGTAAGCACGATGTCAAAAAGAAAAAAAGGAAGTAAGGTTTGTTGCACAAGATGTTATTGATAGATAAGGAGCCAGTACGTGAGGTAAGTTAAGACAAGAAAATAACCAAAGAAAGGTTACGCGAAATATGGATATGAGAATGGGCCAACGAGTAGTTAGTAGTTGATTCAGGAAGAGCTTAGTCATGACCAGACAAGAAGTTACAAACAAATCAGCAGATCATGCAAGATAAATGTAGTAAACCCCAACATGGAGAATTCAGCCTCGCAGTAATGTCATTATAATACTTGAGATATATTCAAATAGGAGTCAGGGTAGTTCAGGTACCGTATGAGTGTTACAGGGATAAATGAAAGTGCCATTGGGAATGCAGTTAAAATATTAGTTCAGAAGCAACCCTACAAGCACAAGGGCATAGAGGTAAGCAACAACAGATGATTATAGGCAAGGAAGGACATCAAAAGGTCCGTAATAAGCTCACAGCTTTACGAGAGTCAAGGGTTCTCCCTAAGTACTACAATGAAAGACTAGCTGAGGAAATAAGAAAGAAGACTTCAACCTAAGCACAACGACCTAAAGAGGAAATGGTCATGTAACAACAGTCTCACAACAACATTGTAAGCACTCCAAAGGAAAGTGGCACCTACTGTGGCTAATGAACGGAAAGTAATATTGGAGATCATATGAGTTGCACGAAAACTCTGGCATGTGTGGGTACTAAGATAAGCTAAGTACGGACGCAACAAGGAGGCAGAAAGACCAGGAAAAGTAATAGCTTGCGTTGAAAGAAAGTTGAGATGGAACCAAAGAAACTATTTGATTAATGCTCCAGAGTTGGTTACGTTATAAATGCGCTTAAGGGTTTGGAGTTTTATACATGCAGCATATACAGCCGTAGAAGATTCTGGTATACGTTAAAAGAAAGAATTGAGCCCAAGTCATAAACGAAAGATTAAACTGTTAAAGGATTATATCATGCATATTCCTCAGCGCCATGAAAGGATAAACAGAATAACTAATACCATGAACCACAGATCGAGAGATAACTTAAGCCGGCATAAAGGACGATCAGAAGAAGGAGGAAACTAAAGAGCTACATCAACGAAGTAAATCAGCAATCCGATTATTGGACCCAGAAGTTGTAGGAATCATGATTGAGAACATAATAGAATCACTCTTAATATTAGAGGTGCAAGAGAGATATCACAACAACCATATTAACGGCTCTACGATAAAACTAGTTAGAAAAATACTATCCTCATAAGAATTCAGTATGGAGCTCCCACCGGATTGTATAGGCACCAGAATTGCAAGTATTATAATAGAGCTTCAAATAGTGGATGTGATTTATACCAGTGTGAGAGGGAGGTTATGAAAGAGAGATAGAAGAATGTGAGGTGATATTTTAAAGTAAGTAAGGTAAAGGTGAACAACGTACAAAATACTCAAGTATAGAAGGATGAGAGTGGTCCGTACTTCAGGTAAAAGACTAGAAGCGCTGGGATTCAATATCCAGGAATGATAATAGCATCGTGAGTGGCATACCTTCCAACCTATGGTTTCTAAGTACTGAAAGGTCTAATTAGAAAGTAAAAGAAGAGTTAGAGACAATGCGATGTCTCGCTTGATGTTCCAGAAAAGCATAAGGGAATCGGTCGCAAGCTAAAGTACGATAGAACGACAAGGTTTTAGAAAGACAAGAGTAAGGATAAGAAGAAGGCAAGTGAGAAGGTGACGAAAATGGACAAGTCCTCGGGACCAAGCCCATGGAAACAAAGGAGCTGGTGGTTCTTTTAAGTTATAGAAAGCTCAATTTAGCCTGAATGAACTCAAAGGAGTCTAAGACTAGTAGCATTTAGAAGAGACGGGATGCTACCTTGGTAGCAGAATGAGGGGTGTAACTGTGATAAATAAAGGATGATGTTGGGGCCTTCGCTTGAGTAATGATTTGAATTAAAAAAAGGGGAAAGAGGATTTCATGAATTGTAATGGACTAAAATACCCATATAAGGTGAGTCACATTGGGATGCTATAAAGTACGGTTATGGAGTATAGTATCACCCCTAGGTGGATCAATCTAATCACTCAAGATGTCCCCAATGAGATGTGAACCCTAACGGCGGTGTTACCTAAAATATCAAGTTATCAGTGGTAGATGATGAATCAACATTAAGGTGAATCAACAATAGATGAATAAAAGTTCAACAATATGAGATGAGATTAGACCATCAGTCTTAAGGATAAGCAACGAGAGTAACCTGGAGTTGGTTGCAGACCTCAATAACGATAAATTGAAGTAAGAATTATGGCATAGTATGACCTACATAGATGTAGTAAAGTCATACGAATGGATAACCAGATCTATGAAATAAGATATGGCCATATTCGCAAGTTCTACAAAGTACCGAGCGAAGAACTTCAGTACACCTATAGATACCCAGAGAGGCATCCTATTAAGCCTTGTATATGTTTACAAAGTAAGGCCTAGAGATTGGCTAAAAGCTGGAGGAAAAAGGAGAGAAGAGTCGTATAGGCACACTTACAAGGTCAATATCATAGAGGCTGCATGATAGAAGGTAACAACAGTTACGAGATTGGAAGGAATTCGATCACAAGTCATGGCGTGGGAAAGAGGCCTAAGGGGGGGAAATGCCCTGTCCTTTGAATTTATTCACAGAACAACTGCCTAAATGGAAAGGAGAGTATTGAGGTATTCATAAGAGCTATAAGTTATGAAAATGATAAGAGCATCAGTCAACATTCGATGACGAATATTCCAAAGGGGGGAATGATGTTACACCCAGCAATATTGCGTCGATATTACGTCCCGCAGTATTATATTATGATGATGTTACGCCTTATAGTACTACATTACGATGATTTTACACTTTGCAGTATTAAATTACGAAGATGTTGCACCCTGTAATATTGTACGTTGAATTTGTCGTAAGGTAATTGACATCAGTCCAATGAAAAGATTATTTGGAAATTATAAGGATTATGCTATTTCAAACAAGTATGAGTAAATTCATGAAGGTGAGAGGGGAAGAAAGTCAAAGAAAATAAATTTTCGTCCAAGTTTGCCGTGTTGGGATAAAATACGGGCCGAGCGTTAATACTCGGTATTTATGGACTAGTGTCATACAAGGTACTACATGACCATGATAGTGAGGTATATGAGGTATGTTAAAAGTGAATGACATTTTAAGTAATTGAGATATTAATTATGTGGATATTTGGTTAATTATTGATTTGAGTAGGAAGTTAACAAATTAATTAAAAGGTTGAGGATAATTATCTTGGATAATGTCATGTGATATTAGGGAATGTGGCAGCTAAAGAGATATTGAATTAATGACTCATAAACATGTAACTTGGCGACAACTTTTGAGGATTTTGGTTGCTAAGTCATCAAAGAAGTGCTTCCCACACCCAATTATATAAAAGACCTCTTAAGACCACAAAATTAAAGGCTTTTGACTACATGAAATATGGGTGGAACTCTTAAAGAAAGGGAATAACGTTACTACTTCAGCAAATTCACATACTTTGCATTCTAATCCTTAGTAGTGACTTTATGCAAACAAAATCTCGTTAGCATCTTAGCGACGTGAGATGTTGCAATTTTAAAGGAGTACGGTGCAATCTTTTGCAAGAATATCATATGAATTTTTCTCTACTCCGATCTCATCGTTGCGTGATTTATTGCAATTGACGTATATTAAAGGGATTGTCAAGAGAATCGGCTCAGGTATATTAAGGCTATCCCTTCTTTCTTTTGGTATGATCTATACGATACAAACGAAACGAGCAAATGCGCAATTTCTATAAATGACTCTATTCATAGAAATGCTAGAGATGCTTATGTTCTTGATTCTCCATGTGTCATATTATTCTATCATCTATTCATGGGTCTCAGAAAAATATGTAAGTTGAAAAAATTTTACTCATGATATTACTCAAAGACATAATGGTCTTATGACACTCCAAGAGATTTTATTGACGTACTTCTCATGCATTGCATTCATGTACATTGATCCATGACCAGATGGAGTTAGATACGTGTATATATGTACTTATATATGTATATGGGATATTGTAATAGGTTACGACTTTATATACGCACCACCACCTGATCAGTTGGTATACGTTGATAATTTGCCCATAGTGGCCGAGATGATATGATGGGATGTCCTCACAGGCTTGATGATGTTATGAACACATATACCCATGCATGGTATGACATTTATACGCATATGCATGACATTATAAAAATTAAATGATTCATAGAGCTATGCAAACATACATGTCGAGTTTTTTACTCCATGTTTCTCTCATGTCTATTATTTACTGATTTTCATTCCTTACATACTTGGTACATTATTTGTAGTGACGTCCCTTTTGCTTGGGGACGCTGCATTTCATGCTCGCAGGTCCCAATAGACAGGTCGAGAGCCCTCCAAGTAGGCTATCAGTTCAGCGGAAGATGTTGATGCGCTCCATTTGCTTCGGAGTTCTTTGTTTGGTTAGTATGATTTAGATGTGTATTGTTTGGTATGACGGGACTCTGTCCCGGCCTTTATGAAAACTATGTATTCTTAGAGGCTTGTAGATAGATGTCATGTACGTAAAAGATTATATGGCCTTGTTAGCCTATGTTCTGTGTACGGGTGGTTATTTTGGCCTTATAGGCCCGTATGTCTTATGCATAAGTTGGTATCACATATTGTATTCTACTTATCTCACGGCAGCCTTCCGGCTCAGTTATCTAAGATAGTGTGACATGAAAAGATACATTATGTTGGTACTCGATTGACTAAGGTACCGGGTACCTGTCGCGGCCTATCGATTTGGGTCATGACATGGTTAAGGCACGGGTTTCTTCCATGCGAAATGTTATTGGCACGAGGTTTGTTCCGTGCGGAGTATTATTGGCATGAGGTCTCTTCCGTATGGAGTTTTATTGGTATGAGATTTCTTCTATGCGGAGTGTTATTAGCACGAGATTTCTTCTGTGTTGAGTGTTATTGGCACGAGGTTTCTTCCATGAGCAGTGTTATTGGCACGAGGTTTCTTCTATGCAGAGTGTTATTGGCACGAGGTTTCTTTCGTGCGGAGTATTATCGTGGAACGAGGTTTCTACAGTGCGAATTGTTGTTGTGGCATGAGGTTTCTGTCGTGCGGTTACTCTGCTTCCTCAATTTGTTGTATTGTGTTGTTATTGTTATTGTTCCTTAACTTGTAAGATGTTCATTCCCTTATGTGTTGTAATTGTCTTCTTGTTTTCCCGTGATGTTGTTTTTTCCGTACATTCTTATTGTTTATTAACCTTGTATTTATTTTTATCATTTCACTTTTTGCCTTATTTCTTGTACTCCAGTAGGCAACATGAAAAGGTCCTTCAACACGCCCACAACTCGGGCTAAACATCAAATCACGATGGAAACCAAGCACCGGATAGTTCTTACTACCCCAAGCAGACCCTTCTTGTCTCGTTCAAATTATATGCACACATCTCGCAGTCACATCATACTCATCACATAGCTATCCAGTCATTACTTCCACTAATATAGGCACTATCGGACATACAAATCCAAAAGCACGTGCTCACACAATCAATGCATCAGTGCTCAAGCTATAGGCAAAACCCGGCCTCAAGTCCTCTAGATTGGCCCAACATCAATACATAGAGATCACATCTCGCCCCTCGATCAGGGAATCACAAGCCATCGATGCATATCTGACACTGAGAGCTCATGTGCGCATACGAATGCATGGAAGGAATTCAAGGAGTTACATTTCAAGCTGCATCAAGGACGCACGATAAGAATTCAAGAATGTGAAGTTTTTCCTAAAGGTTCTGCAGCCTCCTGAGGATAAATACAGACGTCTCTGTACCGATCCACGAGACTCTACTAAACATGCTCATGACTCGTGAAACCTATGTAACCTAGGCTCTGATATCAACTTGTCATGATCCTAAAACCGACCCGATCGTGATAGCTCTTGTCGTGAAACTAGGCCAGCCGACATAACTCCTGAATTAACCATTTAATCAATAACAATCATTTTTAAGCCTTTAATTAATCAGATATCTCATAATGTAAGTCTAAATGAACAGTGTGGAATAAGTACACAAGCCCGACATCTGGGTGTCACAAGTCATGAGCATCTACTAAGGTCTGAATACAACAAAAAGTCTAAAAATATACTAAATATAGTCTAAGGAAGACAACAGGGTGAAAAGCAGTGTTGCGAACATCGGGCAGCTACCTTGCTAACTCCAATGACTCTGCAATTGAGCAATCAACACCCGCTACCGGGTTCAAAACTACCTAGATCTGCACACAAGGTGCAGGGAGTAATGTGAGTATGCCAACTCAGTAAGTAATAAAAGTAAATGAAAGCTGAGCAGTAAGAAAACATGTAAGCCACGTCAACAAGCTACAACAAATGTAGGACATCTCCAACACAATACAGAAATCATGTACTTCGTAGATCAAGCTCAGTTTCCGTAAAAACCTTTGAAAACAACTTTCAATAGTTTCAAACGGGTGATAAAACAGTGAGTAAAATGATAGAAAACGTAGACAGCCCCTCAGGCAAAACATGTCACATAAGCCGCCCCTCGGGCATAAAATCAACAGAACCAGCCCCTTAGGCTACCTCACAATCACTCGTAATCAGTCCCTCGGGCAAAACATAAATCAAGAACCGCCCCTCGGCAAAACATGGATCAAGAACAACCCCTCGGGCAATAATAGGAAACAACAACAGCCCTTCGGGCTATATCATATCACTCACACTGGGTACCCGCGCTCACTGGGGGTGTACAGACTCTGGGAGGGGCTCCTTACGGCCCAGGCACAATAATAAGCTATCTCGTGGCATAATCAAACAGGCTCTCGGCTTCATTTCAAGCCACCTCGTGGCATATCAAAATCATGCCCTCGGCCTCATAATCATAGATCAGTACCGCACTACTACGACGCGCAACCCGATCCCATAATATCCTCACAACACATGCCCTCGGCCTCACTCAGTCAGAAATCTCTCATGCCATTCAGGCAACAATAAAACATGATGCTCGGCCCAAAATATAATTTAAAACATCACAACGGAGTAAATATGGTGGAGTTATGAAAATAGTAAAATACAGCATGACTGAGTACAAATTTGAAGTCAAAACAGTGAGGAATAGTAGTAAAAATCCCCTAAGGGTCCAAAAACAATTGGCACGAGGCCCAAATATGGCATTCAGCCCAATACATGATAATACTATCCAAAACACAATGATATCAAACAGTTTTCAATCAAATACGCGGTTTAACAGTCATACGGGACGGACTAAGTCACAATCCCCAACGGTGCATGACCCCACACTCGTCATCTAGCATGTGCGTTACCACAAAGTAGCACAACGATGTGAAATCGGGGGCTTCATACCCTTAGGACAAACATTTACAATCATTACTTACCTCAATCCGGTCCAAACTCTAGCCCGTGATGCCTTTGCCTCTCAACTCGGCCTCCGAATGCTCCAAATATCCAAGTGTTTCCCCTTGATTCCCTCTTCAATCCTCCTCAAAAAGCTCCAAAATCGCACAACAATGGTGAAACTTAGACCCAAAATCGTGGATATGGCCTTTTAAAACATTCTGCCCAGCACTAAAAATCTCTTCTTCGCGAACGCGGTCAACGCCTCGCGTTCGCGAAGCACAAACATGAGTTGACCACTTTTTCCTTCATCGCGATCGCGACTCCCTCTATGCGAACGCAAAGCCTCAGCTTCCCAACTCATCGCGATCGCGACTTCCCACTCGCGAATGCGAAGAACAAACCCTCCAGGACCCCATTTGTCACTTTCCTCTACGCGAACGCGGCAAGAGCCTCGCGAACGCGATGACCATTGATCTCAACCCTTCGCGATCGCAGAACCGCCTTCGCGAACGCGAAGGCCAACTTCACAGCCTCACATCCTAACCCTTCGCGAATGCGGGACATGCATCGCGAACGCGAAGGTCAAAAACCTGCAACACCAATAGCAGTTTTTCTACACTTTCCTCCAACATGAAATGATCCGTTTAACAACCCAAAACTCACCCGACGCCCTCAGGACCTCAACCAAACATGCCAACATATCCCATAACCTCCCTAACACTTGTTCCACCCTTCGGAACGCTCAAAACAACATCAAAACACCAAAATCACATCGGATTCAAGGCTAAGAATTCCAAAAACTTCCAAATTCCGCTTTCGATCAAAAAGCCTATCAAACCTCGTCCGAATGACCTAAAATTTTGCACACACGTCACAAATGACACAACGGACCTACTCCAACTTCCGGAATTCTATTCCGACCCCTATATCAAAATCTCACCTATCAACCGGAAAATGCCAAAATTCCAATTTCGCCAATTCAAGCTTAAATCTACTCCGAACCTCTAAAACACATTCCGATCGCGCTCCTAAGTCCCAAATCACCTAACGGAGCTAACCAAATCATAAAAATTCCAATCCGAGATCATATACCAACAAGTCAAAACTTAGTCAAATCTTTCAAATTTTAAGCTTCAAACTGAGAACTGTTCTTCCAAATTCATTCCGATTATCCTGAAAACCAAAACCGACGATTTACTTAAGTCATAATACATCACACGAGGCTAGTCATGCCCAAGAACTGGCGAGCGAAGTGCAAAGCTCAAAATGACCGGTCGGATACTTACATCCTCCCCCACTTAAACATATGTTCGTCCTCGAACGTGCCCAGAGTTGTTCCGAAAACCATCAAATCACTATAAAACCTTACCATGCACATACTCGGGGGTGATCCCACGTCACCCTATCTCATATAGGTCTGATTACCCAATGTAACTGTAATTTTACAATCCAACCTAGCCCATAAACCTTAGAACCATATTTCCACTTCCGAAATCATCTACAAGATCAGAATCTCACATCTATACTCTGAATAAGTTCGAACAAGCTACAAACCATACCTGCAACCTCAGATGCAATTACATGATATATCACATAACTCAAACACTCATAGCGATAACTTCTAATCACAGCAGTTGCTCAAACAACCGAATATCGATAATAAGCCTATTATCCAACAAAGCCACCTTCCAACACTTCCACATACTGCCAATGATAAATGAAATACGTAGAAAGTCATAACCATCCCTCATATCAACCATTCATAGAGCCACTTCTCCTTTGGCAAGGACTTTAGCAATTTTCTGAGCCGAACATCGATATTATCCTTCCAACAAGCTGAAACCGAATCTATTTGTATTCATTCTAGATCCCAACGATCTCATATAATCCAACACAACTACTCTGGTGACATGACCTATCAACACAATCTAAAGCCACAACTCGTGCAATCCACCAATAAGCAATAATCCGAACATACTCAAATTATGAAAATGACTCAAATGAGAGAGCTATACCGCAAGCTCACCAGTACCACCACAACACAATGCTGGGAACCCGTCACACATCGTAGAAACAGAACACACAAATCTAACCTGAAGGGTCATACCTCCACATAACTTCACTGCAATACGCGACCCTACCAAACACTAGTCCACATGAAACACCTCAAGCCACTATGCTCAAAATCGACAACCGCGCGCAATTTGATGTCTAGAACCAAAGCAAATCATCATACCCATGACGAAGAAGTTGTTATAACATTACAAAAACCCGAAAGGACACAACCGATGCGTCATTCGCCGAGCAATATCCAATACTCTTCCCGCTCGAATTCCACTGAGAGGCTCCAATAAATCTGCACCACATATGCCTATAACCAACAAATCCTAACGCCTCGCAACACGGAAAGATAACCCATAGATCTCCCCAACTCACCAATAAGCTCAATAACAATCGAATCAACACATCCCTTAACAATACAACTCAGAGTCAACCAAGCCGACTCGATGTAGAAGACACCTCCATATTGGCCTACCAATGAACCCTTTATCAAAGAGTTCCTGAAGCTTCTCCTTCAACTCCTTTAACTTCGCCGATTCCATACTACGGTGCCCGACACCAAATCAACACCGAAATCAAAAACCATATCCAGCGATATGCCCGGCAGCAGGAAACACATCCGAAAAATCCCTCACCACTAGAACTAAATCATGGTAGGAGTCCCTGCATTGCCATCCATCACGAGGGCCAAATAAGAAAGACAACCCTCCCCAGCCATCCGTTGGGTTTTCAAAAATGAAACCACCCTACTGGGAACATAAACCGTCGAATCTCGCCACTCAATCCATGGCATTCTCGGTATAGCCAACATCGTCGTCCTAGTGCAACAGCCCAGAATAACACGACATGGAGACAACCAGTCCAAACCCAATATCACACAAAAATCTAGCATACTAAGAAACAAGGATCCACTCGGGTCTCCAAACATCCAATAGTTACCACACCAGACCGATATATGCGGTCCACAACCACAACCTCGACCTCTGTTTATGAGAACTCCCAATCTCCAAATCCATACAGCACGCAAATCACCATATCCGATCCCAACTCCACCGTCTGAATATATAACACACCTCTAATACCCAATTATCCCACGAGAGGTACTCCTATAATTCTTCTATGCCACCAAGCAAACTCGAATATCAGCAGTCGATCCAACAAGAGAGTGCTGCAATACTAATGAAGTATCCTCAACTCAAACACATCGCCCTTTCTAACATGTATACCCTCATCAAGCCACACCAATCAGTGATTTCATTTATCTAGTCATCTGAACTGACCATGCTACCTAAGAATTTGTGACCTTCCTTTCAAAACTGAACCGTGACCTTACACATGCAAATCTCAGTCATACACAACATACCGCATATACCATACCATCCTAGGATAAACATGAGAACTTCATATCCATTTTGAGCCACAAGCAGCTATGTACTCAACTAGCCAAGAACTTTTCATTGATCCCATCTAAAAGAAAATCACTACACATCCCACGCTCCTCACACTCGTAGGAAATATACATCTCTAACCGTGGTAGAAACCATCAAGAACTCTCTAAATCCCATTTGCACAAAACTAAACCGTCAGAACTGAATCCTTCTAACTCAACCAAGCTACGCAGGCCACTAAAACCCAAGAGAATTGCCGCGAAACACCTGTAGAAACTCATTACCTCGTAAGCACCCAAAGAACTAGTCTTATCCTTACCATGCCGATCCGGCCTACTACCAAGCTATCCCATCTATCCAAGTTCCTTCTGATTTACCTTCAACTTGATACTTCTTCTTGCTATAACACCACAACTCCTCAACCTAGACTCACCACACGAGAACTAAGCATAAAACCACACCGTCTAAGGCTCATAAGCCGCTGGATACTCTCATAAATATTCTCAAACGCACCACATTCAAAATACATACCCTGAAGTGACTCCCTGCGAATCCGAAGCTATTACTTTCACCTTCCTGATACTGATATATAGAATCCTATAATGATATAGAAATACCACGAGTCTTGACACCCTCCTATGCAAACCTCAGTTCTAGCCAATTATACAACTTGAAAATCTCCAATTATTACGTGTAAAATATTGAACCCACTAGAACCATTCTCGAGAGTCATCCACTCTACTCAAACCGCAACTAGACCAATCAAACGGACCGGACGACCCGTGCTCCATTAGCACTCCGACACCACAGGATGTAACCTCACCTTAATACAACCAAGCAACTTCCTGCTCTATACATCCTTTACCAATAGCAACTCAAGTCATTCCATGATTCTCATACACCCATAAAGCATAACATAACCTTTATTGAAATTTCCTTTACTCGAGTCATCCTCAGTCTCAACCTCCATAAGCCATAACTGATTCACTCGTACGCCTCAAACTGGAACCAACATAGCACATAACCGTGCAAACAACTAATCAATAGTAGACTCCCCCACTTGGCTCAAAGCCATAGATAAAAACACACAATAACTCATAATGCATATACTCTATTACTGCCATAATACCATAGTGAGATTAAACTCAATCCTTCATAAGCTCGTAAAACAAATACCATCTAGTACTTTAAATCTTCTACAAATCTCGCGTTCACCCTTAAACAGTCAAGCCCACTCTCTTAGGCGACTCAAATTCAAATTACAACACATATATTTCACTGGTAACAGAGATCTTCCAATAAATGACATAAAGGATCATGCAAACTTCAGAACACTCTGCAGGATATAACCCACCTGCTTCACTTCAAACTAATATCTCTTTATACCCTTCCACCGTCATAAATATTACGCAGTCACTTAATCTTCCTGAGCCTAAACTTATATCACAACGTGAAATCTACTTCACTTCCCAACTAGGCAACATGAAAAGGTCCTTCAACACGCCCACAACTCGGGCTAAACATCAATCACGATGGAAACCAAGCACCGGATAGTTCTTACTACCCCCAAGCAGACCATTCTTATCTCGTTCAAATCATATGCACACATCTCACATTCACATCATACTCATCACGTAGCTATCCAGTCATCACTCCCACTAATAGGGGCACTATCAGACATACAAATCCAAAAGCACATGCTCACACAAGCAATGCCTCAGTGCTCAAGCTATAGGAAAAATCCGGCCTCAAGTCCTCCAAACTGGCCCAACATCAATACACAGAGATCACATCTCGCCTCTCGATCAGGGAATCACAAGCCATCGATGCATATCTAATACTAAGCACTCATAGGCGCATACGAATGCGTGGAAGGAATTCAAGGAGTTACATTTCAAGCTGAATCAAGGAAGCACGATAAGAATTCAAGAACGTGAAGTTTTTCCTAAAGGTTCTACAGCCTCCCGAGGATAAATATAGACGTCTCCGTACCGATCCGCGAGACTCTACTAAACCTGCTCATGACTCTTGAGACCTATGTAACCTAGGCTCTGATACCAACTTGTCACGACCATAAAATCGACCCGATCGTGATGGCGCTTATCGTGAAACTAGGCCAACCGACACAACTCCCGAATTAATCATTTAATAAATAACAATCATTTTAAGCCTTTAATTAATCAGATATCTCATAATGTAAGTCTAAATAAACAGTGCGAAATAATTACACAAGCCCGACATCGTGGTGTCACAAGTCACGAGCATCTACTAAGGTCTGAATACAACAAAGAGCCTAAAAATATACTAAATACAGTCTAAGGAAGATAAGAGGGAGAAAAGCAATGCTGCGAACATCGGGCAACTACCTTGCTAACTCCAATGACTTTGCCACTGAGGAATCAACACCTGCTACCGGGTTCAGAACTACCTGGATCTGCATACAAGGTGCAGAGAGTAATGTGAGTATGTCAACTCAGTAAGTAATAAAAGTAAATAAAAGCTGAGCAGTAAGAAAACACGTAAGCCACATCAACATGCTACAACAAATGCAGGACATCTCCAACACAGTACAGAAATCATGTACTTCATAAATCAAGCTCATTTCAGTAAAAACCTCTGAAAATAACTTTCAATAGTTTCAAACGAGTGATAAAACAATGAATAAAAATGATAGAAAATGTAGACAGCCCTTCGGGCAAAATATGTGCCATAAGCCACCCTTCGAGCATAATATCAACAGAACCAGCCCCTCGGGCTACGTCACAATCACTCGTAATTAGCCCCTCGGGCAAAACATGAATCAAGAACTGCCCCTTGGCAAAATATGGATTAATAACTGCTCCTCGGGAAACAATAGGAAACAACAACAGCCCCTCGGGTTACATCATATTACTCACACTGGGTACTCGTGCTCACTAAGGGTGTACAGACTCCGGGATGGGCCCCTTACGGCCCAAGCACAATAACAATCCATCTCGTGGCATAATCAAACAGGCTCTCGGCCTCATATCAAGCCACCTCGTGGTGTAACAAATCAGGTCCTCAACCTCATAATCATAAATCAGTGCCACACTGCTACGACACGCAGCCCGATCCCAATATTCTCACAACACAGGCCCTTGGCCTCACTCAGTCAGAAATCTCTCATGTCACTCGGGCAACAGTAAAACATGATGCTCAGCCCAAAATATCATTTAAAGTATCAAAACGGAGTAAATATGACTGAGTTATGAAAAGAGTAGAATACAGCATGACTAAGTACAAATATGAAGTCAAAATAGTGAGGAATAGTAGTAAAAATCCCCTAAGGGTCCAAAAACAGTTGGCACGAGGCCCAAATATATCATTTAACCCAAAACATGATAATACTTTCCAAAACACAATGATATCAAACAGTTTTCGATCAAATACGCGATTTAACAGTCATACGGGATGGACTAAGTCACAATCCCCAACGGTGCACGACCCCACGCTCTTTATCCAGCGTGTGCATCATCTTAAAGTAGCACAACGATGTGAAATCCGGAGTTTCATACCCTCAGGACAAACATTTACAATTATTACTTACCTGTATTCGGTCCAAACTCTAGCCCGTGATGCCTTTGCCTCTCGACTCGGCCTATGAATGCTCCAAATCTCCAAGTGTTTCCTCTTGATTCCCTCTTCAATCCTCCTCAAAAAGCTCCAAAATCGCCCAAAAATGGTGAAACTTAGACCCAAAATCGCGAATATGGCCTTTTAAAACATTCTGCCCAACACTAAAAATCTCTTCTTCGCGAACGGGTCAACACCTCGCGTTCGCGAAGCACAAACTTGAGTTGACCGCTTTTTCCTTCATCGCGATCGCGAAGCCTCAACTTCCCAACTCATCGCGATCGCGACTTCCCACTCGCGAACGCGAAGAACAAACCCTCCAGGACCCCATCTGCTCACTTTCCTCTACGCGAACGAGGCAAGAGCCTCGCGAACGCGATGACTATTGATCTCAACCCTTCACGATCGCGGAACCACCTTCGCGAACGCAAAGGACAACTTCACAGCCTCACATCCTAACCCTTCACGAACGCGGGACATGCATCGCAAACGCGAAGGTCAAAAACCTGCAACACCAACAACAGTTTATCTGCAATTTCCTCCAACATGAAATGATTCGTTTAACCACCCGAAACTCACCCGAGGCCCTCGGGACCTCAACCAAATATGCTAACATATCGCATAACCTCATTAAAACTTGTTCCACCCTTCGGAACGCTCAAAACAACATCAAAACACCAAAATCACATCGGATTCAAGGCTAAGAATTCCAAAAACTTCCAAATTCCGCTTTCGATCAAAAAGTGTATCAAACCTCGTCCGAATGACCTAAAATTTTGCACACACGTCACAAATGACACAACGGACCTACTCCAACTTCCGGAATTCTATTCCGACCACTATATCAAAATCTCACCTATCGATCGGGAAACGTCAAAATTCCAATTTCGCCAATTCAAGCCTAAATCTACTCCGGACCTTCAAAACACATTCCGATCGCGCTCCTAAGTCCCAAATCACCTAACAGAGCTAACCAAATCATAAAAATTCCAATCCGAGATCATATACCAATAAGTCAAAACTTGGTCAAATCTTTCAAATTTAAGCTTCAAACTGAGAATTGTTCTTCCAAATTCATTCCGATTATCCTGAAAACCAAAACCGACGATTTACATAAGTCATAATACATCACACGGGGATGCCCAAGAACTGGCGAGCGAAGTGCAAAAGCTCAAAACGATCGGTCGGTTCGTTACACATATACTGCGTTAAGAACATCTAACATGTGCTTACACAATTCACGAAAAACCAGCAACGGTATATACTGGCTACTTATCTTTATTTTAATTTTTTTATTTTCCTTCTGGAGGTTATATGAAGCTAAAGACAAGAAGAATAAGAGAAAATATAGATATTTTGTTTTCTCTGTGCAAATGCTCATTTGAAGGAGAAAGGTTAAAGTGGGATTACTACATTGCAAGAAAAGATGGAAAACGATAATTTTCTTAGAAATATACTCACTTCCCCAACAATAGCTAAATGACCAATTGAGGGTACGATATTCGCTTAGGCAAGAAACAAAATATTTATTTAATAGTAGTAATAATTTTTAGATTTTTTTTTGGATGTCCTCGAAGGGACATGACTCATGTAATTGTAACATTAATTGAAATAAGTTTAGGTACTCTTCTGTATGGATAACTATAATATAATTGTACTAAAAATTTAAAATTAGTAGAGTTTGTGTTTAATTTGGATTGTTTTTGTGGGTGATACGTACTTGGAAACATACCATATGGAACTGGCATGTCTTTACATACAAAGGAGGCTACGTTGAAATATTCTTGAGTCAGGAAATTTAAGAGCAATTGTGAAAAATCTTGAAAGAAGACAGAGTCGATGACTTCTCAACATGTTGCTTATTTTAGAATAGAAATTTTTTTCATGGGTATAGAGTCTCTCCCTGTCCAATGTCCTCTAAAAAGCATATCTGGTAAGAAACAAGACAGGTACAGTGATTAAAACAATGATTGAATTGATATTTATTTATTTATTTATTCTCATTTTTTTACCGTTACCTTTTTTTCTTTTTCGCTATTTTCCCCACTGATATGGTCATATGTCAGAAAAAATAGAATTTAATTTATAACAAATTTTAGGTGGACTTTCATCTTCCGAAGTTCACATCCAGCATCAAGTATTTAAGCTGAATGTAGAGCTGATTTTTTACCCAACAGAGTTGATATTATAGGTATCTTGTTATTATATTGTTAGGAAGGAAGTAATGAAAATAAATTGTTGTGGAAACGCTCTAATAATATTGTTGTACTTGCTCTTTAATTTGGATCCTACTGATATAATTATGTGAACAAAAAATATATCTTGAGTGTTGACACAAAAGAAAAAAAAACAAGGAGGAACCAAAAATTCTTTTCCTTATCCTCTTTCTGATACTTGAATCCTTTTTTTTTAATTACTTTTTTCAATTTATAGGATTGGCGATGGGAACATTGAAACAGAAAGAAGCAAACTTTTTGAAAATTTTGTAGAGAATTAGTAGAAAAAATTAGAGATTTGTAAATACTATGAAGAAGGGAGCAAAGTGTTTTATTCTACTTATATACATTGATGATGTATAAAAATTTAGTTTGCAATATCATATCATATTTACCTATTGTAGCAAATAAGCAAATAATATATATTTTTGTCAAATTATAAATTTTTTTTTATGTTAAATCACATGTAGAAATATTTTTTAGGTAACCTGATAATATAAAAAAAAATTAACTACCAATGTATATTACTTAAATTGTAATTCTTATAATTTGTCGAGGAAAATCGAGATTTAAAGGGTTTTCTAAAATAGATGAATTAAGAGGGGGAAGAGGAAAGAAATCAACAATGATTGAGCAGATTCAAAAAAAAAAAAAAGTTGAAAAAGGAAAAAGAATAGGAAAAAAAATAGATATTGGGAATACAATCAATACTTTTTCTTTTTTCCTTTTGAGTTGCCTTGCATTCATTTCAAATTATATGATTTGCATAGCAATTTTTTTTTTTTTTTTTAAAAAAGAGATGAAAAACTAAAGTTGTACTGTCTAATAAAAGAATGAGTATATTTTAGATATGCGTTAGACTAAGGGAATAAGGTGTGCATACATAAACACATATACAAGTGAATTTTTTTCTTATATATTTTTTTCATTTCTTAAAAGAATCAGATTATGAAAATTATTGTCCATCTAACCTCAATCAATATGTAGTATTTGTTTTTTTATTTATATATGTACGTCAAAATTTTATCTCTTTTATTTCAATTAAATTTCTAAAATAATTATTTATAAATCAAATGTATTTTTATAATCGCGCTTCGCGCAGATAAGTTCACTAGTTTTATGTTTAAAGTTAACAACTTCATACGAAAATTTTTCCAACTTTATACCCCTAGTGTGAAGTAGATCCTAAAGTAGGTAATCTTGTAAATGTTTTTGCCCAACGAGTATGACCTCAATGGTTACCTCAAAATTGGGTATATTTGCACTTTTTCCATGTAATTAAACTTCAAGACTTAATTCAGTTTTGCCACATAACACGTTTTTAGACTACTATGTTTTGAATTAGGAATATAATCCAAACTTTTATGGACTCAAAATAATCATAGTTGAATGGATTGTTACACAAATAACCAGTCAGATTTACGGTTTATTTTTTCTAGCAAGTATACAATAGATTATACATTAATTATACACATATTATACATGAATTATGTATTTGCCAGCTATTTTTAGTTTAAGAGAATATAGACGACTATTCAGGTTAATTATTCAATTTAAATGCCTACTTTAGGAGACGTTAATTGGGCCGGTTGGGATAAACTTGGATAGCATAAAATGGGTTATCATAATAGGAAAAATTATGCGACAAGTCAAACATATACATTGTATTTACCATTCATAGCTATACTTTTAGCAAATTTACCATCGTAGTTATATTTGATTTTTTTAGCAAATTCATGAAACAATAGATTAATTGTTTTTAACTGAAATGAGAGAGCAACAAGCTTTCGTAGCTTAGTTGGGTAGGAGTCCATTTAGTTAGCGGAGGTGTTGAGTTCAACTCTCATCAAGAGCATTTTATTTTTTTGTATTTCTATATTCGCCTTGGTTGTATTCATTGCGCGTATGAATATAGTCGATACAAATACACTTGATAAAGGTTGTATTCTTTATATATACATATGTATACATTCGATAGAAGTTGTATCTTTTGTATACACTCGCCTTGGTTACAGTTGATACAAATGAATATAATTGCGCGAACGAATACAATTGGCACAGTTTGTATTCGTTGCGCGAGCGAATACAATTGACACTTGTTATACTTGTTGCATGTTTAAATACAAGTGATACAAGCTAGTAACAACGGAACAATAGCTAGAACTGGTAATTAGCCATACTATAGTTACTAGGCAAATAAAATTGAGTTGTTTCAAATTAAACCGTCAATGAATATATGTTCTATACAACTCTCTATATTTCAACAAATTGTGCGAGTTATATTCACGAGTCAAATTTGTCACTTCAAGTCTACACTACTGTAGAAGTAAGGTCCTTTTATGTTTGATCAAATAGAAAACAAGTAAGGTCCTTTTATGTTTGATCAAATAGAAAACAAAAAAGTCATTTTTTGTTTCTTTTAAATATAAATACTATTCCTTATTACTAAAACATGTTTTCCCATTGAAATGGTCTCTTTTATTTTGAATAAATCAAATTCATGTCATTAACAACTTGTTTGGATGGTTGTTATGTATTGTTTCACAATGTATTATATCGTATTATATAATGTTATATTATATCGTTTGATGAATACAATACTTGGATAGATTGTATCGTTTGCCGTCGTTTCATGATGTCACACGTCAACAATATGAAAAATAAACTTACAATATTACAAAGAAAAAGTATGGTATGATATAGAATTATTATATAAAAAGATAGTGCAAAGGATAAAATAAGATTATTTAATAATAATGAAGGGCAATATGAGAGAAAAAGACAAGGTAACGACGAATTTAATAATACGATACAATAAAATTTAAATAACAATCAAAACAAATACTGTATTTAAAGTAACAATAGGATGCACCAGAGAATTACTAATCCCTTGGGTATACTTTTTCAATCTATATATTACTAGTGCAAGTATTAGTTATATAACCTATTCGGTATTATACTATGTATAACTAATACATAGCAAACCATGGTATTAATAATACTAAGGCCATTAATGCATGCATTAACCTGGTTAAGGACAAAATTATCTTTAAAGTCCCTTAAAACTAAACAATATGGAGGGTATTTTCTAAATAACTAATTTTCTAAAAAATTATACAATGCATTTTAATTATTAATACACCACACCAAACAATAGATAAAAAATAATCTCTGCATAACTAATCCATGTATTATTAATTCATACATTACCGATACACTTTATTCAACGCTATTCTTATATGCTCTACGAAACTACCTCTAAGTAACAACCATCCAAACAAGCAGTAACCTAGCAAAACATATATTCTTTTGGGGCCAAAATACATATTTTATATTTTATGGTAGTAGATTCTGGACACATTGGCTCCTTGCTGGATTTTGCACTCACAGTTCATTTCAACGCGCAATTTGAACGCGCCACTGCAATTTCTTTCCCCCAAATTTTTATAATTTCTGAAACTTCACTACTTGGTCAGGAAATAACTAGGAGTAAAAAAAAATACCAAAATTAAAAAAATAGTGCAATTAAGACGGATGAATTAAAGAAAAGGGACCTAAAAAGAAACTAAAATAAAATAAAAAAGAAAAAAAAACCTTTCTTTCTTTCTTTCTTTCTTTGTGTATGCCCCCTCTGGTTATACACATCAACAACAGAAGAACGGAACATCACATTCGAAAATCCATTCGATCGCTGGGTTTTTCAACACATTGATTCTTCAACACTCATCTTTTGGGGTTTATTTAAAAATTAATTTTAAAGTATTTTGCTGGTTGAATTTTTTGATAAAATTACTTGAAATATACAGGTGAGATACATAGATGATCAGGAAGGTTCAATGGTAGTTTTTGATTTTGAAGGTTGGAGAGGTTACAGTGCAATTCCTTTCTGGGTTTTGTGAGTATTTTAATGGGTCGAAGTTCGATTTTTGAATTGTGAGTGATATGTTGGATTTTAGGATAGGTGGCAAATTAGGGCTAGGGTTAGGGTTTTGGGGTTACAAGGTTGGGAATTTAAGGTTAGGTTTTATTTATGAGTTGGGGAAATAGTAATAGGGCTCAAATGATGGAGGAACATGAGCTTGAGGAAGGGGAAGCATGTTATTACAACAAGGATGATGATGATAATTCAAGCATTGACCCGGACATAGCCCTCTCTTACATTGTAAGAGTTCTTTTTTGTTTTTGTTTCTGCTATATGTTGAACTCAAATTTCATAATCTGAACATTCTTGATTATGTGTCTTTTATGATGAACTAAAGTGAAAGAGAAGAACTTTGAGTTTTGAGAATCAGTTCATGAAATGCTTAATATAGTTGCAGTTTGTTTTTGGTAGTTAAGTTCTTGGTTGATTATCAATGTTCTGGGTAAAAGATTAGGCTTTACTAATTCAAAATTCATTATAGATGGTTCTGTGATTCTGTAAAGAATGTACTGAATCAGGCAAATAATTATGGTAGGACAAAAAAAGAGAACTTTTTGGGACATTGTGCTAGAGATATTGCTTTCAAGTTATACTGATGAAATTTGGGATCATTTCTGCTAATAGTGAAGGGTAACAATAAGAAAAGTAAGAGAAAAAGAGATTCTCTTTAAGACTGCCTTTCCCCACTTTCTGCAATACTTTGTTTAAAGTGTATGCTACATTATGAATGGTTATTGCCATTTATTTCATAAAACAATGACAGTATGACGATTGTTTTCTGTGTCAAAGGATGAGAAACTTCAAAGTGTTTTGGGTCATTTTCAGAAAGATTTTGAAGGAGGCGTTTCTGCTGAGAATTTGGGTAAGTAGGCTGTTAATCAGGCCCATTATTGATCATAGACAAAGTTGTGTATCTCTTTCTCCATGTAGATGGACTGATTACATTTCTTTTACTTTTGGCAGGGGCAAAATTTGGCGGGTATGGTTCGTTCTTACCGACTTATCAGCGCTCCCCTTCAATTCTATCTCAGCCAAGATCTCCACAGAGATCTCAAAATCAAGGGACACCAAGATCACCCAACCATTTTGTTTCCGAGGTCTGTCAAAAGTTCGTCTTTTTTTTGTTGAATGCCATATTGTCTACCTTATATCGACCTGGGAATATTTGGTTTACCTTGTGTGGTGATTGCATTTCTGTCCAGGGGCCTCCTCAGAAATCTTTGGCTGTGTCTGATCCTCCCTCAACTCAGAGGAATAGTACAGCTGGTTCTCGCAGTGGTCATACCTTGCATGATTCAAGGGTTCCTTGTGGGTATGATTCCGCCAGACCATGCTTTTCTGCTCAAGAATCTAATAAGTTCCCTGTAAAACATGAAGTTTCTATGAACAAGTCACTTAAACCAACTGATCAGAGAAAATTCAAACTTCGGATTAGAGTTGGTTCTGATAAGACAGCCCAGAAGAGTACTGCTTTACACACTAGTCTTGGGCTTATTTCTCCCTCTTCGTCAATGGAAAATAGTCCTACTGAAAGTGGTGAGATGTTGTCCAAGTTTGAAGGAATTCCCTGTGATTCTCCAGCCAGCATCCTTCAGGTAAGCCAGTTTTCTATTACTTAAAAATTCCCCTTTTACCACACAGCCAAAAAGAGAATAGTATCTGGTGCTTTGTTAATTTTTCGTTTTTTCCCTTTATTTATTCCCGTCTGTTGGAACAGACTATGACTTCTTTCCCAGTTGCTGGAGGCCTGCTGCTTTCACCTCTCCATGAGAAGTTATTGACTTTGTCTAGAAATGATAAACTTTTCACGGGGAATGAGCCTGTGGTTGCTGCAAAGGATACTAACCCTCAATCTGTCATGTCTGGCAATAGTTCAACGTCCAGGATAGAGGATGGGGATGTCTTGATAGGGAAGAAAACTAAATCAGTTGGTAAGAGTGAATATGCCGAGGAACTGAATTCAGGGGTCGGAAATGACACGATCTCCTTTTTTGAGAAAAACTTGGGCATTGAGAGCCTGGAAAACACGCATTGCCTCTCAAAAGACTTGAATCAGAGAGTCGTGCCTGAGTTAGTATGTGATACTCATCAGTCAGTGAAAGGTGCTGGTAGGGCACCTGGAGCTATACATGACTCGGTGAAGGAAATTCGAATGAAGAAAAGGGAGATCAATAGACTTAAAGATCAATTGTTTGGTAGTGACTTGGATAAGGATGATTCGTTTGAATCTTCATCTGACGTGGTCGGTGACAAATATGATCACCAGGAAGTAAGAAGTAATCCAGTGGAACTCCAGCTAAAAAGCTTTCAGAAAAATGCTTCTTTTGATAGCAAGGAAGGTGGCAGGAGCAAATGCGGCAGATCCGTCCCTTCATTTAGAGCTGATTCTGATATTTCCGAGAGTGAGAGGGACTCTAGTGCGGCTGTATCTCTGAGAAAGAAAGCTGTTATGAAAGCTGCAAGCCATAAACCTGACCAACCAAGGATGCCTCACGCAGAGAAGCAATCATCTGAAGGCAAAAAGAAGTTAACAGAACGTCAACTTGGTCTGAAGTCAGCTGCAGATGTGGCAGAGGTAAGAGGGGTTTCTGCTACTCTCAAGAACAAGAAGAGTTCTAAGAAGGATGTCCGGATGGCTCATTTATTTGACGCACAGCTGGAGAAAACCACGAATCAACTGGATTCTCTGGAGAGACCTCCTGGTGCTAAGTTGAAGAAATCTAAACTGGAGGCACGTATAAAACAGCATTCATCTTCTGCTAAATCAAGACACGTTCCGAGCAAAAAAGTTGATAGTCATGTGGCATCTGCGACCCCTATGAAGGATAATTCAGCCATGGGTGCTAAGGAACTGACTTCTGGGACTGAGCCACCAGTTGCTCCTGTCGTTATAGAAGAAGATTGGGTCGCCTGTGATAAATGTCAGAAGTGGCGCCTTCTGCCATATGGTACAAAACCCGAGCACCTGCCTGACAGGTGGATGTGCAGCATGTTGAACTGGCTGTAAGTTTTCTGCAGTTTTAAAATCTTAACTCTCTTTTTGTGGCTTATACAAAGTCTTGGGTCTCTTTTATCGGTTTACACATGCTCTGATACTCTGCCTTGTCATCCATCTCTGTAGATAGTTTCTGCAGTGCTATATTTTAGTGATTACAAAATCAAAATTAATTTCTGTAGGCCTGGAATGAACAATTGTGACATTAGTGAGGAGGAGACAACAAGAGCTCTCCATGCCTTGTACCAAATGCCTCTTCCTGAGAACTTAAATAGCCTTCAAAATCATGCTGGTAGAGATACGGCTGGAGTAATTTCAGCTGATATGCATGGGCTCGGTGGCAGCAGTCAGAATGTGGGTTTCGATTATGTGGCTAATGGAGGAAAGAAGAAACACAAATTAAGAGAAACACCAAACACAAGTAGCAATCATGGTCCAGTGTTGACCACAAACTTGAACATGCAACATGAGCCGGCTAAATGCAGAAGTTTGAAGAATGTGAACCAACATGTTGGTGAATCGAACATAATTAGCAAATCCATTGTGCAGATTCCAGTTAAGTCGTCTGATGTCCTTGGCAAAAATCTGAGTAAACGGAAGGAGCACATGGCTAATGGTATAGTATTCATCTTCAGGCTGGCATTTCTTCCTTCCTCTCATACCTGTATATAGATATTTATCTTGCTTCCTATTATAACATATTTGCAGGTGATGAAAAGCCAAAAAAGAAATCCAAAAGGGAGTCCGATCAGTGCGATCACAGGGATCTGAAAAAGATTAAAATAAAAAGTGACCAAGCTTTTGTGACAATTAGGGAAGTAGGGACAGGTATCCAGGACTACCATGAACGTGGTAATTTGAAGGAGACAAAGCCTGGGCTGGCAGAAGGGTTACAAATTTTGGAAAAGAAGCATGGCAACCGAGTCCAGGATTCAAGGGATAATGACTCAATTAATGTAAAAACTCATAATGGAAGGGAAATTTCTGTAAAGAAAAGAAAATTGAGGGATGAAGACTATCTGATGACTTCGCAAAGTAATGGTAATCACTTGGGTGACAGTGATGCCAATGCTTTTGTGAGAGCGGTTAGCGGTGAGAGTGGAGTCAGAAAACAGAAGAAATCCAAGGTGTTTCAGACTGAAAATAAGGAGTCCAGTGCTAGCAAGGGTAAAGAAAAATCAAGAACGAGAGGTACAGTTACTAAAATTGTTCTACCAGGAACCAGGGATTCTCCTATAGATTGGAGTGTAGAGAGAGAACGTCAGACAAAGAAGTATAGAGTGAAGGTTCAGTCTCGATTGACGATGGAAGATATTGATTCATTGAAAAAGGATTTGGGATCTGAACAGTTATCAACAGCTGCCACTTCAAGCTCTTCAAAAGTTTCTGACTCCCGGAAAAGTAGAGCGAAACACCAAGTGAAAGGCTCACCAGTAGGGTCTGTTTCCTCATCCCCCATGAGGATGTTCATCACGAGTAAGGCTTCACCTGCAAGAACGGAGGGTTCAGGGAAAGATGATGCTAAATTAGATAATTACCCAACAGTTGGAAGTCCAAGAAAATATTTGGATAGGGATGGCGATTTTGAGAGTGATAAATCTAGGACCTCAATAAAGGGGAAACAATCTGGTGTTCCTCATCCGGAGGCTTGTGAAAATTCTGTGCTAGATTCTCGGGGTACCAGTGGCAGGGAAAAAATTGAATCCCGTGTTAGACATTCTTCTGAGTTTGGAAATAGCCATATGGACAATAGTCATGCTGATGTTCTGGAGGAACGTAGCCCCTACATGACTGAGAAGCATGCTGCATACAGCTTCGATGGCAAGGGTAGAGTGAGCAAGAAACACGTTTCTATGCTTAACGAACATAAATCTGCCAAAGATTCTCCATTACAATTTAAGGAAAAGGATGGGAATGCTGGTTTTAATACTCAAAGGGTAGAAGGGAATATCTCTGATCTACTGGGAAACCAGGAAGTCCTGAATTCAAAGGTTGACCACAATTATCTCGACTCCAGTACTAAATCTTTCAATAACAATCAGATTGTTAGCAAGAAAGATCCCACGCGTTGTAGTGATAGCAAGAGAGAGCACCGATTAAAGCATGATGGTGTTGGATCAAATACAAAATTGAACAGTGTATGTAGTATGGAAGGAAAAGTTCTTGCGAAACAAAAACCTCATCAGGAAATTGATGCCCGAAATGCAACAAATGGTAGATCAGCTCAGTCAGAATCCAGGGACTTAAGGTCTCAAGTTGGTGCACATGCTGAAGATAAACAAGGCACGTCAGTTGTTACCAGAAAACCTGCTTCCGGTTCCCAGAAAGGAAGTTCTAAAGATGTATGTGCCAGAGTGTCAACTACGCTAAAAGATCCTGGCACTGGTGTTTGTCAAACTGTGAGTCACAACAGCATGGGGCATTTGGAACCCAGTGCTCTCACCCTTACAAAAAGGGAGCCCTCAAGTCAGACTGCTTCTGCTGTCCTGAAAGAAGCTGAAAACCTTAGAGATTGTGCTGATCGTCTTAAGGTTATACTAATATCTCTTTTAAGCTTATATTTTTATCTCAATTAGAACTTGTTGCTGGTCTATTTCCCAAAGTTAATTTCTTCTCTGCCTCTGCTTTATCTAGTTGACTTTCTGCTGAAGAAATCATGATCCCTTCTCCTTGTGCAGTGCATGTATTAGTTTTCCTAATTATTAAAGCTATTTGCAGAACTCTGGATTTCATGCTGAATATAATCAAGCTTATTTTCAAGCTGCATTGAAGTTTCTTCAGGGTGCTTCACTTTTAGAAAACTCAAATGGGGAAAGTAGCAAACACGGGGAGATGAATCAAATACAAATCTATAGTAACACAGCCAAACTTTGCGAGTATGTGTAACTTCAAACTTTACAATACTGATAGATATACCATTTCATAAGCACTTATTTAACCTTTTCTCTATGGGGAAAATTCCAAACTTGCAGCTCCCCAAAACTATAACTGATAGGTTTATCTTTTGGTTTACTGTTTTGCTCAAGGCCGTGTCGTTTTATGAAGAACCTCTGCCTTGCCAAGTTGTTGCTCAGCAGAAACTACTGTTAAATAATTTGTATAAGTGAAACTATTGTTTATTTAATTAATTTTTTTCCTGTAAAGGCTGCTGAATGTCCGCTAGTTTAGAGTTTGGTATGACTCATTTCTTCATAGAACCCGGTTTAGTGCAGACAAAGTTGAATATTCTGTGTAAACTTGTCCATACAGGTTAAGCAAGTCTGAAGTTAGTTACAACTATCTCATAACTGCTTGTTCGATGACTGCTCTTTTTATCTGCTTTGTAATGGATATTTATAATGTTGCAGAACTTGTGCACATGAATATGAGAAACGTGATGAAGTTGCCACTGCTGCTTTGGCCTATAAGTGTATGGAGGTTGCATACATGAGGGTGGTATTCTGCAAAAATATGAGTTCGAGCAGAATTTGGCATGATCTGCAAGCAAGTTTGCAAGTTCCTCCTCAAGGTCTGTTTTTTTGTCATGAAGTACTGGACGTAAGAGTTTCTTGTCTTATTGCCATCAAACTTTCCAGCAGTGTGTTGTTAGCATAACCGTATAACGAAACCTCAGGAACATGATGATACTTTTGGTAGTTTTCTTTCTTTTTCCTTTTGTTGTTTTATATCCACATTCAAAGAGACACCATTCAGCGTAGACGTAGCGTGATTATAAGTTGAAAAGGATTTGCTTAACCGAGATGTGGTTAAAAAGATAACCCACCCTGAGAAATTACATAGATGTGCATTTTGCATCAGCTTTGGCCACAAGAGTTATCCGAACCAAAAGCCAATTATTTTCAGCGATAAACAATTCCAAAGTGGGCTGCTACCTTTCTCAAAAAAAAATAAAAAATAAAAAAATCCCAGTGGGGAAAATAAGACATCCTAAATATAACAGTCTTGACTCAAACATTCCCCCAGCGTTGGTTTAGCAGCAGAGGTAGACATCTCGAAAGGTGTGGTAGACACACCTCACGAGTTATCATAGTTGGTGACCAAGTCTGATATTTAAGTGCAGAAAGATAGAGGGGCAGGCCCCATCAAGACCAAGTTTTGAAGCTGGAAATAGTGGATTTCTTGGTTGAAAAAACCCAGTCTTGATTCATGCAGCTGCACTATGCTTAAATGTGTGAGCGAGACATCTCAGAGGTGTTGGGAGGGAAGTGGGGAATGAATATTTGAAACTTTAAGAAGAAATTTCATCTTTAATTTTGATTGATATAACTCAGTCTACAATGAAGTCGTCAAGCATGAGCGGCTGGGTTTTACCCAATTTCAGTTATGAGTTTGGCCGTGCTTGCCAGTGGGCTTTATTGTGATTAAAGAACTGATATGCAACGAATGCTTAGACACAATTTAGACGCAACAGGAAAATTAAAACAAAAAAAGAGATAGGAGAAAATGCCCCAGGGCCGGGAGCTGAAAAAAGTTTGACTTGAAAATTAAAATCTAACAATGTTATAATTGTATGAATAGAATATCGATTGACATATCTATGAATCTTGCCATCATGGTTTATAGTGGTCTAGCTTTGTTTTAATGGAAGACCATAGCTTCACATGAATTTCCCACTTGCGAGAAATGTTTTAGCATCTATGTGATGTTTTAGCATCTATGTGCTTATAATGTGATTCTCGTCCAGAAATTCTCGATATATGTAGTTGTTGCATCATGTTTAGTGCATACATGTTATTCAGGTGAATTTCATTTGCGTGAATTTCCCACTTTAATTTGGATATGTTTTTGCCTATGTTGTTTGTAATGAGATTCTGGTTCAGATAATCTCGATATTATGTAGTTGCATCATGTTTAGCCCATGCTTTTATTCAGGTGAATCTCCTTCATCTTCAGCATCTGATGTTGATAACACAAACAATCAGACAGTGGCAGAGAAGACTGCTTTATCAAGAGGCAGTGGTTCTCATGCTGGAAATCATGTTATTGCTCCTCGAAATCGTCCTAGTTTTGTTCGTCTGCTTGACTTTGTAAGTTGTTGACTCGTTTATGATTCAGACATATTGGGACTAGTTCACACTTTTGTTGGATATTTACAGCGTTTTTATTCCCTTTATTATACGTCAAATGACTACAGGATACTGGAGGAGTCGAGGGATTTCTTCCTTCGTTTTTGGAGGAAAACTATGAAAATGAACTTTACTTCCTTATTATTATTATTATTATTTTTTTGGGGGGGGGGGGGGGTGAAGAAATTATGCGCTTAGGTTCCATCAGTTTCATATAGTTTAATTTCTTGTGTTGTTTCTGTGTTAGCTGGCCCATTTCTGTAGGGTAAGCAATTAAAAAGATGTAAAATTTTGCAGACAAAGGATGTAAATTCTGCAATGGAGGCTTCTAAAAAAGCACAGAATGCTTTTGCTGCTGCCACTGCAAATCTTGGAGAGGCAGAGAATAAAGATGCTGTCATTTCCGTTAAACGGGTTATTGACTTCAGTTTCCAGGATGTAGAGGAGCTAATACGTTTGGTGCGGCAAGCTATTGAGGCAATTAACCATAATGGTTTTGGTGGCAGTAGAGGCTAAATCAACCCTGTATACTATGTGGTTTTGCTTGTTTTGTCCATTCACAAGCAGGCTCTTGGATATGAGAAGGAAGTGAGGACCTGCAGTGCAATTTGGTGAAGAGGCATGCTGTTAAGTGCGTTATATTCCTGTACATGTGTACAAAGTGGGATTGATTTGCTATTTCATGAATTTTTGAGAATTCAACTTTTTGGTATATGATAAGGGCATAGCATGCTCAACGTTAAAATTTACAGGTTGGGGACAAGAGGTGTATAAAGTTTCAATCTTCAAGGATAAGACTTGGAATTCTCTTAAGATCCAGTTTTGAATATTAGGTTCTTTCTGTTGGGAATAGTCAAACATAGGAGTATGAATATTGAGAGCATTAGGTAACATATCTAAGGAGACATGAGTTCCAATGTAGTCCCAATGATTCATCCTTTATTAGAGTACTTGGATCCTTGGGTTGCCGTATACTTCATTTTTTTTTATAATTGAACACAAGGCACAATTTTGGTGGAGGAATTTAGTGGACTTACTATATTATCCGTCATTAATTCTTTTTTCTCCTTCTTTTTTAAGTTTTTTTATCTGGTGAAAATAAGCGACTGATTCTGTCTCACAAATTTATATTATGTACTTAGCAGATTACTAAGGAATTCTGCCAAAAAAAGAAAAAAAGAGTGAGGAGAGAACGAGAGAAAGAAAAGAGGAGATTGCTAGAGAATTGCAATTTTGTGGTAAAAGAAAGGAATGTATAACATGGAGTTAGTCACTTATGTCCGCATGCCTACAATCTTCAACATCTAATCAGCTTTTGCTACAACAACAACAACAACAACTCATTATAATCCCACTTAGTGGGGTCTGGGTAGGGTAGTGTGTATACATACCTTATCCCTACCCTGGGGTAGAGAGGCTGTTTCTTGGGGAGACTCGAACTCACAACCTCTTGGTTGGAAGTGGGGGTTGCTTACCATCAGAGCAACCCCTCTTGTCTATCTAATCAGCTTTTGCTCTCTTTACTAAATGAGCCGAGAAGGCTGGGTGTGGGTCATATTTTTTGGACAGCTGGTATCCGTTAAATCTGCTGATCTTAGAAAGTGCTGCAGAAGAACTTGAAGTTTTGCTGTAAGTTGCACCATATTACCTTGCCTTTGTTTCCTTCCATGTTTCCTGTGTGAGTTTTCAACTGATCTTATTGTGGGGAACAGCAAAACTGTTTAGTGCAGTAAACGAATTGGAAAATGTGTTTCTCCTGAGACACAGTCAAATCCTGGTTGCTCCCTGTGTTCCAGAAAGACACGACAGGTAAGGCTACCATCAGTGGTCCTTTGCTCTTTTCACTAGATATTTTATTTCAAGTTTCTAGCCTGCTTAGATGACAAATAAATAATTGAATCTGTGTTGCGTGCCAGCAAAAGTTTGCTTGTTTAATGACTGACCCCAAATGCATTATTTTGGAGAAGGAATTAGGCTGACCTCAAATGCATTATATTCTGGTGCCTAAAGCTACATTTCTGACTTGATAGTGGTGTATCGAGATGTTTAGTGAGCTAAGTAACTCTTGTTTCTAGTCCAATTATTACTTGATGCAGCAAAATTAAAACAGATCAGAATTGCCTTGTCGAAACATGTGAGAATAGAAGGTTATGGATGCTAGTTTCATAATATAGCAATCTTTACTCAGGGAGTAGCTTTCATTTTTGGATTTGATCTGGTTTGCTTTTCCTTTTGAACCTTTAGTTTCCAGGGAAAAATGAGAGCGTTTTGATGTTTACAACTGATAACCTTCTCTGATTGGGTTGATGGTTTCTTAGTCATTTTCTGCTCAAAGTGCTGATATACAATTATGCAACTGCTAAACAGTTTCCCTGTAGGCATGTGAAAAGGAATCTGCATCTTGGATGAAGATATTTGTCACTTGGGGTGGGGGTGGGGGTGGGGTAGATCACTCCGATCAACTCTAGTCTCTCAAATTGCTTACTTCTATCATGTCCTTGTTGCAACTCCTAGTTATGTGGATGAAAGATAGGGAAGCTCCAGATTTAATTGGGATGGCAAAAGTTATAACCCCAAATATTTACCTTGTAAAAGGGGATATCGTGGTTGCCCATTAAATGTGGGCTCTCTGCACTGGAAAACTGAACGGCTTTAAACATGGTTTTGCTTATGAAATGGTTTTGAAGATTTAGTTCTGAAGTGAGTTCTTTGTGGCTTGAAGTAATATTGAGTAGATATTGTAAATTTGTAATAGAAATAGGATGATTTGTGAGACTATTTATGTTCTGTTGGCGCCCTGTTGATGTAGTCGTCATATTACAGTGGTTAAGGCAGTGAAAGATACGGTGAGGTGGACAAAAAGTGATGATTTACTGCCACAGGTATGTACTACGTAATGAGTGACGAAGAATGTTCTACCAGCTAAATTTATATGTGCGGAACAAGTCCCCAGTAAAGGCAGCTTTCTTTGCATGAGAGCTTGGTTGCGCTTCCTGGAGATGGCCTGATGCAGAATCTCAACTTTTGAGAAGGATTCTTGTCAACTTCTCTGCTGTGTCTAAACGCGGAGATGTCTCGCGCTATAGTTTGCTGTTTGTCTGACTGGCACATGTCAACTGAGTCATGCTGGCATAAATGAGGAGATTTTGTTATGTTGCTCCACGCTTGAGAAGGGCAAGAGTGAGGGGAAAAAAAAAGAAACTATGAGAATTCATCGTGTATCTGCTTATTTTGGTGTACCTGGGATTCCTTTTTCTTCTTGAGTTGAAGAAACAACTACTTCATCAATCTCATATCATAGACAAATGTAACATTTTCCTTGTGAAACTGCACCACACAGATCCAAGTTGGGTCACAACTGGATGTTACATTTGTAGCATATGTTGGGCTACTTGGTTTTAGTTTTGGTTTTGTACTTGTAGCTTGCACGATTGTAAACGCCTGCGATTCAATTAACATCTGTAATTCCATATTGGATTTTGGCTGTAAGTATAAGGATTGACTGTATTCCTATAATCTCTTTTCTTTGTTGGCTGTAAGTATAAGGATTGGCTGTTTTCCTATAATCTCTTTTCCTAATCATGTCAATGGATTTCTTTTAGTTGGTCTGCTTAATATGAATTTCAGAGTGCTGGAAAGTTACAGGGCTCTCGGGCTTCGAATTTGGCAACTTATCCAAGGTACATCTTTTGAAACATTAAGGCACTTAATCATAATACGAAGTGAATCCCAAGTGTTGTTTTTCTTTTTTGGCCAATAGGCTGTACCATTGTTGAACTTCAAAGTTTGACTTTAATAGCCGGCCAGATTCATTGTTTATTTTTTTTTAGCTGGTATACATAGATTATACGTTGATTATACATCAATACACACATTATACATGAACTATACATATATTATAACTAATATGCATGCTAGTCATGTAGGACTCAATGAGGTTAGGTGCATCCTGTCTTCATGTCTTTTACTTTTTGGTTATTAATATACAGGGTCTGAGTTAGTGCCAAATTCCTTACCATCACAAGGTGGACTAGAAAATATAGAAGTAAAACAAGACATTCTTCTAGTCACCCAAAAAAAAAAAAAAAGATGAAAAAAGGAAGAAAGAAAAACCAAAAAGAAAAGAAAATGTTTGCAAATCAAGAAGTGTTCTTTTTTCATAGTTGGGACGAAAGTTCCAAAAGGCAAATGTGGAAGAAAATGTAAAGAGAGTCACGCGTTGTCTGGTGAATCAAAATGCTGAAGGCAACAAACCCAGTTAACTCAATTTGGTCGAATGTATCTTTCAATCCAATGTTGCACTCAGTCAGAGGTCACCTTTTTCCTTCTCCTTTTACCTTTCTTGCTTTCTTTCTCCATTCACAAAGCCAGCCCCCCTTCCACTCACCCAAAGTAGACAATAAAAATGATATTGCAGTTTAATATTCGTGTTTTACTTTCTGAATTAATTGCTTCAGTACATTCCAGTGGTTAAGAGGCCGCAATTTGATTGGTTAAGTCTTGACCTCGTCTCGTATTGGTCTCTGGCTGTTGCTACCAGTTGCGTTTTCATTAACTAATTTCGGTGAAGTAAAAATTACTGTACTAAATATCATGTCGTTTTAGTATGGAGGAACTTGCTTCTCAACCCTAAATCAGTGGTATTCTATTCATGTGGCTCCAGTAGCAGAGACACATTGCTTTACGTAGTATCATCTTCTTCGCCAAATACTATGATTAATACATAATTTTTCTTGAAATATATTTAAACTGTTTGAAAAATAATGCAAAGTAAACAACAATTAGGGATGGAAGTGAAAACCTTAGTAAAATCTGAGTCTCAAATCCAAATTCATGTATTCGTTGAATTACGTCAATAGGTTGATGGGGGTGTGTCATTCATCAAGTTCAATCAATAATGCCTCAGGTACCCGTTTTGTTTACTCATGCCATCAAAGTCAAATTTTCATGCACTCCTATTTAGGACGGAAAGCAATCTTTAAACTCATGTTTTTCCTTGATGGAGTGCAAGGTGTTATGCTATCGACCTTCCTTTTTGGTTACGGTCGCTTGCATAAAATCTTACGGACGACACTACATGACCCCACATCTAACGTGCCACTCGCATGGAAAGTTTATTTACATTATTTCAACAAAAGAAAAGGGAAAATAGAAAAGAAAGGAAGTACAAGTTATGCCTTTCTTCATTGGTTTTGAAGTTAGAAATATTTCGTTAAAATGGCTACTAAAAAGAAGGGCATTTGGCCACTCACAAATGCTAGTAGTAGTAGTAGTTTAATGCAAAATGTGGGTATGGACGGGTATGCTTAAAAAGCTCTCTTTTATTCAGTGAAGATGGGAAAGACAAAGGGGAGATGATGACAACTTCACTAGATTTGGTCTGCACAAATGGGAGACATCAACTTGTAATCACAGCCATGGCCCCTACCACCAATTTCCTTTCATTTTTCATTAGAGACTGCCACATTGTACTATTACCCGTACCAGATCAAACTAATAGGTGGAGTAGTTTTTATTTGTAAATATAAAAATTACATCTGGCATATAAAAAACAAATGTAATTAGCATTTTAAATAAGGAATCACACCTTTATTATAACAATACAAGTAAAATTAATATTTTTACTAGGAAAATACATCTTTTTCTGTATATTCAAAATAAATTTACACAAGTATATAATAACATCTTCAATAAGAGAATTACATCAATATGAAATTTAAAAAAATATCTTCAATAAATAAATTATACCCCATAACTATAAAATTAAATTAACTACAAGTTCCCAAAAATCAATATCATAAATCTCATATTTTTAAGAAATGTTTACGAAATTTTCATCATAATTTAATAGTAAAGAGATTTAAATTATATTTAATAACCATAGAATAACACAAATTTTTATGATATAATAAAAAAATGATTTTTTTTAATCTCAATCCAAAATTCCCATTAAGACCCAAGTTTTTCGAATTCGAAAGAAGAAAACTCATAAATTTAAGATTAAGAGGAGTGCTTATTTTATATAATTTTAAAGTTTTGGAGTCTTTTTTTTGAGTGTTCTTGCTAGAAACCACATATAAAATAATATAATATAGAAACAAAAAATATAAAAAATAATAATAAAACGACAAATAGAAAATTGGGGGTAACCGAAAAGGAAAATCACCGGGACAAAAGAAAATAAAAAGCACAAAGAAAAGGAATAGTCGGACAAGGTTCAAGATAAAATTCCAACTTGAATTATACACACGAGAAAAACTTTCAAAAAGATCTACAAATCATGACACCTTTGTCTAGTTTACGACACGGGTGGCAAGATCAGACATTTAACCTAGTTTAAGAAAATTTAAACATAAGTACATAAAATTTTTATCATCTTAGTGGGTGTCATGCCACTCCTTCTTAAAGGGGTGGATCTGCCACTGCGCTTCAACAATTTCATCATGAATTAATACTAACTCCTCAATCTCCCGACGTTTAATTTTGTGAAATTAGAGTAGAAGAATTTTATAACGGCAGATAAAGGTTTTGCCTCGAATTCAAATGATTTCTCGTTTTCTCTTAAGATATTTCTAATTAGAATCTAATAGAGGGATCAATTGAAATTCAAAGTTTTTCATTAACCATGTGTTGTTCGCAAGCTAACATGCTTTGGAGGCATTAGAAACGTGGCCTGGACCTCTCTATTAATATTTTTGGACTGATTCTGCCAAATCACATTAAATTAAGAATTTATGTTCTTTCACCCACCCTTGCAGAAAAAGGAAGAGAGTTGATTTATTGAGATGCTGATGCTATGTTACATATTGCATTTGAATATTGGTGATTGGATGGAAATGGTAGCAATTATAGAACTTGCATGACTGAATCTATTAAAGTGCATAAATTATGGACCCACACAATAAAAATCAAAGATGCATCAAAGCTGGTCACTCTTACCAGCCATAGTGTACTATTATTACCTGTACCAACAATTACATTCAATTCCAATTTCCAATTTGTCTTGACATATTGAATTTGTCAGTTCTTTGGCAAATTATCAAGGGTTGTGGTATAATGGTCAGAATCTTTCCATCCTTAATTAAAGATTTTTAGTTCGAACATTGAAAATGAATTGGGTAGAGCACTTTACTTCTTAGCGGATCTATCTAGTGCGAAATCAAATTAATCGCGCGAGAGGTTGGCTTACCTGTCATGAAAGAACATGTTATAATAAATAGATATATTTATTAATCGGAAGGCAAGATGGAGACGTGGAATAAACTACTAACGCTTGTGCCAGAATATGCTAACTATATCATATCCCTTGAGGTGTGATCCTTCCACGGGCTCCGCGTGAACGTGAGAAGGTTTGTGCACATGACCTCCCTCTCGTTTGATTAACCCTTAATGCAACTTAACAGGGGAGTGAAAGTATTTTGCTTCAATCAATGAAACTAACATGCTTTTCATTTTTTGAAGAGACAAATTACAAAAAGTAGCTAAAAGGGAAAGAAAAGAAAAAAAAACAATTCTTCTATTTGGAAAGAATTGTACTCAGAACTCAAGATGCTGATGCTATGATCCATATTGAATGTTGGTAATTGGATGGAAGTGCAAGCAATTATTGGTTTATATATTACTACATTTCTAGACTATAGAACTTGCATGACTGAGAATTTATTAAAGTGCATCAGCTAGGGACCTACACAATAAAATCAGAGATACATCATTTTGTCACTCTTTACCCTCTATAAGTACTTGACATTTTCTGAATTTAATGCCTAACAAAGCAGAAACTCACAACCTTGACTAGTTGTTTTGTAAGCAAAAATTTTCCAACCCCACCAAAGAAAAGTACCATTTCCCAAAAACAAAAGTTGTGTTAGAAAATGGCTCCAGTGCCAAGTTTTCCTGTTAAGGTTGGTCACATTGATGATGTTCAAGAACTGAAAAAGACTAAGCCATCTTCTATTCCTGAAAGATTTGTAAGAGATATGATAGAAAGGCCAAAACTTGCCACAGTTACTACTCCATCTTCTTGTAACCTTAACAACATTCCTGTTGTTGATTTGTCCAAAATCTTGAAAGGCAACAAAAATAGTCAGGATTTCCACTTTGAAATCTTGAAGCTTTCTAGTTCATGTGAAGAGTGGGGATTTTTTCAGGTACTTAACTTCTTCCCGTTGGAACCTTGACGTAACTGGTAAAGTTGCTGCTATGTGACCAGAGGTCACGGGTTCGAGCCGTGGAAACAGCCTCTTGCAGAAATGCAGGGTAAGGCTGCGTACAATACACCCTTGTGGTCTGGCCCTTTCCCAAACCCCGCGCATAGCGGAAGCTTAGTGCACCGAGCTATCTTTTTTTTCCATTCAACATTTTCTAATCTAAAAGATTATGGGATTCTAATTTTGGTTTATTATGTTATAGGTAATTAACCATGGGATTGATTTGGACTTGCTTGAAAAAATGGAGAAAATAGCTATGGAGTTTTTCATGCTACCTTTAGAGGAGAAACAGAAATATCCAATGGCTCCTGGTACAGTTCAAGGTTATGGTCAAGCTTTTGTTTTCTCAGAAGATCAAAAGCTTGACTGGTGTAACATGTTTGCCCTTGGTGTGGAACCTCATTTCATTAGAAATCCAAAACTCTGGCCAACAAAGCCAGCTGATTTCAGGTAAGCCTAAACTTCAGCTAAAAAAACTAGTTGAAAAATACAACTCTTTGATAAGCAAGTGCAAAACACTTGTAAATTGGGTGGGGGGCCACCTTAGATTGACTACTAGTTTGAACAAGAAAAGTTCAATTTTTTGTAAATTGGGTGGGGACCACCTTATTATACTACTGGTTAGCTCTAATCGACAGCACATGTATCGAGTAACTCCGCTGCTAAGCTTAGGCAAATAGGAAAAAAGTACCTTGCATTATCTATCTTGGCTGGAATTTGAACCCTGATTTCTCATGAATTTCATCCACTTCGTCGATCGCTAAACCACATTCTTGGACCTCAACTTTTGTTCCCTTTTTGCAGTGAAACAGTAGAGATATACTCAAGGGAGATAAGGAAGCTATGCAAGAATTTACTAAAATATATAGCAATCAGTCTTGGACTGAATGAGGATATTTTTGAAGAAATGTTTGGAGTTGCTGTACAAGCATTGAGAATGAACTACTATCCAGCATGTCCTAGACCAGATCTTGTTTTGGGGCTAAGTCCCCACTCAGATGGAAGTGCACTAACAGTTTTACAACAGGGTAAAGGCAACTCAGTTGGCCTACAAATACTTAAAGACAATGTTTGGGTGCCTATCCAACCAATTCCAAATGCACTTGTTATCAACATTGGTGATACCATTGAGGTATGCATTCTCTTTCCATTACTTGGGTATTTAGTACATTTTTATACATATGTTGATAGGTCCAATGAATATTCTAAACGGTGGCAGAAGCAGGATTTTCATCAAAGGAATTCAAAAAATAAAAAAGTAAATACGCAAAGAAACTAAGGGGGTTCAACATCTAATATATATACATGAAAAAAAATTAACGTTATATACACAGTGTAATATTCAGCAAAGGGGGTTCGGCTGAACCCCCTTCCGCCCACCTAGCTCCGCCCCTTCCTCTAAGCATGTGACAACTGCTGAATAACCTCCTTTTACTTTCTTAATAATAAAGCCTTTGATATTTGTATTCGTTCACCAAATCTTGGTTTTGTCTAATGTTGTTTTTCTCAAAATAGGTTTTGACAAATGGGAGATACAAGAGTGTGGAGCACAGAGCAGTGACTCACCAAGAAAAGGACAGACTATCAATTGTGACATTTTATGCACCAAGTTATGAAATTGAGTTAGGGCCATTGCAAGAATTGGTTGATGAAAATAACCCTTGCAAGTATAAAAGGTACAATCATGGAGAGTACAGCATGCACTATGTTACTAACAAGCTTCAAGGCAAGAAAACTCTTGACTTTGCCAAAATTTATAACAACTAATTCCTGTAGGGACACCCTTTTCTTTTAGTGAGAAAATTGTAGTTCTTTCTTGATTTTGCACCTATTAACTTGAGATGTAGAATATTGATATAATGTCTTTAATTTGTAAATTCAATGAAGATGCTCTTGTAATGTTCATATGGAAAGTTCGCTTTGTACAACCTACTTACTATTAATATAAGTAAAGTGGGGTATTATGTTTGAAAATTGTGCCCTTTGGACTCTTTTTGTTTTCCTTTTCTCTCTCATTGATTTGCCGAAGTGGAGCAACGGTAAAGTTGTCTCCGTGTGACTTATAAGTCACGAGTTTAAGTTGTGAAAGCAATCAATGATACTTGTATTAGGGTAGGTTATCTACTTCACACCACTTGGGGTAGGGTCCTTCCGCGAATCCTGCATAAATACAAAATGCGTTATGCACCGGGCGATTTTTGCTTAGTGATTTCCTCAATATAAAGTATACACTATAAAGAGCTACTCTCTACAGTCAAGTGGGAGCTTTAAATAGAAGAAATGGAACTTTTACTATTCTGCCTACAAGATTCTTAATAAGGAAAGAATCATTTCAATTATGAGAGGAAGGGAGAAACAAGCACCACCCCATGTTTTTCAATAGAATCACTTAATTCAATAGACAAAACCATTGGTTTTCCATTGTTTAAGGGAAAAAACCTAAAAAAAGACCAACTTTTCTTTATATCTAGTGGAGGAAGATTAAAGATCCCACTAATATGCAAGTTGTCATGAGGTTTTGGTCAATCCTATGTTCAAACTTGAAACTAAATTTTAAGTAATAATAACAAGAAGAGTTGGCTATAGCAATTAGCTAAATGTCACTATGCTGCAGGTCATTTTACATGCATTTTCCTGTTAATATCAGACATAATAAATATGATATTCATGGTGCAATTAGATATTTGTCAATTGAATGTAAATTTTTTGCAAGTTCAATATAAAAATGCACCAGAATAAAACACACACTTGTCTATTTAGGCAGAACAGTGAAATTTTGGCATTATAGTTTAGGAGTTAAATGCATAAAGGTTACTATTTAGCACGAATATATCTAGCTACCCTCTTAAAATATAAATCCCAAAAAAAAAAAAAAGGAAAACTCTGCCATAGCCACAGCAATGATAACAAAATCTTCTCAAGAAGGAATCTAAACTAAAATATATTCGTGATATTCCTTGACTCTTTTCAATGTGACATTTGACTCCGAAAAGAATCCATCAAGTGATACTTGCAAGGAAGCTAGAATTTATATTAAAGGATGTCAAAATTTAGAAAAGTAAATACACGCAAATTCTAAGAAGATTCAACAATTAACATCTCTTTGCATAAGGGGGCTCCGCCGGTGCTTGCAAGATATATGCATCAAAGCGATGCGTCTCGAACATAAATTTTAATCATTTATCATTGGCTAATTAATAAGCATTTTATTTCAATTTACAATTATACTTATCCATGATAAATTAACATAGTTGGTGCATGCAGTTTTTTCCCCTTTACTTTGCTAGCATAACAAAAGTTAGAATATAACTCTATGCCACTAAATTGAATGCCTCGATTTATCTCATTATAGTTGTATCCTGATTGCAAATGTCAATTAAACAAACGCATGATTGTTATTCACATATAGTTAATATGGAGTAGGAAAAGTTCAATATTCGAATTTATAGCACCGCTGTTCGAATTATGGCGTATTAGCCATTGAGTTGTCTCTTGGAGATTAAAGAATTAACTTAAATTCAATTTCGTTTTTTTAATGTTAGTCACTCAAAAGCAAAATATTATCATAGATTTCAATGTTTGATGATTAACAAAGATTTTAATTTTACAGGTTTGATTTAAACTTTCCATTTTTTTTTACAATATATCATTCATGATCTAATAAAAAATAGGAAATTTGATCTAATATTTCCCTCCTACAATTATCCCCAAAATTATCACTAATAATGTTTTAAAAGGCGTTTTCTGGGCGAGCCTGAAGGCGAGGCATACCAGAAACTCACCGAGATGCATTGGCCGGACGTAAATATCGTAGGACGTAAGCCTTGGTATTGGGGGCGCTTGCCTAGGCTTTAAGCCCCGAGAATTTTCCAGATTCGAGCCAAAATTGCTTGATAAATCTTTTTTTTAAAAATAAAATAAATAAACATCCAAAAGTTAACTTATAGTAAATTTTTAAACTAAAAATCTCAAAAGCCAAAGATTTTTTCTAATTGTTTATTCCAATTTTATAATCTTTACTCTTTGTCGTTTACTACTGAAAAATAAATACACTTTAGATATTTGTTTGCAAAGTTCAAGCTACAAAGTAAAGAGTTTTGTCCTCCAATTCTTACTCTACTTTCGCACTTGCATTTCCTTCTTTATGCTTCATTTTCTTCAGTTTTTTTTTGTTGCATTCTTTAATTTATTAATTTCAAGTTAATTTTTGAATTTAGAATTTCTTTTCGTGTCCCTCTAGTTAAGATATTATTTTGATGACATAGGTGTAATGCATCTTTATGTCTTTTATTTTTTCAAGTAAAAAAAAAAAATTGTACAGTTCATACGCATGTTAGCATGTTCATACACATGAGACTTAAGGGTAAGTTCTATAAGGTAGTGGTGAAACCGATTATGTTGTATGGGGCAGAGTGTTGGCCAGTCAAGAACTCCCATATCCAGCAGATGAAAGTAGCTGAAATGAGGATGTTGAGATGGATGTGTGGGAATACTAGGTTGGATAGAATTAGGAATGAAGTTATTCGGGACAAGGAGGAGTGGCCCATGTGGAGGAAAAGATGCGTGAGGCGAGGCGGAGATGGTTCGGACATGTTAAGAGGAGAGAACATATACCACAGTCAGGAGGTATGAGAGGTTGGCCTTGGGGGTAAGAGGAGGGGTAGAGGTAGGCCAACAAAGTCTTTGGGAGAGGTGATCAGGCGGGACATGGCGCAACTTGAGCTGACCGAGGACATGACTCTGGATAGAAGGGTGTGGAGGTTGAAGATTAGGGTAGAAGGTTAGCAGGTAATCGTGCGTTTTCGTTTATCTTCTCTAGTTCGATAGTATTAGTGTTAGTACGGTACCATTTTATCCTTAGTTTGGTATTATCGCATTTCTTGTTTTGTTATTACTTATCATCGGTACTTTCGTAGTTTGCTAGCAGTACTTCGTTCATATTCTCGTTTGCTATGATTTAGTTTTCTAAATATACTGTCTTGCTATTACTTGTTATCAATACCTCTTTCATATTCTCTGTTGCTATCTTCAAATTAGTTTTCTAATTATATTGTCTTGTTATTACTTGCTATCATGGCTTCTTTCACCTTCTTTAACCGAGGGTCTATAGGAAACAATCTCTCTGCCCTTCCAGGGTAGGGGCAAGACTGCGTACATCCTACCCTCTCCAGACTCCACTTGTGAAATTACACTTGGTTGTTATTGTTCCTATTAATTTTTATAATTTTCTTGATTTTTTCTATAGTTTTCATATGTTTTTCTTGTATATATAATAGTTGTACTAATTTATATATCTATGGGACTTACACCCCGCACTTCAGGACTTTATCCCTACCCGGTATTAAATAAAAGAGAAATTTTCATAAAGCACTATCTTTTAGTAGTAATTAGTCATCTATAGATACCATTTGCTATATTACGGAATATAGATACCTTTTATGTGGTTATAAGATATATTTGATGTATTTAAGCTATTGTATTCACGAATACAGTAGCAAAAATAGGCGTGAATCAGGGAAGTCCAGCTAATCAGTTGTTGTATTCGAGTGTATTCGACTGTATTTATGGAGTAAAATATGAGATTACAGCTAGACAGATTATTGTATTCGACTGTATTTACGGCGTGAAATGGGGGATTACACTATTTTTAAAACGGAAAGTGAATCAATTAACATAATAGACTCCTAATATAACTCAACAAACTCAATTATAACACACAAATTTTGTATTTTTCAGTTATTAAAAAGATTCTCAACCGCAAAATACCCCAAAAACATAGCAATCTTCAGAGAAACTATATAATACATCTGAATACATAAATTATATTAATTAAAAAAACATATGAATACATTCATGGCATATAGCGAAACAATGAATACAATGAAATAGATATAATACATAGGGATACATTGAAATACAATGAGAAAAAAGGACACTGAATACAATGAAATACATGTACAATGAGATACATTGAATTACAATGAAATACAAAAGATAGTGAATACAATGAAATACATAGAAATACAGCAAGATACATTTAAATGCTCTTAAAAAAAAGGTAACAGAATCTTCAAATTGCTCAACCCCAAACTTCAGATAAGTCGGCGTAATGCTTTTCTGCAAAGGCACAATCCACAGTGATGAACTTCAAGCCTTTCAAAGAGAATCCTTTCATCTCAAATCTTCCGATAATCTCACCAACCAAGCCACGTTGGACACCATCAGGCTTGATCATGATGAAAGTCTGCTCTATTTTCGCTTCTTTGATGTTCTGAAAAATGGTCTATGGAGTCTAAAAGTGCCTTCTATCTTGTTTATTCTCCATTTCTTCTGGTATGATGTGTTCCTGCTTTAGAGTCCTTGTCGCTAGAAACATTAGAAATCACAGCCTTGGAGTTTATCAAAATCGGAATTTTTTGGTGGAAGGAGGAGGAGATCTGGAAATTTGGGCTTTGCACAAATCCGGTGGAAGGAGGAGGAGATCGGAAATTTTAATGGGACGGGGAAGAGAATGGGATGTATCAAAGTAGAGAGAGAAAGAAAATAGTATAACTAATTAGCGTATTTAGTGGCTTAGGGCTAGGAGGTAACCAAAATTAAATATTTTACTATAAACCTTAAAAGATATTTATAGAATATAATTTTTTTAAATGATATTTATTTAAAATAAATAAGGTGTTAACCTTTGCTACAAGAGGTAAAAATTCCTAAATGAAACGCCTAAACTGTCTTTTAAAACATTGATCACTAATTATCGGACCCCACGTACCTCTGTTTGTATCTCGTGAGTGAGAAATGGAGTTGCTTTGAGAGAGACAAGTGACAACATTACATCAGAGAGTGGCCCTCACAATGGTTGGAACCCATGTTTGACGAACAAAACAAATAAAGGAACTTTGCCCTAAGATTCTTTGACTTGATTACATCAATATACCCCCACTCTTCAATTTCACTATTTTGTAATGCTTTTTTTTCCCTCCATACAAAGTCCGGTATTTACTTTGGGATTCGATTAATTTAGAATTTTATATTAACATCGGTATGTAATGTTAGTAATCTGTATTTGTCAATTAATTCTGGAAAAAACAAAATAATATATAAACAGAAAATATAAAGAAACAAAAGTTAATCCGAGCTCACTGAATTCACAGTGTTTCCTTAAGGAATTTAATCCCCTCCTAGTACCCAAGGTTATGAATTATTTCCTCCCAGGATAGAACGAATTACACACTGGTATAATGTTATTTCAAACTCTGGTGTTTCAGCGAACACAAAGTTCGGTAGCAAATCACACTTACTGTTGCTTTGTTTGATGTTAAAAGTATGCAAAAGAAGGAGGAGAAACTCAGAAAATCGTATGGAAAATCTGAGAGAATGGACTTGTATTTATAGCCAAAGTTGGGCTGAAATCTGAAGAGGTGCAACTCTTCAGAATGACTGTTTTTGAAAAACGGCCAAAGAATAAATGCTATAACATAAATGGCTATTTACTCAACAATAAAGAGGGAAAATGGAAGGGTAGTTAATTTTCTGTTACAAAAATAGAAAACTAAAAATTGGATAACTGAATTGATTTAATATTAATATTTATTTTAATATTAATATTTTGTTATTAAACCAAATATTTAATAACATTTCTGTTAATATTTACTATTAACAAATAAATTTGGTCCAAAAATTAATCAATCGATCATTTGATCAAATACGAAGCCGAAGCCGAGCCGAGCGAGCGACGACGACATGAGGCTTGCCTTCTTCTCAACTCTTTATGAGCTAGAAGAAGAGCAATTGCTTATATACTCATCAAAAACCTTTTCCTCTTCCCATATGGGACAATCAAGGAGGGAAACTCAAATATTTCATTTTTCTCCATTTTCCATTCACCATATTTTAAGCATTAATAGCTTAAAAACCCAACAATCCCCCACATGAATGGAGAATGGCTATATCACGGAAGTATGCATGAAAAACTGTGTGATTCGCAAGTAAGGATTAATTGCATCTGGATAAGTAGGTTTCCCTTTGAACTTTTCGTAGTGAACTTATGTCGGATATACTCGATCAATCGGTAGATTTAATATCTTTGAACCGTCGAACTTTGGTGTATACCTAGACAACCACAAGTCACACAACCAACCCTTAACCGTCTTTGGTTCTCATTGTTGTGTTCGTTTCCGCCATAAACACCGCCTGGTTTCATAAGTGCATAGAGAACTGGCCTTGCAAAATTCTCCTTGAAGCGACTAACACTTCACACTTACATAGGTGATTCCTAAACGTGTCATCCCGTAGATACACTATTTGATATACCCCGTATCAAATTTAGAAATCATTAAAAAGCCTTAATACTTTTTCCTTGGTACTGAACATTGTCTCATCATGAGAATGGACCAAAAGTTTAGTTGACAATGTTGAACCATCATTAATGACTTTGTTTGATCTCCTTGAACCTAGATCTTGGGATCTCCAGTCTTCTATGTAGAGTTACCGCCACTATGACTTGTTCTTGGCCATAGTCCCATTCTCCTGGATGATTTCTCAACTACCTCTCTAGTTAGGCCTTTTATAAGTGGATCCGCACATTATCACTTGACTTTATATAGTCAATCGTGATAATTCCTCTAGAGAGTAATTGTCTAACGGTTTTATGTCTTCGTCGTATATGACGAGATTTACCGTTATACATAACGCTCCCAGCCTTTCCAATTACTACTGACTATCGCAATGCATGCATATTGGTGCCAGCGGTTTGGGCCAAAATGGAATATCTTCCAAGAAATTCCGGAGCCATTCAGCTTCTTCACCAGCTTTATCCAAGGCTATGAACTCAGCCTCCATTGTAGAGCGGGCAATATAAGTTTGTTTGGACGACTTCCAAGATACCGCTCCTCTACCAATAGTGAATACATATCCACTTGTGGACTTGGAATCAGTTGATCCAGTGATCCAATTTGCATCACAGTATCCCTGAATGACCGCAGAATATTTACTATAGTGCAAATCAAAGTCCTGGGTATGTATTAAATACCCCAAAACTCGTTTCATGGTCATCCAATGAGATTGACCTGGATTGCTCGTATATCGACTCAATTTACTTATAGCACAAGCTATATCTGGTCGTGTACAATTCATGATGAACATTAAGCAACCTAACACACGAGCATAATCTAATTGTGATATGCTTTGGCCTTTGTTCTTTGCTAATGCAAGATTCACGTCAATTGGAGTCTTTGCAACTTTAAAGCCCAAGTGCTTGGATTTTTCAAGTACTGTCTTAATATAATGAGATTGTGATAATGCCAGACCTTGAGGAGTCTTATGGATCTTAATCCCCAGAATTAAATCATCAACTCCCAAGTCCTTCATATCAAACTTGCTAGTTAGCATACGCTTAGTAGCATTTATGTTGGCAATGTCATTGTTTACTATTAGGATATCGTCCACATATAAGCAAACAATGACTATGTGATTTGGAATATTTTTAATGTACACACATTTATCACATTCATTTATTTTAAAACCATTTTACAACATTGTTTGGTTAAATTTCGCGTGCCATTGTTTGGGTGCTTATTTTAGTCTGTAAAGGGACTTAACAAGTCTACATACTTTCTTTTCTTTACCTAGAACCACAAACCCTTCAGTTTGTTCCATGTAGATTTCTTCCTCCAACTCTTCATTTAAGAAGGTCGTCTTAACATCCATTTGATGAATTTCAAGACCATAAACTACAGCTAACGCTACTAACGTTCGTATGGACGTAATTCTTGTAACTGGAGAGTATGTATCAAAATAGTCAAGACATTCTCGTTGTCTATACCCTTTGACCACAAGTCTTGCCTTATATTTGTCAATACTAACATCATCTTTCATTTTCCTCTTAAAGATCAATTTAGAACCCAATGGTTTATTTCCAGGAGGAAGATCAACCAATTTCCATGTATGCTTGTTCAATATGGATTCTATTTCACTATTGACTGCCTCTTTCCAAAACAATGATTCCGAAGAAGACATAGCTTCTTTAAATGTTTAAGGCTCATTCTCCAATAATAAAGTCACAAAATCTGGTCCAAATGAAGTAGACGTTCTTTGACGTGTACTACGTCTTGGATCCTCCTGATTAAATGTACTTCCTTTTGTTTCTTCCTGAGGTCATTTAGATCCTTCACCAATCGACTCACATTCCTTTTTATACGGATATATATTTTCAAAGAACTCAACATTATCTGATTCTATAACCGCATTATTATGAATGTCGGAATTTTCTGATTTATGAACCAGAAATCGATATGCTTTACTATTAGTTGCATATCCTATGAAAACACAATCAACGGTTTTCGGTCCTATTTTTACCCTTTTGGGTTTAGGAACTTGCACTTTTGCCAAACACCCCCACACTTTAAAATAATTCAAGTTGGGCTTCCTTCCTTTCCATTTTTCATATGGAATGGATTGTGTTTTGCTATGGGGCACTCGATTTAATATTCGATTAGTCGTAAGAATGGCTTCCCCCCACAAGTTCTGTGAAAAACTAGAACTTATCAACAATGAGTTCATCATCTCCTTTAATGTACGATTCTTTCTTTCCGCAATCCCATTGGATTGGGTCGTGTAAGGGGCCGTTGTTTGATGAATAATTCCATATTCTAAACATGTTTTTTCAAAAGGAGAATCATATTCACCACCCCTATCACTTCTTATCATTTTGATTTTATTGTTAAGTTGTGTTTCAACTTTATTTTTGTATTGCTTGAATACGTCTATTGCTTCATCTTTACTATTAAGTAAGTAAACATAGCAATATCGAGTACTATTGTCAATAACGGTTATGAAATACTTCTTTCCCCCGCGAGATGGTATTGACTTCATGTCACAAATATCTGTGTGAATTAAGTCTAAAGGATTTGAATTCCTTTCAACTAACGTGTAAGGACGTTTAACATACTTAGATTCCACACATACTTGACATTTTGATTTGTCGCATTCAAACTTAGGCAATACATCCAAATTAATAATTTTCCGCAAGATTTTATAATTGATATGACCCAAACGTATATGCCATTATTCATTTGACTCAAGTAAGTAAGACGAAGCTGAAATTTTATTATTATTTTCAACAACCATTACATTCAGCTTGAAAAGGCCCCCAGTGAGGTAACATTTTCCTACAAACATCTCGTTCTTACTTATTACAACCTTATCGGATACAAATACACATTTAAAACTATTCTTAACAAGAAGTCTAGCAGAGACTAAATTCTTCCTAATCTCGGGAACATGAAGGACGTTGTTCAAAGTCACCACTTTGCCGGATGTCATTTTGAGAAATATCTTCCCACATCCTTCAATCTTGGCCTTTGCAGCATTTCCCATAGAAAGCGTCTCATCGGGTCCAACAGGAGCATAAGTAGCAAAAGCTTCTCTAATAGCACAAACATGGCGAGTGGCTCCAGAATCAATCCACCACTCTTTAGAATTGCCTACCAAGTTGTATTCGGAAAGCATGACACACAAGTCATCAACATTATCATGCTTTTCAACCATATTTTCTTGACTCTTCTTCTTGTCTTTCTTCGGAGCACGACACTCCGTAGATTTATGTCCGACTTTTTCACAGTTGTAGCAATTTCCACTGAACCGCTTCTTGCTTGGGTTGTATTTCGGTCCAGAAGCCTTCTTCCTCTTTTTGTTCTCTTCAACAATATTTGCTCCCATTATTGTTGAGTTTCCCCGGCCTCTCTTGTCAGCAGCTTTATTGTCCTCTTCGATTCTCAACCGAACAATGAGACCTTCAAGGGACATCTCCTTGCGTTTATGTTTCAAATAATTTTTGAAGTCCTTCCACAACGGAGGCAACTTCTCAATCATCGCTGCTACTTGGAATGCTTCGTTGATGACAAGACCTTCAATGAAAATTCTGTTAGTAAACATAATAAAATTAATACTACCAACACTAGTATTAATTCTGCTTATACCTTCAACAAGGAGATCGTCAATAATCACTTGCAATTCTTGGACTTGGGTAATAACAGACTTGCTATCTACCATTTTGTAGTCCAAAAACTTTGCAGCAATGAACTTCTTCAACCCAACATCTACAGTTTTGTATTTCTTTTCAAGCACAATCCACAGTTCTTTTGATGTTTCCACGCCACTGTAGACGTTATACAAAGCATCCTCCAACCCGCTTAGAATATAATTCTTGCACAAAAAATCTGAATGTTTCCACGCCTCAATCACGAGAAAGCGTTCAGTCTCTGGAGTTTCATCGGACAACACAGGAACATCTTCCTTGATGAACTTCTGGAGACTTAGAGTAGTCAAGTAAAAGAACATCTTTTGCTGCCAGCGCTTAGAATCAATCCCGAAAATTTTTTCGGGTTTCTCCGCCGGTGCCAATGCTGCCGGTGTTGTTCGGCTCGTTGAGGCATTGGCAGTTACCATCGGAACAACTTGGTTTCCTTGTCATTCGTCATTTCTGTAAAAGAATGACACAAACAAATGTTAAAATCACTTATATTTTAATCTCCAACGGAGTAGAAAACCACAAAGGTTTTAAACTCCAAAATAGTGAATATAACACAAATACATAATACAAATTAAATTCCTTAAGCTTGTTAGTAATTTGTATTTGTAAACTAATTCTGAAAAAAACAGAATAATATATAAACAGAAAATGTAAAGAAATAAAAGTTAATCCGAGCTTACTGAATTCATAGTGTTTCCTTAAGGAATTTAATCCCCTCCTAGTACCCAAAGTTATGGATTATTTCCTCCCAGGATAGAACGAATTACACACTGGTGTAATGGTACTTCAAACCCCAGTGTTTCAGCGAACACAAAATTCGGTAGCAAATCACACTTACCGTTGCTTTGTTTGATGTTAAAAGTATGCAGAAGAAGGAGGAGAAACTCAGAAAATCTTATGGAAAATATGAGAGAATGAACTTGTATTTATAGCTAAAGTTGGGCTGAAATCTGAAGAGGTGCAACTCTTCAGAATGACTGTTTTTGAAAAACGGCCAAAGAATAAATGCTATAACATAAATGGCTATCTACTCAACAATAAAGAGGGAAAATGGAAGGGTAGTTAATTTTCTGTTACAAAAATAGAAAACTAAAAATTGGATAACTGAATTGGATTTAATATTAATATTTTGTTATTAAACCATATATTTAATAACATTTCTGTTAATATTTACTATTAACAAATAAATTTGGTCCAAAAATTAATCAATCGATCATTTAACCAAATCCAAAGCCGAAACTGAGCCAAGCGAGTGACGATGACAACGCGAGGCTTGCCTTCTTCTCAACTCTTTATGAGCTAGAAGAAAAGCAATTGCTTATATACCCATCAAAAACTTTTTCCTCTTCCCATATGGGACAATCAAGAAGGGAAACTTAAATATTACTCAAATATTTTATTTCCCTCCATTTCGCATTCACCCTATTTTAAACATTAATAGCTTAAAAACCCAACATGTACAATCTACTTTGCGATACTCCGTGTCCAAGGTGACTTTATACTTAAGGATTGAATCCAAAACTTTAATTAAGAATAAAAAATACTTATCACTATGCAACAACCTTTGATGATTATAATAGTGTTCTTCTATTAACAACTATCAGACCGTAGTTTTCTTTTCTGATTAGGATAATACTTGTTATAAGTTTTTCTCTTGTAGCGAAATTACCATTTGTTTCGAAAAAACAAAAAAAAATGTAAATATTTTTCAGGAGTTTCAACCAAATGTTATTACAATTCTTTTTTCTTGCAATTGGTTGAGATCTTTTTGAAAAATCGAATAAGATTTCGATCGGTCAAGTGTACGTCACAACTAAAGAATTTTTTATTTAAAACAAAAAGAATCCCCACGACCTAATTTAGAGGGGAGTGGATCTTTCGACCTAACTATATTTAATTGATTCTCTTATAATAACCATTAGTTAATTATTGCCAAATTTCAAGAGTGTCTTATGATTTCAGCAAACGGGACCCCTAATAATCATGCTTAACAAATCTAACTTATTTTGAGTTGACAAGTGCCAGAAAGTGTACAAAATTGTTCAATAATTAACCAATTATTTTAAGGCATAAAGGTAGGTAAGTAGACAATAATTGTTAGAATTTGCTTTGCTTCATGTTTGGGTATGTGAAGAGAGCCGTCGTTTTTGCTTCCTTCAATAATTAATCATTTTGAATAAATAGAAGTTTGACAATGAGTTGCGTAACTCAAGTAAATGTATCTCTTTTGTAAAGTTGCACTTTATTTTCATATCAATATTCATCGTCAACAACAACAACAACAAAAAATTCACTATAGTCCCACAAATGGGATCGGGAGAGAGTAGAGTGTACACAGACCTTACCCATGTCTTTAAAAAAAGCAAAGAAGTTATTTTCGATAGACCCTAGGCTCAGGAAGAAAAAAGGAAAGGGACAATAACAATCAAACCAATCTGACAATTGAAGCGAAAATGTTAGCCCAAATACAGCTTAAGCCCAATTGTCATAGGCCCAATCAGATAAGGGAAAGAAGAAGGCCCTTTTATAGTTTAAATTTTGTTATAACTATTTTACATTTTGTTTTATCTTTTACCCCTGTAAATATAAATAGACACTACTGAATAATGAAATTAGTTTTGGTCAATTAAACTTTGACCGACTCATTCGTCCATCTTCTTCTCTCAACCCTTCTAGGATTTTCTTCTGTTATTTTCCGTCATAGCTATCAAGCTTCAAACCTAACATGGTATCAGAGCAGGAATATAGATTCCTCCCGTCGCAAGCTTTCTTCCGATGGTAACCTTGTTTGAAATCGTCAAGGACTGAATCAGATCGTCGACCTTCAGAATACGTTCGTGAAATTTGGGGTTTCTTTCAATCTCCACATATTTTCGACCTTTATTGCATGAATCGCCGATAATTTTCAAGTTACTCAGTAGTTTCTACTGGATACCTAGGGTTCATGGATGAGCAAGACCACATTTCTTCGGGTTTTCAGAAGAAGGACGGTATCGTTGGCACTCCTAATCACAAGTTTTGTTAATTTTTATTGTTAATGTTCATTGCATGTACCTGATTTGAGTTTATCTCTGATTACTTCAACATACTACTGTAGTTTCTTAGTGTTAGATTTAGTTACTGCTAAAAATTTAAACCAATTGGAGTTTTGAATGCTGTGCGGTACGCCCACAGTATCATCCAGCTTCTTCGCCCAATCGGTCCTTATTGCATTCACTGTTTTTGTAAGGACACTTTTAATTTCCCTGTTTGACACTTCAACTTGCCCGCTCGACTGTAGGTGATAAGGGGTGGTCACCTTATAACGAACTTCGTACTTTTCCAACAGTCGTGCGAACGCTCTATTGCAAAAATGGGTTCCACCATCACTGATTATAGCTCTCGGGGTGCCAAAACGTGTGAAGATGTTTTTCTTTAGGAAGCCTGTTACCCCTTTTGCATCATTGGTTGGGAGAGCCACCACTTCTACCTACTTGGATACATAGTCAACCGCTACCAATATATATTTGTTACCATACGAGCTGACGAATGGACCCATAAAGTCGATCCCCCCACATGTCAAAAACCTCTAACTCTTGAATTATGGTCATTAACATCTCGTGATCATCGCAACTTTTGACCTAAGCGTGGGCATCCTTGAACAGAGCTGGCCAATACAAACCCGATTCCAACACCTTAGTTGCTGTCCGAATTCCTCCAAAGTGTCCACCATATGGTGAAGCATGGCAAGCCTGCAAAACAGAATGTTGATCTTTCTTGGGGATACACTTTCGGATCATGTTATCTACACATATTTTAAACAGTAGAGGTTCATCCCAATAATAAGACCAACAATCGCAAAAGAACTTTTTATTTTGAATTGAAGAGAGTTCATAAGGTACAATACCACTTGCTAAATAATTAGCAATATCAGCATACCACGGCGTCTCCTCCATTGTCACTGCTAGTATCTATTCATCCGGGAATGTCTCTGTTATATCTTCACCCTCTACCTTCCTTCCAACTCCTTCCAACCTCGAGAGGTGGTCTGCTACTTGGTTCTCTGTCCCTTTTCTATCACGGATCTCCAGATCGAATTCTTGTAGCAAAAGAACCCAGCGAATCAAGCGTGGCTTTGACTCTTTCTTTGTTATCAAGTACCTAATTGCTGCATGGTCAGTATAAAGAATAAGTTTTGAACTAATCAAGTATGACTTGAATTTGTCGAATGCAAAAACTACATCCAACATCTCTTTTTCCATCACAGTGTAATTGAGCTGTGCATCGCTTAGCATTCTGCTTGCATAGTAAATTGGGTGCATCAGTTTATCCTTTCACTGCCCCAAGACTGCTCCTATAGCATAGTCACTTGCGTCGCACATGAGCTCGAACGGTTGCTCCCAATTGGGTGCAACAATGATGGGTGCAGTCACCAATCTCTTTTTCAGCTCCTCAAATGTCAACCTGCAATCATTAGAAAATACAAAGGGCTGATCCTTTTCAAGGAGTTTACATAAAGGGTTAGCAATCTTAGAGAAATATTTTATGAATCGCCTATAGAACCCGACGTGCCCAAGGAAGCTTCTCACAGCCTTGACCGAAGTTGGTGGTGGCAACTTCTCAATCATGTCAACCTTAGCATGGTCAACCTTGATTCCTTTACTGGACACTCGATGCCCCAAGACTATCCCTTGTTGTACCATAGAATGACACTTTTTCCAATTCAGCACTAAATTTGTCTCCACACATCTTCTGAGCACTCTTCTTAAATTGTGAAGACAGTCCTCGAATGAATCCCCCACCATGGAGAAATCATCCATAAATACCTCCATAATGTCTTCAACCATGTCCGTAAAAATGGCTAACATACACCGTTGGAATGTAGCCGGTGCACTACAAAGCCCTATTCTCCGAAAGGCAAAGATGCTATACAGACAGGTGAAAGATGTTTTTTCTCTATCTTCGGGGGTGATTGAGATCTGATTGTACCCCAGATATCCATCCAAGAAACAGAAGTGAGATCGCCCAGCCAACCTGTCCAACATTTGGTCAATGAATGGCAAGGGAAAATGGTCCTTCCAGGTGGCTGTATTCAATTTTTGGTAATCCATGCAAATCCGCCATCCCGTGATTGTACGAGTCGAGATCAACTCGTTATTCTCATTTTGTACGACCATCATTTCTCCTTTTTTCGGCACACACTGAACAGGGCTGACCAATTGCTATCAGAGATGGGGAAGATGATACCCGCATCTAACCATTTGATCACTTTCTTCTTTACCACCTCTTTCATATTCGGGTTCAGCCTTCGTTGATGTTCTCTGGAAGGTTTGTGCCCTTCTTCCAAGAGATTCTTGTGCATACAAAAAGCTGAGCTAATACCCTTTATGTCTGCCATGGTCCAACCAATGGCAATATTACATTCCTGTAATACTTGTAGGAGTTTCTCTACCTACACAGCTAGCAAACCAGATGATATAATAACATGTAAAGTAGAATTAAGCCCTAAGAAAGCGTACTTGAGGTGAGCTAGAAGTGGTTTCAGGTCCAACTGTGGTGGTTCCTCTACCGATGGTTTCGTAGGTGGTGTTGTTCTTTCTTTTAAGTGTAGGGGATCGAACTGGGGTTCCCTTGTCCAGAACCCTTGACTTTCGAGAGCCATGACCCACTCTACCAACTCCTCACCATCCACATTTTCCAGATTCATCAAGCAAGCTTCTAACGGATCCCTAACATTAATAGTCTCATCCTCCTCTTGTAGTATCATATCTACGACCTCCACCAGTGAGCAATTTGCAAATTTGCTGGGTTTCCTCATAGATTGTTGAACATTGAATATGATTTCTTCATTGTTCAACCTCATTTTCAATTCCCTAGTCCCACAATCAATCAATGCTCTCCCAGTGGCTAAAAACGGCCTGCCCAGAATGATTGGTATCTCTTCATCCACTTGACAGTCAAGAATGACGAAGTCTGCAAGGAATACAAATTTCCCTACTGGAACAAGCACATCATCAAGAATTCTGGTCGGTCTTTTCATTGTGTGATTAGCCAGTTGCAGCAACATTGAGGTCGGTCTAGCTCTGCCAATGCCCAGTTTTGTGTAGATTGCCAAGGGCATAAAGTTTATACTGGCTCCCAAATCACACAATGCTTTAGCAAAAGCATAACTCCCAATAGTGCATGGGATAGTGAAACTACCTGGATCAGACACCTTTTGAGCCATAGGTCTTGTCATTACTGCGCTACAGGTCTGCATCAGAGTTACAGTGGACAGGTCCTGGAAGTCAAATTTTCGTGACATCAGGTCCTTCATCATTTTTGCATACCCTGACATTTCCCTCAAAGCATCCATCAGTGGAATATTCAATTGAATTTGTCTGAGAATTTTCATGAATTTCCTGTATTGATCATCTTTCTTTTGATTTGCCAACCTCTAAGGAAATGGTGCAGGAATCAACCTCTGCCCACTGCTTTGCGTCTTTTCTTTGCTGGAAGCTTTTTCTACTACCTGTTCTGGGAGTTGTTCACCTTCCTTCTCCTTACCCTTGTCGACCTGTGCTTGCTTGATTACAACCTCGATGAGCTCTGCCGACTCATCAGTCTCTAATGTAACTGGGGCAGCTGGAGTAGTTGTCGTTGTCTCTCTCCTGAATTGAGCAACTTCTTGCTCCCTGTCTAAATCTCTCCCATTCTTGAGACTCACTGCCAAGATCTGATTTGGGTTCTGCTCCTTTTGATTAACGTTTGTATCTGCATGAAATGTTTCATGTGGGCGATTGTTCAAGGCCATAGATAGCTGTCCCAATTGAATTTCAATGCCTTTGATTGCTGAATCATATGTAGCTAACTTCTCGTGCATCTTTCCATTTGTCCCAATGAGTTGTTGCTGCATACCCCTGATTTCGATCATGTTACTATCCTGCTGCTGATAAGGTGGTTGGTAGGTCAACTGTTGCTGGTGTTGCTGATTATAGCCATGTTGCCTTTGATAAGGTATGACTTGGCATTGTGGTCGTGCTCCTCCTGGATTGGGGTTGTGTTGTAGTTGGTTCGGTCTGTACTGCTGGTTTGCTGTTGGTCCCCATTATTGCTCACATTACCTCTGACCTCCAAAATTATTGACATAATTCATCTCTTCTGTGAATCCCTGATAGTCACTCTCCACTCCAAGAGCACACATATGACTAGTTTATGCAAGGAGTGCACAAGCCTCCATTTGTGGTATCTACAATGTGTACCTGTTTCATACCCATCTCATCGATTTTCTTTGTCAGCAAGCTTATCTAGGTCATAAGAGTGGCTATGGTTTCTGCATGTGTGTTGTTTGGGTCAAGAGCAACCGAATGAACTATTGGAGTGAGTGTTGTGTCTCTCATCATCCAGCCTGAATTTTGAGACATCTTGTCAAGAAGAATCTTGCACTCTGTGAAAGTTTTGCTCAAGAATGCACCCCCGTCAGAAGTATCTACATTGGCATTCAGACTGTCAGCCAAACCCACATAGAATCTCTGTCCCATCATCTGATCTGGAATGGCATAGTAAGGGGCACTTCACCAACATGCCCTTAAACCTCTCTCAGGTCTCTTGCAAAGTCTCAGTAGGTTTCTACTTGAATTGCAATATCTCATCAATCTGCCTCGCAGTTTTGTTGGATGGATAAAACTTGTTTAAGAACTGCTTGACTAGTTCCTCCCAAAGAGTAATGGAGTTTATTGGGAGCGAATTCAGCCAAGTTTGAGCCTCCCCTTTTATTGAGAATTGGAACAATAATAATTTGATTGCCTCAGGAGTCATATTCGGCTGTCTTTGAGTGACACATATTGATAGGAAGTTCTTCAGATGTTGTTGTGGGTCTTCGATGTATGACCCGGAGAACAACCCTTTATTCAACAATAGGTGCAACATGTTGTTGGTAATCTGGAATGTCTCCACTTGTATGGGAGGAAACACAATTGTTGTGGCCGGGTTATCAGCAGTTGGTTGCGCCCAATCATAAAGAGAAGCTTCTAGCACAAGAGTTGCTACCACTCTGATGTTTGGGTCATCTCGATCATTCCTGTTGTTCCCGTTGACGTTGTTTACGTCATCCATTTCAATTTCAATTTGTTTGCTTTGTTTCAACTGTTTGCTCTTCTTGTTAGCCCGGTTCAATGTCCGGAATTCTTTCTCGGGATCTGAGAGTCCTTCAAAGAGTTCACCAGTTCTCGAAGAGCTTCTAGGCATGCACCTACGTTACAGAAGAGTTCAACCGTGAGAATTTCAATGGAAATCTTTTACACCACGGAAATTTTATCAAAACTAATAATCCTAGCAATTCTTCAAAGATGCAATAAATAACACCGTTAGTTCCCCGGCAATGGCGTTAAAATTTGGTCATGCCCAACTACGCCTTATAAAAAGGACTAAGCGGTCGCTGCAAATATATAATCCAGTTCAGTCCGGAGTTGAATCCCACAGGAAACTAACCTATTTACTACAACTTTTAACACTGCTAATGAATAGCTCAAATAATCCTCAAATGCAAGATTTTTAATGGATAATGAGTAGAATTTAGTTAACTAAGGAAAAATAATAATAAAACTAGCAATAATCAAGAATAGAGTTGAATTCAATGGTAAAATGGTCTAGGGTTATTGATTTCCCCAATTGTCGGATTAATTCCTGACACGTTAGCTATAATCTCACCGTAATACTCTATAAGATATATGAGTTCTGGGTTACTGCAATTATCTCTCGATCAATTACGATAATTTACTAGAAGCATTCTCTCGAACTACTCTAGTTAACAATTCATGAAACTCAAAATTATTCCACCAAAGCTTCGTTATCTCTAACCCTGCTTTTAAATTCAAGTAATTAATCTCTTAACTTACCCGAAAGTGGTGTTGTTCAATAACAATCTAACCCAGTGTTCTTTCTCAAGCAACACAAGGTAAATAGACACGATTAATCAAAGGGCCCTTTCAATTAATCACAGGAAAACACATAGTTGAACAATTATAGATTAAGAAACGACTTAATTATATCAAAATGTAATCAAGACTTCATCCAACAATTGGGTCCATCAACCCTAGATTAGAGGCTTAGCTACACATAATCGTTTTCACAATCATAATGATATAATTCATTCTCAATGATAAAAACAAGACGAAGAAAGGTAAAAACTCTATGCGAATCTTCTGCCTTGCTCTTGCCTATTCTTGCCTTAAAAAAAAACTTCAAAAACCTCGATATCCTCTATTTGGGCGAGCTGGGCTTCTTACAGGTCAAGGAGAGTCGTCCTGAAAATTACACAATTGACCTTAAAATGTTTGGCTCCAAGCACCCTGTCCGCGCCGCGGATGGACCGCAGATTCAACATATGTTTTGTCTGCGGCCGCGGATTGACTGCGGACCTGGGCGCGGATTTCATCCTTGCTCTTTCTTCTCTTTTTTCGATCGTGTTATCCTCCAATTGCCCTTCCATGCTCCATATTGACTCAAAAACACTCTTTTAGCTTTCTCCTAGCTCGGAGTGGCTCCTGCAAAGCAATAAACTCGTAATTAGAGCATTTTGTTATCTTTTACAATCAAACATAGGTAAAGTGCGGCCAAATTAGAGTATAAATATTAGCTAACTTGCATAGTTATCATCTATTATCAAAGTCTTTCTTAGATGCCTAATTCAAAATCAATGACTTGGGCTCCGTTCACTATTTTCTGGGATTGGAAATATCTCTTATCCCTCAAGGTTATGTGATGAGCCAATACAAGTACACTTCTGACCTCTTGTCTGAGTTTAATTTTCAACATTTCTCTTCTGTTATGACCCCTTTAGATCCTTCTGTAAAGCTGGTGTTAGACATGGGGAAACCTGTTTTTGATCCTAACTTGTATAGGAGATTGATTGGGAAGCTCAATTTCTTGAAACATACTAGGCCTGATATCTCCTTCTCCGTTCAATATTTGAGTCAATTTCTTCAAAAACCTCAAGTACCCCACATATTGGCTGCCTTGCATGTTCTCAGATATTTGCTTAATGACCCAACTCAAGGGGTGCTCCTCTCCAGCTTATTTGATTTGTCTCTCACAGTATATTCTGACTTTGATTGGGCTGCATGTGCCATTTCTCGCAAATCTGTCACTTTATATTACTCTTGGTGGCAGCCCAATTTCTTGGAAAAGCAAGAAGCAACCTACTATCTCATTGTTCTTAGCTGAAGCTGAATACAAAGCACTTCGCAAAGTTTCAGCTGAGGTTTCTTGGTTGCTAGACTTATGCTTGATCTTGGTTTTTCCATTTCCAGCCCAGTTCCCATTTATTGTGACAACCAGATAGCTCTTCATATTGTCAAGAACCCAATTTTTCACGAGCGCACAAAGCATATTGAGATTGGTTGTCATTATGTGCGCACTTGCTTGCGGACTGGTCTGATTTCTTTGCATTTTATCTCCAACTCCAACCAGTTAGCAAACATCATGACCAAAGCTTTTCCTTGTCCAGTTCATCATGATTTACTTTGCAAGCTTGGTGTGTTCTCATCCTCAAGCTTGAGGGGGGAGGGGGGTGTTAGCCCAGATACAGCTCAGGCCGAATTGTCACAGGCCCAATCAAATAAGGGAAAGAAGAAGGCCCTTTTATAGTTTACATTTTGTTATAACTATTTTACATTTTGTTTTATCTTTTACTCCTGTAAATATAAATAGACACTACTGAATAATGAAATTAGTTTTGGTCAATTAAACTTTGACCGACTCATTCGTCCATCTTCGTCTCTCAACCCTTCTAGGGTTTTCTTCTGTTATTTTCTGCCATAGCTATCAAGCTTCAAATCTAACAGAAAATACCAAACTAACACTAAGTAATGCAATCAGAAAATCGAAACAAGGCATCAACAAGTAATAACAACAATCTCGGGATAAAACAAGGACACTAAGTGATGTATCAAAGCTAATGTGACAAATAAGGACAACACTCGGCTACCTAACCGTCTACCTTTATTCCCAACCTCAACACCTTCCTATCCATGGTCATGTCTTCAATCAGCCTCCATAAAATGTGGAATTTGTAATTTGAAAACAGACAATTTACCTATTACGTTAGGTAAATGTGACTTGATGGCGTAAAATATTCTTTACGTATATTTTAAACTTTTATTTTGGGCTTTTTTCTACTTGCCCCACTTATTCAATGGTGATTTATGACCATCTCTGTTGTATGCCAAGGAAGACTACCACTTGTAGTTATTTCTTAAATTCTTATAATATGATAGGGGAATGATGGTCGGTTGAATAAGTTAGCATGTAAAATGTGCGCGGCAATAGAAGAGAGACGTACTAAAAACCTTTAAGTGGGTGCATTTTTTATTTTTAACCTTATATGATGATCAGTTTCATTAATAATCATGTATAATGTGCACAACATGATAGAGACGTTTAATATATGAGCTTAAAAGTAAATGTATATTTTACCAAAATTTTCGACAATATGTATGGAGAGTTCAAGTTATTACGCCTGTTATGAAAGATTGAAACCGCCTATGAGAAGCGAAAGGCAAAAACTTGATACAAACAAAATTAAGAAAGAAGATATAATATGGTAAAATTCCTATTTTACGTTTTTACTATTTCCACTCCCTCCCAAAAAGAAAAAAGAAAAAGAAAAAATGTATTCAAAGAAGCGAAGCTATTAGCAAAATATTGGGATGTCCTCTTATATTTCAAAACACTTTCCCTTAGTATTCTTTTGGTATCCTACTCGGTATACAGTACTTATAACGGAGGCGGATCAGGATTTTGTTTATGTGAGTTTAATTTTTAAGGTTTTTAGTATTAAACCTATTATATGTTTAAAGTTATGGGTTCATACCTACTATTTATTGCAATTTCAATAAATTCTTACAAATAAGTTTATGCTCCGCGACGAAAGTTCTGGGTTCAAATGAACCCGCGAGCATACTCTACATTTGCCTCTGCTTATATTAAGCCCTACTTAATTTGGATTCATGGCGCGCAAAACTTTTTAAAGGAAAAAATACTCTTTACTAGAATCTTTTATATTTCCAAAATTTAAACCCGAGATCTCTGATTAATGATGAAAAAATATCCTATCGATCCATGACAATCCTTAATGGTACACCCTGTATTGTTTTCGCATTTCTGCATCAAACGTGCGTGGAAAGCTAATTTTTTGCAAAATCTTTTTTTGGTTGGATAATATAAAGGGATCTTTACACAAATAGCGGTCCATATTCAATGTTTACTTTTTTTAGCCATATACATAGTTTATACATTGATTATACACATAAACCTTTATCATAGTTAGGGACCAATTTTTGAAATTATGAAATCCAACAACTCCTCACCATTGGGTCTCCATTGCTGTGATGACCCAAAATGTCATCACTTGTTTCTAAATTGAATTCTACGCTCCGAGGCCATAAAAACCTCCTTTAGCATCACTTCGATTTGCGTGCGTAGTTCGAGCGCGTAGCCGGAAAGCTTATATGTAAAAATTTGTGGAAAATGATAAATTTTGACTATAAAATGAGTTAATTTGACTTCGATCAATGTTTTGGGTAAACAGACCCGGACCCGTGATTTGACGGTCCCGGAGGGTCCGTCGAAAAATATGGGACCTGGGCGTATGCTCGGAATCGAATTTCGAGGTCCCAAGCCCGAGAAATGAATTTTTTAAAGGAAATTATTTTCTGAAATTGTTTAAAGGAATTTGAAATGAATTTTGATTAGAACATGTTGGTATCGGGCCCGTATATTGGTTCCGGCGCCCGGTACAGATTTTATATGTGATTTAAGATAACTCTGTGAAGTTTGGTAAGAAACGGAATCCGTTTGACGTGATTCGGACCGTAAATGCAAAGTTTGATGCTTTAAGAAGTTTTGAAATATTACATCGATTTTGAGGTTTAATTCATTGTTATTGAGGTTAGTTTGGCGATTCATTGCGAGTTGTGTCTATTTACTACGTGTTAATTGTGGAGTACGACGTATAGGCATGGTGACGAGTATCTATACGTCGGTGTCAAGCATGCCCGTGGGTCTTGTATTATAAATTGTTATAACTCCGTCATGGTTTATTGTGCCTCACATGTTATTATCATCATTGTTCCCTTGCCGGGATGTTTGTCTAATATTATTGTTCCCTTGCCGGGATATTGTTGAGATATTATTGTTCCCTTGCCGGGATATTGTTGAGATATTATTGTTCCCTTGCCGGGATAGTGTTGAGACATCATTGTTCCCTTGCCGGGATGTTTGTTTGATATTATTGGCCCCTTGCCGGGATTCCTTGCGGTTATTGTTGGATTGTAAATGGGAGCGGGTGGTACGCCTACCACAAGATATAATAAAATGGGAGCGGGTAGTACGCCTACCATAAGATATAATGAAATGGGAAAGGGTGGTATGCCTACCACAAGATATAAAGAAATGGGAGCGGGTGGTACGCCTACCACAAGATATAATGAAATGGGAGCGGGTGGTATGCCTACCACAAGATATAATGAAATGGGAGCGGGTGGTACGCCTTCCACAAGATATAATGAAATGGGAGCGGGTGATACGCCTACCACAAGATACATGAAATGGGAGCGGGTGACACGCCTGCCACGAGATACAGGAAATGGGATTGGGTTGCACGCCTGCAACAAGATGTGAAAATAAAGTGAAATCTGCCTTTGCATTCCTTATTCTTGTTAGTGGTTGGATTTTGATTCCTTTATAATCCTCTTGATATTCTGTTTTACCTGCTATTCCCCAACGCATGTTTCCCCCTCCCATCTTTACTTGTTTATTTCTGTATTTTCTTTCCTACTGTATATATTTGAACTGCACAGGTTTATCTGGAGCCTGGTCCTAGCCTCGTCACTACCTCACCGGGGTTAGGCTAGGCACTTACCAGCACATGTGGTCGGTTGTGCTGATGCTACACTCTGCACTCTGTGAAGATACCGGAGCAGCATTGGGATAGTAGCACTTGGGGAGCCAGCCTTCAGTCCATCCAGAGATCCCGAGGTAGTCATGCAAGTGTCCGCGGGCTCGGCGTTCTCTTCTATCCAATTATATGTTCTGTTTTCACTTGTTTTCGAGACAGACTGTATTTCCTTTTTCAGACATTTGTATGTAGTACTCATAGACAGTCCGTGAATATTGTGACACCAGATTCCGGGCAGAGGAGTATATTGGCATTGTAGTACTGATTTTGATCATTTGTAGCTGTTTAAGTCTTCCGCTTATTCTGTTACCATTAATCTTTAAATTGTTGATTACTTGTTAATTCAAGTTGATAAAAGGATTAGAATGAAAGAGTTAGAAATTCTATATTTCGTGGCTTGCCTAGCTTCTACGAGTAGGCGCCATCACGACTCTCGAGGGTGGAAAATCCTGGTTATGACAAGTTGGTATCAGAGCTCTAGGTTACATAGGTCTCACAATTCACGAACAAGCTTAGTAGAGTCTGAGGGATCGGTACGGAGACGTCTGTATTTATCCCTAGAGGCTACAGAGTTAGGAAAACTTCACATTTGTTCTTTCTTGTTGTGCGGTTTTGTTTCTCAATGCTAATTGAATTTCTACTCTGTTCTTTCGTAGTTGGCGAGAACACGCGCTTCCTCATCCACCGCTCAGCAGCCTGAGCCCCCAGCAGCAGCTCCCACGAGGGGCACAGGGCGAGGCCGAGGCCATGCTAGAGGCCGAGGTAGGGGCAGAGCTCAGTCCCGAGCAGCAGCACCAGTGGCGGAGCCTCAAGTTGACTTTGATGATGAGGTTCTGGCCCCAGCAGTTCCGGGGGGCCCAGCTCAAGTCCTAGAGGGGTTTATTGCCACCCCAGTTCTTCAGGATGCTCTGGTCCGTCCATTGGGCCTTATGGAGAGTGTCACCCGGGCAGGCTTGCTTCCTGTAGCACCAGCCGTCTCTCAGGCTGGAGGAGAAGACCAGACTCCTGCTACTCGCACTCCAGAGCAGGTAGCTCCCCAGATTCAAACTTTAGCGGTTCAGCCAGTTGGAGCAGTTCAGCCGGGTGTGGTAGCTCAGACCGGTGATGGAGTAGCTATGTCTGCCGATGCTTTGTGGAAGCTGGATAAGTTCACCAAGCTCTTTACTACCACTTTCAGTGGTGCATCTACCGAGGATCCCCATGATTATCTAGATAGCTGCCATGAGGTTCTCAGGAACATGGGGATCGTTGGGAACAATGTGGTTGATTTTGCTACATTTCACTTGTCTGGATCCGTCAAGACTTGGTGGAGAGATTATTGCGTGGCTAGACCAGCCGGATCGCCAGCCTTGACTTGGGAACAGTTTACACAGCTATTTCTGGAGAAGTTTCTCCCCATTACTCAGAGAGAGGCCTATCGGAGGAAGTTTGAGCGTTTCTAGTAGGGTTTTATGACTGTTACCCAGTATGAGACCAGATTCATCGACTTGGCTCGTCATGCTCTTGCCATACTTCCCACCGAGAGAGAGAAAGTGAGAGGGTGAGGAGGTTTGTTGATGGTCTTATTCAGCCGATTCGTCTTCAGATAGCTAGGGAGACTGGGAGTGAGATATCTTTCCAGGAGGCGGCCAATGTGGCCAGCAGAGTGGAGATGGTTCTGTCACAAGGAGGTGGTCATGGGTCGGACAAGAGGCCCCGTCATTCAGGCAGATTCAGTGGTACCTCGTCTGGAGGTAGGGATTCGTATGGTAGAGGCCCTCCTCCTAGTCTTTTTCAGTCGGCATTTTAGGTTTCTCACGGTGCTTCAGGTGGCCGTGGTCCTCAGATGCACTATTCTGATCAGCAGTCCTACAATGCACCACCAGCTCCTATCAGTGCACCCCCGCTTTAGAGTTTCCAGGGTCGTCAACCCTACCAACCGAGGGCTTGTTTTACTTGTGGCGACACGAGGCACATTGCTAGGTATTGCCCTCGAGCTTCGAGCAGTTCTCCGCATCAGGGTTCCCGTGCTATGGTTCAGGCACCAGGTGTTCCACAAGCCGCCCAACCAGCAAGAGGTGGGGGTAGAGGTGCTAGAGGTGGAGGTAGAGGTGCTAGAGGTGGAGCTCAACCGCTAGAGGTAGAGGCCAACTAGCAGCATGCTATCCCAGAAATGTAGTTCAAGGTGGTGGGGCCCAACCACGATGTTATTCTCTCCCAGCCAGGCTTGAGGAAGAGGCTTCAGATGCAGTTATTACAGGTACGGTTCTAGTTTGTGATAGAGATACTTCAGTGTTATTTGATCTAGGGTCTACATACTCATATGTGTCATCCTATTTTGCACCGTATCTGGTTATGCCTAGTGATTCCTTGAGTGATCCTGTTTATGTGTCTATACTGGTGGGTGATTCTATTGTGGTACATCGAGTCCATCGTTCATGTATAGTTGTGATTGGAGGTCTTGAGACTCGTGTAGATTTGTTGCTTCTGGACATGGTTAATTTCAATGTTATATTGGGAATGGACTGGTTATCACCTTACCACGCTATCTTGGACTGTCATGCCAAGACTGTGACCTTAACTTTACCAGATTTTCCTCGTTTAGAGTGGAGAGGGACTCCTGGTCATTCTACCCGTAGTGTTATCTCTTATGTGAAGGCTCGGCGCATGGTCGAGAAAGGGTGTTTGGCCTATTTGGCATATGTTCATGATTCTAGTGCTGAGGTTCCTTCTATTGATTCTGTGCACGTTGTTCGTGAGTTTCCTGAGGTATTCCCTTCAGACCTGCCGGGTATGCCGCCTAACAGGGATATTGATTTTTGCATTGATTTGGCTACGGGCACTCAACCCATTTCTATCCCGCCATACGTATGGCCCCGCCTGAGTTGAAAGAGTTGAAGGAGCAGTTGCAGGACTTGCTTAAGAAGGGTTTCATTAGGCCAACTTTTTCACCTTGGGGTGCGCCAGTGTTGTTTGTTAAGAAGAAGGACGGATCGATGAGAATATGTATTGATTACCGGCAATTGAAGAAGGTTACAATCAAGAATAAGTACCTACTACCGAGGATTGATGATTTCTTTGATCAGCTTCAGGATGCCAAGGTATTTTCGAAGATCGACTTGAGATCTGGCTACCATCAGTTGAGGATTAGGGCATCCGATGTCCCTAAGACAACTTTCCGCACTCGGTACGGGCACTATGAGTTCTTGGTGATGTCATTCGGGTTAACAAATGCCCCAGCAGCTTTTATGGATTTGATGAACCGAGTGTTCAGGCCTTATTTGGACTCATTCGTGATAGTCTTCATTGATGATATTTTGATTTATTCCCACAGCCGAGAGGAGCACGAGCAACATCTTAGAGTGGTTCTTCAGACCTTGAGGGATAGTCAGTTATATGCTAAATTCTCGAAGTGCAAGTTCTGGTTGAGTTCAGTTGCATTTCTGGGTCATGTGGTATCAACAGAGGGTATTCAGGTTGATCCGAAGAATATTGAGGCAGTCAAGAACTAGCCTAGACCAGCATCAGCTACAGAGATTCGGAGTTTCTTAGGATTGGCAGGCTACTATTGTCGGTTCGTGGAGGGGTTTTCATCTATCGCAGCCCGGATGACCAGGTTGACCCAGAAGGGTGCCCAGTTCATATGGTCAGACGAGTGTGAGGTAAGCTTTCAGAAGCTCAAGACAGCTCTGACTACGACACCAGTGTTGGTTTTGCCCACAGATTCAGGGCCTTATACAGTTTATTGTGATGCATCTCGTATTGGACTTGGTGTAGTGTTGATGCAGGGTGGCAAGGTCATTGCCTATGCTTCGCGGCAGTTGAAGATTCATAAGAAGAACTATCCAGTTCATGATTTGGAGTTGGCAGCAATTGTTCATGCGTTGAAAATTTGGAGGCATTATCTGTATGGCGTGGCATGTGAGGTGTTCACGGATCACAAGAGTCTTTAGTATCTATTCAAGCAAAAGCAGTTGAATTTGAGGCAGATGAGGTGGTTGGAGTTGTTGAGATTATGATATCATTATCTTATATCATCCGGGAAAGGCCAATATGGTGGCCGATGCTTTGAGTAGGAAGTCATCCAGTATGGGCAGTCTTGTTTATATTCCGGTCGGTAAGAGACCACTTGCTTTGGATGTTCAGGCTTTGGCCAATCAGTTTGTGAGGTTGGATGTTTCTGAGCCCAGCCGTGTGTTAGCTTGCACAGTCGCTCGTTCTTCATTATTGGAGCGTATCCGAGATCGACAGTATGATGATCTCCATTTGTGTGTCCTTACAGACACGGTGCAGCGCGGAGGTGCCAAGCAGGTTACCTTAGATGATGAAGAAGTTTTGAGATTGCAAGGTCGAGTTTGTGTGCCTAATGTGGCTAGGATCTGAGAGTTGATTTTAGAGGAGGCCCATAGCTCCCGGTACTCTATTCATCCGGGCGCCGCGAAGATGTATCAGGATTTGCGGCAGCATTATTGGTGGCGGAGAATGAAGAAGGATATCGTTACAAATGTGGCTCGGTGTTTGAATTGTTAGCAGGTTAAGTATGAGCATTAGAGGCCTGGTGGTTTGTTTCAGAGGATTGAGCTTCCCGAGTGGAAGTGGGAGCGGGTCACTATGGATTTCGTTGTTGGACTCCCACAGACTTGGAGAAAGTTCGAAGCAGTGTGGGTCATTGTTGATAGGCTGACCAAGTCAACACATTTCATTCCTGTGGCAGTCTTCTATTCATTCGAGAGGTTAGCTGAGATCTACATCCGGGAGATTGTTCGTCTTCATGGTGTGCCCGTGTCTATCATTTCGGACCGAAGTACGCAGTTTACCTCATGTTTCTGGAGAGCAGGTCAACGAGAGTTGGGCACACGGGTTGAGATGAGCACATCATTTCATTCCCAAATGGACGGGTAGTCCGAGCGGACTATTCAGATTTTGGAGGATATGCTCCGAGTTTGTGTCATTGACTTTGGAGGCTCGTGGGATCGGTTTTTGCCTTTAGTAGAGTTTTCCTACAACAACAGTTACCAGTCGAGTATCTAGATGGCTCCTTTTGAGGCTTTGTATGGTAGGCGGTGTCGGTCTCCGGTTGGATGGTTTGAGCAGGGAGAGGCTCGGTTGTTGGGTACGGATCTGGTTCAGGAGGCCTTGGATAAGGTCAGGATTACTCAGGATAGGCTTCGTACAGCTCAGTCCAGGCAAAAGAATTATGCCGACCATAAGGTTCGAGATTTGGCTTTCATGGTCGGTGAGCGGGTATTGCTTCGCGTGTCGCCTATGAAGGGAGTGATGAGATTTGGGAAGAAGGGCAAGCTTAGCCCTAGGTTCATTGACCCGTTTGAGATTCTTGATCGAGTGGGAGAGGTGGCTTATAGACTTGCATTGCCGCCAAGCTTATCAGCCGTGCATCTAGTGTTTAGTGAACGCGATGGGCTTTTTGTGAACGCGATGACCAATTTCGCCCAGTTATTTTAAAAGTCCAGAAACAGTAGCCATTACCAGATTTCTTCCAAAACTCATAACTTCTTCATCTAAACTCCAAATTGGGCGATTTTTGAAAGGGGATTCCACCTCCAATTTATAGGTATGTAATCTTAGACTAATTTTCTTCAATTTCCATTAACACCCATTAGATTTCTAGGCTTAAATCATGTTCTTAAGGGTCGAAAATTAGGGATTTAGGTAGAGTTAGGGCTTTTTGATTATTTGTGATTTGGACCTCGTTTTGGTGTCGAATTTTGGAACTAATTATATATTCGGGCTCGTGGATGAATGGGTGATCGGGTTTTGGTCCGAACCTCGTGTTTTAACCAAGCGGGCTCGGGGTCAATTTTTGACTTTTTGGGAAGAATGATTAGAAAGCTATAATTAAGCATTGGAATTGTATTGTTTAGCGTTTATTGATGTTATTAAGTCGATTATGTTTAGATACAATTGATTTGGAGCCGAATTCGAAAGAAAAAGTGGTGTTTGAGGCTTGAGTTGGACGTGGAAGTTTGAGGTAAGTATTTGGTCTAACCTTAGCTTGAGGGATTAGGAGTTGTGTCTATTTACTACGTGTTAATTGTGGAGTACGACGTATAGGCATGGTGACGAGTATCTATACGTAGGTGTCAAGTATGCCCGTGGGTCTTGTATTATAAATTGTTATGACTCCGTCGTGATTTATTGTGCCTCACATGTTATTATCATCATTGTTCCCTTGCCGGGATGTTTGTCTGATATTATTGTTCCCTTGCCGGGATATTGTTGAGATATTATTGTTCCCTTGCCGAGATATTAGTGAGATATTATTGTTCCCTTGCTGGGATAGTGTTTAGATATCATTGTTCCCTTACCGGGATGTTTGTTTGATATTATTGTTCTCTTGTCGGGATTCCTTGCTATTATTGTTGGCTTGTAAATGGGAGCGGGTGGTATGCCTACCACAAGATATAATGAAATGGGAGCGGGTGGTACGCCTTCCACAAGATATAATGAAATGGGAGCGGGTGATACGCCTACCACAAGATACATGAAATGGGAGCGGGTGACACGCCTGCCACGAGATACAGGAAATGGGATTGGGTTGCACGCCTGCAACAAGATGTGAAAATAAAGTGAAATCTGCCTTTGCATTCCTTATTCTTGTTAGTGGTTGGATTTTGATTCCTTTATAATCCTCTTGATATTCTGTTTTACCTGCTATTCCCCAACGCATGTTTCCCCCTCCCATCTTTACTTATTTATTTCTGTATTTTCTTTCCCGCTGTATATATTTGAACTGCACAGGTTTATCTGGAGTCTGGTCCTAGCCTCGTCATTACCTCGCCGGGGTTAGGCCAGGCAGTACCAGCACATGGGGTCAGTTGTGCTGATGCTACACTCTGCACTCTGTGCAGATACCGGAGCAACATTGGGACAGTAGCACTGGGGAGCCAGCCTTCAGTCCATCCAGAGATTCCGAGGTAGTCCTGCAGGCGTCCGCGGGACCGGCGTTCTTTTCTATCCAATTATATGTTCTGTTTCACTTGTTTCCGAGACAGACTGTATTTCCTTTTTCAGACATTTGTAGTACTCATAGACAGTCTGTGAATATTGTGACACCAGATTCTGGGTAGAGGAGTATATTGGCATTGTAGTACTGATTTTGATCATTTGTAGCTGTTTAAGTCTTCCGCTTATTCTGTTATCATTAATCTTTAAATTGTTGATTACTTGTTAATTCAAGTTGATAAAAGGATTAAAATGAAAGAGTTAGAATTTCTATATTTCGTGCCTTGCCTAGCTTCTACGAGTAGGCGCCATCACGACTCCCGATGATGGGAAATTCGGGTCGTGACAATTGCAGATCTAACTTATTCGTGCATACTATTTGACCCAGTACTCTTCAACCCTCAACACTCATATCAAGAATACCATGAGCAGAATTCAAGAAAGCTTATATCTCAACCGACTATTTTTAGTTTAAGCGGTTGGATGTACGACTATTTGGATTAATTCTTCAAAAAAAAAAAAAAAAAAAAAGAGAACTGTCTGGATCAAAAGATAGAATAACTAAATTCGTTATTTTTACTTCCAACTGATATTACAAGCTACAAGCCTACAACAAATAATAATTAATGCCTTAAGGAAATAACGAGTGAAATTCAAAAATAGCCAGATTTACAAGTGGTCATTCAAAAATAGCCACAGTTTTAAAAGTAATTGAAATTTAGCTACCTTTCATGTAAAGATAAATCTGAACGAAAACACTGTTCAAAATCCGGAAAATACTCCAGTATATTATACTGGAGTTCCAGCATAAGTATACTGGAACTCCAGCATATTATAATGGAGTTCCAGCATAAGTATACTGGAACTCCGAAAAATATTCCAGTATAATATACCGGTCCAACATAATATGCTGGAAGTTCATACACATGTGCTCCAATCTCCAGTATATTATGCTGGAACTTTCCGCGTGTTGGAGTTCCAGCATAATATGCTGGAAGTTCATACACAGGTGCATCGATCTCCAGTATATTATGCTGGACCGGTCCCTGTTGCAGCAAAATAGTGGCTATTTTTCAATGATTTTGCAAATGCTGGCTATTTTTGAATGACCAGTTCGAAAACTGGCTAGCCCGTGCTATTTTTACGGAAATAACAAGAAGGTTACAAACAACTATGTTTTCTTTTTGTGAGCAACAATGATTTTAGAATCTTCCAAAAATTACAATATTCCCTTTGTCCCAAATTTTGGCCCCTTATGACAGACAATTCGAGAGGACCAAGAAGTGGTCATGGTCTCATGGATTATGGTCAGCATTCAATGTTATACTTGTTTCAGTATGGTTCATGGATTATGGTCAGCATTCAAAACGAAAAAGCCCGAAAGCTCGGAGTTCTTCCAACAAGGTAAGCTATAGCGGATGCCTCAATCTTGAATCAGTTAACATCAACAACTATATGAATCCTCCGTATCCACTCTGCTTATGTTCTCATACTAATTCTTTGTATTCATAACTAATTAGGATTTTATAAGTTAATTTTTACACTTGGAAAGATAACAAATACTCTGGACAACACCTGACCTAATATATTTACAAGATAGGAATTGGATCTCCAAGAAGAGCATCTCAATCATCATGACAAGGCCTAGAAACCAGTATCATAAAACCTCCGTAGAGGAAAAAATAACAGCACGAGAAGCTATAAAAACCGAAACATTTTCCTACCATTAGATATTCCAATTATAAAAGCAACATTTCAAGAATGTCACCTTAATCCAACATTATAAACATGTCAGTAGTTATTGACAAGACAACCATCCTCTCCTAACAATTACAGTGAAGACAGTACACAGAAACCAAACGCCGGCATACGTTATACATGCAATATCTGTGTAACATGGTGCAATTGAATGCACAAAAACAATGATCTTGTAGTTCATTCATTTGAACTGTATGTACGCTGAACATGCCGCATTCAAAGACCTCTCTGTGAAACTAGTTCTCCTGCATTTCTTCAATAATTAGAAAGAATGAGAGCTCCTGCAGCAGCTTAATCTGAAACTCCAAGGAACTGAGAGAAGCTTGGATATTTGGGCTTCCATCCTATTTCAGCACGAGTTTTTGAATTGTTTAACTTCTTCCCTGAAGGGCCACTAGTTCCTGAAAGAAAGAACAAATGACTGTTGTAGCTTGACATAATTTAACAGGTGGCTAAAGGATTTCAAAAAGAGTCAGTTACCAGTGAAACCCTCAAACTTCTTCTCGAACTTCCCACTTTTATTGACCAAGTTCATTACTTCCTGTCTGATATGGACACAAGGTAATAATACAACAGTTCAAGGCAACATGGGTCAGAGTGTTCGGCTTTCGATCCACAAACATTAATAATTATGTAGATTGGATGACCTGGATAAGGGGTGGTTGTCACAACCCAAAAAGATACGACCACGCGGTCTCATCTTCAAGATGGTCACTGACAAGGAAGCAGCATCCTGTAAGAATAGAAAAGCCAAAAAATCACTGACAAAACTGTAGACACATTAAGAACAAAGTGCAGCCTCTAAACTAAGCATGATGCAAAACATGGATTCCCACTCACCTCATAATGGATAAGATTGAGGATGTGATCAGGGCGAATATCCACGGTTCCTTTATGTAACCAATATGTATGTGCACCTCTGTCTTCCTTGTATTAGTGGTTAAGGTAAATACAAAATAAAGATCTAAAGGCTGCACAAAAAGAACCCTAGCTCTTTGAAATCCATATCCAAGGATATATAAAGGCCAGCCAATCTAACAACACAACCGCCAAACTCCAGCACTACTTCCTCTGCCTTGAGAAGAATATCAGTCCTTGGGCTCCTCCCAATTGGGACTATGGGACCATCCTACACATTTGACAACGAAAAAGGTTTAACGAAAGCTCAGACCTCCTCAGAGAAATACATGATTAATTATATTAAGAATGAAACTTCATTATGTTACATGAGTTAAAGGCATCAAGGAGATGCAAAATCAAAAGAGTATTGAAATGCAGAAATAATAAGAACTGTAGATCCCTTTACAATGTCAATCTAAAACTTTATAATGTTTTATGTAAGATATTACACCTCATCAACTGATCCATTATCAGAGCAATCATATGGTGCAGAGCTCGAGGTAAATAGGAAAGAACCTTCACCACTCCATTTTAACGCAGCCTCCCTGCTCATTTGATGTGTGAAATAAAAATTAATTAAATCAAATTATAGTATCAGTATGACCAAACTTAGCACAGAAAATCTGAAAAAAATAATGCTGAAAAATAATAACAATGTTTGGACTCATCAAACCTGAATTTGCTACTGACTAATTCTACCCAGATGAGCAGAGCTGAATCACAAAACTATTCTGACCAACCCATACACATGATTTTAAAAACATACACTACTACTTATGCAGCTGCCAGCTAGGTGAAGCATTTATGGCTAATGACTAGCCCGGATATTTGCAGCAATCATAACAGCAGTACAAAAGGAGGGTCTATCTCACAACAAAACAATAGTTCTACTAAAAATGCACAAGTATTTGCTTATTGCGGCACTACAGTTTAAAGGCATTTATGCTCTCTATAGTGAGATAGTAACAGAAATTTCCCATCTTGATGTTGTTGTTCGCGAAAAACCGAGACACCACCGTGCCTAATGAGCCACAAAATATTTTAAGCAAGATATCAAAGAATGCCACAACAGAAAGGCGATAGCAGCTAGCTATTGCATGAACTGACAAGCTTACCTAATATCACCAGGGTAGTCTTCAGTCCGGGATGGAGGAGCACAGAATATAACATATGGGAACTTAGATGTAAACTTGGTTTCTCTCGAAGATGGACTAATTCCCATTTTAATAAGTTCATCATGGTGATCAGTGGTCATTGTCTGCCCAAAAATTTGGCAGCTTGGGTGTTCCTGCCACATGAAAGGGTCCAAAACTCTTAGCAGTCTCAATTACGATGCACACTCCACTAAGCGTACAAGAAATCCACCAGTCTGTTACAGTTAATAAGGCAGAAACTCATAAAACTAATATCAGTTCAGAAAATGAACATCAAACATTTCCATAACTAACCAGATTTAACAAACAAGAAATAAACGTGCATGTAACTTTTCAATTAGGTTATGAGGTAGGGATGGTTTCTACTTCTCAAAGAAATCATATGATTATTCAGTTCAGGATGTACCTCTCTCCATCTTTCAGCCACTAAACGCCCAAGAACTCCAGGTCCTACAATTAACAAGTCGTTTGCTCCAATGGCCCCTCTAGAGGAAGCCTCCAATTCTTCACTTGGAGCATCTTTAGTAACCAATAAGTAAAACTAAACAATGAAACTAGATAATTGAACATTATGAAGATGCATATCAAAAGAGTAAATACTTATGCACTTGCATCCAAACATCAATTCAACACCTACCGCTCCCTCCATCCCATTTAATATGACAGTTTTTGGTTAGACACGTGCTTTAAGATGTACTTTAATGTTATATCAGTGAAAGTGAACAAAAATATTGACCCAATGCTAGAAAAGTTAGCTTGATAAAGACAGCACGTATCAAAGTTCAACATATTGAATAGTTTAATGAGTTTTGAATTCTTTAAAGTTGTACAAGGAGCATAGAAATGAGATGGTTTCATACATTCTGGGATTATTGACTTGTGTGTCAACAAAATGGGATTAAGGGAGTTAATTCATGAGTTACTTGGATAGGGATTTTGGCATAATCAACTAAACCCCCCCCCCCCCCAACAGCATAATCCATCAGATGTGATCCAATTAACCACGAGTCCAAATATTTTACAGCTAATGGTTGCAGAAGTAATTTCAGCAGTTACAAGAGAAACAACAAATCGCATAACTAGCATAATCTCTATGGCATCTTCAAGCTATACAATGACAATTGCAAGTGTATATGTAAACAACCCAATTTCAGTTGATACTTGAAAGTAGAATTTGCGACCCTTCCCACAATGGTAGAGTTGCTGCCTCAGCGACCTTTTTTTTTTTTTTTTTTTTGAGATGGCGGTGGTGTCCAGACCAGCTTGCGCACACCTCAAGTATCCACTGGAAGTATCCACCGGGTACATGCTACCTCCTTCCAACTCGGGTATCAGGTCACTCTGCTTACCAAAGTTTAGGTAGATGGGAAGAACTCTCACCTAGTATTTTTTGTCTCCACTAGGATTTGAACCTAAGACTTCATGATTTTTCTCCAACTTTGTCGACCACTTGGCCGCATCCTTTGCTACTTGCTTCCTCAGTATCAGAGGCGGAGCCAGAATTTGAAGCTTATGGGTTCAGGATTCTAGTTTTTTTAAGTTAGTGGGTTCTAAATTAATAATTTGTGCATGACAAATATAAGGTTTGGACCAAAGCTACTGGGTTCGGCTGAACCCATAGCCACAGGGCTGGCTCCGCCCCTGTCAGTAACCTACTGAGGCTCGAAAACTTGCAGAAAAGCAGAGGAAGGTTGCATACAGCCAACCCTCCCCCTATCCCGTGCAAGCCAAGGAACATTTCGTCTATAGAGTAAGCCCTCATTTGAAGTAGGATCGAACATTGATAAGCTATTTTTGTAAAATTTAAGCATAATTCACAAACAACACTGTGTATAGTACAGACACGTAGCTAAAGATTCCATATAACTCTATATTATACGGTCTAATTAACAGAAAAAAATCACAATCGAATCAATTACAAGTATTTACAACAATTAATCACATTCACCTATCTGATAAGCGAATCTACAAATCTAAAGCATAATCCACCATATTTAGCATATAGGAGCGTGTGATCGTGCGTATCTACGAGAGCGCATGTGTGTGAGAGAGAATACCGATAGCCGAGGAAGCGTTAGCTCGGAATAAATTGGGCACCATTGGAAATGGTTGTGGCGAAAGCTTGTGAAGAGTGAAATTAGGGCTTGAACTAGATAGTGAGAGCTTCGTACAACTGTTGAAGAAGTGATGCTTTGGAGTTGCGAAGCGCCATGGGATTCCAATTCTGGGAGCTGCAGCAGTTACGGTAGCCATTGTGGATAATGGAAGAGAGGAAAATGATTCTTTCCAAGGTCGAACTGAAGCGTTTTCACTGGCAAAAGTGGGTTAGGTCGCCAGTTTTACGCCCGCTTTTTAATATTTAACCGTCTTTTGAAATACTATCGGTAGTTTTGCCGTTGTAGATCCCGTGCCCCTAAATAAGACTCCCCGTATGTGTTTTACTATTTTATGACTTGCGGTGATGGTTAGTTTGGGTCTGGAAGGGCTTGAGTTAAATCGAAACACTTGGTTCCTTAATATTGGCTAAAAAAGGCTAAGTTTGACTTGAGTCAACGTTGTGAGTAAATGACCTCGGAACGGGGATTTGACGATCCCAATATGATAGATTTTAGACTTGGAAATATGTTCGGATCGGGTTTTGGATGACCTGGGAGCGTTTCGGCGCTTAATATTGATAGTTGACACCTTGAAGGTTTTAAAATTCTTTAAATTTGGTTTGGAGTAGGTTTTGATGTTATCGAGGTCAGTTTGGGATTTCGAGATTGGGAATAGTTCCGTATAGTGATTTAAGACTTGCACGCAAAATTTTGAGTCATTCCGAGTAGTTTAAGTATGTTTCGGCGCATTCGGAGTAAGTTGGAAGAATTTGAAGTTCATAAGTTGATTCTATTGGTTTTGGGTTGCGATTCGTAATTTTAACGTTGTTTTCCGCGTTTTGAGGGTGCGAGCGAGTCCGTTTTATGTTTACAAACTTGTTAGTATGCTTGGGCGAGGCCCCCGGGACCTGGAGTGCCATTCGGGCTATGCGCGGAAGTCGTTTGGACTAAGAAGGATTGGCTGAAGCATCAGGTTTCTGGTGCAATCACACCTGCGAGGCAATGATTGCAGGTGCGAGCTCGCAGAAGCGAGCTAAAGATCGCAGAAGCGAGCTAAAGATCGCAGAAGCGGCCTGAGGCTGGCCAGCCCTGGACCGCAGATGCAGTGAAGCTTCCGCAGAAGCGGGGCTCGTCCGCAGAAGCAGGATTGCAGATGCGCGACGTGGCTACAAGTGCGATGGGTCAGTGGTCGAGCGTGTTCCGCAGAAGCGAACAGTTGACCGCAGAAGCGTAGGTCCTCTCGCGGGTGCAGAAATACTGCTAGGTAGAAGGGTTGCATTTAAGTCGAGATTTAGGCTCATTTCTTCATTTCTCTCACTTGTTGGTTAAATATAGAGCTCTTGGAAGAGGGATTTTCACCTAGCACTTTGAGGTAAGTGATTTCTATACAATATGAGTTTAAAACATAGATTATGGGTAGAATTTAACATGTAAAATTGTGAAAATGATGGGTTTAGTTGAAAAATCTAGGTTTTGATAAAAAATGGGATTTAAACACGAAAATGATTATGGAATTGGGTGAAATTATAAATTTGAGTTCGTGAGGTTATGGGTAACATTTATCTTCAAAAAATTTCGGAACGCGGGCCCGGGGATGAATGTTAGAATCTTCCGATTAGGGTTGGGTAAATACTCTAGTAGTTAAGTTATGAACTTTTGACATGCATTTATTAAATTATAATATGTTTGACTAGTTTCGGATTGTTCGACACCGAGTTGAGGCTTTAGAACGAATTTGTGGGCCGGTGAGCGAGTTTTGAGACAAAGTAAGTCTCTTGCCTAACCTTGTAAGAGGAAATTTACCCCATAGGTGATTTAAATTACTAGTTGCTTTTAATTGTGGGGGCCACGTAAACACCAGGTGGCGAGAGCCTGTGTATAGCTACTAATTATGCTTATGTCCGGGTAGTTTAGGACCCAATCATGAAATACTTGTACTATTTACACCTTACTTGTTAATTAAAGTGTCTAAATTATATTGAAACTTGATAGAGAAATTGTAAAAGACCGACTTCCACTTACTTGAGTTTTGACGGGATACTTGACCGTTAATAGGAATTATACTTCTTTGTGTATTAGCTTTGTAATGGCTTTAAACCAAATATTTATAAAGCATCCTTCTTTCTTGTGGAGCTGGCCGAACGCCTCGGCAGTAGAATAGATGCATCTATGGTTCGTGCCGCTCGACCCTCGGCAGTGTACACATTATTCTGAATCGGACCGTACGACCTCGGCATAAATCGTGCTAATAATACTCGGAGCCTAATTATACATGATGTTATTTTATACTGGTGAGGTCATGATTATTAATGACAGGAATTGACTTGGAATTTACTAATTGTGAAAGAATTATTTATTCACTGCTTGTTAATTGAGTTATAATTATTATTTACATAATCCTTGCTTATTTAGAATTTCTGTATTTATATTGTTATCCCATAGTAAGTGTCGATATAAACCCCTCGTCACTACTTCTTTGAGGTTAGACTAGATACTTACTGGGTACAAGTTTTTTATGTACTCACGCTATACTTCTGCACAAACCGTGCAGGATCTGAGATAGGTGCATCTGGTAGTCGTACCGGCGCGCACTCCCGTTACCCCGAGGCCTAGTGGTGAGCTGCTTCCTGAGCCGTTCTGCAGCACCTAGAGACTCTCTTTTGCACTTATTTTATGTCTACTTTTATTTCAGACAGTGGTTAGATTTTTGTATATTCTACTAGTTTGCTCATACACTTGTGACACCAGGTCTTGTCACACATACTAGTAGACTTTATTATTTTAGAGTATTTATATCACTATGATTGCTAGTCATTGCCTTTATTTATCTATTAAATTTTCTACTCCTTAATTTATTAATAAATAGAATTTAATTACTTGGAAACTTACTAAAAAAAGAAATCACATGGTTAGTTCACTATTGGTTTGCCAAGCGGTGACGTTGGGCGCCATCACGACCTATAGGAGAAATTAGGCCGTGACAACATGGTATCAAAGTACTAGGTTCACGTAGGTCTCACAAGTTATGATTGAGCCTAATAAAGTCTTGCGGATCAGTGGGAGACGTCCGTACTTATCTTCGAGAGGCTATAGGGTATTAGTAAACTACTCTTTCCTCATCTCATATCGTGCAGTTGATGTCGTGCTAAGTATATTTCTTTTATTCTCTCACAGATGGTGAGAACACGTGCGATAGATGTACCTGATCATGGAGGAGTTGCTCCCCATGTTACTAGAGGCTGAGGCTGAGGCAGAGGGAGGGCTCCAGTCCGTGGTAGACAAGGACGTCCCAGAGTTGCTCCAGTTATACCACTAGCTGATCCAGTGGAGGATCTTATTATTGAGGAGCAGGGCGAGGTTCCTAGGACAGAGCCAGCCCCAGCGGATTTTATGTTCGCGCCAGGTTTCCAGGAGGTCATGGGCCGTATACTGCGGTTCATAAATTCTATGACTTAGGCTGGTTTATTTCTAGCAGACCCGGCCATATCTCAGGCGGGAGGAGGAGCACAGACCCCTACCGCTCAGGCTCCAGGGCATGCAACTGCCGTATATCAGACCCTGGGCGCACTACCCATGGGCAGAGCTCAGCCAGTTACAGCAGCTATACCTGAGCCCAGACCAGCTACGACCGGCGAGCCGTAGAAGCTATTGGATATATGGACCAGACTATACCCTCCTGTCTTCAGGGGTGAGCAACATGAGGACCCCCAGGACTTTATTGATCGGTGCAGGGACAAACTACACAACGTGAGGATATTGGAGTCCCATGGGGTGGACTTTACCACTTTCCAGCTGGAGGGCAGGGCCCGTAGATAGTGGTAGTCCTATCTTCTCAATAGACCAGCAGGTTCTCCTCCCATGACTTGGGATCAGTTCACATGCTTCTTCTTGGACAAATATATTTCACCCTCTTAGAAGGAAGAGTTTCGGTTTCAGTTCGAGCAGCTCCAGTAGGGCCAGATGTCAGTGACCAACTATGAGGCGAGATTCTCTGAGTTGTCTCGCCATGCACTTATGATACTTCCTACTAATGCAGAGAGAGTGCGGAAGTTCGTTGCTGGTTTGTACTCTGGTATCCAGGACACTATGGACGGAGAGGTTGAGATGTGGACTTCTTACGAGCTATTTGTAGAGATAGCTTGAAGGATCGAGGGTCTACGTTAGCGTAGCCAAGAGCAGGCTACAAGGGATAAGCGGTTTCGGTATTCTGGAGAGTTCAGAAGTGCCCCGGCTGGGGGCAGAGGTCAGTTCGTGAGGGGTCAGTCTAGCAGGCCCACATATCCAACACCGCCTCCTCCTCGGGGTGCTCTAGTGCGACCCTATTTCGGTGCCATGCCAGAGATATCCTCCTACTCACCAGCTATTCAGGGTTCCTCTAGTGAGTATTCAGGCCATTAGGGTCAGACTTCAAGTCAGTAGTCCATCGTACCGAGAGGTTGTTTCGAGTGCGGGGATCTTAGTCATGTGCGGAGGTTCTGCCCCAGATTTCGGGGCAAGGCAGTACAGCAGGGTCAACAACCTATGATTAAGCACCAGCTACCACACTAGCCGTCCGGTTACCGGCCAGAGGTGGATGGCAGATGGGTAGGGGCCGTCCTAGAGGTGGAGGCTAGTCAGGTGGTGCTCCAGCTAGGTTTTCTGCTTTTTCGGCTAGACCAGATGCAGTGGCCTCAGATACCATGATCACAAGTATTGTTTATGTCTTCGGTAGGGATGCTTAAGTATTATTTGATCCAGGGTCTGCATATTCATATGTTTCATCTCTATTTGCGCACTTCCTGTGTGTTCCTCTGTGAGTCCCTGGGTACTTCTGTTTATGTGTTCACTCTTGCGGGCAATTCTGTTGTTGTGGATTGGATCTACTGGTACTGCATTGTTACTTTCTGTGGTTATGAGATTAGAGCGGATCTTCTGTTGCTCGATATGGCCGATTTGAAGTCATCCTGGGCATAGACTAGTTATCTCCATATCACACCATCCTTGATTGCCATGCCAAGACTGTTACTTGGTGATGCCAGAGTTGCCTAGATTGGAGTGGAAGGGTTCATCTATCAGTGCACCTAGCCGAATTATCTTTTTTTTGAATGCTTGACACATGGTCGAGAAGGGTTGTTTGGCTTATCTAGCTTATTTTTGGGATACTACTACAAAGACTCCGACGATTGATTTAGTGCCCGTTGTCCGGGAGTTCTCCGATGTGTTTCCTTTTGATCTTCCAGGCATTCCACCAGATCGTGATATCGATTTCTGTATTGATTTGGATCCAGGTACCCAGCCTATCTCTATTCCACCGTACCGCATGTATCCGAAAGAGTTGAAGGATTTGAAGGAACAACTTGAGGAGTTGCTAGCAAAGGGGTTCGTCAGACCGTGTGTATCACCTTGGGGTACACTAGTGTTATTCGTGAAGAAGAAGGGTAGGACTATGCAGATGTATATTGATTACCGCCAGTTGAACAAAATGACCATTAAGAAAAAGTACCCATTGCCACATATTGATTATTTATTTGACCAGTTGCAGGGTGCCAGGGTGTTCTCTAAGATTGACTTGAGGTCAGGATACCATCAGTTGAAGATTCGTGATTTGAATGTTTCGAAGACGGCTTTTCGGACTAGATATGGCCATTATGAGTTTCTAGTAATGTCCTTTGGGTTGACTAACGCCCCGACGACTTTTATGGACTTGATAAACCGGGTGTTTAGGTCGTATATTGATTCATTTGTCATTGTCTTCATTGATGGCATTTTGGTCTATCTACGTAGCACAGAGACGCACAAGCAATATTTGAGAGTGGTACTTCAGACCTTACAGGAACAGAAGCTATATGCTAAGTTCTCCAAGTGTGAGTTCTGGTTGGATTCTGCGGTATTCTTAGGGAATGTTGTATCAGGCGAGGGTATTAAGGTAGATCCCAAGAAGATCGAGGCAGTTTAGAGTTGGCCTCGTCCTACCACGGCGACTGAGATCAGGAGCTTCTTGGGGTTAGCAGGTTATTATCGTCGGTTTGTGGAGGGCTTCTAAACTATTGCAGCACCTTTGACTAGATTGACCCAAAAGGGTGCTCCGTTCCGATGGTCCGATGATTGTGAGGTGAGCTTTCAGAAGCTCAAGACCACATTGACTTCAGCACCGTGTTAGTGTTGCCTTCTGGTTTAGGGATATATATAGTGTATTGCGATGCTTCATGTGTCGGTTTGGGATGTGTATTTATGCAGAAAGGGCAAGTTATTGCATATGCTTCACATCAGCTGAAGCCCCATGAGAAGAATTACCCTGTACAAGATTTGGAGTTGGCCGCGATTGTTCATGCTCTTAAGATCTGGAGGCATTATCTTTATGGGGTGTCCTATGAGATTTACACTGATCATCGCAGCTTGCAACATTTGTTCAAGTAGAGGGATCTTAATTTGAGGCAGCGTAGGTGACTTGATTTACTAAAGAATTATGATATTACCATCCTTTATCATCTGGGAAAGGCGAATGTAGTTGCAGATGCCCTGAGCAGAAAGGCAGAGAGTACGGGTAGTTTGGCATTCATTTCAGCAGAGGAGAGGCCATTAGCTTTGGACATTCAGTTCTTAGCTAACAGACTTGTGAGCTTTGATATTTCAGACCCCAGCCAAGTTCTTGCATGCGTTGTTGCCCAGTCTTCATTATTTGAGCAGATCATGGCTCGTCAGTTTGATGATCCGCACTTGTTGGTTCTCAGAGAGACGATACTATAAGGTGGTGCCAATGAGGTTACTATCAGTGAGGACGGTGTTATGCGACTCCAGGGTCGACTATGTGTCCCTAATGTTGATGGATTGATGGAAAGGATTCTAGAGGAGGCACATTATTCTCGATATTTTATCCATCCAGGTGCTACAAAGATGTATCGCGACCTGAGGCAACATAGTCGAGTATGTAGCGAGGTGCCTATATTGCCTGCAGGTTAAGTATGAGCATCAGAGGCCAGGTGGCCTACTCCAGCAGATAGTTATACCTGAGTGGAAAAGGAAGCGCATTACTGTGGACTTTGTAGTTGGGTTGCCGCATACCTTGCGGAAGTTTGATGTAGTTTGGGTCATTGTCGATAGGTTGACCAAGTCAGCACACTTCATTCCGGTGGTGACCACGTATTCTTCAGAGAGATTGGCCCAGATTTACATTCAGGAGATTGTTCGGTTGCATGGTGTGCCTGTTTCCATCATATCGGATAGAGGCCCTCAGTTTACTTCATTTTTGAAGAGTAGTACAGAATGAGTTGGGGACCCGGATAGAGCTCAACACAGCCTCTCATCTGCAGACTGACGAGCAGTCAGAGCGAACAGTTCAGATCTTAGAGGATATGCTTAAAGTATGCATTATTGACTTCGGAAGGCAGTGGGATCGATTCCTGCCTTTGGCCGAGTTTGCTTACAATAATAGTTATCAGTCCAACATCGAGATGGCTCCATTTGAGGCTTTATATGGTCGGCGATGTTGTTTGCCCATCGGATGGTTTGAGCCCAACGAGGCCAAATTATATGGCACTGATTTGGTGAATGATGCCTTGGGAAAGGTAAAGTTGATTCATGAGTGACTTCGCACAGCACAGTCCAGACAAAAGAGTTACGCGAATCAGAAGGAGCATGATTTATCATTTATGGTAGGCGAGAAGGTTCTCTTGAAAGTCTCGCCGATGAAGGGAATCATGAGGTTCGGGAAGAAGGGCAAGTTGAGCCCAAGGTTTAGAGGTCCATTTGAGGTATTGAGATGAGTTGGGGAGGTTGCTTTGCCTCCCAGTCTATCGGGAGTTCATCTGATTTTCAACGTGTGTATGCTCCAGAGGTATCATGCCGACGAGTCACATGTGTTAGGCTTCAGCATGGTTCAGCTAGATGAGAGCCTGGGTTATTAGGACGAGCTAGTTGCCATTGTTGACAGGCAGGTTCGCCCGTTGAGGTCCAAGAAGATTTCTGCGGTAAAAGTTTAGTGGAGGGGTCAACTGTTGATACCCAATTTTTTTCTATATTTTTTATATGCATAAATACCTTCCAAATAGTATATATATGCATATATAAGCATGCACAAGGTTGTTATAATTTTTTCATAATTTTAATGATTTTAAATTGATTTATTTCCTTCCCTTTTACTCATATAATCCCCAATAATTATCCCTCAAATTATTGTTATGGTGATTTAGTTATTTAATTTCTATATTTATATCAAAATATGGTTAAAATATTTTTTATGCATTTTTATAATTGCATTTTGTATTTTTAAAGTTAAATTGCATATAATTACAATATTAGCCCTGTTAATGTATAATTACATTTATATACATAAAATTGATCTTCTATATTTTTAAAATGTTAAATATATATTTTAAATCATTTTGGTACACAAAATTATTTTCTAGGAATTATTTATTATTTATTATAAATTATATAGGGATAAATTGGCTATTTAAAATATAGCGAGATTACATTTCAATTTTAGTTAATTTTAACCCAACCCCAGCCCAATTCGTAATAAATTACCCGACCCAAACCCTAAACCCACCTACCCTACCTAGAACTAATTAAATCATGGCTGTTGATCAGAGAGATCAACGGCCCATATTAACTCTTTCCTTTTTTAATCCTAAACGACCCTAACCCTATCTCATTCTCCCAAACTCGCCACCTCTGTATTCTCTCATCTCCTCTCCTCTCTCAGTAGCTCAACCTAACCCTAGCCTCTTTAACCGCCGATCTCTCTTCTCCGGTCTTCTCCGGTGATCTCCTATCAACTCCTAAGCCTCCAATGGCTCCTCTAGTGCCACGCTTGCCTTCTCTAAGGTTTTCAAGGGCTCAGGGCCATGATGACTTGCATCTAGGATTCATCACTTGTTTGTTCTTGGCTACTTCAGTGTGATTTCGAGCAAAATCATACTGTATTTGTTACGATCTTTGGGATTCTAGACAGGTTCTTTCATCTCTATATGGATTTCTTCTGAAAACCTAATTTCTTCATATATCTCTTAGATCTGTACAGACTTAAAATGATTTGAGTTTGTTTCTCTGATATTTTACACTATCCTTGGAACTCTTTACGAGAATCATGTGATTTCAAGTGTTTTCACCTTCTTCTAAAAAATTAGGGTTTCAGAATTTCTTTTAAAACTTTGTTTAAACTGATTTTTATGTTTAAACTTCTATTTCTTGCATATTTTGATTGATTCTATGATTTTACTACCTTTTCAACTCGCCTATGTTGAAAGCCCTAATTTTCTAGATTTCTTCATTTGGTTTTGTGTATTAGCATGACTGGCCTGTTCTTGATTGAGTTTCTGTGACTATCTCGCTTCGAATGTGTTTCTACTGAGTTTAGCGCAACTCGTATCACCTCTATGTGCTTATGTTCGTCTTTCCTATTCAAGGCTCGCTTCTTTATTTTAGTGCTATTTAACTTGCATGTTTGCATGGTTAGCTAACATTATGCCAGTTTCGAAGAAGGATAGGAAGGTCCGAGTACGTGTTAACTATCGGGATTTAAATAGAGCAAGTCCCAAGGACGACTTTCCACTGCCAAATATACACATCCTGATCGATAATTGCGCCAAGCATGAACTCCAATCCTTTGTAGATTGCTTCGCGGGTTATCACCAGATTTGGATGGATGAAGAAGATGTAGAGAAGACAGCTTTCATCACACCGTGGGGTGTGTACTGTTACAAGATGATGCCGTTCGGTCTAAAGAATGCTGGGGCCACTTACATGAGAGTCATGACAACCATCTTCCATGATATGATACATAAAGAAATAGAGGTGTATGTGGACGATGTCATTATCAAATCCAAGAATGCCGCAGAACACATAACAGACTGAGAAGTTCTTCGACATGCTAAGGAGGTACAATTTGAAATTGAACCTCGCAAAGTGTGCATTTGGGGTTCCCCAAGGAAAGTTATTGGGATTCACCGTCAGTCGTCGAGGGATCGAGCTGGATCCGTCTAAAGTCAAGGCTATTCAGGAGCTACCACCACCCAAGAGCAAAAAGGATGTGATGAGCTTCTTAGGACGTCTCAACTATATCAGTCAATTTATAGCACAGTCCACGGTCATATGTGAACCTATCTTCAAGATGTTAAGAAAGGATGCCGAAATAAGTTGGACTGAGGATTGTCAAAAAACTTTTGACAAAATTAAGGAGTACTTATCCATACCGCCAGTTCTAGTCCGCCAGAACCAGGACGACCTTTGCTACTCTATCTATCTGTATTAGATGGAGCATTCAGATGTGTTTTGGGACAACATGATGAGACAGGAAGGAAGGAGCAAGCCATATATTACTTAAGTAAGAAGTTCACACCTTATGAAGCATGTTATTCTTTGCTTGAACGCACTTGATGTGCCTTGACCTAGACAACCCAGAAATTGAGACATTACTTCTGTGCCTACACTACCTACCTCATATCCAAGATGGATCCTCTGAAGTACATATTTCATAAACCTATGCCTACTGGGAAGTTGGCTAAATGGCAGATACTGCTAAGTGAGTTCGATATCGTCTATATAACTCAAAAGGCGGTCAAGGGACAAGCATTGGCAAATCATCTTGCTGAAAATCCGATAGGAGGAGCATACGAACCTTTGAAAACATATTTTCCAGATGAAGAAGTGTCATCGGTAGGAGAAGACATTACCGAAGCATATGATGGTTGGAGGATGTTCTTTGATGGAGCCGCAAATTTCAAAGGAGTGGGCATTGGAGCAGTCTTGGTATCAAAAATGGGTCAACATTATCCGGTATCTGCCAATCTCAGATTTCCTTGCACCAACAACATGGCAAAATATGAAGCCTACATATTAGGGCTCAACGTGGTAGTCAACACAAACATTCAGGAGCTGCTGGTGATCGGTGATTCAGATTTGCTTGTGTACCAAGTACAAGGAGAATGGGCCACCAAGAATTCCAAGATATTGCCATATCTGCACCATGTGCAGGAATTGATAAAGAGGTTTACGAAGATAGAATTCCGACATGTGCCTAGAATTCAGAATGAGTTTGCCGATGCATTGGCCACTTTGTCATCCATGATACAACATCCAGATAGGAACTACATTGATCCCATTCCGGTGAGGATCCATAATCAGCCGACATATTGTGCTCATGTCGAGGAAGAAGCAGATAGAAAACCTTGGTTCCATGACATCAAAGAGTACTTATCAAAAGGGGAATACCCGGAGTATGCAAATCACACTCAGAGACGCACACTCCGGAGATTGTCAAATCACTTCTTCCACAGCGGAGGGAACTTGTACAGAAGAACCCCTGATTTGGATTTACTAAGATGTGTTGACACAAAGGAAGCTTCTAATCTACTTGAGGATGTGCATGCTGGGACCTGTGGTCCGCACATGAATGGTTTTGTCTTGGCTAAGAAGATACTCAGGGCAGTTACTTTTGGATGACCATAGAGATGGATTGCATTCAGTATGTCTGTAAATGCTTTCAATGTCAAGTGCATGCCGATATGATAAAAGTGTCGCCGAATAAGCTCAATGCAACAATCTCACCTTTGCCATTCTCTGCTTGGGGAATGGATGTTATTGGTCCGATTGAGCCCACTGCTTCAAACGGACACAGGTTTATTCTGGTAGCCATTGATTACTTCAGAAAATGGGTAGAAGTTGTATCGTACAAAGCAGTAACCAAGAAAGTCGTCGTAGATTTTGTCAAGGATCGTATTATCTGTCGATTTGGAGTTCTCGAGTCCATCGTCACTAATAATGCTGCCAATCTCAACAGTGATATGATGAAAGCTATGTGTGAAACTTTCAAAATCAAACACAAGAATTCCACAGCCTACAGACCTCAAATGAATAGATCCATGGAAGCCGCCAACAAAAATATTAAGAAGATACAAAGGAAAATGGTAGAGAACCATAAACAGTGGCATGAGAAGCTACTCTTCACTTTGATGGGATACCGCACTACAGTTCGCACATCAATCGGACCAACTCCCTACATGCTGGTTTATGGTACCGAGGCTATCATCCCAGCCGAGGTAGAGATTCCTTCTTTAAGAATCATACAGGAAGCTGAGCTTAGTGATGTAGAGTGGATAAGGAGTCGCTATGAACAATTGGCCCTTATCGATGGAAAGAGGATGAATGTAGTATGTCATGGCCAACTTTACCAGAACAGAATGTCTAGAGCTTTCAACAAAAGAGTCAAACTAAGACAGTTCGCACCAGGGCAGCTGGTATTGAAGAAAATCTTCCCACATCAAGATGAAGCCAAAGGGAAATTCTCTCCCAACCAGCAAGGTCCGTACATGGTTCACAGGGTACTAACAGGAAGAGCACTCATTCTTGCAGAAATGGACGGAGAAATCTGGCCAAAACCAATCAATTCAGACGTAGTCAAGAGATACTATGCCTAGATTATTTCACATTTCTTTTCTGATGTAATTGAACTACGCTTGACCTGATTCCCATTTAAGAGGGGATACGTAGGCAGACTTATGGGTTCGGTCATATCATAATAAACTTTCCATTCCCCCCTCCTCCTAAGTTCAGAAACTGGGGTAGAATTTTGAGGAGGCAAGTCCAGCCAACGCCATCACATGCCAGAAAGTCAGTAATCAGTTAAGAAACTGGGGCAGAATTTTGAGAAGGATTCTCAAAATTCCGAAAAAGATACAGCAAGATCCATTATCTACAAACGGTTAAAGATCATCTGCCAAACTGGGCAGAATTTTGAGGAGGACCCTCAAAATTCCAATATGAGATAGCTGCAATACCTTTGAGACGTGTTACAGTCACTAGTTCATCAAAATTACTCGATATATCAATACATTTCTAAACAGATCTATTTTTATCAATAATTGCATATTTTCGAAAACTCTATTTTCATAACGGTCAGGTGTCACCTAGGGGAACTCGAAAGGCTTTCAGAATGGAGCAAAGCAAAGCCAGCCGACAGGAGCACGACCCAACTTTTCCCCCCACAAAACTTACAATTTTTATTTGAACGCATGTACATTCGACGTAACGATAGCATTCGCAAAACATGTATACACAAAGATAATTCACTATTAATCAGGCCATCAGACACCGAATATATTTCCAGCTAGGACATATACTACTCTTATTTGCTACTTGCTCTCTGTATGAGGCTAATATTTGCCTCCATGCTTGCATGAGTCTAATCCTTGACTCCATGAGGCTAATCCTTGCCTCCCCATTTGCATGAGTCTAATTCTTGACTCCATGAGGCTCTTCCTTGCCTCCCCATTTGCATGAGTCTAATCCATGACTCCATGAGGCTAATCCCCTCCATACTTGCATGAGGCTAATCCTTTCCTCCCTATTTGCATGAGTCTAATCACTGCCTCCATACTTGCATGAGGCTAAGCCTTGCCTCCCCATTTGCATGAGGCTAATCCCTTGACTCCATGAGGTTAATCCCTGCGTTCATACTTGCATGAGTCTAATCCTTGACTCTATGAGGCTAATCCTTGCCTCCCCATTTGTATGAGTCTAATCCTCGACTCCGTGAGGCTAATCCCCGCCTTCCTATTTGCATGAGTCTAATCCCTGACTCCCTATTTGCATGAGTCTAATCCTTGACTCCATGAGGCTAATCCTTGCCTCCCAATTTGCATGAGGCTAATCCTTGCCTCCATATTTGCACGAGGCTAATCCTTGCCTCCATATTTGCATGAGGCTAATCCCTACCTCCAGATCTGCATGAGGCTAATATTTGCCTCCATAACTGCATGAGGCTAATCCCTGCCTCCCTATTTACATGAGGCTAATCCTTGCCTCCATACTTGCATGAGGATAATCCCTGCACTGATTTCGTGAATGATGCCTTGGGAAAGGTAAAGTTGATTCATGAGCGACTTCGCACAACACAGTCCAGACAAAAGAGTTACGCGAATCAGAAGGAGCATGATTTATCATTTATGGTGGGCGAGAAGGTTCTCTTGAAAGTCTCGCCGATGAAGGGAATCATGAGGTTCAGGAAGAAGGGCAAGTTGAGCCCAAGGTTTGTAGGTCCATTTGAGGTGTTGAGATGAGTTGGGGAGGTTGCTTATGAGATTGATTTGCCTCCCAGTCTATCGGGAGTTCATCCGATTTTCCACGTGTGTATGCTCCAGAGGTATCATGCCGATGAGTCACATGTGTTAGGATTCAGCATGGTTCAGCTAGATGAGAGCCTGGGTTATTAGGACGAGCTAGTTGCCATTGTTGACAGGCAGGTTCGCCAGTTGAGGTCCAAGAAGATTTATGCGGTAAAAGTTTAGTGGGGGGGTTAACTGTTGATACCTAATTTTTTTTTATATTTTTTATATGCATCAATATTTTTTATATACATAAATACCTTTAAAATAGCATATATATGCATATATAAGCATGCACAAGGTTGTTATAATTTTTCCATAATTTTAAAGATTTTAAATTGATTTATTTCCTTCCCTTTTACTCATAAAATCCCCAATAATTATCCCTCAAATTATTTTTGTGGTGATTTAGTCATTTAATTTTATTTTTATGCCAAAATATGGTTAAAATATTTTTATGCATTTTGTATTTTTAAAGCTAAATTGCATATAATTGCAATATTAGCCCTGTTAATGTATAATTACATTTATATGCATAAAGTTGATCTTCTATATTTTTAAAATATTAAATATATATTTTAAATCATTTTGGTACACACAATTATTTTTTAGGAATTATTTATTATAAATTATATAGGGATAAATTAGCAATTTAAAATATAGTCAAATTACATTTCAATTTTAGCCTTAATTTTAACCAAACCCCAGCCCAATTTCGTACTAAATTACCCGACCCAAACCCTAAATCCGCCTACCCGACCCAGAACTAATTAATCGTGGCCGTTGATTTGAGAGATCAACGGCCCGTATTAACTCCTTCCTTTTTTAATCCTAAACGACCCTAACCCTATCTCATTCTCCCAAACCCGTCGCCTCTGTATTCTCTCATGTCCTCTCCTCTCTCAGTAGCTCAACCTAACCCTAGCCCCTTTAACCGCCGATCTCTCTTCTCTGGTCTTCTCCGGTGATCTCCCATCAACTCCTAAGCCTCCAATGGCTCCTCTAATGCCACGTTTGCCTTCTCTAAGGTCTTCAAGGGCCCAGGGCCATGCCAACTTGCATCTAGGATTCGTCACTTGTCTATTCTTGGCTACTTCAGTGTGATTTTGAGCAAAATCATGTTGTATTTGTTACGATCCTTGGGATTCTAGACAGGTTCTTTCATCTCTATATAGATTTCTTCTGAAAACCTAATTTCTTCCTATATCTCTTAGATCTGTACAGACAAAACGATTTGAGTTTGTTCTTTGATATTTTACACTATCCTTGGAACTCTTTATGAGAATCATGTGATTTCACCTTCTTTTAAAAAATTAGGGTTTTAGAACTTCTTTTAAAACTTTGTTTAAACTGATTTTTATGTTTAAACTTCTATTTCTTGCATATTTCGATTGATTCTATGATTTTACTACCTTTTCAACTCGCCTATGTTGAAAGCCCTAATTTTCTAGATTTCTTCATTTGGTTCTGTATATTAGCATGACTGGCATGTTCTTGTTTGAGTTTCTGTGACTATCTCGCTTCGAATGCGTTTCTACTGAGTTTTAGCCCAACTCGTATCACCTCTATGTGCTTATGTTCTTCTTGCCTATTCAAGGCTCGCTTCTTTCTTTTAGTGCTGTTTAACTTGCATGTTTGCTATGCCTGATTATTCTTATCTTACTCTATTTATATGTTGAATACTGAACCATGTCTCTCTCTTTGATTGACTCTAAGCTCTTTGTTTCTTGGCTTTATTTGAAAACTTCCCTTTAGACCTCCGATTCTCCTATTTAAACTTGGTTTATTTGCTTATTTATGGGAACCCATGATACTCTCCTTAAATCAGTAATTTCGAGTCCTTGATTCACTGATTTACTATATGCTGATTTTCAATTATTTCCCTATTCTGCAGCTCTATTTTGTTTTCTTACCTTATTTGGTTAACCGAGTATTTTACTGATTCTGCACTAGCTATTTCCTTAATTGAACTCTTATGTATTTACCCCTAATTGTCTATTTTGTACCTGATACCCTACTTGATTTCTTTCCTTAAACATTTTCTGCCCATTACTGTTGGTTGATTACCCTTTAATTAAAGGGGTACTTGCATTGATTTGATTCTGATTAGTACTTGGTTCCATAATTACTATACTACTATTATTCTTGCCTTATTTTAACCTAGTTTTGAACTACTATAGATACACTCTCTCTCATTAACACAAACACGAACACATTGGTTCAAAAACTCTCTCTCACACAAAAACTCTCTTATGCTCTCTTTTCATGGTTACTTGCTATTGTTCTAAGTCAGCCGACTTCAAGCCAAGGCTGATTAATCTACTCTCTTGATCTTCACTTTGTGTTTGCTACCTTCTTTACTAGTATGTTCTGACTTCAATACAAGATCCAAAAATAATATGGTCCTTTTATTACTTCAATTCATCTTGTTTCTAGTCTACTTTTACTTATGGTTTTGTTGTGAAACCTGTAGTTGATATGTTTTCATTAATAGCCTGTTATGTACTCCCCTTCCTTAGGACCAGTATGAACATGTTACCCCTCTATGTAGTCTGCCTCCATGTGATCTTGCTCTATCTGGTTTCTGGTAGGAATCTCCTTGTAAAGTAGTCTGCACTCCTAACTTGCATGATTCTGTAACTATGTCTTATCAGTGTTTCTGAGCATATCTGTACCAATTCCAAAGACTTCTGCCTGCTATGTGTTTACTATTATGGGCTTTACCTATCCCGAATTTCCACTTATCCTGTGTGAAGGCTTGTGGTGCTAAACCTGTCTTGGTTCTTTATTCTATGTGTGATGCTGAACCTGTTTTGGTTTTGAGGTTGGTCTGTTGTTTTTGATTGCCCTACTCTTTTTAAAACTATCTCATTGAATAACTCCTCTATTTTTTTAGTAAAGTATTTCAAGCAAATCTCTTTTAAACACTATTTTCCCACTAAAACCTTTCCAACTGTGTCAAACACTCTCACTCTACTCTAAAGTCATTAGGTTCTACCCCCTCCAGTGTGTGTACTGCCTTGGAATCCTCTTGAGAACCTGTGACGACCCGACCAGTCGTCTCATGAGTTACCGCTCCATTTCCCCAATTTCAGCTTCTTTACGCTTTGTTATCCGTGTTTTATGGGATCGAGATGATTAGTTCGAGTTCGGAGAGGATTTAGTAAGAAATGAGACACTTAGTCTATTTTAAGAAAGCTTAAGTTGGAAAAGTCAACCGGATGTTGACTTATGTGTTAGAGGGTTCGGATGTGAGTTCCAATGGTTCAATTAGTTTCGGAAGGTGATTTGTGACTTAGGAGAGTGATCAGAAGTGGTTTTGGAGGTACGGTGTAGAATTAGGCTTGAATTGGCGAAGTTAGTATTTTGGCGAATTCCGGTTGATAGGTGAGATTTTGATCCGAGGGTTGGAATGGAATTCCGAGAGTTTCTGTAGCTTCGTTATGTCATTTTGGACTTATTTGCAAAATTTGAGGTCATTCGGACGTGGTTTGGTTGGGTTTTTGATCAAAAATGGAATTTGGAAGTTCTTGAGATTCATAGGCTTGAATTCGATGTGATTTGATGATTTTGGTGTTAGTCGAGGTGTTTTGATGATTGGAACGAGGTTGAATAATGTTTAGGATGCATTGGTGCTTTTGGTTGAGGTCTCGGGGGCCTCGGGTGTGTTTCGGGTGAGTTTTGAGCGAGTACGGACACCCCGGAACTTAGAAAAATGGTGGGAGCAGCAGTTTGGCGCGGACCGCGCTCCTTTTCGCGCTGGGCGCGCTGGCCTAGTGCTGGCCGCGTCAAAGTGGCCGCGGTCGTGAAGACTGCAGGTTGCTGGTCCTACTTCGGAAGCTCATATCTTTTGATCCACAAGGAATTTTGAGGTGATTCAAAAATAGAAGTTGTAGCCCTTCGTGTCGAGTTTCCAGAAAGGTAACGATATTGCAATTTGGACATCTGTAGCGAAAGTTATGGCCAAAATACTAAAGCATGTCCCTGCAGAGCAAGACCTGCGCGGCCGCGGTCGTTTTTGCGCGGACCCCGCTGGTTTTGCGCGGACCGCGGTCATTTTTGTGCGGTCAGCGGTGTCGGAATCCGAGGGGTACTCTATAAATACGAGGTTTTGGATTTTATTTGATATTTTGACCTAGAGAGCTCGGATTTTGGCGATTTTTCGAAGGTTTTTCAAGAAATTGATCGGGGTAAGTGATTCTAACTCAGATTTAGTTAGAGTACATGAATCTATCACTGAATTCATCATTTAATTCGTGATTTGAGATGGAATTTGGGAAGAAAATTGTGGAACCTTTCAAAAATGTAAAATGATGATTTGAAAGACCAAATGGTATCGAAATTGGATAATTTTGGTATGGTTAGACTCGTAAGGGTATGAGGATTCTGAAAATGTAAATTTTACCCGATTCCGATACGTGGGCCCGGGGTTCGGGTTTTGCTAATTTCGAGATTTTTTGATATTTTTCGAATGTTTTCGCTTGGGCTTTGTTCCCTTAGCATATTGTGACGTATTCGTTCTGATTTTGGATAGATTCGACGCGCGTGGAGGCCAATTCAAGGGGCAATGGCGTCGTGAGCTAGAGAATTAGCCAGTTCGAGGTGAGTAATGGTTGTAAATTATGTTCTGAGGGTTTGAAACCCCGGATTGCACGTCGTAGTGCTATATTGAGGCAAGATACGCGCTGGGTGATGAGCGTGGGGTTTTCACTATTGGGGATTGTGACTTGGTCTATCCCGATTGATGATTTTACCAAATATTTGACTGAAATTCATTTGTTACCATCATGATTTGGGCTGATTGCCATAATTGGGCTTCGTGCCAACTATTTGGACCCTTCGGGGATTTTTATCACTGTTTCCTTACTGCTTGACTTATTATTTGAACTCAGTCCTGTTGATATCTACTGTTTTACAAACTCAGCCACTTTTACTCAGATTTGAAACTTAAATGATATTTCTACATCATGTTTTGGGCTGAGAACTACTGTTTTACTAATGCCCAAGGGGCTTATGATGATTTCTGGACTGAGTGAGGCCGAGGGCCATATGTGAGGATATGCTGAGTGATATGAGGCCGAGGGCCTGAGATACTATTTATGCCATGCGGTGGCTTGAGTGATGTGAGGATATGTTGAGTGATGATGCCACGAGGTGGCTTGATATAGCGCTTGGGCCGTAAGGGGCCCCTCCGGAGTCTGCACACCCACAGTGAGCGTGGGTACCCATGTGATTTGAAACAGTGGTAACAATGACACTGTTTGATGAAAGTTGGTCAGGTAACAATGGCTGACCATTATGCTGAGTGATTGTGAGGTAGCCCGCGGGGCTGATACTATTCTGAGAGTGAGCCTGAGGGGCTGATACTATGCTGAGCGATTGATACTGTGCCCGAGGGGCAGATTTCTACTTGTTAATTACCTGTTTTACTTGTTTTAAAAAGGAATATCATTTGATTTCTTAACTGATTTACTACTTTAAGTGATTTTACCGCTTGATATGGAATTGCTTTGTACCTTTACGTGTTTTCATACTTTCAGCCATTATTTGTAATTATTACTCACTGAGTCGGAGTACTCACATTACTCCCTGCACCATGTGTGCAGATCCAGGTATAGCAGAGTCCACACCTGAGCGCTGATTCCTTCCAGGCTAGGCAGTGATTTGGAGTTACGAGGTAGCTGTTGACGTCTGCAGCCCCTTGTCTCTCTTATCTTCTATCATTTATGTTTTCTTCAAACTGTTGCATCGGATTCCGTACTTTGTAGACCTATAGCAGATTCTGTAGTAGCTCATGACTTGTGACACCCCGGTTTGGGCTGTGTCGGGATGGTTCCTGCTATTATTATCGTTAAATTCCGCAATTTATGAGCATTATATTATATGTTATTACAGTTTACGATGATTAACTTTTTAAAAGAGGTGTTCTGTTTTGGTCTGGCTGGCCTTGTCTTCACGAGAGACGCCATCATGACCGGGTTCGGGTATCGGGTCGTGACAAGTTGGTATCAGAACCTAGGTTACTTAGGTCTCACGAGTCATGAGCAGGTTTAGTAGAGTCTCGCGGATCGGTACAGAGATGTCTGTATTTATCCTCGAGAGGCTGCAGAACCTTTAGGAAAAATTTCATATTCTTGAAACTCTTGTCGTGCGAACTTGTTGGTCCGAGTACTAAACTTCTGATATTCTATTCTCTCACAGATGGTGAGGACGCGAGCTACCGGACGAGGTGGACGACCACCAGTGCCACCCACTGAGGCCACCAGAGGCCGTAGATGCGGTTGTGGACGTGGCAGGGGTAGAGCAGCGAGGGTAGCACCTGTTGATGCATCGGCTGCCCCGGATCCGGATCAGGCTCCCACTATGGATGCTCCAACAGCACCAGTTCAGGCACCAGCTATGCCTATCATGGTTCCGGGTCTTCAGGAGGCCTTGGCACAGATCTTATCAGTTTGCACTGGCCTGGCTCTGGCAGTTTCAGCCACTACAGCAGTAGCTACTTCACAGGCCGGGGGAGGCAATCAGACCCCCGCTGCTCACACACCTGAGCAGGTAGTGCAGGGACTACAGACACCGGGGGCACCTCCAGCTCAACCGGTTGCACCAGCTCAGGATTTTATTGTGCTAGTTATGCCGGTTGATGAGCAGCGTCGTCTTGAGAGGTTTGGTAGACTCCAGCCTCCGTCATTCAGTGGTGTCGAGGGCGAGATGCCCAAGGTTTTCTAGATAAGTGTCAGCGGATGCTCCGTACAACAGGGATTCTTGAGACTAGTAGTGTGGCATTTACCACCTTTCAGTTTACTGGGGCTGCCTTCACATAGTGGGAGGCGTATGAGAGGCGTAGGCCGGTTGGAGCAGCGCCCCTTACTTGCCAGCAGTTCTCCACTCTCTTCTTGGAGAAGTATGTGCCGTAGTCCCGCAGAGAGGAGTTGCGTAGACAGTTTGAGTGGTTGCGACAGGGGGATATGACTGTGTCACAGTATGAGTCAAGGTTTTCTGAGTTGGGCCTCGCAATCATCAGTCCATCAGAACAGAGCGCCCTTTTGGGTCAATCTAGATGGACTTAACTATCACCTCCGTATTCTTATGACCCAAGAGAGGGTGTTGGGTGCTATGTTCGAGGAGGTGGTCGATATCGCTCGCAAGATTGAGACGGTTCGCCGTCAGTATCGAGAGGAGAGGGAGGCCAAGAAGCCTCGAGGATCTGGCAGTTATAGTGGTGCTTCTTCGAGGGGCCAATTTCAGCATGGTAGAGGCCATTCTTTCAGGCATGCTCATCCAGTCCGCCCAGAGTATCGCGGGGCATCTTCGGGTCATGGTCATCATGGATCTCAGCGGGGCCAAACATCACTCAGTGCCCTTCTAGCCCAGAGTTCATTTCGTGCCCCGTCAGCTCAGGGTTCTTCTATGCTGAGTGCATCAGCTGGTCACTCCGGTGTGAGGGGTTCCCTTCAGTCCCCTTCTCCAGCACCTGGGAGTTGATATGTGTGTGGAGAGTTTGGACATGTGTGGAGGCAGTGTCCTCGTCGTATGGCTAGTTCATCTCATCAGAGGGGTCAGCCCTCGACTACTACTCCAGTTACCTTACCACCCGCTGTGAGCACGTGATTTTTGCCTCACAAAAATTACTCCAAAACAAAATAAAAATAAAATAAAATAATAATAATAAAACAATTTTTGCTTAGTGTGCAATTTTTAGAATTTGTATGGTGTTTATTAAATATTGGTGTTATGTCCGTAAATGTCTACTTTGTTTGTTAAAATGAAAAATAAAATAAAAAAACACATGTTGCATGCATAATTAGGATTTAATTATGCATTTAAGAGTTAATTAAAAGAAAATCACAAAAATATGCATTTTTCTAGTTTTAATGTTTCACTGTGTGATTAACGCTTTGTCTATGTGTTAAATAGTTGTTAAGAAGGTAATTAATATTGTTCTATAATTTTAATTAGGATTTTATAATTAGGATTAAAATTAGGAAATATAAAATAAATTTAAAAAGGTGAAAAAGTCGGACCTGGACTGAAATCCAGGCCCAAACAAATTAATTCCCCACAGCCCAGTCCAAACAACCCCAGGTCCAGTCCAATTCAAGGCTAATACCAAACGACGACGTTTGGTCGTATTTCATCAAGGGCCGTTGGATCAAATCCATCCAACGGCTGAGATCTCACAACCCTTACCCGTAACCTCCTACCCGATCCACTGCCCCGATCCAGCCTGACCCCAACATTTAACCAAACGACATCGTTTGGTTAAATGAATTGATCTCAACCGTGCATCTTAATTGATCCAACGGATGAGATCAATCCACCCCATCCCTATATAAATCCAAATCCCTACCCCGGCCCCCTAACTAAACACCCCCCTCTCCACTGTTCATCTTCATCTCCGGAAAAACACACCCCTAACCCTAGCCGCCCTCATTCCCCATTGCCTGAAACCCGGCGGCAACAACGCCGCCGGTCACCACCTTAACACCCTCGACTCCTCACAACCCCATCTTCACAGATCCGGGGTTAGTTTCCCTCGAATCAGACCACATAGTCTCGAATCTTCGATTGAAGGTTGGTCTGAAAACCCAACCTTCTCCGATGACTTCCTAATTAATACCATAGCACCTCCTAACCTGCCTCGTTATGGATCTGGTATTTGTTTGGTTCGAATTACCTCAGAGTGCTTCGAATCTTCTTTTGAAGATTTGAACCAAACATGAACTCACTCAGATTCATTCCAAACTAACACCAAATGACCCCTAGGTCTCCCTCACCCTTGTGTCATCTTTGGTTCCCTTCGAATCTGCCCAGAAGTGTTCGAATTTAAGATCCAAGAATCAGAAACCCTAAAAATTTCAATTTTTGGATTCTTCCCCAAATTAAATAAAAGGTTGGGGTCTAATCGACCTTAGTCGAAGTATTTTCAGTTGAGAATACTTCGACTAAGGTCTGTTTGATTTCAAAGGTCCAAATCCAAGTTGACCCTGTGTCCGTGTGAAATTGAAGATTCAGAGGTATTTTTCTACTTCTTTTTGTTTCCTACATGTATATTGTTGCCTGTTTCAGTAGCTTGTGTAATTTATTTTTCACATTTTTATTTATTTGATTCTATGATTCTATCTCATACCTGTTTTATTTGATCAGAATTATAGCAATGTTTCTGTTTGTTGTGATTGTTTATAATGTGTATAATCGACTCGATTAAGTTCGTCGATTAGTTGTTTTGTAAATTCTAGTTTCCGTTAATGATAATTGTAATAGCCTGCTTATTTGTTTTGGATTGATTATTATCATTGAAGTCAGTTAATTAGTTCTTCCCAATTAGTTGATTCTCGTTTAATAAGTCAGAAAGTTTGTCAATTATTTGTGTGTTGATCCCTGGGCAATAAATTTCAGAGCATTGTCAATATACTGACAATGCCCCTGCATCTGTTTGATCTTAGTCCAATGTTGAAGTCCAGTTTGATTTGTTATATTGAATTCAATGTAATGTTGTTGTGATGTTAGGTTTAAATTCAATTTCACAAATGTTGATTAGATACAATTGTGTTAGAAAAGTGCATTCTCAGTTAAGATTCAGTCCAGAACTTAAGAGAATTGGTTATAGCTGTTTTAAATCAGGTTGATGATTAGGTTTGAACAAATTTTTAAATCTGTTTTGTAATAGATTCTAATTTTTGTATTAAGGGCAGTAATAACAGTAGGATTTCAGGGTTGTTTTGGGAATGAAACAGTGAAAGTCATATGATAATGTTAGTGTGCTGTTGGTGGATTGTTAATGGCTATAATCTAATAGGATAATGGGAAACAAAGGGTAATGGGAATGCTGAAAATCAGGAAAAGATCACTTAATGGGATTTAAAGTAGTAAAAGCAGATTTTAATGGGATTTTCTGATTTTTAAAAGAAGAAGGGGGTCCAGGCAGCACTGAAAGGAAAAGGGGCAGACCTGTATAAATACAGGGATCTGTTTATAAAGAAAGGCAGTTTTTGAGGGAGAAAAACTGAGATTTTAATACACACAGAAATACATATACACAGAGAGAGACAGAGAGAAAATCTGGACAAAAATTAAGAGAGGAAAAAACACACAGAAGCAGAAATAGAGATCTGATTCAAGAAAAAGAAAGAAAACAGAAATAAAGAAAGAAAAATCAGAAGCAGGAAAAAACAGATTTCTACAATAGAAGCTAGTGTTAAGGTTGAATTTCTGAGATTGAAATTGTCAGTTTGCTTTCTCCTAAGTCCTGAAAAAATCAGAAATACTGTGTTTTATCTGTCTGGATTTGTTCAAATCCCATTGTTGAGTTTAAAGTCTGAAATTTCTTAAAGAGTCATTCTATGTTGTGTCTGGGTTCTCGGGTTCTGTATTGTTGCTCAAATCTGTGGAAATACTGGCATTTTCTGCTGATTTTGTTACTGCTATCACTGCTGAAATTTACTTCTTCTACCTTCATTTCCAGGTACATATCTGTAAACTCATGTCATGCAAAGCTTTCAACATGACAAATAAATGAAGCTCGAATTGTAATTCTATCTTCTATACATTTAAGTTCGTTAGTTTAATTTTCAGCTTTGTTTCATGTTGGTTAACTAGTAGTGAGTTCGACACGATGGCTATAAGTTAATTATCTTATTTTGAAATTCGTATAAAAGCTTTGTAATAATGTTATCCATTTCGAAATCTCATTAGTATAGTTATATCTGAATTGTCAAGATATGGAACATGGCATAAAGTTGTCCATTAATTAAGTCTTGTGACATTGTTAGTTAGGTACAGGATAGTATGGAAATGTCAAGAAAATACATTGTTAGCATATTTTGTTAATTATTTGGTTGTGGTTTAAGGCTAGATGATGTTGGTTGCATTTTGTTCATATATGGCGTAATAATGGTTATGTTTATAATCAATAGTCGAAAGATGCATTGATAAAATCCGTTAGGTTCACAATGCTGGAATATGGTGAATGGTGTAGGGGTATATTCATGTTATATATGATATCGTCTTATTAAAGACAACATGTAGATTAGTTCTTTTCTTAATAACAAATGACCTAGTTATTTGAATGCAATCACCTCATTTCTTTAAAAAATAATGTAAACAATAAGTCAACAATTTTTTTTACGTGTAAAGTTAGTGTTTGCTAATAGTTCGCATAGGTTGAGAATAAAAATCGTTTCGATTATGTACATCCCAAACTCAATCATAAGCAGAATTAACTAAAATAATAATGCATATCGGATTAAGAACAAGTGATGTGGAAGGAGATTAGGCTTATAAATTGTAACAATTTTAAAAATGTAATATAGCATTCGTTACAAATAAAATAATGAAAATTCTTCGAAAACATCTCTTCCTTTCATAAATCAATTTTTTTAGTTTCATACGCAATTCACTTTTTGGGTATACATATATTATATTTACGAGAAAAATGGTAGTATTAATCACACTTTGTTTATTTTTACACCTAAAATTTGAATGGCTCGGAAGAATATAATTCACATGTAAAAATATAATCAGCGGTCAACATTTAATAAATTGTGAATTCTTTTCAAAGAATTTAAGGGCATCTCAAATGGGGATTTCTCATGATTTTCACATAAAAATGTGTGGGTGTAATATACAATTTGTGGAAAATCCATAATACCATTAAGAATATTTTGCGTGATTAGGGATGCGTTCGCGTAACCTGATTATATTTTTAAAAGCAATTCAGATTATGCGTTCGCGCAAATTCGAGCAAATTTTTAATAAAAAAAAGAGGTTCTCCGAGGATGTTAAAATAATTTCATATAACCCGAGATGTGCAGTTCACTGTTTAATCATACAAGGGCGATGATGTTCTTAATTTTATTTCTAATTTCGAACGTATGATTTTTTTTATAATAAAAATATAAAAAATATTATCAACCTTTTTGTGAACACGTATGCATGGCACGATTCTCTATGATTATAAAAGGTATATAATACGAATATACGTATGCGTGATTCGTTTATATAATTGTAAACAATCTAAACAAAAGCGGTAATAAAATCAGGTAACAAAAAAAAGGGTATTTAGTAAATCAAGATAATCAAGCCAAGAATAAGAACAGTTAAGCGACCGTGCTAGAACCACGGAATTCGGAAATGCCTAACACCTTCTTCCGGATTAACAGAATTCCTTACTCAGGATTTCTGGTTCGCAGAATTACAAACAGAGTCATATTCTCCTTGATTCAGGGATTAAAACTGGTGACTTGGGACGCCTTAAAATTCCCAGGTGGCGACTCTGAAACAAATAAACAAATCCCGTTTCGACTGTCCTTCAATTGGAGAAAACTCCCTACGCCCTCGTGGGGCGGTAAAAAGGAGGTGCGACAGCTCTGGCGACTCTGCTAGGGATATCCCTCTTCTTTTGTGGCACAGCTCGGAAACTGGCATTTCCCTGACCTTTTAGTCTCGCATGAATTTTCCAAATCATGCTCATTGCTCTCCCTGATTTGTCCACGGGCCTTGGCCTTGAGGTTTAATAACCTTTGATTTCGGCAAGGGTATCTCTCTTGACACTTGTCAATCCTTTTGTCAATTCTCTTTTGCTGGGGATATCTTTCTTGACACTGGCCTCGCGCTTGTTCCTTGCTGACTATACCACTTGGATGTACTAGCCGGATCTCATCTTGCATAATTGTAAAGCTGATGGCATATTTTGAAGTCATTTCTCACTTGTTCTGACCAAACAGACTCTACTGGGGAATTTTCTATGAAAGGAAAAGATAAAAGGGAACAGAATAAAAAGATAAAGGAAAAAGATGACTCTTTAACAAAAGATACTATAAATAAAAACCTATCAAACGCAGACACCGACTCTAATGGTCATGACATGCACATGTGGCCTATCCTCCGCCGTCAATCGTCTTTCAAGACCTTCAATTGGCAATTCCCCATCTGATTCTCAATCTTATTCGACTTGTAGTGCCCAAAAGGTTTTCACCATCAAGTCTCTCTCATTTTGGTTTTTCTCTCAGCTTTCATCGCCTTATATGTTTTAATTATTTCCTGCTTCAGCTTTCACCATCGTGTCTTCGGGCAAAGAGGGGCAGCTGTAGACGTGTGATTTTTGACCCTCCCCGAGAATTTTCGCATTTTTAGCCTAAATATTTAATTTAGGTCTAATATAGCTATTTCAACTATTTTTGACTTCTTTACTTTATTTTCGTCACAAAAATGAAAAAAATTACAAAAAAAAGGATATATAAATTTTAGTTCAGATATTTCTCATAAACTCTAAAAATACAAAAATAGTACTTTATATTTTTTATCTCTATATAAAAACGAAAATTACAAAAAATAATTTCATTAATATTTTGTAGTCTTTTTTTTAATCCTTAAAAATACAAAAATAGTACTTTATATTTTTATCTCTATATAAAAACTAAAATTACAAAAAAACAAATAGTTTTATTAATGTTTTGTAGTCATTTTAATCTTGAAAAATATCCAAAAATAGTTTTGTTTTAATTATCACTCTCAGTTTAATAGTTATTTTGCTTGCGTAAGATTAATTAAATAAGGTCGTGTTTTTATTCTCGGTTACGGGGAAGGAATAATATTTGGGTTCAAACGACCTATTTTTAGGCCCAATACCTACTAACCTACCCTAAAACCTAGACTTATAAATACACCGACTCTTCAAACATTAGAAGAGTCACGACTCTTCGGACACAATAAGAGACACGGACAAGGGGGACCTCTTCAGACTTTGGAGATAAAAAGAGAATACACGGACAAGAGAGGGGGAGGAGAGATCCTTTTCTTTTTGAAGACACCAACGACGCTCCTAGCTTCTTCTGTAACGCAGAATCAGCTCCCTTCTAGAATTGAACACAAGCAACACCTTATCCTTGACTGCTTCTTCTGTTCTTCTTCACTTTTCCATGGAAAACACAACAGACCTCTTTCATTAGACCCAAACAGCCAAGGCTCCCAGCTTCTATCTTCTTCTTCATTTTCTTCAAACTCAACGATCAGATCTAATCCCTCACAGATTACACCTAAAAAGGAAACAAAAAATCAAAGGCTCCTCTCTAAAGAAGAGTCGATTCCCTATATCCATGCTCTTGACCTCTCGCTCAAAAAGCAGAGGATGCATGCGGTCAAGCGGCTCGATTTCAACCACAAGTTGTTTGGATAGATGTTTCGGCCATCTGCTTTCTCACTAAAAGCTAAAAAAAAAAAGAAGGGAAACTTGGAATTTCAAGAGGAAGTTTGAAGAAAAACTGATTTTAAAGCTCAAACTTTTTTTTTCTGGATTCATATAAGCTATAGAAGTTTAGCTTTGTGATTGTCGTCACTGCACCTGCTGAAAATGTTCTGCTGGGTTTCACCTTGAAAGATTTCAACCTTTGCTTCGTCTTCATGAAATTTGTTTCCGTTTTTGCTGCTAGGTATGTCAAGACCTCTCTGTAATTCTTTTCAACTAGGCAAATGAAATTTGAACTATTCATGTTGTCTTCCATATTTAGTTTTGTATGCTCATTGTATTTACCTTGTTATGTCTGTTTATGGCCGCTTGTCTTTTAAAGATTGAATGAGATTGTTTGCATTTTGGCTGCCTGAAATTACCGTGACTCTTTTTCCTCCGTTGCTCAAAATGCTTTGCACACAGTTAAGGGTCCAACCCCCTTCTTTTGCTAAAATAGCCAAAAACAAATAAATAAGCAAAAAAAAATGTCAAAATTTTAATTTTGTCATGAATAAGTCGGGTGATGCTGTTTTGTCAAGACATAGCCGAATGTTCCCGAAAGGGACGCCGGAAGGCTGACTTTGCATAAACAGCCACCTTTTGGGTCATGTCTAAGATTTGGTCCAGTTGACCCACACAGCCTTAAAAATCTTCGTCCCCGAGACGTTGAAAGGTCGTGTTTGCAATATTGAGTTTTCTAATTTGAAAAATGATAAAAAGAGTCATAAATAAGTCATGTGATGTTGTTATGTCATAAATAGCCGAATGTTCCCGAAAGGAACGCCGGAAGGCTGACTTTGCATAAACAACCACTTTTGGGTCATGTTTAGGATTTTTGGTCTAGTTGACCCACACAGCCCTATAAATCTTCGTCCCCGAGGCGCTGAAGGACCGTGTTTGCAACACCAGGTTTTTATTATAATTTTAAAAGAAAAAAAAAACAAAGAGTCGGCGGTCAGGTGAATATCGTTTGAATTTTGTCATAATAAGCCGAGCCAGCTTCGGCCGCGTCTTAAACCGTTCTTGCCGAAATAGCCTTAGAGTATCTTTCAGTTGTCGAAAGGTTATTTTCGTAAAAGAATGGACAAGTTGGTAAAGTGTCATAAAATAATCCTCCCCGGCCTCAAAATTCCTGTGAGAATTGGAAGGGACCACATTTGCAAAAAGTCGTTTGGTTGCATTTGACAAACAGGGAAAGGAAGCTGGCCGTTTGTTTTTGAGTTTATAAATCTTTTGATTAGAATATGCGGGTTGTTTGATTTTCAAGTTTGTAGGTCATCTTTAAACCTTTGAAACCCAGTTTGTTTTAATATGAAAATTAAAAAAAAATGTTGAGTATTGTTTATCTTTATTGGTCCGAACTACGCAAGGTCTGATTCATGCGGGGTCATGATACGTAGGCAATCTCCATAAGATTCGACCACGACAAAAAAAGCAAAATGAAAAAGCAAAAAAAAGAGAATGAAAAAAAAGAGAATGAAAAATGAAAAAAGAGAAAAAAATGAAAAGAAAAAAAAAGGAAAAAAAAAGAAAAAAAGATGTTGTTAATAATGAGGAGCGACTGAGTCCATTCTAACCTGTTTGTTTCGCAAATAAAGTTAAGGTGGTTGGTTTGTGGTAAGCCGAACAATGACACCCAGAATCCTTTACTTGCACCTCATGATACACACTCTGCGGGGATCAGGCCTGATAACATAAGCGCTTGAATCCTATTGGGAACTTGTTGACGGAGATTGATGATATTGAAGCTGGTAATGGTCTTGGCAGTATTGATGCGAAGCTCAGTGGCTAAGGTGCTAGTTTTGATAAAGTGGGAGGACGCTCCGTTCCTTGGTTAGCAAGAGAGAAGCTTGTGATGGTTTATTTTGTTGTCATTTCTGTTGTTCGGATTATTAGGATTGTAATTCGGATATTGTTTTATGTCAATATCTTTCTGCTTATCTTTCCGTTTTGTCATAGCGGTTTGTTTAAATTTTGTCCAGGTTGTTTAAGATTTTATTCCGGTTTGTTTTGTCTTTTAACCATTTCGCCGGTAGTCTAATGCAAAATCCGGTCGTTTATTATTTCCAGTCATCTTTTTGTTTAGTCCTTTTGTCATTTTGTTTAGCGCCGATTCTAGTGACATGACATGCGCACGCAGTTTGGGCCTAATTTTAAAAGTTAATCATAAGACCTTAGGAAGGTGAAAGAATTTAAAGGAAATGAGAACGGTTTGAGATTATTTGAAGATCGAGTCATGTGGAACTGGGGCAAGTAGAACATAAAGAAAACTCTTAAATGCAAGATTCGCCAAATTGGCATGAGGGTTGTTCATGAGAGTAAGAGTGTCGCCCAACAGTGCTTTAGAAATGACAGATGAAAACGCAAGTGTTCAATATAATTGTCAAGTCCAGCACCATCGGAAGAGACTATAAATCTATGTTCAAATGTGTTGTTTGCGTTTGACATGTCTTGAAGACTGGAATGACGAAGGCATTTTGTTCCGCTACCTAAACACTTTGTCCTTCGTTACCCCTTTTGAGCCTTATTTATTTTCTTTCATACCCCTCATTCGGAATCGGTAACAACAGGTTAGAAACACAAAACATGGAAGATAAAAAGAAAAAAAAAGAGAAAAGAAAACAACAAAACGAAAAAAAAGAGGAAAAGAAAATAAAAGAAAAATGATAACAGAAAAAAAAGGAGAGAGTCAAATAAAAAACAGAGGAATTGGGAACTACGTTTGTCCTGATTCCTCAAAGAGGATACGTAGGCGCTTCACGGCTCGGTCATAGGGTGCATAATGGTCACAGTGTGCATGGTGTAATAAAAATTAAAAAAAAAATAATAAATAATCCCCAAGCAAAAAAAAAACTGGGGCAAGGGTTGCGCTTGTTGTAAACAAAATTGGTTCCGAAGGTTGTAATTTTAAACCCCAAATTTATTTTGTTTTTGAGCCTTTAATACCCTTTCTTTCTAGCCTGTCCAAAAACCCACATTACGGTCCAAAGAAAGACCTTCTGACCAGTCTGCAAAAGATGTCAAGTCAGACAAATGAGAGTCTTACCGGCGAACATAACATTCTGTTCCACAGCAGAAAGAACTCTAATCTCCAGCAGAGAGAGTCATACCGGCAACACTCCAAATCCCCAGCTGGAAAGTGATACAAATGAGAGAGTCTTATCGGTGAAAATCTTCATGGACACCATAAGGCGATGATAGCTGAGAGAAAAACCAAAATGAGAGAGACTTGATGGTGGAAACATTTTGGGCACTACAAGTCGAATAAGATTGAGAATCAGATGGGGAATTGCCAATTGAAGGTCTTGAAAGACGATTGACGGCGGAGGATAGGCCACATGTCATGACCATTAGAGTCGGTGTCTGCGTTTGATAGGTTTTTATTTATAGTATCTTTTGTTAAAGAGTCATCCTTTTCCTTTGTCTTTTTATTCTGTTCCCTTTTATCTTTTCCTTTCATAGAAAATTCCCCAGTAGAGTCTGTTTGATCAGAACAAGTGAGAAATGACTTCAAAATATGCCATCAGCTTTACAATTATGCAAGATGAGATCCGGCTAGTACATCTAAGTGGTATAGTTAGCAAGGAACAAGCGCGAGGCCAGTGTCAAGAAAGATATCCCCAGCAAAAGGGAATTGACAAAAGGATTGACAAGTGTAAAGAGGGATACCCTTGCCGAAATCAAAGGTTATTAAACCTCAAGGCCAAGGCCCGTGGACAAATCAGGGAGAGCAATGAGCATGATTTGGGAAATTCACGCGAGACTAAAAGGTCAGGGAAATGCCAGTTTCCGAGTTGTGCCACAAAAGAAGAGGGATATCCCCAGCAGAAAGGGATCATTCCCAGCAAATAATATCATCCCCAACAAGTTGTGGAACGCAGAGCAAGGAAGGAGAAAGGGAAAGTCATCCCCAGTAGGAGTATCACAACCAACCACCGTGTTTTAAACTAACAAATTTTGTTTAATTTGAAACAGGTAAAGGAAATGGCATTGATGACAGAAATGCATTCCATAAGGGAGACTGTCAAACTGGGGCAGAAAATTTTCCTTTCATTTGGAAAATTTTCTGGAAATCAGGTACCCATTCGAAGAAGAATAAAGATAACACCAGTCTCAAGGGAAGTGGTCTTTGAACCAGTGTTGCCCCAATATAATAAGTTTCAATGGAGGAAGTTGTTCCCCAGTAGAGTCGCCAGAGCTGTCGCACCTCCTTTTTACCACCCCACGAGGGCGTAGGGAGTTTTCTCCAATTGAAGGACAGTCGAAACGGGATTTGTTTATTTGTTTCAGAGTCGCCACCTGGGAATTTTAAGGCGTCCCAAGTCACCAGTTTTAATCCCTGAATCGAGGAGAATATGACTCTGTTTGTTATTCTGCGAACCAGAAATCCTAAGTAAGGAATTCTGTTAATCCGGAAGAAGGTGTTAGGCATTTCTGAATTCCGTGGTTCTAGCACGGTCGCTTAATTGTTCTTATTCTTGGCTTAATTATCTTGATTTACTAAATACCCTTTTTTTGTTACCTGATTTTATTACCGCTTTTGTTTTGGAGTAATTTTCGTGAGGAAAAAATCACGTGCTCACAACATCCCAGATGTTGACACAGGTATTGAGCTAGAGGAGATGGATGTCGGGAAAATGAAAGAAGAGATGTTTAAACTCAAGCAGCAAATGGCTGAGATGTACCAGGCCTGGTCTATAGGGCAGTTACCCCCATCTTACCCAACTAACCCTACTCCATCAATGGCCCAAACTTAGGATAATCTTACCACTGATCTATCCCCAAATTTCCCCATTTACCAACACTACCGAGGCACCACCTCTCAGACACCGCAGTCTCCCCCTCCTAAACCAGTTCCATACTTTCCTCCACCTGTAACTCCTGTCTTTGTGGCACCTCCCACAGCTACACTCCACAAATCTCCTAGTGAGCCTACATTCCAGGCCCAGGACAACCAATATTACCCCCCGGAGCCCATCCTCAAAGCCTCCGAAATCCATTCAACTACTCCTCGTTTTGACCTCCCAACCGAAATTGACAAGCCAGTCAAAAATGCTGAACAAGAAGAGATGTTCAGGAAGGTCAAAAGTCTAGAACAATCATTCCGAGACATGCGAGGGTTAGGTGGGCAAGTCAGTGTAGCATACAAGGATCTGTGCTTGTTCCCAAATGTACAATTACCAGTTGGTTTCAAGATGCCTAAATTTGACCTATACAATGGGCACGACGACCCAGTAGCCCACTTAAGGGGTTTCTGCAGCAAGATGCGAGGAGCTGGGGGAAAGGACGAATTATTGATGGCTTACTTCAGTCAAAGTTTAAGCGGATCAGCTTTGGAGTGGTATACACGCCAGGACCATGGGAGATGGTACACCTGGGATGACCTGGCACAGGCATTTGCATACCATTTCCAATACAATCTGGAAATCATCCCAGATCGACTATCTTTGACAAAATTTGAGAAAAAACACAATGAAAGTTTCAGAGAGTATGGCTTCCGGTGGAGAGAACAGGCAGCAAGAGTGGATCCTCCTATGAAGGAGAGTGAAATGGTAGACTACTTCCTCCAAGCCTTGGAACCAACTTACTATGCCCATTTGGTTTCAGCGGTAGGGAAATCATTCAACGAAGTAGTGAAGATGGGAGGTATGGTGGAAGAAGGCCTCAAGACAAATAAAATCATGAGCTATTCAGCAATTAAGGCAACTACTCAAGCTATTCAAGGCAGGGTAGGAGGAATCGGAAGAAAGAAGAGAGAGGAAGCAACGGTAGTTGATTCAGGAATTTGGTCGGGACCCAGAGGTTCACCGCCTTACTATAATCAACAACGACCTCGCCAATCAACTTACCACCACAATTCATCCCAATACTACTATCACCCTTCGGAGCCTCATTTTTCCATTAACCATGCACAAGCATACAATCAGCCACCTGTTCACGCTAATTGGCGTGCTCCTGCCATACCAGGTACTTACCCACGAGCCTATCCCGGACCAGGTTTCAAGCCTAGGCCAGCATTCAGGGGAGAAAGGGAACAAAAAAAGAAGACCTACACTCCATTGGGAGAGTCTTACACTAGTCTGTTCCACAGGCTGAGACAGCTGGACATGCTAAGACCAATACAATCCAAGCTACCCAATCCTCCTCCAAAGAATCTGGACTACACCATTAGCTGTGAGTATTGTTCCGGTACACCAGGCCATGATACGAAAAAATGCTGGCATTTAAAAAATGCAATACAAGAGTTGATTGATACTAATAAAATCGAGGTTCAAACCCCCGAAGCTCCCAATATCAACAGAAATCCAATGCCGGCCCATCAGGAGGCCAATATGATAGAAATCGTACAAGCTGATGGGGAGACAAAGAAGCCGTCACAAACTGTCATGATGATCAGGTCTCATGAAGCCAAGCCAGATAAGCAGTTAATAGAGGAGAAGCCGGTACCTAAGCAGAACAGAAATGGTGATGAACCATCTGTGGTAGTCGAGAAGGGATCTTCGAGCAAAGTTGCCACAAAGCAAGAAAGGCCGAAAGTGATAGTACCAGGGGTTGCCAGCAAACCCATTGTAGTCGTGGAAGGAGCCCGTATAGATCGGATTATTATTATCAAACTTGTAACCCAGCTACCAGTGAACAACAACAAGGCCATTCCATGGAACTATGAACGGGTGACTGTAATGTACAAGGGAAAAGAAGTCAAGGAAGAAGTCTGTGAGGTGCAAGGCTTGACTCGTTCGGGAAGATGTTTTTCTCCCGAAGAGTTAAGAAAAACTAAAAATAATCCAACCCCAATAAAAAGAGCTGTGACGGAAGAAGAAGCGGAAGAGTTTTTAAGAAAAATGAAGCTCCATGACTATTTTGTTGTGGATCAACTGAAGAAGACGCCCGCTCAAATTTCATTATTGTCATTACTGATCCATTCAGAGGAGAACCGTTTGGCTTTGATGAAAATCCTGAATGAGGCTCATGTCTTGAAAAAATCTCTGTAAATCATTTGGGAAGAATAGCCAACAGAATCTTTGAGGCAAACAGAATTACATTTTCTGATGATGAATTGCCTGTGGAAGGTACTAAGCACAACAGAGCTCTTTACCTCACCATGAAATGTGAAAACTCCGTAGTAACCCAGGTATTGGTTGACAACGGGTCAAGTGCAAACATCTGCCCTTTCTCCACTTTAAGCAAATTGAAAATCAAAGAGGAGAGGATCCAGAAGAATAGTATTTGCGTACGGGGGTTTGACGGTGGAAATAGAGATTCATTTGGCGACATAGTGTTGGAACTGACAATAGGGCCAGTCGAATTCACGATGGAGTTTGAAGTACTGGACATAACTGTTTCTTATAACTTGTTGTTGGGTCGACCATGGATCCATGCTGCTAAAGCAGTCCCGTCAACACTACACCAGGCGGTCAAGTTTGAATGGGATCATCAAGAAATAGTTGTGCATGGGGAAGAAAGTTTAAATGCTCACAGCAGTGCCATTGTACCGGTCGAGGGAATAGAAAATGACCAGGGACCATGGATATACCAAGTGTCTGATACAGTGTCGGTAGAGAAAATTCCAGAGAGGAAGTACCTTCCGAATCCAAAGATAACCTCTGCATCAGTCATGGTAGCCTATGAAATGTTAAAAAATGGTTTTATACCCGGCAAAGGTCTGGGCTCATCTTTGCAAGGAATTATACAACTAGTATCTCTTCCCGATAACTGGGGAACATTCGGTTTGGGATTCATACCCACTGTCACCGACGTGAGAAAGGCCAGAAAGCTGAAACAAAAGGCATGGGTTCTTCCAAAACCAGTCCCACATCTATCAAAGTCTTTTGTCAAGACCGGTGCTAAAAATCCCCCGATAACAACAATTCATAAATCCCTGGTCAATCCTGAGGAGGAATTAATTGAAAGATTCAAGAAATTGTTTGACGATGTGAATATGGTGGAAAGCGGGGAAGGTTGTAGCAAAGCAGAAGTTCAATTCGTTGGGCCAAAACAAAGCTTAATAATTGGAAAGCCACTCCTCTCCCCATTCGAAAGGAGTCTTGGTAGTTTATTTTTGATTTTCCTTCAGTTTGTTTGGGTTACCTCAGGGTTGTAATCCCAATGCTTATCTTACAGTTTGTTTGAAGTGTGCAAACCTTGTTATCTTTCATCATCCAATAAAATACAGTTTCCTTTTTCATTATCATTCCTGATAGTTTTCTTTTCCTTTTCTTTTTCTGTACAGTTCTTTTTACGCTGGCTCTAGTGATATGGCATGCATGAGGAATCCTCAGCCCAGTCTTAAAAATCAATCTGGTTCCGAAATAATAATTCAAGAAATATATTGTGATTATGAATAAGAATATGATGAAGATGAGGTTTTTGAAGAGATTAGTAAAGAGTTAATTCACTTTGAGGAAAAAACCAAACCTAACCTGAGTGATACTGAGGACATCAATATAGGGGACACGAGTAATATCGGGGAAACTGAAATAAGTGTCCATCTCGAACCAAAGATCCGAGAAGAGTTAATTAAAGCACTCATAGAATTCAAAGATGTTTTTGCATGGTCATATGACGACATGCCGGGCCTGAGCACTGATTTAGTGGTTCACAAATTGCCCACCGATCCAACGGTGCCTCCTGTCAAGCAGAGGCTAAGAAAATTCAAGCCTGATATGAGTGTGAGAATTAAGGAAGAAATCACCAAACAGTTGGAAGCAAAGGTCATTCGAGTCACTTGATATCCTGTTTGGTTAGCTAATATCGTTCCTGTGCCAAAGAAGGACGGCAAAATTAGAGTATGCATCGACTACCGCAATCTCAACAAAGCAAGTCCGAAGGATAATTTCCCATTACCCAATATCCATATTTTGATCGATAATTGTGCCAAGCATGATATAGGATCTTTCGTGGATTGTTATGCCGGGTATCATCAAATCCTAATGGATGAAGAAGATGCAGAAAAGACGGCATTCATCACACCATGGGGAACTTATTGCTACCGGGTAATGCCATTCGGTTTGAAGAACGCCGGAGCAACTTACATGAGAGCAATGACCACAGTATTTCATGATATGATACACAAGGAGATTGAGGTATACGTGGATGATGTGATCATAAAATCAAAGCATCAGGCCGACCACGTTGGGGATTTGAGGAAATTCTTCTTAAGACTTCGCAGGTACAACCTCAAGCTTAACCCTGCCAAATGCGCATTTGGAGTTCCATCCGGAAAATTGCTGGGATTCATAGTCAGTCAGCGAGGCATCGAGTTAGACCCATCAAAAATCAAAGCCATCCAAGAATTGCCACCTCCAAGGAACAAAACTGAAGTAATGAGTTTGTTAGGGAGGTTGAATTACATCAGCAGGTTTATTGCTCAGCTCACGACAACCTGTGAGCCTATTTTCAAATTGTTGAAAAAGGATGTTGCGGTCAAATGGACCGATGAGTGTCGAGAAGCGTTTGATAAGATAAAAGGATACTTGTCGAACCCACCCGTGCTGGTCCCGCCAGAGCCAGGAAGACCTCTAATTCTTTACTTGACGGTCTTGGAAAATTCATTTGGTTGTGTATTGGGGCAACATGACCTCACCGGCAGAAAAGAACAGGCCATCTACTACCTTAGCAAGAAATTCACAGCTTATGAGGTTAAGTATACTCATCTGGAGAAGACATGTTGCGCCCTAACTTGGGTAGCTCAGAAATTAAAACACTATTTGTCATCCTACACTACTTACCTCATTTCGCGTTTGGATCCGTTGAAATATATTTTTCAAAAGCCTATGCCAACGGGAAGACTTGCAAAGTGGCAGATATTGCTCACAGAATTTGACATTATCTGTGTGACTCGGACTGCAATGAAAGCCCAAGCGTTGGCCGATCATTTAGCTGAAAACCCGGTCGATGAGGAGTACGAGCCATTGAAAACCTATTTTCCCGATGAAGAAATAATGCATATCGATGAGATGGAGCAAACTGAAAAACCTGGCTGGAAACTTTTCTTTGATGGGGCCGCTAACATGAAAGGAGTCGGGATAGGAGCTGTAATCATTTCTGAAACAGGGCATCACTATCCTGTTACGGCTCAACTACGATTTTATTGCACCAATAATATGGCTGAATATGAAGCTTGTATTTTGGGGTTAAGGCTAGCCGCAGACATGGGTATCCAGGAAATCTTAGTCATGGGAGATTCGGATCTTCTGGTACATCAAATTCAAGGAGAATGGGAAACCCGAGACTTGAAGCTCATACCATACCGACAATGTCTACATGATCTTTGTCAGCGGTTTCAATCAGTGGAGTTCCGACATATTCCAAGGATCCATAATGAGGTTGCCGATGCATTGGCTACCCTGGCATCAATGTTGCATCATCCGGACAAAGCTTATGTGGATCCACTGCATATTCAAGTCCACGATCAGCACGCTTACTGCAATATGGTTGAAGAGGAATTTAATGGTGAACCATGGTTCCACGACATCAAGGAATATATCAGAATGGGGATATATCCAGCACAAGCCACAGGGGATCAAAAGAGAACCATTAGGCGATTGGCAAATGGATTCTTCTTGAGCGGAGGAGTTTTGTATAAAAGAACACCAGACCTTGGATTGTTAAGATGCATAGATGCCAGACAAGCTACGGCCGTCATGTCTGAAGTGCATGCGGGAGTTTGCGGACCCCACATGAGTGGATATGTATTGGCAAAGAAAATTCTCCGAGCTGGTTACTATTGGCTTACCATGGAGCGAGATTGTATAAGTTTTGTGCGCAAGTGTCATCAATGCCAGATACACGGGGATTTAATTCATTCTCCTCCATCCGAGTTGCACACAATGTCGGCACCATGGCCCTTCGTCGCTTGGGGCATGGATGTGATTGGACCAATTGAGCCGGCAGCATCCAATGGGCACAGGTTCATTCTGGTAGCCATTGATTATTTTACCAAATGGGTTGAGGCCAAAACATTCAAATCAGTGACCAAGAAAGCTGTGGTCGATTTTGTTCACTCAAATATCATATGTCGATTCGGAATCCCAAAGGTGATCATCACAGAATAACGGTGCTAATCTTAACAGTAACTTGATGAGGGAAGTATGTCAACAGTTTAAGATTATACATCGCAACTCTACCCCATATCGGCCCAAGGCGAATGGAGCAGTCGAGGCAGCCAACAAAAACATAAAGAAGATACTTCGGAAAATGGTAGAAAGTTCAAGGCAATGGCACGAAAAATTACCATTTGCGTTGTTGGGATATCGCACTACTGTTCGCACTTCAGTAGGAGCAACTCCTTATTTGTTGGTATATGGCACTGAGGCAGTAATTCCTGCAGAAGTTGAAATTCCTTCCCTTCGGATCATCGCCGAAACAAAGATTGATGATGATGAATGGGTCAAAACCCGTCTGGAACAGTTAAACTTGATTGATGAAAAACGATTGGCCGCAGTGTGTCATGGCCAATTGTATCAAAGAAGAATAGCAAGAGCATACAACAAAAAGGTGCATCCCCGAAAGTTTGAAGTGGGTCAACATGTGCTGAAACGTATTCTTCCACATCATGTTGAGGCAAAAGGCAAATTTGCCCCGAATTGGCAAGGACCATTCATTGTGACCAGAGTATTATCAAATGGTGCACTATGTTTAACAGATATCGAAGGAAAATGCATAGACATGGCTATCAATTCTGATGCGGTAAAGAGATATTATGCATAACTTTTTAAATGTTTGTATTCGACATTATTTCGAAGATTGGAATGAGAAAGGTAATTTATTCTGCTATCCAAACACTATACCCTTTGCTTCCCCTTTGAGCCACATTTGTTTCTTTCCTACCCTCTCTTGGAATCAATGAAAATCAAATATGAACAATATAATTTTAAAAAAAATCACTATTATTGTAATGAACTACGTTTGACCTGATTCCTCAAAGAAGGATACGTAGGCGCCTCACGGCTCGGTCATAGGGTATACGATATGCATAATGTGCACAAAAAGAAACATCAAGAGACCCCAATCAAGAAACTGGGGCAGGAATTGTATTGGACATAAGAAAAAGATTCCAAGAGTTGTAATTTTAAACCCATATCAAAACTGTTTAACTTTTGATACCTTTTCGTTCCAACCACATACCAAAAGACCTTTCGACCAATTTTAGAAAGAACGCTGAGTCAAACAAATGAAGATGATTCATAACACTTTGGTCCAAACAAGAAAGTAAAAATGAGAGAGTCTTATAGGTGAAAACCCACACGGGCACCATGAGACGACGAAAGTTGAGAGAAAGTAAAATGAGAGAGTCTTATTGGTGAAAACCTTCGTGGGCACCATAAGGCGAAAAGGGATGAAGAAATAAACAAATGAGGAAGGTTTGCCGGTGAAAACTCTTTTAGATACTGCAATCCGAATAAGGTTTGTAAATTGACAAAAGGAAATTGGGTTGTAGAAATATGGGAAAACAAAATGAAACAATTGAAAAGAGATTAGTTAAAAAGACTGGGTTGATTAATCCAAAATGCATACTATGATCATTGGTGCCAGTGACTCCAATCAGATAAGTCCTTTATTATTTCTCCAACAGTCATCCAAATTTGGATTTTTCTTTTCATTCTAGATTTTCGAAATCGTCATGTTTTCGTCACTGATAATCTTACTCTTCTAAAGTTTTTGAGATGTGTTTTGTTCCAAACAAATAAGAAGGAATGTCAAGGTATACTACCAAAATTCAAGGTTGCATAGGACAAAAATACGACCATGATGGGCAGGAGGTAATAGGATTAAAAAAAATAAGATATGGGTGTAAGAAAAATGGAATCAAAGGTGGATCAGCAATGTCAGGAGAGACATATGATTACAGTTGAAAGGGTTTGAAGTGAAAACAACAGTTGGGGATCCTATAGTCAAGGATCAATTACAAGGACAAAACAGTCTTCTCAACCATTCCAAGGCAATAAAACAAGACGAAGAGAAACCCCACCGTCGACAAGAATGCCCCAGTTAACCACCATGCTTTAAACTAACGAAGTTTTCTGTGATTTGAAACAGGGTCAAAAACAACATTTTGTGTCAGGAAACACCCGGAGAAAGAATTAGGATGAAGACAAATAAACAAATCTTGTTTCGACTGTCCTTCAATTGGAGAAAACTCCCTATGCCCTCATGGGGCAGTAAAAAGGAGGTGCGACACCCACCCAGCCAGCTAGGGGTGGAGGTCATGCAGCTAGGGGTCACCCCAGAGGGGGAGGTCGATCAGGGGGCGGTCAGGTCCGTTTCTATGAACTTCCTGGCAGGCCAGATGCTATTGCTTCAGATGCTGTCATTACAGGTTTTGTTTCAGTCTGCCACAGAGATGCCTCTATATTATTTGATCCTAGTTCCACCTTTTCTTATGTGTCATCATACTTTGCTCGTTATTTGGGTACGCCTCGTGAGTTTCTTACTTTACCTGTTCATGTATCTACCCCAGTAGGCGATACTATTGTGGTAGACCGTGTGTACCGGTCATGTGTGGTGACTATTGGGGGTCTGGAGACCCGAGTGGATCTATTGCTATTGAGCATGGTGGATTTTGATGTCATTTTGGGCATGGATTGGCTATCTTCGTATCGTGCTATTCTAGACTGTCATGCTAAGACAGTCACTTTAGCTATGCCGGGTGTACCGCGGATCGAGTGGCGTGGTGTGACTGATTATATCCCTAGTAGAGTGATCTCATTCTTGAAGGCCCAGTGTATGGTTGGGAAGGGTTTCCTTTCATATCTAGCATTTGTGAGAGAGGTTGGAGCTGAGACTCCTAGTATTGATTCTGTCCCAGTTGTGAGGGATTTTCCCGATGTTTTTTCTGCAGACCTGCCGGGCATGCCACCGGACAGGGATATTGATTTTGGTATTGACTTGGTGCCGGGCACTCAAGCCATTTCTATTCCGCCATATCGTATGGCACCAGCAGAGTTGAAGGAATTGAAAGAACAACTTCAAGAACTCCTAGATAAGGGGTTTATTCGGCCTAGTGTGTCCCCTTGGGGTGCACCGGTTTTGTTTGTGAAGAAGAAGGATGGCACGATGAGAATGTGCATTGATTATAAGCAATTGAACAAAGTAACAATTAAGAACAAGTATCCTTTACCTCGCATTGATGATTTATTTGATCAGCTTCAGGGAGCGAGGGTGTTCTCCAAGATTGATCTCCGTTCGTGTTATCACCAGTTGAAGATCAGGGATTCAGATATTCTTAATACTGCTTTCAGGACCAAATATGGTCATTATGAGTTTCTTGTTATGTCCTTCGGGCTAACCAATGCCCCAACAACATTCATGCATTTGATGAACAGTGTATTTCGACCTTATCTAGATTCATTCGTTATTGTATTCATTGATGATATCCTGGTGTACTCGCGTAGTCAGGAGGAGCACGCGGAGCATTTGAGAGTTGTGCTACAGAGACTGAGGGAGGAGAAGCTTTATGCAAAATTCTCCAAGTGTGAGTTTTGGCTTAGTTCAGTGGCTTTCTTGGGGCACGTGGTGTCCAGCGAGGGTATACAGGTTGATCCGAAGAAGATAGAGGCGGTCCAGAGTTGGCCCAGACCGTCCTCAGCCACAGAGATTCGTAGCTTTCTTGGGTTAGCAGGCTATTATCGTCGATTTGTTCAGGGATTTTCCTCCATTGCATCGCCCTTGACCAAGTTGACTCAGAAGGGTGCTCCATTCGTATGGTCGGACGAGTGTGAGGAGAGCTTTCAGAAGCTCAAGACAGCCTTGACCACAACTCCAGTGCTGGTTTTACCATCAGCTTCAGGTTCATATACTGTGTATTGTGATGCTTCAAGAGTTGGGATTGGTTGTATGTTGATGCAGGACGGTAGAGTTATTGCTTATGCTTCTCGGCAGTTGAAGCCCCATGAGAAGAACTACTCCGTTCATGATTTGGAGTTGGCTGCCATAGTTCACGCATTGAAGATTTGGAGGCATTACTTGTATGGCGTATCTTGTGAGGTGTTCACTGATCATCGCAGTCTTCAGCATTTTTTCAAGCAAAAGGATCTTAATTTGAGACAACGGAGATGGTTGGAGTTGCTTAAGGATTATAATATCACTATATTGTACCATCCGAGAAAGGCCAATGTGGTGGCCGATGCTTTGAACCGAAAGGTAGTGAGTATGGGGAGTTTGGCATATATTCCAGTTGGGAAGAGACCTCTTGCGGTTGATGTTCAGGCCCTGGCCAATCGGTTCGTGAGGTTGGATATTTCGGAGCCTAGTCGGGTGTTAGCTTGTGTCGTTTCTCGGTCTTCTTTATATGATCGCATCAGAGAGCGCCAGTATGATGATCCGCATTTTCTTGTCCTTAGGGAAAGAGTTCAGCATGATGATGCCAGAGATGTGACCGTCGGTGATGATGGTATGTTGAGGATGCAGGGCCGGATCTGTGTGCCCAATGTGGATGGGCTTAGATAGCTGATTCTAGAGGAGGCCCATAGCTCGTGGTATTCCATTCATCCGGGTGCCGCGAAAATGTATCAGGATTTAAGGCAGCACTATTGGGGGATGTGTAGCTCGGTGTCTCAACTGTCAGCAGGTGAAGTTTGAGCATCAGAGACCGAGTGGCTTATTTCAGCAAATGGTTATTCCCGAGTGGAAGTGGGAGAGAATCACGATGGACTTTGTGGTTGGACTTCCTCGGACTTTGAAGAAGTTCGATGTTATTTGGGTGATTGTGGATCGGCTGACCAAGACTCTGCACTTTATTCCTGTGTGTACTACATATTCTTCAGAGCGGTTGGCAGGGATTTATATCCGGGAGATTGTTCGGTTGCATGGCATTCCTGTTTCCATCATCTCAGATAGAGGTACTCAGTTTACTTCGTAGTTCTGGAGAGTCGTGCAGAGAGAGTTGGGTACTCAGGTAGAGTTGAGCACAGCGTTAGACGGACGGACAGTCCGAGCATACTATTCAAATATTGGAGGACATGTTGCGTGCTTGTGTTATTGACTTTGGAGGTTTATGGGATAAGTTTCTACCACTTTCAGAGTTTGCTTACAACAACAGCTACCGGTCGAGTATTCAGATGGCTCCATATGAGGCTTTGTACGGGAGGCTGTGTAGATCTCCGGTTGGTTGGTTCGAGCCCGGCGAGGCTAGACTATTGGGGACAGATTTGGTTCAGGATGCCTTAGAGAAGGTGAAGGTGATTCAAGAGAGGCTTCGTACAGTGCAGTCACGTCAGAAGAGTTATGCGGACCGGAAGGTTCGAGATGTGTCCTACATGGTCGGTGAGAAGGTAGCCCATGAAGGGTGTTATGAGATTTGGGAAGAAAGGCAAGTTGATTCCTCGGTTCATTGGGCCTTTTGAGGTGCTTCGGAGGATTGGGGAGGTGGCTTGTGAGCTTGCTTTACCACCCAGCCTGTCGAGTGTGCATCCGGTATTTCATGTTTCTATGCTCCGGAAGTATATTGGGGATCCGTCTCATGTTTTGGACTTCAACACGGTTCAGTTGGATGACGATTTGTCCTTTGATGTGGAGCCAGAAGCTATTTTGGGTTGCCAAGTTCGGAAGTTGAGGTCAAAGGATATAACTTCAGTGAAGGTGCAGTGGAGAGGTTGGCTCGTGGAGGACGCCACCTGGGAGACCGAGCGGGAGATACAGAGCAGATATCCTCATCTGTTTGAGGCTTCAGGTATGTTTCTTGACTCGTTCGAGGACGAACGTTTGTTTAAGTTGGAGAGGATGTGACGACCCGACCAGTCGTCTCATGAGTTACTGCTCCATTTCCCCCATTTCAGCTTCTTTACGCTTCGTTATCCGTGTTTTATGGGGTCGAGATGATTAGTTTGAATTCGGAGAGGATTTGGTAAGAAATGAGACACTTAGTCTCTTTTAAGAAGGCATAAGTTGGAAAAGTCAACCGGATGTTGACTTATGTGTTAGAAGGTTCGGATGTGAGTTCCGATGGTTCGGTTAGCTTCGGGAGGTGATTTGTGACTTAGGAGAGTGATCGATAGTAGTTTTGGAGGTACGGTGTAGAATTAGGCTTGAATTGGCGAAGTTAGTATGTTGGCGAATTCCGGTTGATAGATGAGATTTTGATCTGAGGGTCGGAATGGAATTCCGAGAGTTTCTGTAGCTTCGTTATGTCATTTTGGACTTGTCTGCAAAATTTGAGGTCATTCGGACGTGGTTTGGTTGGGTTTTTGATCAAAAATGGATTTTGGAAGTTCTTGAGATTCATAGGTTTGAATTCGATGTGATTTGATGATTTTGGTGTTAGTCGAGGTGTTTTGATGATTGGAACGAGGTTGAATAATGTTTAGGATGCGTAGATGCTTTTGGTTGAGGTCCCGGGGTCCTCGGGTGTGTTTCAGGTGAGTTTTGAGCGAGTACGGACACCCCAGAACTTAGAAAAATGGAGGGAGCAGTAGTTTTGGCACGGACCGCGCTCCTTTTCGCGCTGGGCACGCTGGCCTAGTGCTGGCCGCGTCAAAGTGGCCACGGCCGCGGTCGTGAAGACTGCAGGTTGCTAGTACTACTTCGGAAGCTCATATCTTTTGATCCACAAGGTATTTTGAGGTGATTCAAAAACGAAATTGTAGCCCTTCGTGTCTAGTTTCCAGAAAGGTAAAGATATTGCAATTTGGACATCTATAGCGAAAGTTATGGCCAAAATACTAAAGCCTGTCCCTGCAAAGCAAGACCTGCGCGGTCGCGGTCGTTTTTGCGTGGACCCTGCTGGTTTTGCACGGACCGCGGTCATTTTTGTGCGGTCAGCATCGTCGAAATCTGAGGGGTACTCTATAAATACGAGGTTTTGGGTTTTATTTGATATTTTGACCTAGAGAGCTCGAATTTTGGCGATTTTTCGAAGGTTTTTCAAGAAATTGATCGGGGTAAGTGATTCTAACTCAGATTTGGTTAGAGTACATGAATCTATCACTGAATTTATCATTTAATTCGTGATTTGAGATAGAATTTGGGAAGAAAATTGTGGAACCTTTCAAAAATGTAAAATGATGATTTGAAGGACCAAATGGTATCGGAATTGGATAATTTTGGTATGGTTAGACTCGTGAGGGTATGAGGATTCTGAAAATGTAAATTTTACCCGATTCCGAGATGTGGGCCCGGGGCTCGGGTTTTGCTAATTTCGAGATGTTTTGATATTTTTCGAATGTTTTCGCTTGGGCTTTGTTCCCTTAGCATATTGTGACGTATTCGTTCTGATTTTGGATAGATTCAACTCGCATGGAGGCCAATTCAAGGGGCAAAGGCGTCGTGAGCTAGAGAATTAGCCAGTTCGAGGTGAGTAATGGTTGTAAATGATGTTCTGAGGGTTTGAAACCCCAGACGTCGTAGTGCTATATTGAGGCAAGATACGCGCTAGATGATGAGCGTGGGATTTTCACTACCGGGGATTGTGACTTAGTCCATCCTGATTGATGATTTTACCGAATATTTGACTGAAATTCATTTGTTACCATCATGATTTGGGCTGATTGCCATAATTGGGCTTCGTGCCAACTATTTGAACCCTTCGGGGATTTTTATCACTGTTTCCTTACTGCTTGACTTATTATTTGAACTTAGTCCATTTGATATCTACTGTTTTACAAACTCAGCCACTTTTACTCAGATTTGAAACTTAAATGATATTTCTACATCATGTTTTGGGCTGAGAACTATTGTTTTACTAATGCCCAAGGGGCTTATGATGATTTCTGGACTGAGTGAGGTCGAGGGCCATATGTGAGGATATGCTGAGTGATATGAGGCCGAGGGCCTGAGATACTATTTATGCCATGCGGTGGCTTGAGTGATGTGAGGATATGTTGAGTGATGATGCCACGAGGTGGCTTGATATAGCGCTTGGGCCGTAAAGGGGCCCCTCCGGAGTTTGCACACCTACAGTGAACGCGGGTACCCATGTGATTTGAAACAGTGGTAACAATGACATTGTTTGATGAAAGTTGGTCAGGTAACAATGGTTGACCATTATGCTGAGTGATTGTGAAGTAGCCCACGGAGCTGATACTGTACTGAGAGTGAGCCCGAGGGGCTGGTACTATGTTGAGTGATTGATACTGTTCCCGAGGGGCGAATTTCTACTTGTTAATTACCTGTTAAATTACCTGTTTTAAAAAGGAATATCATTTGATTTCTTAACTGATTTACTGCTTTAAGTGATTTTACCGCTTGATATGGAATTGTTTTGTGCCTTTACGTGTTTTCATACTTTCAACAATTATTTGTAATTATTACTCACTGAGTCGGAGTACTCACATTACTCCCTACACCATGTGTGCAGATCCAGGTATAGCAGAGTCCGCACCTGAGCGCTGATTCCTTCTAGGCTAGGCAGTGATTTGGAGTTACGAGGTAGCTGTTGACGTCCGCAACCCCTTGTCTCTCTTATCCTCTATCATTTATGTTTTCTTCAAATTGTTGTATCGGATTCCGTACTTTGTAGACCTATAACAGATTCTGTAGTAGCTCATGACTTGTGACACCCCGATTTGGGTTGTGTCGAGATGGTTCCTGCTGTTATTATCGTTAAATTCCGCAATTTATGAGCATTATATTATATTTTATTACTGTTTATGATGATTAATTGTTTAAAAGAGGTGTTCCATTTTGGTCTGGCTGGCCTTGTCTTCACGAGAGACGCCATCACGACCGGGTTCGGGGATCGGGTCGTGACAGAACATTCTAAACTCTGGAACACTGAGGCTGGCCCTTCCACACTGCACTTACTCAATTTGGTTACCAAGTCTAGGTGTGAGCACTGCCCGGGATCCTTGAGATCCTTAGGGAACTCTAACACACCTAGACAGTGTCATTGTCTATGGAATTTGTGCATTTGAGGCAGTTGGGGGCTTTGGAAATCTGGGCCTAATTGTAAGTTCCCTATAAAATAACTTCTTATTTTCTTATCTACTTATGTAATTCATTCATATGCTCAGTAATAATTTGTAAACAAATATTGTGGTAACTAGTGAAAAGGGTAGGTAGTTACATATTTGCGGGGTAATACGGGTAGAAACCGCATGCCTATAGGACTTTATATTGTTGCTATATTTGCCTTACCACGTTAGAAATCATGCCTATAGGTATCAAGTGGTTCTATAATAGAAATCATGTTTCTCGGTCTTAAAATCAACTTCACAAGTAGATACCATGCCTATAGGATATGGTCCGGTTCAACTTTTGTTATAACAAGTGTTTATATGTGCTTTCATTTGTTATCATGCCTACCAGTTTCTAAAATCAATTTTAAACAATTAAATATCATGCCTATAGGGAACAACACCAGAAATCCTGCCTATAGATTTAAATCAATAAGTCAATCCAGTCCACGATTAGTTCACTTTGAAACTGGTTTAATTAGTGTTTTATTTTCCCTGAAATGATTTCTTTCAAAAAAACTGCCTTAATCTATCATTAGACAGCATGCCTATAAGGAATTCAAGAGTCTATTTCATTATTCCACGCGTAGGCAAGCCTATAGGGCATTTCCAAATCCTGTAACTCTGAAACTGTTTCTGTCACTTAATGTTGTTTTGATTTAACAGGCTTAATAAATCGGTAGGCAAACTGATAGGGCCATTACTTCTGAGATTATAAAATAAACGACCTATCTTCTGTGTCTTGTTATTCACTTAGACATCCTGTCTTAGGATACTATTTAACAAAAGGCCCTTATTTGTGTTTGAACCGTGCTGCTTATGTGCATTGTTTGTGGAGGTAAACTTGGGCCTTTAATTGCTTCTTTTATGTCTTATGTGCTAAGGTCCTAATTGTTCTTGCTTGCCGCCTTAGTATTTTCTCCTTTAAACCTTAGGGGTCTGTCTAGAACCACTTATAGGTAGAGGTCCTAAATCCCTCTAGGACTATTAAGAAGGGACGAGTAACAGCACACAATAGAGATCGCTGACCAACACTCGCTTTAATAACCACCAAGGGGGTGGAAAGGGTAGATATGGGATATGATGACTACGTATTAATGTCACGTGTAGCCCCTCATAAAGGAGTATTTACTGGAAATTGTGTGAGGTGATCTTATAGGCTAACCAACCTAGGACTCCTCCTTTTCCCAAAATTCCTTTTGTTTAAAACTTTGTTTTATATAACTTGTTCAAAATCTTTGCCTTATTATTTGAGTTATACAACGTGCTTTACTTGCAACCTATCTGATTCAACTTTTTATCTGTTAATGGACTAATTCGTAAATATAAGTTTGGCCGGGACCTACAGTTGTGGACCAAGAGGGGTGCCTAACACCTTCCCCTCGAGGTCATATCGAGCCCTTACCCTAATCTCTGGTAATGCAAACCAATCCAAGAGTTAATCGCTCTAGGTGCCCTAACGCACCATAATCCGTTAAGTGGCGACTCTTAAAATACCCAGGTATGATTCTAGACCCGTTCAACACTCCAGGTATGATTCTAGACCCGTTCGAGGACGAACGTTTGTTTTGCACTCCAGAAGCCATTTTGCAGAAACGGAGGTCCTCCCGTAGGTGTGAAAATACCGCTGGGAAGAATGGTTGCATTTAAGTCGAGATTTAGGCTCATTTCTTCATTTCTCTTACTTGTTGGTCGAATATAGAGCTCTTGGAAGAGGGGTTTTCGCCCAACACTTTGAGGTAAATGATTTCTATACAATATGAGTTTAAAACATTGATTATAGGTAGATTTTAACATGTAAAATTACGAAAATGATGGGTTTAGTTGAAAAACCTAGTTTTTTTTTATAAAAAATGGGATTTAACCACGAAAATAATTATAGATTTGGGTAAAAATTATATATTTAAGGTCGTGAGGTTATGGGTAACATTTATCTTTAAAAATTTTCGGAATCTGGGTACGTGGGCTGGGGTAAATTTTAGGAATCTTCCAATTAGGGTTGGGTAATTACTCTAATAGTTAAGTTATGAACTTTTGAACATGTATTGATTAAATTATATGACGTTTGACTAGTTTCGGATTGTTTGGCACCGAGTTGAGGCTTTAGAACAAATTTGTGGGCCGGAAAGTGAGCTTTGAGACAGGGTAAGTTTCTTGCCTAACCTTGTAAGAGGGAATTTACCCCATAGGTGATTTAAATTACTAGTTGCTTTTAATTGTAGGGGCTATGTATGCACAAGGTGACGAGAGTCCGTGCGTAACTACTAATTATACTTATGTCCCAGTAGTTTAGGATCCAAATCATGAAATACTTGTAATGTTTGCACCTTACTTGTTAATTAAAGTGCCTAATTATATCGGAACTTGATAGAGGAATTGTAAAAGACCTACTTCCACTTACTTGAGTTTTGGCGGGATACTTGACCGTTAATAGGAATTGTGCTTCTTTGGATATTAGCTTTATAAAAGCATTAAACCAAATGTTTATAAAGTATCCTCCTTTCTTGTGGAGCAGGCTGAACGCCTCGGCAGTAGAATAGATGCATCTATGGTTCATGCCACTCGACCCTCGACAATATACATATTATTCTAGATCGGGTCGTACGACCTCGACATAAATCGTGCTAATAATACTGGGAGCCTAATTATACTTGATGTTATTTTATGCTGGTGAGGTCATGATTATTAATGACAGGAATTGACTTGGAATTTACTAATTGTAAAAGAATTATTTATTCACTGCCTGTTAATCGAGTTATAATTATTATTTACATAACCCTTGCTTAGTTAAAATTTCTGTATTTATATTGTTAGCCCATAGTAAGTGTCGATGTCGATCCCTCGTCACTACTTCTTCGAGGTTAGACTAGATACTTATTGGGTACATGTTATTTATGTACTCACGCTACACTTCTGCACTAAACGTGCCGAATCTAAGGCAGGTACATTTGGCAGTCATACCGGTGAGCACCTCCTTTAGCCGGAGGCCTAGTGATGAGCTGCTTCCTGAGCCGTTCTGCAGCACTTAAAGACTCTCTTTTGCACTTATTTTCTATCTACTTTTATTTTAGACAGTGGTTAGAGTTTTGTATATTCTATCAGTTTACTCATACACTTGTGACACCGGATCTTGGCACACATACTAGTAGACTTTATAGTTTTGGAGTATTTATATCACTATGATTGCCACTTAGTTGCCTTCATTTTATTTATTAATTTTTTACTCCTTAATTTCTTAGTAAATAGAGTTTAATTACTTGGAAACTTACTAAAAAGAGAAATCACATGGTTAGTTCACTATTGGCTTGCCTAGCGGCGATGTTGGGCGCCATCACGGCCTATAGGAGAAATTGAGTCGTGACACAACGTATTCTAAATTCATGACTACATAATTTTTAAATACATAAAATCTACATTTACCAATGTGTTTGAGTTATTACAAATATTATAGCAAAAAAAATAAGGTCCGAAAATTGATGAATATTATCTTATTTAGCAAGCTTATAAGAAGAAATCATGTCCCACATAAATCCTCAAATGCTTTATTATAATTTTTCGCTTTGCCCCCACTTACCTAATTATTCAATTGGCTTCTTTATTTTTGATTAATTAGCATATGCTTAGTATAAATAAATGAAGTAATAAGATCGTACTGATATATCTCTTTATCTCTTCTTAAATTAGACTATTTGATTATAAAGTGCACTTATCAAGTTTCTTTCAAAAGTTATTTATCAGCTTAAAAAATAAATTACCTATATGATAAAACTGAAAAAGAATTTAATTGTTATAAAATATAATTATGGTGGATGTCCATAACCACCAAATGAGTAATACCCACAATTCTTCTCCATTATCTCCATAACTCCCACTACTCTAATACTTATGGAGTTATGGTTGTAACTCACATACCTCCCCCTTGATCTTCCACCATGATCTCAAATGCTTAATGACATATTTATGTAATTCTTTTGGTATACCTCTATGTAGTACTATAAATAGAGGATGAGAAGTCATTTTGTAATAGACTTGAACACTTGATGAAATAAGAAAATTATCTCTTCTTCTCTTATTCTACTTATCTTCTTGTTTTATATTGTTATTTTGAGCTACATTTCTTAACACGTTATCCGCACGAATTGCTATATTCTTCTTATATTTTCTATAAGAGATGAAGCCTTCCATGGGACCTCCAACCTTGAATCAATTTGGTTGAGCTTGTGAAAATCTGGGCATTTCGTTGCCATATCAATTTTGTGTTTGCTTCTGTTATACAGGGAGTATCATTTTTTAGTTGCCATAAATTCTGTAATTAACTTATGTTAATATTTAAGACTTGGTTTAATTTGTGTTACTTAACAATTTAGTTTTATTTGTGCAGATGTATACATATGGAGTACCTACTTTAGAGTGACAAACAAGAGCATATTATGATGCCTTGACATCATCTCCCATATGTACTACTCCGACAGTTTGCAAGCCAAGATTATGGAACTGTTAACTATTGAGAAGGTTTTTAATTAATCTTAAAAAATAATAAGAATTTAAATTTATGTTGTGGTCAAAAATAAATTTTGTATAACTAAGATAGTTTTATTCCATTTATATTTGATCATGTAGTTGTTCGTGAAAAAGATCAATGTGAACTTTAATTAAAGTTCAGACAAAAATAACTGATTATTATAAAGTAGTATATCATGAAAGGCTCAAGGGTGAGTCTACGTAGACTTATTATGTCATTGTATAAGGGTAAGACATCGGGTTTGAGTCATGGTGCTCTATGATGATAAAAGTTAGATTTGAGTCCCAACTCATTATGGCTTAACATGCCTTTATATGGATAAGGCATTGGGTTTGAGTCTCAGTACACCATATTGATGATATAATGATGACTAAAGAAAAATAATGTATTTTTCATGAAAAAGCATAAAGTTTGTATCACTTGATTTGCTCCATTCTTGAAGTGAATGTGATAACGGTGCATAATAAGTCTAAATAAAAAAAAGTGGTTAACCAATTAACGTGGGCGTGCCAAAGATCAAATAATAACAGTCATCATTATGGTAATTGTTAAAAGGAGAACAATAAGGGTTCTCAAAATGATCCTTCAAAGGTGAAGGAATATGTATCAATGTGGTCTGTTAATACGAGACACGTTCACATGATTATAGTCCATTCTTTGAAAATTTAACTTGTGATAAGTATTGTAAATGCAGGCTCATTCCTGAAAGTAAATGTTGAAATATATATGTGATAAAATTATGCATAAGAATGTGCTTATGCGTGCTTTGATAAATACCACAACTCACCTCCAAGGGAGGTTTGAGAGAAATAAAGATAATGAACATTACAATGTGGTTTCATGAACATGTCATTGGTCGTGTACATGTGGTACGCCAAAAATATTTTGCCATGCCTTTAAAGAGTTAGGCAAAATACTTTATCACCCCCCTAAATTTGTCACGGATTATTAGTTACAACCTCAAAATATTCGTGGTATTAATTACCCCCCTTAACTAGGCCTTTTGAGAGTCATTACCCCCTTGGACACTGATGTAACAAATTGCGTGGGTGCACTCACCTGCCACATGAATTTTTCTATATATATGGTATTTTTTTTAAAATAAAATATATTTTTACCTTTTTAAGTATGTTACTTTTTTAGATAATTTTTTCGAATATAATATATAATAAAACTGGGATAGAACTACATTTAATAATTTTTAGATAATTTTTTTCGAAATAATTAATTTCAAACTGTGTATTTTTATAACTTTTTAGATGCCTTGACTATTTATTTCAATTATATAAATTTTTATTTTTAGGTCAAATTCAAAAAAAAGATTAACTAAAACTTTATTATTTAGCCAAATAAAAAACTTTATCCTAAATAATGTAGTTCTATCCAAATTTTATTATAAATTGTATTCGAAAAAAGATTATCTAAAAAAGGAACATACTTAAAAAGGTAAAAATATATTTTATTTTTTAAAAAATGCCACATATGTAGAAAATTCCACGTGGCAGGTGAGTGCACCCACACAATTTGCCATATCAGCGTCTAGTGGGGTAATGACTCTCAAAAGTCTTAGTTGAGGGGGGTAATTAAGACTACGAATAGTATAAGGTTGTAACTAATAATCCATGATAAGTTTAGGGGGTGATTGTGATGACCCAAGAGGTCATCACTTGTTTTAAAAATAAAATTCTACATTCCGAGGCTTTAAAAATATCTTTTAGCATCACCTCGATTTGCGTGCACAGTACGGGTGCGTAGCCGGAAAGTTTATATGTGAAAATCTGTAAAAAATGATAAATTCTGACTATAAAATGAATTAATTTAACTTCGGTCAACGTTTTGGGTAAACGGAGCCGGACCCGTGATTTGATGGTCCCGGAGGGTCCGTAGGAAAATATGGGACTTGAGCATATGCCCGGAATCGAATTTCGAGGTCCCAAGCCCGAGAAATGAATTTTTTAAAGAAAATTATTTTCTAAAATTATTTAAAGGATTTGAAAATGAATTTTGATCAGAACATGTTGGTATCGGGCCCGTATTTTGGTTCTGGTGCCCGGTACAGGTCTTATATGTGATTTAAGATAGTTCTGTGAAGTTTGGTGAGGAACAAAATCTCATACCTGAGACCTGCAACTTTTATACTTAGACGATTTTGAACCCATTTTTCATATCCTCTCAAAACATAAACACACTAGGGCGATTTTTCAAAGGTTTCTTCTTCTCCAAATCAATTGTAAGTCATTTTTTAACTAGTTTTCTTAGATAATTAACATCTTTTAACATGATTCCAACTTAAAATCAATAATTTTCATGGGGGAAATTGGGTGTTTTGGGTAGAACCTAGGTTTTTCAAAAATTGGGGATTTGGACCTCGATTTGAGGTCCGATTTCAAAACAAATTATATATTTGGGTTCGTGGGGGAATGAATAATCGGGTTTTGGTTCGAACCTCGGGTTTTGACCATGTGGGCCCGGGGGCGATTTTTGACTTTTTGGGCATAACTTTGGGAAATTCATTTTCATGCATTCAAATTGATTCATTTAGCGTTTATTGATGTAATTAAGTAACTTGTGATTAGATACGAGCGAATTGGGGATGGAATCAAGGGGTAAAGCTATAATTGAAACTTGAGTTGTGTTCGTGGCATCGAGGTAAGTGTTTGGTCTAACCTTAGCTTGAGGGATAAGGAGTTGTGTTCTATTTGCTATTGTTTCTTGTTGAGTGCGACGTATAGGCATGGTGAAGAGTATCTATACGTTGGTATCAAGCATGACCGTGAGTCTTATATTGTGATTTTCATGACTTCGTTGTGTTATTCATGCCTTGGTGAAGGTTTCTATTGTTGTGTAAAGTTTGTGAAAAGAATTGTAACCTATGAACATTGAGGAGCATTAGCTCAAGTTGTATAACGAATTGTGAAACTATAAGTGATAATTGAACCTCTAGAGCATTGACTCGAGTTGTAAAGTGAATTGTGAAGTAAAGGTGAGAAAGAGAAGAGATCATTATGTTGCCTCCTTGCCGAGCTATTGTTGAGTTGTGGTTCCCTCGCATTGTGTTCTTAGATGATATTACAGATGCTTAGGTTGATGATTCTTTGCGTTGGGTAAGGATTATAGTTATTCTCGGGGAACAAGTTTGGTTATAGTTGAGGTAGTTAGATGTTGTAACAAGTTTGATTATAGCTGAGGTAGTTAGATGTTGTAACAAGTTTGGTTATAGCTGAGGTAGTTAGATATTGTAACAAGTTTGGTTATAGTTGTTTCTCCATTGCCGGGACATAATTACTTATGCTTTCGAATCCCTTGCCGGGATAGTGTAGCTTATTGTTGATCCCTTGCCGGGACTCTTGGTATGGTTGTTGCTAAAGGTATATAAATGTTATGTTGGATCGGGTTGCACGCCGCAACAATACTATATATGGAACGGGTTGCACGCTACAACAATGTTATGTTGGATCGGGTTGCACGCCGTAATAATGTTATATTAGATCGGGTTGCACGCTGCAACAACGATATAAATGGATCGTGTTGCACGCCGCAACAGTGTTAAATGATAGGGTTGCACGCCGCAACAGTGATATAAATGGATCGGGTTGCACGCCGCAACAATGTTAAATGATAGGGATCGGTTGTGCGCCGCAACAATATTATTATGGTTTTGTTGTAAATCTTTAATTGTTCTCTCATATTTCTCTTAAGTTTTTGCTGGATTCGATATTTCCCCCGTAGCATGTACCCCTCCCATGTTAATTGTTTATTCCTGTTTACTTTTTCAGCCATATATTATATAACTGCACAGGTTTATCTGGAGTCTGGTCCTAGCCTCGTCACTACCTCGCCGGGGTTAGGCCAGACACTTACCAGCACATGGGGTCGGTTGTGCTGATGCTACACTCTGCACTATGTGCAGATTCCGGAGCAGCTTTTGGACAGTAGCACTTGGGGAGTTTGCCTTCAATCCAGCTAGAGATCCCGAGGTAGTCCTGCAGGCGTTCGCAGGCCCGGCATTCTCTTCTACTTTATTATGTACTCCGTTCTCATTTGATTTCGAGACAGATTGTATTTCTTTCATACATTTGTTGTAGAAATCTTAGTTCGTCCATGATATTGTGATACCGGATTCCGGGTAGAGACGTGTGTTATCATTATCGTACTGGTCTTGGTTATTATATTAGATTAAGTCTTCTGCTTGATTTCGTTTATCGTTAATATCTAAATGTTGGATACCTATTAATTCAGATTGTTAAAAAGGGTTAAAAATGAAAGAGTTAGAAATTTTCTATGTTTAGCGGTTTGCCTAGCTTCTACGAGTAGGCGCCATCACGACTCCCGAGGGTGGGAAATCCGGGTCGTGACAAGTTGGTATCGGAGCTCTAGGTTACATGGGTCTCACAATTAACAGACAAGCTTAGTAGAGTCTGAGGGATCAGTACAGAGACGTCTGTATTTATCCCCCAGAGGCTACAGAGTTAGGAAAAACTTCACATTCATTCTTTCCTGTCGTGCGATTTTGTTCTCTTAGTACTAAATTGAAACCCCTACTCTTGTCCTTTCGTGCAAGGCGATGTCACGTACCGCTTCTTCAGCCGAACAGTAGCTTAGACCGGTGATAGGTCAGCTACGTCTTCGGAGGCTTTGTGGAGGTTGGATAGGTTCACCAAGCTCTTCACTACTACTTTTAGCGGTGCATCTACTAAGGATCCCTAGGATTATCTAGACAGTTGTCACGAGGTTCTCAGGAACATGGGGATAGTTGAGACCAATGGGGTCGATTTTGCCACTTTTCGCTTGTCTGGAGCCCCAAAACTTGGTGGAGGGATTTCTGTTTGGCTAGACCAGCCGAATCACCAGCTTTGACTTGGGAGCAGTTTACTCAACTATTTCTGGAGAAGTTCTTCCCCACCACTCAGAGAGAGGCCTATCGGAGGCAGTTTGAGCTTCTCCAGCAGGGTTCTATGACTGTTACCTAGTATGAGACCAGATTCATCGACCTAGCTCGTCATGCTCTTGTCATACTTCCCATAGAGAGAGAGAGGGTGAGGAGGTTCATTGATGGACTTATTCAGCCGATTCGTCTTCAGATGGCTAGGGAGACTGGGAGTGAGATATCTTTTCAGGAGGCGACCAATGTGGCCAGAAGAGTGGAGATGGTTATGTCGCAGGGAGGTGGTCATGGGTCGGACAAGAGGCCCCATCATTTAGGCAAATTCAGTGGTACTTCGTCTGGAGGTAGGGATTCATATGGTAGAGGCCATCCTCCTAGACCTTTTCAGTCAGCACTTCAGGTTTCTCATGATGCTTCAGGTGGCCGTGGTTCTCAGATATAGTATTCTGATCAGTAGTCCTATAGTGCACCTCCAGCTCCTATCAGTGCACCGCCGCTTCAGAGTTTCCAGGGTCGTCATCCCCAGCAGCCGAAGGGGTGGTTTTACTTGTAGCGACACAGCACATTGCTAGGTATTGCCCTCGAGCACTGAGTAGTTCTCAGCAGCAGGGTTCCCGTGCCATGGTTCAGGCACCTAGTGTTCCACAACCCGCCCAGCCAGTTAGAGGTGAGGGTAGAAGTGCTAGAGGTGGAGGTAGAGGTGTTAGAGGTAGAGCTCAGGTCGCTAGGGGTGGAGGCCAGACAGCAGCATGCCGTCCTAGAGATGTAGTTCAGGGTGGTGGGTCCCAGCACCGATGTTATGCTCTTCCAGCTAGGCCCGAGGCTGAGGCTTCTGATGCAGTTATTACAGGTACGGTTCTGGTTTTTGATAGAGATGCTTCAGTGTTGGTTGATCTAGGGTCTACGTACTCGTATGTGTCCTCTTATTTTGCACCGTATCTGGTCATGCCTAGTGATTCTTTGAGTGATCCTATTTATGTGTCTACACCTGTAGGTGATTCTATTATGGTAGATTGAGTCCATCGTTCATGTATAGTTATGATTGGAGGTCTTGAAACTCGTGTAGATTTGTTTCTTTTGGACATGGTCGATTTTGATGTCATATTAGGGATGGACTAGTTATCACCTTACCATGCTATCTTGGACTGTCATGCCAAGACTGTGACCTTAGCCTTACCGGCTTTACCTCGTTTAGAGTGGAGAGGGACTCCTGGTCATTCTACCCGTAATGTTGTCTCTTATGTGAAGGCTCGGCGTATGGTCGAAAAGGGGTGTTTGTACTATTTGGCATATGTTTGTGATTCTAGTGCTGAGGTTCCTTCTATTGATTCTGTGCCCATTGTCGTGAGTTTCCTGAGGTATTCCCTTCAGACCTGCCGGGTATTCCACCCGACAAGGATATTGATTTCTGCATTGATTTGGCTCCGGGCACTCAGCCCATTTCTATCCTGCCGTATTGTATGGCCCCGCCTGAGTTGAAAGAGTTGAAGGAGTAGTTGCAAAACTTGCTTGAGAAGGGTTTCATTAGGCCGAGTGTTTTGCCTTGGGGTGCGCCGGTGTTGTTCGTTAAGAAGAAGGACAGATCGATGAGAATGTGTATTGATTACCAGCAGTTGAACAAGGTTACAATCAAGAATAAGTACCCATTGCTGAGGATTGATGATTTATTTGATCAGCTTTAGGGTGCCAAGGTATTTTCGAAGATTGACTTGAGATCTGGCTACCATCAGTTGAGGGTTAGGGCATCCGATTATCCCTAATACAACTTTCTGCACTTAGTACGGGCATTATGAGTTCTTGGTGATGTCATTCGGGTTGACAAATGCCCCAACAGCTTTTATGGATTTGATGAACCGAGTGTTCAGGCCTTACTTAGATTCGTTCATGACAGTCTTCATTGATGATATTTTGATATATTCTCGCAGTCGGGAGGAGCACGAGCAGCATCTTAGAGTGGTTCTTCAGACCTTGAGGGATAGTCAGTTATATGCTAAGTTCTCTAAGTGTGAGTTAGGGTTGAGTTCAGTTGCATTTCTGGGTCATGTTGTATCAACAGAGGGTATTCAGATTGATCCGAAGAAGATTGAGGCAGTCAAGAACTGGCCTAGACCAGCATCAGCTATAGAGATTCGGAGTTTCTTGGGATTGGCAGGCTACTATCATCGGTTCATGGAGAGGTCTCATCTATCGCAGCCCCGATGACCAGGTTGACCCAGAAAGGTGCCCAGTTCAGATGGTCAGACGAGTGTGAGGCAAGCTTTCAGAAGCTTAAGACAGCCCTGACTACGACACCGGTGTTGGTTTTACCCATAGGTTCAAGGACTTACACAGTTTATTGTGATGCATCTCGTATTGGACTTGGTGCAGTGTTGATGCAAGATGGCAAAGTCATTGCTTATGCTTCGCGGCAGTTGAAGATTCATGAGAAGAACTATCTGGTTCATGATTTGGAGTTGGCAGCCATTGTTCATGCGTTGAAGATTTGGAGGCATTATCTGTATGGCGTGGCATGTGAGGTGTTCATGGATCACAAGAGACTTCAGTGTTTGTTCAAGCAAAAGGAGTTGAATTTGAGGCAGAGGAGGTGGTTGGAGTTGTTGAAGGATTACGATATCACCATCTTATATCATCCAGGAAAGGCCAATGTGGTGGCCGATGCTTTGAGTAGAAGTCAGCCAGTATGGGCAGTCTTGCTTATATTCCGGTCGGTGAGAGGCTGCTTGCTTTGGATGTTCAGGCTTTGGCCAATCAGTTCGTGAGGTTGGATGTTTCTGAGCCCAGCCGTGTGTTAGCTTACACAGTCGCTCGTTCTTCATTATTGGAGCGGATCCGGGATCGGCAGTATGATGATCCCCATTTGTTTGTCCTTAGAGATATGGTGCAGAACGGAGGTGCCAAGCAGGTTACCTTAGGTGATGATGGAGTTTTGAGATTACAGGGTCGAGTTTGTGTGCCTGATGTGGATGGGCTTCGATAGTTGATTTTAAAGGAGGACCATAGTTCTCGGTACTCTATTCATCCGGGCTACGCGAAGATGTATCAGGATTTGCGGCAGCATTATTGGTGGCAGAGAATGAAGGAGGATATTGTTACATATGTGGCTCGTTGTTTGAATTGTCAGTAGGTTAAGTACGAGCATCAGAGGCCCGATGGTTCATTTCAGAGGATTGAGCTTCCTGAGTGGAATTGGGAGCGGATCACTATGGATTTCGTTGTTGGACTCCCGCAGACTCAGAGGAAGTTCGATGCAGTGTAGGTTATTGTTGATAGGCTGACCAAGTCAGCGCATTTCATTCCTGTGGCAGTCTCCTATTCTTCTGAGAGGTTAGCTGAGATCTATATCCGAGAGATTGTTCACCTTCATGGTGTGCCTGTGTCTATCATTTCGGACCGAGGTATGTAGTTTACCTCGCACTTCATCAGAGTAGTTTAGCGAGAGTTGGCCAAGCGAGTTGAGTTGAGCACAATGTTTCAACCTCAGATGGGCGGGCAGTCCGAGCGGACTATTCAGATTTTGGAGGATATGCTCCGAGCTTGTGTCCTTGACTTTGGAGGCTCGTGGGATTAGTTTTTGTCTTTAGCAGAGTTTGCCTACAACAACAACTACCAGTCGAGCATTCAGATGGCTCCTTACGAGGCTTTATATGGTAGGTGGTGTCGATCTCCGATTGGATGGTTTGAGCCGGGAGAGGCTCGGTTGTTGGGTACGGATCTGGTTCAGGATGCCTTGGACAAGGTTATGATTATTCAGGATAGGCTTCGTATAGCTCAGTCCAGGCAAAAGAGCTATGCCAACTGCAAGGTTCGTGATTTGGCATTCATGGTCGGTGAGCGGGTATTGCTTCAAGTGTCGCCTATGAAGGGTGTGATGAGATTTGGGAAGAAGGGCAAGCTTAGCCCTAGGTTCATTGGCCCATTTGAGATTCTTAGTCGAGTGGGAGAGGTGGCTTATAGACTTGCATTGCCACCGAGCTTGTCAGCCGTGCATGCAGTGTTCCATGTGTCCATGCTTCGGAAGTATCACGGCGATCCATCCTACGTGTTAGATTTCAACACTGTCCAGTTGGACAAGGACTTGTCTTATGAGAGGAGCCGGTAGCTATCCTAGACTAGCAGGTTCGTCAGTTGAGATCGAAGAGTTTTCCTTCTGTTCATGTTTAGTGGAGAGGTCAGCCTCCTGAGGCATTGACCTGGGAGTCCGATTCCGATATGCGGAGCCGTTATCACTATCTTTTCCCTGACTCAGGTACATCCTTCTTCTATCCTCATAAGCAAAACCATTTCTTGCTTTACGTTTGCCTTTAAAAATACTTTATCACTGTCACGACCCGGATTTTTCACCCTCGGGAGTCGTGATGGTGCCTACTCATAGAAGCTAGGCAAGCCGCTAAACTTAGAAAATTTCTAAATCTTTAATTTTTAACCCTTTTTAACAATCTGAATTAACAAGTATCCAACATTCAGATATTAACGATAAATGAAATCAAGCGGAAGACTTAATCTAATATAATAACCAAGACCAGTACGATAATGACTACACACGTCTCTACCCGGAATCCGGTGTCACAATATCATGGACGAACTAAGATTTCTACAACAAATGTCTGAAAGAAATACAATCTGTCTCGAAATCAAATGAGAACGTACATAATAAAGTAGAAGAGAACGCCGGGCCTGTGGATGCCTGCACGACTACCTCGGGATCTCTAGCTGGACTGAAGGCAGACTCCCCAAGTGCTACTGTCCAAAAGCTGCTCCGAAATCTACACATAGTGCAGAATATACCATCAGCACAACCGACCCCATGTGCTGGTAAGTGCCTGGCCTAAACCCGGCGAGGAGTGACGAGGCTAGGATCAGACTCCAAATAAACCTGTGCAATTATATAATATACAGCGGAAAATAAACATGAATAAACAATTAACATGGGAGGGGTACATGCTACAAGGGAAATATCGAATCCAGTAGAAACTTAAGAGAAATATGATAGAACAATTCAAGATTTACAACAAAACCATAATAATACTATTGCGGCGCGCAACCCGATCCCTATCATTTAACACTGTTGCAGCGTGCGACCCGATCCATTTATATCACTGTTGCAGTGTGCAATCCAATCCAATATAACATTGTTGCGGCGTGCAACCCGATCCAACATAACATTGTTGCGGCGTGCAACCTGATCCAACATAACATTGTTGCGGCGTGCAACCAATTCCATATATAGTATTCTTGCGGCGTGAAACCCGATCCAACATAACATTATATACCTTTAGCAACAACCATACCAAGAGTCCAGGCAAGGGATCAACAATAAGCTACACTATCCTGGCAAGGGATTCGACAGCATGAGTAATTACATCCCGGCAATGGAGAAACAACTATAACCAAACTTGTTACAACATCTAACTACCTCAGCTATAACCAAACTTGTTACAACATCTAACTACCTTAGGTATAATCAAACTTGTTACAACATCTAACTACCTCAGCTATAACCAAACTTGTTCCCCGAGAATAACCATAATCCTCACCCAACGCAAAGAATCATCAACCTAAGCATCCGTAATATCAACTAAGAACACAATGCGAGGGAACCACAACTCAATAATAGCTCGGCAATGAGGCAACATAATGATCTCTTCTCTTTCTCACCTTTACTTCACAATTCACTTTACAACTCGAGCCAATGCTCTAGAGGTTCAATTATCACTTATACTTTCACAATTCGTTATACAACTTGAGCCAACGCTCCTCAATGTTCATAGCTCACAATTCTTTCCACAAACTTTACACAACAATAGAAACCTTCACCAAGGCATGAATAACACAACGAAGTCATGAAAATCACAATATAAGACTCACGGTCATGCTTGACACCAATGTATAGATACTCTTCACCATGCCTATATGTCGCACTTAACAAGAAACAAATAGCAAATAGAACACAACTCCTTATCCCTCAAGCTAAGGTTAGACTAAACACTTACCTCGATGCCACGAACACAACTCAAGTTTCAATTATAGTTTTACCCCTTGATTCCACCGCCAATTCATTTGTATCTAATCACAAGTTGCTTAATTACATCAATAAACGCTAAATGAATCAATTTGAATGCATGAAAATGAGTTTCCCAAAGTTTTGCCCAAAATGTCAAAAATCACCCCGGGACCCACATGGTCAAAACCCGAGGTTCGAACCAAAACCCGATTACTCATTCCCCCACTAACTCAAATATATAATTTGTTTTGAAATCAGACCTCAAATCGAGGTCCAAATCCCCAATTTTTGAAAAACTTAGGTTCTACCCAAAACACCCAATTTTTCCCATGAAAATCAATGATTTTAAGTTGAAATCATGTTAAAAGATGTTAATGATTGAAGAAAACTAGTTAAAAAATGACTTACAATTGATTTGGAGAAGAAGAAGCCTTTGAAAAATCGCCCTAGTTTGTTTATGTTTTGAGAAGATATGAAAAATGGGTTTAAAATCGTCTAAGTATAAAAGTTGCAGGTCTCAGGTATGGGAATTGCAAACCCCGACCTCTACTAAGCTGGGAAATACGAAACAGGGCTCGCATTTGCGAACCCTTCAGAAATGCTGGACTTTCGCATTTGCGAAAACAATGTCGCATTTGCGACTTCGCATTTGCGACACATATGTCGCATTTGCAGCGAAGGCATCACATTTGCGGAAAGGATACTCGCATTTGCGAGACAAGGCAGGCCTGGGCTGGTTTCGTATTTGCGATCCAGCCTTCGCATTTGCAAGCTCGCATTTGCGAGCCTGCAGGCCTGGACACACCAGCTAAAATCAGCAACTTTCTGAGTTCAAAATGCACCCCGTGGCCTATCCAAAACTCACCCGAGCCCTCGCAGCTCCAAACCAAATGTACACACAACCTCAAAAACATCCCATGGACTTATTCGTGTACTCATATCACCATAATAACATCAGAAACATCGAATTAAACCTCAATATCAATGAAATTTCTCAAAACTTCTTTGAACATCAAATTTTGCATTTAAGGTCCGAATCACGTCAAACGGATTTCATTTCTCACCAAACTCCACAAAATTATCTTAAATCACATATAAGACCTGTACCAGGCGCCGGAACCAAAATACGGGCCCGATACCAACATGTTCTAATCAAAATTCATTTTCAAATCCTTTAAATAATTTCAGAAAATAATTTTCTTTAAAAAATTCATTTCTCGGGCTTGGGACCTCGAAATTTGATTCTGGGCATACGCCCAAGTCCCATATTTTCCTACGAACCCTCCGTGACCGTCAAATCGCGGGTACGGGTCCGTTTACCCAAAATATTGACCGAAGTCAAATTAATTCCTTTTATAGTCAGAATTTATCAGATTTTCACATATAAACTTTCCGGCTACGCGCTCGGACTGCGCACGCAAATAGAGGTGATGCTAAAAGAGGTTTTTAAAGCCTCGGAATGCAGAATTTTATTTTTAAAACAAGTGATGACCTCTTGGATCATCACACCTCTAAAACAATTGTTTGTCCTCGAATGGATTAACCTTGACTATAATAATTTAATTTTTCTCCGTAAAGGAGACATTTACCATATGGATGGTGAGAAAAAAGTCTTATAGTATAAAATCAATTAAGAGCTCCAAAAAAGCTAATTTGTTACTACTCAGATAAATAAAATTGTCCATGACATTGATGTTGTAGTAAGTCTCAAAAGGAATTTTTTAGTTTCAAATATATCAGCCAAAGTGGTTGGGATATTGAGACTATAAATGAAAGGAAGATTGAATATCTTCATACTACTATAATCATACAAGGTAAATATGAAAGGTTACCAGACTTTTCTTCTATTTGTACTAACAGATGTATAAGCATGATGATGGAATCACATGCCACAAGTAAACTAGAGGTTTACTGAAACAAATATTAGTTGGCATGACCGGTTGGCCATCCCGGTTCAATTATGATGCGAAAATTGATTGAGAATTCACATTGGCATATATTAAAGAAATAGAAGATTCTTCAAAAATTCTCTTGTGCTGCTTATTCTCATGATATACCAGTTAAGGTTGTGATTGAATCCCTTGATTTCTGGAACGAATAAAAGGTGATATATATATATATATATATATATATATATATATATATATATATATATATATATATATATATATATATGGGATATGTCACCTGCCATGTGGACCGTTTACTATTATATGAATTTAATAGATGCATCTATTCTATTGTCACATGTGCGTTTGTTATCAACTTGCAGTTTGGCTTTTGCAAGGTTGCTTGTTCAAATTATTAGAGCATAGTTCCAGAATATAAATTATGACGATTTATCTTGATAATGCTGGTTTAAATCCAAGTTGGTTTAGCAGAAATTATATGCCTCTAATTATAGCTAAACCATTGGTTATGAGATGTATTATTTAACATACAACAACACTTGTACACATCTAGCCATGTTATGATAAATTCTCCCTATCACAATTGGTTCAGGGTCAAAAACCAAATAAGTTTTATCTAGAAATATAGATGTGCTATATGATTTAATTATCCCACCACAATGCACAAAGATGGGTTCTCAAAGAAGGTTGGGATATATGTTGGTGATCCTAACATTAGGGGGAGAAAATGGTTAGCAACTGAAAAAGTGATGCGCGAAATGAATTATTATGAATACATCTAGATCCTCATATGGGAAAATGTGAACTTGAAGTTCAAGTGATAATTCATTTGCAAAATATTGCCAAGCGCATTTGCTGACCCAAAGCTAAATATCATATTTCAGCGGTTAATGCTCGGAATAGAATAAAGTCCATGATGGACAGAGTTTATGGCACGCATGAAGCGTAATAAACTAATCAGTTCCAAAGATAAAACTCCTTGAAGAAGGAGAGGAGCAAATGTTCAAGATGGTCATAATAAGAAGGCAGATGCTTTAGAAGAGTGCCATGACATAACACTTTATAAGACCCTATGGGAGAGGCTCAGGTATATGAAAATAATGAGATAAATAGATCTCAATAAGTTATATTTTTATTGGTGTAACGACCCGGCCAATCGTTTCATGAGTTACCACTCTGTTTTCCTCATTTATGCTTCTTATTGTCTTGTTCAGTTGTATTAAGTGTTAGCGGGTTGGTTGGTTTGGATTCAGAGAGGTTTTGGAAAGGAATGTGACATTTAGTCTCTTTTGGGTAAGCTTAGGCTGGAAAAGTCAACCGGATGTTGACTTATGTGAAAAAGGGATTGGATGTGAAGTCCGATGGTTTGGATAGGTTCGGGAGGTGATTTGGGACTTAGGAGCGTGATCAGAATGGGTTTTGGAGGTCCGGAGTAGATTTAGGCTTGAATTGGCGAAATTGGAATTTTCGTGTTTTTCGGTTGATAGGTGAGATTTTGATATAGAGGTCGGAATGGAATTCTGGAAGTTGGAGTAGGTCCGTTGTGTCATTTGTGACGTGTGTGCAAAATTTCAGGTTATTCAGACGAGATTTGATAGACTTTTTAATTGAAAGCGGAATTTGGAAGTTTTTGGAATTCTTAGGCTTAAATCCGATGATGATTTGGTGTTTTGATATTGTTTTGAGAGTTCTGGGGGTTGGAACAAGTTTGAATGATGTTATGGAATATGTTGTCATGTTTGGTTGAGGTCCCGAGGGCCTCGGGTGAGTTTCGGGTGGTTGAACGGATCAAATTCATGTTGGAGAAGTTGCAGATTTCTATTGTTGGTGTTGTCGACAATTGGCCTTCGCGTTCGCGAAGGGATGTGATGTGAGGTATGAAGTTTGGCCTTCGCGTTCGCGATGTGGGTTCTGCGTATGCGAAGGGTTGGGTTTAGCTTTCATCGCGAACGCGATGTGTTTCCCGCGTTCGCATAGAATATTTGGAGTAACTGGGATTCCAGGAGCTTTGTGCTTCGCGTTCGCGTAGGTGTATCCGCGTTCGCGGAGGTTTGGTCAGCTGAAGCATCGTGTTCGCGTAAGAGGATTTTTGGTCAACGGATTTTTTGTGCTTTGCGAACGCCAGGCTTTGACCATGTTCGCGAAGAAGGATTTTATATCGCTGGGCAGAATATTTAAAAGGCCATTTTCGCGATATTTGGCCATAGTTCACCATTTTTGAGTCGGTTTTGGAGCTTTTTGAGGGAGATTGAAGAGGGAATTCAAGAGAACTTCTTGGAAGTAAGATTTATGGACTTAATACTCGATCCTATTGTGATTTCTACCTAATTAAACATGAAATTTGGGGGATTTGAAGCCTAAATTTGGGAGTTAGGGCTTGAAAATTGGAGACCTTAATCTAAGGATTTGAGGGGTCATTTGTAGTCGAATTTTGGTATTCTTTGTATGTATAAACTAGTGAGAGTGTATGGATTCTAGTTTTGTAATTTTTATTAGAATCCGAGGCATGGGCCTAGGGGTCGGGTTTTGACCAATTTCGGAATTTTGATGTAATTTGATTATTTTCGAGTGGGCTTTGTCCCCTTAGCATATTTTGATGGTTATGTACTGATTTTGGTTAGATTCGGGGCATTTGGAGGCTGAATTGAGAAGAAAAGGTGTCGCAGGCTAGAGTTTGGATTGGCTTGAGGTAAGTAACACTTCCAAACTTGGTTTTGAGGATTCGAAACCTCGAACTATATGTTCTATGATTACTATTGAGGTGACGCAAATGCCAAGTGATGGGCGTGTGGGCATGAACCGTAAGAAATGCGGTCTGGATCATTCCAAAGCACTGCTTAATGACTCTTTCTTGCTGATATATGTGATGTATCTATGTGATTAAGTCAATGAAATGCAAATTATGCTAAATACCATGTTAAGGATTCACGCCAATACTGTTGAGACCCGAGAGGTTGTCTCTTGCTGTCATGTCATTAGTTTATTTTATATTCTATACTCAGTCATGTTCATGCATATTATATCATGCCTCAGTCTCAATTATTGCTATTTGACATATCATATCATTGTTCGGGCTTGTATCATGACATCTTAGCCCATGTGTGTGAGACTGGAGAGTATTGACTGAGTGAGGCCGAGAGCCTGATATTGATTGACAGTATGGGATCGGCCTGCACGCCGTAACAAGATATAGATCATGCCTTCGCTGGCATTGATATAGCCCTTGGGCTCACAGAAGCCCCTCCGGAGTCTTTACACCCCCAGTGAGCGTAATTGATGATATTGAGGGATGGATCTTCCCTGGACATGGATCTTGTTCGAAGTATTGGTATGGAGATGGATCTTCTCCATGGGGCTGGATTGGCCAGTTTCCTCGGTACTGGGTGACTTATAGTATATGATGTGTATATATTTCGGGATGGATCTTCCCTGGGCCGAGTGGGCCGTATACAGTACCGAGTGGTTGAGCACTGTGAGCAGGAGTATTATACGTAACATTGAGCATGCTATCTGTGCATTGGTACTTAGAGTTTTCTGAGCTTTATACTCTGTTTCGTACATACTGTGTTTAGTTACTGCTGAGAAACTACATGAACTGTAAGCATGTCTACTTTTCCGTACAATTAACTGTTGTAACCTGTCAAGGTTTGGTTCGTCGCTACCATAAGTCCATAGTTTGGACTTTTTACTTACTGAGTTGGTGTACTCACGTTATCCCCTGCACCCCTGTGTACAGATCCTGATATCTCGGGGCACGATAGCGGTTGCTGATCTTGCCAGTTGGAGGCCTTCTGAGGAGATTGCGAGGTAGCTGCTTGGCGACCGCAGTTCCGCCTTCTCCTTCCTTATCTTCCTTTAGTTTATTTGTTTGGATACTCTCAGATCATGTTGGTCATGTTATTTCGAATAGTTGTAGCAGTTTTTGGCTCATGACTTAGTGACACCCGAGGTTGAGATTATGTTTCTTTTCGCTAGATTTGGATTTATACTTTTATCTTATTGAATTTCTGTTAAAATTATGATTTTCCTTAAGTATTTACTTGAAAAATGGAATGATTGAAAATAAGTGGCTGGCCTAGTATCACGATAGGCGCCATCATGACATGGTTAGATTTTGGGTCGTGACAGTTGGGTAACGATGGAACCGATATAAAATGATCATCAACGATATTGTTGATATAATGTAGCGCTCAATATTATTAATATTGGCGAGGATCTTGAGCTCAAATCTGTCATGGAATTTGGACAGATAAGTGATTGGCCAAATGAAAAATACGCAATGAAAATTGACTTCACCTGAAAAATATAAAATTGGACAGATAGTCCATTGTGCAAAAAGTGAAATGAAAAATCAAGTCGATAGATATAAAGACGACTTGTGACACACGATTTTTCATAAATATCCTCGCATTAGTTATATAGAGACATGTTCTCCTGTGGTGGATGAAATTGTTTTCATGTTTTAATATGGCAATACATGAAAACTTGAAATGCATATAATAAAAATCCTTGAAAGATTTAAACAGTTCTGAAGCATATAGATGTTCCCGAAAATTTTGTTAAATAAAACTTCAGCAATACATGTATGACATATATGATTTATTTTTGTGTCTTAGTGCACTGGGTGCACTTATGTTTCTTGCTAGAACCTTGAGTATAACGTTATACTAGCAAGATTTAGCTTTAATTCGATATGAAGACACTGAGTAATATATTACAAGAGAATCATTTATAGATTGTTTATTCTAACAAATATTGCCAAGATTTTGTTGGTTATGCAAATGCATGCATTTTCCTAAAGTTCGTTCTTCAAACATTCTATTTGCATGTGAGAGTACTGCCATATTATCATTTTACAAGACAGTTAATTGTTGATACTTATTCAAGTCATGCCAAGATAAGCAACTGATAAAGCAAGGGACTCAACACACAATAGACGTGTGACTTTTCTTTGAAGAGAAGATTCCAATAATATTGAAGATAATACTGTTTGCTTATCTCAATTGAAAGAAGGATATATTGAAGGCAACAAAATAAAGCATATTTCACCAAAGTTCTTTTCAGACATGATCTTCGACAGATTGGTAATATAGACGTTCAATAAATTTATTTGATTGATAATTTGGTGGATCTGTTCAATGAATCATTACCAACAAGTTGGTATACGGGATTGGAATGCATCATTTCTGAAAAGTAAAGTGATGTTTTCATCAGGGGGAGTAAGATACGCGCTGCACTCTTTTTTTCTTAGTTGAGGTTTTATCCCACTTGGTTTTCCTAGCAAGATTTTTAACGAGGCAGCAAACAATGCATATTACAAGATATGTGTATTCTTTTTCCTTCACTAAGATTTTTTTCCCAAGGAATTTTTTTAGTAAGGTTTTAACAAGGCACATTATTATGGACATCCAAGGGGGGGAGTGTTATAAAATATAATTATGGTGGATGCCCATAACCACCTAATGAGTAATACCCACAACTCTTCTCCATTATCTCCATAACTCTCACTACTCTAGTACTTATAGAGTTATGGTTGCAACTCTCATACCTTCCCTATGATCTTCCACCATGATCTCAAATGCTTAATGACATATTTATGTAATTCATTTGGTATACCTCTATGTAGTACTATAAATAGAGGATGAGAATCATTTTGTAATATAGACTTGAACACTTGATGAAATAAGAAAGTTATCTCTTCTTCTCTTATTCTACTTATCTTCTTGTTTTATATTGTTATTTTGAGCTACATTTCTTAACAATGAATTGGATATTTTCTCTGATCAGTTAATTAAGAGCTCAATTATTTGTTCATTTAATATCAAAATTTTGCTGCCTTTGTTAGTTTTCAAATTATGGCCAGGCTATTCAATTCTAATTTTGACCGTTCCCATTATATTGTTTCACAACTTCTTAGGAAATATAATACGTAAATATTATATTTTTTATAATAAAATATTATGATAATATTTAACTTAATTAATTTAGATGTCCTAAATATTAAAATTCATGTGTAGATGTTCAAATAAGGAAAACTTTAATAAGTAAAGTTTTAGTTGACTTTAATATGCTAAATAGTAAGAAAATAATTAAATGACTATTTTGTCTAGTGTGATCTCTATTTTAAAAGGGTAAAAAAGACGAACAACATTTCGCTTAAGGAGCTTCATGCTTTTAATATAGTACTAGCTTTAGTAACGCATGTGTTTACCGCGTTGATTAATAAAAATTTTATACAAGAAAATAAATTATATAAAATTGCAAATGACATTAAAATAGACGCAACATTCAAATAAATGACAAAATAAAAGTTATTTGGATGGAGTAGTTAAATTCAAAATAATTGATTATTTTTTAACCTGCAAAGATAAATTTTTTAGTTACGTTAGCTATATAGTATTTGTAAATATTGGTGTTTATTGTATAGAAATATAATATATTATTGTATCTCACCTAATATATATCTATATATATATATATTAAAGCAAGAAAGTTATCATATATAATTGACATTATGGTTAAGCCAAGTGGCAAGCTAATAAATGTCAATAGTATATGATAACTTTATTCTATATTTGACTATTTTAGTTAAATACAAATATAATATAATATATATACACACACACACATGGAATTTGAATTAAAAGATAATTTTGAATTTATCGATAAAGTTTTAAAATTTGAATTAAAAGATATATAATTGACAATATGGTTAAGCCAAGTGGCAAGCTAATTAATGTCAATAGTATATAGTAACTTTATTCTATATTTGACTATTTTAGTTAAATATGAATATAATATAATAATATATGCACACACACACACGGAATTTGAATTAAAAGATAATTTTGAATTTATAGATAAAGTTTTAAAATTTAAATTTAAATAAAAATAAAATTTATCTTTTTTTATCATGTTATTATACTTAATTCGGTTAATGATCATATGCAATCATGTTAGGAACTTTTGTTATTTTTTCTAATTATTTAAATACTACTTCGTCTCTAGAAAAAAACAAAGACTACTCCATAAAACTAGAAAACTCTTTCACATTTAAAATCTTATAAGTATAATTGTTTGAAACACTGTAGCTAGATTTGAATAAAATGAATTTCTTTTAAATTAAATGTAATATATAGGGTACACGTGTATGTTTATCCAAATAACAAAAAAGAGTTTACAAAACAAAATAAAAGTTTACTTACATATATAATAAAGTAAACATACATGCTGGAGAAAGAAACATCACAAAATCAGTCAATATGAAAAAAAATGTATTTTTTTCTTCTCGAAGAATATTTGTTTGAAGAGTCAATTTGCATAAATGGACATCAAACAAATAACAAAACTTTGGTTATACAATTGCTATCATTAATTTCAATTTAGCACATTCAAGGATATATAAGCAAGAAAGTTACTATATTGTGACGACCCGGCCGGTCGTCATAAGAATTTACGCCCCGGCCCCCTATTAATTGCATTCTCCGAGTTTATTTCTGCTATTTTGATTTGCCGGGATGTACGATTTTGAATTTCGGAGAGTTTTGGGACACTTAGTCCCTAAATGAGAGCTTAAGTGTTGTAAAGTTGACCGTGGTCGGAGCAATGTGAAGACGGCCTCGGAATGAAAATCCGATGGTTCTGTTAGCTCCGTTGGGCAATTTCGGTTTTAGGAGCATGATCGGATTGTGTTTTGGAGGTCCACAACCAATTTAGGCTTGAAATGCCGAAAATTGAATTTTTGCAGTTTCCGGTCCGACAGTGAGATTTTGATCTGAGGGTCGGAATGGAATTCCAAAAGTTGGAGTAGCTCTGTAGTGTTGAATGACACGTGTGCAAAATTTCAGGTTATTCGGACGAGGTTTAATAGACTTTTTGATCGAAAGCGTATTTCTAGAGTTTTGGAGTTCTTAGGCTTGAATCCGAGGTTAAATTGGTGTTTTGGTATTGTTTTGAGCGTTCCAAAGGTTGGAACAAGTTTTAATGATGTTTTGGGATTGGTTGGCATGTTTGGTTGAGGTCTCGGGGGCCTCAGGTGAGTTTCGGGTGCTTAACGGAAGTTGAATTTGGACTTAGGATAATTTTTGCATTGCTAGTATCTGTCATAACCGCACCTGCGGTTTGGGTCCCGCAGGTGCAGAGCCGCAGAAGTGGCATTTCAACCGCAAAAGCGGAATTGGAGAAGTCCAGCAGGAGCCGCAGATGCGGTGGAGTCATCGCAGAAGCGTAGCTGGGAAGGAGATACAGGTTCCGCAGATGCGGAAGTAATACCACAGAAGCGGTGCCGCATCTGCGAAAAGGGAATCACAAGTGCGGAGTCAGGCCTCTAAGTGAAAGTCGCAGGTGCGACCTTTTGTCCGCAAAAGCGAGACAACAGATGCGGTCAGTGGACCGCAGATGCGGAAACAGCTGGGCAGAATATAAAAATTTCAAAACGAGGGTTTAGCCATTTTTGAGAAAACTTAAGATTGGGAGCTCGGATTTGAGCGATATTTTGAGGGATTTTCAGAGTTATCAATTGGGTAATGATTTCTAACTCCTTTTTGCTGGCAACCCATTAATCTAAACATGAATTCATCCTTTAATTTCGGGAATTTGTATGAAAATTGGAGAAAAGTTCTTAGGTCAAGAATTTGAGTTTCGATTAAGGATTTGACATTGGATTGAGATAATTTTGATATGGTTAGACTCTTGAGGGTGTGAGGATTCTGGAAATGTGAATTTTACCCGATTCCGAGACGTGGACCCGAGGGGCATTTTGGTCATTTTACATAATTTCACGTATTAGCTTAGAATTTAATTGTAGAATCAGTTACTTGAAGTGTTATTTACATTATGAAATTTAATTGAACAGATTTGGGTCATTTGGAGTCGAGTACTCGTGGCAAGAGCATAGTTTCAGATTGATTTTGAGTCGGTTCGAGGTAAGTGGCTTGTCTAACCTTGTGTGGGTGACCTTTCCCTTAGGATATGATATATTTGATAATTGAAATGTCTTGTACGTGAGGTGACAAGCGCGTACTTGAGCTAATTGTTGAAAATTCGATTTTTCCTTAAGTATTTCAATTGAGTTATTTTTTCTGTTTATTCTACTTGTGAATTTAGCCTGTTGTTAGTTTAGAAAAGCATGTTTAGCTGACTTAATTGCCTATTTGCTTAAACTACCTTAATTGCATTACCTGAAGCATGTTAGGCTAGAATTAACTATTTACTTAGTACGAAATTTAGCTTAATTGGGTATTCGTGTGTTGCTGTAGTGTGTTTTTACTTTGGGACTACGAGATGGCATCCCGGGAGATCCCCTGTACGTAATTATGATCTGAACTGAGGTGCGGGATACCAAGAGATCCCTGGCACGTATATTGAAGATACCAAGAGATCCCTAGCATATATTGAGGATACCAAGAGATCCTCGGGATACCGAGAGATTCCTAGAATATATTGAGGATACCAAGATATCCCTAGAATATATTGAGGATACCAAGAGATCCTTAGGATACCAAGAGATCCCCGGTTATCATCCTTGTTATGAGTGGTACTTCCTTGTGGTTTGCCTTCATCTCTGTTTTCGTTATTGTACTCTTATTATCCTGTATAGATTCTTACTGTATATTCTCAATTGCACTGCCTATCTTATCCTGTCATCTTTATATTTTATTTAACCTCAGTAGGGCCATGACCTTCCTCGTCACTACCCAACCGAGGTTAGGCTTGGTACTTACTGAGTACCAATGTGGTGTACTCATGCCCCGTCTGCGCATGTTTTTCATGTGCAGATCCAGGTACCGCTACTCAGGCCTATCATCCTTGAGGAGGCGACTGCTCTAGAGACTTTGAGGTACATCTGCCGCGTTCGCAGACCGAGAAGTCCCTTTCTATTCCTGCTTTAAATATTTTGGCCCTTTTTTTTATTTTTCTGTTCTTATTAGACATTCCGGAGTTAGAGCCATGTAGTATTAATCTTAGCTTGTGATTCGTGGGTTTTCGGGTCTTGGATTTATGTTTTGGTATTGAGAATTAAGCATGATGTATGCCGAGCGGCACATTTAAACACTGTTACTGCTTTATTTCTGTTTTAAATTGTTAACTTCCGAAAATATTTTCTTTTTTTCCCGCAAATTAGGCTTACCTAGTCGTAGAGACTAGGTGCCGTCACGATGGTTTACGGAGGGCGAACCGGAGTCGTGACACATATATAATTGACATTATGGTTAAACCAAGTGGCAAACTAATAAATGTCAATAGTATATGGTAATTTTATTCTATATTTGACTATTTTAGTTAAATACAAATATTATATATATATATATACAAAATTTGAATTAAAAGATAATTTTGATAATATAATATATATATGTATGTATGTATGTATATACACACACGGAATTTGAATTAAAAGATAATTTTGAATTTATAGATAAAGTTTTAAAATTTGAATTTAAATTAAAAATAAATTTATCTTTTTTTATCATGTTATCATACTTAATTCGGTTAATGATCATATGCAATCATGTTAGGAACTTTTGTTATTTTTTCTAATTATTTAAATACTACTTCGCCTCTAGCAACCAAAAAAACTACTCCATATAACTATAAAACTCTTTCACATTTAAAATCTTATAATTATAGTTGTTTGAAATACTGTGGCTAGATTTGAATAAAACGAATTTCTTTTAAAATAAATGTAATATATAGGGTACACGTCTATGTTTATCCAAATAACAAAAAAGAGTTTACAAAACCAAATAAAAGTTTACTTACATATATAATAAAGTAAACATACATGCTGGAGAAAGAAACATCACAAAATCAGTCAATATTAAAAAAAATTGTATTTTTTTTCTTCTCGAAGAATATTTGTTTGAAGAGTCAATTTGCATAAATGGACATCAAACAAATAATAAAACTTTGGCTATACAATTGCTATCATTAATTTCAATTTAGCACATTCAAGGAATTGAAGGGTATAAGCTGAAACTCTTCATATAATTGTAGTCAAGCCAATATTGCAAGAGTATAATATTAATAGTATATAGTAACTTTATTCTATATTTGACTATTTTAGTTAAATACGAATATAATATAATAATACACACACACACACGGAATTTGAATTAAAAGATAATTTTGAATTTATAGATAACATTTTAAAATTTGAATTTAAATTAAGAATAAAATTTATCTTTTTTTATCATGTTATCATACTTAATTCGGTTAATGATCATATGCAATCATGTTAGGAACTTTTGTTATTTTTTCTAATTATTTAAATACTACTTCGCCTCTAGCAACAAAAAAAACTACTCCATATAACTATAAAACTCTTTCACATTTAAAATCTTATAAGTATAGTTGTTTGAAACACTGTAGCTAGATTTGAATAAAACGAATTTCTTTTAAAATAAATGTAATATATAGGGTACACGTCTATGTTTATCCAAATAACAAAAAAGAGTTTACAAAACCAAATAAAAGTTTACTTACATATATAATAAAGTAAACATACATGCTGGAGAAAGAAACATCACAAAATCAGTCAATATTAAAAAAATTGTATTTTTTTTCTTCTCGAAGAATATTTATTTGAAGTGTCAATTTGCATAAATGGACATCAAACAAATAACAAAACTTTGGCTATACAATTGCTATATTAATTTCAAATTAAAGAGTATAAGCTGAAACCCTTTCATTTAGCTGTAGTCAAGCCAATATTGCAAGGGTATAATATTTTTTTCGTTGAAGAATATTAGTTTTGAATCATTAGATTATGTGAAAGGTTTTTTTTTCAAACTCAAAAAGAGAGAAATTGATTTCTAATTGATAGTTTCTATAGCGACTTTTAAGTGTAACAAAGAGTATATATAAAGAAAAAATTGGTAAAACGTGAATCTTTTTTTAAAATGTAAACAAATTATTTCGAAAAAACTCTTTACATTTTGTACTTCAAAGATAATAAAAAGATAAGATATTTTTGAACATTAGTAGAGAGTTTTAAAATTATTATAATAGAAGTTATATCATGCATAAACTCAAAAAACAAAAATCTTATGGAATATTTACATAATATCCGGCCATATTTATTGTTTACTTTTTATAGATAATATACCGACAACACACGATTATACATATATTATATATGGATTGTCACACCTCCTTTTTCCTACACCCGGAAAGGGTACAAGGAGTTTTTCCAATTAAAGGACAATCGAAACAGGATTATTTGTTTAAAGAAATCAGAGTCGCCACTTGGGAGATTTATGGTGTCCCAAGTCACCGGTTCAAATCCCGAATCGAGGAAAGGGTTGACTCTGTATTACAGTCCGCGAACCAGAAATCCGGGTAAGGAATTCTGTTAACCCGGGAGAAGGTGTTAGGCATTCCCGAGTTCCGTGGTTCTAGCACGGTCGCTCAACTGTTACAATTGGCCTATTATCTGATTTTAATACATGTTTTGGCCTATATGCATTTTTTAACTTTAACCGCATTTATTCATTTTTAAGAATATTGCAACGCTTGTTAAAGCACGTCTTGAACCGTGTCACATAAATGCACCCGTGGTTTTCGACATATTTTAACATTGTTGAGATTTGGATTTGGGTCACATAAATGTGCACCCAAGTCTAGGGAGGTGAATTATTAAAAGGACGCGCTTAAAGCAACTGCGTGTTTGTAATTTTGTGAGGGCCATGAAAATTTGCTAAATGGCGCGCCTCGAATTCTAACCAAAAGGTTTCTAAGCTAACTTACGAGGACCATAACTTGTACGATTTGACTATATATGACACACCTTGATTTATTTTTTTAAAAGGAATATTATTCGCACGGAAGTAATCATGAGCATTCTTGATTTCCCTGAAACTATTACGAAATCCAGATTCAAAGTGGGCACAGTAGTATTCGACTACTGTACTCTAAAATATGACATCAATTTCAACACATAAGTTTCAATTTCACCCTTTATTTCTAATGTCACGACCCAATTCCCGAACCTGGTCGTGATGGCGCCTCTCATGAAGACAAGGCCAGCCATTCAACCCAATTCACCCTTTTAAGACAATTAATTAACACAATTATAGTATAAACATGGTTTAATAATATCCAATAGCGGAAAGTATAGATAAAATACGAAAAATCCAACCCAACTCAGCCCTAACCGGGGTGTCACAAGTCATGAGCTACTACAGAGTTTACTAAAAATTCTACAAAGTATGGAATTAGGAACAAAGTTTGAAGATATCATAAATGACAGAAGATAAGGGAGAAAATGGGTCTGCGAACGCCATGCAGCTACCTCGATAACTCCGATGAAAACTGAACACCAGAAAAAACTCGCTCTATGTTTCAGGAATACCTGTACCTGCCCACATGGTGCAGGGAGTAATGTGAGTACTCCGGCCCAGTGAGTAATAAATATAAATAATGACTGAAGGTAAGAAAACACGTTAAGGCACACAACATTCTATACAGAAGCAGTGAAATCATTTAAAATAACAATTCAGTGAAAACATCATGTGAAATTTCTTTTAAACTGGTAAAACAGGTAATTTGGCAGTAAAATGACGAGTAAAAATCTGCCCCTCGGGCTCAATATCAAAACAACAATTAGAAATCTGCCCCTCGGGCTTAGTATCAAAATAATAACTAGAAATCTGCCCCTCGGCCTCAGTATCTCAGAACAGTATCAGCCCCTCAGGTTTAGAACAGTACAAAGCAACCAGTCAATGAAATAAGAGCACATAATTATTATGGCAGATAATGCAGATAAAGAATAAATGCACGAGTGCAATGCAATGCATATGACTGTACCCTCTGGTACCCACTGCGGCGTGCAGCCCGAGCCATCCATATTTATTTATCGTCGACGACGCTCACTGGGGGTGTGTACAGACTCCGGAGGGGCTCCTACAACCCAAGCACAATATCAAGCCATCTCGTGGCAGCAAATCTAGGCCCTCGGCCTCATATCAATCTCAGTATAATCACCCAGGATCTCGGCCTCAATATCAATGTAATCAACCAGGCTCTTGGCCTCAATATCAATATAACACTGCTGCGGCGCGCAGCCCGATCCATGCTCAGTCCAAAAATTATCATAATCCCCTTGGGCATTTGTAAAACAGTAGTTCTCAGCCCGAAATATCATTTAAGTTTTCAAATCTTAGAAAGATGGCTGAGTTTGCAAAACAATATTTAAAACCTTGGACTGAGGTCAAATGATATGCAAAATATGCGAAAGCAGTGATATCAATCCCTGAAGGATTCAAATAATTGGCAAGAAGCCTACAATTGAAAACATGACTGAGGATATAAATTCTTTAACAAAATAAGTGAGGAAAACCAGTCAAAAATCCCCTAAGGGTTCTACAGGTCGGCACAAGGCCCCAAGCATGGCAACAAGCCCAATTCACAATAATAAAGTATACGTCTCAACCAAAAATGTAGTAAAATATCTCTCGGGACGGACCAAGTCACAATCCCCAACGGTGCTCTACCCCACGCCCGTTATCCGGCGTGCAAGTCACCTCAATATAGTGTTACAATGTGAAATTCCGGGGTTTGAAACCCTCAGGACATCATTTACATCAATTACTCACCTCGAACTGGCTATTTCTCTAGCTCATGACGCCTTTGCCCCTTGAATTGGCCTTCACGCGCGTCGAATCTATCCAAAATCAGAACGAATACGTCACAATATGCTAAGGGAACAAAGCCCAAGCGAAAACATTCGAAGAATATCAAAAATCTCGAAATTAGCAAAACCCGAGCCCCGGTACCACATCCAGGAATCGGGTAAAATTTACATTTTCAGAATCCTCATACCCTCACGAGTCTAACCATACCAAAATTATCCAATTCCGATACCATTTGGTCCTTCAAATTATCATTTTACATTTTTGAAAGGTTCCACAATTTTCTTCCCAAATTCCATCTCAAATCACGAATTAAATGATGAATTCAGTGATACATTCATGTACTCTAACCAAATCTGAGTTAGAATCACTTACCCCGACCAATTTCTTGAAAAGCCTTCGAAAATTCGCCAAAATCCGAGCTCTCTAGGTCAAAATATCAAATAAAACCCAAAACCTCGTATTTATAGAGTACCCCTCGGATTCCGACACCGCTGACTGCACAAAAATGACCGCGGTCCGCGCAAAACCAGCGGGGTCCATGCAGAAACGTCCGCGGCCGTGCAGGCCTTGCTCTGCAGGGATAGGATTTAGTATTTTAGCCATAACCTTCGCTACAGATGTCCAAATTGCGATATCTTTACCTTTCTCGAAACTAGACACGAAGGGCTACAACTTTTGTTTTTGAATCATCTCAAAATTCCTTGTAGATCAAAATGAGCTTCCAAAATTAGACCGATGACCTGCAGGTCTTCATTTCACGTGGACCGTGCACTTGACCGCGCCCCCGCGCTAGGCCGCGCAAAAAGGGCCGCGCCCCGCACACCAATGACTGCCCCATCCATTTTCTAAGTTCCGGGATGTCCGTACTCGCTCAAAACTCACCCGAAACACACCCGAGGCCCCCGAGACCTCAACCAAAAGCACCAACGCATCCTAAAACATTTTTCAACCTCGTTACAATCATCAAAACACCTCGACTAACACCAAAATCATCAAATCACATCGAATTCAAGCCTATGAATCTCAAGAACTTCCAAATTCCATTTTTGATAAAAAACCCAACCAAACCACGTCCGAATGACCTCAAATTTTGCAGACAAGTCCAAAATGACATAACGAAGCTACAGAAACTCTCGGAATTCCATTCCGACCCTCGGATCAAAATCTCACCTATCAACCGGAATTTGCCAAAATACTAATTTCGCCAATTCAAGCCTAATTCTACACTGTACCTCCAAAACCACTTCCGATCACTCTCCTAAGTCACAAATGCCCTCCCGAAGCTAACCGAACCATCGGAACTCACATCCGAACCCTCTAACACATAAGTCAACATCTGGTTGACTTTTCCAACTTAAGCCTTCTTAAAAGAGACTAAATGTCTTATTTCTTATTAAAACCAATTCGATTTAACTCTAACACACCGAATACCGATAACGAAACATGAAGAAGCATAAAATAGGGGAAACGGGGAGATAACTCACATGACGACGGGTCGGGTCGTCACATCTAATTGCCAAATTGACTATAAAATACAATGACCAATAGAACCGGTGTTACAACTGTAAGTCATACAAACTAGTAACATCAGGATTTTTGTTCCATTTGCAAATATTGCTTTTTTTTTTATCTCAGATGCTGAATATGAAAACAGACCGTGATGCTATATATGCATACATGTTTTATATACCCTGCCTTTTTTTTTTAATTAACTAAACCAAACAAATTCATTTTTACCATGCATTATTGAACCAAGTTTATTATAACTAGTTATTCGATAACGGGCTGCCTAGAATGACATGTTTAACTTACAATTTGAAGCACAAACTAATTAAACCAAGGTTCCAATTTCATTTAAGCAACTTAGGACAAATAGGCTACATGATTAACCCAACAACCAATAAATATGCAAGCCAGGTTCAAACCAGAGCTAGATATCGAGTGTAACACAAAATTTCAAACTAGCTCATTCATTTTTCAGCAATAGAACAATATCGAAACCTGGGAAGATAGTCGATCCTCGGCCCTTTAGAGAGTTTTCATTCACTCAGTGGGAGGGAAAGATTAACTACAGAATTAGTCCAATTAACATGCCAATCAGGCTTTCAAGAGGATTCAAAACCAAGTAACATGGCTAAATGTCCAATTATACAACGCCAAAATTTAATTACTAATTTGATTACACAAAATGTTACTCAACCTTTCAAGTCAGCCCTATGACCAATAAGCCCTATAACACATACATTGCATAAACCTTGCATATGCAGATCAAATCTCAACCAACCCCAGATAACAATATCACATTCCGAATGAAAACTAAAACATATAATTGACTCAATGATATGAAAACAATGTCCTGCTTAACACTAAGTTTTTCATTTCGACCTTTAAACTCAAGATTCACATAGGGTAGAATATAGAAGTGTACCTGAGATTGAGGGAACAAAGAAATAAAGAAGGATTAGCAATTTTTAAATAGCAGAAATCGACAGCAGCAACAACACAACCCAAATTCAGCAAATGAAACCAGAAAATTGATTTACAATCCAATGGAACAATAGTCTTTAACACAATTTGATCAAAACCTTCCAAAAAAACTAGTATCAAACCAACTCAAATCCCATTATTGAACACCATTGTTTTCAGGACTTAAAGAAATCAGGAATTACTGAGACTCAATGGTACAGTAGAGAGTTTTTAGCTGATTTATTGGATTCTTATTTCTTAAAGAAAAATATGTATTTTTCAATACTTTCAGAATATCATAATGTTCTTCTCCTCTCGGTCGTTTTTCAGAATATATCTATGAACTCTTTAAATAGGCAATGGGAATGCCCTTTGATTCACAAGATAGCCTTTCAACATTAAAAAATTGATTCCACTCAACCCCTATTGAATTAAATTTTCAGTAGTGAAATCTAAACCCTACCACTATAGAAGCTTCTTAATTAGGTGACTACTTTAAACTTACACTAATTAAGATTATCAACATAATTAAACAAGAAGTTAAACCAAATTATTGAACTAATCCCAATTACTCTGACTAAGTGATTAAACGAGATACAATTTCACAGTCTTAAAACAAGCTGATATCCCAATTATACGAAACAAATCCACAAAACCAATCTTAAAGAAACAACAGTGAACAGAAATAATTTATACCAAAGAACTGATCGAATTTCAATTGAAATTGACCAGAAAAAGAAAAAGAGACGAGGAAGACGAATATCAGAATAATACTAATAAAATATAAATATAGAAAAAAAGACAGAAACTCACCGGTCAATAGTAATTGAAAGAAACCTTCAAATCTTCATTTTTAAACCAAATTTTGACTTTAACTGTGATAAGAACACACAGCTAAAGTTAAAATTAGCTTAAAGCATCAATAAAACTTGACTCTGCAGTTTTAGGTTTAAAACATAGATTTAATATTCGACAAGTTCTGGTTTGATTTGAGGGTAATGAATTGTGGATTAGGGAAGAGGGGAGTGAGGTGGCTTCAGGGTGTTAATTTGGGAGGGGTTGGAGGCGGCGTCGCCACCGGAAGGCTAGGGTGAATGGTGGCGGCTGCTAGTGTTCATAACTTAAAATCAAGATTCGAACCATTCTAAGGGTGTTCGAAGGAAACTAACTGCGGATTATGAAAGAGGAGATCAAGGGGGTTTTGGGGTGTATTTTCGGGGCGATTTGGGGTCGGGGCCGCTACCGAAAGGCGGTGGGGAATGGTGGCGGCTGGTCTTTAGGGTTTGGGTGAGGAAGATGAGCGATGAGATGGGGAGTTATGAGGGGGTGGGGTCTGTTTGGATATTTATATACTTGGGTGGAATTGGATCCAGGCCGTTCGATCAAACACGATCAACGGCTTGGATCATCTGACTAAATGGAACGACGACGTTTAGATACCTTTGAGACCGGATCGGTCTCTGATGTAAACGGGTCGGGGTCAGATACGGGTGAGGGGACGTGTTTTAGACCGTTGGATGAACGGGCTTTAACTGCTCCGATTAATTGAACCCAAACGACGTCGTTTGGTCGAGCAAAAAAAGAAACGGACTGGGTTTGACGAGTTTTGGGGTATTTGGGAGGGTATTGGAGTGGGTTTTTGTTTGGGCTGGGAATTTTTTGGCCCAGATCTGATTTCCTCTCTTTTATTAATTCTTTTTCTTTTCTTTTCTTCCCTTTTCTTTCAAAAATTGAAACGAAAATCCTAATTAAATTATAAAACTCAAATTAGCTTTAAGAATACTAATTAACTCTAAATAATAATTATCATAAATAATTAAATATTAAATTAAAAGAAAATCACACAATTTGACTAAAAACACAAAAATATGTTATCTTTTGTGAATTTTTATTTTTGTAAAACACCTAATTATTAATTAATGTAAAAATTAAATCCCAAATGCAGATGCTATATTTTTGTATTTTTAATGCATTAGTAAAATTAAACATTTACACAAACATATGCAAACAATCAGGAAAATCGCATAATAATTCCTAAAATTTGAATCATGAAGATTGTATTGTTATTATTATTATTTTCTTGTGGAAGATACTTTAGCTATTTCAGTAAACGTTTTTGCGCGTCTCTAAACCAAGCAATTTTTAATTGGCTTGAAGTTTGAATTGTTTCACCTCGTGAGGCAAAGTAGTCCAAATTTCAAATTGTTACACCAAGCTAGCTTTAGGTAACTAATCTTAAGGTTGGACTAGGTTGAGAGAAGAGAGAGAAAGGGGAGTAAGTATTGGGCAACACATGCCCAATTATAGCTGAAGTAATCCCTATGTACATGTTATACTCTTATATGTAATAGACACAATTTGTAGTACTTAGCCACTATTTTACACTTACTTTATAGCCATTTTCATTTGTATATAAACAAATAGATGGTTTTGGAATAAAGTGACAAAATATTTCATTTCTACAGATCAAATATTTTTCTCTCTCTTCGTCTCTCATTTCTCTTTCCTTGTTCATAGAGTTTGTACAATAATCGAGCTCCTTCTCACTTAATATGGTATCGGAGTTAAAAATCGATATTAGCTTGTTCGTCCGAGTCGAGCGATGTTTCCCTCGACCTTAGATTTTACAAGTTTCATTTTCAAGTACAAACCCTAATATTCCAAAATTTGGGGTTTTACATCTCATTGTGAATGTTGTGCTTTATCACTTCAAAGATGAAGTTTTTTTGGTGTTGTCGATGGAGTTTTGACTGAATTTGAAGTTCCGACATATTTCAACCATTTTAGAGGAAGAGCGGTATCATCTACTCTCACTCACTTTACTGTCTGTATGTGATTTTCCTTTGAAGCTTTTTCAGAAATACTAGTTGATTTTAGAAATACTAGTTGTTATCATGATTATTGATGCTGAAACTACGTCTTCGTCCATTTTCTCTGAGTGTTTTTCTACTTTTAGCCTAGATCCTTCTTATCCTTTCTACATTCATCCGCCAAATAGTCATGGTACTCATTTAGTTATGCTCCCTTTTGATGGTACTAGTTTTGTCGCACGGAGGAAAAGCATGCTTGTTTCTATGTCTGCCAAAAATAAATTGGGATTGATTAATGGTAAACATGATAAGCCTTAAATAGATTTCTTTATTATTCCTTTGGGAAAGGTGCAATAGAATGGTGATCGTTTGGATCACCAATTATATCTCTAGGGACATTTGCCACCAGTGTGTTGGGGTATGACACTGCTAGGGAAATCTGGTTAGATATAATGAAAGATTTGGACAATCTAATGGGTTCAAATTCATTCAGATTCATAGGGAAATTAGAACTATCTCTCAAGGGACTTAAGATATGATAGGATGCATCCGACTGGCACATGTTAGGATGCATCTGATTGTTACCCTGAATTGTTTGCAGGTAATATGATCCGAAAAAGGCGAAAGAGCTCGGCAAGCACTTCCCAAATGCCAATATATGATGCCACTAGGTTCCAGTCACAGGAGGCAAAGGCCGCGTTTCATGCTAAAGCCACCAAAAGCTTTGTCCCTGAGATTCCTGTTGACAGGGCTGCCCTCCGTATGGAAAAAGCAGACATGTATGAGGAAATCAGACAGAGGGAGATGAAGTTCTTGTTTGATGAACCTGAGACGACAAACCCAATAATAGTTCGGGAGTTCTACGCGAACTGCCCGGAAAATTTGTGCCGGTCTGTGATTGTGCGGGGCAGGGTGGTAGATGCCTCAATTCTGAAGATTCGCCAGACTTGGTTTGGTATTGAGTAAAAAAATCCGAACCAAACCGATATATAAATATATAAATTTTATTTATATTTTTAAGACTTTATAGTGAATTTTCTTTAGAAAATGTAAAAATATTTGGGATTCTCTCATGTATTAACCTTGAAAGCGTAAATTAACGAAAAATTACTGTTAGACGACTAAGAAAATAACTATCATGTGTTACTAAAAAAATTCTCCAATTAGAACATATTAATAGATCATACGTTTGTCAATTTTTTTCCATATTTACTAAACATATATTTACTTATCAAAGTTTTATCTATAATTTTAACAAAGTAAGATTGAAATAATATTCATGTAACAAAAAAATTCAAAAAATCCGACAAAACCGAATCAATCCAAACCGACATAATTGGTTTGATTTGATTTTGATAAAAACCAAACAACCCGGTCCATATACACCCCTAGCTATTCATATGTAAACTTGCAACGAACATTAAAGCTCACAAAAAGAGCAATAGTACCTTTTTAGCTAAATCCATGCTTCTTTTATTTATAAACTTAGCTTCTTTAAATTTTTATAGGCAAAAGAATACTTGTTCCTTTCGTACCCACACTACCCAAAAAAGAAAAAAAATTAGCTACGAACTTCGTCTCTAATGATCTGTCACTATATCGCTCGTAGCTAATAAAATTTTTTGACAATTTGTTGCTAATTCATCGTTAAATAGAATTACTAACAAATTTTTTGTTTAACTACAGAATTTATCTGTTGCTAATTTTTTTTTTGTATAATATCGAGGTTACCACTAAGAATTACATCCACATCTCATGAGTAACACTTTTAAGATATACATCTTATCGTACTTTCTATCACATTTACATGTCATGAGCAAAAATCTTGTAGATATTTTAGTATATGTGATATCTGATCTTTATGACTGCACTCAAGGATTATAACCAAACAAAAAAGTTGGGGTTCAAGTGATCTTAGATCAAAATATCAATGACAAAACCTTACAATACAAAATTATTATCACAAAGAATATATACAAATAGTCGCTCATCCGACCGATTAAATAAAAAATAATCGGTAGATGTATAATATACATTATTCATATATAATTTTTATGTAACCGTGTATAATTAATATATAATCTATGTATACTAGCTAGGAAAAGTGAATCCTATCAGCTATATTTTCTTAAGAGTAATGACGCGAAGAACTGCTAGCAGGAATTTTCTTGCATAGTGAAAGAGAATAGATGTCAAAATCATATTGATAATCAAGTAAGCTATATCTCGATCCGTCTTTAGAGTCGATTTGTTCAAATAGGGGCGGAATTAGCTTGTGCCAAGGCGGTTTAATTGAATTTCCTTTATCGAAAAATCATATTGTGTAAATAAAAAATTGTATAATATTTTTGCTATATATAAACTGTTGAATCTTCTTGACACAAGAGAAAATTCTATTTTAGCGACAAAGGCGGTTCAAAAAACGCTTTAGGTCGTATATTTAAATTTTGGGTGTGAGTGTGTAATATTTTAGTATTTTCTTGCATCGCATTGTAGAAATTTTTAACTCTGTCACAAAATTCAGAAAAAGCTCCAGCAAGACCTAAAATCTCTTGTCGCCTTAAGATGTTTTCCCGACTTTCATACATCACCTATCCTTGCAAGAACTTTAGGATGACACATAAAAACACTCTATATATTTTTACTAGTTATTAAAATTATAATTTTTTGGTTTTATTCGATATTTGATATCCGCTTTAGGAACACTGATTACATTCACGCGGAAAGTGTCACTTTGAGGAATTATATATTTTTTATTAAAGACGACTTTATATTCGAGACTTCTAATTAAGGATAAAAGAGTATTTATCACTCTACCACAATCTTTGACGAGAATTACTCGTTACTATTCCCTTGCCACAAGATGGGCAGAAAACACGTATCGATTCTCCTCACCTGCTAGTCCTTTTCTTGATACAAAAGTTTGTGGCAACCATATCATCATCTCAATTAGTAGTAGCCACAATCGACCAAACTCTATCTCTTGTCATCTCTTTGCCTCTCTTTTTAACCTTTTACAAACAAGTTGCTTTCCAATTATTTGCCATTTCTTGAATACATTCAAACAAAAAGTGAGCAAAGCAACATTTGGACTAACTTGACATGTGTCACTCTTTGAATTTCTTTCTTTCTTTCATTCAGTGAACACTCTTGAGTTCACCTATATATAATTGATTGATTGATTTTTTTTCCTTCACATGGTTGTCCTTCTCACTTGCTTTTATGGTGAAATATGTATTTTATTTTTTTTAAATTTCCATTTATTCTATCAAAAGAAAGCCACCAATAAAGTGATAGTTCCAAACAAGTTGTAGTCAATTATATATTAATATGAGCAGGCGGAATATTTCGATTTAAATACAGAGGAACACCTGTTAGAAGATAATTCTTATATCTCAAAAATAGAATATAACATATTCATTATCATTTACTACCCATGATTAATAGTCATTATTATAATATTATAATTAATTTTTTATTAGCCTTAATGACTTTAATTTGTAACAGTCATTTCAATAGTCTTTGAATGACATTTTATAATTTTAAAACGTTGCTTACAATCTGATGTTAAATATATATATTCCTATGTGTTACTTTGTGTAGTAGAGTGAAAAAAGTTAAAACTTCTCTTCTCTTTTCTTTTGTGCTCGGTTTTTTTTTATTCAATCTTTGTTGTTTCTGCTCCTAGTTTATACTAGAAGATCTTGTTGAATCCAGGGGATACGCCTAATTTTATTTATTACGGTGTAGGCGAAATATCCTTAAGGACAATGTCTTTGACACGCCTCAAGCTAAACCTTCTATTCTCCATAATCAACCAATATTTTTCCAACAATATTAAGGATATTGCAATATTTGGCGGATGCTCATTATAATGGAGTACTGAAATACTCAAGTATTTCATACTGCTTACTACTTAATTATAGCAGCCACTAATTCCAAGTCCAAGCTCCATCCAGCAGAAGTGAAAGCAACGAAAGAGATAGCCAAAAAGCTTGGGAAAATAGATTGGGATTTTAACAAGGATCCTTGCGGTGGAGAAGGGAATTGGAGTGTTGTAGTTATTGTTAAAGGAATTGAGAGTTCTATTGCTTGTTATTGCTCTTTTAACAACAATTCTACCTGCCATATTACCTCCATGGTGTCAAACGGTTCGACTCTTTTTTACTTTATAAAAGAAGATGTCACAACTTGGCAAGAATCTCGAGATACGCCATTATTTGGAGACATTGGAATCATTTGTTGTTGATGTTCCTCATGAATATTATTCTGGTACGATCTCCAACATAATTACTGAGAACTTATATTTTAAAATAAATGAGAGCATGCTTTGCGAGGACACAAGAGAGTAAATTAAGATTTATTAAGATTATATCATTATATATTTTGAGTATTAAGATTGAGATATTATATATATTTACCACATAGAAGTGTTGCAACAAGCATTTGGTGTTATTATCTATTATTGATGTGGTTGAATTTATTGTGCCGTTGGATTTCAAATGTTTTATTTGGCTTCTTTTGAAGAAAATCAATCAAGAGCATTGACTTGCATTAGCTAGAATTAATGAATTTTCTTATGAGAAACAAGTATTAATCTTTATGAGTTGTGAAAATATTATCTCCTTAACTTGAAATTTTTTAAAATGTGGGGGATCAGATGTCTAGAGTGTTATAGCCTGATCATAAAAAGGGAAAAGTGAGAAAAAAAATTATTTATTAATGTTATAATAAAGCCTTACAAATTTGAGATTTTTTTTTGTGGCAAAAATTTGTATTGGAAGATCAAAATATATATTGTATTTATGGCTTTGAAAACTTATGCTGCTTCGGGTCTCTTAGTCATTTGGGTGAAGAAATCGTTGAATTATGACCCGTTTTCTACTAATTTGAGATATTTTGTAGAAGTTAAAACTGTTTCTATATTTAGAAAATTTTACTTTGGTACTTGACTATGAAGATTGAGAAAGAAAATAAATTCTTATGTGTTGAAAGATGTTTCAAAAGGCACTTGTACATAAGTCAAGTTCCATTTCATGTGAGATGATTTTATGTCTTGAGAAATACTATGAGTTAGTATTCTATGTATAGATTTTTCACTGTATTAGAAAGATACAGTGATGATATTGAATCTCTGATTCAGATGTGAAAAACTCACTAGTGATTGTGTGATCACCTTTTGATGGGGTGTTATGATATTGGAATTATTTGGCGATTTAAACCGACATTAATTATGTCGATGAATTGTGATTGCCAAGGCGCAATAACTATTGTAAGAAAATAAATCTTTCAATGGGAAGAATAGACATATTTTTAAAGATCTAATGTCATAAAGCAATTGCTTAGAGATGAGAATTTTTTATGCATACTATGTGTAGTCAAAAGAGGATTTGGCCGATCCTTTGAATTATAAGTGAAACATCGAGGGGTTGAAACTTTTGCCAATTGAGATGTATCAACAATGATGGTAACCCAACCTATGTGATTGGAGATCCCATGAAGTATGTTCATATGAGTAATAACAAGTCACTAGCTGATCAAATATCACTATCAAATTATATCTCTTCCTATGGTGTGTGCGTGTATATAGTGCAAGACTGCAAGGAATGTAAGGCTGAGTTATTAAACTCTTAATCCAATAATACATAGCCTATTGTGGGTGGTATATTGTGCTGCAAAATATACTTGATGAATGGACCTATATGAGTGTGGAGTGGGGCCACTCCTATCAAATTTGTGGCGAAATTTCTTGAGCACTCATGAAAACCAGGCGCGCGCATGGCCTATTAGCGCAAAACCGCGATAAACTACAAAGTGTGCGTGTGTATAATGTGATAGATAAGATACTAAACTTACAAAAGAATTCTTGGTTCATAGAAGTTCTAAACTTCATCAATTGTTCTGTAAGTTTGATCTTATTTTATCTAGGTCTGGTTCATAGTCCAAGAGACACCAGATTCGATGCATTATGCTCATTTGTGAAAACCTAGCGAAACTTCTTATTTTGTTATTAGAATTATTTTTGAGATATGTGGGGGATTGTTAGAAGATAATTCTTATATCTCAAAAATAAAATATAACATATTCATTATCATTTGCTACCCATGATTAATAGCCATTATTATAATATTATAACTAACTTTTTATTAGCCTTATGGCTTTAATTTGTAACAGCCATTTCAATATCCTTTGAATGACATGTAATAATTTTTAAAACGTAACGTTGCTTACAATCCAAAGTTAAAATCTTTGGATTATATATATATATATATTTTCCTATGTGTTACTTTGTGTAGTAGAGTGAAAAAAGTTAAAACTTTTCTTCTCTTTTCTTTTGTACTGAGTTTTCTTTTATTCAATCTTTGTTATTTCTGCTCCTAGTTTATACTAGAAGAGCTTGTTGAATCCTGAGGGATACACCTAATTTTATTCATTACGGTGTAAACGAAATATCCTTAAGAACAGTATCTTTGATACGCCTCAAGTTAAACCTTCTATTCTCCATAATCATCCAATATTTTTTCCAACAACACCTAGTAGAAGGGGGAGGGGGGGGGGGAGAAAAAGAGCAATATTGTTGTCGTTAGATATCAATCTTGGGTGAGCAGGCGAGAGAAAGACGTTGATGCTCCATGCTAAACCAGCGCAACCAACTAGCTTTCGTGTTAGACAATAAAAATATATAAGGGGTCCTTGATGCGCGCGTACATATATATATATATATATTTTATGTAACATTTTTTATATAAAACTAGTCTTATGGTACGCGTGTTGTGCGTGTAACCTATTTAAATGAGTATAAAACTTTTAAAAATTTATATAAATATTTTTTTGAATTAAAATAAATGTGTAAATTTATTTTAACAAAAGATATTGATTTTGTATAGCTATTTCAATAAGGAATATCAATTTATATATTTCAATGTCTATGTTTTTGACCAAAAAAAAAGATGTTTATGTTTTATTTTTTCTGTTTTAACTACTACCCTAAATCACTTATGACTAAATGTATCTAATTTATTTTCATTAATTTCAATATATAAATTTATCTTATCTATGTTTTACTTTTCGAGTATTGTAATTGGATTTGTAATTTAATATGTGTATAAATTTTCAATATGTATTCAACTTATTCAAATAATAATTAACTCAAAGTACATTAAAGTACTTATTACTTTAAATTAAAATACTACTATTATTTTCAAAACGTAAGCATATCATATTAAACTTATTTATATATATTTTCATACTCGACCTAATATGTTGTAAGTTTGGTTTACATATTATTAATAATCTTTAATTTTTGAAGACTTAAAATTATATCTAAAATTTTATTAGTAGATTTCTAACATGTTTATATACATTTTGTCTAATAATCATAAGAAAAAGTCATAATTACTTTACACAATTTATTTAAGGAAATGATTTATAAGTAAATTTTTATTTGGTTTTAAATTCCTAAAATTTAGGAGTTTCTGACCAACATTTGGTTGATTTTAAAGTATTAAATATTAGTAGAATAATTAAATTATAATTATAACCAATGTAACATCTATTTTTAAAGGGTAAAAAAGGCGAATGACATTTCACTAAAATGCTTCGTGCTAGGATACGCACGATGTGCGTACCTTCTATTGATACGTATAAAATTATAAAAAATATATATAAGCCCTTAAAAATAAGATTTTTAAAAATATAAGCTCTTGAATATGATAAATATTGAGCCTACTTAATCGAAAAAAGTAACAAATAGCCTATATAAGCATGACAACAACCAAGATAATCTTGAAAGTTTGATGTTATTATGTATCTCGTTCTTTTACATTAATTTTGTATCAAAGTAGTCGTCTAGGTACCATGTATTCTAAGACAAGTTATCTACAAAGAGAAGAAAAATTAGCGATAGATAAATTTTGTAGTTAAATAATAAAATTCATCGCTAATCCTACTTAGTGACATAATCAGTTATATATTATAAAAAATCCTATTAGCTATAAGATGAATTTAGTAGTAACTAATTCATGTTTTATAAAGTTAAATTATGTAACAAACTTTCTTAGTAATAATATTGGTTTCTTTGTTACCAAAAAATAAAGGTCCCTTTCCATTTATTTATTTTAACATATGCAATGAGGTAATTTAGATATTTCTGTAAATTAAATTATGATAATTAATTTTTTATCACAAATTAATGATTACTATATTCTTCAACAATAATTATTATTTCAAAACCTAATGCCGTAGTTTCTAAGAAAATAATTATGATTTAATTTTTCAAAAAACAAATAAATCATATGAAAGAAAAATAAAGGCAAAATTGGTCTTTATGATTAAACAAGGACAAAGAACAAAAATATCACACAAAAACGTGAAGCTTTCTTGTTGGAAACAAACAAAAAAATTTCCTCCTACTTTTTTGTATTCTTTTACGTCTTAATATATTGTATCTTTATTAGGAGAAGATATCAAACACTTAATTATATTAGATTTTTTTTATTTAGAACTCCTACATATAAGGAAAGTTTATTTATTTTACAATTTTGTCCACTGTAAAATATATTTTTAAAGGGTAAAAAAGGCGAATGACATTTCGTTAAGAGCCTTCATGCTTTTAATATAATATAAATTATTTTTGCCAAGAGGCTTACGGTTTCGGTGACTCTTTTACCATCAAAGTAGGTCTGCCTCTGCATATTAGAGCGCATGCTCTTAGTACATAGTTGCTATGGACCTACGACATATGTAGTGTATATAAAATTGGGACAAACCATTGTAGGTTGGTCATTGATTAGAAGTTATATGATTAGAAAATGTACCAAACCATTGTAGGTTGTTCATTGAGTTTCAAACATAATTAAAGTTGGGCACTTGCTAAATGTGAAGTATATACACAAAAAAGATCAAAGAGAGGATAAAGCTATAGAAAAAGTAGGAAAAGACACCAAAAGTATGAAACTATAGAAATTGCAGTAAGCAATTTTAAACATCGAATAAGAAAACTACAGAATAAAAACAATAGAGCTTATAGCTAGTGCCGAAACATCCTACTTATGCAAAGAATATAACTAAGAAAATCATGTTAAGAAGAATTTCTACTAGTAGGCAAAATGTTATGGTGGATAACCAAATACATTGTAAAATGGTAATTAGTTCTAGTATTTTTGTATAAAAACAACTAAACGATAGATTTCGAAATCAAATAACAACAAGTAATAAAAGAAACAACATAACTCGGATATCAACAAAGAATCAGAAGTCAACAAATGCACGACATCACCCTTCGTGCTTTTACTCTCTTTCCTCACCATATAATCAATAAAATCGGCATGGAATGGTACATCGTGTGGCACGGCATCACCCTTCGTGCTGTACACTCTTTCCTCACCATATAATCAATAAATATCGGTACAGAATGGTACATCGTACGACACGACATCACCCTCGTGCTTTGTACTCGTTCCTCACAATAGCAAACAATGCACGACATCACCCTTCGTGCTTTAACACTCTTCCTCACCCAAACAACAATCACAAACAAGGGGCAAAGGAGTAAACAAATAATAATAGAAATCCCGGCAAGGGAATACAATTAAACAGCTAAACCCCGGCAAGGGAACAATTCAATAACTCTTTCTCTTTCTTTCACTTTTACTTCTCATCTCACTTTACCACCTGAGCCAACGCTCCAAAGGGTTCAATCATTTCATATACTTTCACGCTTTGTAATATAACTCGAGCCAATGCTCCTCGAAGTTCAAGGTCACAATTTCCTTCATAAGCTTTTCACAACATATAGAAATCATCATTTAGACATGAAAGATACAACAAAATTAGAATATCCGCAATATAAAGAATCACGGTCATGCTATACACCAACGTATAGATACTCGTCACCATGCCTATACGTTTCACTCGACAATTAGCACGTAGCAAATAAGACTCAACTCTTAATCCCTCAAGCTAAGGTTAGACCAAACACTTACCTCAAACTTCCACGGCTAATTCAATCCTCAATTACAGCCTTTCCTCTCGAATTTGTCTCCAAATCGATTGTATCTATACAATAATGACTTTAATACATCAATAAATGCTAAACAATGCGAACCCAATGCCTAATTATAGCTTTTTAAGCATTCTTCCCAAATACCAAAAATCGACCCTAGGCTCGCTTGGTCAAAACACGAGGTTCGGACCAAAATCAAATCATTCATTCACCCACGAGCCCGAATATATAATTTATTTTCAAATTCGAGCCCAAAATGAGGTCTAAATCAAGAAAAGTCAAAAAAGCCCTAACTCTACCCAATTCCGTAATTTCTACCCTTAATCACATATTTTAGGCCTGGAATTTCAATAGATGTTGAAGAGAATGGAAGGAAATAAGTTAAAGATTACTAACCCAAGAGATTACGGTGAAGAAATGCTTCAAAAATCGCCTAAGAGCTTTGGAGAAGATGAGTTTTATGAATTTTTATAAAAATCCCGAAAGTGTTCTGTTTTGGTCTTTTAAAAAGCAGTGGGCGAAAATGTTCTTCGCGTTCGCGATGGGTCAGGCCTATAGAACTTCACGTTCGCGGAGCTTTAGCTCCTCAAGCCTACGCGTTTGCGTGCCAGTGGCTGGGTTCGCAATGAATAATTTGGTGACCCCTCCCCAGCACCTTACGCGTTCGCGAGTGGAGGGACGCATTCGCGAAGGGTCTCCCCCTCAGCTTCGCATTCGCATCACAACCTTCGTTCGCGAAGAAGACTTTGGGCACCTAGGATCTTTGCCTTACGCATTCGCGAAGAGGTCCACGGGAACGCGAATGGTAAAATCCCTGGGCACTGACTGCAGAAAATCTGCAACTTTTCTTAGACTTAAAACTTCCCGAAACACATCCGAAACACTCCCGAGCCCTCGGGGCTCCTAACCAAAATTATGCACTAACTCAACAATATCATACGAACTTATTCGTGCGATCAAATCGCCAAAATAACCTTAATAACAATGAATCAAACCTCAAAGTCAAGAATATTTTTCCAAAAACTTCATCAAGTTTCAAATTTAGGATTACAAGTCCGAAACATGTCAAACGACGTACGATTTTAACCAAACTTTACAGGAAGGACTTAAAACATATATAAGACCTGTACTGGGCGCCAAAACCAAAATACGGGCCCGATACCATCGCTTTCTAATCAAATTTCATTTCCAATTATCTTAAACATTTTCAGAAAATAATTTTACTTAAAAATTCATTTCTTGGGCTTGGGACCTCGGAATTCGATTCTGGACATACGCCCGCGTCCCATATTTTTCCTACAGACCCTTCGGGACCGTCAAATCACGGGTCCGGGTCCGTTTGCCCAAAATGTTGACCAAGGTTAAATTTTTTCATTTTAACATCAAAACTTAGCGTTTTTCACAAAATTTCATATTTAAGCTTTCCGACTACGTGCTCGGACTGCGCACGCAAATCAAGGCAACTCTAAATGAGGTTTTTCAAGGCCTTGGAAGCACAGAATGGATAAGAAAATAGGTGATGACCCTTTGAGTTGTCACACTCTCCACCTCTAAAACAACCGTTCGTCCTCGAACGGACAAAAGAAGGAAGTACCTGAGTCGGGGAATAGATGAGGATAACGGCTCCGCATATCGGACTCGGACTCCCAGGTCAATGCCTCAGGAGGCTGACCTCTCCTCTGAATACGAACAGAAGGGAAACTCTTGGATCCCAACTGACGAACCTGCCGGTCTAGAATAGATACCGGCTCCTCCTCATAAGACAAGTCCTTGTCCAACTGGACAGTGCTAAAATCTAATACGTGGGATGGATCGCTGTAATACTTCCGAAGCATGGACACATGAAACACTGGATACACGACTGATAAGCTCGGCGGCAATGCAAGTCTATAAGCCACCTCTCCCACTCGATCAAGAATCTCAAACGAACCAATGAACCTAGGGCTAAGCTTGCCCTTCTTCCCAAATCTCATCACGCCCTTCATAGGCGACACTCGGAGCAATACCCGATCACCAACCATAAAAGCCACATTTCGAACCTTACGATCTGCATAGCTCTTTTGCCTGGACTGTGCTGTACGAAGCCTATCATGAATGATCCTGACCTTGTCCAAGGCCTCCTGAACCAGATCCGTACCCAACAACTGAGCCTCTCTCGGCTCAAACCATCCAACCGGAGATCGACACCACCTACCATATAAAGCCTCATAAGGAGCCATCTGGATACTTGACCGGTACCTGTTGTTGTAGGCAAACTCTGCTAAAGGCAAGAACTGATCCCACGAACCTCCAAAGTCAATAACACAAGCTCGGAGCATATCCTCCAATATTTGAATAGTTCGCTCAGACTGACCGTCCGTCTGAGGATGAAATGCTGTACTCAACTCAACTTGGGTGCCCAACTCTCGCTGAACTGCTCTCCAAAAACGCGAGGTAAACTGCATACCTCGGTCCGAAATGATAGATACCGGCACATCATGAAGGCGAACAATCTCCCGGATATAGATCTCAGCTAACCTCTCGGATGAATATGAGACTGCCACAAGAATGAAATGCGCTAACTTGGTCAGCCTATCAACAATGACCCAAACTGCGTCGAACTTCTTCCGAGTCAGCGGAAGTCCAGTAACGAAGTCCATAGTGATCCGCTCCCACTTCCACTCGGGAAGCTCAATCCTCTGAAATAAACCACCAGGCCTCTGATGCTCGTACTTAGCCTGCTGATAATTCAAACATCGTGCCACATATGCCACAATATCCTTCTTCATTCTATGCCACCAATAATGCTGCCACAAATCCTAATACATCTTCGCGGCGCCCGAATGAATAGAGTACCGGGAACTATGGGCCTCCTCTAAAATCAACTCCCGAAGCCCATCTACATTAGGCACACAAACTCAACCCTGCAATCTCAAAACTCCATCAGCATCTAAGGTAACCTGCTTGGCACCTCCAAGCTGCACTGTGTCTCTAAGGACATACAAATGGGGATCATCAAATTGCCGATAACGGATACGCTCCAATAACGAAGAACGAGCGACTGTGCAAGCTAATACTCGACTAGGCTCAGAAATATCCAAACTCACAAATCGATTGGCCAAAGCCTAAACATCCAAAGCAAGCGGCCTCTCACCGACTGGAATATAAGCAAGACTGCACATACTGGCTGACTTTCTACTCAAAGTATCGGCCACCACATTGGCCTTTTCCGGGTGATATAAGATAGTGATATCATAATCCTTCAACAACTCCAACCACCTCCTCTGCCTCAAATTCAACTCCTTTTTCTTGAACAAATACTGAAGACTCTTGTGATCAGTGAACACCTCACATGCCACGCCATACAGATAATGCCTCCAAATCTTCAGTGTGTGAACAATAGCTGCCAACTCTAAATCATGCACTGGATAGTTCTTCTCATGAACCTTCAACTGCCTCGAAGCATATGCAATGACCTTGCCATACTGCATCAACACTGCACCAAGCCCAATACGGGAAGCATCACAATAGACTGTGTAAGGCCCTGAAGGCAATACTAACACCGGTGTCGTAGTTAGAGCTGTCTTGAGCCTCTGAAAGCTCGCCTTACACTCGTTCGACCATCTGAATTGGGCACCCTTCTGGGTCAACCTGGTCATCGGCGTTGCGATAGATGAGAACCCCTCCACGAACCGACGATAATAACCTGCCAATCCCAAGAAACTCCGAATCTCTGTAGCTGATGCTGATATAGGTCAGTTCTTGACTGCCTAAATCTTCTTTGGGTCAACTGAATACCCTCTGGTGATACTACATGACCCAGGAATGCAACTAAACTCAACCATAACTCACACTTCGAGAACTTCGCATATAGCTGACTATAACTGGGTCAATGAAACCCTTCTCAAGCAAGTCTTGCAACTGCTCTTTCAACTCTTTCTACTCTGGCGGGGCCATGCGATATGGCAGAATAGAAATGGGCTGGGTGCCCGGAGCCAAATCAATGCAGAAATCAATATCTCTGTTGGGTGGCATCCTCGGCAGGTCTGAAGTGAAAACCTCAGGAAACTCACGAACCACGGGCACAGAATCAATAGAAGGGACCTCAGCACTAGAATCACGAACATATGCCAAATAGGCCAAACATCCCTTCTCGACCATACACCGAGCCTACACATACGAAATAACACTGTGGGTAGAATGACCAGGAGTCTCTCTCCACTCTAAACGGGGCAAATCCGGTAAGGCTAAGGTTACAGTCTTGGCATGACAGTCCAACATAGCGTGGTAAGGTGATAACCAGTGCATCCCCAATATAACATCGAAATCGACTATGTCTAGAAGCAATAAATCCATGCGAGTCTCAAGACCCCCAATCACAACTACACAAAAGCGATGGACTGGATCTACCACAATAGAATCACCCACCGGTGTAGACACATAAACAGGAATACTTAGTGAAGTACTAGGCATAACTAGGTATGGTGCAAAATAAGATGACCCATACGAATACGTAGACCCTGGATCAAATAGCACTGAAGCATCTCTATCAAAAACCAAAATGGTACATGTAATGACTGCATCTGAAGCCTCAGCCTCGGGCCTAGTTGGAAGGGCATAACATCGGGGCTGGGCCCCACCACCCTGAACTACCTCTCTAGGACGGCCTGTTGCTGGCTGGCCTTCGCCTCTGGCGGCCTGAGCTCCACTTCTAGGACCTCCACCTCCACCTCTACCAGCTCTACCCCCACCTCTAACTGGCTGGGTGGACTGTGGAAAACCTGGTGCATGTACCATAGCACGAGAAACCTGATGTTGAGAGTAACCCGGTGCTCGAGGGCAAAACCTAGCAATGTGACCCGGATCACCACAAGTGTAACAAGCCCTCGGCTGCTGAAACTGCTGGCCCTGTCGACCTGAATGACCACCTCGGAAACTCTGAAGCGGCAGTGCACTGATGGGAGCTGGTGGTGCACTGTAAGGTTGCTGATCCGAATAATGCGTCTAAGAACCACGACCACCTAAAGTACCATGTGAGACCTGAAGAGCTGACTGAAAGGGCCTAGGAGGATGGCCTCTATCATATGAATCTCTACCTCCAGACGAGGTACCACTAAATCTACTTGAATGACGGGGCCTCTTATCCGACCCATGACCACCTCTCTATGACAGAACCATCTCAACTTTGCGAGCCACATTGGCCGCCTCCTGAAAGGTGATCTCACTCCCGGCCTCCTTGTCCATCTGAAGACGAATCGGCTAAATAAGACCATCAATAAACCTCTTCACCCTCTCTCTCTCTCTCTGTGTGGGAAGTATGACAAGAGCATGTCGAGCTAGATCGATGAACCTGGTCTCATATTGGGTGACAGTCATGGAACCCTACTGGAGGCGCTCAAACTGCCTCCGATAGGCCTCTCTCTGAGTAACGGGGAGAAACTTCTCCAGAAACAATACTGTAAACTGCTCCCAAGTCAAAGATGGCGAACCGACTAGTCTAGCTAAGCAATAATCCCTCCACCAAGTCTTGGCGGATCCAGACAAACGAAATGTAGCAAAATCGACTCCATTGGTCTCAACAATACCCATGTTCCGAAGAACCTCGTGGTAACTGTCTAGATAGACCTGGGGGTCCTCAGTAGTTGCACCACTGAAAGTAGAAATGAAGAGCTTGGTGAAACTTTCCAACCTCCACAAGGCATCGGCGGACATAGCCGCTCCATCGCCGGTCTGGGCCACTACACCCGGCTGAACTGATCAAACTGGCTGAATCACTAGAATCTGAATCTAGGGTCCACCTGCTCCGGAGTGTGAGTAGCAGGAGTTTGAACCCCTCCACCAGCCCGAGAAGTGGCTGGTGCTACAAGAAGTAAACCTGCTCGAGTGACACTCTTCATGAGGCCCACCAATCGGACCAGAGCATCCTGAAGTACTCGGGTGGAAATAAACCCCTCTGGGACCTGAGTTGGGCCCACCGGAACTGCTGGGGTCGGAACCTCCTCCTCAAAATCAACCTGAGGTTCCGCCACTGGTGCTGCTGTTCGGGGCTGAGCTCTGCCCCTACCTCGGCCTCTAGCACAGCCTCGGCCTCGCTATCTGCCTCTAGTGGGAGCTGCTGCTGGGGGCTCGAGCTACTGAGCGGTAGATGAGGAAGCGCGTGTTCTTGCCATCTACGAAAGAATAGAGTGGAAATCCAATTAGCATTTGAGGAACAAATCCGCACGACAAGAAAGAACAAGTGTGAAATTTTCCTAACTCTGTAGCCCCTGGAGAAAAAATACAGACGTCTCTGTACAGATCTCTCAGACTCTACTGAGTTTGTCTATGAGTTGTGAGACCTATGTAACCTAGAGCTCTGATACCAACTTGTCACGACCTGGAATTCCCACCCTCGGGAGTCGTGATGGCACCTACTCGTAGAAGCTAGGAAAGCCACAAATCATAAACTCCAAACTCCTTTATTTTAAATTCTTTTTATCAAGCATAACATCAGGCGTTAAATATTTAAATAACAGCGAAAATACGGAATTAAAGCGGAAGACTTAAATTAAATAAGTTGAACAATAATGCGGAAAACAACATATGTCTCTACCCAAGAACTGGTGTCACGTTACTCACGAACTACAAAGAGTACTAAATACAACCATTTGAAAGAAATATAACATTGTCTGTCTCGAATACATGAGATAACAGAATGAAATATAAGATAGAGGAGACGTCGGGCCTGCAGACTCCTTCAAGGCTACCTCGGTGTCTCGGTGGACTGAAGGCTGGCTCCCACGCTACTGCTGCTGTCCAATACCTAGATCTGTGCAAAAGAGCACAGAGTATAGTATCAGAACAACCGACCCCATGTGCTGGTAAGTGTCCCGTCTAACCACGACGAAGTAGTGACGAGGCTAGGACCAGACTCCAAATAAACCTGTGTAGTTCATATATATATATACACACAGCGGAAGAAGAGATACAGAAATAACCAATCAATGTGGGAGGGGGAAACATGCTATGGGGGAGATAATAGTTCCGAATAGAAAGGCATCAAGTAAGGAAAGAATCAACATAACTAGAATATCAACAAGGAAACAGAAATCAACAATTTGCACGGCATCACCCTTCGTGCTTTTACTCTCGTTCTCACCAAAACAATACACGACATCACCCTTCGTGCTTTACGCTCTTCCTCACCCAAACAACAATCACAAGGCAAATAAGGTAAGGGAATCTATAACCTCGAAGTAAATCAAATAACAACAAGTAATAAAAGAAACAACATAACTCGGATATCCACAAAGAATCAAAAGTCAACAAATGCACGACATCACCCTTCGTGCTTTTACTCTCTTTCCTCACCATATAATCAATAAAATTGGCACGGAATGGTACATCGTGTGGCATTGCATCACCCTTCATGTGTTACACTCTTTACTCACCATATAATCAATAAATATCGGTACAGAATGGTATATCGTATGCCACGGCATCACCCTTCGTGCTTTACAATATTTCCTCACAATAGCAAAGAATGCACGACATCACCTTTCGTGCTTTAACACTCTTCCTCACCCAAACAAAAATCACAAACAAGGGGCAAGGGAGTAAACAAATAATAATAGAAATCCCGGCAAGAGAATACAATTAAACAGCTAAATCCCGGCAAGGGAACAATTCAATAACTCTTTCTCTTTCTTTCACTTTTACTTCTCATCTCACTTTACCACCTGAGCCAACGCTCCAAAGGGGTTCAATCATTTCATATACTTTCACGCTTTGTAATATAACTCGAGCCAATGCTCCTCGAAGTTCAAGGTCACAATTTCCTTCATAAGCTTTTCACAACATATAGAAATCATCATTTAGGCATGAAAGATACAATAAAATCAGAATATCTGCAATATAAAGACTCACGGTCATGCTAGACACCAACGTATAGATACTCATCACCATGCCTATACGTCGCACTCGACAATTAGCACGTAGCAAATAAGACTCAACTCTTAATCCCTCAAGTTAAGGTTAGACCAAATACTTACCTCAAACTTCCACGGCTAATGCAATCCTCAATTACCGCCTCTCCTCTAGAATTTGGCTCCAAATCGATTGTATCTATACAATAATGACTTTAATACATCAGTAAATGCTAAACAATGCGAACCCAATGCCTAATTATAGCTTTCCAAGCATTCTTCCCAAAATCCCAAAAATCGACCCCGGGCCCACTTGGTCAAAACACGAGGTTCGGGCTAAAATCAAATCACCCATTCACCCACGAGCCCGAATATATAATTTATTTTCAAATTCGACCCCAAAACGAGGTCTAAATCAAGAAAAATCAAAAAGCCCTAATTCTGCCCAATTCCCTAATTTCTACCCTTAATCACATGTTTTAGGCCTAGAATTTCAATAGATGTTGAAGAGAATGAGAGGAAATAAGTTAAAGATTACTAACCCAAGAGATTATAGTGAAGAAATGCTTCAAAAATCGCCTAAGAGCTTTGGAGAATATGAGTTTTATGAAATTTTATAAACATTCCGAAAGTGTTCTATTTTGGTCTTTTAAAAATCACTGGGCAAAATGTTCTTCGCGTTCGCGATGCAGGCCTATAGACCTTTGCGATCGCGTAAAAAGGCTCGCGTTCACGGAGCTTTGGCTCCTCAATCCTACGCGTTCGCGTGCCAGTGGGCGCGTTCGCGATGAATAATTTGGTGACCGCTCCCCAGCACCTTACGTGTTCGCGAGTGGAGGGACGCGTTCGCAAAGGGTATCCCCCTCAGCTTCGCAGTCACATCACAACTTCGCATTCGCGAAGAAGACTTTGGGCACCTTGGATCTTTGCCTTACGCATTCGCGAAGAGGTCCACGCGAACGCGAAGGGTAAAATCCCTGGGCACTGACTGCAGAAAATATGCAACTTTTCTTAGACTCAAAACTTCCCGAAACACATCCGAAACACTCCTAAGCCCTCGGGGCTCCTAACCAAACTCATGCACTAACTCAACAACATCATACGAACTTATTTGTGCGATCAAATCGCCAAAATAACCTTAATGATAATGAATCAAACCTCAAAGTCAAGAATGTTTTTCCAAAAACTTCATCAAGTTTCAAATTTAGGATTTCAAGTCCGAAACACGTCAAACAACGTCCGATTTTAACCAAACTTTACAGAAAGGACTTAAAATATATATATAAGACCTGTACCGGACGCCGGAACCAAAATACGGGCCCGATACCATCGCTTTCTATTCAAATTTCATTTCCAATTTTCTTAAACATTTTCAGAAAATAATTTTACTTAAAAATTCAATTCTCGGGCTTGAGACCTCGGAATTCAATTCCTGACATACGCCCGCGTCCCATATTTTCCTACGGACCCTCCGGGACCATCAAATCACGGGTCCGGGTCCGTTTGCCCAAAATATTGACCAAGGTAAAATTTGTTCATTTTAACATCAAAACTTAGCGTTTTCCCAAAATTTCATATTTAAGCTTTCCGGATACGCGCCCGGACTGCGCACGCAATTTGAGGTAACTCTAAACGAGGTTTTTCAAGGCCTCGGAAGCACAAAATGGATAAGAAAACAGGTGATGACCCTTTGGGTCATCACAAGAAGCTGACTTTATTATTTATAATATATATGTAAAACTACTAAACTTTGTTCAATATAACTTGTTGCATTACTATGTACTACTACAGTAAAATCATTAAACTTTATCCACTTATGAAGCAAGAGGTTATATCTATTAAAAAAATTTAAAAGGATAAAATTTAAAGAGTTGCTTAAAAAGGCTATATATATATATATATTTTTTTTGTGCATATAAGCTAACTTTTAGGGTTGAACTATAGTCCTAAGTTTATTCTTATATGGTGATTCGGGCACAATCCCGAATCTTGGTTTGTGTATGCCCTACTATTACGTTGTTCATGTGCGTGATCTCCAGTTTTAAGTGTGCAGACCGAGGGAGAAGAGAGTGTGAAGAGTGTCCCATATTTATTATGAGAGAATAAGATGTCTCCTTATATGACAATCTTTACAAAATGAATTAACTTTTGAGATTGCCCTCAGTTGTCGCAATTGCGACAAAATCCTAGGAATTGCGAAGCCAGCAGTCATGGGAATTGTGAGTAATGGATGGGAATTGCGAAGAAAGACCATTTAGGCAGTCTTCGCAAATGCAAAGAAGACCTCGCAAATGCGAAGCATTTATCGGTATAGGCATAGTTCGCAATTGCGAACTTATGTTCGCAAATGCGAAAATCGAGCATCAGACCTGGGCAATTCTTGAATTTTACATTTTTTGGCCCCAAACCATTTAATACCCGATTTAGCTCATTTGATGTAAAATATCTTTTGCCATATTTTCAGTTCTAAAGACTAGAGAGAACAAGGTGGAAGCTAGAGTTTTGCACACACACTTGGGTTTTGAAGATTTCAAGCTTGGGGTTAAGGATTTCTTACCCATTTATGTTTATTTCTTCATTTCCTTGCTTTGTATTTAATATTTAAGTGTGTAGTATTTGTTTCCAACACTTGAATCATGTTTATGAAAATATTCATATTTAAAGTGCGGATTAAATACCTTGTTGTGCTTATGTATTGAATGATTTTCAATTATTTATGAAGTGAGTTATTGTTTCTTTAATTACTCTTGTTCTTTAATATTTCCAAGGGGATTAGCTAACCCTAGGACTCTCCCATTAACTCCGAATTAATTTTGGAAAAGATAATTTGGGGCTGAGAAAGATTAATTAACAAGAACTTGAGGTTTTAACCCTCATTTTATAGATTCTACCTAGGGATAGGATTGAACTACTTGTAGCTATATCCGGGTGTGCTTATCCTCTTAATTGGGTTAGGAATAATTCAATTAGGAAGTCTTGTTAGTCTTCAGAAGAAGCTAATTAAGAATTATTATCCGTGGCTAATTAACATAAACTCGCTCATATTTGTAAAATTGTGAAATACATTGGATCGTTACTTGAGTGTAATTCTCGATGAATCCATACTTGTAGCCATTGATCATTTTACTTTCTTTCTAGGTTAGTTTGTATTTTTTCATTTAGATATAATGTTTGGCATTGCACGACAAGTGATAATTCTCTTACATTCCTAATCGCCTACATATTGTTCTCTGTGGGATTCGACCCTGACTCATAATTGGGTATATTATGTTGCATGCGACCATGTCCATTTAATTTTTAGTAGTGGATTTGGACGCCATCAAAATTAGCGCCGTTGCTAGGGAACAATTTGGCATAATTTAGGTTGTTTGAGAAATAAGCGTAAGTGCTTTGGTCCAAACTTATAAATATTTGTGTAATTATTTTTCTTACCTTGGTCTATTTTTCTTGTTTATTTTTTTATTTTTGAAAAATGGCTTCATATAATGAAAATTGGTCATATGGTAGTTGTTCATACTTTGATGACCCTTGTCCTTATTGTGGAGGACCACACTCGTGGCAAAATTGTTTAAATTTTCCCCGGGGTGGATTGTGCGCACAATCTCAAACCCATGAGTGGAGTATTTGTGATAAGTGTGGTTGTCAAAATGGTCATTGTGAGTATTTTGCTTATTTGTCCTTCCCTTCCCCAAGCCTCCGCTATGATGATTCTACTTTTTGTGATGAAAATTATAGGGCTATGGAAGTAGAAGAAGTTGAGCATGGTCAAAATGGAGAGTTCAAGCTCATGTTAGAATGCCTAATTGAAGGAGGAAATAAAGAACAAAGTGCCTTGGAGGAGCTTTTGAAAAATAGTCTCCAAAATGACTTGGCACTTGAAAGGTTGCACTCATAAATGGGAGAAATGCTTGAAGTTTTAAGGGTTCAAAAAAGCCTTGGAGGTGAGTGATAGCCAAGAACCTTCCTTGGAGGCTGAAGTTGAAAATTATTCCTTGGCACTTGAACAAAACCAAGAAGAACTCTCAAATGCTCAAAATGAGAAGATGATGCTCATGTTGGAGGTCATTCTTGAAAATGAGGAAAAGCATAACTTTGCACTCGAGGACTTGAAACATGAAGTGACTCAAAATGAGGAGCATATCCGCACTTTGGAGGATCTGATGAAAGAATTAATGGAGGCTCACTATGCCAAGAAGAGTCCAACTCCGAGGAAGGAAGTGATCCTTACTTTGAGGAATCAAGATTTGAACATCCGCCAACCGACTCCATGAGTGTTATTGATGCCAATAAAAATATGGAATTAGAGTCAACCGGTGTAAATGAAAATTTGGTTGAGATTGACTCTAGTTCGGGGGCAAAAGAGGATGTTAAAATCCGGAAAAAATTGCAATTTGGAGGTTTGATGTCACATTCCAAGCATTTTTCAACATTGGAATTGTATGGTGATATGGGAATTGAACTACACGAGTAAATGAGAGATTGCGAGGAGGAAAGGAAAAAGCCATACATTTTACAATTTGAGGGAACAAGAAGGCAAAATGGCATTCCTCACATGAAAGCCAAGAAGTGTAAAATGAAGAAATTAAGTCTTGGCTTGATCATGAACTTACCACCCCCACCGCTCGTGGTCAGAAGCTTGATTGCAAGTTGGGTGCCCAGTTCATATCGTCCAAGTGGCGAGAAAAGTGGTAAAGTTGAGTTGTGTCGTCCCACGACATTAAATGCGGTGCTTGGTGGGAGGCAACCCATCGTTTTTTCAAAATATTTGGTCATTTTTGAAATTTTCTTTTTTTAGAATAGGTTATTATATTGTGTCTAACCATTCTTCCAAGTTTCAGAATTTTTGGAGTTGATTTGAGTAGGTCGGGGAGACGGAGAGCATGAAAGGCAGTAGCTGATGAAAATTGCAGGAGTAGGCTTTACATTTGCGAAAATTGGTTCGCATTTGCGAACCATGGCCATCAAATTTCCCAACTTTCTGTCGCAATTGCAACAACAACATGATTCATTAACCTTCGCATTTGTGAAGGCTGTGTCGCAATTGCGACATCAAAGAGGTAAAAACAGGGTCGTTCACTCATTTTGAACAAAATTGAAGAAAAAGTCTAAGGCTCTCAAAACCTCTGTCTCCCTCACTTTCATCACTGTAAAACTCCATTATCTCTCACTCCTAACTGCAAGAATCTAGGTATTATCACACTTCTTCTTCTTCGTCTTCCTCTTCTTATTTTCTTTTAAAACTTAGGTTTTCAAATGGGTATCATTTCCTTTGCCTGAAATTGTTTAAAAATGGTTCAAATCATAAGTTGATTTCTGGGTGAGGCTGGTTGAGAGTGTATGTTTTGATCTTTGCTAAAATGTTTGGGGAAGTCTGAGTACCCAAGGCTTGTCAAATAAAAGTGAATTTTTTGTGCTTCTTATGTGACCGATGAAAGGCCGGAATGAGATTCTTGGCCGAAACATCGATATTTTTGTAGATTCATGGTTGTCTATGAAGTCTAGTGCATGATTTATGCTTAAAAGATGATTGGGTTCAATAAGAATGGCTTGGATTCAAATATTTTAGGGCTTGGTACTGTTGTCTGTGAAACATCTTGGCTGGGGACGATGGCTCACATTTGCGACGACATGCGAAGAGGAGAGGTGGTCGCAATTGCGAAACCTGGCAACCCTGAACATCTTTGCAAATGCGAAGATTCCCTCGCAATTGCGATGAATGCTTGAATCTGAGACCTTCGCAATTGCGAAGATTTCTTCGCAATTCGCATAATTGGACACCTCTGATAACTCGCAATTGCGAAATTTTTTTGGGATTTGCGACATCAGAGAGCAGACAGTTCAAAATCTCAAAATCCTAAAATTTTTTCTAAGGCTGAGTTTCGACTGTCCGATCATTCCTTTGGCATATTTGATTCATTTTGCACTATTCTTCATAGCCATACCATGTTTTCACTCTTATCATTTGTTGACAGGTACTATAATTGGAAAATGAGCTATAACTCTGAAGGATCCGCAAGTGACAATCCCTTGGAAGCTGAGCAGAACTATGATCAACACCGGTTCTTGTCATTGGAATGCCAAGAACAGTAATTTGCTGACATGATCTCGAAAAAGGTTCTCCCGGAAAGTGGTATACTACTAGACAACGTCCAGGAACGTCTTCACGAATTCTATCAAAGGCTGATGGCTATGGGATGGAACTGTTTTGCCCCTCAACCTTACCGACCAAATGAGCAATGGGTGAGGGAATTTTATGCCAACCTCCCAGCTATTAGGCTAAGGATGCCCAAGATGAGAATTCGCGGCAAAATGGTGCACTTTGGGGATGAAGCTATGAATCAATTGTATCACCTGCCAGATCACGACATGGACCCATTCCAGGCAAAAAACTGTGCCTCAGAGAGGTGGTTGATGTCCAAATTATGCCAAGGTGCAGATGTTCCATGGGCAGCTGAGAAAAGAGGGATCATATCCAAAGAGTACACTGTCGAAGCAAAGATATGACTAGCCATCATATGCAGTCATATCTCTCCTATGTCGAACATATGGAATGTACCAGTTACATGAGCTCAAATGATAGCCTGCATCCTTGATGTTATTCAGCTAAATGTTGGTGAAATCTTCGTCAATGAACTAAGTGAGTATTGGATCCAAAATAGTCCATCATTGATATTCCTATCGCTTATCACTGAGCTGTGCCAACTTGCTGGGGTGGAAGGAGCTCCGGGAGACAATTGGATTGTCACGCCCCAAACCTGGGGAGGCGTGGCTGGCACCAGGCACAACACTGGCCCGAGCGAACCACTCTGCAACTCGTTTTTTCTAACTATCATGGGCCAACATGGCCACAACTCATAATGTATAACTATAGGTGGGCAACACTGTATTACTGGACAATTTTTCTTAAGTCATGAATACATATGGGCCGGCAAGGCCTCTGACATACTAAACAAAATAAAATTTTGTCTACAAAGCCTTTAAGATTATTTGACATCAAATGGGACAGGGTACCGACCTACCCATAAGTCTGTAGCAAAACTCTGACACGATGACTCATAGACTCGGTTGTGCTCCGAATGAGGTGGAGTCTTACCAATGCTTCGCTGAATGCCAATCTCGTCTACTATGAGGACTTGTCAAACTGATTATCTATACCTGCAGGCATGAATGCAGAATCTCCAACAAAATGGTAAGAATAATGTACTGAGTATGTAAGGCATGTAAATAAATATATAAAGAGCATGTGAAAAACATGGAGGAGAGGACTCAACCTATAAGTTTGGATAACTCTGTAAATCATGAAATATTTATAGTGTTATGAATATGCGTATAAATGTCATGTAATGCATAGGTCTATACGTGCATAACATCAACAAGCCTCCTAGGGCATCCCATCATATCATCTCAGCCACAGTGGGCAACATCATCATCGTATACCAGCTGATCAGGTGGTGATGCGTATATAACGCCATAACCTTTCTCATATCCCATATACATATATATACTTATATATATGCGTATATAATGCCATAATATCATCACGCCTATGAGGGTATCCCATCATATCATCTCGGCTACTGTGGGCAACATCATCATAGTATACTAGTTGATCAGGTGGTGGTGCGTATATAACGCCATAACCTTTACCATATCCCATATACATATATATACTTATATATATGCGTATATAACGCCATAACATCATCACGCCTCTAAGGGCATCCCATCATATCATTTCGGCTACTGTGGGCAACATCATCATCGTATACCAGCTAATCAGGTGGTGATGCGTACATAACGCCATAACCTTTCCCATATCCCATATATAAGCTGAAGACTTTAACTGCTTTTCAAAATTCATGCATTATGTTACAAGCTAATGCACCACACAATAGCCAGATTTGCTATCTTTGGGCTCTTAACCGCATGATAAGGAATTGAGTTAATATCATGTGGGCCAATGTGACCATAGCATATATTAAACTAATAAGAGGATGGAAAAATCAAATATTTGGAGTACACAAGATACACACATAGTAACCAAACACTTGCTGGAGAGGAAGCACCTTAGATTTAAGTTGCACCATGCCTAGGACCAAACTTGCTTTGTTAGGCTTCTCTATCTGTCCCAGGTGAGAAGGTCACAAGTGTTTAGCAACATAAGACATATATGTATATATCTAGAAGGGACAAACGTCTTTCCAAGTGAATAAGTGCAATGGAGCAGCCACTATATTCTAAGTACAAGATATGAAGGTACTTAGAAGTAAACACAGCTAAATCTACGGCCTCCAAAACACCATATTTACACATCAGGTCATAGAAAATTAACTACTATTCCATCTCTTTATCATTCAATTTATCCAATAACATGGAAGTTACAAGGAGCACATCCCCATTTATGTCGTAAAATAATTATATGGGGGTGTTATTTTTCATAGAAAAATAGTATAAATGAGAGACAAGAGAAGAGACAAGAGATAAGTACATCACCAAAGCAACGGTCTCCTACAAACAAATGTTACAAAAAGCACCAACTTTAAGGACCTATCTCCAAGTTTTCTTAAATTTCTTTTGGATGTCAGAAGTTGAAAGAATTTCTAATTCTAAGGTTGTACTCTACTTACATCTCTTTTTATATGCTCTTCTCCAATGCATAACTTATTGGTTTCATCAGTATTGGCACTTGTAAATCAAGATATGACAGTAGAAGCTACTAAAGGCAATCTATGCATATTGGAAAGATAATGGCATAAAGTAGGAGCAACATCATTTGTATAATGTACTTACAATTGAAAGGTCAAGACGATAAAGTTGGATGGAAAGCTGGGACTTCTGAGTGTCTACGTTTTTGTATTCCAAAATCCTAGAAAATGAAGTCTCATTTTAATCATCCATTAGGTTGCCACCAAATAGAAAATGACTAAGAGTCATTTGGCTAAGATGTGGCTTGCTTGCCACGTGGGGGTGGGGGGGAATTTTTAATCTTTATCCGCTTATTACGTAATTAGGTAATGTCCCGTTACCCGGTAATTAATCAATTACCCATGTTATTAAAACAATTATACCAAATTACTTAAAATTCTACTTATTATACACCGTACTATCAAGGTCATGTGGTACCATATAAAATAAATACATATACTATTATTTTATTAAAACATCCATGTAAAAATACATACATTTTCTCAATATTCTAATTTTCCCAGTCTCATATAAAGAGTACAAATTTTCGTACACTTAATTCTTAAAATGGTAAAAAAGGATAACCTTCTTTTCTTGTGAAAAAAATAATTCATATCTTTACAATAAAGAAAATCTCATAGACTTTTCTCATATTATGTGTATAATTTAAAACATGTTCGAAAGTAGTAATATTAATAACTATATAAAATCATATTTTCAAACCATTTTTTTTACAAAAAATATTCCACTCAAAATACCATATCAAAGATATATATAACGGTATCAAGGTTGTTAAACTTACGGGGTGTAACATCCTTCCCCCCTTTAGAATATTCGTCCTCGAATGTTAATTCTTAGAGATTTGTAAAATTTCACTAGGGTCTCCTCTATAAACTAAACTTAAAACCCAAACTGAATTTGAAGTCTCGACTATTCACAACCTTTTGTACTTGAGTATCTCGTATCTTCTTCACCTTTAACTTACTTACCTTTCAATCTCGCATCGTATCTTTTGTTTCTTTCATAACTTCCCTTACACATTACATCTTAATGCTTTACTGTAATACCGATACCTCTGGTGCATACAAAATCTGGCGAAAGCTTCACACTGACTTCTTACGACTCAGCTCTATGGCACGATCTGAAAACAAAAGAAAGGTAACATTTCCTAAATGCCTTATAGCCTCTCAATTATAAATGTGGCGCGCAACACACCCATAAGTGAGACTCTACTAGGCACGGCTTTGTAGACTCCCTAGTACACGAACTGCTTTGATATCACTTTGTCACGCCCCAAACTTGGGGAGGAGTGGCTGGCACCCGGCGCCGCACTGGCCCGAGTTCTGCAACTCTATTTTTTTTCTAACTATCATAGGCCAACATGACCACAACTCATAATGTATAACTATAGGTGGTCAACACTGTATCACTAAACCATTTTTCTTAAGTCATGAATACATATGGGTAGGCAAGGCCTCTGACATAATATACAAAATAAACTTTTGTCTACAAAGCCTTTAAGATTATTTGACATCAAACGGGACAGGGTACCGACCTACCTATAAGTCTGTATCAAAACTATGACACGGCGACTCATAAACTCGGCTGTGGTCCGAATGAGGTGGAGTCTTACCGATGCTTCGCTGAATGCCAATCTTGTCTACTACGAGGACTCGTCAAACTGATTGTCTATACCTGCAGGCATGAATGCAGCGTCCCCAACAAAAGGACGTCAGTACGAATAATGTACTGAGTATGTAAGGCATGTAAATAAATACATAAAGAGCATGTGAGAAACATAGAGTAGTGGACTCAACCTGTATGTCTTTATAGTGCCATGCATATGCGTATAAATGTCATGTGATGCATAGGTCTATACGTGCATAACATCATCAAGCCTCTTAGGCATCCTATCATATTATCTCAGCCACAGTGGGCAACATCATCATCATATACCAACTGATCAGGTGGTGGTGCATATATAATACCATAACCTTTCCCATATCACATATACATATGTATACTTATATATATGCATATATAACTCCATAACATCATCACGCCACTGAGGGCGTCCCATCATATCATCTCGGCCACTGTGGGCAACATCATTATCATATGCCAGCTAATCAGGTGGTGGTGCATATATAATGGCATAACCTTTCTCATACGATACGGAGGAATTGAAATGGGCTGAGTGCCCAGCAACAGATCAATGCCAAAATCAATATCTTTATCAGGCGTCATGCCTGGAAGATCAGCTGGAAACACATCGGGAAAATCTTGTACCACTGGAATTGAATCAACCGAAGGGGTATCAATACTAACATCTCTCACAAAGGCTAAATACTCGTCATACCCATTCTTAACCATACGCTGAGCTTTAAGAAAAGAAATAACTCTACTGGGAGTGTGATCTAAAGTACCCCTCCACTCAACACGCGGTACACCTGGCATAGCCAGCGTCACAGTTTTGGCGTGACAGTAAAGAATAGCATAATGGGGAGACAACCAGTCCATGCCCAAGATAATATCAAAATCTACCATGCTGAGCAACAATAAGTCGGCTATGGTCTCAAAACCACTAAGAGCAACCAAACACGACCGATAAATGCGGTCCACAACAAGAGAATCTCCCATAGGAGTAGAAACATAAATAGGGGAGCTCAAAGAATCCCGAGATACACCCAAATACGGAGCAAAATAAAAGACGCATAAGACTACATGGAGCCTGGATCAAATAGAACTGATGCATCTCTGTGACAGACCAATATAATACCTGTGATGACAGAATCGGAGGCAACAGCCTCGGTACGGGCAGGAAGGGCATAGTATCTGGCCTTGCCTCCCCCTCTAAGGCGACCTCTACCTCCCCAACCTCCACCTCTAGCTAGCTGAGCAGGTGGGGTAGCAACTGGAGCTATAACCATAGCCTGAGAACTCTGCGGGACACGCTATGGCTGAGAAGTCTGCAGAGGTACACTCCTCCCAAGTCTAGGGCAATACCTCACCACATGGCGTGTGTTACCATACTCAAAACAAGCTCTAGGAGGATGTGGTGGCTGTGACTGGCTCGGGGACTGACCTCTGAAAGCACCCCGCGCAGGAGGCACGCTAGATACCGGAGGTGCATAATAAGGCTCCTGAGGTCTGAAAGGAGCTGGAATACCACTGGCTACTAGAAGAGCTGAATGAATAGGGCAACTCATATAACCCCTACTATGATGACCTGCTGCTGGGGCACGGGCACCAGAGAAATGGCCCGACTCTCGAGACCTCTTGGCCTCTCTCTCATCTCTCTCCCTAGCATGCATACCCATAATCGTCATAGCAATGCTCACCACCTGCTGATAAGAAATATCCATCTCCAACTCACGATCCATGCTAGACCTAATGCTGGGAATAATGCCCTCAATAAACTGGCGAACCCTCTCGCGAACAGTAGAAACCAAGGCTGGTGCATGCCTAGTCAAACTAGTGTAACAGACAGCATAGTCTGAGACAGTCATAGCACCCTGGCGCAAATGCTCAAACTCTGCGCGCCATGCGTCCTTGAGGCTTTGAGGAACATACTCCCTCAGTAACAGACCTAATAACTGAGTCCAAGTCAATGAAGTAGCCTGATCCGGACTGTATAACTCATAGGTGCACCACTACTTCTAGGCGGCCCCTCGAAGCTGGAAGTAGTGAAGGAAACCCCGCTCGATCCTGATATACCCATGGTATGGGAGAATGCGGTAACACTCATCTAGAAATCCCAGTGCATCATATGATGCTAGACCATTGAATATAGGAGGCTTGTACTTCTTGAACCTCTCAAGCCTCAGCTGTTCATCCTCGGAAGTCGCTGCCCTATCCTCGGGTTGATCTCGGACTGCAGGCTGTACAGGAATAATCTCAGGGATCTGCTCAACATGCACTCGCTGCTCAGGAGCGCGGGCGGCTGGAGTCTGTGCTCCTCCCCCGGCCTGAGATGTAGCTACAGCAAGGGGAAGCAACCCTGCCTGAGCCAAAGTAGTGTACATGCTCATGAACTGTGCCAGAGTCTCCTGAAGTGCTGGAGTAGTAGTAGTAGTAAGCGTATCATGTGCCTGAACACCGGTTGGATCTGCTAGTGGTACTTTGGCGGCAGCTCGCACAAGTGCTCTGGCTGCACCACGTGCGCGTCCTAGGCCTCTACCCTGGCCTCTGACGGCTGCAGTAGGGGGCGCGGGTGCCTGATCATCTCGGGTAGTGCGTGTCCTCACCATCTGTTCAAGCTCTTTTGGTTTCTAACTGGGCTTAATGAGTCTTACTCTATATTTAAGAGTAATATTCTTATGATGACTACACTCCCTACTGTTAGTAGAGCCTATTCTATGCTACAACATGATGAGAAACAGAGGGAATCTTCTCACACATCAGTCTTCTCCAATGAGTCAGTTTCTTTCTCTGCCTCTTCTACACCTTGTGGTAATTAGAAAACTTTTGATCAAAGGTTTCATTTAAGTCAAGAAAGTCTGGACAAGGTGTGTGAATATCCTGTAAGTATTGTAAAAGTCGGGGAACACTATTGAAAAGTGCTACAACTTGCATAGGTTTCCTTCTGATTTCGAATTCACACAGCCAAAAAGATTTGCATCCTTTGTTCATGCTGACATTTCATCCAGTGAGTCTCCAGTTTCGGCTCCTCCTTCCCAACCTGAGAATCATCAACCCATGGCTTAAGCCAGGAGCAATATCAACATCTTGTTTCCCTTCTATAGCAAGCAGATATTTCTCCTAGTTCCAACAATTGTGGTTCTTCTATAGAGACATTTGGCTATGCTCATTTTGCTGAAAAGTTTTGTGGTTAATATTTGTTGATTTTTAAGTTTGTGCATCTTCTCTGTTAAGTGATAATACTTAGATTTTAGATTCAGGGGTTACTAACCACATGACACCTCACAAATAGTTTTTTCACAATCTAAAACCATTACCTAAACCATTCTTAATCACTCTCCTTAATGAATATAAAAGTGAAAGTTGTCTCAACTGGTTCTTTACACCTTAGGGTTGACATAACTGTACATAATATCCTTTTTGTGCCTTCATTTTAATTTAACTTGATCTCAGTATATCAATTTCTTCTTCAACTTAATTGTTTTGCAATACTTACCATTTCTAATTGCTATTTACAATACCTTTCTCTGAAGAGGCCACTGAAAATTGGTAAATCTACTAATCGTCTGTATTTTCTCCATCTTGATGATGTTGTTTCACCCTCTATGTCAGTTTCATCTATTGCTTACAATGCTTCTGATTTTACTGTATCTTCTTGCCCTATTTTGACTAATCAGTCTTGTAATGTTTGTAGACATGTGATTTTTGAACCTCCCCAAGATTTTTATATATTAGCATAAAATATTTAATTTAGGAATAATATAGATATTTTAAGTAATTTTGACTCTTTTACTTTATTTTATTACAAGAAAACAAAAAATCACAAAAATAGGTTCATTAATGTTTTGTAGTCATTTTTAATCTAAAAAACAAATCTTAAAAAAAATATATACAACAATAGTATCGTATTTTTATTTTAATATAATATCTGAAAATATCAAAAATAGATTTGTTTTAATGGTTAGTTTTATTTTAATAATTATTTGAATAGTAGGAATAATTAAAAATGGGCCCGTATTTTTAATCTCGTTCGCAGCAAAAGAATAGACCTTGGGCTCGAGCAACCCATCTTTAGGCCTAATTTTGGACCTAGCCCACAATTGCCAAGCCCATAATTCTTAGGCCCATACTCCTTAACCTAAAACCCTACCAAAAACCTAGACTATATAAATAAAAGAAAAGCAAACAACGAAAAGAGGACGGACAAAAAATACACGAGCAGCTGCGAACCAGAACGACCCCCACCCCCTTCACGTCGTCTTCTTCGACGATCCCCCTTCCCCGTTCTTCTTCTTCGACCAACGGCAACAACACAGCCATAGCTCTCAAGCGGCGAATCAGATGACCCCAGCTCGCCGGAAAAACGCCAACGACCCTAACGTTAATCATCAAACGACCCCATCTCTACCTGAAACTCGCCGGACAAACAAGCTCCACCAGCTCGTCGGTTTAATCAGTTCCAGACGCGAGGCTGCTAGCCTCTGACCCGCCAGAAAACTCCAGCAATCGGCGATCATTTGTGACGCTACAGTTATCGCCATTTTCGTTCCCTCCCAGTTCGCTGTGTAAGTTTCGCAGCTTTGAGTCTCTCAAGGAGCTCGGTTGTTAAACCTGTCCGAAGCTCCATTCGTTGATGTTGACGTTTGTTGTCGATCTATTTTTTTTGTTCTCCCTTAAGGCGTCGCTCGTCGTGGTAGTAGCGTCGTTGTTGGTGGCTCTATTTGCTGGCCAGATTTCCTTTCACTTTGTTTGCCGGAAAACTTTTTCTGTTGGACACCATTAATCTCAGTGAAAATACCCTCCAAACTTCAGCTTTGAATCACCCCGAAGCGGCGCGAAAACAGTCAAAACAACCCCTTGGTGTGTAACACGACGACATCTTGCGTCGAGTTTTTTCAGTCGGGGTTCTATCGGTCTTGCTCGTATTTTTTTAGTACTTGTCATCGGGTTCTATTTTCTAGTTGAACGACTTGGTTGGTGTATCAAGCTTCGTTGGTGTATCAAGCTTTGTTTCGAAGGTCCTTTATAAATACACAGAAGAGCTTTCGTCGAGGTTCTTTCTTTTCTAATCTCATTTTTATGGTTGATTTGGTCGGAACTGTTATTTAAACTGTTTGAGTATTTGAATGCCTTCAAATTGGTTGATTCTATGTTTATTAGTTACTCTATTCTGTCAAGTGATTTTATTGAGGCAACTCGTTAAATTGTTCTTTAAATTGCATGGGCTAATAGTAATCTTGATCTTAAAGGCCAATTGGTCAGACAAAGCTGGATCACATAGGAACGGATTTAGATTTGGATCGTTGAATGTTTTGAAATACAGAATTTGGTCTTTGATCTAGTGTTGAAAGATCTGAACCTTTTAATGAATATCTGGCTTTAGTTGTTTGGCTACAAGTCTTGGGTCGTGCTAACCTAATCATTCTATTAATTAACTTACTCCATTTTCCATAAATCATGTCCTTATAATAGTATTAAAACCAGTCTAAATTAATAGCTCATGGGCATCGTAGCTTGATTTAGGTGCGCTCTTTTAAAAACTACCTTCCTAAACTCGGGTGCGCATTTCATGTGACCCAAATCCAAATCCTAAAATGTTAAATAAAATATGTTCCGGATTGCGGGTGCATTTCATGTGGCGCGATCCAAAGACATGTTTTAAACGACGTTCAATCTACTTCAAATGGAATAAAGGCGGTTAACAACTAAAATTTGCACATAGGTTCATAATTGTTTAAAATCAGATAATTGAGCTGAATATAACAATTAAGCGACCGTGCTAGAACCACGGAACTCGGGAATGCCTAATACCTTCTCCCGGGTTAACAGAATTCCTTACTCGGATTTCTGGTTCGCGGACTGTTAAACAGAGTCAAATTTTTCCTCGATTCGGGATTAAACCGGTGACTTGGGACACCATAAATCTCCCAAGTGGCGACTCTGAATCTTTAAATAAATATCCCGTTTCGATTGTCCTTTAATTGGAAAAACTCCCTTATTTATACCCTTTTTCGGGGGTGTAGGTAGAAAAAGGAGGTGTGACAGCTTTGGCGACTCTGTTGGGGATAAGAACCCAGAACTTCTGATTCAGGGTTCAGAATTTGAGCTTAGATGAATTGTTATATTTGGCTTTATTTATTATCTGATTTTATTACATGTTCGGGCCTAATGTGCTAAATGTTGCTTTTACCGCTTTGATATTATCTGAACTGTACATAAACTGCTACGAAACCCCTCTCTTCCCTCTCCTGAGGAGTGCACGTTGGTCGTGACTTCTTTCTGTTAGTGTCAAATCCCAAATAGGACGAGGTTCGGACAAGTTGCAAAGCCTGTGAAGCTTCTGTATTCCTAGTACGCTGCCCCACCTCGGCTCGAGCTATCCGCTCGGGTAAGCCAGGTCTAGAACAAATAAACCCAGATTTTTAAACCTAGTATAACATAGCCTCATGCCGGATCCCTAGTAGGAACGCTTGTTTGCATCATGTGCATTTTGACTTTGGAGACTCAACACAGGGGTTGGGTCCGTTTAGGACAGGTGTACCCAAAATAACAGACCATCTTGATGCATCTATGTGCTACATGTTGCATTTCTTCAAGGGTAAAAGGGTCATTTGGTGGATCAATGATAATTGAGGGCGAGTGAAAAAAAAGGAAAAAGAAGAGAAAAAAGAGAGGCTGAAGTGTGAGGATGAAGCGAGTAGGGTCCAATTATAATTTTGTTACATTTTATTAAGAAAAAAAAGAGCTTGGAAACTTCAAAAAGATTTTGCACTTTTTATCATTTTTCAAAAATCAAAAATAGAAAAAAAGAAAAGAAAATCCAAAAAGATTTTATATGTTTCATCATTTTTCGAAAAAAAAAGAAAAAAATGTGTTTGCTATACGTCAGTTGTTTTTTTCTTTATTCTCGCCCGTATCCAATCTGCCCGAACTACGCGAACCTGATTCTCGTCTCTTAGGGCGGGATACGCAGGCAACCCACATAGGGTCCGGTCTTCCTAGTAAATCTTAGGTTCTTGGCTTTTTGGGGTCTTAGCCAAATTTTGCACTTCTAGCCATCTTTTGGCCAAATAAGTCAGTTTGCAAAAATAGCCTCAACCATGTCTTCCATGTGTCCAGTAGGGAGTGTTATTGTCTCACATAGTATTGATTTAAAGTTTTCTCATACATGTGTGGATTTATAAAGTTTGAACATGACAGATACCCCAGGATCACTGCATTTAGGAGCTGCTCGAGGAGCCATTTTATGTTTTTGAGTCAATTGTTTTTGTTTTATTTTTCTAGTCCCGTATAGTAGTATTTAGTCTTTTAGGTGATGTTAGAGTTTGTATTGTTTAGTTAAGTTTGTGTAGTCTTTTGTTACTGTGTTTCTTATTTTGCATTTGGAAATGTGTTATAAGTAAAAATCCAAAAAAAAAAAGAGATGTTGCATTTTATATTTCGTTATAAATTTTCTTTAGAATACTAATTCTAAAAATGAAAAAAAAATTCTTTTAGTACTTCTTTAAAAGCTTTCTTTAAGGTGTTAATTCCAAAATCCAAAAAGATTTTCTTTTGAGGTGTTTCTTCAGGAAATTAGTGAAAAATGACCAAACAAAATGCTTTTATTTTTATTATAACTTTAGGACATTGTACATATAAGAAAAAGAAAACAACAATACTTTTTCTTTGGTTTATTTTCGGAGTTTCTTCCTTAGGTAATCAAAATTCAAATCCAAAAACAGTTTTTTTTTATCTTTTTCATTTCTTGTTTCGAAGACTTTTCTTCAGGATATCAAGTGAAAATTCAAAATATTTTTCTTTGGTCTGGCCTTAAGATTTCCTTCTTAAAAAAGAAAAAAAGAAAAAAAATATTTTTTCTCTTGTAGGGATTTTTCTTAATAATTTCCAATAGAGTATTTATTTCAAAAAGAAAAAATATGTGCTCATTAAGCTTGAGTTTAGAATCGGTTATAGAGCATTCAGTCAAGAAAATTCAAAAAAAAAAGAGGATTCGCTTCTTTTATTTCTCTTTTCTCATCGGATTAGTCACTAAGGTAAAAAGGAAAAAAGAAGAAGATGAAAATGAAAAAGAAAACGTTAGTTTATGTGCTTTACTCTCGATCTTCCAGAACCATGCGAAGATCTGATTCATGCGGCGTCATGATACGTAGGCAACCTACATAGGGTTCGATCGAATCATTTTTTTATTATTATTAAAAGAAAAAGAGGAAAAATGAGGGAAAAAGGGGGGAAACGAAAAAAAAGAGGTGAAATTGTGGGATGTGAGATATGAGAGAAAGAAAAGAGTGATGATGAAAAAAAAGAGAAATGAAGGAAAATGAGCAAGCCAGCAAGTGCTAGAAAAGAAAAGAAAAAAGAGGTTGAAATGAACAAATTAGGATGATGCCAACTGACTTTTGTACCCTTGAAGTCATTTTAGAACCGATAACTATAGCTAGGTGCATTGCACATAAAATGAGATTATCTTATGTTAAATGCCCTAACGCTAATGCGATGGCTTCATTTTGTTATATTCATAGTAGAAGGGTGGTTGGTTTGTGGTTTTAAAGTGGTAACTCTTCTCTGCAACATAAAGTCAAAAGGCAATGGCAGACAACAACAGAACTGAGTTGGTTGACACCGGCGCTCGAAAGCAGTTGGTTGAACAGGACAATGGGTTGGTTGAAGAGGTAAAGATGTTAAAACAACACATGGCTGACATGTATCAGGCTTGGATGACTGGGGGAAGGCACCACCCCCGCCACCACTTAGCTTCCTAGATATTGCCCTTACCCAAACTCCAGACACAATGCCAGATGATCCTCCATACTCTCCAGATCTACCCGCTTATCACAGCTTTCCCAACCGTCTTAGTAGCTCCATCACTCATCCTCCAATTACCTCTCCCCAAAATTACCCTCCTGTCATATCTACTATCCCCGACAATGAATACCCACTCAAAGCTCACGATGCCCAATATTACCCCTCAAAGGTTGCCCACAACGTTCCTAACTCATACAAGCAGGGCCCGCGGGATGAACCTCATGTTGAAAATGAAAAGTTCACAGGAAGAAAAGGGCGAGATGGGATACCCAGGAGGCCAAAAGGCATATAACAGTCCTTAAAGAACAAGCAAGGAATGGGAGACCAGGGTAGCATGTCTTACAAAGAATTGTCTATGTCCCCCGACGTTCGTCTGCCTGTGGGGTTTAAAGTGACAAAGTTTACCTTGTATGATGGGTGTGGAGATCCGGTAGCCCATTTGAGGGATTATTGCAGTGAAATGAGAAGTGTTGGCAAGAAAGATGATTTGTTGATGGCGTACTTTAGTGAGAGCAAGACTGGGGCAGCTTTGGAATGGCATAATCGTCAAGATGTTGGTAATTGGCCTACATTGGGTGACATGGCTCAAGATTTTGTTCGATACTTTCAATACAGATCGGGTGTTACCCCAGACCGCTCCTCCCTATCTAAAATGGAAAAGAAGCCGGAGGAAAGCTTTAGGGAGTTTGGGCTCAGATGGAGGGAGCAAGCTGCTCGAGTCAATATCCCGATTGGTGAAGAAGAAATGGTTGAGCTTTTCCTACAAGCCCAGGGGCCCACCTACTTCAGTCATTTGATCCCGGCCTTGGGAAGGCCTTTCAAAGATGTGTTAAAAATGGGAGAGATGGTAGAAGAGGGAATCAAATCAGGTAAAATCATGAGTTGTTCGAAAGACATTCAGAACATCCCCGTAAGCTTGGGTGGAAGAAAGAGAAACAGAAAAGATGATCCGATGGGCTTTCCCGATCAACACTTCCAGCCTCGACATCGTCCCCATGGATATCCTGATGCACCAGATGATCCTCCCCAATGCCACTTCTCTCCACGGAACTCCCAAAATCGTACATCACTCTCTCAGTACCTAGCTCCACAAAATGCCTATCTACCCCCACGAGCCTACCAAAAACCCCCTGGATCAGGTTTCTGGCCCAATCAAGCATTTAAGAATGAGAGGTTGCTGAAAAAAGAAAAGGCTTTCACCCTATTGGGAGTGTCATACGCTAGTTTGTTCCAAAAGTTGAAGCAATTAGACATGTTGAAGCCGATTCATATAAAAATGCCAAACCCTCTGTCAAAGAAGTTTGATTTTTCTCAAAGGTGCGCATATTGTTCGGATGCCCCGGGGCATGACATAGAGAAGTGTTAGAATTTGAAGAAAGCAATTCAGAAGCTTATTGATGCAGGTGACATTGTCGTGCAAAATCCAGATGCAACAGACACTAGCCAAAGTCCATCGCCGGAGACGCATATGGTGAGTATGATTTGTTTTGAAAAGGAATATGAAAATTCTTCTGAGATCCTCGAAGGCCCACGCGCTGCAAAGTTTTCAATGCTATCAGAGGTTGATCTTAAGAACGAGCCAGCAAAGGGAACCCAAAAGCAATTTGTTAATAATAATGTGATGGAAGTTTGTGAAGGTCCTAGTAATGTTGATGCAGAATTCAGTGGTTAAGATGCCGAGCTTGGCAATTGGAAAGACGCTCCAGTCTTGGTTAGCCAGGGAGGAGTTTTGGTGGTTTATTTTGTTGTCATTTCTGTTGTCCGGGTTATTTCAGGGTTGTAATCCAGATATTATCTTGTGACTCAAACCCTTCTATCCTCTTATTTTGCCTAGTTTGTTTAGTCTAGTAGCCTGTTTAGTGTTGTCTAGGTTTGTTCTAGGTTTGTAGCCCCAGTTTAGTTTGTTTGTTTTGTTGTCCAAACCCTGTCACCATCTGTTTAAGGCAATTTTTTATTTTCTGTGATTTCTAGTCATCTTCGTTTAGTTCTCTTTTATTTTATAGTTCTTTTCCTGTTGACTCTAGTAACATGACATGTATGCGTAATTCTCGGCCTGGTCTTAAAAATTCAGTTTAGTCATGAAGCAATGAATGAAACAATTTTGAAGATGATAGGGACATTTGAGGGAAACAAGTAAAGGCATGTTGAGATCACTTCAAGCCCGAATTGTGTGAAACTGGGGCAGATAGAATATGAAGAAACCCTATTGAAATGCATCATGCCGCATCGGTTTGAAGCTAAAGGCAAGTTTGCCCAAATTGACAGGGGTTGTTCATGGTAATGAGAGTGAGAATGTTGTCCAATGGTGCTTTGTATGTAACAGATGTAGAACGTGAATGTGTGGATATGGATCAAGTCTGGCGCAATCAAAAGATGTTACGAATGGTTTCCTTGGTTTGTTTAAATTGTGTAGTTTGCACTTGTCATGTTTTGGAGAATGGAATGACGAAGGCATTTTGTTATGCTATCTAAACACTTTATCCTTCGTTACCCCTTTGAGCCTCATTTATTTTCTTTCATACCCCTCTTTCGGAATCAGTAGCAAAGATCAGAAACACAAGCGTGAAAGATAAGTAAAGGAAAAGGAGAAAAGAAAGAACGAAAAGGGAGAGAAGAAAAAATGAAAAATGAACAAAAAAAGGAAGAGAAAAGAAAAAAAAGAAAAAAAAAGAGAAAAAAGAAGAAAGAAAAAAAAACAACAAAAAGAGAAAAAGGAAGAAAGAAAAGAAAAGAAAAGAGAAAGAGAAAAGAAAAATCACAACAACAGAGTAATTCCTATGTCATGAACTACGTTCGACCTGATTCCTTTTAAGGATACGTATGCAGCCTCACAGATCGGTTTCATCAAAATAAAAATCCAAAAGTCCCCAAGCAAGAAACTGGGGCAGAAGTTGTGGTTGTAAGAAATCTGATTCCAAAAGTTGTAATTTTGAACCCATGAGAATTGTTTTGAGCCTTAGACATCCTTTCTTTTTAACCCTATCCAAAAGCCCACGTTACGGTCCAAAGAAAGACCTTCCGATCAGTCTTCGAGAGATGCCAAGTCAAGCAAGAAGAGGTAATTCATATCAGGGGCAATACTCTGGCCTAAGCAGAAAAATAATGAAAATGAGAGAGTCTTATTGGTGAAAACCCTCATGGGCATCGTAGGGCGACGGGAGCTGAGAGAAATCCAAAAATGAGAGAGTCTTATTGGTGAAAACCCTCGCGGGCACCATAAGGCGACGGTAAGTTGAGAGAAAGAACAGAATGAGAGAGGCTTGATGGTGAAAACCCTTCGGGCACTACAAGTCGAATAAGGATTGTGAATCAGATTGGATAATCGGAGCATTGAAGTCCAGTTTCATGGTTCAGGGGTATAACAAGAGTTGAACATCAGACTTGTTTGACAGATTAGGCCACTTAATCAACATGTGCATGTCATGGTCATTGGAGTTGGTATCCACATCTGATAGGTTTCTACTTTGTAGTTTTCTTGTTAGGAATCATCTCTTTCCTATGCCCTTTACTATGTTCCTTTTGTCTTGTTTACTTCCTCTTCCTGAGTCTGTTTGGTCAAAATAAGTGAGAAATGACTTCAAAATTTGCCACCAGCTTTTCAATTGCACAAAATGGTATCTAGCCAGTACATCAAAGTGTCATAAGTCAGGAAAGAACAACAAGCGCATTGAGCTGGTAATAATATACATGCTTTGGGATCCTTATGAAATACAAAGGTTTGGTACACATCAATTCAGGAACAATGCAACAGATGGAGGGTGTTAGGTGAACAGATCAAAGGTATTTTCGGTGAAACACGACAGTTTGGTACATATCAATTCATAAACAATGCAACAAGATGGAGGGGTTTGGTGAACGGATCAAAGGTATTTTCTGTGGTAAGATCCACAAAAGGTGTTTAATCAGTGACAAGCGAGGTCCTCCGAGCAGAAATCAAAGTTATCGTGGCAAGTGAAGGAGCAACAGACCTCAAGGCCAGGACCAGTGGTTTAAGTCAAGAAAAACAACATGCGCGATGAGTGGGTGGCAATTGTTGTGCTTTGGAATTCATGAGAAACACAAAGATGCAGTACACGTCAACACAAGAGCACGATGCAATAGATGGAGGGTGTTAGGTGGACGAATCAAAGGTATTTTCGGTAAAACACAAAGGTTGGTAAATGTCAGTTCATGAGCAGTGCAACAGATAGAAGGAATTGGGTCTGAACGGAGAAGGGGCATTTTCTGTGATAAGGATGACAGAGAAAGTGGCTAGTCCATAAGCAAGCAAGGTCCTCGAGGGGAAATCAGTTATCATAGGAAGTGAAGGAGCAATCGCCCTCAAAGTCAAGGCCACAAACCAACCACCACATTTTAAACTAACAAGATTTTTCTTTGATTGAAACAGGGGCAGAAAAGTTTGTTTGTTTCGGAGAAACCCTTCGTGGAGAAAGGCAGTCACCAAACATGTTTGATTTTTGATTTTCAGGACCCTCCTGGAAAATGGGACATATTTTAAAGTTCAGAAAATAGCATAATCTAGAATAAATGTATCCCAAAAGAATATAAGTTGGTTTAGAATTTTGCAAGTTCAAGATAGGATTCAATTAGGAGTTTTCAGGACCCTCCTGAATAATGGGACTTAGCTTTAAGATTTCGATTAGATAACAACATTTAGCGTAAAGTCTGTTGTAGGGTAGTATAATTCAGCCATAAAAGTTGTCACTCTTAAGATAAAATTGGACTTTTGATTTTTAGGACCCTCCTGGATAATGGGGAGTAGCTTAAAGATCCTCTTAGATAGCAAGATTTAGCAGAAGTCACACCTGTAGAAGATATAACTTAGATTTTAAATTGTCGTTTAGTTAAGAGTTGTCAGGACCCCCCTAAATAAGGGACCTAGCTTTCAAATCCTTAGTAATACTTGGTAATATGATTTAGTTTTACAATCACATATGTCCCCAGCCACCAAACTCGGGCAGAAAATTTTCTTTGTTTTGCCTATTGAAGTCAGGAGCCCGCATGGAGAGCAGGGAATACATTTCAAGTTGAAGTCAGGAGCCCTCCTACAGAGCAGGGAATACTTTCAAATTAGCAGTCAGGACCCCGCCTGGAGAACAAGGGAGTACAATTTAAACTTTAGCTTTCAAATTCTTTGTTTTGCCTATCTTGAAGTCAGGAGCCCGCCTGAAGAGCAGGGAAAACTTTCAAGTTGAAGTCAGGAGCCCGCCTGGAAAGCAGGGAATACTTTCAAGTCAGCAATCAGGAGCCCGCCTGGATAACAAGGGAGTACAATTTAAGTTTTAGCTTTCAAATTCATTGTTTTGTCTATTTGAAGTGAGGAGTCCGCCTGGAGTGCAGGGAATTCATTTCAAGTTAAAGTCAGGAGCCTGCCTGGAGAGCAGGGAATACTTTCAAGCGTAGCAGTCAGGAGCCCGCTTGGAGAACAAGGGAGTACAATTTAAATTTTAGCTTTCAAATTCTTTGTTTTGTCTATCTTGAAGTCAGGAGCCCGCCTGGAGAGCAGGGAATACATTTCAAGTTAGAAGTCAGGAGCTCGCCTGGAGAGCAGGGAATACATTTCAAGTCCAGCAATCAGGAGCCCGCCTGGAGAGCAGGGAGTACATTTCAAGTTAGCAGTCAGGAGCCCGCCTGAAGAGCAGGGAATACATTTCACGTCAGCAGTCAGGAGCCCGCCTGAAGAGCAGGGAATACATTTCACGTCAGCAGTCAGGGAGCCACGCCTGGAGAATAGGGTCAGTTTTTACTTTAGTCAAGCTTAGTTTATAGTTTTCCTAGTCTATTCTTTAGTTTAATTTCATCACTGCATCAATAGTACAAGTGGTTTACAATTTTGCTAACAACCCACAAATCTTCCTAGTGCAAACTGGGGCAGAAAATTTCTTTGTTTTGTCTATTTTGTTGTAATCAGGCGCCTACCTGGAGAACAAGGGGAAACAACTCAAATTTCTAGGGAAAGCAGTGTCGAAGGAAGACAACTCGAGTTTCAAGGGAAAGCAGTTTCGAAGGAAGACAGTTCAAGTTTCAGGGGAAAATGGTTCAAGGTGCAAAGGAAAACAGTGTCAAGTAACAAGAGAAGACGGTTCGAGTTCAACAGTCAGGCGTCCACCTGAAGAAAAGGAAAAGCATCTCAGATTGCAATTCAAGTCAGCAACCAAAAAATCTCGCGGCAAGAATACGAGTCAACAGTCCGAGGTGATCAACAGAAGTTAGTCACAATAAAGAAAAGAGAGAAAGGCAAGAAGTGAATCCAAATGTAGAAGTTGATGAAAGATGTGAACTGCTTAAGACGTGGTGGAAGTCACAAGCACTACATGTCCGGTCCTGACCCAAAAGCTGTAGAAGAACGAGCTAGCACCTGCAGCTAACAAGCGCCAAGGTTCAAATCTAAAGTCTGCATGAAGAACCATTCAAGACTCAAGATCAAGCTTCAGAAGACTTATAGACATGAATCTTGTAACTCGTAGTTGATAGGCTTAGCTAGTCTTTTTCATGTTTTGATTTTGATGTAATAGCAGGACTGTGGACCGGAACCTCGATAGAACGGCACCTCGACCGGCTCTCCACCTCGGTATACTCCATCACCTCACTCGTCTCTGAACTACACGTGGTCTGATTCCTTTATATCCAAGGATATGTAGGAAGCCCAGATACCAGGGCTCGGTCACACTCCCTTCTCTCTTAGCTTTAGTCTCTCCAAATAAGGGTCGGGTCAAAAACCTGTCTAGTCAGTCTTTGTCTGAAAACTCTGTACGTTTCCAGTCAAAGAGGGGCAGTTGTAGACATGTGATTTTTAACCCTCCCCAAGATTTTTTATATATTAGCGTAAAATATTTAATTTAGGCATAATATAGATATTTTAAGTAATTTTGACTCTTTTACTTTATTTTATTACAAGAAAACAAAAAATCACAAAATAGGTTCATTAATGTTTTGTAGTCATTTTTAATATAAAAAAAATATATACAAAAATAGTATCATATTTTTATTTTAATATGATATTTGGAAATACCAAAAATAGATTTGTTTTAATGGTTAGTTTTATTTTAATAATTATATATATAGTAGGAATAATTAACAAATGGACCCGTATTTTTAATCTCGTTCGCAGCGAAAGAATAGAGCTTGGGCTCGAGCAACCCATCTTTAGGCCTAATTTTGGACCTAGCCCATAATTGTCAAGCCCATAATTCTTAGGCCCATACCCCTTAACCTAAAACCCTACCAAAAACCTAGACTATATAAATAAAAGAAAAGCAAAAAACGAAAATAGGACGGACAAAAAATACACGAGCAGCTGCGAACCAGAACGACCCCCACCCCCTTCACGTCGTCTTCTTCGACGACCCCCCCTTCCCCATTCTTCTTCTTCGACCAACGGCAATAACACAGCCATAGCTCTCAAGCAGCGAGTTAGATGACCTCAGCTCGCCGAAAAAACGCCAACGACCCTAACGTTAATCATCAGACGACCCCATCTCTGCCTGAAACTTGCCGGACAAATGAGCTCCCCATCTCGTTAGTTTAATGAGTTCCAGATGCGCCACTACTAGCCTCTGACCCACCGGAAAACTCCAGCAATCGACGATCATTTGTGACGCTACAGTTATCGCCATTTTCGTTCCGTCCCAGTTCGCAGCGTAAGTTTCGCAGCTTTGAGTCTCTCAAGGAGCTCGGTTGTTAAACCTGTCCGAAGCTCTGTTCATTGTTGTTGACGTTCGTTGTCGATCTGTTTTGTTTTGTTCTCCCTTAAGGCGTCGCTCGCCGTTGCAGTAGCGTCGTTATTGGTGGCTCTATTTGCTAGCCAGATTTCCTTTCGCTTTATTTGCCGGAAAACCTGTTCTGTTGGACACCATTAATCTCAGTGAAAATACCGTTTAAACATCAGCTTCTCACCCCGAAGCGGCGGGAAACCAGTCAAAACAGCCCCTTGGTGCATAACACGACGGCATCTTGCGTCGAGTTTTTCCAGTCGGGGTTCTGTCGGTCTTGCTCGTATTTTTTAGTACTTGTCATCGGGTTCTATTTGCTAGTTGAACGACTTGGTTAGTGTATCAAGCTTCGTCGGTGTATCAAGCTTTGTTTCGAAGGTCCTTTATAAATACACAGAAGAGCTTTCGTCGAGGTTCTTTCTTTTCTAATCTCATTTTTATGGTTGATTTGCTCGGAACTGTTATTTAAACTGTTTGAGTATTTGAATGCCTTCAAATTGGTTAATTCTATGTTTATTAGTTACTCTATTCAGTCAAGTGATTTTATTGAGGCAACTCGTTAAATTATTCTTTGAATTGCATGGGCTAATAGTAAGCTTGATCTTAAAGGCCAATTGGTCAGACAAAGCTGGATCACATAGGAACGGATTTAGATTTGGATCGTTGAATGTTTTGAAATATAGAATTTGGTCCTTGATCTAGTGTTGAAAGATCTGAACCTTTTAATGAATATCTGGCTTTAGTTGTTTGGCTACAAGTCTTGGGCCGTGCTAACCTAATCATTCTATTAATTAACTTACTCCATTTTCCATAAATCATGTCCTTATAATAGTATTAAAACTAGTCTAGATTAATAGCTCATGGGCATCGTAGCTTGCTTTAGGCGTGCTCTTTTAAAAACTACCTTCCTAAACTCGGGTGCGCATTTCATGTGACCCAAATCCAAATCCTAAAACATTGAATAAAATGTGTTCCGGATTGAGGGTGCATTTCATGTGGCGCGATCCAAAGACATGTTTTAAACGACGTTCAATCTACTTCAAATGGAATAAAAGCGGTTAACAGCTAAAATTTGCACATAGGTTCATAATTATTTAAAATCAGATAATTAAGCTGAATATAACAGTTAGGCGACCGTGCTAGAACCACGGAACTCGGAAATGCCTAATACCTTCTCCCGGGTTAACAGAATTCCTTACTCGGATTTCTGGTTCGCGGACTGTTAAAGAGAATCAAACTTTTCCTCGATTCGGGATTAAACCAGTGACTTGGGACACCATAAATCTCCCAAGTGGCGACTCTGAATCTTTAAATAAATAAATCCCATTTCGACTGTCCTTTAATTGGAAAAACTCCCTTATTTATACCCTTTTTCGGGGGTGTAGGTAGAAAAAGGAGGTGTGACAATATTTCTACTTCTGCACCTACACTTGTAACTACTCTTCCCTTAGTCCCCATTGTAATTCATCTTCTAATATCAATAAAATTGATTTGTTTTGGCACCAAACACTAGGCCACATGCCTTTTGCTAGAATGAAGTCTATTTGATTTGTTTCTACCAAGGTTTTCTCTAATCTGTATTTTATTTACTCTTTTTTCTCTATGGCTAGACCACAAAGATTATTATTTCCTGACAGTTCCATGCACATATGCACTTTTTCAATTAGTACACATTGATATTTGTGGCCCCTACCATACTATTACATGTGATGGTTTCCGATATTTCTTGACTGTAGATGATTTTGCAAGAGTCACAGACTCATTTACTATACTATAAGGGAAATGTCTTATCTGTCATTAAGGCTTTTACTTCTATGACAATAACACACTTTCATACCTCAGTTCAAAGTTTTAGGTCTGATAATTCCTTTGATCTTGGTACTAGTTCTGAGGCCAAATTCTTTTTCTCTTCTCAAAGTATTTTACACCAGACCACCATCCCATATGTTAGGTTTTAGTTTTAATGATAAAAAATAATATAACTTCTTTTGGTATAGGAACTCAAGAAAAGCATCCAAGATTGAAGAAATCAAAAGGAAGGAATCAATCAACCAACTAGAAATTCGGAAAGGGAATCAATTAGAGATTGATTGAAGTGGAAAAGAAGCATCGAAGATCTTGCAAGATGATCAATCAAACTGCTATTTTTGGAAGGAACAACAATCAAGGAGTAAACTCGTGCTATCAAGATATGTAAAAAAAGGAAAGCTATCAATGCCCTCTCATCAAGGAAGTGCAACAGCAAATAACCTTATTCTTGGAAAGAATCAATTTCTTTCTAAGGATCAAATATCTTGGGTTGTCAAATCTCTTCAGCAAACGGCCTCCTACAAAGTATTTATACACATCTTTAAGCCTTAGACAAACATACTTTGATCAAACCAAATATCCTCTCTTTGTTCTACTACAAACAAATATTATAGTTCTACTAGATCTGCTATGTAACAAGTTAGAGAAGAAAGAGAGAAAAATACTGGTGAAGAATTGTATCAAAAAGAAATGAGTGATATAGGAACCGGGCCAGTGGTGCAAATCACACCATTCACTTTGTACTCAAGAAACTCATTCACTAAAAGAGAACTCCCTTGCAAGCCAAGGGAACTGGACTAGGATTTACATTGAATCTGAACCAATATAAAAATTCAAGTGTCTTTAATTCCCGCACTTTATTTCTGCATCTTAAATTCTGCTATTACTGTTATCATGTTATTACATCTAGTCGACTAATTAGAAAACTAGTCAAATTGTAGTGATTAAAATATAAAAATAAATAATTCACCCCCTCTTGTACTTTCAATTGGTATCGGAGTGAGGCTCACATTTTTCTTTTGCTTAGCAACTTGTGAGAAAAGATCATGGCAAATCAAGTTATTATCGGAGCACTCTTCCAAGAAGGAACATCGCAAGTGAGGCTATCGTAACTCAATGGACAACATTTCTCTCACTGGAAAGTGCATATGGAAATATACTCAAAGGCCTATGATGTTAAAGTCTAGAAAGTTATCAAAAAAGGGAACTATACTCTGCCGGCCGTCGCTCAACCACTTGTTGATCCTGAAGATATAGATTTATATACAGATGAGCAAATGACAGTTGTGCAAGTTAACAATAAGGCAAGGAATCTGCTCTACAATGCTATAAGTAAAGGAAAGGAAACACATATCAACATGTTGGTTCATGACTATGAACTCTTTCAGATGAAAGAATGAGAATCTATTGAAGAGATGTTTGCCAGATTCAGTAAAATTATTAGCGATCTAAAAGCTTTTGACAAACTATACTCAAGTGGTGATCAAGCTAGGATGATTCTTAGAAGTCTACCCACTACTTGGCAGGCAAAAGTGGTTACACTTGAATCACAGGATCTGAATAAGCTATCATATGATGAACTTCGAGGAGAACTCATAGCTTTTGAGAATACTCATCTCAAGAAAACAAACCAGGAAGAAAAGAAGAAAACAGTTGCATTCAAGGCCACAACTGAAAAAGCAGAAAATGATATCGATGATGACCCTGAAGCTCTTCAAGAAGAGATTATCATGGTATCAAGGAACATGGATGGTTTAATGAGAAGATATAGGAATGTTAGAAGAGGAAGGATGCCACCCAGGCGACCCAGGCAATATAATGAACAACAAAAAAATGATGGCAAATGCTATGAGTGTGGAAGATTTGGACATGTTCAAGATGAATGTCCTGATCTAATAAGAAAAATTTCCAAAGGCTTCAACAAGAACAAATCATTTGAAAGCTGGAGTGATGAAGACAATTCAGAACTGAAGAGATAGCAAATCTTTGCTTCATGACAATTCTGGAAAACGACATGAACAAACTCTCAGGGTGTTGGACAGATGAGGACACTTCAGACGATGAATGCAAAAATGACAATGAGAACTGTTTCATGGCACGAGGTGAAACAAGCGAGGTAAGATCTTATAACTGTGAAAGGTGTAATAAATTGCATCATTTTCTTGACATTACTTTGAAAGAGTCTCAAAAAATGATGAATGAACTAAAGTGACTCAACAAAGAAGTAAAAGACTGAAAACTCAAACATGAAGTATGTGAAACTAAAAAGGAAGTACTTCAAGAAGTGTTTAAGGAATTGCAAATGCAACTAAATGACATGCGCAAATCCACCAGTCATAGTTCTGTCAGGTCAAACCAGGCGACTTACAAGTCAACTGGAGAAGGACCAGCCAGAAAAGAATCCACTAGTACTAACACTAATGAAAGATCTAAAAATGGATCAGGAGTTACGTATCACTAACAAAAGTGGACATAAATATTCCTTTTGTCAATTTCGTAAATCAAATGTTTCAGGATGGATTTGGAAACCCAAAAACAATCCTGAGTCAAGTAATACTAACCAACCAGGACCCATGCAAGTTGGGTACCTAAAAGAAAGTAATCACTATGTTTTGCAGGAACACCACAGGAAGAGCCGCAAAGGAAAATGGTACCTAGATAGTGCGTGTTCTAGTCACATGACAGGTGACAAAAACCTATTTAAGGAAGTTACAAAAATAGATGGAGGAAGTGTTAAGTTCGGTGATGATTCAAAAGGAAAAATAGTCGATACTAGAACATCCCCTTTCAATAATAATTGTGATATCACTAAAGTTTATCTTGTTGACGGACTTAGTTACAATCTTCTGAGTATAAGTCAGCTATGCGACTCGGGGTATGAAGTAAAGTTCAAGAAAATAGGTTGTGATATTGAAGATGAGACATGTAAAATAATCCTCCTAGGTAAAAGGTATGAAAATATTTATATTCTTGATGGATTTGAAAATATAGATGGTCATATCTGTTTAACATCCATATATGATGATCCATGGTTATGGTATAAGAAACTTGGTCATGAAAGCATGCATTTGATAGAAAAACTTTCCAAGCATGATTTAGTTATTGGTTTGCCTAAACTAAATTTCTCTAGAAATCATATATGTGATGCTTGTCAAATTGGAAAACAAACTAGAAACTCTTTCAAAAATAAAGATATTAAATCTACTTCTAAGCCTTTGCAATTGCTTGATATGGACTTATTTGGCTAGATTTTCTAGCATAGGAGGAAAACAATATGCTTTTGTTATTGTTGATAATTACTCACGTTTTACTTGGGTGATTTTCTTATCTCATAAAGATGAAGCGTTGAAATTTTTGAGATTTTCTGTAAGAAGGTTGAAAGAGAAAATGGGGTATCTGATTACAATAATCCAAAGTGATCATTGAGGAGAATTTAAAAGTAGAGCATTTGAAGATTTCTGTAATGATCAAGGATATACCCACAACTTCTCTGCACCGAGATCACCCTAACAGATTGGAGTGACCTTGCAAAATATGGCAAGAACTATGATACTAGAGTATTCAGTACCAAATCACTTTTGGATAGAAGGAGTAAGTATTACATGTCATATTCTCAACCGATGTCTCATAAGGCCCATTTTTAAGAAAACACCTTATGAATTGTGGAAAGATAAATGACCCAATATTAGTTACTTTCATCCGTTTGGAAGCAAGTGTTTCATTCACAATAATGATAAGGACGATCTTGGAAAATTCGATCCAAGAAGTGACGAAAGTATTTTTTTGAGTTATTCATTAAATAGTAGATCTTTTAGAGTCTATAATAAATGCACATTGTGTGTGGAACAATTAGTACATGTTATATTTGATGAGAATAACACTTCGGCAGAGAAAGGAATTATTGCAGGTGATGAAGATCAAACTCAAGAAATTCAGGAGACAAGCAAATCTCAAGAGTCGACTAATAAATGTGGTGGTGTGATAAAGTCAACTAATGAAACCAGCAACAGTCAACCAGAATCTCCGAAGGAGTTAACTACTCATATAGTTCGTCCAAATTAATGGAGAAGTGAACCTAAATATGCTCAAAAATTCATCATAGAAGATCCAAGCGAAGGAATGAAAACCAGGGGAGCTCTCAAGAAGAAAGCAAACATAGCACTAATTTCTCAAATTGAGCAAAAGAAAATAGAGGAAGCTATGAAAGACTCAAGTTGGTTGCAAGCAATGCAGGAAGAGCTAGACCAACTCGACAAAAATCAAGTATGGAAACTGATGCCCAAATCTGAAAATGCTCCTGTAATTGGAACAAAATGGGTCTTCAGAAATAATTTGAATGCGGCTGGAAAAGTTGTAAGAAACAAAGCCATATTAGTTGCTCAAGGATATTCACAACAAGAAGGAGTCGACTATGACGAAACATTTGCCCAAGTAGCTCGACTGGAATACTCAACTCACTTCTTAATGATCACGGATTTACAAGAGGTAAAGGAGACACTACCCTGTTTATTAAAAAATCATCAAAAAATAATCTCATTATTCAAATTTACATTGATGATATTATCTTTGGTATTGCTAATCCTCTTCTGTGCAAGGAATTTTCAAATCTTATGCAAAGTGAGTTCGAAATGAGTATGATGGGAGAGGTAACGTTCTTTCTTGGACTTCAAATTCAACAATCTGAAGAAGGAACGTTCATATGTCAGACAAAATATACAAAGGAGTTTATTCAAAAATTCGGTATGAGCAATGCTAAAGCTATTGGCACACCAATGAGTCCTTCAACAAGTCTCGACAAAGATGAACAGAGAATTCCTGTTGATGAAACGAAGTATCGTGGAATGATTGGCTCACTTCTTTATCTAACTGCTAGTCGACCGAATATTATGTTTAGTGTCTGTAAATATGCCAGGTTTCAGTCAACTCCTAAGGAATCACATCTGACTGCACTAAAAAGAATTATTTGATATCTCATTGGAACTGTCTCTCATGAATTATGGTATCCAAGATCTAACAACTTTAAATTAGAAGGTTTTTCAGATGCTGATCTTGCAGGTGATAAGGAAGACAGAAAAAACACCAGTGAAACATGCCAATTACTTGGAAAGGCACTAATATTTTGGAACAGTAAAAAGCAAGGATCAGTCGCATTATCCATGATTGAGGCTGAGTATATCGCAATTGGATAATGTTGTGCACAATTACTATGAATGACTCATCAATTGGGTAACTATGAATTATTCTTTAAACCTATTCCAATTTTTTTGTGATAACTCTAGTGCTATATATCAATCAAAAAATCCGGTAAAAATCCTCTCTTTTCACATCAGTTACAGAGTTCAAAGAAGGAAACTCAATCACCACATCTGTTCAACTGACACCCCTTCCTTTTCTGTACTCAACCGTCAGAAATTCCTCTTTTAATACCTAAAAACCCTTCTCAGTCTCCATCATCCCCATCGCCTAGAAACCCTCTCTAAAACTTTCTCTCACCAAAAGCTCTCCCATGGCCAAACACTCAAAAAAACCTTCTGCTTCTACTAGGAAGAGAACTCACTCAAGAACAAACCCCCATCTCAACCTCCAGAACAAGTAGACCTAGGGTCCGACCATTCTGAAGGTTTTGCCTACTCTCAGGAGGACCTCTCGGATCATTCTCATACTTTAGGAGAAAAAGCCCTGGGAAAAAGGCCTATGGAAGAACCCCCTGAATCCTTTACTCCAAAGAAGACGAAAATAGATCTCTCTAGTTCTTTAGAGTCTGACCTAAATTTCTAGGACTCTCCAAATAGGGATTTTTTCATCGTTTTGAAAGAGAAGCCAATCGCTCATGGGAGGGTAAGTCGACCTTGATGACATGGAAGCCCTAAATTGTAAGGTAAAAGATCTATTTGTTTATCAGGGCTGGTCTAAATACTTTTTTGTTCCCCCTCCTAAAGTCTATGAACCCTTAATAAAAATGTTTTATGCAAATCTTCGTTCCAGTAAGTCTGATAAGTTGGAATCCTTAGTGTTAGGGAAGCACATGTTCTTGATTATGCCATTTTTTATTCAATTTTCCAATGTAAGTGTTCTAGTTTTCCCATACTTTTCAAAAATTTCTGGCCTGATGACTTTGAAATCACTTTTGATCAAGCAAAACAGTGTATTGCTGAGTGTCCATATGATTCTCTCCCAAACCAGTTACGTCCCAGTGATGTTAGCTTTGAAACTCGTGTTCTAGCCCACATTGTTGCAACTACTCTGCTTCCTCGTACTGGCTCTTTCTCCACCTTCTCTCAAAGACATACCTTTCTTGTCTATTGCTTTGTGACAAAACTCAAGATTAAAGTGTCCTCCTGGGCCATCAATTTTATGATTGAGATTGATGATGATCCCACAAGTCTGTGTGATGACCCAAAAGGTAATCACTTGTTTTAGAAATAAATTCTGTGCTCCCAGGCCTTAAAAACCTCTTTTCATCTCACCTCAATTTGCGTGCACAGTCCAGAGCGTAGCCAGAAAGCCATTATGTGAAAATCCGTAAAAAATAATAAAAAGTGCCTTTAAAATGAATTAAAGTTGACTTCGGTCTACATTTTGAGTAAACGGACCCGGACCCATGATTTGACGGTCCCGTAGGGTCCGTAGGAAAATATGAGACCTTGGCGTATGCCCGGAATCGAATTCCGAGGTCCCAAGCCCCAGAAATGAATTTTTAAAGAAAATTATTTTCTGGAACATATATGAGATTTTGGAAAGGAAAAATGTTTGGAAGTTGATGGTATAATGCCCGTATTTTGGTTTCGGATCCCGGTACAGGTCTTATATATGATTTAAGTCGAGCCTGTAAAATTTGGTAAGAAACAGACTTGAAATGACGTGATTCGGAACCTTAGTTGTAAAATTTGAAACTTTGAAAGTTCATGAGATTTCCTTTGATTTTGGTGGTAAATTCATAGTTATTGATGTTATTTTGAAGATTTGATTTCACAAGCAGGTTCGTATGATGTTTTTGGGTTAGTGTGCATGTTTGGTTTGGAGCCCCGAGGACTCGGGTGAGTTTTGGATAGGCCACAGAGTGTTTTGAACTTAGGAAGTTGCAGGTTTTTAGCCGTTGTGTGTTGCAGGTCTACAGGTTTTGTTTGCGAAGCCTGGCTTGCAATTGCGAGCTCACATTTGCGAGAGACCCATCGCAATTGTGATGATGGGCTGGGGCAGGAACCCTCGCATTTACAAGGCTTATGTCGCAAATGCGACTTCAACAGGGACCACAAATGCGAACAATTATTCGCAAATGCGAAGACAGCAGGATTGGCCTAACTTCACATTTGCGAAGCCTGGGCCGCATTTGCGAACCTGACTTCGCAAATGCAATATCTGCACTTGTGAAAATTATAACTTAGCCAAAAATCTTTCATTTTTCAAACCCTTTAAAAACCAAAACACTCTTGAGCGATAATTCAAAGACAAGTACTCTTCCAAATCGATTGTAAATCATTTCTAACTTGTTTTTATTAATCTTTAACATCTTTTCTCATGATTTCAACTCAAAATCAAAGGTTTTCATGGGGGAAATTGGGTGTTTTGGGTAGAACCTAGATTTTTCAAATTTTTGGGATTTGGACCTCGATTTGACGTCCGATTTCAAAATAAATTATATATATGGGTTCGTGGGGGAATGGATAATCGGGTTTTGATTCGAACCTCGGGTTTTGACAAAGTGGGCCCAGGGGCAATTTTTGACTTTTTGGGAAAACCTTTAGAAAACTTATTTTCATGCATTGGAATTGATTCATTTAGCATTTATTGATATAGTTAAGTAACTTGTGGCTAAATACAAGCGAATTGGTGGTGGAATCAAGAGGTACAGCGGTAGTTGAGGCTTGAATTGTGTTCGTGGCATCGAGGTAAATGTTTGGTCTAACCTTAGCTTGAGGGATTAGGAGTCGGGTCCTATTTGCTATGTATTATTTGTTGAGTACGACGTATAGGCATGGTGACGAGTATCTATATGTCATTGTCAAGCATGCCCGTGAGTCTCAAATTGAAGTCATTGGGTTCTTAATAAGTACTACAAATGCCTAAGTTGTTGATTTTCTGTGTTGGGCAAGAATTATGATTATTCTCGTGAAAATTGCTTATGGTTGAGTATTGGTGCTAGTTGAGGTTTCTTTTGTGAAGTTAAATGTTGGAACAAGTTTGGTTATAGCGGATTCCCTTGCTGGGACGTATTTACTTCTTATTGTCAATTCCATTGCCGGGATATTGTTGTTCCCTTATTGTTCCCTTGTCGGGACTCTTTTGTGATTGGTGTTGAATTGTATATTGGGATCGGGTTGCACGCCGCAATAATATTATATTTGGGTCGGGTTGCACGCTGCAACAATATCATATTTGGATCGGGTTGCACACCGTAAAATTATTATATTTGGATCGGGTTGCACGCCGCAACAATATTATATTTGGATCGGGTTGCACACCGTAATAGTGATATATGATATGGATTGGGTTGCACATCGGAACAGTGTTTTTATGATTTGGATCGAGTTACGTGCCGTAACAATAAAGGATAAAAGTGGTTATTAATTTTTTACGGTTTCCTTATTATTCTTGCTATGAATTTTTAAATTGTTCTTTATGCTTTTCTCCTGAGTTACTATTGGTAAATGATATTCCCCCGCAGCATGTTTCCCTCTCCCATCCTTAATTGTACATTTTTGCTTTTATTTTCCGTTGTATATGATATAACTGCACAAGTTTATTTGGTAGTCTGGTCCTAGCCTCGTCACTACTTTGTCGGGGTTAGGCTAGGCACTCACCAGCACATGGGGTCGGTTGTGCTGATACTACACTCTACACTATGTGCAGATCCCGGAGTAGCAACTTTCAGACTGTAGCTTTGGGTGGCTGCCTTCAGTCCAGTCGAAGATTCCAACGTAGTCCTGCAGGCGTCCACAGGCCTTGGCATCTTCTCCTACCCTTTTAGTCTATTTCTTTTATATATTTCAGAGAGAGTGTTGTAATAAATCTTTCAGACTTTCATTTGTAGTATTCCTAGACAGTCTGTAGAATTGTAACATCTGTCTTGGGTAGTTATTGTATGGATTGGTATTGGCATCTTTCTTAAATTATTACATTTTAGTCTTCCGCTTATTAGATTTCCGCTGTTTATCAGTTGTTGTTTATTAATTGTAAAAGGTAAATAATTTCAATGGTTGTCTTGCCTAGCTTTCACTAGTAGGCTCCATCACGACTCACGAGGGTGGGAAATCCAGGTCGTGACAAGTTGGTATCAGAGCTCTAGGTTACATAGGTCTCACAATTCACAGACAAGCTTAGTAGAGTCTGAGGGATCGGTACAGAGACGTTTGTATTTATCCCCCAGAGGCTACAGAGTTAGGAAAAACTTCACATTTATTCTTCTTGTCGTGCGATTTGGTTTCTCAATGCTAATTGAATTTCTACTCTGTTCTTTCGCAGATGGCGAGAACACGTGCTTCCTCATCCACTGATCAGCATCCCGAGCCCCCAGCAGCAGTTCCCACGAGGGGCAGAGGGCGAGACCGAGGTCGTGCTAGAGGCCGAGGTGGGGTAGAGCTCAGCCCAGAGCAGCAGCACCAGCGGCGGAGCCTCAGGTTGACTTTTATGATGATGTTCCGGCCCTGGCAGTTCTGGTGGGCCCAGCTCAGGTCCCAGAGGGGTTAATTTCTACCCTAGTACTGCATGATGCTCTAGTCTGTCTAGTGGGCCTTATTGAGAGCGTCACCCGGGCAGGCTTGCTTCTTGTAGCACCAGCCATCTCTTAGGCTGGGGGAGGAGCCCAGAATCCTACTACTCACACTCCGGAGCAGATGGCTCCCCAGTTTTAGACTCCAGCTGCTCAGCCAGTTGGAGCAATTCAGTCGGGTGTGGTAGCTCAGACCGGTGATGGAGTAGCTATGCCTGCCAATGCTTTGTGGAGATTAGATAGGTTCACCAAGCTCTTCACTACTACTTTCAGCAGTGCATCTTCTGAGGATCCCCAGAATTATCTAGACAACTGTCATGAGGTTCTCAGGAACATGGGGATAGTGGAGACCAATGGGATCGACTTTGTTACTTTTCGTTTGTCTGGATCTGCCAAGACTTGGTGGAGAGATTATTGTTTGGCTAGACCAGCCGGATCACAAGTTTTGACTCGGGAGTAGTTTACTCAGCTATTTCTAGAGAAGTTTCTCCCGATCACTCAGAGAGAGATCTATCGGAGGCAGTTTAAGCGTCTCCAGCAAGTTTCTATAACTGTTACTCACTACAAGACCAGATTCATCAACTTGGCCCATCATGCTCTTATCATACTTCCCACCAAGAGAGAGAGAGAGGGTGAGGTGGTTCATTGAGGGACTCATTCAGCCTATTCGACTTTAGATGGCTAAGGAGACGGGGAGTGAGATTTCTTTTTAGGAGGCGGCCAATGTGGCCAAGAGAGTTGAGATGGTTCTATCGTAGGGGGTGGTCAGGGGTCTGACAAGAGGCCTCGTCATTCAGGCAGATTCAGTGGTGCCTCATCTGGAGGCAGGGATTCGTATGGTAGAGGCCATCCTCCTACGCCTTTTCAGTCAGCACTTCAGGTTTCTCACGGTGCTTCAGGTGGTTGTTGTTCTCATATGCATTATTCTGATCAGCAGTCCTACAGTGCACCACCAGCTCCTATTAGTGCACCGCTGCTCCAGAGTTTTCGGGGTGGTCATTCAGGTCGCCAGTGTCAGTCTCAGTTTCCTCAGCCGCAACACTTAGGGGGATGCTTTGAGTGCGGTGAGTATGGTCATATCCTGAGGGCTTGTCCAAGATTAGTGGGTATTCAGCTGCAGCAGCAGGGTTCCCGTGCTATGGTTCAGGTTCCAGGTGTTCCACCACCCTCTCCGCCAGCTAGGGGTGGGGGTAGAGGTGCTAAAGGTGGAGGTAGAGGTATTAGAGGTGGAGGTCAGGCCGCTAGAGGTGGAGGCCAGCCAGTAGCAGGCCGTCCCAGAAATGTAGTTTATAATGGTGGGGCCCAGCCCGATGTTATGCTCTTCCAGCCAGGCCTGAGGTTAAGGCTTCTAATACAGTTATCATAGGTATTGTTCTGGTTTGTAGCAGAGATGCTTCAGTTTTATTTGATCCAGGATCTACATACTCATATGTGTCATCTTATTTTACACCGTATCTGGGCATGCCTAGTGATTCTTTGAGTGCCCCTATTTATGTGTCTACACCTGTAGGTGATTTTATTATGGTAGATCGTGTCCATCATTTGTGTATAGTTGTGATAGGGGGTCTTGAGACTCGTGTAGATTTGTTACTGTTGGACATGGTTGATTTTGATGTCATATTGGGGATGGACTGGTTATCACCACACCACACTATCTTGGACTGTCATGCCAAGACAGTGACCTTAGCCTTGCCGGGTTTACCTCATTTAGAGTGGAGAGGGACTCCTGGTCATTCTACATGTAGTGTTATCTCATATATGAAGGCTCGACGAATGGTCGAGAAGGGGTGCTTGGCCTATTTGGCCTATGTTCGTGATTCTAGTGCTGAGGTTCCTCCTATTGATTCTGTGCCTGTTGTTCGTGAGTTTCCTGAGGTATTTCCTTCAGACCTAATGGGTATGCCACCCGATAGGGATATTGACTTACGTATTGATTTGGCTTCGAGCACACAACCCATTTCTATCCCGCCGTATCATATGGCTCCGTATGAGTTGAAATAATTGAAGGAGCAGTTGCAAGACTTACTTGAAAAAGGTTTTATTAGACCTAGTGTCCGCCTTGGGGTGCGCCGGTGTTGTTTGTCAAGAAGAAGGACGGATCGATGAGAATGTGTATGGATTATCGGCAGCTGAACAAGGTTACAATCAAGAATAAGTATTCATTGCCGATGATTGATGATTTGTTTGACCAACTTCAGGGTGCCAAGGTATTTTCGAAGATTGACTTGAGATCTGGCTACCATCAGTTGAGGATTAGGGCATTCGATGTCCCTAAGACAGCTTTCCGTACTCGGTACGTGCATTATGAGTTCTTGGTGATGTCATTTGGGTTGACAAATGCCCCAGTAGCTTTTATGGATTTGATGAAACGAGTGTTCAGGACTTACTTGGATTCATTCGTGATAGTCTTCATTGATGATATTTTGATCTATTCCCGCAGCCGGGAGGAACACGAGCAGCATCTTAGAGTGGTTCTTCAGACTTTGAGGGACAGTCAGTTGTATGCCAAGTTTTCGAAGTGCGAGATTTGGTTGAGTTTAATTGCATTCCTGGGTCATTTTGTATCAATAGAGGGTATTCAGGTTGATCCGAAGAAGATAGAGGCAGTCAAGAACTGGCCTAGACCCGCATCAGCTATAGAGATCCGGAGTTTCTTGGGTTTGGTAGACTATTATCGCGTTTGTGGAGGGGTTTTCATCTATTGCAGCCCCGATGACCAGGTTGACCCAGAAGGGTGCCCAGTTCAGGTGGTCGGACGAGTGTGAGGCGAGCTTTCAGAAGCTCAAGACAGCCTTGACTATGGCGCCAGTGTTGGTTTTGCCCACAGGTTCATGGCCTTATACGGTTTATTGTGATGCATCTCGTATTGGACTTGGTGCGGTGTTGATGTAGGAGGGCAAGGTCATTGCTTATGCTTCGCGGCAGTTGAAGATTCATGAGAAGAGTTATCCAGTTCATGATTTGGAGTTAGCAGCCATTGTCCATGCATTGAAAATTTGGAGGCATTATCTGTATGGCATGTCATGTGAGGTGTTCATGGATAACAAGAGTCTGCAGTAGTTGTTCAAGCAGAAGGAGCTAAATTTGAGGTAGAGAAGGTGGTTGGAGTTATTGAAGGACTATGATATCACCATCTTATATCATCCGGGAAAGGCCAATGTGGTGGCCGATGCTTTGAGTAGAAAGTCAGCCAGTATAGGCAGTTTAGCGTATATTTTGGTCGATGAGAGACTGCTTGCTTTGGATTTTCAGGCTTTGGCCAATCAGTTCGTGAGGTTGGATGTTTCTGAGCCCAGCCATTGTTAGCTTACACAGTCGCTCGTTCTTCTTTATGGGAGATTCGAGATCGGCAGTATGGTGATCCTCATTTGTGTGTCCTTAGAGACACGGTGCAGCACGGAGGTGCCAAGGAGGTTACATTAGGAGATGATGGAGTTTTGAGGCTACAGGGTCGAGTTTGTGTGCCTAATGTGGATGGGCTCCGGGAGTTTATTTTAGAGGAGGCCCATAGTTCCCGGTACTCTATTCACCCGGGCACCGCTAAGATGTATTAGGACTTGCGACAGCATTATTGGTGGAGGAGAATGAAGAAGGACATTGTTGCATATGTGGCTCGGTGTTTGAATTGTCAATAGGTTAAGTATGAGCATCAGAGGCCTGGTGGTTTGTTTTAGAAGATCGAGATTCTCGAGTGGAAGTGGGAGTAGATCACTATGGATTTCGTTGTTGGACTCCCACAGACTCGGAGGAAGTTTGACGCAGTGTGGGTTATTGTTGATAGGTTGACCAAGTCAGTACATTTTATTCCGGTGGCAGTCTCTTATTCTTCTGAGAGGTTAGCTGAGATCTATATCCGGGAGATTGTTCATCTTCATGGTGTGCCCGTGTCTATCATTTCTAACCGAGGTATGCAGTTTACCTCACGTTTCTAGAGGGCAGTTCAGTGAGAGTTGGGCACTCAGGTTGAGTTGAGCACAACATTTCATCCTCAGACGAACGGGTAGTCCGAGCATACTATTCAGATTTTGGAGGATATGCTCCGAGCTTGTGTCATTGACTTTGAAGGCTCGTGGGATTAGTTTTTGCCTTTAGCAGAGTTTTCCTACAACAATAGCTACCACTCGAGTATCCAAATGGCTCCTTATTAGGATTTGTATGGTAGGCAGTGTCGGTCATCGGTTGGATGGTTTGAGCCGGGAGTGGCTCGATTGTTAGGTACGGATCTAGTATAGGATTCCTTGGACAAGGTCAAGATTATTCAGGATAGGCTTCATACAGTTTAGTCCAGGTAAAAGAGTTATGTCGACCGTAAGGTTCGTGATTTGGCATTCATGGTTGGTGAGCGGGTATTGCTTTGGGTGTCGCCTATGAAGGGCGTGATGAGATTTGGGAAGAGGGGCAAGCTTAGCCCTAGGTTCATTGGCCCGTTTGAGATTCTTGATCGAGTGGGAGAGGTGGCTTACAGACTTGCGTTGCCGCCGAGCTTATCAACCGTGCATCTAGTGTTTCATGTGTCCATACTTCGAAAGTATCACGACGATCTATCCCACGTGTTATATTATAGCACTGTCCAGTTAGACAAGGACTTGTCCCCTGAGGAGGAGCCGATAGCTATTCTAGACCGGCAGGTTCTTCAGTTGAGATCGAAGAGTTTTCCTTCTGTTCGTGTTCAGTGGAGAGGTCAGCCTGTTGAGGCATCAACCCGGGAGTCCGAGGATGATATGCGGAGCCGTTATCCCCATCTTTTCCCTACTCAGGTACTTCCTTCTTATGCCCGTTCAAGGACGAACGGTTGTTTTAGAGGTGGAGAATGTGATGACCCAAAAGGTCATTACTTGTTTTAGAAATAAATTCTGTGTTTCCAGGCCTTAAAAACCTCTTTCTATCTCACCTCAATTTGCGTGCGCAGTCCGGACGCGTAGATGGAAAGCCATTACGTGAAAATCCATGAAAAATGATAAAAAGTTCCTTTAAAATAAATTTAAGTTGACTTCGGTCTACATTTTGAGTAAACGGATATATGGGACCTGGGCATATGCCAGGAATCGAATTCCGAGGTCTCAAGCCCGAGAAATAAATTTTTAAAGAAAATTATTTTCTGGAATATATATGAGTTTTGGAAATGAAAAATGTTTGGAAGTTGATGGTATCGAGCCCGTATTTTGGTTCCGGAGCCTGGTACAAGTCTTATATATGATTTAAGTCGAGCCTGTAAAAATTTGGTAAGAAACGGACTTGAAATAACGTAATTCGGAACCTTAGTTGTAAATTTGAAACTTTGAAAGTTCATGAGATTTCCTTTAATTTTGGTGGTAAATTCATAGTTATTGATGTTATTTTGAGGATTTGATTGCACGAGCAGGTCCGTATGATGTTTTTGGGGTTAGTGTGCATGTTTGGTTTGGAGCCCTGAGGACTCGGGTGAGTTTTGGATAGGCTACGGAGTGTCTTGAACTTAGGAAGTTGCAGGTTTTTAGCTGTTGTGTGTTGCAGGTCTGCAGGCTTTGCAATTGCGAAGCCTGGCTCGCAATTGCAAGCTCGAATTTGCGAGAGACCCATCGCAATTGCGATGATAGGCTGGGGCAGGAACCCTCGAATTTGCGAGGCTTATGTCGCAAATGCGACTTCAACAGGGACTGCAAATGCGAACAATTGTTCGCAAATGCGAAGACAGCGGGATTGGCCTACCTTCGCATTTGCGAAGCCTGGGCCACATTTGCGAGTTCACATTTGCGAACTTGACCTCGCATATGCGATATCTGCACCTGTGAAAATTATAACTTAGCCAAAAATCTTTCATTTTTCAAACCCTTTTAAAACCAAAACACTTTTGAGCGATTTTTCAAATACAAGTACTCTTCCAAATCGATTGTAAGTCATTTCTAACTTATTTTTATTAATCTTTAACATCATTTCTCATGATTTCAGCTCAAAATCAAAGGTTTTCATGGGGGAAATTGGTTGTTTTGTGTAGAACCTAGGTTTTTCAAATTTTGGGGATTTGGACCTCGATTTGAGGTTTGATTTCAAAACAAATTATATATTTGGGTTCGTGGGGGAATGGGTAATTGGATTTTGGTTCAAACCTCGGGTTTTGACCATGTGGGCCTAGGGATGATTTTTGACTTTTTGGAAAAACTTTAGAAAACTTATTTTCATGCATTGGAATTGATTCATTTAGCATTTATTGATATAGTTAAGTAACTTGTGGCTAAATACAAGCGAATTGGTGGTGGAATCAAGAGGTAAAGCGGTAGTTGAGGCTTGAATTGTGTTTGTGGCATCGAGGTAAATGTTTGGTCTAACCTTAGCTTGAGGGATTAGGAGTCGAGTCATATTTTCTATGTATTATTTGTTGAGTACGACGTATAGGCATGATGACGAGTATCTATACATCATTGTCAAGCATTCCTGTGAGTCTTAAATTGAAGTCGTTTTGTTCTTAATAAGTACTACAAATGCCTAAGTTGTTGATTCTCTATGTTGGGCAAGAATTATGATTATTCTCGTGGAAATTGCTTATGGTTGAGTATTGGTGCTATTGAGGTTTCTTTTGTGAAGTTAAATGTTGGAACAAGTTTGGTTATAGCCGATTCCCTTGCCGGGACATATTTACTTTTTACTGTCGATTCCCTTGCCGGGATATTATTGTTCCCTTGTCGGGACTCTTTTGTGATTGGTGTTAAATTGTATATTGCGATCGGTTGCACGCCGCAACAATATTATATTTGGATTGGGTTGCACGCCGCAATAGTCATATATGATATGGATCGGGTTGCACGTCGCAACAGTGTTTTTATGATTTGGATCCAGTTGAGCGCCGTAAAAAGGATAAAAGTGGTTATTGATTTGTTACAGTTTCCTTATTCTTTCTGCTGCGAATTTTTAAATTGTTCTTTATGCTTTTCTCCTGAGTTACTGTTGGTAAATGATATTCCCCCGCAACATGTTTCCCCCTCCCATCCTTAACTACACATTTTTTCTTTTATTTTCCGCTGTATATGTTATAACTGGACAGGTTTAGTTGGTAGTCTGGTCCTAGCCTCGTCACTACTTCGTCGGGGTTAGTCTAGGCACTTACCAGCATATGGGGTCGGTTGTGTTGATACTACACTCTGCACTGTGTGCAGATCCCGGAGCAGCATCTTTCGGACCGTAGCTTTGGGTGGCTGCCTTCAGTCCAGTCGGAGATTCCGAGGTAGTCCTGCAGGCATCCGCAAGCCTCAACGTCTTCTCCTACCCTTTTATCCTGTTTCTTTTATATATTTCAGAGACAGTGTTGTAATAAATCTTCCAGACTTTTATTTGTAAATATTCCTAGACAGCCTGTGGAATTGTGACACAAGTCTTGGGTAGTTATTGTACGGATTGGTGTTGGCATCTTTCTTAAAATATTACATTTCAGTCTTCCGCTTATTAGATTTTTGTTGTTTATCAATTGTTGGTTATTAATTGTAAAAGGTAAATAATTCAAATGGTTGGTTTGCCTAGCTTTCACTAGTAGGCGCCATCACAACTCCCGAGGGTGGCAAATCTGGGTCGTGACAGTCTGTCCTATGGCATGGCCATCACTCACATTCTTGAGGCACATAACATCTCCATCTCTGAATATCCCTTCATCTCTGTTTTAAAATCTTACAATTCGATAACGTTTTCAAGTATGGGGTACATGTGTGTGAAGGGCTCATGGGTAAAGAAATAAAAAGGTGAAGTCAAACATGCTCAACTTGATCCAAAACCCAAACCCTTTGTTTCCCTTCATAGTCCCAATGTCCCTAATCTTGCTGAGAAACTAGTTGCCATTAACAATCAGTTGGTTGCCATCAAAGATCTCCTTACTGCTACCCAGTCCACTGTTGGAGATACTCATGCTATCTCAAAAGAGACATGGTCTGATATATCAAAGATAAAAGTTGCAGTTCTTAGAGTTAAGGAACACGCATTCAAGGCATTCAAGGAGGTACACGACAGGCTTGATGGAGTGACTATCTCAGCCAGTGCCAGCTTTGATCAACTAAAGGAGGCGATATGCAATACTCTTAATTATTTCTTGCGTCGTTAATGTGGAAGTTTAAGACAATATTTTTGTTGTATTGTTTTTGACTGGATAACCAGTCGATTGGATGATTTTTGCTTTCTTTATGTTGTTAGATAATATGTTTTGTTTTGCCATAAATCTGCTAGCATATCATGTTTATAGTATATCGTGTTTTAGTATATAATGTGTTGTTATCTTATCCCCTCTTTGTTGATGCCAAAAAGGGGGAGAAAAGATGTCTATATTTGTGCAGATAGTGCAGGTACATCCATTGTAGGGGAAGTCAACTATAGATACTACAAGAGAAGCTAACTAAAAGAAGTCCCAACGACACCTCTTGAGGGGGAGTCAGAGATCTTGCAGAAGTAGTTGACTAAAGGAAGCACCTACTGAGGGGGAGCCAACTGCACTCATTGAGGGGAGTAAAATACCGGGAAGTCAACTGATGTTTACATGCTTACATATATTATTTTGTCATCACCAAAAAGGGGAAGATTTTTAGGTTTTAGTTTTAATGATGAAAAATAATATAACTGCTTTTGATATAGGAACTGTAGAAAAGCATCCAAGATTGAAGAAAGCGAAAGGAAGGAATCAATCAACCAACTAGAGATTCGGAAAGGGAATCAATCAGAGATTGATTGAAGCGGAAAAGAAGCATCGAAGATCTTGCAAGATGATCAATCAAGCTGCTATTTTCGGAAGGACCAACAATCAAGGAGTAAACCCGCGTTATCAAGATCTGTAGAAGGAAAACTATCAATGCCCACTCATCAAGGAAGAGCAACGGCAAATAACCTTATTTTTGGAAAGAATCAATTTCTTTCCAAGAATCAAATCTCTTGGGTTGTCAAATCTCTTCAGCAAACGTCCTCCTACAAAGTATTTATACACATCCTTAAGCCTTAAACAAATATACTTTGATCGAATCAAATACCTTCTTTTTGTTCTACTGCAAATAAATATTGTAGTTCTACTAGATCTCCTGTTTAACAAGTTAGAGAAGAAAGAGAGAAAAATACTGGTGAAGCATTGTATCAAAAAGAAACGAGTGATATAGGAACTGAGCCATTGGTGTAAACCACACCATTCACTTTGTACTCGAGAAACTCATTCACTGAAAGAGAACTGCCTTGTAACCCAAGGGGACTGGACTAGGATTCACATTGAATTCGAACCAGTATAAAAATTTCGGTGTCTTTAATTCCTGCACTTTATTTCTGCATCTTAAATTGTACTCTTACTGTTATCACGTTATTACATCTAGTAGACTAATTAGAAAATGAGTCAACTTGTAGTGATTAAAATATAAAAATAAATAATTCACCCCTCCTTCCCCTCTTGTACTTTCACCATACACCCCACAACAAAAATGGGGTTGTAGAGAGAAAACATAAGCACTCCCTGAAAATATCTCGAGCCTTGTTGTTTCACTCTAACTTGCCCTCTAAGTATTGGGGTTATTTTGTTTTAACTGCTACATATCTCATCAACTGATCCCCTTCTACTGTTTTGAATAATATCTCACCTTATGAAAAACTTCATGGTCGTACTCCTTTTTATGATCATCTCAAGTCCTGTGGTTGCTTATGTTTTACCACCTCAGCAAAGTTTGGGAGGGATAAATTTCAATCTAGGTTATATTTGCATTTTTTTGGTTATCCTTGTGCAAAAAAGGGTACAAACTCTTGAATTTATCCACTCATTCCATCTTTTACTCTAGGGATGTTGTTTTTCATGAGTTTGTCTTTCCTTATGCTTCTCCTTCTTCTCCTATTTTCACAGCTCCATCTCCTAATTTTGTTGACACTTTTCCCTCCTACCATTGACCTCCTGCTTTCATGCACTCTGATTCCTCTTCTCCCACATCTTTTGCCCCATTAATATCTACGTCCTCATCTTCTCCAATTTCTGCCCCCATATCCAATAGTTTTTCTGATATTCCCTCTTCTGATGCACTTTGTTCTCGTCAACCTCTTAGGAAGTCTCTTAGGGTGAGTAATCCTCCTCCTTATCTTTCTAATTATGCATGTTCTACTGTTCATTCATCCGCCCCTCCTAATTCTAAGCTATCCGTTGCTGAATTGCACTTGCATGAGCCTCAGTTTTAATAATAGACTGCTTCTCATCCTGCTTAGCTAGAGACAATGCTAAAGAAATTTGAAGTTCTCGAGGCTAATCACACTTGGGACATAGTACCTCTTTCTACCAACAAGAAGCACATTCTTTGCACATGGGTGTATAAAATCAAGCAGAAATCCGATGGCTCTATTGAGAGGTATAAGGCTAGGTTGGTGATTAGAGTGAATACTCAAAAATGGGACATTTACTATAATGAAATTTTTTCCTCTGTGGTTAAATTCACTACCTTCTCTCCTTTGCTACCCAGAAAAGGCTGGACAGTCTACCAAATAGATATCAATAATGACTTTCTTCATGGGTATCTTCATGAAGAGGTCAACATGAAGGTTCCCCCTGGTCTGCAAGTTTTTGCTTCTTCTACACAATCTTCCTCTACTTCTCATCTAGCTTGTAAGCTCAAGAAGTCTTTGTATGGATTCAAGCAGGATTCTAGACAATGGTTCACTAAGCTGTCTGAAGCTCTGTTGTCTAGAGGCTATATTTTTAGCAAAAATGATTATTCTTTGTTCACTAAGTCTGTTGTTGGGTCTCTCATTGTACTGGCTGTCTACGTTGATGATATTTAGCTAGCTAGGGACAACATTTCTGAGTTGGACAGTGTCAAAGCCTTCTTAGATACACAATTTAAGGTTTAGGATTTGGCGTCCATTCATTACTTCTTGGGTTTGGAGGTCACTCACACTCCTCACAGATTCTCATGAGCCAACAGAAGTTTACTTCTGATTTACTAGCTGAATTTAACTATTAGAATTTCACCTCAGTGATGACACCTCTGATTTCTTCCATCAAATTGGTTGCTGACATGGGAGAACCACTATATGTTCCCAGCACTTATAGGAGGATCATTGGGAAGTTGAAGTTTTTTCTACATAATCAGCCTGACATTGCTTTTTCTGTTCAACACCTTAGCCAATTTTTGCAGGCTCCTCAACTTCCCCATATGGTGACTACTATACATGTCCTTAGGTATCTTTTTGTTGCTCCTGCTCTTAGGATCCTGCTCTCTAATTCTTATGATTGTTCTCGTATGGCCTGTACTGATTCTAACTGGGTTGTTTGTGCCCAATCTCGGACGTCTGTCACCGGTTATTATATCACACTTGGGGGCTATCCTTATCTTGGAAGAGTAAGAAGCAACCTACTATTTCACTATCTTCTGTTGAGGCAGAATACAGGGCTTTGCGTATGGTTGTAGCAGAAATTTCTTGGCTGATAAGGGTCATTACTAATCTTGGCATGTTGATCTCCTTTCCTACCCATGTTTATTGTGATAGTCAAACATCACTTCATATTGCTCGAAATTCTATTTTTCATGAGCGTACATAACACATTAAGATTGATTGTCATTATGTGCGCGACAGTCTGCATTCTGACTTGGTATCACTCCATTTGGTTCCCAATTCTGAACAGTTGGCTTATATTTTGACCAAGTCCTTTCCAGGTCACCTCCATCATCATCTGTTTGGAAAGTTTGGTGTGCTCTCATCCTCAAACTTGGGAAGGGGGTGGGGAAGAGGGATGTTGGACAGCAGATGCCCGATACAACATAGGATCAATTATAGTTGAAGTAGTCCCTCTGTACATGTTATACTTTTATATGTAATAGACACAATTTGTAGAGGTTAGCCACAATTTTACACTTACTTGATAGTCACTTTTATTTGTATATAAACAAATAGATGATTCTGGAATAAAGTGACAAAACATTTCATTTCTACAGATCAGATATCTCTCTCTTCGTCTCTCATTTCTCTTTCTTTTTTTATGGAGTTTGTAAAATAATCGAGCTCCTTCTCACTTAACAGTACGAGAGAGAGACCATAATGAAGAGAGTAATGAAATGGTGATGATGTTGTCTACTTACATAGCTATAATTTAAAAAGGATAGTGCAAATCTACCCACAGAAATAATTTAGCGGCACACGACCCCGTTTTCTCCACGCTTCTTCTTCTTCTTCTAAGGTATTAATCTGCTTTATTAACTACTAATCGGAAACATAACAATTAATATTATAGTTAAATAAAAGTCGAGGAGTTCATAACTAATGAAAAAATATATTCAGAAGAATAGTGGAAAAGCGCATAAATGTTGAAAGGAATTTACGAATAATGGTCCAACTTTTTTATTTGAGCATTAAGGAGTGTAAAGACAAGGTAAGAGGACAAAGAATTAGAGTTCCTCTCAACCAATCCGAAGAGCTTTTAACTAGTCTGGTAAAGTTCAAATAATATTTTGATGTTTAATTACTTGAGTTCGAACTCCAAGTCAATTGTTGTAGGCACGGATATTAACGTTTAAGCCGACAGTAAATATTTAATGGATCCAAACAAGAAGTCCAATAACACCTATATTAATCTTGGCTTAAACTATACCCAAATACCCGGTCAATGTAAGTTGATAGCTAGGGAACAATTTAATTGCTAGTCTAATTATTGATACGGGGATGCAATAGATAAGGAGCTTTTAATCTTAATATGAAACAGTCACTTGAATACTTAATAATTCTTCATTAATGTGTCGAGCTGCACCCTATTTAAGAACTCATCTTGATTATCTATCTGTCGGATTACATCAAATCCGTCCCTACATACTTTCTGTGATTGTGCTACTTCAAGCATTTAAAAAAACGAAAAGAAATCTCCTCATGTTCCGTGTCAATACCAGCTTCATTTACAACGTACGTTTAAAAAATAATCGTGATATTCGTATCAGTTTACGTGCATCTCGATTAATATTATGGAGTACCTATTATCTCACACCAACACGTATATTGAATAAATCTGTCTATTAAGACTTGGACAGATGGACAACAATCACTAATTAATGTTTTTGCAAAAGACTTATTGGATTAACATAGTATCTCATTTCTTTTTTAGCCATAAAATGATCCCACATTTTAGAATTAGTTATTCTATCTCTAATGTGGTCCTACGTCAGAGCAACCCTATTTCAACTGAAATGTCTGCTGTTTGACTTTAATTGAGATTATAAGAGTTATATATATTTTTTTTGTTTAAATGAACGTTTAAAGTCGTATGTTGACTTTTCTCCTTCTTGTGAAAAAACATGAACATTCCATCTCAAATGGATGGGTTATTTAAACGTCATAAAAATTGACATTTTGACCTGTTGGGAGTAAGGCTGCATTGTGGTCCGGTCCCGGGCTTAAATGGACTAAACGGGCCGGGCCAAACAGTCCCGGACTCTGTCCCGGTCTCTAGCGGTCCCGGGCTTAACGGTCCTGGAGGGTGGAACCGGCTAACTACGGGCCTAAGCCCACATGGTCTCGGGCTAAATGGGCAGTGCCCACGGGCCTAAACGAGCCTAAGTGTTCCGGACTATTTTTTTTTTTGAATTTTTTTATCTAAGGCAATTTCTTGTAAATTATATATATATATATATCATGAATTATAATTTATAGTATAAATTTATGTCTACAAGAATGTAAATGAAAAGGACTCGCAGTGCTTTTATGGTCACTAAAAAATCTTTTAAAATAGATAAAAATTTTGTTCGCAAGAGCAATCTTGCAAGAAACATCTATTTTACCTTCATTTTTTACTTAATACGAATCTTATCTCTACTTTGTTATGACACAATCAAGGGGTCATTATCAATTGAGTAGAGCATGTAATTAATGGATAAGACAATTCCCGGCCTCTAATTGTTTTCGTGTTGTAAGGAATGGAATTGATCCTTAATTCCAAATGTTTTCCACTTTATTCTAAAATTCTATATACATATAATTGGCCTAATTCCAGCAATATATTTTCTATAACATATTTTTGGAAAATAAACTAAGGCTTTTTCAGCCTTTAACCTTCTTTTTTCAGCTTTTAACCTACCTTATTCCCTTTATACCCGAACATTCACTACTTTGGAAGGAAAAATCCTAATCAGTTTATTGGAGAAATACCAATTTGAAAAAGCCCTCACTTTTTGTATATCCAATGAGATTTATAGAGTACTATAAATTAACTAATTAGTAGTGTGGAGAATAGATTCAAACTTGTAAGAGGGACCATATTATTAATAATTTAAGCTGAAGGATACTATTCTTCTATTAAGAGACTATTGATGCTAAAAAAGAACGCCACTTTATTAGAGAAATTCCATTTGATAACTAAAATAGCATAATTGGCCAAAAAAGTGCAAGCATTGGGTATCATAAAATTCTCTTTACCAATTCAAAACGCAATTAATAAGCTTGTGAATCAAGCCTTCTAATATGTGATTAGAATATGTAATCAGCATCTTTATACTCAAAAATCATTTAGGTGATATAAAAATATAAATTAAATTCCTTCATTGCAAGAAACCTTGATAATTAATTTAACATCTCGCTAATTTTCCCTTTTTTTTTTTTCTTATTTGTCATTCTCTATACTACTTGTACTACCTTTTCAAAAGATAGTTAATTTTACCTACTTTGCATGCATCTGGTATTCCCAAGGGTACCAAAATCTTTCTTTTTTTGACAAAGATGGATGGGTCCATCTTCCAAGCATGGAAAAGGTAAGCTTTAAATACAACTTGAACGTATAAATATGACATATTTAGTGCAAGAATAATATTGTCTTTTCACATTGTAGGGCTTAGGGTTTTGTCATTTCTTTTCGATGGGAGAGGGTGTTCTTCACATGGGTTTCAAGAATATATATGATAAAATTAGATGGAGGAGAGTGACTAGCTATTTGCTTTTGGAGACACATGTTACCACATTCTCACAAGGGCCTAATGCTCTTGAAAGGAAGTTTTGGTGGGGATGGCCTCGTTTTCTTGATCAAACTTTATATGAACACGCACAATGAGCCATGCACGAAGGACCAAAAGGAAAAATTTGAACAAAGAAAGAAGGAGGAGGATTTAGGATTTGAAGTTTATCGATTTCTACAGAAAAATCAACTTAATATATGTTAATGAATTTTTTAATATATATACATCGCCTAATTAAGAAAAACTATAGGGTTCACGTGAAATCGTAGCTTACATGGTAGATTCGTCCCTAGATGAGAGAGTGACATGGCATAGAGTATCACCACATAGAGTATAAAGAATCAAAGGATCTCCAAGGTGGCGATGATGAGAGGTTTGAAAGAAAATTAAGACAGCTCTACATACGTCATTTTCATTGCACATGCAATTTTTGAACTTTCACGTTTACATTTCCCTTATATCGTATGAGAATTGAGAATAGTGCTTTCAAGGAACAGTAAGGCACATCTCACTCATTCTGTTTGAATTCACTACTAGAAAGTTTATTCTTGCTATGGACTGATATCGACACATTCTAATGGTTCCAATTATCAAAGTAGAGTTCGACGATCCCAAGTTCTTCCACCATAATCAATAGATTGTTTAAAATTATTATTTGTAAGATGTGAGAAATAGCCCTATGTACTCCATATGTCACGCTCCAAATCTAGGGAGGCATGGTTGGCACTCGGTGTCGTACTGGTCCGAGCAAACCACTCTGTGACTCATTCTTTCTGTGACCATCATGGGCCAACATGGCAACAACTCGTAATGCATAACTGTAAGTGAGCGAACACTGTATCAATTAATAAACTATCGTTCTTAAAACATGAAAAAATATGGGCCGTCAAGGCCTCTAACACACTGTACAAAATGAACCTCTGTCTACAAAGCCTCTAAGATTATTTGACATCAAATGGGATAGGGTACCATCCTACCCATAAGTCTTTAGCAAAACTCTGACATGATGACTCATAGACTCGGATGCACTCCAAAGGAGGTGGAGTCTTACCGATCCTTTGCTGAATGCCAATCTCGTCTACTATGAGGGCTCGTCAAACTGATTATCTATACCTGCAGGCATGAATGCAGTGTCCCCAACAAAAGGACGTCAGTACGAATAATGTACTGAGTATGTAAGGCAGAACTGAAACATAATCATAAGTCAACATTAATTAAAGAGATATAAGAATCAACCTGAATCTCTGTATATGCATACTTACTATACTTATATATAATATATATATATATATATATATATATATATAATGCTTCTCTTTGAGACTATTATCCATATGTATGATGCATGACTGCCCAATTGATCAGTGGTAACTGCCCGACCGGCCGTCGGTGGTAAATGAATATGCATGACTGCCCAACCGGCTGTAACACGGTGGTAAATGAATATGCATGACTGCCCAACCGGCCGTAGCACGGTGGTAAATGCATGAAGATGCACATATCACTTATATTATAAATATTAACATCTTTATCATATGCCTTAGTAGGGAACTAGAAACATACTTAGACATGCTTGAATATCAGTTTACAGGAATGAATAACGCAGACATCCTTAACTGCTAAGAGTAGAAACACTTATGAAATAGCATTACGTTTACGTATCGTTACTTGGATCATGCCAAAAAGATTGAGGGGATTAGCCTTAACATACCTGAGCCGGTTCTCTGGACAATCCTTCTAACACACGACAATTGCAACAAAACTTGTGACGGCAAGATCGGAATAGGAAAAAATCCATATAATATTCTTGAGAAAGATTGCACCGTACTCCCTTATAATCGCAAATTTCACGCTTTATTGCGTTACGAAGTCTCAAACGAATTCTTGGAGTTCAATCCGTCACTTTACCAAGCATTTCCATATTTCATTTAATGATGTAGTGAGGTTATATCTTTATCAAAGTGAGTGGGCCCCATTTTTTGGACTACTTGGCCAAACAATTCTCTAATCTTTCCACCTAGCTTTCAAGACTTGTTTAGTCATTATTTAATCCTTACTTGCTGCTACGTTTTTGCCTCTTAGACTTATCCAATCCAAGATCCTAATTAATTATTTATTAATTATTAATTAACTAGTTAATTCTCCTATTAACCAATAATTACCCAATTATCCACATAATTAAGAACCATCTTAAATTACTTAAAATACTACTCACTTTTAACACACTTTATACATTTTACTATCATGGTCATGTGGTACCATATAAAATCAATATATACATTATTATTTCATTAAAACATCCATGTAAAAATACATACATTTTCTCAACTTCTAATCTTCCTAATCTCATATAAAGAGTAAAAAATTTCGTACGCTTAATTCTTAAAATGGTAAAAAGATAACCTTCTTTTATTGTGAGAAAATAATTTCTATTTTTACAATAAAAAAAATCTAATAAACTTTCTCATATTATTTGTATAATGTAAAGCATATTCGAAAGTAGTAATTGACAATAATTATATGAAATCATATTTTTCAAACTTTTTTTTTAACAAAAATTGTTTCTCTCAAAATACCATATCAAATGTATATAACGGTATCAAGGTTGTTAAACTTACGGGGTCTTACAATAACATAGTCACAAATCCTTTATAACCTCATGAATGGTCTTAATCCCTTCAAGCTCATATGGATTACTACGACTCATCCTAATATTAAAGTACGGGATGTAACATCATATTACATGATGTGTTAATATTAACCAAAAGTAGATTAATCAAGAGATAGCGGTTCCATTTTTTTGTCTAAACAAGGTTGGTCGAGTGACGATTGACCGAGGGTAGGAGTCTAGCTCAGCTCAAAGCAGATAGAAAAAGTAAAACAGTGACGACTCTATCTAAGTAAAGAGATGAGATTTTTTTTTCTGATCTATTTTCCATATCACAGCTCTAGTACTAGGCAACATTTTCGTTGCCTAAGAAAAAAAGACGTAATATTGTTCTTATTAATTCCATGAAAAATTGAAAATCTTGATCTGCAACGAAATTGTACCCTAAGGGAAGAAGTTCACAACCTTGATCGTCTTATATACTTATAGTATTAAGATAGAAAAAAAATATAACAATTATTTTTTAAAATATATATTCGTTCCACATAATAATGACATCATAAGTAGCGATCGATGCCCTGAAGACCATCTTATATGACCTGCATAAACTGTCACGGGAAGGGCAAGAAGTAATATTCTCGACCAAAAACTTACCAGAAGAATAAACGATCAAATCATACACACATATTTAAGCAATCAACTATCAACGAACATATATGGTGTCAATACTAATAAGCAGTAATCTTAATCACTCATTAATTATGACCAACTCAAGATTCTCATGGTGAGATGGTGTAAATTGATCATGAGTCAAGTTAATTTTGCTTTCAAGATTCAGTGAGAGTACATGCTATTTCCTCTATTTTAATTTACGTAAATCTGTTTGACTGAGCACAAAATTTTACAAAAAAATAAAAGACTTTGAAATTATATTTATGGTCTTAAATACGGTTGAAATTTGTGTCATCTACTTTTAAACAGACTAAAAACGCAATAATATAATGTCACATAAAATACAACAACCAGAGTGTTATCTTGTGAAGAAAGAATTCGAAGTTAGAAGGGTGGTCCAAAATGGGGAGATTCGGATAAAAGTGGTCGGGTTAATACAGGTCATAGGACCACATTTCACGAGAAAGAATTATTTTCCCTTACAAGGTTGAGACCATTTTGCTTAGGAAAAGAAATTTGTATGTCCAAAAGCCCTACAGGAAAACAAGAAAAACAAACTTCTGCCCTATAATTTTTAAAAGCCAGGAATCGTGCAATAGCTTTTCTCTCAAGACCATTTTGCCATGCATCTTGTTACTTGGTTCACATACATTGCATACAAGATTTCACTTTATTTTCTTTAGATATACTAATTATTACACGTGGCGGTTATTTATCATTAACGTAGAAATTAATTGCTTATCTTATTTCCATTATTTTTTGTTTTGAAAGTTCAATCTTGGGTTCGGACTTCATCCATTCTAGTGACATGTACCTGTAGGTCCTTGCTAATCACCTTAGTAATACCCCACTAATCAACAAGTAACATGGTGGGATGGTTGAGATTCTTCCAACTAGAGGTCTCGGGTTCGAGATTTGAAACTTCTTATTAAGGAGCACTTTACCAGCCCCTATGTAGTAGGTCTACGGCCACTGACACGAACCTGAATTAACCAGGTCATTAGGCTTCAAATATTGGATGGTTAAACAAAGATGGTTATCTATATGGAAATAAATGAAACTAATTCTTCTAAAACTAAAAGTTGAATGTTAGAGAAGAATGGAAACAAAGCAAAGACAGTGTGGTGACATAAGTCCATGATACTAATTAGGCTAATATCCTATGGTCTTGAAAAGTGAAAATGGAGATTTATGAACTAAATAAAAGGGTAGAGTGATTTGGAAATTAAATAATAGAAGGAGAGAAACGGAAAGGGAAGGAAAGAAAGATAGTGCACTTAATATCATAATCTACACATGTTTTAGTTATATTCCTATTCATTCTTCTAATTTTCATTCTAACATATCGAGTCTAATTAAGATTAAATATAATAGTACTAAATACTATCGACCACAAAGAAGAATTCGCGAAGATTTGGTTCTCCTTAATCAACATGTCATATTCTCTTAGATGTAAAAAGAAAAGAAAAATTTCAGTCTCAGATTCTTTCATATGTATGATAATACAAACAAAGGTCCAGCCAAACCACATTTTGATAAGCTTTATTGGCAATTTGGCACAATACATGAAAATAAAACCACTTATCCGTATTTGACAAGTATTGTGACATTCCAACAAAGGTTGGGGAGAAGTGATAAGTATTCATTCATCATTAATTAAAAGTCCGGGGTTTGAGCCTTAAATATAAAATAATATTGCTTGGTGAGGGAGCACTTTACCCTTCAATTTAGAATTTTTTAGCGCATGCCCGAATTTAGTCGGACTTCCACCAGTGCAGGTATTGAACACCAAATGAGAAATCAAAATAAAAAAAATTATTGTAACATATATATGTAGCAGTAGTTAAATAACTTTTTATTAAAGTTAATAAGTTAAAAAATCATCCAATGGAAACATATTAAGCTATATTTCTCAGTCAAAATTGGTTTCAAGAGCATTTGGTTACATCTTTTTTTGAGCTCTTTCAGTAGTTCTTTCCTTTTGCTTTTAAAACACGAGGAACCCATTGGGCATTCATTTACGAATTTTTAGTCGGTAAGATTTACAATATGAAAAATAAATTGAGAAATATAGTCAACAGAGTTGGGCAAAAATGAACTGGATGAGATTGTATTCTTTTATTCTTTTTTATGCCTTTTCTTTTTCCCTCTCCTTTTCTGGTCTAACCCCATTACAAAATCGGAAACTCTTGTCTCTATTTCACATAACCAAGAAAAGTATATTGATGATTCCGTGTTTCCAAATAATTTACCTCATGCATTTTACTGGTAATTTTCTATTATTTAAATTAAATCACTGAAAACATAATTCACTGGCTTCTTAATTTGTATTTTTTATCTTCCAGATTCAGTAACCTTTTAATATATAAGAAACGGAAAAGGGCAAATATACCCTTATACTATCAGAAAAGGTTTAAATATACCCCTCATTATACTTTGAGTCAAAATATACCCCTATCATTATACTATTGGTTCAAATATACCACTTTTTCATTAAGTTTGTCCAAAATGGACATCCGATCCTATGTGACACTGACATTTGATGAGGTGGATGCCACCTCAGCGCCCCTAACTCATTTTACCCCTCCCTTCTATTTTTTTTCCACCACTAAAATTTTCTTCCCCTCCACTACTATTGCCACCATTACCGCTACCATAAAAAATATTTTATTTCAAATTTTAGTCTTTTATATATGGATTAGGGGCGCTGAGGTGACATGCCATGTGGCATCCACCTAATCAAATATCAATGCCATGTAGGATTGGATGTACATCTTCGACAAACTTAACAGAAGAGGGGTATATTTGAACCAACAGTACTATGGTAGGAATATATTTGAACTCAAAGTATAACAAAGGGTCTATTTAAATCTTTTCTCATAGTAAAAGGGTATATTTGGCCCTTCGCCGTATAAGAAATGACTTTTCATATCTACAACGGTAACATGACCCGATAGTGTAAAATTTGGATGTATATTACTTAAACTATCAATAAAAACCCATGCATTGCGTATAAATCGTTCTCGATCGTTAGCCTTTTTCTAGAAGACACTGAAATAAGTATAATTCATCTAAACGCTAACGGTCCTTTCTCTCTCTAAATAATTTTTTTCTAACTTCTCTCTATGCTCTCGGCCGACCTTACTGGACCATTAGACTTCCCTCAACTACCTCCACCAGCCCCACCCGATCCACCACCATAAAATACCAATCAAAATACGACACCTCACCATCAGAATCCATCTACCACCAACTCAACACCCCAAACCATTCCATCAATTATGGTCGGCAAAATTACCCCACCTCACAACCAACATCCTATCAAATTAGACATGAAGATGCGGTCCATCTGGATGGCGCAAAAGTTAACTCAACACCAAATCACGAACTCCCCAATACCCAAAAGAACAACTCTCTTCCACCACAATTGAAGGTTTCTAGTAACTTTGACCCCCATCGTCGTCACAACCGAAACATCAATACTACTCAAAATTCCCAGTCCAATGGTCAACAAAATGCAAATCATAATGCAAATCCCCCCTCTAGCTCAAATACTAATTCCAAAGTTCAAACAAAGCCACCACACCCAGTGTCTAAGCCATCCTTCTCAGCTACGGTGTTAGCTACTGTCACACCTCCTATTTGCGCGTCCGCCCCGAAGGGTTAAATGCGCGAGGGGAGTTTTTCCAATTTAAGTGACAATATTCGAAATGAGATTATTTATTTAATTCAGAGTCGCCACTTGGGAAAGGTTTGGCTTTTGGTGTCCCAAGTCACCGGTTTATCTTGAATCCCAAATCGAGGAAATTTTCGACTTTTCCAAATGAAGTCTGCGAACCAGAAATTCTAAGTAAGGAATTCTGTTGACCCGAGGGAAGGTGTTAGGCACCCTAGAATCCCGTGGTTCTAGCACGGTCGCTTAAATTGTTATAATGGCTAAATATCTGATTTAAATACATGTTATGACTTACGTGATTTTATTAAGTTTAAACCGCTTTTATTATTATCATTTATTTTTATAGAATTGCAACGTCGTGGAAATGCATCTCGAACCACGTCACAATCAATGCACCCGTGGTCGTCGACACATTTTGACTCCGTTGAGATTTGGATTTGGGTCACATCAATTTGCACCCGTGTTAAGAAGCTTAAATTATTAAAGGTACGCCTAAAAAAACTAGCGTATTGTTATTTTAGGAAGAGGCCGTGAAGGTTCATTAAACGGCCAAATCCAAAGTCTAGTCAATGGTTATGTATTTTATTGAGGGCCCCGGCGGTTTGTGATTTATTTGGCGAGGCTCGTCTCATTTTTATTTTAAAGGATAAACCTATAGTGACTATATTTTCTATTAAGTTCGTCTCTAAAATAAAAGAAAATCTCTTAATTATTTACATGCTGAAAACGTAACTTATTAGTTATTAGTTTACGGCTAATGCGATTGGAAAATTGCGATCGAGTTTGTACAAAGAAAAACTGCTTTCATTTTTATATTCTACTATTTACTAATGCTGGAACATGAGAGGGATACACAATAATATCAAAGCCGATTAACTATTCTTCAAGTAATTTAAACTAGCATTATTAGATGAAGAAATCATACATATGCAGCCTCATTACTCATTAATTAATCGACTACATTTTTATACAAAGAGAGGAAAATTAATATTCAAACACAAATCCAAACAAAGGAATTCAACAGGAACAGGAGCCTGATTAATATTTCATTTTTCGCTTCAAGCCAAGAGTGTACAAATGTGTACCTGGAAACAGCAGTACAAGAACAAAAGAAGTAGGAGTCAGCGACAGTAATAACGCGGCAACAGCAGGTTCAGCAACACCGCAAAACCAGTAAAAACCAGTAGAATAACCCAGTAACAGATTGAAAACTCAGCAGTGCAAAAGTACAATCGCAGTCAAAGCAGAAGAGAGAAAAGATACGAGATGCAGTAGTTTCTGACTTTTGAATAACACTCGAAGAAAAGCAAACAGAATTGTTCGAGTGAAAGTTCAAATTGTCTTTCTCTTTTACTATCACAAACTCTCTCCAAGTATAAAAGTATGTCAACTCTCAAGTGTAAAAAGAATCTGTCAACTCTCTCTAAAAATCCTCTCAATAATATTCAACTCTTTTTCTCTCCCCCCAAAAATCTCTCTTAAAACTCTCAAGTCTCCTTCCCAATGTCAAGAAATGACTCTATATTTATAGCAAGACTTTGCCTTGAATTCCTAAACCCAAATTATTCCCCCAATGGCATGCTTTGTCCCACTATCAAATGTTTTCTTTATTTTAAAACTTTGTCCCTCATGCCTATATTAAATAAATGTCACATTACCAACCCATTACAATATGTTCCCCATGCCTACATTAAACAAGTGCAAGATTCCTCCCCATTATGTTTTGTCTTGTCCCCCATTATATTAAACAAGTACATCAAAAACTCCACCCCATTATATTTGTCCCCCATGCTTAACATAAAGAATCAAAAATAATGTTCAATTACCAAACTACCCCTCCGAACCTTATTGCAATTACAAATCTACCCCTGAATGCAATGCAATTTACCAAATTACCCCCATCAGCTCTAAACACTCAATTAATCATAACTTGACCAAAATATAGTCAAGATGACCAATTTCTCAACAATTTTCAACAACAATTATATGAACACGATGAACAACAACAACTCAAAATCAATGGAATGAATTAACCATATCGGGAACCAATCCTGGTTAATTTAGACCATGAATGTATGAGCAAGAACACAACAATACAAACAACAAAATACTAAATTAACAAATTAAAGACAAATATAAACTCACATTAAATCACTGGATTTAATCATGAACTTCAAACAAAGATGAACATGAATTAAATCTATTTTTCAAACAACAAAACATGACGGATTCACATGACTCAAACAACATTAATATTTTCTGGAAAATACATAACAATATGAAACAAATTGAAGAAATAATCAATTAAATTTCAATTTGAATCTAGCAAACATTAAACTAACAAATATTCACTTAAACAATAATACAAACATGAAATAAACATGAAAAATAACTAATTAACTTCCATTTGAAATCTGAAAATTAATTCAACTAAAACACATGAACATGAACAAAACCAAAAATCAAATGTTTACCGATTTTACATGAACAAAACAAACATTTTCCGATTTTAGATTCGAAAATATCAAAACAAAATACGGACAAAATAAAACTCAAAAATCTACTAACCGGACTGACATGAAATATGTATGGACTGACTCGACGAACTTCGACCAAAGTTCGACCACACGACGATGAACGAACTTAAGAAGCTATATCGGCAGTTGACAACTGAATCCACACCGAAGCTATATCGGCAGTTAGCGCGGCAGAAGTGAAGCAGCAAAGGCAGCTGTGGACGACGTCCATGGCGGAACGGGCAGCAGTCATGAGGGCTAGTGGTCGACGCCGCATCAATGGAGGTTCGTTCAGTTGTTCGCGCGAAGGCGAAGCAGTCTCGACCAAGCGAAGCAGTCTCGGCATGAAATATCTAAACATTTGCTCAAGCTGAAGAAGATGAAGTGAAAGCAGCAGCACGGCAGCAACCAACGGCGAAGAACACCGCAGCAGCAGCCCGCTACACGTTTGGAACGGGAAGACGCAGCAGTAGCTGCTGAAACAGTGGCGTTTGCCGGAGGAGTAGCAACGATGAGCTCCGATGAAGCTGGAACGAGGTCGGGGGCAGCTGGGTCTGTTTGGACGTGATGGTGGTTGACGACGATGACGCAGCAGTGGTGACCATGGACGTCGAGCTCAAGTTTGAGCTCGGCGGAGACGCAACAGTCGCGGGGTTTACTTGGACGCGAGGGAGGTGGAGCTTGTGTGTGCGTGTGTTGTCGATAGGGAGGCAGCCATGGGAGCTGCTCGTGTGGAAGGGGAGGTAGCCATGGATGGCTTGGGGTGTTTTGTGTTTTTGGAGAAGAAGAAACCAAAAATGGGGGCGGATGGTTTAGGTCTCTTTTTTAGGGTTTTTTTGTTCTTTTTTTTTCTTTTGTTTTGTGTCTTTGAAATGCAAGATAGGGGTATTGGGTTATGGATTGGGTTAATGGGGTGGACCGGGTCGACCCATGTGGAGATGGACTGGGTCATGGAGAAGGTTGGACAAATGTTTGGGCCTGGGGTTGAAAATTGAAGAAGTGGCCCAATCCGATTTTTATTTGTATTTTTGTTATCTTTTCTTCTTTTATTTTCTAAAACTAAATTATAAAAATACTTAAATTATTATTAAGAACTAAATTAAGTTACAAAATCGCAAATTAACTCCCAATAATAATTAACGCACAATTAAGTAATAATTAAGCATAAAATTGTTCATTTGGACATTAAATGCTAAAAATGCAAAAGATGCCTATTTTTTGTAATTTTAATTTTCGTAAAACTAATTTAATTACTAACAATTGTAGAATGAAATCCTACATGCAAAATGCGACATATTTTTATATTTTTTATTAATTTAACAAATAAGCAAACACAGACAAATACAAATAATTATCCAAAAATATCACAAAAATACTCAAAATTGCACACCAAGGAAAATCATTTTATTTTGCATTTTCTGGGAGTATTTCTCATATAGGGCAAAAATCACGTGCTTACAGCTGCCCCTCTTTGCCCGAAGACACGAAGGGTTTTCGCGCAAAGATAAAGTGAGCGATTTTTGCCTATCCGAGTACTCCGTGTGAAGCATTTTTTTTTTGAAAAAGATTTAACCGAACCTCTGCTTCAAAGGTTTCCTACATATCCCTGGCTAAAGGGGAATCAGGTTAATGTAGTTCGGGAAACTTTGGGTAGCTGGGACTACCATGGGATTGCAATGCTTGCTGTTACTGCTGTTGCTGTTGTCACCGCTGCTTTACTGACCGCCTTATTACAACCAAAGAAAAATTGAAACTGAACTAAACACTTATATGCATGTCAACTGCTAGTTACAAGATTCCTATCTATGATTCTTTTGCGACTCTATCTTGGGTCTTAGCTGATTCTGCTTGTAGACTCCGATCTGAATCTTGATGCTTGCAAGTTGTAGGCGCCTATTTATTTCTGCGATACTGAATATGACGGGGTAGGTAGAACTCGGGACCTTGATCAAATCTTGGAGCGATCCGCCTTCCATTTTCTCCGGTGTCTCGGGACATCTTTTTTCTTTTTCTTCTTAGATTCTGAGTTGAGACTCATCTTGTGGGTCGTTTCGATCCGTGTGGCTCGAGGATAGACCTGCGGGAAAAATAAATGAACGAAATTTTCTGCCCCAGTTTCACTAGGAAAATTTCGTGAATTATTCGCCAGGAAGTTAATAAAATTGATGAAAGAGGATATGCATGCTCAGTTCAGGTTTGGAGCCCTAATATCGACTAGCTGGGGAAAGGTTCAGTTTAGAGTTGAAACTCTAATACTGACCAACTGGGGAAAAGTTCAGTTTAGGGTTTAAAACCCTAATGCTGACCAAAGGAAAAATTCAGTTTAGGGTTTAAAACCCTAATGCTAACTAAAGGAAAAGTTCAGTTTAGGGTTTAAAACCCTAATGCTGATTAAAGGAAAAGGTTCAGTTTAGGGTTTAAAACCCTAATGCTGACTGAAAGGGAAAAGTTCAGTTTAGGGTTTCAAACCCTAATGCTGACTGAAAGGGAAAAGTTCAGTTTAGGGTTTAAAGCCCTAATGCTGACTGGAAGGAAAAGTTCAGTTTAGGGTTTAAAGCCCTAATGCTGGCTGAATGGAAAAGTTCAGTTTAGGGTTTAAAACCCAAAGGCTGGCTGAATGGAAAAGTTCAGTTTAAGGTTTAAAACCCTAAGGCTGATTAAAGGAAAAAGTTCAGTTCAGGGTTTAAAACCCTAATGCTGACTAAAGGAAAGAGTTCAGTTTAGGGTTTAAAACCCTAATGCTGACTGAAAGGGAAAAGTTCAGTTTAGGGTTTAAAACCCTGATGCTGACTGAAAGGAAAAGTTCAGTTTAGGGTTTAAAGCCCTAATGCTGACTGGAAAGAAAAAGCTCAGTTTAGGGTTTAAAACCCTAATGCTGGTTGAATGAAAAAAGTTCAGTTTAGGGTTTAAAACCCTAAGGCTGATTAAAGGAAAAAGTTCAGTTCAGGGTTTAAAACCCTAATGCTGACTAAAGGAAAAAGTTCAGTTTAGGGTTTAAAACCCTAATGCTGACATGCATGGAAAAAGCTCAGTTTAGGGTTTAAAACCCTAATGCTGGCTGAATGGAAAGAGTTCAGTTTAGGGTTTAAAACCTTAATGCTGACTAAATGGAAAAGTTCAGTTCAGGGTTTAAAACCCTGATGCTGATCAAAGGAAAAAGTTCAGTTCAGGGTTTAAAACCCTAATGCTGACTGAAAGGAAAAATTCAGTTTAGGGTTTAAAACCCTAATGCTGACTGGAAGGAAAAAGCTCAGTTTAGGGTTTAAAACCCTAATGCTGGCTGAATGGAAAGAGTTCAGTTTAGGGTTTAAAACCCTAATGCTGACTAAATGGAAAAGCTCAGTTTAGGGTTTAAAACCCTAATGCTGGCTGAACGGAAAAAACTCAGTTTAGGGTTTAAAACCCTAATGCTGGATGAATGGAAAGAGTTCAGTTTAGGGTTTAAAACCCTAATGCTGACTAAATGGAAAAGCTCAGTTTAGGGTTTAAAACCCTAATGCTGACTAAATGGAAAAGCTCAGTTTAGGGTTTAAAACCCTAATGCTGGCTGAATGGAAAAAGTTCAGTTTAGGGTTTTAAAACCCTAATGCTGACTAAAAGAAAAGTTCAGTTTAGGGTTTAAAACCCTAATGCTGACTAAAAGGAAAAATTCAGTTTAGGGTTTAAAACCCTAATGCTGACTGCATGGAAAAGCTCAGTTTAGGGTTTAAAACCCTAATGCTAGCTGAATGGAAAAGCTCAGTTTAGGGTTTAAAACCCTAATGCTAGCTGAATGGAAAAAGTTCAGTTTAGGGTTTAAAACACTAATGCTGACTAAAGGAAAAGTTCAGTTTAGGGTTTAAAACCCTAATGCTGACTAAAAGGAAAAATTCAGTTTAGGGTTTAAAACTCTAATGCTGACTGCATGGAAAAGCTCTGTTTAGGGTTTAAAACCCTAATGTTGGCTGAATGGAAAAAGTTCAGTTTAGGGTTTAAAACCCTAATGCTGACTAAAGGGAAAATTCAGTTTAGGGTTTAAAACCCTAATGCTGATTGCATGGAAAAGCTCAGTTTAAGGTTTAAAACCCTAATGCTGGCTGAATGGAAAAAAGTTCAGTTTAGGGTTTAAAACCTTAATGCTGACTAAAGGAAAAGTTCAGTTTAGGGTTTAAAACCCTAATGCTGACTGAAGGGAAAATTCAGTTTAGGGTTTAAAACCCTAATGCTGATTGCATAGAAAAGCTCAGTTTAGGGTTTAAAACCCTAATGCTGGCTGAATAGAAAAAAGTTCAGTTTAGGGTTTAAAACCCTAATGCTGACTAAAGGAAAAATTCAATTTAGGGTTTAAAACCCTAATGCTAATTGCATGGAAAAGCTCAGTTTAGGGTTTAAAACCCTAATGCTGGCTGAATGGAAAAAAGTTCAGTTTAGGGTTTAAAACCCTAATACTGACTAAAGGAAAAGTTCAGTTTAGGGTTTAAAACCCTAATGCTGACTGAAGGGAAAATTCAGTTTAGGGTTTAAAACCCTAATGCTGATTGCATGGAAAAGCTCAGTTTAGGGTTTAAAACCCTAATGCTGGCTGAATGGAAAAAAGTTCAGTTTAGGGTTTAAAACCCTAATGCTGACTAAAGGATAAATTCAGTTTAGGGTTTAAAACCCTAATGTTGATTGCATGGAAAAGCTCAGTTTAGGGTTTAAAACCCTAATGCTAGCTGAATGGAAAAAGTTCAGTTTAGGGTTTAAAACCCTAATGCTGACTAAAAGGAAAAATTCAGTTTAGGGTTTAAAACCCTAATGCTGACTGCATGAAAAAGCTCAGTTTAGGGTTTAAAACCCTAATGCTGACTAAAGGGAATATTCAGTTTAGGGTTTAAAACCCTAATGCTGAATGGAAAAGCTCAATTTAAGGTTTAAAACCCTAATGCTGGTTGAATGGAAAAAAGTTCAGTTTAGGGTTTAAAACCCTAATGCTGACTAAAGGAAAAGTTCAGTTTAGGGTTTAAAACCCTAATGCTGACTGAAGGGAAAATTCAGTTTAGGGTTTAAAACCCTAATGCTGACTGAATGGAAAAAAGTTTAGTTTAGGGTTTAAAACACTAATACTGACTAAAGGAAAAGTTCAGTTTAGGGTTTAAAACCCAAATGCTGACTGAAGGGAAAATTCAGTTTAGGGTTTAAAACCCTAATGCTGACTAAAGGAAAAATCCAGTTTAGGGTTTAAAACCCTAATGCTGGCTGAATGGAAAAAAGTTCAGTTTAGGGTTTAAAACCCTAATGCTGACTAAAGGAAAAGTTCAGTTTAGGGTTTAAAACCCTAATGCTGACTGAAGGGAAAATTCAGTTTAGGGTTTAAAACCCTAATGCTGATTGCATGTAAAAGCTCAGTTTAGGGTTTAAAACCCTAATGCTGGCTGAAAGGAAAAAAGTTCAGTTTAGGGTTTAAAACCCTAATGCCGACTAAAGGAAAAATTCAGTTTAGGGTTTAAAACCCTAATGCTGATTGCATGGAAAAGCTCAGTTTAGGGTTTAAAACCCTAATGCTGGCTGAAAGGAAAAAAGTTCAGTTAAGGGTTTAAAACCCTAATGCTGACTAAAGGAAAAATTCAGTTCAGGGTTTAAAACCCTAATGCTGATTGCATGGAAAAGCTCAGTTTAGGGTTTAAAACCCTAATTCTAGCTAAAAGGAAAAAGTTCAGTTTAGGGTTTAAAACCCTAATGCTGACTAAAAGGAAAAATTCAGTTTAGGGTTTAAAACCCTAATGCTGACTGCATGGAAAAGCTCAGTTTAGGGTTTAAAACCCTAATGCTAGCTGAATGGAAAAGCTCAGTTTAGGGTTTAAAACCCTAATGCTAGCTGAATGGAAAAAGTTCAGTTTAGGGTTTAAAACCCTAATGCTGATTGCATGGAAAAGCTCAGTTTAGGGTTTAAAACCCTAATGTTGGCTGAATGGAAAACAGTTCAGTGTAGGGTTTAAAACCCTAATGCTGACTAAAGGAAAAATTCAGTTTAGGGTTTAAAACCCTAATGCTGATTGCATGGAAAAGCTCAGTTTAGGGTTTAAAACCCTAATGCTAGCTGAATGGAAAAAGTTCAGTTTAGGGTTTAAAACCCTAATGCTGACTAAAGGAAAAGTTCAGTTTAGGGTTTACAACCCTAATGCTGACTGAAGGGAAAATTCAGTTTAGGGTTTAAAACCCTAATGCTGATTGCATAGAAAAGCTCAGTTTAGGGTTTAAAACCCTAATGCTGGCTGAATAGAAAAAAGTTCAGTTTAGGGTTTAAAACCCTAATGCTGACTAAAGGAAAAATTCAATTTAGGGTTTAAAACCCTAATGCTAATTGCATGGAAAAGCTCAGTTTAGGGTTTAAAACCCTAATGCTAGCTGAATGGAAAAAAGTTTAGTTTAGGGTTTAAAACCCTAATGCTGACTAAAGGAAAAGTTCAGTTTAGGGTTTAAAACCCTAATGCTGACTGAAGGGAAAATTCAGTTTAGGGTTTAAAACCCTAATGCTGATTGCATCGAAAAGCACAGTTTAGGGTTTAAAACCCTAATGCTGGCTGAATGGAAAAAAGTTCAGTTTAGGGTTTAAAACCCTAATGCTGACTAAAGGAAAAATTTAGTTTAGGGTTTAAAACCCTAATGCTGATTGCATGGAAAAGCTCAGTTTAGGGTTTAAAATTCTAATGCTGGCTGAATGGAAAAAAGTTCAGTTTAGGGTTTAAAACCCTAATGCTCACTAAAGGAAAAGTTCAGTTTAGGGTTTAAAACCCTAATGCTGACTGAAGGGAAAATTCAGTTTAGGGTTTAAAACCCTAATGCTGATTGCATGGAAAAGCTCAGTTTAGGGTTTAAAACCCTAATGCTGGCTGAATGGAAAAAAGTTCAGTTTAGGGTTTAAAACCCTAATGCTGACTAAAGGAAAAATTCAGTTTAGGGTTTAAAACCCTAATGCTGATTACATGGAAAAGCTCAGTTTAGGGTTTAAAACCCTAATGCTGGCTGAAAGGAAAAAAGTTCAGTTTAGGGTTTAAAACCCTAATGCTGACTAAAGGAAAAATTCAGTTCAGGGTTTAAAACACTAATGCTGATTGCATGGAAAAGCTCAGTTTAGGGTTTAAAACCCTAATGCTGGCTGAAAGGAAAGAGTTCAGTTTAGGGTTTAAAACCCTAATGCTGATTAAAGGAAAAAAGTCAGTTTAGGGTTTAAAACCCTAATGCTGACTGCATGGAAAAGCTCAGTTTAGGGTTTAAAACCCTAATTCTGGCTGAAAGGAAAAAAGTTCAGTTTAGGGTTTAAAACCCTAATGCTGACTAAAGGAAAAATTCAGTTTAGGGTTTAAAACCCTAATGCTGATTGCATGAAAAAGCTCAGTTTAGGGTTTAAAACCCTAATGCTGGCTGAATGGAAAATAGTTAAGTGTAGGGTTTAAAACCCTAATGCTGACTAAAGGAAAATTCAGTTTAGGGTTTAAAACCCTAATGCTGATTGCATGGAAAAGCTCAGTTTAGGGTTTAAAACCCTAATGCTGGCTGAATGGAAAAAAGTTCAGTTTAGGGTTTAAAACCCTAATGCTGATTAAAGGAAAAGGGTCAGTTTAGAGTTTAAAACACTAATGCTGTCTGCATGGAAAAGCTCAGTTTAGGGTTTAAAACCCTAATGCTGGCAGAACGGAAAAAACTCAGTTTAGGGTTTAAAACCCTAATGCTGGATGAATGGAAAGAGTTCAGTTTAGGGTTTAAAACCATAATGCTGACTAAATGGAAAAGCTCAGTTTAGGGCTTAAAACCCTAATGCTGACTAAATGGAAAAGCTCAGTTTAGGGTTTAGAACCCTAATGCTGGCTGAATGGAAAAAGTTCAGTTTATGGTTTTAAAACCCTAATGCTGACTAAAGGAAAAGTTCAGTTTAGGGTTTAAAACCCAAATACTGACTAAAAGGAAAAATTTAGTTTAGGTTTTAAAACCCTAATGCTGACTGCATGGAAAAGCTCAGTTTAGGGTTTAAAACCCTAATGCTAGCTGAATGGAAAAAGTTCAGTTTAGGGTTTAAAACCCTAATGCTGACTAAAGGAAAAGTTCAGTTTAGGGTTTAAAACCCTAATGCTAACTAAAAGGAAAAATTCAGTTTAGGGTTTAAAACCCTAATGCTGACTGCATGGAAAAGCTCAGTTTAGGGTTTAAAACCCTAATGTTGGCTGAATGGAAAAAGTTCAGTTTAGGGTTTAAAACCCTAATGCTGACTAAAGGGAAAATTCAGTTTAGGGTTTAAAACCCTAATGCTGATTGCATGGAAAAGCTCAGTTTAAGGTTTAAAACCCTAATGCTGGCTGAATGGAAAAAAGTTCAGTTTAGGGTTTAAAACCCTAATGCTGACTAAAGGAAAAGTTCAGTTTAGGGTTTAAAACCCTAATGCTGACTGAAGGGAAAATTCAGTTTAGGGTTTAAAACCCTAATGCTGATTGCATAGAAAAGCTCAGTTTAGGGTTTAAAACCCTAATGCTGGCTGAATAGAAAAAAGTTCAGTTTAGGGTTTAAAACCCTAATGCTGACTAAAGGAAAAATTCAGTTTAGGGTTTAAAACCCTAATGCTGATTGCATGGAAAAGCTCAGTTTAGGGTTTAAAACCCTAATGCTGGCTGAATGGAAAAAATTCAGTTTAGGGTTTAAAACCCTAATGCTGACTAAAGGAAAAGTTTAGTTTAGGGTTTAAAACCCTAATGCTAACTGAATGGAAAATTCAGTTTAGGGTTTAAAACCCTAATGCTGATTGCATGGAAAAGCTCAGTTTAGGGTTTAAAACCCTAATGCTGGCTGAATGGAAAAAGTTCAGTTTAGGGTTTAAAACCCTAATGCTGACTAAAGGAAAAATTCAGTTTAGGGTTTAAAACCCTAATGTTGATTGCATGGAAAATCTCAGTTTAGGGTTTAAAACCCTAATGCTAGCTGAATGGAAAAAGTTCAGTTTAGGGTTTAAAACCCTAATGCTGACTAAAGGAAAAGTTCAGTTTAGGGTTTAAAACCCTAATGCTCACTAAAAGGAAAAATTCAGTTTAGGGTTTAAAACCCTAATACTGACTGCATGGAAAAGCTCAGTTTAGGGTTTAAAACCCTAATGCTGGCTGAATGGAAAAAGTTCAGTTTAGGGTTTAAAACCCTAATGCTGACTAAAGGGAAAATTCAGTTTAGGGTTTAAAACCCTAATGCTGATTGCATGGAAAAGCTTAGTTTAAGGTTTAAAACCCTAATGCTGGCTGAATGGAAAAAAGTTCAGTTTAGGGTTTAAAACCCTAATGCTGACTAAAGGAAAAGTTCAGTTTAGGGTTTAAAACCCTAATGCTGACTGAAGGAAAAATTCAGTTTAGGGTTTAAAACCCTAATGCTGATTGCATAGAAAAGCTTAGTTTAGGGTTTAAAACCCTAATGCTGGCTGAATGGAAAAAGTTCAGTTTAGGGTTTAAAACCCTAATGCTGACTAAAGGAAAAATTCAGTTTAAGGTTTAAAACCTTAATGCTGATTGCATGGAAAAGCTCAGTTTAGGGTTTAAAACCCTAATGCTGGCTGAAAGGAAAAAAGTTTAGTTTAGGGTTTAAAACCCTAATGCTGACTAAAGGAAAAATTCAGTTCAGGGTTTAAAACCCTAATGCTGATTGCATGGAAAAGCTCAGTTTAGGGTTTAAAACCCTAATGCTGGCTGAAAGGAAAGAGTTCAGTTTAGGGTTTAAAACCCTAATGTTGATTAAAGGAAAAAGGTCAGTTTAGGGTTTAAAACCCTAATGCTGACTGCATGGAAAAGCTCAGTTTAGGGTTTAAAACCCTAATGCTGGCTGAAAGGAAAAAAGTTCAGTTTAGGGTTTAAAACTCTAATGCTGACTAAAGGAAAAATTCAGTTTAGGGTTTAAAACCCTAATGCTGATTGCATGGAAAAGCTCAGTTTAGGGTTTAAAACCCTAATGCTGGCTGAATGGAAAAAAGTTCAGTGTAGGGTTTAAAACCCTAATGCTGACTAAAGGAAAAATTCAGTTTAGGGTTTAAAACCCTAATGCTGATTGCATGGAAAAGCTCAGTTTAGGGTTTAAAACCCTAATGCTGGCTGAATGGAAAAAAGTTCAGTTTAGGGTTTAAAACCCTAATGCTGATTAAAGGAAAAGGGTCAGTTTAGGGTTTAAAACCCTAATGCTGACTGCATGGAAAAGCTCAGTTTAGGATTTAAAACCCTAATGCTGGCTGAAAGGAAAAAAGTTCAGTTTAGGGTTTAAAACCCTAATGCTGACTAAAAGAAAAATTCAGTTTAGGGTTTAAAACCCTAATGCTGATTGCATGGAAAAGCTCAGTTTAGGGTTTAAAACCCTAATGCTGACTGAATGGAAAAAAGTTCAGTTTAGAGTTTTAAAATCCTAATGCTGATTAAAGGAAAAAGTTCAGTTCAGGGTTTAAAACCCTAATGCTGATTGGCTGGGGACAAAGTTCGAGAATACTAAGCGACCTCTTTTTTTTTTGAATTTTCTTGTTTTAGTAGAAGATAAAAGGGAGTTTCGTGGAAACTTACCTTTCGAGTAAATTCCTTATTACCAAAATATTTCTTGTACCCATGTACCTTCTTCTTTGGGCGACACCTGCTTCTTGCACGGTTGTCTTGTATTACACCTGTTTCAACTTTTCAGACAAAGAACAATTGTTAGTTCGGAAATGACGGTCGGTTTGGTGACCTTGATCGTTCCCGGTTGCTTTGTTGCGTCTTCATTTCTGTTGTGAAGTCCCGCCATTGATTTGATTCATATGCCGAAACCCTTTAGACCGCTCAGGCTTTTATTTCCAGACTCTGTGATGATTTGCCTCGTAAGGCTCTTTTTTCTTTTCTCTTTTTTTTTGTGTCCCGTTTTGCTTGGAGGTTCTCAACGGGGATTTTATTGGAGGTATTTTGTGGGGATTTGTACAAAGGAAACCCTATGGGGGAATATTTACAAAGTGGATTCTTTGTGTGGATTTTTGTACAATGGGGCATGCTGGGGATTTGTTTCGAAGCGGGCTTTCTAGGCTTGGTTGGGGTAAGCTTGTTGGGGAATTTTTACAAAGGGACTCGCTGGGGATGTGCTGGGGAAATTCCAACGGGGATTTTTTTTTATATATATATTGGGGAGACTTTGTGGGGGATTGTACAAAGGGAGACTGTGGGGATTCGTCCGAAGGCGGACTTGCTGGGGGAAATTTCTCTTTTTCCTCTTTACTTTGAACGCCATCAAACATCCTGATTCATTAGGCTTGGACAAACGTACCAACGAAACGAGGCGTTTTCCTTCATGAAACAGAATTCCGTGCAACCAAACCTGCCACATGTCCTTTCCGGTACATCTAGAACTTGGGCTTAAACATAAAAGAGATTCGAAGAAAAACAAAGAAAAGATAAAACGAATTTCAGAAAAGTAGTGCCCCCTTCGGGACGAGAAAGACTTATCTGAGGAAGATAATGCTGGCTTTAAATGACATGGCATGCTCTTTGGACTGGACGCCTGACTTTCCATGAGCTTGCGTTTCCCTCAACCAGAACGGATCTGTGATTCCAAACCTGGTGGAACTTTGCCGAAACCTCCTTGGGTGGGGTCACTCTTTCGGCCAACAGCGCCCTTTGCGGGTTTTCGCCGGCTGACCTCTCTCATTTCTCTTCCTGTCATCGCTTGATAGCACTCTTTGTGAGTGTTTACTAAACAAGCTCTCTCATTTTGGTTTCTCTACTCCCGTCGCCTCGTGGTGCCCGAAGGTTTTCACCGACGAGACTCTCATTTTATCTCTCTCAATTCAGAGTGTGCCGGTCTCCATTTGTGACGCTTATTGGTTTCCCACTATCTTTGGTAATTGATCTGAAGGCTTGTGCTTGGTAAAGAGAGGTAGATGATACTAACTTCTAAACTGCTAGACGTGCCCCGGTTTCAATTTCAGGGTGAATGGGATTTTATTGTTGGTGTGACTGAACCTCAGGGAGAGGCTGCCTACGTATCCTTTCGGAATCAAGTCAAACGTAGTTCAGGCCTCAATCAATGTTTTGTTTTGTTTTTTTTCTTTTTTTTTTCTCTTTTTTTTCGGAGCATCAGGGATTTTTTTTTTGATCCTCAAACCTAACTGCAATGGCTAGTCGTGTGGGACTTTACCTTTCCAACTTTATTTTACCTTTGTAGACCTTTCTTTTCTGTCTTCTTTCTTCCAATTTCAATTTTAGAGCATTTGGGGGTACCTTGGTTTCTTCGACTTTGCTGAGGCGATTAGCCATGTGAAACTCAACCCTTTCAACTTCAATTGCCTTTATAGGCGCTTTAATTTGATTTTATCCTTCCAAGAGTTTTGATTCCTGAGCATCGGCCACCATGGCCAGTTGAGGTCGACTTGATGCACCTGCTGAGGCTGGGTGCCTTTTGCACATTAGCGTGTATCAAACGAAAGCCCTGTAAATCAGTCTTGCCAATCTTTCTTTGTCTTGGTTTTGGAACAGTGTTAGACCAAAAGGGATTCAAAGAGAAACAAATAATTGAATGGAGAAAGAGTTTAAAAACTAGAAGTTTCCCTTTCGGGCAAAGGAGAGAAGGACTTATCTGGAGTACATGCGGACTTCAATGAACATGACATGCCTTTTGGACTGGATGCATGATCTGTGTAAACCGTCCGACTCTCAAAAATTCATCACAACTTTGCCTTGAATACCGAGGAACCTTGCCAGGACTCTATTGATGCTGATGGCTGTGAGGATCTTGTTTTCGATCACGGGCGCCCTTTGTGGTTTTTCACGAGCTGGCATTTTTCATTTTATTTCTTGCCATCTCCTTATAGTGCTCGTGTGGGTTTGCATTAACAAGACTTCTCATTTTGATTTTCTCTACTTACCGTCGCCTTACAGTGCCCGTGTGGGTTTTCACCAATAAGACTCTCTCATTTTATTCTTCTCATTTTGTTGTATCAGACCCAAATAAATCCATCCTCCCATTTTGAACCGCTTTGCCGATTGATTAGAAAGACTTGAACAAGGTTTGGGGTGAAAAGAATTTGGATTGAACTACAACTTTGGAACCTTTTGGGCGGGATTATTGCTGAATCGTTATAACTTCTGCCCCAGTTTCACTTTTGGGGGACTTCTTGGATTTTTGTTTTGGTGTGACTGAACCCCAAGGAGAGGTTGCCTACGTATCCTTTCGGAATCAAGTCAAACGTAGTTCAGGCCACTTTTGTTTTTGGATTTTTTTTTCTTTTTTTTTCTGATTTGCTTTTTTTTGTATATATATTTTCTTATTTTTCCAATTCTTTCTTCTTCTTTTTTCATTTTTCTTTTTCAATAATATTTTCAGGTTCCAAAGAGGGTAATCAAAGAAGAGTAACCAGCTCAAATGGGTTTTGCAAAGGGTTGATAGTCTTTGGGTAGCGAGAATGAAAGCCTTCGTCATCTCAAATGGACAAGATTTTATTATATAAAGGATCCAACATAGTACCTTTTGACTGTATTTGCATTGACAGTTATTTCAAGGACATTTCCTTCGATGTGTCCCAAGTACAACACACTCTTTCTGGCAGTACTCTTGTTGTAATGTATAGACCTTTCCAATTTCGGGAATCAATTTTCCTTCAGTTGTTCCAACTCTTTGTCTTGTTTCCTTAAGCTATTCTTCATGGTGACCCAATTCTTGATTCATTATTTCGAGGTCTGACAGAGTTTTAAGATCCGGGCATGAAGTCCGCAAGCATGTCATATTATTGAAATCTGCATTTAACAAAACTAAAAGAGAATGAGAAAATTGACAAGATTTAAGAAAAGAGACATTCCGGGAAAATGAAATATCAATTTCATTTGATTTTTTTTTAAAATTTTTGAAGATAGAAGGGTTTACATCGGAAAGTAAGACAATAAAGTAAAACATCTGGATCACACCCTGAGATAATCCAGATGCAGAAAGGATAGCAAGACAGGCTACCGAGACTCCCGTCTGATGGGGAACTTTCAGGCTTGACAATCGTTTTTTGGCTTTTCTTCTGTCTCGGCAATGGCTGCAATAGCCTTCAGTGCCAGATCAAATTTCTCAGCTTCACAGATCATTCCGTCTATTGGCCCATTTGTGAGAGTAGGCAGGGGAATGTTCATCATATTAGGAACCTTTTCGTCCCGGGGAACGATTCTTTCAGCTTCAATCAAGTCTTCAACTGCCATTTTGAGGGTCCAATGACCAACAATCCTTTGTACCGTGCCCCACTGCTCCAGAGTGGCATTCACATCTAGTATCAGCTCGATGCGGGGAGGGGTGACTCGGTGTTTGGCCGATTTGGGGCCACTGGCTGCAGCAGACTTCGCCTGACTAGCTTTTGGAACAAGCCTGAGTATGATTCACCAACAGAGGTGAACTGATTCCTTTTGAAAAGACTCTCTTGGGTGAGGATTGTACTGAGGAACATTTGATTGGGGACTATATGGAGCTTGGTAAGGATGGGCGTTTCTGGGAGGTGGAGCTCAGTTTTGTGTATAATGTTGTGGCCGCGTGCAGGGCTGCATGTTCATCACCGCATACCAACCAAACCAATCACCTGAACAGAACCTGGCTAATTTACTCACACACACAACCTTGTTAGTTTTGAAGCATTTAACATATAGGAAATCGCAAGATGGGATGCAATGCACCTAAACAGTTAAACGTTTTTACCATGTGTTTGAACGGGTTGCATGTTTCATCCCGACCCTAAACTTGCCCTCTTCATTATGTACCTCTTTTCTTTTATTCTTGCCTCTCTTTAGTCACTCTTGATCTTGTTTTTGCTGCTCTTTTATTTTTTGCACTTTTTTTTTCTTTTTTTCCTTTTTTTTCTATTTTCTTTTTCACTCGATTTTCTTTTCCCTCTTCTTTCAGTTTGTTTTTCTTTTCTCAATTTATTTTTATAGCTATGATCGAATCCGATGGAGATTGCCTACGTATCATGACCCCGCATGAATCAGATCTTGCGTAGTTCGGGCCGAATGAAAGGTAAAAACAATAAAACATTTTTTTTTTCATAATAAAAAATTGGGTTTCAACACTCACAAAATGCAACCGAACGGTTATTTTTTGCAGACGTGGCCCCTTCCAAATTTCACATGAATTTTGAGGCCGGGGAGGATCATTTTACAAACTTGTCCGTTCTTTTACGAAAATAACCTTTGACAACTGAAAGATACTCTAAGGCTACTTCGGCAAGAACGATTTAAGACGCGACCGAAGCTGGCTCGGCTTATTATGACAAAATTCAAACGGTATTCACCCGACCGCTGACTCTTTGTTTTTTTTTTTGTTTTTTTTTCAAATTACAATAAAAACCTGGTGTTGCAAACACGGCCCTTCAGCGCCTCGGGGCGAAGGTTTTTAAGGCTGTGTGGGTCAACTGGATAAAAAATACTAAACAAGACCCAAAGGTGGCTGTTTATGCAAAGTCAACCTTCCGGCGTCCCTTTCGGGAACATTCAGCTATTTATGACAAAACAACATCACCTGACTTATTTATGACTCTTTTTATCGTTTTTTTTTCAAATTAGAAAACTCAATATTGCCAACACGACCTTTCAACGCCTCGGTGACGAAGATTTTAAGGTTGTGTGGGTCAACTGGACCAAACCTTAAAAAATGACCCAAAGGTGGCTGTTTATGCAAAGTTAGCCTTCCGGCGTCCCTTTCGGGAACATTCGGCTATTTATGACAAAGCAGCATCACCTGACTTATTTATGACTCTTTTTATCGTTTTTCAAATTAGAAAACTCAATATTGCCAACACGACCTTTCAACGCCTCGGTGACGAAGATTTTAAGGCTGTGTGAGTCAACTGGACCAAACCTTAAAAATGACCCAAAGGTGGCTGTTTATGCAAAGTCAGCCTTCCGGCGTCCCTTTCGGGAACATTCGGCTATTTATGACAAAACAACATCACCCGACTTATTTATGACAGATTTAAAATTTGACATATATTTTTGGCTATTTTTAGCAAAAGGGAAGGTTGGACACCACCCAACTTATTTATGGCAAAATTTAAAATTTGACACGTTTTTATTTATTTATTGATTTTTGGCTATTTTAGCAAAAGGTGGGGTTGGACCTGATGAGGGTTGCCTACGTATCTCACATCCGGTGAGAACCAAACCGGCGTAGTTCGGGCATCGAAAATGGAGTAACTAGACTAACCCTTATTTTTGGAATTTTTGAAAGAAATGCTTTAAAAGAAGAAAGAAAATTTTGTTTATTTTGATTTTTGTTTTATTTTTTTTAAAGAAGACTTCTAAAAATTTATTTGCTTTTGACTTGAACTTTGGAAATATTTTTTTTTTCTTTATTATTTTTTTTAAACAAAAAGAAAATGTGTTTGGTTGATTTTTTTTTTGTTTGTTTTACCTTTTCTACGGGAGAAAGAATGTATATGATGTTGCCTCTTAAATTTTGAAAGAGAGACTTTTAAGAAAATGATGTGGAATTTTGAGTTTTATTTATTTACAAAAGCACTTCTAAAGAAAAATCCTAATATTTTGAAATTCAATTTTCCAAATTTTTTTTTTGGACATTTTACAAAAAGGAGACTAAAAAGAAAAGAGTATTTTTTTTGGATTTTTGTTGCTGCTTTTTAATTCTTATTTCATTTTTTCATATGAAAGACTTCAGAAAGAAGGAGACTATTTTTTTTTATTTGAGTTTAAAGAAAACTTCTATATTATTTTTTATTTCTTTTTTTTTTGTATTTTCTAAAGAAACATTTATAAAGAAAGAACTAAAGAAATTTTTTTTTTTTTTGGATTTTTGAAAATTGGGGCCGGAACCGATGAGGTTTGCCTACGTATCTCACATCCGGTGAGAATCAGACCCGCGTAGTTCAGTCGGATCAAAATAGGAGAAACAAAAATAAAATCCTTTAAAGAAAAGAAGAATAACTATTTTTTTCTGGAATTTTGTTATATGTTTTTTTTATTTTATTTTATTATTTATTTTTTGAAAAGAGACCAAGAAAATACTTATACATTTTAAACTTCCCTTTTTTTTCATTTTTTTTTTTTGGAAATTTCGAAAATCTTTTAAAGAGGTACTACAAATGAAACAATAATTTTTTTTTGATTTTTTTTTATTTATATATATTTTGGATTTTGAAAGTGATTAAAAGGAATAGTCAAACTGAAAGACAAGCTTTGTTTTCATTTTTTATATATATATATATATATTTAAGAAAATTCCGGTGAGGTTTTGACATTACTGGGACATTGGTTTTATTTTTCCAAAAAATAAGTAATTATCTCCCTACCCTGCTATTCTTTTTTTTGAAAATTTTTCGGACACCGGTCAACATGCAGATAGATGCGCAGAACAAACGGGATGCAGCAGGATGGTCCCTAATGCTGACATGCATGGAAAAAGCTCAGTTTAGGGTTTAAAACCCTAATGCTGGCTGAATGGAAAGAGTTCAGTTTAGGGTTTAAAACCTTAATGCTGACTAAATGGAAAAGTTCAGTTCAGGGTTTAAAACCCTGATGCTGATCAAAGGAAAAAGTTCAGTTCAGGGTTTAAAACCCTAATGCTGACTGAAAGGAAAAATTCAGTTTAGGGTTTAAAACCCTAATGCTGACTGGAAGGAAAAAGCTCAGTTTAGGGTTTAAAACCCTAATGCTGGCTGAATGGAAAGAGTTCAGTTTAGGGTTTAAAACCCTAATGCTGACTAAATGGAAAAGCTCAGTTTAGGGTTTAAAACCCTAATGCTGGCTGAACGGAAAAAACTCAGTTTAGGGTTTAAAACCCTAATGCTGGATGAATGGAAAGAGTTCAGTTTAGGGTTTAAAACCCTAATGCTGACTAAATGGAAAAGCTCAGTTTAGGGTTTAAAACCCTAATGCTGACTAAATGGAAAAGCTCAGTTTAGGGTTTAAAACCCTAATGCTGGCTGAATGGAAAAAGTTCAGTTTAGGGTTTTAAAACCCTAATGCTGACTAAAAGAAAAGTTCAGTTTAGGGTTTAAAACCCTAATGCTGACTAAAAGGAAAAATTCAGTTTAGGGTTTAAAACCCTAATGCTGACTGCATGGAAAAGCTCAGTTTAGGGTTTAAAACCCTAATGCTAGCTGAATGGAAAAGCTCAGTTTAGGGTTTAAAACCCTAATGCTAGCTGAATGGAAAAAGTTCAGTTTAGGGTTTAAAACCCTAATGCTGACTAAAGGAAAAGTTCAGTTTAGGGTTTAAAACCCTAATGCTGACTAAAAGGAAAAATTCAGTTTAGGGTTTAAAACTCTAATGCTGACTGCATGGAAAAGCTCTGTTTAGGGTTTAAAACCCTAATGTTGGCTGAATGGAAAAAGTTCAGTTTAGGGTTTAAAACCCTAATGCTGACTAAAGGGAAAATTCAGTTTAGGGTTTAAAACCCTAATGCTGATTGCATGGAAAAGCTCAGTTTAAGGTTTAAAACCCTAATGCTGGCTGAATGGAAAAAAGTTCAGTTTAGGGTTTAAAACCTTAATGCTGACTAAAGGAAAAGTTCAGTTTAGGGTTTAAAACCCTAATGCTGACTGAAGGGAAAATTCAGTTTAGGGTTTAAAACCCTAATGCTGATTGCATAGAAAAGCTCAGTTTAGGGTTTAAAACCCTAATGCTGGCTGAATAGAAAAAAGTTCAGTTTAGGGTTTAAAACCCTAATGCTGACTAAAGGAAAAATTCAATTTAGGGTTTAAAACCCTAATGCTAATTGCATGGAAAAGCTTAGTTTAGGGTTTAAAACCCTAATGCTGGTTGAATGGAAAAAAGTTCAGTTTAGGGTTTAAAACCCTAATACTGACTAAAGGAAAAGTTCAGTTTAGGGTTTAAAACCCTAATGCTGACTGAAGGGAAAATTCAGTTTAGGGTTTAAAACCCTAATGCTGATTGCATGGAAAAGCTCAGTTTAGGGTTTAAAACCCTAATGCTGGCTGAATGGAAAAAAGTTCAGTTTAGGGTTTAAAACCCTAATGCTGACTAAAGGATAAATTCAGTTTAGGGTTTAAAACCCTAATGTTGATTGCATGGAAAAGCTCAGTTTAGGGTTTAAAACCCTAATGCTAGCTGAATGGAAAAAGTTCAGTTTAGGGTTTAAAACCCTAATGCTGACTAAAAGGAAAAATTCAGTTTAGGGTTTAAAACCCTAATGCTGACTGCATGAAAAAGCTCAGTTTAGGGTTTAAAACCCTAATGCTGACTAAAGGGAATATTCAGTTTAGGGTTTAAAACCCTAATGCTGAATGGAAAAGCTCAATTTAAGGTTTAAAACCCTAATGCTGGTTGAATGGAAAAAAGTTCAGTTTAGGGTTTAAAACCCTAATGCTGACTAAAGGAAAAGTTCAGTTTAGGGTTTAAAACCCTAATGCTGACTGAAGGGAAAATTCAGTTTAGGGTTTAAAACCCTAATGCTGACTGAATGGAAAAAAGTTTAGTTTAGGGTTTAAAACACTAATACTGACTAAAGGAAAAGTTCAGTTTAGGGTTTAAAACCCAAATGCTGACTGAAGGGAAAATTCAGTTTAGGGTTTAAAACCCTAATGCTGACTAAAGGAAAAATCCAGTTTAGGGTTTAAAACCCTAATGTTGGCTGAATGGAAAAAAGTTCAGTTTAGGGTTTAAAACCCTAATGCTGACTAAAGGAAAAGTTCAGTTTAGGGTTTAAAACCCTAATGCTGACTGAAGGAAAATTCAGTTTAGGGTTTAAAACCCTAATGCTGATTGCATGTAAAAGCTCAGTTTAGGGTTTAAAACCCTAATGCTGGCTGAAAGGAAAAAAGTTCAGTTTAGGGTTTAAAACCCTAATGCCGACTAAAGGAAAAATTCAGTTTAGGGTTTAAAACCCTAATGCTGATTGCATGGAAAAGCTCAGTTTAGGGTTTAAAACCCTAATGCTGGCTGAAAGGAAAAAAGTTCAGTTAAGGGTTTAAAACCCTAATGCTGACTAAAGGAAAAATTCAGTTCAGGGTTTAAAACCCTAATGCTGATTGCATGGAAAAGCTCAGTTTAGGGTTTAAAACCCTAATTCTAGCTAAAAGGAAAAAGTTCAGTTTAGGGTTTAAAACCCTAATGCTGACTAAAAGGAAAAATTCAGTTTAGGGTTTAAAACCCTAATGTTGGCTGAATGGAAAAGCTCAGTTTAGGGTTTAAAACCCTAATGCTAGCTGAATGGAAAAGCTCAGTTTAGGGTTTAAAACCCTAATGCTAGCTGAATGGAAAAAGTTCAGTTTAGGGTTTAAAACCCTAATGCTGATTGCATGGAAAAGCTCAGTTTAGGGTTTAAAACCCTAATGTTGGCTGAATGGAAAACAGTTCAGTGTAGGGTTTAAAACCCTAATGCTGACTAAAGGAAAAATTCAGTTTAGGGTTTAAAACCCTAATGCTGATTGCATGGAAAAGCTCAGTTTAGGGTTTAAAACCCTAATGCTAGCTGAATGGAAAAAGTTCAGTTTAGGGTTTAAAACCCTAGTGCTGACTAAAGGAAAAGTTCAGTTTAGGGTTTAAAACCCTAATGTTGACTGAAGGGAAAATTCAGTTTAGGGTTTAAAACCCTAATGCTGATTGCATAGAAAAGCTCAGTTTAGGGTTTAAAACCCTAATGCTGGCTGAATAGAAAAAAGTTCAGTTTAGGGTTTAAAACCCTAATGCTGACTAAAGGAAAAATTCAATTTAGGGTTTAAAACCCTAATGCTAATTGCATGGAAAAGCTCAGTTTAGGGTTTAAAACCCTAATGCTGGCTGAATGGAAAAAAGTTTAGTTTAGGGTTTAAAACCCTAATGCTGACTAAAGGAAAAGTTCAGTTTAGGGTTTAAAACCCTAATGCTGACTGAAGGGAAAATTCAGTTTAGGGTTTAAAACCCTAATGCTGATTGCATCGAAAAGCACAGTTTAGGGTTTAAAACCCTAATGCTGGCTGAATGGAAAAAAGTTCAGTTTAGGGTTTAAAACCCTAATGCTGACTAAAGGAAAAATTTAGTTTAGGGTTTAAAACCCTAATGCTGATTGCATGGAAAAGCTCAGTTTAGGGTTTAAAATTCTAATGCTGGCTGAATGGAAAAAAGTTCAGTTTAGGGTTTAAAACCCTAATGCTCACTAAAGGAAAAGTTCAGTTTAGGGTTTAAAACCCTAATGCTGACTGAAGGGAAAATTCAGTTTAGGGTTTAAAACCCTAATGCTGATTGCATGGAAAAGCTCAGTTTAGGGTTTAAAACCCTAATGCTGGCTGAATGGAAAAAAGTTCAGTTTAGGGTTTAAAACCCTAATGCTGACTAAAGGAAAAATTCAGTTTAGGGTTTAAAACCCTAATGCTGATTACATGGAAAAGCTCAGTTTAGGGTTTAAAACCCTAATGCTGGCTGAAAGGAAAAAAGTTCAGTTTAGGGTTTAAAACCCTAATGCTGACTAAAGGAAAAATTCAGTTCAGGGTTTAAAACACTAATGCTGATTGCATGGAAAAGCTCAGTTTAGGGTTTAAAACCCTAATGCTGGCTGAAAGGAAAGAGTTCAGTTTAGGGTTTAAAACCCTAATGCTGATTAAAGGAAAAAAGTCAGTTTAGGGTTTAAAACCCTAATGCTGACTGCATGGAAAAGCTCAGTTTAGGGTTTAAAACCCTAATTCTGGCTGAAAGGAAAAAAGTTCAGTTTAGGGTTTAAAACCCTAATGCTGACTAAAGGAAAAATTCAGTTTAGGGTTTAAAACCCTAATGCTGATTGCATGAAAAAGCTCAGTTTAGGGTTTAAAACCCTAATGCTGGCTGAATGGAAAAAGTTAAGTGTAGGGTTTAAAACCCTAATGCTGACTAAAGGAAAATTCAGTTTAGGGTTTAAAACCCTAATGCTGATTGCATGGAAAAGCTCAGTTTAGGGTTTAAAACCCTAATGCTGGCTGAATGGAAAAAAGTTCAGTTTAGGGTTTAAAACCCTAATGCTGATTAAAGGAAAAGGGTCAGTTTAGAGTTTAAAACACTAATGCTGTCTGCATGGAAAAGCTCAGTTTAGGGTTTAAAACCCTAATGCTGGCAGAACGGAAAAAACTCAGTTTAGGGTTTAAAACCCTAATGCTGGATGAATGGAAAGAGTTCAGTTTAGGGTTTAAAACCATAATGCTGACTAAATGGAAAAGCTCAGTTTAGGGCTTAAAACCCTAATGCTGACTAAATGGAAAAGCTCAGTTTAGGGTTTAGAACCCTAATGCTGGCTGAATGGAAAAAGTTCAGTTTAGGGTTTTAAAACCCTAATGCTGACTAAAGGAAAAGTTCAGTTTAGGGTTTAAAACCCAAATACTGACTAAAAGGAAAAATTTAGTTTAGGTTTTAAAACCCTAATGCTGACTGCATGGAAAAGCTCAGTTTAGGGTTTAAAACCCTAATGCTAGCTGAATGGAAAAAGTTCAGTTTAGGGTTTAAAACCCTAATGCTGACTAAAGGAAAAGTTCAGTTTAGGGTTTAAAACCCTAATGCTAACTAAAAGGAAAAATTCAGTTTAGGGTTTAAAACCCTAATGCTGACTGCATGGAAAAGCTCAGTTTAGGGTTTAAAACCCTAATGTTGGCTGAATGGAAAAAGTTCAGTTTAGGGTTTAAAACCCTAATGCTGACTAAAGGGAAAATTCAGTTTAGGGTTTAAAACCCTAATGCTGATTGCATGGAAAAGCTCAGTTTAAGGTTTAAAACCCTAATGCTGGCTGAATGGAAAAAAGTTCAGTTTAGGGTTTAAAACCCTAATGCTGACTAAAGGAAAAGTTCAGTTTAGGGTTTAAAACCCTAATGCTGACTGAAGGGAAAATTCAGTTTAGGGTTTAAAACCCTAATGCTGATTGCATGGAAAAGCTCAGTTTAGGGTTTAAAACCCTAATGCTGGCTGAATAGAAAAAAGTTCAGTTTAGGGTTTAAAACCCTAATGCTGACTAAAGGAAAAATTCAGTTTAGGGTTTAAAACCCTAATGCTGATTGCATGGAAAAGCTCAGTTTAGGGTTTAAAACCCTAATGCTGGCTGAATGGAAAAATTCAGTTTAGGGTTTAAAACCCTAATGCTGACTAAAGGAAAAGTTTAGTTTAGGGTTTAAAACCCTAATGCTAACTGAATGGAAAATTCAGTTTAGGGTTTAAAACCCTAATGCTGATTGCATGGAAAAGCTCAGTTTAGGGTTTAAAACCCTAATGCTGGCTGAATGGAAAAAAGTTCAGTTTAGGGTTTAAAACCCTAATGCTGACTAAAGGAAAAATTCAGTTTAGGGTTTAAAACCCTAATGTTGATTGCATGGAAAAGCTCAGTTTAGGGTTTAAAACCCTAATGCTAGCTGAATGGAAAAAGTTCAGTTTAGGGTTTAAAACCCTAATGCTGACTAAAGGAAAAGTTCAGTTTAGGGTTTAAAACCCTAATGCTCACTAAAAGGAAAAATTCAGTTTAGGGTTTAAAACCCTAATACTGACTGCATGGAAAAGCTCAGTTTAGGGTTTAAAACCCTAATGCTGGCTGAATGGAAAAAGTTCAGTTTAGGGTTTAAAACCCTAATGCTGACTAAAGGGAAAATTCAGTTTAGGGTTTAAAACCCTAATGCTGATTGCATGGAAAAGCTTAGTTTAAGGTTTAAAACCCTAATGCTGGCTGAATGGAAAAAAGTTCAGTTTAGGGTTTAAAACCCTAATGCTGACTAAAGGAAAAGTTCAGTTTAGGGTTTAAAACCCTAATGCTGACTGAAGGAAAATTTCAGTTTAGGGTTTAAAACCCTAATGCTGATTGCATAGAAAAGCTTAGTTTAGGGTTTAAAACCCTAATGCTGGCTGAATGGAAAAAGTTCAGTTTAGGGTTTAAAACCCTAATGCTGACTAAAGGAAAAATTCAGTTTAAGGTTTAAAACCTTAATGCTGATTGCATGGAAAAGCTCAGTTTAGGGTTTAAAACCCTAATGCTGGCTGAAAGGAAAAAAGTTTAGTTTAGGGTTTAAAACCCTAATGCTGACTAAAGGAAAAATTCAGTTCAGGGTTTAAAACCCTAATGCTGATTGCATGGAAAAGCTCAGTTTAGGGTTTAAAACCCTAATGCTGGCTGAAAGGAAAGAGTTCAGTTTATTGTTTAAAACCCTAATGTTGATTAAAGGAAAAAGGTCAGTTTAGGGTTTAAAACCCTAATGCTGACTGCATGGAAAAGCTCAGTTTAGGGTTTAAAACCCTAATGCTGGCTGAAAGGAAAAAAGTTCAGTTTAGGGTTTAAAACTCTAATGCTGACTAAAGGAAAAATTCAGTTTAGGGTTTAAAACCCTAATGCTGATTGCATGGAAAAGCTCAGTTTAGGGTTTAAAACCCTAATGCTGGCTGAATGGAAAAAAGTTCAGTGTAGGGTTTAAAACCCTAATGCTGACTAAAGGAAAAATTCAGTTTAGGGTTTAAAACCCTAATTCTGATTGCATGGAAAAGCTCAGTTTAGGGTTTAAAACCCTAATGCTGGCTGAATGGAAAAAAGTTCAGTTTAGGGTTTAAAACCCTAATGCTGATTAAAGGAAAAGGGTCAGTTTAGGGTTTAAAACCCTAATGCTGACTGCATGGAAAAGCTCAGTTTAGGATTTAAAACCCTAATGCTGGCTGAAAGGAAAAAAGTTCAGTTTAGGGTTTAAAACCCTAATGCTGACTAAAAGAAAAATTCAGTTTAGGGTTTAAAACCCTAATGCTGATTGCATGGAAAAGCTCAGTTTAGGGTTTAAAACCCTAATGCTGGCTGAATGGAAAAAAGTTCAGTTTAGAGTTTTAAAATCCTAATGCTGATTAAAGGAAAAAGTTCAGTTCAGGGTTTAAAACCCTAATGCTGATTGGCTGGGGACAAAGTTCGAGAATACTAAGCGACCTCTTTTTTTTTGAATTTTCTTGTTTTAGTAGAAGATAAAAGGGAGTTTCGTGGAAACTTACCTTTCGAGTAAATTCCTTATTACCAAAATATTTCTTGTACCCATGTACCTTCTTCTTTGGGCGACACCTGCTTCTTGCACGGTTGTCTTGTATTACACCTGTTTCAACTTTTCAGACAAAGAACAATTGTTAGTTCGGAAATGACGGTCGGTTTGGTGACCTTGATCGTTCCCGGTTGCTTTGTTGCGTCTTCATTTCTGTTGTGAAGTCCCGCCATTGATTTGATTCATATGCCGAAACCCTTTAGACCGCTCAGGCTTTTATTTCCAGACTCTGTGATGATTTGCCTCGTAAGGCTCTTTTTTCTTTTCTCTTTTTTTTTGTGTCCCGTTTTGCTTGGAGGTTCTCAACGGGGATTTTATTGGAGGTATTTTGTGGGGATTTGTACAAAGGAAACCCTATGGGGGAATATTTACAAAGTGGATTCTTTGTGTGGATTTTTGTACAATGGGGCATGCTGGGGATTTGTTTCGAAGCGGGCTTTCTAGGCTTGGTTGGGGTAAGCTTGTTGGGGAATTTTTACAAAGGGACTCGCTGGGGATGTGCTGGGGAAATTCCAACGGGGATTTTTTTTATATATATATTGGGGAGACTTTGTGGGGGATTGTACAAAGGGAGACTGTGGGGATTCGTCCGAAGGCGGACTTGCTGGGGGAAATTTCTCTTTTTCCTCTTTACTTTGAACGCCATCAAACATCCTGATTCATTAGGCTTGGACAAACGTACCAACGAAACGAGGCGTTTTCCTTCATGAAACAGAATTCCGTGCAACCAAACCTGCCACATGTCCTTTCCGGTACATCTAGAACTTGGGCTTAAACATAAAAGAGATTCGAAGAAAAACAAAGAAAAGATAAAACGAATTTCAGAAAAGTAGTGCCCCCTTCGGGACGAGAAAGACTTATCTGAGGAAGATAATGCTGGCTTTAAATGACATGACATGCTCTTTGGACTGGACGCCTGACTTTCCATGAGCTTGCGTTTCCCTCAACCAGAACGGATCTGTTATTCCAAACCTGGTGGAACTTTGCCGAAACCTCCTTGTGTGGGGTCACTCTTTCGGCCAACAGCGCCCTTTGCGGGTTTTCGCCGGCTGACCTCTCTCATTTCTCTTCCTGTCATCGCTTGATAGCACTCTTTGTGAGTGTTTACTAAACAAGCTCTCTCATTTTGGTTTCTCTACTCCCGTCGCCTCGTGGTGCCCGAAGGTTTTCACCGACGAGACTCTCATTTTATCTCTCTCAATTCAGAGTGTGCCGGTCTCCATTTGTGACGCTTATTGGTTTCCCACTATCTTTGGTAATTGATCTGAAGGCTTGTGCTTGGTAAAGAGAGGTAGATGATACTAACTTCTAAACTGCTAGACGTGCCCCGGTTTCAATTTCAGGGTGAATGGGATTTTATTGTTGGTGTGACTGAACCTCAGGGAGAGGCTGCCTACGTATCCTTTCGGAATCAAGTCAAACGTAGTTCAGGCCTCAATCAATGTTTTGTTTTGTTTTTTTTCTTTTTTTTTTCTCTTTTTTTTCGGAGCATCAGGGATTTTTTTTTTGATCCTCAAACCTAACTGCAATGGCTAGTCGTGTGGGACTTTACCTTTCCAACTTTATTTTACCTTTGTAGACCTTTCTTTTCTGTCTTCTTTCTTCCAATTTCAATTTTAGAGCATTTGGGGGTACCTTGGTTTCTTCGACTTTGCTGAGGCGATTAGCCATGTGAAACTCAACCCTTTCAACTTCAATTGCCTTTATAGGCGCTTTAATTTGATTTTATCCTTCCAAGAGTTTTGATTCCTGAGCATCGGCCACCATGGCCAGTTGAGGTCGACTTGATGCACCTGCTGAGGCTGGGTGCCTTTTGCACATTAGCGTGTATCAAACGAAAGCCCTGTAAATCAGTCTTGCCAATCTTTCTTTGTCTTGGTTTTGGAACAGTGTTAGACCAAAAGGGATTCAAAGAGAAACAAATAATTGAATGGAGAAAGAGTTTAAAAACTAGAAGTGTCCCTTTCGGGCAAAGGAGAGAAGGACTTATCTGGAGTACATGCGGACTTCAATGAACATGACATGCCTTTTGGACTGGATGCATGATCTGTGTAAACCGTCCGACTCTCAAAAATTCATCACAACTTTGCCTTGAATACCGAGGAACCTTGCCAGGACTCTATTGATGCTGATGGCTGTGAGGATCTTGTTTTCGATCACGGGCGCCCTTTGTGGTTTTTCACGAGCTGGCATTTTTCATTTTATTTCTTGCCATCTCCTTATAGTGCTCGTGTGGGTTTGCATTAACAAGACTTCTCATTTTGATTTTCTCTACTTACCGTCGCCTTACAGTGCCCGTGTGGGTTTTCACCAATAAGACTCTCTCATTTTATTCTTCTCATTTTGTTGTATCAGACCCAAATAAATCCATCCTCCCATTTTGAACCGCTTTGCCGATTGATTAGAAAGACTTGAACAAGGTTTGGGGTGAAAAGAATTTGGATTGAACTACAACTTTGGAACCTTTTGGGCGGGATTATTGCTGAATCGTTATAACTTCTGCCCCAGTTTCACTTTTGGGGGACTTCTTGGATTTTTGTTTTGGTGTGACTGAACCCCAAGGAGAGGTTGCCTACGTATCCTTTCGGAATCAAGTCAAACGTAGTTCAGGCCACTTTTGTTTTTGGATTTTTTTTTCTTTTTTTTTCTAATTTGCTTTTTTTTTGTATATATATTTTCTTATTTTTCCAATTCTTTCTTCTTCTTTTTTCATTTTTCTTTTTCAATAATATTTTCAGGTTCCAAAGAGGGTAATCAAAGAAGAGTAACCAGCTCAAATGGGTTTTGCAAAGGGTTGATAGTCTTTGGGTAGCGAGAATGAAAGCCTTCGTCATCTCAAATGGACAAGATTTTATTATATAAAGGATCCAACATAGTACCTTTTGACTGTATTTGCATTGACAGTTATTTCAAGGACATTTCCTTCGATGTGTCCCAAGTACAACACACTCTTTCTGGCAGTACTCTTGTTGTAATGTATAGACCTTTCCAATTTCGGGAATCAATTTTCCTTCAGTTGTTCCAACTCTTTGTCTTGTTTCCTTAAGCTATTCTTCATGGTGACCCAATTCTTGATTCATTATTTCGAGGTCTGACAGAGTTTTAAGATCCGGGCATGAAGTCCGCAAGCATGTCATATTATTGAAATCTGCATTTAACAAAACTAAAAGAGAATGAGAAAATTGACAAGATTTAAGAAAAGAGACATTCCGGGAAAATGAAATATCAATTTCATTTGATTTTTTTTTAAATTTTTGAAGATAGAAGGGTTTACATCGGAAAGTAAGACAATAAAGTAAAACATCTGGATCACACCCTGAGATAATCCAGATGCAGAAAGGATAGCAAGACAGGCTACCGAGACTCCCGTCTGATGGGGAACTTTCAGGCTTGACAATCGTTTTTTGGCTTTTCTTCTGTCTCGGCAATGGCTGCAATAGCCTTCAGTGCCAGATCAAATTTCTCAGCTTCACAGATCATTCCGTCTATTGGCCCATTTGTGAGAGTAGGCAGGGGAATGTTCATCATATTAGGAACCTTTTCGTCCCGGGGAACGATTCTTTCAGCTTCAATCAAGTCTTCAACTGCCATTTTGAGGGTCCAATGACCAACAATCCTTTGTACCGTGCCCCACTGCTCCAGAGTGGCATTCACATCTAGTATCAGCTCGATGCGGGGAGGGGTGACTCGGTGTTTGGCCGATTTGGGGCCACTGGCTGCAGCAGACTTCGCCTGACTAGCTTTTGGAACAAGACTGAGTATGATTCACCAACAGAGGTGAACTGATTCCTTTTGAAAAGACTCTCTTGGGTGAGGATTGTACTGAGGAACATTTGATTGGGGACTATATGGAGCTTGGTAAGGATGGGCGTTTCTGGGAGGTGGAGCTCAGTTTTGTGTATAATGTTGTGGCCGCGTGCAGGGCTGCATGTTCATCACCGCATACCAACCAAACCAATCACCTGAACAGAACCTGGCTAATTTACTCACACACACAACCTTGTTAGTTTTGAAGCATTTAACATATAGGAAATCGCAAGATGGGATGCAATGCACCTAAACAGTTAAACGTTTTTACCATGTGTTTGAACGGGTTGCATGTTTCATCCCGACCCTAAACTTGCCCTCTTCATTATGTACCTCTTTTCTTTTATTCTTGCCTCTCTTTAGTCACTCTTGATCTTGTTTTTGCTGCTCTTTTATTTTTTGCACTTTTTTTTTCTTTTTTTCCTTTTTTTTCTATTTTCTTTTTCACTCGATTTTCTTTTCCCTCTTCTTTCAGTTTGTTTTTCTTTTCTCAATTTATTTTTATAGCTATGATCGAATCCGATGGAGATTGCCTACGTATCATGACCCCGCATGAATCAGATCTTGCGTAGTTCGGGCCGAATGAAAGGTAAAAACAATAAAACATTTTTTTTTTCATAATAAAAAATTGGGTTTCAACACTCACAAAATGCAACCGAACGGTTATTTTTTGCAGACGTGGCCCCTTCCAAATTTCACATGAATTTTGAGGCCGGGGAGGATCATTTTACAAACTTGTCCGTTCTTTTACGAAAATAACCTTTGACAACTGAAAGATACTCTAAGGCTACTTCGGCAAGAACGATTTAAGACGCGACCGAAGCTGGCTCGGCTTATTATGACAAAATTCAAACGGTATTCACCCGACCGCTGACTCTTTGTTTTTTTTTTTGTTTTTTTTTCAAATTACAATAAAAACCTGGTGTTGCAAACACGGCCCTTCAGCGCCTCGGGGCGAAGGTTTTTAAGGCTGTGTGGGTCAACTGGATAAAAAATACTAAACAAGACCCAAAGGTGGCTGTTTATGCAAAGTCAACCTTCCGGCGTCCCTTTCGGGAACATTCAGCTATTTATGACAAAACAACATCACCTGACTTATTTATGACTCTTTTTATCGTTTTTTTTTCAAATTAGAAAACTCAATATTGCCAACACGACCTTTCAACGCCTCGGTGACGAAGATTTTAAGGTTGTGTGGGTCAACTGGACCAAACCTTAAAAAATGACCCAAAGGTGGCTGTTTATGCAAAGTTAGCCTTCCGGCGTCCCTTTCGGGAACATTCGGCTATTTATGACAAAGCAGCATCACCTGACTTATTTATGACTCTTTTTATCGTTTTTCAAATTAGAAAACTCAATATTGCCAACACGACCTTTCAACGCCTCGGTGACGAAGATTTTAAGGCTGTGTGAGTCAACTGGACCAAACCTTAAAAATGACCCAAAGGTGGCTGTTTATGCAAAGTCAGCCTTCCGGCGTCCCTTTCGGGAACATTCGGCTATTTATGACAAAACAACATCACCCGACTTATTTATGACAGATTTAAAATTTGACATATATTTTTGGCTATTTTTAGCAAAAGGGAAGGTTGGACACCACCCAACTTATTTATGGCAAAATTTAAAATTTGACACGTTTTTATTTATTTATTGATTTTTGGCTATTTTAGCAAAAGGTGGGGTTGGACCTGATGAGGGTTGCCTACGTATCTCACATCCGGTGAGAACCAAACCGGCGTAGTTCGGGCATCGAAAATGGAGTAACTAGACTAACCCTTATTTTTGGAATTTTTGAAAGAAATGCTTTAAAAGAAGAAAGAAAATTTTGTTTATTTTGATTTTTGTTTTATTTTTTTTAAAGAAGACTTCTAAAAATTTATTTGCTTTTGACTTGAACTTTGGAAATATTTTTTTTTTCTTTATTATTTTTTTTAAACAAAAAGAAAATGTGTTTGGTTGATTTTTTTTTTGTTTGTTTTACCTTTTCTACGGGAGAAAGAATGTATATGATGTTGCCTCTTAAATTTTGAAAGAGAGACTTTTAAGAAAATGATGTGGAATTTTGAGTTTTATTTATTTACAAAAGCACTTCTAAAGAAAAATCCTAATATTTTGAAATTCAATTTTCCAAATTTTTTTTTTGGACATTTTACAAAAAGGAGACTAAAAAGAAAAGAGTATTTTTTTTGGATTTTTGTTGCTGCTTTTTAATTCTTATTTCATTTTTTCATATGAAAGACTTCAGAAAGAAGGAGACTATTTTTTTTTATTTGAGTTTAAAGAAAACTTCTATATTATTTTTTATTTCTTTTTTTTTTGTATTTTCTAAAGAAACATTTATAAAGAAAGAACTAAAGAAATTTTTTTTTTTTTTGGATTTTTGAAAATTGGGGCCGGAACCGATGAGGTTTGCCTACGTATCTCACATCCGGTGAGAATCAGACCCGCGTAGTTCAGTCGGATCAAAATAGGAGAAACAAAAATAAAATCCTTTAAAGAAAAGAAGAATAACTATTTTTTTCTGGAATTTTGTTATATGTTTTTTTTATTTTATTTTATTATTTATTTTTTGAAAAGAGACCAAGAAAATACTTATACATTTTAAACTTCCCTTTTTTTTCATTTTTTTTTTTTGGAAATTTCGAAAATCTTTTAAAGAGGTACTACAAATGAAACAATAATTTTTTTTTGATTTTTTTTTATTTATATATATTTTGGATTTTGAAAGTGATTAAAAGGAATAGTCAAACTGAAAGACAAGCTTTGTTTTCATTTTTTATATATATATATATATATTTAAGAAAATTCCGGTGAGGTTTTTACATTACTGGGACATTGGTTTTATTTTTCCAAAAAATAAGTAATTATCTCCCTACCCTGCTATTCTTTTTTTTGAAAATTTTTCGGACACCGGTCAACATGCAGATAGATGCGCAGAACAAACGGGATGCAGCAGGATGGTCCCTAATGCTGACATGCATGGAAAAAGCTCAGTTTAGGGTTTAAAACCCTAATGCTGGCTGAATGGAAAGAGTTCAGTTTAGGGTTTAAAACCTTAATGCTGACTAAATGGAAAAGTTCAGTTCAGGGTTTAAAACCCTGATGCTGATCAAAGGAAAAAGTTCAGTTCAGGGTTTAAAACCCTAATGCTGACTGAAAGGAAAAATTCAGTTTAGGGTTTAAAACCCTAATGCTGACTGGAAGGAAAAAGCTCAGTTTAGGGTTTAAAACCCTAATGCTGGCTGAATGGAAAGAGTTCAGTTTAGGGTTTAAAACCCTAATGCTGACTAAATGGAAAAGCTCAGTTTAGGGTTTAAAACCCTAATGCTGGCTGAACGGAAAAAACTCAGTTTAGGGTTTAAAACCCTAATGCTGGATGAATGGAAAGAGTTCAGTTTAGGGTTTAAAACCCTAATGCTGACTAAATGGAAAAGCTCAGTTTAGGGTTTAAAACCCTAATGCTGACTAAATGGAAAAGCTCAGTTTAGGGTTTAAAACCCTAATGCTGGCTGAATGGAAAAAGTTCAGTTTAGGGTTTTAAAACCCTAATGCTGACTAAAAGAAAAGTTCAGTTTAGGGTTTAAAACCCTAATGCTGACTAAAAGGAAAAATTCAGTTTAGGGTTTAAAACCCTAATGCTGACTGCATGGAAAAGCTCAGTTTAGGGTTTAAAACCCTAATGCTAGCTGAATGGAAAAGCTCAGTTTAGGGTTTAAAACCCTAATGCTAGCTGAATGGAAAAAGTTCAGTTTAGGGTTTAAAACCCTAATGCTGACTAAAGGAAAAGTTCAGTTTAGGGTTTAAAACCCTAATGCTGACTAAAAGGAAAAATTCAGTTTAGGGTTTAAAACTCTAATGCTGACTGCATGGAAAAGCTCTGTTTAGGGTTTAAAACCCTAATGTTGGCTGAATGGAAAAAGTTCAGTTTAGGGTTTAAAACCCTAATGCTGACTAAAGGGAAAATTCAGTTTAGGGTTTAAAACCCTAATGCTGATTGCATGGAAAAGCTCAGTTTAAGGTTTAAAACCCTAATGCTGGCTGAATGGAAAAAAGTTCAGTTTAGGGTTTAAAACCTTAATGCTGACTAAAGGAAAAGTTCAGTTTAGGGTTTAAAACCCTAATGCTGACTGAAGGGAAAATTCAGTTTAGGGTTTAAAACCCTAATGCTGATTGCATAGAAAAGCTCAGTTTAGGGTTTAAAACCCTAATGCTGGCTGAATAGAAAAAAGTTCAGTTTAGGGTTTAAAACCCTAATGCTGACTAAAGGAAAAATTCAATTTAGGGTTTAAAACCCTAATGCTAATTGCATGGAAAAGCTCAGTTTAGGGTTTAAAACCCTAATGCTGGCTGAATGGAAAAAAGTTCAGTTTAGGGTTTAAAACCCTAATACTGACTAAAGGAAAAGTTCAGTTTAGGGTTTAAAACCCTAATGCTGACTGAAGGGAAAATTCAGTTTAGGGTTTAAAACCCTAATGCTGATTGCATGGAAAAGCTCAGTTTAGGGTTTAAAACCCTAATGCTGGCTGAATGGAAAAAGTTCAGTTTAGGGTTTAAAACCCTAATGCTGACTAAAGGATAAATTCAGTTTAGGGTTTAAAACCCTAATGTTGATTGCATGGAAAAGCTCAGTTTAGGGTTTAAAACCCTAATGCTAGCTGAATGGAAAAAGTTCAGTTTAGGGTTTAAAACCCTAATGCTGACTAAAAGGAAAAATTCAGTTTAGGGTTTAAAACCCTAATGCTGACTGCATGAAAAAGCTCAGTTTAGGGTTTAAAACCCTAATGCTGACTAAAGGGAATATTCAGTTTAGGGTTTAAAACCCTAATGCTGAATGGAAAAGCTCAATTTAAGGTTTAAAACCCTAATGCTGGTTGAATGGAAAAAAGTTCAGTTTAGGGTTTAAAACCCTAATGCTGACTAAAGGAAAAGTTCAGTTTAGGGTTTAAAACCCTAATGCTGACTGAAGGGAAAATTCAGTTTAGGGTTTAAAACCCTAATGCTGACTGAATGGAAAAAAGTTTAGTTTAGGGTTTAAAACACTAATACTGACTAAAGGAAAAGTTCAGTTTAGGGTTTAAAACCCAAATGCTGACTGAAGGGAAAATTCAGTTTAGGGTTTAAAACCCTAATGCTGACTAAAGGAAAAATCCAGTTTAGGGTTTAAAACCCTAATGTTGGCTGAATGGAAAAAAGTTCAGTTTAGGGTTTAAAACCCTAATGCTGACTAAAGGAAAAGTTCAGTTTAGGGTTTAAAACCCTAATGCTGACTGAAGGGAAAATTCAGTTTAGGGTTTAAAACCCTAATGCTGATTGCATGTAAAAGCTCAGTTTAGGGTTTAAAACCCTAATGCTGGCTGAAAGGAAAAAAGTTCAGTTTAGGGTTTAAAACCCTAATGCCGACTAAAGGAAAAATTCAGTTTAGGGTTTAAAACCCTAATGCTGATTGCATGGAAAAGCTCAGTTTAGGGTTTAAAACCCTAATGCTGGCTGAAAGGAAAAAAGTTCAGTTAAGGGTTTAAAACCCTAATGCTGACTAAAGGAAAAATTCAGTTCAGGGTTTAAAACCCTAATGCTGATTGCATGGAAAAGCTCAGTTTAGGGTTTAAAACCCTAATTCTAGCTAAAAGGAAAAAGTTCAGTTTAGGGTTTAAAACCCTAATGCTGACTAAAAGGAAAAATTCAGTTTAGGGTTTAAAACCCTAATGTTGGCTGAATGGAAAAGCTCAGTTTAGGGTTTAAAACCCTAATGCTAGCTGAATGGAAAAGCTCAGTTTAGGGTTTAAAACCCTAATGCTAGCTGAATGGAAAAAGTTCAGTTTAGGGTTTAAAACCCTAATGCTGATTGCATGGAAAAGCTCAGTTTAGGGTTTAAAACCCTAATGTTGGCTGAATGGAAAACAGTTCAGTGTAGGGTTTAAAACCCTAATGCTGACTAAAGGAAAAATTCAGTTTAGGGTTTAAAACCCTAATGCTGATTGCATGGAAAAGCTCAGTTTAGGGTTTAAAACCCTAATGCTAGCTGAATGGAAAAAGTTCAGTTTAGGGTTTAAAACCCTAGTGCTGACTAAAGGAAAAGTTCAGTTTAGGGTTTAAAACCCTAATGTTGACTGAAGGGAAAATTCAGTTTAGGGTTTAAAACCCTAATGCTGATTGCATAGAAAAGCTCAGTTTAGGGTTTAAAACCCTAATGCTGGCTGAATAGAAAAAAGTTCAGTTTAGGGTTTAAAACCCTAATGCTGACTAAAGGAAAAATTCAATTTAGGGTTTAAAACCCTAATGCTAATTGCATGGAAAAGCTCAGTTTAGGGTTTAAAACCCTAATGCTGGCTGAATGGAAAAAGTTTAGTTTAGGGTTTAAAACCCTAATGCTGACTAAAGGAAAAGTTCAGTTTAGGGTTTAAAACCCTAATGCTGACTGAAGGGAAAATTCAGTTTAGGGTTTAAAACCCTAATGCTGATTGCATCGAAAAGCACAGTTTAGGGTTTAAAACCCTAATGCTGGCTGAATGGAAAAAAGTTCAGTTTAGGGTTTAAAACCCTAATGCTGACTAAAGGAAAAATTTAGTTTAGGGTTTAAAACCCTAATGCTGATTGCATGGAAAAGCTCAGTTTAGGGTTTAAAATTCTAATGCTGGCTGAATGGAAAAAAGTTCAGTTTAGGGTTTAAAACCCTAATGCTCACTAAAGGAAAAGTTCAGTTTAGGGTTTAAAACCCTAATGCTGACTGAAGGGAAAATTCAGTTTAGGGTTTAAAACCCTAATGCTGATTGCATGGAAAAGCTCAGTTTAGGGTTTAAAACCCTAATGCTGGCTGAATGGAAAAAAGTTCAGTTTAGGGTTTAAAACCCTAATGCTGACTAAAGGAAAAATTCAGTTTAGGGTTTAAAACCCTAATGCTGATTACATGGAAAAGCTCAGTTTAGGGTTTAAAACCCTAATGCTGGCTGAAAGGAAAAAAGTTCAGTTTAGGGTTTAAAACCCTAATGCTGACTAAAGGAAAAATTCAGTTCAGGGTTTAAAACACTAATGCTGATTGCATGGAAAAGCTCAGTTTAGGGTTTAAAACCCTAATGCTGGCTGAAAGGAAAGAGTTCAGTTTAGGGTTTAAAACCCTAATGCTGATTAAAGGAAAAAGGTTAGTTTAGGGTTTAAAACCCTAATGCTGACTGCATGGAAAAGCTCAGTTTAGGGTTTAAAACCCTAATGCTGGCTGAAAGGAAAAAGTTCAGTTTAGGGTTTAAAACCCTAATGCTGACTAAAGGAAAAATTCAGTTTAGGGTTTAAAACCCTAATGCTGATTGCATGAAAAAGCTCAGTTTAGGGTTTAAAACCCTAATGCTGGCTGAATGGAAAATAGTTAAGTGTAGGGTTTAAAACCCTAATGCTGACTAAAGGAAAATTCAGTTTAGGGTTTAAAACCCTAATGCTGATTGCATGGAAAAGCTCAGTTTAGGGTTTAAAACCCTAATGCTGGCTGAATGGAAAAAAGTTCAGTTTAGGGTTTAAAACCCTAATGCTGATTAAAGGAAAAGGGTCAGTTTAGAGTTTAAAACACTAATGCTGTCTGCATGGAAAAGCTCAGTTTAGGGTTTAAAACCCTAATGCTGGCAGAACGGAAAAAACTCAGTTTAGGGTTTAAAACCCTAATGCTGGATGAATGGAAAGAGTTCAGTTTAGGGTTTAAAACCATAATGCTGACTAAATGGAAAAGCTCAGTTTAGGGCTTAAAACCCTAATGCTGACTAAATGGAAAAGCTCAGTTTAGGGTTTAGAACCCTAATGCTGGCTGAATGGAAAAAGTTCAGTTTAGGGTTTTAAAACCCTAATGCTGACTAAAGGAAAAGTTCAGTTTAGGGTTTAAAACCCAAATACTGACTAAAAGGAAAAATTTAGTTTAGGTTTTAAAACCCTAATGCTGACTGCATGGAAAAGCTCAGTTTAGGGTTTAAAACCCTAATGCTAGCTGAATGGAAAAAGTTCAGTTTAGGGTTTAAAACCCTAATGCTGACTAAAGGAAAAGTTCAGTTTAGGGTTTAAAACCCTAAATGCTAACTAAAAGGAAAAATTCAGTTTAGGGTTTAAAACCCTAATGCTGACTGCATGGAAAAGCTCAGTTTAGGGTTTAAAACCCTAATGTTGGCTGAATGGAAAAAGTTCAGTTTAGGGTTTAAAACCCTAATGCTGACTAAAGGGAAAATTCAGTTTAGGGTTTAAAACCCTAATGCTGATTGCATGGAAAAGCTCAGTTTAAGGTTTAAAACCCTAATGCTGGCTGAATGGAAAAAAGTTCAGTTTAGGGTTTAAAACCCTAATGCTGACTAAAGGAAAAGTTCAGTTTAGGGTTTAAAACCCTAATGCTGACTGAAGGGAAAATTCAGTTTAGGGTTTAAAACCCTAATGCTGATTGCATAGAAAAGCTCAGTTTAGGGTTTAAAACCCTAATGCTGGCTGAATAGAAAAAAGTTCAGTTTAGGGTTTAAAACCCTAATGCTGACTAAAGGAAAAATTCAGTTTAGGGTTTAAAACCCTAATGCTGATTGCATGGAAAAGCTCAGTTTAGGGTTTAAAACCCTAATGCTGGCTGAATGGAAAAAATTCAGTTTAGGGTTTAAAACCCTAATGCTGACTAAAGGAAAAGTTTAGTTTAGGGTTTAAAACCCTAATGCTAACTGAATGGAAAATTCAGTTTAGGGTTTAAAACCCTAATGCTGATTGCATGGAAAAGCTCAGTTTAGGGTTTAAAACCCTAATGCTGGCTGAATGGAAAAAAGTTCAGTTTAGGGTTTAAAACCCTAATGCTGACTAAAGGAAAAATTCAGTTTAGGGTTTAAAACCCTAATGTTGATTGCATGGAAAAGCTCAGTTTAGGGTTTAAAACCCTAATGCTAGCTGAATGGAAAAAGTTCAGTTTAGGGTTTAAAACCCTAATGCTGACTAAAGGAAAAGTTCAGTTTAGGGTTTAAAACCCTAATGCTCACTAAAAGGAAAAATTCAGTTTAGGGTTTAAAACCCTAATACTGACTGCATGGAAAAGCTCAGTTTAGGGTTTAAAACCCTAATGCTGGCTGAATGGAAAAAGTTCAGTTTAGGGTTTAAAACCCTAATGCTGACTAAAGGGAAAATTCAGTTTAGGGTTTAAAACCCTAATGCTGATTGCATGGAAAAGCTTAGTTTAAGGTTTAAAACCCTAATGCTGGCTGAATGGAAAAAAGTTCAGTTTAGGGTTTAAAACCCTAATGCTGACTAAAGGAAAAGTTCAGTTTAGGGTTTAAAACCCTAATGCTGACTGAAGGAAAAATTCAGTTTAGGGTTTAAAACCCTAATGCTGATTGCATAGAAAAGCTTAGTTTAGGGTTTAAAACCCTAATGCTGGCTGAATGGAAAAAGTTCAGTTTAGGGTTTAAAACCCTAATGCTGACTAAAGGAAAAATTCAGTTTAAGGTTTAAAACCTTAATGCTGATTGCATGGAAAAGCTCAGTTTAGGGTTTAAAACCCTAATGCTGGCTGAAAGGAAAAAAGTTTAGTTTAGGGTTTAAAACCCTAATGCTGACTAAAGGAAAAATTCAGTTCAGGGTTTAAAACCCTAATGCTGATTGCATGGAAAAGCTCAGTTTAGGGTTTAAAACCCTAATGCTGGCTGAAAGGAAAGAGTTCAGTTTAGGGTTTAAAACCCTAATGTTGATTAAAGGAAAAAGGTCAGTTTAGGGTTTAAAACCCTAATGCTGACTGCATGGAAAAGCTCAGTTTAGGGTTTAAAACCCTAATGCTGGCTGAAAGGAAAAAGTTCAGTTTAGGGTTTAAAACTCTAATGCTGACTAAAGGAAAAATTCAGTTTAGGGTTTAAAACCCTAATGCTGATTGCATGGAAAAGCTCAGTTTAGGGTTTAAAACCCTAATGCTGGCTGAATGGAAAAAAGTTCAGTGTAGGGTTTAAAACCCTAATGCTGACTAAAGGAAAAATTCAGTTTAGGGTTTAAAACCCTAATGCTGATTGCATGGAAAAGCTCAGTTTAGGGTTTAAAACCCTAATGCTGGCTGAATGGAAAAAAGTTCAGTTTAGGGTTTAAAACCCTAATGCTGATTAAAGGAAAAGGGTCAGTTTAGGGTTTAAAACCCTAATGCTGACTGCATGGAAAAGCTCAGTTTAGGATTTAAAACCCTAATGCTGGCTGAAAGGAAAAAAGTTCAGTTTAGGGTTTAAAACCCTAATGCTGACTAAAAGAAAAATTCAGTTTAGGGTTTAAAACCCTAATGCTGATTGCATGGAAAAGCTCAGTTTAGGGTTTAAAACCCTAATGCTGGCTGAATGGAAAAAAGTTCAGTTTAGAGTTTTAAAATCCTAATGCTGATTAAAGGAAAAAGTTCAGTTCAGGGTTTAAAACCCTAATGCTGATTGGCTGGGGACAAAGTTCGAGAATACTAAGCGACCTCTTTTTTTTTTGAATTTTCTTGTTTTAGTAGAAGATAAAAGGGAGTTTCGTGGAAACTTACCTTTCGAGTAAATTCCTTATTACCAAAATATTTCTTGTACCCATGTACCTTCTTCTTTGGGCGACACCTGCTTCTTGCACGGTTGTCTTGTATTACACCTGTTTCAACTTTTCAGACAAAGAACAATTGTTAGTTCGGAAATGACGGTCGGTTTGGTGACCTTGATCGTTCCCGGTTGCTTTGTTGCGTCTTCATTTCTGTTGTGAAGTCCCGCCATTGATTTGATTCATATGCCGAAACCCTTTAGACCGCTCAGGCTTTTATTTCCAGACTCTGTGATGATTTGCCTCGTAAGGCTCTTTTTTCTTTTCTCTTTTTTTTTGTGTCCCGTTTTGCTTGGAGGTTCTCAACGGGGATTTTATTGGAGGTATTTTGTGGGGATTTGTACAAAGGAAACCCTATGGGGGAATATTTACAAAGTGGATTCTTTGTGTGGATTTTTGTACAATGGGGCATGCTGGGGATTTGTTTCGAAGCGGGCTTTCTAGGCTTGGTTGGGGTAAGCTTGTTGGGGAATTTTTACAAAGGGACTCGCTGGGGATGTGCTGGGGAAATTCCAACGGGGATTTTTTTTTATATATATATTGGGGAGACTTTGTGGGGGATTGTACAAAGGGAGACTGTGGGGATTCGTCCGAAGGCGGACTTGCTGGGGGAAATTTCTCTTTTTCCTCTTTACTTTGAACGCCATCAAACATCCTGATTCATTAGGCTTGGACAAACGTACCAACGAAACGAGGCGTTTTCCTTCATGAAACAGAATTCCGTGCAACCAAACCTGCCACATGTCCTTTCCGGTACATCTAGAACTTGGGCTTAAACATAAAAGAGATTCGAAGAAAAACAAAGAAAAGATAAAACGAATTTCAGAAAAGTAGTGCCCCCTTCGGGACGAGAAAGACTTATCTGAGGAAGATAATGCTGGCTTTAAATGACATGACATGCTCTTTGGACTGGACGCCTGACTTTCCATGAGCTTGCGTTTCCCTCAACCAGAACGGGTCTGTTATTCCAAACCTGGTGGAACTTTGCCGAAACCTCCTTGGGTGGGGTCACTCTTTCGGCCAACAGCGCCCTTTGCGGGTTTTCGCCGGCTGACCTCTCTCATTTCTCTTCCTGTCATCGCTTGATAGCACTCTTTGTGAGTGTTTACTAAACAAGCTCTCTCATTTTGGTTTCTCTACTCCCGTCGCCTCGTGGTGCCCGAAGGTTTTCACCGACGAGACTCTCATTTTATCTCTCTCAATTCAGAGTGTGCCGGTCTCCATTTGTGACGCTTATTGGTTTCCCACTATCTTTGGTAATTGATCTGAAGGCTTGTGCTTGGTAAAGAGAGGTAGATGATACTAACTTCTAAACTGCTAGACGTGCCCCGGTTTCAATTTCAGGGTGAATGGGATTTTATTGTTGGTGTGACTGAACCTCAGGGAGAGGCTGCCTACGTATCCTTTCGGAATCAAGTCAAACGTAGTTCAGGCCTCAATCAATGTTTTGTTTTGTTTTTTTTCTTTTTTTTTTCTCTTTTTTTTCGGAGCATCAGGGATTTTTTTTTTGATCCTCAAACCTAACTGCAATGGCTAGTCGTGTGGGACTTTACCTTTCCAACTTTATTTTACCTTTGTAGACCTTTCTTTTCTGTCTTCTTTCTTCCAATTTCAATTTTAGAGCATTTGGGGGTACCTTGGTTTCTTCGACTTTGCTGAGGCGATTAGCCATGTGAAACTCAACCCTTTCAACTTCAATTGCCTTTATAGGCGCTTTAATTTGATTTTATCCTTCCAAGAGTTTTGATTCCTGAGCATCGGCCACCATGGCCAGTTGAGGTCGACTTGATGCACCTGCTGAGGCTGGGTGCCTTTTGCACATTAGCGTGTATCAAACGAAAGCCCTGTAAATCAGTCTTGCCAATCTTTCTTTGTCTTGGTTTTGGAACAGTGTTAGACCAAAAGGGATTCAAAGAGAAACAAATAATTGAATGGAGAAAGAGTTTAAAAACTAGAAGTGTCCCTTTCGGGCAAAGGAGAGAAGGACTTATCTGGAGTACATGCGGACTTCAATGAACATGACATGCCTTTTGGACTGGATGCATGATCTGTGTAAACCGTCCGACTCTCAAAAATTCATCACAACTTTGCCTTGAATACCGAGGAACCTTGCCAGGACTCTATTGATGCTGATGGCTGTGAGGATCTTGTTTTCGATCACGGGCGCCCTTTGTGGTTTTTCACGAGCTGGCATTTTTCATTTTATTTCTTGCCATCTCCTTATAGTGCTCGTGTGGGTTTGCATTAACAAGACTTCTCATTTTGATTTTCTCTACTTACCGTCGCCTTACAGTGCCCGTGTGGGTTTTCACCAATAAGACTCTCTCATTTTATTCTTCTCATTTTGTTGTATCAGACCCAAATAAATCCATCCTCCCATTTTGAACCGCTTTGCCGATTGATTAGAAAGACTTGAACAAGGTTTGGGGTGAAAAGAATTTGGATTGAACTACAACTTTGGAACCTTTTGGGCGGGATTATTGCTGAATCGTTATAACTTCTGCCCCAGTTTCACTTTTGGGGGACTTCTTGGATTTTTGTTTTGGTGTGACTGAACCCCAAGGAGAGGTTGCCTACGTATCCTTTCGGAATCAAGTCAAACGTAGTTCAGGCCACTTTTGTTTTTGGATTTTTTTTTCTTTTTTTATATGATTTGCTTTTTTTTGTATATATATTTTCTTATTTTTCCAATTCTTTCTTCTTCTTTTTTCATTTTTCTTTTTCAATAATATTTTCAGGTTCCAAAGAGGGTAATCAAAGAAGAGTAACCAGCTCAAATGGGTTTTGCAAAGGGTTGATAGTCTTTGGGTAGCGAGAATGAAAGCCTTCGTCATCTCAAATGGACAAGATTTTATTATATAAAGGATCCAACATAGTACCTTTTGACTGTATTTGCATTGACAGTTATTTCAAGGACATTTCCTTCGATGTGTCCCAAGTACAACACACTCTTTCTGGCAGTACTCTTGTTGTAATGTATAGACCTTTCCAATTTCGGGAATCAATTTTCCTTCAGTTGTTCCAACTCTTTGTCTTGTTTCCTTAAGCTATTCTTCATGGTGACCCAATTCTTGATTCATTATTTCGAGGTCTGACAGAGTTTTAAGATCCGGGCATGAAGTCCGCAAGCATGTCATATTATTGAAATCTGCATTTAACAAAACTAAAAGAGAATGAGAAAATTGACAAGATTTAAGAAAAGAGACATTCCGGGAAAATGAAATATCAATTTCATTTGATTTTTTTTTAAATTTTTGAAGATAGAAGGGTTTACATCGGAAAGTAAGACAATAAAGTAAAACATCTGGATCACACCCTGAGATAATCCAGATGCAGAAAGGATAGCAAGACAGGCTACCGAGACTCCCGTCTGATGGGGAACTTTCAGGCTTGACAATCGTTTTTTGGCTTTTCTTCTGTCTCGGCAATGGCTGCAATAGCCTTCAGTGCCAGATCAAATTTCTCAGCTTCACAGATCATTCCGTCTATTGGCCCATTTGTGAGAGTAGGCAGGGGAATGTTCATCATATTAGGAACCTTTTCGTCCCGGGGAACGATTCTTTCAGCTTCAATCAAGTCTTCAACTGCCATTTTGAGGGTCCAATGACCAACAATCCTTTGTACCGTGCCCCACTGCTCCAGAGTGGCATTCACATCTAGTATCAGCTCGATGCGGGGAGGGGTGACTCGGTGTTTGGCCGATTTGGGGCCACTGGCTGCAGCAGACTTCGCCTGACTAGCTTTTGGAACAAGCCTGAGTATGATTCACCAACAGAGGTGAACTGATTCCTTTTGAAAAGACTCTCTTGGGTGAGGATTGTACTGAGGAACATTTGATTGGGGACTATATGGAGCTTGGTAAGGATGGGCGTTTCTGGGAGGTGGAGCTCAGTTTTGTGTATAATGTTGTGGCCGCGTGCAGGGCTGCATGTTCATCACCGCATACCAACCAAACCAATCACCTGAACAGAACCTGGCTAATTTACTCACACACACAACCTTGTTAGTTTTGAAGCATTTAACATATAGGAAATCGCAAGATGGGATGCAATGCACCTAAACAGTTAAACGTTTTTACCATGTGTTTGAACGGGTTGCATGTTTCATCCCGACCCTAAACTTGCCCTCTTCATTATGTACCTCTTTTCTTTTATTCTTGCCTCTCTTTAGTCA